>NC_090269.1:136084511-137504511 GCF_040414725.1 Anabrus simplex
TACGAGTCTTTTGCTAGCAGTATAATATCGTGTCAATATACTGCTCTTTTTATTACTATTATTATTTACGCAAGTAGGGCCTATTTAGTTACTGCAAGAAATCTGCAAGTCTGCTCCAGATTATAAAAAACTATGTTCTACCTTCTTTGTGCCAATGTAATTTTTAAAAGTGTTTTAGTAACAATAAGCACCAGGAACTTGTGTCAGAAACTGTGCTGGCCAATGTCGTGAAACCTCTACTTAGTAATGTAGGGAAGTACCATACAGACACAGTTTCCAGGTTTTCTTGTTCGTCGAAACCTCTTTCTCGAAAAGTGCTGAAGCTATAACTCTCTAGAGCACCACTTTATACGTAAAATTCTTTAATATTTCTCTTACTTTCAGATTTTAAATTTTGCTGGTATGCTTATCTAGTTGTATTCACGCGGTAAATGGGTACGTTTGGTGCTGCCATCTAGCGGCAGATTGTTTGTAAGGCGTGTTACACGTTTGAGTATGGAATGAGCAGGCAGTTTAAGCAGCCATCGGATGCAGATCGAGCAGGCAGTGGTATTGCCAAATCAAGACCAAGTCAAGACCGACTACAATCACTGCCTGCTCGATCTGCATCCGATGGCTGCCATCGGATCCAGATCGAGCAGGCAGTGACTACAATATATCAGACCTTAATGTTACTATCGATTGGGAGGAAAATGGCGACTTCGTGGGCGAGCTTTTGAGACATGTTGTTGGTTCATATCAACGACATGAAAGATATTAGACTGCTATCTGCCGACCATCTTTGAATCACTTTGAACTTCTGGCAGCCATGACACTTGTAGGCAAAACAAACGACAAGTGTCATCAGTGTCGTGCGAGCATTCAACTGAAGCAGATCGTTGATAGTGTTCGCTGTTCTTGACTGGTGCTGAACTGTTCGGAGTGTGTGACGCGACTACGTCCTGTCACTGGCTACCTGTAGATAAGTAATAGAGTACATAGTTTTAAGGGATGTCTCTAGATAGTGGAGGTGGTGGTTTGGGTAGACCTCCAGATTCGATTCCGGTATCGAAAGAAAACCTAATCCTGGAACAAGTTTCTTTAGAAGGGATGATTGTGGATAAAGATCTACCTAATCAAGACGTTATGGATAGCGGCAGAGTTACAACTCCTAACACTAATAATAATACAGTGTCTCACAATGATAAACCCAACACTTATTCAGACATGCACATAGGGCCGTATATTGTCTATGTCGAATCGGATGATCCTGACAAAAAAATAGGATACCTACACCCTATGGCTTTAGGCAGACTTTTTTATGAACGGCAGATTCCCAACATCAAAGCCATTCATAAAAAGGGACGAAATCGAATTCAAATTACTTTTAGCACTCGAAAGGATGCCAATAATTTTCTTTCCAACCCTATTCTTGAAGAGAAACGCTTGAAGGCATTTGTACCTTCCTCCAATATCCACAGAGTTGGTCTGGTGCGGGGGGTAGATACAACTATATCCGAGACTGAACTATTACAGTACATTGATTCACCATACCCAGTGATCAAGGTTCAAAGAATGAATCGCAGATCGTCCAAAGAGGGTAAGACCGAATACATACCTACCGGTACGGTAAAGGTCATCTTTCAATCTCAACAACTACCAAAGACCGTTTCTATCTTTAATGTCATTCTGGAAGTCCAAGCGTTCATTTTTGCACCTCTCATTTGTCGTAAATGCCAAAGATATGGCCATCCATCGACAAATTGCAGAGCTAGGGAACCTCGCTGCGGGAAATGTGCATTATCTCATAACACCCAGGAGTGTACACAGACATTGGTGAAATGCATCCATTGTGACGGAAATCATCCGGCAGGGGATGAAAGGTGTACCGAACATCAGAGACAGAAGGAAATTAAACGGATCATGAGTGTTGAGAATAAGTCCTTCTTGGAGGTAAAAAATTATTTTGCTCCTTTGGAACAGGATTTTAATCCTTTAACATTACCGCAACATTTCCCCTCGTTGGTACCTTCTTCTAGTACATCTGAACCATTAACCCCACGTAAAAGGAAGTTTTCTGCTATTGTAACTAGCCCACCCCGAAAACCATGTAGACCAGGTTTCGATAGAAGTAACTACATGAATTTGTTAAGGGACCCTCCACGGGAACAACAATCTATTCCGGCAATCAGATCTCAGTTACTTTCTAACTCTGGGAATGTACCCCAAATTCATAGTTCTACTAGTACAGACCAAGTCCGTTCTGGGAACGGTGTTCCTGAGGCTTCTGTCTCTAAGAAGGGTGAATCTTCTAACTTACGCATTCAGTCTGAGGGGAAGTTTCAAGAATTATCGAAAAAATTTGACTTCATTATGAATCAAATGGGACAAGATGTTCAGTGGCGTCATTTACTTAAAGTTTTACACGATGAAGTTATTACTCTATTAACACATCACAAAAAATGAGAATTTTGCAGTGGAACTGTCGGAGTATTCTAAACAAGAAACACGAGTTAATTCAAATTATACAAGTTTTTGATCCACAAATCGTTATCCTTTGTGAAACATGGCTCAAACGAAACTATCACTTCCGAGTCACTGGTTTCAATGTCATACGTTTAGATGGTTATGTTGCGAATGGTGTGTGTATCCTTATTAAAAATAGTATCGATTTCCAAGTCAGAGAGATCAAATATGAAATTCCCAATGTTCAAACAATCGCAATTACTATCAATAATTTAACCGTCGTTTCCTTATATTGCCCTCCTAAAATTAGACCGACATATGACCAATGGAAGAATTTCTTCGCACAATTCCACACGTCCACTATTATTGGGGGCGATTACAATGCCCATAATCCAATTTGGGGAAGTGTTTCTTGCTGCAAAAAAGGCCGGGATATCGAGAACATCATAAATAAATCCCCTCTTACAATTTTGAATGATGGATCACCTACACGGATCACTGCGCCTAATACTAATCCCAGTGCTGTCGATCTGACTATTGCAACTATTGATTTGGCTCATAAGCTTTTGTGGCAAACAGGGAATGATACCCACCAAAGTGATCATTTTCCTATTTTTATTACTATCACATCGACCGAGCTCCGAAAGCCAAATAAATTTCCGAAGAGTGTACGACAAATGAAACATATGGATACTTCCTTATTTCAAAGGTATATTCAGGATAACTTGTCCATTGTCGATAACGCAGGAAATAATGATCAATACCAGACATTACTAAATATTATCACGCTGTATTTAGACACGTACCATCCACCTGAAATTAAATACCCGTCTCAATATTCCCCACACGTTCGTTGGTGGGATGAAGAATGTTCGGCATGTGTACAGCGTCGAAAAAATGCTTTAAGGAAATTCCGGCATGACGGGACAATGGCGTCTTATCTTCAATACAAGAAAATAGCCGCCCAGATCCAAAAATTATTCAATGAGAAACGACGATTGGCTTGGAAAATGTTCACAACTTCATTAAATAGGCAAACTCCTCTTCAAGACGTCTGGGCTGCAATTCGAAATTTATGCAACTCCAACCGCAATAATCCACCCCATAACGACTGGGATAGTACGACTCTCCTTCAATTTTATCAAACTCTAACTCCTGATTATGTCGTACCTCAGCTCCAATATCCGATAACTGGTATTACGCATAAATTTCAAACCTTGCTGCGACCAATAATCCCATCGGAATTCGATGTTGCTTTATATCATACGAACACCACTTCCCCAGGAATGGATTATATATCCTATCATATGCTTAAAAGTTTACCGCCACAAGCTAAGAATATCCTCCTTCACAAATTTGACTATATCTTGGAATTTGGTACTATACCTATGGAGTGGAACTATTTCGTATTAGTACCTATCAAGAAACCTGGTAAACCGAAATATGATCCAACTAGTTACAGAGGAATTTGTCTAAGTTCTTGTATTCGGAAACTGTTTCAAAAGATCTTACTCAACAGAATAATGTGGGCTCTAGAATATTATGACTTACTACCGAAGTACCAGTTTGCATTCCTCAAAGACCGCAGCACGACAGATGCTTTGAATATCTTATTAGTCGATATATTGTTAGCAACATCCAGAAAACAACACGTTATGGCTGCCTTTTTAGATATTAAAGGTGCTTATGACAATGTTCATATTCCCATCCTACTCCAGAAACTAAGTACTATGGATTTTCCTTCCACGTTGCTTAATATCTTAGGACAATTATATACGTATCGACGTGTAAGTCTCCCTCAAATCGCTCATCAAAGCAATTGCCGCTCTGTATCCGTTGGGCTTCCACAAGGGGACATTTTAAGTCCGATTATGTATATGTTGTATACTGCGGATCTTGAAAAGGAAATTGTAAAAACGGCTCGGATACTGCAATATGCCGATGATATAGTAATCTACTGCACTCAAAATACCATAGAAGAATGTCGTCTTACTCTAGAGAAGACTTTAGAATTCCTGCAGACGTGGATGATACAAAATGGTTTAGAGATAGCACCGGCAAAAAGTTCAATTCTCATATTTACCCACAAACGTATATATGATAAGTCTCCCATTAGATGCGGTGAACAGGAAATCTCCGTCAAAGAAACCGTTAAGTATCTAGGGGTAACGATTGATAATAAACTATCGTGGAAAAATCATATTGCAGAGATCTGTCGCAAAACGGAACAAAAGCTCCATGTATTAAGATCCTTAACGAACAGAACCTGGGGAGCTGACCCAGCTACCCTTTTAACTGTATATACAAACATTATCAGGTCTGTTTTTGACTATGGTAGTCAGTTTATAGATATGGCTTCGTTGGATCAAAAACAGCGATTAGACAAAGTACAGTACAAAGCTGCTCGACTGATTACAGGTTCAATGAATTCGACTCCTACAAATGCTTTACTAGCTGAAATTACCGAACCACCGTTACATTTAAGACGCAAACATGTAGCTACTAAATATATTCTCAAGAAAATGGCCCGATATAATCATCCGATTCTTCCCAAGCTGCAGTTATTATCTGAATATTTTGGAAATGGACCTGTAGTACAACACAAATATCCGGCACTCCTGTGGGCTTATGTTCAGTTTATATATCTACGACCTCACGTTGTTCAAACAAGAACGCACCCTAAGTACTCTATCATGTTTCCTGCGACTATACAGTTACCTACTATCATCCGTACAAAATTCGATGATTCCAGTATCTCCGAGAATTTAAACAGACTGATAGCAACTAAGTCATTCAAAATTATTATAGATCAATATAATCAATACATTCCATTTTATACTGATGGATCAAAACATCAAGACACATCCGACGTAGGAGCTGCTTTTTATTCCCCTATGCTGCAATTATCTAAACAATTCATCTTACCCCGATACGCATCCATCTACACAGCTGAAATATTTGCAGTTCGTCAAGTGTTAATATATATTAAACATTCTACGATCCAAAAGGCCCTCATCTGTACAGATTCTCTCAGTGTTCTTCAAGCATTAGAAAATCCTACAAAGGCGGACAATTGGTATATAGAAAATCTACGACAACTATTGTATGATCTAACTATACTCAACCGTTCCGTATTATTTACATGGGTGCCAGGACATTCTGGCATAACAGGCAATGTCATGGCCGATAAACTGGCCAATGAGGCAGCTGATGGACAAGGACTACGCTACCATATTGCACTCCCACACAATGATGTATGGAAAATTTGTCAGAAATTTCTCCGAGAAAAGTGGAACGAACATTGGCGTCAATCTGCACAATTTAAAGGTACACATTTCTACAATATTCAAAATAACATTGCTATTAAACCATGGTTCGCAAAAGGCAAGTACACTCGACGTCATATCACTACTCTAGTCAGACTTCGCTTGAATCATGCCTGTACACCGGAACATCTGTATCGTTTAAAGATTAAGGAAAACAACTTGTGTACTTGTGGTCACTATGTCGGCACTATAAATCATATTTTGTTTCAATGTGAGAAATATCCCCGACAGCAACAACATCTCATTTCCACTTTACTATCACTCGGATTTCAACTTCCTCTCACTATTTCTTGTTTAGTATACCATCCGACAGTTCGCTTAGCTGAGTTACTGACAAATTTTTTTCACGCATGTAATATCCTAATTTAATCTGTACGATCCTGCCTCCCTTATTTGTGATCTGGTCATGTATGTCTATAGTAGTAAATCGCCGTGATAGATCACACTGGCGTGAAGATGTAGAACCCTGTGTCCCCGTGCTAAATCCCTGCAACCTAACACATGTCAACTTGTTCTGTTGTACATATCTGTAGTATTAGACGCCTCGACTATTCCTCATGTCTCTTTCCTACACAACCTCTCCCAATACACTAGTGTGTACTTCCGTTTCCCACTACCCTCAAATCTACCCCTTTTTGTAACAGACACTTTGATTGGTGAAGTTTAAAACAACCCAGTGACTGGACGTAGTGCGCTGCGCAGAGTCCAAGAACAAACAAAGAAGAAGAAGAAGAAGAAGACAAGTGTCATGGCAGAGTGACGGTACTTGTATAGACGTATACGTTAAATTCGTTATTCTTTGTGTTTCATGCAATAAAACCGGCCTTAGTTATGATAAAAATCTTTTTAAAATACATATATTAAATGTACAGTAGAAGTTGTGTGATGACAGTGTTTAACGAATGTGAATAATTCATTGGTTATGTGACAATAGACTGTTGATTGTAAGATAGCTCCAGATTCCTGTAATTAACAATATTTAATGAAATAATGTTGAATGCTCAAAGTAAGTAGGGGGTTACGGTACACAAGCCAACCATCGCCAGTTCACTCGTAAGTGCCGTGAAATGCTATTAGATATGTTCGTTAGGGAACAGTTTGCTAGGATATATCAGCTGTTAGCCCATATAAAAATGTAAACTAACAAAACCTCAAACTAATACAATAGGATGAAATATCTGATCATCTTGTAGGTACTTAACGCAAATATACAAAATTAATACACCATAAACCATATTATAAACACAACTTCTGTTAAAAATATCACTTCATAAATTGACATAATTCTGTACTCTGTTGTTCTACCTATAACCTCTAAGTACAGATGGAAGAGTTTATGCTCATTATAAAAAACCTAACTAAAATAATTGTACAAATATACACCATATTTTACACTGTGGTCTCTATATATATACAAGCAGGCCTATTCAAAAGTAGATTATAAATGCCATCTCCATAATACTTCAGAAACAATTTGCTATGATACCGTGTCGGCTGTAGCCTATATAAAAATGTAAACAAACAAACAAACAATCTAGTAGAATGAAATGTTTAATCCTCTTGTAGATTTTGAAAAATATACAAAAGTAATATACCTTAAACAATATTATAAGCACAATTAATGTTGAAAATATCACTTTATAACTGACATAATGATATACTGTTTTGTAAGTGCCTACCTACTGCAGAACTTCCAAGTACAGTTGAGACAGTTCCTGATCATAATAAAAAAACTAAAATAATTGTACAAAATATACACCATATTTTATACTTTGGTATCTACATACACACACAAATAGGCCTATATAAATGTAAGGGGTTGAACTTAACATCAGATTATTAACGGCTAGTTCAGTTAAGTACAAATCAGATAATTAAAACTAATACAATATCTCAAATGAATCATCATTTCGATTTCCCCCTGTGGTTGGGGGTCGCAGATTTAGAATACATGGTATCCCCTGCCTGTTATGAGAGCCCATTAAAGGGGGCAACCAAGGGATGATATTAAACCCATGTGATTACTTGTGATTAGTACCATTATGTGCAGAACACCATGGGTCGACGTTACTTGCGACTAGTACCACCTTGCGAGGTCTACGTTACAAAGAAGCAGTACCATTATCCGAGAAACACTACAGGTCTGGGCGTTGTTTCTGATAAGTGTCATCGCGTGCATTCCACCAGTCGGTCCCACTGTGTTCAGCGTGGGACTGTGTTACCTATAAGTAGTATCACGTTATAAGGAACAGCATGGGTCTGCGTTGCCCATTATGTGAGGAACACGATGGATTTGTGTTGCCTGTGGGCATTACCATAATGTGATACACCATGGATCTAAATTGCCTATGATTAGTATCACTATGTGAGCAATACCATGGTTCTGCATTGCTTGTGAGTAGAACCCTTATGTGCAAAACACCATAGGTTTGTGTTACCTGTGAGTGGAAACAGTATGTGTGACATACTATGAGTCTACATTACTTGTGATTAGTACCCACCAGTATAATAATATGAAATTTAGTGCCCATGATAGTACCATGAGCCTACGATATCTGTGATTAGTACCACTATAGGAGGAACAACATAGTCCTGCTTTACCATTGATTAGTTTCCTTAGATGTGAAGGGAAGTCAAACTTTGAGGGTACAGCATTATCCTTCAGGTATTTTCTGTCATTAGCATACCTGAAAAACATAAATAGATTTGAATTAATATTGTTTATATGCTGTATTTTACTGATCTTTGATGCCAGTTAGAGCAGTAATGAAAGAAAAATGTCATGGCACTTCAATTCTATCCCTGTTGGAATCTCAGTTTACTGGTTTCTCTGATCATAACTGAAGTGGTCACTGTGGTGACTCAGTTGCTAAAATGCCTGCTTAGGTTAAAGCTGCTGTCAAACCTAGTTACCAGGTTCAGGATCTTATCAGAGATTTTCCCCTGCCCCTTTGTGATAAGTGTCTGGTAAGTAATAGGTAAACTGTTTCACCGTTAAGGCATTCACCTCATTATCACTGACTTTAATCCTGTGAAAGACCTAGCAGTTACAACAGGAGCTTAAAGTTAAATTCATTAATTCATAAATGAAGAGTTTAACTTCTAGATTTAATTTCTCTATTTTACATGTTAGTCTCCACATATTCGAGGAGCTAAGCATCTATCCCCTAATAAGAGTTTATATTGCTGTAGGCTAATAATAATTTTTACCTGAAATCTGAAGGTATAAAGTGATCTGAATATAATCTGCTTGCATTGGTTGGCTCCCAATGGTCTCTCCTTACTGCAATCAACCATTTCTTTAACAAAGGTGTATTCTTCAAAGGAAACCTTGAAGGAAAAAAATGTGTCATGATTAGAATGGCCTATGGGATATGGAATTGTGTTTAGGCCTATACTGAAATAATTCGCAAATACCGGTACCTAATTGTTCATACATACTTGTGAAATGTAACGTTAATCCCTTTCTGATGGCTATTGGTGCAGTTAAATGCTGCGCACGACGTGGGCATCTTGAAAAATAAAAACTCGTATTTTTACAACAAACTACTGTTCATCTTCTTCCAACCAAACGGCCGCCAGATTTTGTGGGCTTATTTCATTAAAAGTCTTTTAATTATTAATGTCAACAGTGTCTTCAAAACGTCTGGACTCGCTATTTTTAAACAGGACTTGATTTTTGCAACAAAAATAACCACATCTACTCATGAACTGATAATACGACTGAGGCTAAAGTGACACGCGGCTTGGCCAGTCTCAAAGTGTCAAGTTCTCTTGCCTACAACTGTCATGGCGGCCGTAGTTCACTGAGCTTCAGACAGGGGCGCTGTAACGAGTATGTTTAGCAGTCTATATATCTTTAATGTCGTTGGTTCATATCATTGAACTATAGGTATTACCTACAGTTCAGTGGTTCATATCTGTGTTTACATTCTGTTAAAGAGTGTTATTTTGATCGAGTTATTGAAGTATAAAGTATATGTTTGGTAAAATAGTAATCTATAACGGTTTATCATGGTGTTTTGTTAGAAGTTTATTTGATGGTATTTTTAATGTATAATAGTGTTTATATTGCCGTGCTGTAACATAGCACAAAATGGGTCGTTCCTGCTGCGTTCGTGGTTGTAGATCTAATTATACCGTTGCTGAAGCTTTTAAATTCCCTGAAGATAGATCTCTACAGGAGAAATGGATAAGGAATATTCACCCGGAAAATTTGGAAGTCAAAGCCCAAACTATCGTAGGCTATGTGTGTAACCAAAATTTGTGGTTAGGGAAGATCTCTTTCCAACCGATAATGGTGAGCCTATTCGTTTTTGTTTTCTTATTCAGTCGGAGTAATTTCATGTAAGTTGACGATAAGTATTACTTTCTATGTAGAATATAAGTGTGTGAGTGTATTTATATGGGTCAGTGGTCACTAAGATCTGTAATTATACGCAGTCATGTGAGAATATGTTTGTTTTGATCGTGTTGTGAACCGGATTTAAATCGAACTATGGCAATGCCTCTCATACATCTATTCTTAAGTTCGATAAGGAATGAAACATTAAGAGAGAAGTGGATCAGGAACATACATCGTGAGTATTTCTACAAAACAGTAGTGTGCATATGTCATCTGACAGTAAGTCTGAGATTAGGGAAAACTATTTTTCTAATTCTAAATGGTGGACCTATTCGTATTCTTCTACCAAAAAAATCATTTAGATAGTGATAATTGATATGGTGTCTATGTGCTTCAAAGTATCGTGTGATTTAGATGCAATTGTATTTTGAAAGAATCTCTGCTTGCCTGCAGGAACATTTGGCTAGATCTTGGTGTATAACAAAACGTATACTGTGACAGATGGAGCAATCTGTACACTGTTACACAGAAGAAATAGTGACTTGCAGGGATGGTGGTGGTGGTGATTATTGTTTTAAGAGGAAGTACAACTAGGCAACCATCCTCTATATAACACTAATCACAGAGAAAGAATGGAGGGGGTCCGACACTTCGAAAAATGAAGGTATCGGCCGAAGGAAGACAAGGGGGCACGAAGGGCATGAAAACGAAAGACTCCCTAGGAATCCATACGTAATACCGTTGGCGTCTGAAAAGAACAAGTGTTGACCAAGGGAGGTCGGATAGGATAGATGAAGGTGAGGAGCCTGGCACAAGTGGAAGCAATGCCAGGACTCAGCTGAGGGCCCCGTGGTCACCAACCCACGCTCCAAAGTTCAGAGCCCCTGGGGCCCCTTTTAGTCGCCTCTTACAACAGACAGGGGATACCGTGGGTGTTATTCTACCGCCCCCACCCACAGTGGGGACTTGCAGGGATTAGCTTTGTTTGTAACTCAAGGGTTTTATTGTACCAATACCTTCCGATTCATGCTGTGGATATCTGCTATCAAGCAGTCTACACCAAATTGTAACTCGTCCATGTAGGTTAAAGACATCATTGTTTAAGAGTCAATAGAGTTGTTTTACACATGTTCTTCAATGGGGAAAATCCTATTATATCTTTAGTGTTTGAACGCTTCATTTCTAAGTTTACCATCATGGTTTGAAGTGCTACTATATCATATGTCAACATATGATTTAAGAGTTTCCAGTAAGGAAGGCTTAACATCACCGGGGCTGTTCATTGGGCTGGCATAATCATTTCGGGTGTACTTCATTTTCATCGAGTGCTGAACATTAGAAATTGTCCACCACTTCGAAACTAAGGCAAAACGTTATGTTTCATAGTTCTTATGAGAGTGAATAAATTGAGGAATTTCGAACCTTAAATTATTTTTAAACATTCCAAATGATGTTATAAATATCATTTTAACAGTTTTATAATGTATTTTCCACCTATCCAGCGAAGTGTAATCTAAGAGAAAACGTTATTTGACTAAGTGAAGTTTCGAAATAATCAGCTTGTTGTTTTCTTTTGCTGTGGGGTTGTCCATCTATTCTAGCACAATATGTGTGATTCTAGATATTTATATGTGATGAGTACTTGTTCGCGAAGCGTTTTCATCGGTGCAACAGTGATTTTCCCTATGATGTTACATTTATGATGTTAAATTACCTACCACCGTTTGCAAAATATGTACGTGATCTTTTCGTAATTTCTGGCTGATTGAACCAGATATTGTGTAGCTCTTTCAGTGGTATCAACACAATAATTTAATGTGACGCCGGGCTGAGTGGCTCAGACGGTTGAAGCTCTGGCCTTCTACCCCAACTTGGCGGGTTTGATTCCGGCTCAGTTCGGTAGTATTTGAAGGTGCTCAAATACGTCAGCCTCGTGTCAGTAAATTTACTGGCAGGTAAAACAACTCCCGCGGTACTAAATTCCGACATCTCCGAAAATCGTGAGTTGGTTTATCGTCGAAATGAAGTTATTGCGTGCTACCCTAACCTTCATCAGTCGGCAGCTACTGCGCCCACGACGTCCACCATCTTGGTTTTGATATTACGGTCTGATATATTGTAGTCGGTCTTGGCCAAATACAGTAGAGACAATACGCGACACTGAGCGAGATATCGAGGGACAGCTATTGGAGCTCACTCTAGCGGATAGACCTGAACGGTAGTGATTCTCTCATAAGAGCACGTGTATTTTTGTGGAAGTTTTTGGTGTTATTTATGCGTTTCCAGTGAGTTGACATAATTAAATAGTAGCGTGTGTCATTCCTTGATATCTCCTCTCAACATGAGGGGAAAGGTATGTGCTGTGTTTGGCTGCAGTAATTACGAAGTAGAGAAAAATGCGCGCTCGTTCTTCAGGTTCCCTCGTGACAAGAACATGTAAGTAATATTGTTTTTGCATATATATTCTTCCAGTGACAGAGATTTTTATAGTACTTCATAATCTTCTGACCTGCTCGACCCATGTTTTAACGGGCTTAAAATATAATACGCATATTTTATTGTATAGTGCAGCAGTTAACCTTCAATACCGATGTGTTGTTGTAGGTGTGATCTGTGGGTTTTGAAATGTCACAGAAGTGATTTGGATAAAGTGTACAAGAAAGAAGGGACGTTACGCTTGTATAAGAATTATAAGATCTGTTCAGATCATTTCCAGGCCAGCGACTTTAAAAATCCTCGACTATACAGCCAAGGGTCCGCATGGGCGCCCGCAAGAGGGGGCAAGGGGGGCACTTGCCCCCCCCCTGGAATTCTAAAGATGTTGATGTTCAATTGTTTAATATCATACTAGATTATTTCATAAACTGAAATTACTGACAGTCAGCTAGCATATGTTATAACTGGAAGTTTCTGTAAACAATTTAATGTTGCTGACGTTATATTGGTTTTTATATTCAAGAAAATTGTTAATGTGCCCCCCCTGGAAAAGATCCTGCGGGCGCCCATGCGAAGGGTGTGTTACATTTTTACTATAATGTACGTGAATATTCCTCAAAGCATCACTATCGACAACATTTTCAAACGTTTCTTTCTTTTATCCCTCTTCTCAGATTAAAGCCAGGATTTTATAGATTTTCTTTTTGTTAGTAGGCTTCATGTTAAGAGGAAAATTGTCCAGCTATTAAATGTTAATACATTGCATCATATGTGTAAGGAATGTGCCGATATTTTTATTGACAAATGTCTTAATGTGATGATACATTGTTTTTAAATGAGGGAAAAAGACAAATCCAACCGTAAGATTTCAGGCAGGTATGCTAAAGCTAAAAAAGTAATGCATAAATGAAAGATCAAGCCATTTCACAGCAGTCCATTTCACACCTTGTTTATATGTCTAATTTCAGTCTTTGAATAATAACCTTTTAAATAATTCTTCATTCATTTATCCAGAATTGCTTTAGCAACCTCGAAGTTAATATCTCAATACCACTTTCTTTCTAGACGTAATTTATTTATCCATTTCCGTATATACATTTGAATTTAGCGCGATTTGTTCAGGTCAAGTCACTAGGAGCGCCACCGTCGAATTGTCTCCCATTTTAGCAAGGCGAAATCCGTAAATGTCGTGTATTGTCTCTACTGTATTTGGTATTGCCGTTGCCGTTGCCTACGAGATATACAAGGCCGGGGACAAGAACATTGTAGTTTGTCTTGCCGGGAAGTGTGCGCTAGTTCTGAGCATAAAAAACCGTCCCCAACCAGGTTCGTAGTACCGCCGCCAGATGTCTCGACATCGTGCTATAGTTTTCATGTGCTGTAGTGTATTAACATATGGAGAAAAGTGTTTTTAATACGTTTACTTATATATTTCACTTACTGTTAGTGTTCAAATGAACTCGAAGTAAATTTCATATACTCTATAAAATATGGTATATCGTACTGTAATGCCTGTTGCTCACGGGTTCGCCTTGGTCGCCTGGGACGTCATCCAGAGTCTGTAATTTACATTTTAAATATCAAGACTTCAGATTATGGGTTACAGATTCATTAGATCACTTCACTGCCTCCGACTACCGCATCAAAAGACACGAATTAGGCCTATGTTGGCTTTTCGAATCGAGAAAAACTATAATAACACCCCTCATTAAAGATCCCCCCCTGGGTGGGGGCGGTAGAATAACACCCACGGTATCCCCAGCCTATCGTAAGAGGCGACTAAAAGGGGCCCCAGGAGCTCTGAACTTTGGAGCGTGGGTTAGCGATCACGCGACCCTTAGCTGAGTCCTGGCATTGCTTCCACTTACTTGTGCTAGCCTCCTCACTTTCATCTATCCTATCCGACTCCTCTTGGTCAACTCTTGTTTTTTAAGACCCCCACGGTATTACGTTCCCCAGGCCTAGGGATTCTTTCATTTTCACGTGGTCCTTGTCTTCCTTTGGCCGATATCTTCATTTTTGAAGTGTCGGATCCGTTCATTTTTCCCTCAGATTAGTGTTATATAGAGGAGGGTTGCCTAGTTGTACTTCCCCTTAAAACAATAATCACCACCACCACCACATCATTAAAGAAATTACGAAGCCATGAATTTAACATGCGTGGAGGAAACGTTACGATCCCTTAACATAGATGAAATGGCTATCAAGCCCAGAGTACACTATAATCGTAATCCTGATCAGCAACAGTTCTGGAAATAGGCGAGACGCTCGAAGGTAAGCTAACTAATCAATTCGCGATTATTGTATTTTCTTTCAGATGTACTATTTTTAATAGGCCTAAAATATATGGAAATTCTTTTTTTTTTTTGCTATTGGTTTTACGTCGCACCGACACAGATAAGTCGTATGGCGACGATGGGATAGGAAAGGGGTAGGAGTGGGAAGGAATCGGCCGTGGCCTTAATTAAGGTACATCCTCAGCATTTGCCTGGTGTGAAAATGGAAAACCACGGAAAACCATCTTCAGAGCTGCCGACAGTAGGATTCGAACCCACTATCTCCCGGATGCAAGCTCACAGCTGCGCGCTCCTAACCGCACGCCCAAATCGCCCGGTAGTTTTATATTATCTTAGATGCTATTGATATTAAGAATGACACCATGCCTTTTCAGAAAAACCTGTCACTCTGGAGTTGTCTTCCTTGGCCATGATACGTGGTTATCTTGTTCGAGTTGCGGAAGAAAATTCCAGCGGTGAATCCTGCTTGGGACAGATATCCTCGGCCACTACTGACAGTCCACTGATGTGCCTCATTAGGATGAAAGATCGTGGAGCATTACGCTATCCCTCAAAATAATTTATTTACTTCCTGCAAAATAAGTTGAATTTTAGCGTCACTTATCACGTTATCTGGGAAATACGAATTTGGTTTAAAAACTTCACGTTTTTGTTGTTCCAAAGTTCATTGAGGTATTTAAATGTGACGAGTGTGATCAGAGTGTACTGACTGCAACTCTCATTACAAAACTTTCAAAACCAATACTCGACAATGAAGCTCATACAATTACAGATGCTCATGACTTGGAAAAGAACTTCAGGACAAAGCCTTTAAGTTGGAAGATCTTAAAAATGTGATTGATACAAGCAGTGATCATGGTAAGTCATTTTTAATGTATTACTTTTATTAATTATCGCACTTGACTTCGCCTAAAATAATTCCAAATGCCACTTAAATGTGCTTTACTTTATATCCAATCACTGGAAATCACATTTAGGTGGTCCTAACTTCATTATTTGTAGATTTTTACGTCTTTAGAAACCAACATGTACTATTAATTGAATGTATTTCGCGCGATCAGCACAGTAAGATGTCGACACATCTAGCGGACGTTCGTAAAACTACTTGCGACCTACATTTCTATCGCTCCACTTCCCGGCCTTGTATATCACGTAGGCAACGGTATTGCCAAGACCGACTCCAATCCTGGTCGGTCTTGGTATTGCCTGGTATTGCTACATGACATGTGAAAGCCAACGAGCTAGAAGAACGACTATCATATGATCCTTGGGACTTTCTATAGAGTTGCTAACATGGCTGCTAAAGCGCTCTGGGTGGTACCAAAGCGAAATAGCGACTCCATAGTTTAAGCACCATTCATATAATTTCTTCCACTTACGGTCCGTTACTTTTAATAGATTAGATCGAATAAATTATGCTCTCTGCGTGTATGCAGAGAAAACACGAACAATATATACACTGACTGACAGAGCAAATGCAACACCAAGAAGGAGTGGTCAGAACTTTACGCTAATTGCAGGGTAGACTGACGTCACTGAGGTATGCTCATGATGTGAAATGCGCCGCTGTGCTACGCACGTAGCGAACGATAAATGGGACACGGCGTTGGCGAATGGCCCACTTCGTACCGTGATTTCTCAGCCGACAGTCATTGTAGAACGTGTTGTCGTGTGCCACAGGACACGTGTATAGCTAAGAATGCCAGGCCGCCGTCAACGGAGGCATTTCCAGCAGACAGACGACATTTACGAGGGGTATGGTGATCGGGCTGAGAAGGGCAGGTTGGTCGCTTCGTCAAATCGCAGCCGATACCCATAGGGATGTGTCCACGGTGCAGCGCCTGTGGCGAAGATGGTTGGCGCAGGGACATGTGGCACGTGCGAGGGGTCCAGGCGCAGCCCGAGTGACGTCAGCACGCGAGGATCGGCGCATCCGCCGCCAGGCGGTGGCAGCCCCGCACGCCACGTCAACCGCCATTCTTCAGCGTGTGCAAGACACCCTGGCTGTTCCAATATCGACCAGAACAATTTCCCGTCGATTGGTTGAAGGAGGCCTGCACTCCCGGCGTCCGCTCAGAAGACTACCATTGACTCCACAGCATAGACGTGCACGCCTGGCATGGTGCCGGGCTAGAGCGACTTAGATGAGGGAATGGCGGAACGTCGTGTTCTCCGATGAGTCACGCTTCTGTTCTGTCAGTGATAGTCACCGCAGACGAGTGTGGCGTCGGCGTGGAGAAAGGTCAAATCCGGCAGTAACTGTGGAGCGCCCTACCGCTAGACAACGCGGCATCATGGTTTGGGGCGCTATTGCGTATGATTCCACGTCACCTCTAGTGCGTATTCAAGGCACGTTAAATGCCCACCGCTACGTGCAGCATGTGCTGCGGCCGGTGGCACTCCCGTACCTTCAGGGGCTGCCCAATGCTCTGTTTCAGCAGGATAATGCCCGCCCACACACTGCTCGCATCTCCCAACAGGCTCTACGAGGTGTACAGATGCTTCCGTGGCCAGCGTACTCTCCGGATCTCTCACCAATCGAACACGTGTGGGATCTCATTGGACGCCGTTTGCTAACTCTGCCCCAGCCTCGTACGGACGACCAACTGTGGCAAATGGTTGACAGAGAATGGAGAACCATCCCTCAGGACACCATCCGCACTCTTATTGACTCTGTACCTCGACGTGTTTCTGCGTGCATCGCCGCTCGCGGTGGTACTACATCCTACTGAGTCGATGCCGTGCGCATTATGTAACCTGCATATCGGTTTGAAATAAACATCAACTATTCGTCCGTGCCGTCTCTGTTTTTTCCCCAACTTTCATCCCTTTCGAACCACTCGTTCTTGGTGTTGCATTTGCTCTGTCAGTCAGTGTACAAGTCGAGATTTTGTAGTCTTTGATACACTCAGGACTCGCTTCAGATATCTGGATTTTATCTTTTCCAGGTCTTCTAATTGCTTCACACTCAGAAATTCCCCTATAATCTCAAGCCCATAGGTTAACACTGGTAGCACTTTTACTCGAAAAAGCACCATGGCTGTATCTACTGCAAATTGTGTGATATTCTCAATGTCATTCATCGCTTTCAGAGCTGCAATCATTCTAGCTCTTATATGGATCCTGAAACTGCTGCATGTGGTCTGCAAGGTTACACCTAGGTATCTGAAACTGTTAACTCTGCGAAGGCGGACGTTATTACACCATATGTACTCTGTTTCCTTTAGTTTACCTCCTTCCCTGAATATGACTAGTTCAGTCTCCTCCTCATTTATTTTCATTTCATTCCTGTTTGCCCTGTCCATTAGCAAGTTCATCGCACGTTATAGTTCTGTTATGTCTTCAGCCGCAATTGCCATGTCATCAGCATACAGGTACATTTCTGTGTCTGTCTTTTCCTTTATCTCTGACACTACATCAGAGTTGAAAGCGTTATATAATATAGGGCTAAGTGGATCACCTTGAAGAACTCCTATAGTCTGTGGAATCCAATCTGACGACCCAATGCCGTCGTTCCCCTGTATATAATTCTCAGCCAATAGGTTTGATATGAGTGTTGTGACATTAGATGTTCCGATTAACTTCTCCAGCTTATATATGAGTAACCTTCTGTTTACCCAATCAAGTGCCTTGGAGTAGTCAATAAATGCCACAAATAATTTGCCTCGTGGCATTTCTAGTGTAATGCGAATGTGGTTCAGAAAATTCTCCAGTGCCATCGTTGTAGATCTTTTCCGTCTGAACCCAATTTGCTCCTCTGGTAACAGTGGATCCAATTTATTCATCACTCTCTTCGTTAAGATCCTCGTCAGGAGTTTCACACCTGTTTGTTCCATCGCGATCCCTCTGTAGGAATTCGGGTCATCTGCGTCTCCTTTCCCCTTATATAGCATTCGGTTTGTTGCCTTCCTCCAATCTGCTGGGAGCCTTCCAATTTCGAGGCATTTGTTCAATAAGGCACTACATACCGGTAACATTTCCCTCACTGTCTCTTTTAAGGCCGGTCTCCACTGTTTAACATTTAACACCAACATGTTTAATTTAACATGTTACAGTTGACATGTATATTGTGATTGTGTCTTCCAATTGACTTTGCATGTTAACTCAGAATGTTGAGTTAACACTTTTAACATGTTGGCGTGTTTTCCGCTCCAAGTGGAAAACATGTCAAGTCAATTCCTTGTTCGTGCGTTGTCGGCACAGCTTCGGCAACTTCCATGATATTTCCATACCAACACATAACCTAAACGATGCAAACGACGTGCTCCTCATGAAGCAGGATTATAATTACAACACTCCGCAATACTCGTTCTCTTTGTTATAAGCTACAAATACAGTACACGCACGTGTGTCGTTCTCTCTGCACTATACTAAAATGTCAGAAATAGGGTAGAGCAAGGAGATTACTCTGGACTTAATTAGAGATATAATAGAAAGGCCTTATTTGTGGGATGTCTCACCAGAGGAATACAGATATAAAGCGAAGAA
This sequence comes from Anabrus simplex, assembly GCF_040414725.1. NCBI lineage: Eukaryota > Metazoa > Arthropoda > Insecta > Orthoptera > Tettigoniidae > Anabrus > Anabrus simplex. Next base: position 136,103,849 of record NC_090269.1, read on the forward strand.
AGCCGACTGTTTCCAGGAACTCGAAAATATCTATAATTGTTCCCGCGAGTAAATCTTAAAATAAAACTAGCGTCCCTCCACTCCCAGTACAGTCGAGAATTGCAGAAAGTTCAGAAAAGTCGGTAGTCGGGAGCGGACGAAGTTTATACCCTGTACTTCAAAGTGGTTTGCTTTTGAAGCTATGAGCAGAGTGAGGGGAGGAAATGTGCCTAATAAAACTGAATTTCTAAATCATAACAAGAAGCAACAGTGGCAATAACAAAGGCCAATTCCTCTTCATCTGATTCCATTGTCCTTATTTAAAAATACTAGACACCATCTAAATGTATTACCATAAATTGATATGATGAACTATCTGTATATAAACAAAGGATGTCAAGTTTAACATGTTTATTAAGTGTGGACACAATGTTAAATGAAACAGTTTTTGACATTTAACATTTAACATGCTGATGGTGTCACCAGTTAACATTTAACACTTTTAACATTTAACATGTTGTTGTTAAATGTTAATCAGTGGAGACCGGCCTTTAGATGATCATTTCTGACTCCATCTGGTCCTGGTGTTCTATTACTTCTTCCTTCGTTGATGGCCTGAACAATTTCATCTTCCGTTATGACATCTGATGGTTCTCTGTGTTCTGGACACCTGAGTGTTGGTCTCGTGTCTCTCGAAGCAATTGTTTTGTTGAGGTGTGATTTCCATGTTTCCATATCGATATTAGAATGTATTTTGCTAGTTTTCGGCCGTAGAGCTTTGTATGGGTCCAATTTAGCTTCTTCTATGATCCTTTTCTGTTGTTCTTCTATGTACTGAATTTTTTTCCTCTTCAGGAGCTCTTTGTACTGAACTCTCTGTTGCCGGTACTTCCAAGTTTTCCATGTTCCTTCTTTCTCTTGCTCTGTTCAATTTTTCTAACCCATTTATGCCCAGTGTTGCGTTTTCGCAACATTTGTCTTCCGTCCGTTTAAGAGCATGTAGTTAGTATTATAATAATGAACAACAGGATCTATCAGTTCCAACTACAATTTTAATGTCGAATCAACATCGCAGGCAGTGAATTGAGAATCCAGTGTAACAATCGAAGTGGCAGTGGACTGTTGTAAACTTGTGTCTATGGAAATGGAAGGTAGTAAGCGCACGCTGTTACAAAACGGTAAGTTATCATCACATAAATGTACGTAATTCGTTGAAGTTCACAAATAGTGAATAACAAAACTTAAGTTGAAACGTATACAGCATGTGAGATTTGTATTTATATTCTTCTGCTCACAAATTGGCTTAAAACACGGGCGTTGCGTTTTCGCAACACTGGGCAGATACGATACCTGTTCGAAACTACAGTACCGTACATATTTCTTTTATTGTTCAGAAACTTCAGTGTCCATGAAATTCTATCCCTATTGGAAGAAAATGAAGATGTTGACAAGGCTCATAGCATTGATATGTTCATTGCTCCACCTGATGTAAATGAAGATACCGATGAAGATAGCGGTGACGAAGACTTTGGTAGGACATGCGATAATCTTACTGGAAGACAGCTAGCTGCAGAGACCGAAACTGTCCTTAGAGGTGCAGATGAGGCCGTTGTTATAGGTGATGAGTGCAAGGAGAGTGTGCTCAAATTGTTGTACAGTAATTCTAGTGCCGCTAGCGGGAAGGTAAACAATGGCAGGGAAATTCCTACAATGCACGCTTCTGCTAATTCTTCTCTCACCTTGGTCACGAAAACGCAAAGAAAAAAGACAGTTGGGACTACGAGCAATTGTCGGAAATAACAGAACGAGGCCTTGCCACATCAGAATTGCATAAGAAATAAAGTTCTACAAAATGAACCTCTAATTTATAGACCCCAATTTATTGATCAGCCATATACTCCACTCCAAAAGTTCCAGTTATTTTTTACAAACGAACTTCTTGATATTTTTGTAAAGGAAAGTGTGAAATATGCTGTTCAGAAGGGAAAGACAAACTTTCAGCTTTCCATTGAAGAACTCAAAGTGTGTTTTGGTATTTTAATTCTCAGTGGTTATATACCTGTACCTCGAAAGAGGATGTATTGGGATGAACGGCCCGACACAAGAAACGAGGCTGTGATTAATTCTATGAGGTGAAATCGTTTTGAGGAGGTTATGCGTTATCTCCATTTGAATGACGTATGTCTCTAGACACGAGGGACAAAATATCAAAACTCAGGCCATACCTAGATTCACTTCGAAACTCGTTTCTAGAGTACACCATTTGGCAAAATCAATCTAGCGGTGATGAAGCCATTATTCCCTATTACGGGCGCCACGGTTTGAAGCAGCATATAAAAGGCAAACACCCATCCGCTTTGGGTATAAAGTTTGGTGCCTCAATCAACCCCTGGGATATCTGATTGATTTTGATATATACCAAGGAGCAAAAGGGCCTGAAAATTGTTACAAGAAAAAGTTCGGTTTGGATGGTAGTGTACTTCTAAAATTCACCGAAAGTCTTCCAAGGGACATAGCGGGGAATGTAATTCCACATCATATGTTTGCTGACAATTACTTCATCAGCCTAAAAGTAGTAGAAGAATTCACAAAACTTGGCATTGGTATCACAGGAACTATTAAAAGTAACAGAACTGACAAGTGTCCTCTAAAAGATATCTCTGTTATCAAGAAAGAAGAACGGGGAACGTTTGACATGAGATGTGACAGCAAGAAACTACTTGTATGCAGATGGAATGACAATTCTGTTGTAACACTGGTATCGAACTTTGATGGTGTTTATCCAGTAGGAACAACAATCAGATATTCCTTCAGTGAAAAGAAGAAAATCTCGATTCCTCAGCCTTTACTACTAAAACCATACAACGAGTACATGGGTGGAACTGACAGAATGGACCAAAATGTTAGTACTTACAGAGTAAACATACGCTCAAAGAAGTGGTGGTGGCCCATATTTCTTCGGGGTATTGATGTGTCAATTCAGAATGCCTGGATTTTGCACAGGATTTCAACGAAATCTACTGGAGTTATTTCTATGGATCTCCTAGAATTTCGACGTTGCATAGCATTAATATTAATACACACGCATAGAACGCCCAGAGTGAGACATGGTCCAGTTGCTACTCCTACCGGTGCTAGAGTGTCGACTGAGGTTCGTTTCGATAACATCGGGCACTTACCTGAAACTCAGTGCAAGAGAACGCGGTGTGCGCTCTGCAAGTCAACTACTAACAATCGATGTGTGAAATGCAGAGTAGCTCTTCGCAATAAATGTTTCAGAGAATTTCACTTCCGGAAGGGACAGTGAAAAATGACACTTCCTTCCAGCAAATGTTTTGTATTGTTTGTATTTATTCGTGAATATACATGTTCATTGTTTGGGAAACATCTTCACACGGACATTTTTTATCAATTACATCAAAATGTCAGTTTTACTAATAGTAGATTTCATCTAAACGGTAAATTTCATATTTCATACATGGACTTCATTGCGATTCTGGATCTGCAGAGTGTTGAGTTTTCGCAACATGTAATTTTTAACACACAGAGTTTTATTACTGTGTAATTTGAGTTATTTATGTTTATTTTTAACCAAGTAGTCAAATTTTTAAAAGTTATCAAAATAGTAAACAAAAAAGTTCTGGCCATAAATGGGCTAGGGTGCTTCTCCTTGCCTCATAACATTGTTTGTCGAACCAAGGTTTTGACTTTCTTGTCCCCAGGCTTAGAGGAGCCGCTTGTTCATAGCAACTTGCTATCCACCATGCTGCGGAATCTATTTCACCTTCATCTACCATTTCCTTCACCTGGTCGATCTGGCTTGTCTTTGCTTTCACTTTGTTTATGTCTACATTCTTTCTGATTTTGATTCCTTTTCTTAGGTCAGCCGCCTTTTCTTTCTTCGTGATGATGTCTGTGCTCACTAGTAAGTGCTTTCTTATGATGGAGCCTTCTCTGAGAACCAGCTTTCTTGTTCCCGATGTTATGAGACCTCTTGAAAACATTAAATCTATTGTGCTGCCTCCATTTGGTCCTATATGTCCATTCCTTTTTCTTGTATGTCTGTCTGTCTGTTAGGTCATCAGCCCAGAGGCTGGTTGGATCCTCAAATAGCACCACTAAAGGTTATGCGGTTATAAGGAAACCCCAAAAACCAATGACAGCACCAAAATGAGGCGTACTAGGCAAGATGAGGAGTGAGATAGTTTGCCATTGCTTTCCTCACTGGGTCAGAAAGTACTATTGCAGCACGACTGACCCTATGAGCAGCACCTTTCGTAACACTCAGACGCACCAGTCGTGCTCTGAATGTCATTACTCAGCACTACTCACACCCCAGCAGCTTCCATATTGTCACAGCCATGGATGTTGACTGGGACTTCGGTGGAAGCTACACTTTACTCTGGTCTGTGCCAAGAAGAGATTTTCTTGTATAACAGCACGAATCCACTGTGTCTCAGGTAGTCCGTAACTTCTTCAGTTTTCCAATTGTGTTTATCTACGGGACAGTTCAAGTCACCGGCAATTAGCACCTTTTCATCATTTATCATATTCAATGCATTTCCAAGCGTATCAACTATGTCTGCTGCAGTGCGTTCAGGGCTGAAGTATACTGCCATTATCACTAATATTTTCGTTTGTAAAATCAATAAGTTTTCGTCTCTCAACAGTTGCTTACATGGGGTTAGATGAGGTTTAACGAGTACTGATACCCCTCCTGATGGCCGTCCCCCTTTCTTTCAGTTGATTGGCGTATACATGATAGTTGTGGAAACCTGAGTCCTCCCTGATGAATGTTTCTGTTAGTACACATATGCCAAATTCCTCTAGTATGTTACTAGACATTAGATTTAGTGCACCTCTCAGTCCTTCTACATTCCAAGTCATGACTTTAACCCTGTCATTGCTGTGTACTACGAAATTTCCAAGGTTTTCGAAAATGTCAGCATACTGCACGGGTGGGCCAGAACGAACTCTCATGCACTCGTTCAAGGTCTTTGTATGGAATTCCAATTTTAAATGCTGTGCCGGTTGGCCTCTCGCTAACTGTGTCACAGAACACCTTGCCGTCTATACCGTTTTCCTTGAGATATTGGCGTATGTCATCCTTCGTTGTATTTGGTTCCAGTCTTCCTTCATATAACCATGCGTTTGACTCTGCTGCCCTTATTTTGGCATCGCCTTCTCTCGCTTCGTTGTGTGGTTGCATCATGAATATTGTCAAGATCACTCTCGGTTTTCCTCTCTTCTCTTTTATCTCTCCTTTTCCTCTCGTATATATTCCAGTTACTCTCATTTTCTATTCGGTAATCTCCGGATTCTCGTTCTTGCATTACATCCCTTCCTTCTTTGTTCATGAAAAAATCTCTTGATTCTTTAACCGCTAGTTTCAAGTTGTCATTTGGTATTTCTTCTTTGCCATGCATCGCCTCCTTCAAGCTTCAATGATGTTAGCTCATTGGTTATCATTGTGGGACGTTCCTGGTTGTGTGTTACTCCTCTCCCTTGCTCTGAGGCGGGGGCTGAGGAGTTTTCTGTTTGATTGTCATTTGTCTAGATGATGTCCTTTGATTTTCCATATGCCTTTATATCTCCGTTGGTATCATGGTTTTAATTTCCTCCAATTTATTTTCCATGGTTTTTTTCCATGTTAACTAGCATGTCCTCCAACCTTGTGGTTATATTTTCTAGTTTGTCTCCATTGCGTGTTTCTCTCAAGACCGCTGGCTTGCATTCTGTGCACAACCATATTCATTTGCAGTGTCTTCCTTTGATAATATCCCATTCACCTTTAGATATGCCGCAGCAATCTACGTGTTGCCATTTGTCGCAACCTTCGCATTGCACTGCGTTCTCATTACCTCCAACTTCCTTGCTACAGATGTCGCACTGATAGTGGTCGTCATGCTCTCTGTTTCCAGTCATTTTATAGATGCCTAGATGAGTCATTGATGTTTACCCGATATTAATTTAATCTTTCCTATTCACTTACTCTTTACACATTTGGTGTTTACCCGACAAAATTCATTAAATATCATCCATAGACGCCCAAGAGAGTTTCGGTTTACTCGGTCTGCCACGTTATCTATTGTTCCACGTCCCTTCCTGAACCGACTTTGGTAGATCGATAAAATAGACAACTCTTCCGACCACTTCTTCAGTCTATTCGCTAATACACCCGTGTACACCTTACTCAACGCATCTAATAGAGTTATACCCCTATAGTTACTGGGGTTGCTCCTCGCTCCTTTCTTTTTATATATAGTGCATGATACCTTTTTTCCACTCTTACGGAAAATTGGTACCTTCGAACACCTTGTTAAATAACTCCACTATACACTCCCTCATCCTATCATTCTTTATCGCTTCTTTCCAAAATGCATTTGTTATTCCGTTCCTACCCCGAGCTGTTCTATTTTTAGCTTTGCCTATCACTTCCAATACCTCTTCCCCTGATACTTCTTTGTCCAACTCATAATTCCATACTTCCAACCCGCACCCAATCGCCTCCATCCCTCTATCCCCCTTCCATCTATCCTTCCCTTCTAACAGTTTACGGAAATATTCCGTCCATATTTCGTAATCAATTTTAGGTTTACTATCCCTCCTCTGTCCCCTATTAATTTTGATAATTCTCTCCCATACCTTTTCCCCCTTTCTTACTTTTGCATTCCCCGTTGATCGCCTCCACTTGTTCCTTTTTACATAACTTTTTCCTTTCTATTATCTTGGCCTTGTATTCCCTCCTCAGTCTGCCAAACCTTTCCCTTTCTTCTCCCCCTCCATGCTTCCTAAAGTCTTTCAGCGCCCTCAGAACTTCTCTCCTCAATCCTTTACACTCACTTTCGAACCACCCCTCTGTCTCCTCTACCCTTTTCCCCCTATGACGTATCACCTCTGCTACCTTCTTAATGGGGTATTCCACTAGCTCTAAGGCCGTGTCAACATTATTACATCTCAGTGCTACTTCGCACCCTACATTAATAATTTGAAATTCATTTTGTAAATACTCCTCAAGTCTTGTTTTAGTCTCCTCTGTCCATTTATATTTATGAGACTCACGCCCTTATCTCTATCACTTGTTCCTTTTCCCAAACTATCCCCATGTTCTCCTCTCCTCAGGTTTATAGATATTGGGGCATGATGAGATTCAGCCCAGTTGATCACTTCCATTATATTTATGTTCTCCAACATTTCCTCCGAGCTGATTACCAAGTCTATAACACTCCCTCCCTGTTTTGTGATATATGTCAACTCCCCCTCGTTATCCCCCGTCCAGCATCCATTCAGAATGTATAAATTGCTTGCCGAACATAATTCAAGCAGTTCCTGCCCATACCCATTTATTCCCTTATCTTTACTCCTTCTTTCACTCCTTCTGATTCCTTTCGCTTCTTTATTATATAAGGGACTTAAGTTCGCTATTCTCGCATTCAAGTCGCCCATAAATATCATCCCCGCTTCTTCGTATTTCTCCTTTATCCCACTAATTTCCGCTACCAGTCCTTCAAAGAAACTATAATTTGCATATACAGAACCACTGGGGTGGTTGTTTAAAAAAGGCCAGGCATACCTCTTTCGGCTCGCCCCCACCTAGGTTAACCCTCACCCAAATCACCCCTTCCACCTGATTGTCTAAAACTTCAATCCTGTCGCATATTATTTTCTTTATTAGTGTCCGACTCGTTGGCTGAATGGTCAGCGTACTGGCCTTCGGTTCAGAGGGTCCCGGGTTCGATTCCCGGCAGGGTCGGGAATTTTAACCATCATTGGTGCTGTCTTCATCATCATTTCATCCTCATCACGACGCGCAGGTCGCCTACGGGAGTCAAATGAAAAGACTTGCACCTGGCGAGCCGAACATGTCCTCGGACTCTCCCGGCACTAAAAGCCATACCCCATTTCATTTTTTCCTTTATTAGCAACGCCATTCCACCAGGATATCTTCCCCTCCTCCCCCGTTGTTCTTAGTTATATTCCTTACCACAAACCCTTTCCAGGTCAAACTCCTTCCTTCTCCTAGCCATGTCTCCAAAAGGGCTACAATGTCAAATTCTCCATTACTTTTATCACTCCCCCGTTTCCCAATTTACTTAGAACCCCCTCAATATTTACTAATCCTATTTTCCAATACAGTTATTTATTCCCCTCTCCATCTCCTACCCTTCCACCCTTAAATTTATTTTCTTCTGTTGTGTTGATCATTCTATTTCTCGTTGCCCTCGCTCCTTCTCTTTCAACTACCCCTTCTTCCATTTTATTCAGTTTGGTACTCTCCTTACTGGTCTTGTCATCCTGCCCTTTGATTTTCTTACCCCATAAGTCTTTTAAGCTTAGACTCCTTCCCCTACCCAAACCTTCTCGTTGTCTTCTTTCTTCTCCTTCCACAGCTCCACTTGCGTTGAGACAGCACCAACCCCTCCTCACTCGGTGATCTACTCGATGCTCCTTCCTCCTCTTGGTACTGGACTGCGGTCACTTCGTCACAGTTATTCACTACTGCGTCAGCACACTCTGCACTTGCTTCGACTTTCCTTTCACCTTCACCTGCCATTTGTTCCCTAATCTGCTGATGTCTGTCATCCATCTCCTGGAACTTTTTCACTCCCCACACACGTGACCACCGGCCGTCTCCAACAACCAACTGACGATCTCTAATATGTGCTCTCAAACCTTGTCTTCTCGCTAACCAAAGATGTTTTGTCACAATTCTCAGCTCTTTAATTGCTTCACTGCCAATATCACTCATCAACCATATTACCTCCCCTTTTAAATTTCCTACGTTCCTTAGCACAATATCCGCCATCAGGGTGGATAATAGCGACACTTTAATGGGCATATTTCCCTTCCTGTTTTTGTGGTAATTAAAAATAAATGTGAAAGAAAGGAAGATATTAAAATTAGGACTGTTAGGCAGTACCATATGGTTGATAAAACAGGCATGAGGGAGTTTTTAATAAGCAACTATGATCGGTGGAAATCGGTAAATAAAAATGTAAACAGACTCTGGGATGGGTTTAAAGCAATTGTTGAGGAATGTGAAAATAGGTTTGTACATTTAAAGGTGGTAAGGAATGGCAAAGATCCACTATATTATAACAGGGAAGTAAAGAGACTAAGAAGGATGTGCAGGTTGGAAAGAAATAGAGTTAGAAATGGCTGTGGAAGTAAGGAGAAATTGAAGGAACTTACCAGGAAATTGAATCTAGCAAAGAAGTCAGCTAAGGATAACATGATGGCAAGCATAACTGGTGGCCACACTGAAAAATGGGAGAGTATGTATAGGTAAGGCAGAAACAGGTTCCAAGAAGGACATTCCAGGAATAATTAATGAACAAGGGGAGTGTGTATGCGAGGATCTTCAAAAGGCAGAAGTATTCAGTGAGCAGTATGTAAAGATTGTTGGTTACAAGGATAATGTCCAGATAAAGGAGGTGACTAATACTAAAGAAGTATTAAAATTTACCTATGTGAGCAATGACATTTACAGTAAGATACAATAGTTGAAAACTAGAAAAGCAGCTGGAATTGATAAGGTTTCGGTGGATACACTAAAAACAATGGATTGGGATATAGTACCATATCTGAAGTACTTGTTTGATTTTTGTTTGCATGAAGGAACTTTACCAAATGAATAGAGAGTTGTTATAGTAGCCCCTGTATATAAAGGAAATTGTGGAGATTGTTGAAATTGTGGAAATTGAGAGCACATATTAGAGACCAGATGAATGGAGAGTTGCTTACCAGATGAATGGAGAGTTGCTATAGTAGCCCCTGTGTATAAAGGAAAGGGTGATAGACATAAAGCTGAAAATTACAGGCCAGTAAGTTTGACATGCATTGTATGTAAGCTTTGGGAAGGCATTCTTTCTGATTATATTAGACATGTTTGTGAAATTAATAACTGGTTCGATAGAAGGCAATCCGGTTTTAGGAAAGGTTATTCCACTGAAGCGCAACTTGTAGGATTCCAGCAAGATATAGCAGATATCTTGGATTCTGGAGGTCAAATGGACTGTATCTTGATTTACCTGTCTAAAGCATTTGATAGGGTGGATCATGGGAGACTACTGGCAAAAATGAGTGCAATTGGACTAGACAAAAGAGTGACTGAATGGGTTGCTATATTTCTAGAAAATATATCTCAGAGAATTAGAGTAGGTGAAGCTTTATCTGACCCTGTAATAATTAAGAGGGGAATTCCTCAAGGCAGTGTTATCGGACCTTTATGTTTTCTTATACATATAAATGATATGAGTAAAGGAGTGGAATCGGAGGTAAGGCTTTTTGCGGATGATGTTATTCTCTATCGAGTGATAAATAAGTTACAAGATTGTGAGCAACTGCAACGTGACCTCGAAAATGTTGTGAGATGGACAGCACGCAATGGTATGTTGATAAACGGGGTTAAAAGTCAGGTTGTGAGTTTCACAAATAGGAAAAGTCCTCTCAGTTTTAATTACTGCGTTGATGGGGTGAAAGTTCCTTTTGGGGATCATTGTAAGTATCTAGGTGTTAATTTAAGGAAAGATCTTCATTGGGGTAATCACATAAATGGGATTGTAAATAAAGGGTACAGATCTCTGCACATAGTTATGGGTTGTAGTAAGGATGTAAAGGAGAGGGCATTTAAGTCTCTGGTAAGACCCCAACTAGAGTATGGTTCCAGTGTATGGGACCCTCACCAGGATTACCTGATTCAAGAACTGGAAAAACCCAAAGAAAAGCAGCTCGATTTGTTCTGGGTGATTTCCGACAAAAGAGTAGTGTTACAATAATGTTGCAAAGTTTGGGTTGGGAAGAATTGAGAGAAAGAAGAAAAGCTGCTCGACTAAGTGGTATGTTTTGAGCTGTCAGCGTAGAGATGGCGTGGAATGATATTAGTAGACGAATAAGTTTGAATGGCATTTATAAAAGTAGGAAAGATCACAATATGAAGATAAAGTTGGATTTCAAGAAGACAAACTGGGGCAAATATTCATTTATAGGAAGGGGAGTTAGGGATTGGAATAACTTACCAAGGGAGACGTTCAATAAATTTCCAATTACTTTGAAATCATTTAGGAAAAGGCTAGGAAAGCAACAGATAGGGAATCTGCCACCTGGGCGACTGCCCTAAATGCAGATCAGTATTGATTGTATTGTATTGAAAGGGTGATAGGCATAAAGCTGAAAATTACAGGCCAGTCAGTGTGACATGCATTGTATGTAAGCTTTGAGAAAGCATTCTTTCTGATTATATAAGACATGTTTGCAAAATTAATAAATGGTTTGACAGAAGGCAGTTTGGGTTTAGGAATGGTTATTCCACTGAAGCCCACCTTGTAGGATTCCAGCAAGATATAGCAGATATCCTGGATTCACTAGGTCAATTGGACTGTATTGCGATTGACTTATCTGAGGCATTTGATAGGGTAGATCATAGGAGACTACTGGCAAAAATGAGTGCAATTGGACTTGACAAAAGAGTGACTGAATGGGTGACCCTGTTTAAGAAAATAGAACTCAGAAAATTAGAGTAGGTGAAGCTTTATCTGTCCCTGTAACAATTAAGAGGGGAATTCCTCAAGGCAGTGTTATTGGACCTTTATGTTTTCTTATATATATCAATGATATGTGTAAAGAAGTGGAATCAGAGATAAGGCTTTTCGCAGATGATGTTATTCTGTACAGAGTAATAAAAAAGTTACAAGATTGTGAGCAACTGCAAAATGACCTCGATAATGTTGTGAGACGGACAGTAGGCAATGGTACAATGATAAACGGGGATAAAAGTCAGGTTGTGAGTTTCACAAATAGGAAAAGTCCTCTCAGTTTTAATTACTGCCGTTGATGGGGTGAAAGTTCCCTTTGGGGATCATTGTAAATACCTAGGTATATATATAAGGAAAGATCTTCATTGGGGTAATCACATAAATATGATTGTAAATAAAGGGTACAGATCTCTGCACATGGTTATGGTTAGGGGTTGTCGTAAGGATGTAAAGGAGAGAACATATTTGTCTCTGGTGAGACCTCAACTTGAGTATGGTTCCAGTGTATGGGACCCTTACCAGGATTACTTGATTCAGAAACTGGAAACAATCCAAAGAAAATCAGCTCGATTTGTTCTGGGCGATTTCCGACAAAAGAGTAGCGTTACAAAAATGTTGCAAAGTTTGGGCTGGGAAGACTTGGGAGAAAGGAGACGAGCTGCTCGACTAAGTGGCATATTCCGAGCTGTCAGTGGAGGGATGGCGTGGGAGGACATCAGTAAACGAAATTCTTAACCATGACCTGATCTCCGACCTTTATGTTGGTGGGCCTCCGTCCACGATCATATCTTCCTCTAACCTTCTCGTGAGAGCCTTAGGTTACTTTTAGCTTTCTTTTACTGCTTCCTAGTATTATCTGGATCTATTGTCTCTGGCAATATCTAATTAGGGACCACAGATTAAACAGCGGCGTATTGGGAACAACCTTGAAGATGAGAGACACAGGAGTGAACTTGTGGGACTCATGAACGGCGGAATTTAGAGCAAAAGATAACCAATGCAGAGAAGTATTCCACCTGGAATGATCTTCATGTTGGAAAACTATCAAAGCAGACCGAAGATTATGATTGACCCGCTCAGCCAAAGATGGTTGAGGATAATAAGCGGAAGTAGTTATATGGGATATGGACAAATCATAACAGAATTTTCGGAATAAGTTAGATGTGAAATCCTTTGCGTTATCGGAAACTATATATTGACAAGGACCAAAAGAAGTAAGATAGTATTAAGACAAGAAATGGTAGACTGAGTTGTAGACATCTTAGTCGGAAATAAACATGAAAATCTAGTCAAGCCGTCTACACATACAAAAACGAACTTATTCTCGTTCCCCTTCGATTGAGGCAAGGATCCGACGTAGTCTATGTATAAACGCTCCATGGGGCGAGATGCTTGATGAGATGACAAGAGCCCTAGCTTAGCAGACAAGGTGGGCTTACTAAGCAAGCAACATTTACATGCTTTTACCATTTCTCTGGTTTCGCCATCCATACTCTTCCAAATAAACATTTCTCTGATTTTCTCTCGAGTTTTAAAGATGTATAAATTTTCTTCTAATGGGGTCTTATGATAATATTTGAATATCATGGGCACAAGAACAGCTGGAACAACAATTTTACCTCCTGATCGTGCCTCGAAGGGCAGCAAAAACCCGTTTCTCACCACGTAAGTGACAATATGTTCCCAGGAGAAAGTATTTTCATTATAGGAGCCAGCACTAGATCTTCTCGCTGATATTTCTCGATATCATGAAATAACATAGGGGCATCAGTTGAAATAGCACTAACACTAGGAGGTATGGGCATGAGAGGAGAAGAACTATCCTCTTGTTCACTGGTCTCAACATCATCAGAAAATATGCGGCTTAGTCCATCACGTTTTCTGATCCTCTAATGTGTTGCACGTCGAATTGGAAGGCTGAAATTCTGACAGCCCAACGGGCGATACGTCGAGTACGACCAGGCCTAGCTAAGACCCAACTTAATGCTTGATTGTCTGTTTCTAATTCAAATTTGACATACTCCGGATAGATGCGGAACTTTTCCCAGGTAAACAGAACTGCCAAACCTTCTAATTCATAGGTGGAGTACTTGGCTTCTTGAGCCGATAAAATCCTATCGCATAGGCGATAGGCCGCGTTCCGTTTCTTGAAGAAGGACAGCAGCAACAGCAGGTGAAGAGGCATAGGTTTGAGCTAAGAATTTTTTTAAAAATCGGGCATGGCTAATACTGAGGCGTTACAAAGAGCTATTTAAGCAGCTTGCTGTGACGACCCACATTCAAATTTGACACCTTTCCTACGAAGTAGGTTTAGGGTCGCGGCCCTATTAGTGAAGTTAGAAATACATTTCCTGAAGTAATTCACCATGCCTATGAACCTAGCGATTCCTTTGATGTCCTTAAGAGGCTTGAAACCATAAATAGCCTGCATTCTGGGATGGCAGGTAGAAATACCATCAGGCGACACAATATGCCTTAAGAATGACAAAAAAGGTTTAGCAAAACCTACCTTAGATAATTTGACAGCCAACCCAGCCTTACGAAGGCGATTGAGGACTTCCTTCAGAAGATCTAAGCGTTCATCAAAGGTCTCCGAAAACACAACGACATCGTCGAGATAATGATAAAGAAATTCAAATTTGATGTCGGAGAAGACCCTATCCAGCAGTCTAGTAAGGACAGGCGTGCCCGTGGGGAGTACGAATGGCACGCGGTTGTATTCATACAAATTACAATCAGTGGCGAAAGCCGTTAGATGTTTGGATTCTTATGCCAGAGGTATCTGATTATACGCCTGGTTAAGATCTGAGATGGTAAAAAACTTAGTCTTGCGAAACCATGAAAAACAAGAATGACGATCAGAAAGGTGTACGATTTAAAGCCCCGTAATTAATAACAGGCCTGAAACCACCTTGGGGTTTCGGTACAAAAAAATGGACTATGAATACGCCGACATTGATTGGCGAATAATACTATCTTTTAACATCTGATCAATGATTTCCAATGATTTCCTTAAGAGCCTTCGTTTTTGGTGGAGATAGCCTATAAGGAGGAAACCTAACAGGAATATAGTCGGTTAGCTCAATCTTGTACTCAATGAGGACAGTGTCACAAAGTTTTTCTCAAAATACATCCGGAAAAGACTGACACAACTTTCGAATACTCTCAGCCTGGTCCTCAGGTAGATGCTTAAGATCTAACGACATCTCCCTCTGGGTAGGTGAAATAGATGAAAATGACACAGAATTACATTTCAAAAGAGGAATATTAATGTTACTAGCAAACTTGAATGTGCACGACTTGCTCTGAAGATCAAGCACAAGACCGGAATGAGGTATGAAATCGACCCCCTATAGTACAGGGCAAGACAACTGTTTAGCCGCAAATAACTTAATTTTCTAAGTAAATTTTGAAATTCGAACTTTATAAAAAAACGAAGTATAAAATTTCTAATGGAGACAAACAATAGTCCGGAAATTTACAACAGGCTTCCAAATTATAGTACCACTCCTCAGAAATAATAGGGCTAACGCTCCCTGAATCTAATAAAGCCGTGACGGGTTCGTTATTCACGTTAAATTTAAGATATGACACAAATCCAGGAGACTCAGCAGCAATTTTAAGGCATTCATTAGGGCTTTCAAATAATAAATATGGGGAAGTTTCTTCTTTGAAGGATTCGTTGCCTAATTTAACAGGGGTTGAGCCTCGGGAAGGTGAACATCGTGACTCAGCCGACGACACTAGTCAATTCCTATCGCCTGGATTATTGGAGGCAGCACCAGAAGAACAGTACGATGTGTTGTTAAGTAAACTGCAATACTTGACTAGATGGGAAAACGGACCGCACTTGAAACAACCTTGGGACTGGCCTTCTCCTTTGCTAGTTCCACTAGATTTTACCAAGGGACACTTATTCCTAAGGTGTTCAGTCGATTCGCGTGTGGAGAATGTTCGGCGAGGTGGTCGCCGAGAACTTTTAGATGACGGAGTGGGCTCCGTGGCGACTCGTAAAGCGTCAGCGTATCTCACTCGTTCGCCTGACACTGCCATTGCCTCGAGTTCAGAGAAGGTTTAGGGTCGAGAGGCGAAACATAAATACCACATATAAGGCGGAGAGGTTCCTTCTACAATGGTTTGTACAATTTGATCTTCTGGAAAATGAAGAGCGAATACCCAAGTATAAAATTTAATGTCTTGGATGAAATCAGGCAAGTTTTCGTCCAACCTCTGTACTTGGAAGTAGTACTTCTGTATTAGGGATGACATTGCTCTAGCTGGAATAAAGTTAACCAAAAGATGAGTATGGAAGTCTTCTATCGAAGATCTATCTTTTATGATTTTGCCCGAGAGGACGCCTACAGAACAAGTGTAAATTATCTGGAGCATTTGAGAGTGAGAGAGAGCAAATACCAAAGCATGGTCTTGAAAATCAACTAAGAATCTTAGAAATGAAATTACCTCATTAGTTGAATTTACCGAGAACTAGGATACGCCTTTAAGCAACATAGCTAATGGGTGAGGCAAGCTGTTAAACCTGGCGACATAATAGGTGACGGCATTGGAGGATGAGAAGGTTCAAACATTGCATTACTCATAAAGAAATGTAGAAGTTTTCTTAGCTGATCAGACACTTGTTCCAATGGGGTAGATATTTGTTGAGCAGCCACTGATTTCCTACTCTCAATAGGCCTACTAGTGTCCTCTTCCGTAGGCACGTCTACAGTAGGAACATGGTCGCTTTTAGCGCAAGCGAACCCGGACTAACCGTATTAGACATGCCAGACAGGTGTTCGACCAAGCTTCTTTAGCATGATCATCCTTCAATTTTAGAGACAATAAGACACTAGCCCTATTGTAAAAGTGGAACGGTCTAGCCTGAACTCCTTTATGTTGATTAGCAGAAGGATCACTTACTTCAAAGAAACCAACAACAGAAGCTAGCTCAGTGGTATTATCAGAGATAGTGGGCAGAGCCTCATCAGTACCTTTTTGCCCAAATACCGGGACACAAATGGGAAATTTTAAGATTCCTTCAGTTTGGTAATATCTGCCACAACCGTGCCGCTAGACTGGGCCTTTCTAATTAGAAGTTCATAAATTAATTATTGCTTGCGCAGGTAGCCAGGTGCAGGGACTTCGCGAGGACCAGACATAGTGATAGAAAATCTAAAAAAATTTAAAAATTCCAGCAAGCAAGAAAATGTTTAGAGTTCGGTGTAGATTTCTATTAGTAGCCGTCAAAAGAGCCTTTCCCAGACCCATTCAACTACGCTCTGTTACCACTTGTTACTGTCCGACTCGTTGGCTGAACGCTCAGCGTACTGGCCTTCGGTTCAGAGGGCCCCGGGTTCGATTCCAGGCCGGGTCGGGGATTTTAACCGTAATTGGTTAATTCCTACGGCATGGGGGCTGGGTGTAGGTGTTGTCTTCATCATCATTTCATCCTCATCAAGACGCGCAGGTCGCCTACGGGAGTCAAATAGAAAGACCTGCACTTGGCGAGCCGAACCCGTCCTAGGATATCCCGGCACTTGTTACTGAGTTTATGTGGATCACATCCGGGCATGAATGGGTCGATATAAGACAATCAGAAGATTAATTTAAAACTTTATAATTAGAGATAATTAGAGATTTTTGCTATCTGATTTTCTCTTCAGATTAAAGCAATTCGCTAAGCGAAACAATATTTCAGGTATAACAATGAGATATAGAAGTAATATAATAAATGACAAGAGCACCTTTGCTCCACAAAATTATCTAGGAGACTACTATCCAAACATTACACCATTACAGCCTTCCAAAGGCACCATTCAAACCTTTACATTAACACCTTTGAGTTAATGGAAAGAGCATCTATGCCCTATGAAATTTTCACTTAGGAACCTATTTCCAGAAATGTCCAGGCCTATCAAAGGCACAGCCTACAGTTTAGAAATTCCAACATTATTCACTGTCTTGGATGCTCAACAGTCTGTAACATTAAAAGGAATGACATTGACTGTAACAGCGGTAGCACGTACCCATTCTACAAGGCCTTTGGTAAAAACAAATGTTTAGACAACTGCCCCATAAACCAAATGGGAAAGAAGGCGGACACTTGCACTCTTTGAAAATTGAAAAGAAAACCTTAAAACCCTATTTGGGCTTATAGCCCGAAGGTACAGAGGCTAAGCCTATACTACTGAGGTGACTAGATGGGGATAATATTTAAGTTACAAATATTACAAACTGAAAAATGTAACAAAATCATAGTCACCTCAAAATCAAGTTGATACGAAACACGAGAGGGTAGCTCACTCTCTATTCCCTGATTTCGGTTAAGTTCTTTGGCTTGTTTGAAATTTACATTTGAATCTTGGAATTTCCATTTTTGAAAATTTAAGATACATTGTTAAAAATTGGAAACCTTCCCCTCGAGCTAGCTTTCAAAGACTATGACTTAGTTAAACCAGGACTGCCATTACCTTGAGCTGGTGGACTTCTCAAAGATGGACGAGGCGCCTCCGCTTCCTATATAAACACATACTGTGTAGACTGGAACGATCAATAAGACAACCTGGATCCAAAAAGGTGCCAGCCCTTATATACGAAGGGAGAGTTCCAGAAAACTCTGGGCTAAGGCCCGATACACCCCAATTCTCATTGGGCAATTAAATAAATACCAGAAACATGTGATTGGGTGAAAAATAAATATACAAAATTTTCTATTGGTCCATTTCTTAAGTTGGGAAGAGCTTTTTTTTGCTAGTGGCTTTACGTCGCACCGACACAGATAGGTCTTATGGCGACGATGGGATAGGAAAGACCTAGAAGTTGGAAGGAAGCGGCCGTGGCCTTAATTAAGGTACAGCCCCAGCACTTGCCCGGTGTGAAAATGGGAAACCACGGAATACCATCTTCAGGGCTGCCGACAGTGGGATTCGAACCCACTATCTCCCGGATGCAAGCATACAGCCGTGCGCCCCTAACCGCACGGCCAACTCGTCCGGTGTGGGAAGAGCTAGAAGTGTTGTAAACCTTAACACATCATAAACAAAGAATAATCAAATCAGTTTAGGAAACCTTAGAATACAAAATTACTTTACTGTTTTAATAGTCAATCTTCACACCAGAGGGATTAGCATGAGTTTTGTAGTAGCGACATCTGTATAGAAATGTCCAAACTTCTTGTATTAGTTGTTGTGAGTTTAAGATTTTATATGGCATTCTCCAAGGCCGTGTCTAAATTTGTTTAATGGCACTGTATTGTGATTTTTGTTTTGTAATTAGGCCTACAAGAAATGCGCTCATTTTCTTTCTTTATAAAATATGTAAGTATGAAGCCTGTATCTTGTATATTTAATGTCCCTTTAAACAGATATTGTGCACCTTTCAGTGCTTCCCTAATAAAGAAAACTGTGAAAAGGTATTCATTCCCGCAGCCTCTGTACTTGCTTCATTACACGTCTACTCGATTTGATCGCTTACAATATGGCGGACGTGGCTTTCCAAGGTCTGTCGGAGGTCTGGTCACGCTACCACAATCCTTTGCGGTGGCGGCCATATTGGGTCTCAAATATTGTTGTTATGTGGGCGTGCCTGATGTAATGATGTGAGTTATTACTTGTATTTTGAAGGAAAACGGGATACTGCGCCGCTCCAAATTGTCAAAATAAGACATATGACGGAATTAGAGTGTTTCCCTTCCCGAGAGATAAGCAAAGGAGAGTTCAGTGGGTACAAAACTGTAGGAGTGACAAATGGCAACCTACAGATAATTATTTCTTGTGCGAGGTTAGTGAAGTTATACATTCGTATTATTCCTAAATAATAGTATGTTTATATCAACGATGTTTTATATTTATAGGTCGTATTATGTATTTTCTTCTAGCATCATTTTGAAGAATCGCAATTTGAACTAAAGGGGGCAGATGGACGGAAACTACTCAAGTGGAATTCCATCCCAACAATCTACAACGTCCCTAATCCACCTAAGTCTTTGACATATAAGAGGAAACCCCCTAAGAAAGAGAATTGTCTTTCATAACAAGCAAGAAAGGTAACAGGAAATGTGTAATAGTAGTATTGATGTTTATGAAAATTTCCATTTCATGTGTCCGGCTCCATGGCTAAATGGTTAGTGTGCTTGCCTTTGCTCACAGAGGTCCTAGGCTCGATTACCGGCAGGTTTAGGAATTTTAACCATAATTGGTCAATTTCTCTGGCACGGGGACTGGGTGTATGTGCCGTCTTCATCTTCATCCTCATTACGACACGCAGGTCGCCTACGGGAGTCAGATTAAAAGACGTGCACCTGGCGAGCCGAACTTGTCCTCAGACGCTCCTGGCACTAAAAGCCAAACCCCATTTCATTCCATTCCTTTTCATGTAAACTACAGACAATATCATTCTAACCCTACATGCAACGTAGAAATGTTTCACAGATATTTGACATGCTTGTTCCTGTTCATTTACGAAGTATAATCACAACAAACAATAGGCCTATCACTTTCAAACCAACAATTTTTGTCCAGCTGGCCACCATTACAACAATTTTATTGATAATAGCAGTCTTATACTGTACTGTAGTTATTATTTACAGCTAAATGTTATTCATCTTAAATGCTCTATAGAGTACATTATATGGCTGGACAAATACTTAAAGATCACAACACTCGCTTCACTCGCACTAACCAACTACTGTAATTTAATGTACTGTAGCCTAACATAATGTCCTAATGTAATCCCTAAAATAGCCTAACCTAGGTTAACTCAACTTAATAGGGACTGAATTTCTATTTCTTATGGAATCGTGTCTACCAATGGCTTTACTGTCCTTAACTATTATTATTATTATTATTATTATTATTATTATTATTATTATTATTATTATTATTATTATTATTATTATTATACCGGTTGGTACACCTCTACGCTGCAAATTTGAATTTTCCGCCTTAAGGTACCTCTCTACAGGAGAAACCCTGAACTGTAACAACTGAATCAACTCTACTGTTTATCAAAAGATGTCACTGGGTGTTTTTGATATGCTTTTGTTGATCAAGAAGTGAGCACATTCTCTAACAGATGTCTCTACTGAAAAACTATGATAATGCACTCTGGTGCGAAGAAATGAATTTTCTGGAGAAATTTCGTATTCATAAGTTTTGTCTTTACTAAATTTTGTTC
This sequence comes from Anabrus simplex, assembly GCF_040414725.1. NCBI lineage: Eukaryota > Metazoa > Arthropoda > Insecta > Orthoptera > Tettigoniidae > Anabrus > Anabrus simplex. The sequence continues at coordinate 136,124,533 of NC_090269.1, forward strand.
TTTCATTTGAGGGTTGGCAATATTAAGCTTTCTTTCCGCCTGTTTTGAATTTAACCAATCCTAAATTTCTGTAATTAATTTCCCACCAATAAGGTGTCTCTTCATCGATTTGTGTGTAACTTTTGCTGTTAAACAATAAACGTTTGTGGGCGGGTCTTAATCATTCATGAAAGGTCTCGAATTTTCCGTGAGGGTATTAAAACGGCTGATTTTCTTGTCTCCGCGCAACTTCAATAACATCTAGCTTAGCGTGTGGATATGTAGCAGGGGGGCGGGAAGCGCCTCTTTCTTCGGGCAACAGAACTTCAACAAGGTAATGGCCATTTAACATCTTTTCTTGCTAGCTCAGCAGTTTAACTCGCGGGGAAGGTTCGAAACCTTTAATATGTAAACCATCTCTTTAAAATGTAAATCCCTTTTCAGTCTATGTAAAAACTACAAATTTCTTCAACTGTGAATCGGGGATAGAGAGTGCTTTACCCTCTCGAGCTCCGCTTCATTTTTGAATTTGAGGTGACTATGTTTTCGTAACCGTTTTTCTCTTCCTTCTTAATGTGTTAAATTTATTTTGTATACTAGTCACCTCCATAGATTGGGATTAGCCCCTGTGTAATCGGCCTAGTGCCTCTTAGGTTTTAAAATGTGTATTTAGGAGAGTTAACTCACGCCTCCATTCCTTTTGCATTTATGGTCATTTAAAGTAACCTATTATTTTTCATTTTAGGCCCAGTAGAGTGGGTACAAGTTACCCCTGTTTATTTATAAGTGTGCCTTGATGGCAGTTTGTTGTAAAGTCCGTTTATGGCCTCTTAATAGGCTTGAAAGATTGAGAGCAGGTCAGCTCTTTCTGGTATTTTGAAATGTGCCTCAGGGAGGCGTGACATTTTGATTGTTGGGAGCTAGTGCTCCATGTAATTAGGGACGTTCTGCCCTTTGGCATTTTGTGGTTGTGAGCTGAGAGCTCAAGGATTGACGAATTTGGGCTCGTAGCTCAGAATTTGTAAAGACCCCTTAACTTGTGCTTTCTTTTGTAAACTTGCATTGTACCTGATTTTCCTTGTTATTTCACCTAGTGAAAATTGTTAAATGTTGTCATCTGCTGAAAATATAACCTTTATTTACATTTTAAATTCATCTTTAAGACTTGTAGTTAGACCCAATCCAGCCCGCACCTTCTTTCACCTCTGCCTTCCACGGATAACTCCGTAACGATTATTATTATTATTATTATTATTATTATTATTATTATTATTATTATTATTATTATTATTATTATTATTATTATTAGTATTATTATTATTATTATATGCATGAATATTAGGACTCAGCTATGAGCCCCGTGGTCGCCAACCCACGCTCCCTAGATAGGAGCGCCTGACGCCCCTTTCAGTCGCCTCATATTACAGGCAGTGGAGACCGTGTGTGTTGTTCTATTGCCCCCACCCACGGGAAAAGTCTATTTTGGGTTGTGACTACGAGGCCTTTAGCCGAGTCTTGCTATTGCTTTCACTATTCTAGTCCATCCGACCTCCCCTGGTCAACACTTGTTCTTTTCCGACCGCGACGGCATTAGCGCATTCGAGGCCTAGGAAGTTTTTCATTTCACGCACTTTGTGGCCTTCATCTTTCTTTTGCCGATACCTTCATTTTTCGAAGTGTTGGTCCCCTTCCAATTGTTTTCTTCTGATTAGTGTTTGAAGAGGATGGTTGTCCAGTTGTACTTCCTGTTAAAACAATAATCACCACCACCACTTTGTACTATATAGCTGCATGGGTTTTCAATAAACTGGTTAAGAGTAGCTAAGAACATCACTCTTGTTGCATATGTGCAGAATATTTTTGCCTTAGAACCCAAAGAAATACCACGTGAATGGATAACAACAGTTACAATAATTTAATGCACTCAACTCAAGAGGCATTCAGTGTTTGTCAACATACTGGGGTAACCTTTTAGAAACTAGTATCGGAAATTATTTTCTTAATAAAGAAAACGCTGAAGGTAATTTATTACAACCGTCGTTTATTACTTTATATACAGTACTTCAAGTTCAGTATTTCATGTACCAGTAATCATAATATGACACAGGTACTGTACAGATTTCTATGTTTCTGTCAATAAGATTACGTATTTGACAGATGATATTAATAAGAAACACAGTAAGACCAAGTTGTAAGGAAGTAAAAGAGAAGAACATGAGCTTTTCTGTTGATTCCTGTTTCTCAAGAAAGAAAAAAGAAATAATTTCAGGCTCTTAATTATCTTCCTATTCAAATAGCTGTGAATCTATTCATATCATGTAAGTATTATACAGTTATATATTCATGACCAGTAGATGCCCAATTAAATTCTTTAGGAAAAATAGTTGGTATTTTGTTTTTATTTCAATATACGTTACCGAAATCCCCTAAATTCGAATACACTTGTCTTTGGTTACGCTCGCTTAAAGACCCAATATGGCGGCTCCATAAGTAGCATTCGTGGCTTGACCTCCCTAGACAGACCTTGTGGCTTTCAAGTAGATTCAAATATGGCGTTCCAATAGCTACCCTGTAGTCCTCTTTCTGGCTCGGTGGTGCAATACCAGAGACAATACCTCAGACCCTCGGACTTTAACCGACCTATCGAAACTGTCCATAATGGCGGCAATTGCAGAGCTAGCATGTGTATGTTTTGATTTGTGAAAGTCGTATTGTTACCAGATATGTATGGAAATTTGAATATTATTAATCGTAAACTATATTTATTTACTGTCTTAAAAAGGCTACAGAGCCTCTTTCAATGCCTTAAGGTGCTGTTGTTCTTAAGGAGCTTATTTATGCAAACAATTTCGGTGGTGATTAGGTTATTGCAGTTTCTCGTGTTCTTCTCGGTAAGTATGTTCTTTCTATTTTCAGTTACCTTTATATTATGTTTATAGTTTAATATAGTATGTACCTGGATGTAAGTCCAATTTTAGGGGTAGTGCAAAAGTTTAAGTGTTGATATTTCCAAAAGGACCCAGCATTAAACCAAAAATGAGTTAAGAGCATTCACAGGAAAATATCGAACCAAATGACAGGCCTAATAGTGTTGTGTGCATTGATAATTCTGATACCAAATAGATCTCAGGGAGTTAGAGTAGGTGAAGCTTTATCTGACCCTGTAATAATTAAGAGGGGAATTCCTCAAGGCAGTGTTATCGGACCTTTATGTTTTCTTATACATATAAATGATATGAGTAAAGGAGTGGAATCGGAGGTAAGGCTTTTTGCGGATGATGTTATTCTCTATCGAGTGATAAATAAGTTACAAGATTGTGAGCAACTGCAACGTGACCTCGAAAATGTTGTGAGATGGACAGCAGGCAATGGTATGTTGATAAACGGGGCTAAAAGTCAGGTTGTGAGTTTCACAAATAGGAAATGTCCTCTCAGTTTTAATTACTGCGTTGATGGGGTGAAAGTTCCTTTTGGGGATCATTGTAAGTATCTAGGTGTTAATATAAGGAAAGATCTTCACTGGGGTAATCACATAAATGGGATTATAAATAAAGGGTACCGATCTCTACACATGGTTATGAGGGTGTTTAGGGGTTGTAGTAAGGATGTAAAAGAGAGTGCATATAAGTCTCTGGTAAGACCCCAACTAGAGTATGGTTCCAGTGTATGGGACCCTCACCAGGATTACCTGATTCAAGAACTGGAAACAATCCAAAGAAAAGCAGCTCGATTTGTTCTGGGTGATTTCGGACAAAAGAGTAGCGTTACAAAAATGTTGCAATGTTTGGGTTGGGAAGAATTGAGAGAAAGAAGAAGAGCTGCTCGACTAAGTGGTATGTTCCGAGCTGTCAGCGGAGAGATGGCGTGGAATGACATTAGTAGACGAATAGGTTTGAATGGCGTTTATAAAAGTAGGAAAGATCACGATATGAAGATAAAGTTGGAATTCAAGAGGACAAACTGGGGCAAATATTCATTTATAGGAAGGGGAGTTAGGGATTGGAATAACTTACCAAGGGAGATGTTCAATAAATTTCCAATTTCTTTGAAATCATTTCGGAAAAGGCTAGGAAAGCAACAGATAGGGAATCTGCCACCTAGGCGACTGCCCTAAATGCAGATCAGTATTGATTGATTGATCACGCGAAATTCCGAAGTTAAGATTATCGATGCCTGTCCCAGCATTTCCCCCCATTAGCCAACGTACCTAAATACAACGAAAGGTAAGTCAGTCCCAGAAAAAAACTGTAAATCGTGACTAAGAGTTAATTTTGAGATTCGAAAATATTTTTAAAAGTGCTACAAGGATTATTAAATTAATAATTTTCAGTATTTTAGAACGGAGGTGCGTAAACTAAACAACACTCTATTTCTCGTGAGTGAATATGAGGAAACCGTTCTTTTTTATAAATTACACTTGCGGAGAGTTTTAAGATGACTAGTGAGCTTGCATTCGGGAGATAGTGGGTACGAAACCCCTCTCTCGGAAGCCGTGAAGATGTTTTCCCGTGATTTCCCATTTTCACATCTGGCAAGTGCCAGTGCTGTATCTTAATTAAGCCTACGGCCCTTTCCTCCCCACTCCTAGCTCTTTCCTATCCCATCGTCACCATAATAAGACCTGTCTTTGTAGGTGCGACGTAAAGAGACTTCTAAAAATGAAGGTGACTACTGCTTTAGATGTTCAAGTGTATCATGCATAATAATGACACAGTACCTACTCAACAATTCAGGTTGATTTTGGAGAGTTGAAATTTATTTCCTTGTATGTTTTACATAATGGGCTGTGGTTAATGGTGTTGTATAGTATTTCATGTAGAGATAATAACTTTTTTGTTAACATCCTATTCATTTTATTTCCTGGCCGGAGTTTCCAATGTGAATTATTTTATAGTGTATGTCTGTTTCAACCTGACGATAAAGTAATTCTCCCTTCGTTGTTTTCCCACTGAAATTACAATTACAATTAGCTTACAACATAATTACGCGATAATAATTCGGTTTTAGGAAAGGTTATTCCACTGAAGCTCAACTTGTAGGATTCCAGCAAGATATAGCAGATATCTTGGATTCTGGAGGTCAAGTGGACTGTATCGCGATTGACCTGTCTAAAGCATTTGATAGGGTGGATCATGGTAGACTACTGGCAAAAATAAGTGCAATTGGACTAGACAAAAGAGTGACTGAATGGGTTGCTATATTTCTAGAAAATAGATCTCAGAGAATTAGAGTAGGTGAAGCTTTATCTGACCCTGTAATAATTAAGAGGGGAATTCCTCAAGGCAGTATTATCGGACCTTTAAGTTTTCTTATATATATAAATGATATGAGTAAAGGAGTGGAATCGGAGGTAAGGCTTTTTGCGGATGATGTTATTCTCTATCGAGTGATAAATAAGTTACAAGATTGTGAGCAACTGCAACGTGACCTCGAAAATGTTGTGAGATGGACAGCAGGCAATGGTATGTTGATAAACGGGGTTAAAAGTCAGGTTGTGAGTTTCACAAATAGGAAATGTCCTCTCAGTTTAATTACTGCGTTGATGGGGTGAAAGTTCCTTTTGGGGATCATTGTAAGTATCTAGGTGTTAATATAAGGAAAGATCTTCATTGGGGTAATCACATGAATGGGATTGTAAATAAAGGGTACAGATTTCTGCACATGGTTATGGGTTGTAGTAATGATGTAAAAGAGAGGGCATTTAAGTCTCTGGTAAGACCCCAACTAGAGTATGGATCCAGTGTATGGGACCCTCACCAGGATTACCTGATTCAAGAACTGGAAAAAAACTCAAAGAAAAGCAGCTCGATTTGTTCTGGGTGATTTCCGACAAAAGAGTAGTGTTACAATAATGTTGCAAAGTTTGGGTTGGGAAGAATTGAGAGAAAGAAGAAAAGCTGCTCGACTAAGTGGTATGTTTTGAGCTGTCAGCGGAGAGATGGCGTGGAATGATATTAGTAGACGAATAAGTTTGAATGGCGTTTATAAAAGTAGGAAAGATCACAATATGAAGATAAAGTTGGATTTCAAGAAGACAAACTGGGGCAAATATTCATTTATAGGAAGGGGAGTTAGGGATTGGAATAACTTACCAAGGGAGACGTTCAATAAATTTCCAATTTCTTTGAAATCATTTAGGAAAAGGGTAGGAAAGCAACAGGTAAGGAATCTGGCACCTGGGCGACTGCCCTAAATGCAGATCAATATTGATTGATTGACCTTAATGCTACTCTCGATCGTTCAAAGGTGGCGAATCGAGTAGCCGGAATTGTTGGAATTGTGGGTTTGTTTTGGTTTGTTGTTATCGTATGTAGTCGGTGTAATTTTATGAAAGTTGACGATAAATGTTAGTTTCTTTGTAGAATATAAGTGTGAGAGTGTATTTATATAAATAAATAAATAAATAAATAAATAAATAAATAAATAAATAAATAAATAAATAAATAAATAGGGTCCTGGGAATCAACCCGGGAGGAGTCATTATGACTCTGGCAAATGGGAGTGAAATGCGTTGTTGCCAATCATCTGCAACATGAAGATATTGGATTCAGCAAGAGAATCCAACTAGCCTCTTTCACTCCAACTCCAGCACATAACCTGCGAGAGGTGCCCCTGCTAAGCCGAGCAACCCAGTGGAAGGTTGGGTACCAATCCCAGCGGGAAGTTGGGTCGGCGAACAGATCAGTGCTGGGGGCTTCAAGGCTTACAACCTTGAGAGTTAACAAATTGTTACCTGCGGGTAACCACCCTAAACTCTTTTCTTAACTCTCGCAACATGGAGAAAACGACCAACGGAAAAACTACCCCAGGTGGTATAAAATCCACCCCCAGTTTTTATGGGGCAAGCAAGCCTTTGGATTCTGGGGAGCTTGCACCTTCATGTGAGACGAAGAAACGTTTTAAGTTCCTTGCGATCATCAACATCAACTCCCTCCTAGAGACAGGAAAACATACGCTAGATGTTTTAACTGAACACAACATCCTGATAACAGCCGTGCAAGAGACCAGATTCCTCGATCAAGAAGTGATAGAATCACAAGGTTATCGGATCTACAAAGGGCAACCCGGTGAAAGAGTGATGAAGAATGTGCCTCACTTGGGGACAGGCTTCATAGTCAGCAGCAAAATGATCAACTCCATCATCTCCTTTCCATCTCCAAATGGAAGAACGTCCACTATCGCTTTTAAAACTCTCAACAAAGCATACACAGTTGTTAACTTCCATGCACCTACTAATGACACCAACAGGAAAGATATTGAAAATGTGGAAACCTTTTGGAGGGTACTCGAAGAGACAATGGACCGGATCCCAAAGCACCACATAACTATTTTAATGGGAGACTTTAACGCCCAGATTGGCAAAGAGAGAAAATTCAAGAACATAGTTGGAGATTACCCATCCCACAAGAGGACCAACAGGAATGGAGAAAGGCTGATTGACCTGTGCAGAAATTACAACTTAGTCCTCAAATCTACAGCCTTCAAACGCCTTCCTAGGAAAGCCATGACTTGGAGATGCCCTAACCCAATGCTTGGGGAATTCCAGCTGGACCACGTAGCCATCAGTAGAAGAAACAGCAAAGAAGTGCTGAATGTCAAAGTATTGAGAAGTGCAAACATTGATTCAGACCACTATCTTTCTTTGATCAAAACCAATTTCATCCCTCTTAAAAGAAGCAGAGAAAACCACTGAATCAAGTCGCGAATTCCAATGTTCAATCCAGCCAAGCTGAAAGATAACAACAACTTCACTGAGACCCTGGCTAAAAACAAAGACAAAAAGATTGGCCCCAACTACAGAAGGCACTAATAGATGCAGCGACAACCACCTTCCCGGCGGTCAGAAAGAACAAACATCCATGGTGGACAACTACTTGTGACAAAGCAATAGAAGAGAGAAAGCAAGCATGGCTAAAATGGAACCGTAACAAAAGTCTGGAAACCATAAAATCTTCTTAGAAGTTAGGAAAACTGCTACTAAAATTATCAGGAACACCAAGAGGCAGTACAATAAAAATATAATTGAACAAGCAGAGAGGGATTTTCAAAGAAACAACACTAGAGACTTCTACCAAACTTTTAAATCTCAAATAACACCCTACTCAACCCTTACACTTCACCTTTGGGGAGCTGACGGAAAGCTGAAAAAGAACAATGAAGAGTGCACCACAGTTCTAGCAGAGTATTTCAACAACCTTCTAAATTCAAGGGAACCCAAGGAGAAACTGCATTTCGAACCTCAGAATGTTACTAAGTTGGACTCTCTCCCACCAACAAAGGGGGAGATCCAGAAAGCCATTTCAGAATTGAAATGTCACAAAGCAGCGGGTGAGGATGGAATCATAGCAGACCTCTGGAAATACGCTGATGAGGAGTCGATCCAAAGTATCCATGAAATCATATCAAACATCTGGGTGACAGAAGCGTTACCTAGCGACTGGACCTCAGCTATCATCCACCCGTTACACAAAAAAGGCGACAAATCAGATCTCAACAACTACAGAGGGATCAGTGTATCAGTGACATACAAGATACTCTCCAAAGCATTACTCACAAGAGTAGAGGCTCAACTAGACTCCTGCATCGGAGAGTACCAGGCTGGGTTTCGCAAGTCAAGGTCATGCGCCGAACAAATCCTGAACCTCAAAACCATCATCACTTACAAAAACCTAAGCGCCTCACCCTACGTGGCAACATTTGTTGACTTTCAGAAGGCCTACGATTCAGTAGATAGAGAGTCACTCTTCCAGGCACTTGCTGAACTGGGACTAGATAAGAAAACCTTGAATCTAGTGAAAGCAACTCTTACCAACACTGCAGCCAGAATCAAGTTCAGAGGGGAACTGTCCCAGAGCTTTGAGATCAAAACAGGTGTTAGTCAAGGGGATGGCCTATCTCCAATCCTCTTTAATTGCCTACTTGAGAAAGTCATTCGTGAGTGGACGAAAATGCTAAAGGATGGCTCTGGATTGAGAATTGGCTACAAGAAAGACAAGTTAACAGTTAACTGTTTAGCCTTCGCAGACGACCTTACACTCCTGGCATCCAGTGTGGAGGAAGCTATCCATCAACTATCCTCTCTCGACCACATAGCAGCTAAAGTAGGGCTGAAGATCGCCATCAACAAAACACAGTTTATCACCAATATCAAAGATGCACCCAAATCAATCCCACTGGAGGACAAAACAGTACAAAGGACTAACTCCTTCAAATACATAGGAGAATGGATAACCCCAAACATGAATGAAGATCAGGCATGAACAGCAGATGCATCAAATTGGAAAATGCCTACCACCTATGTAAGAGTATGTACAAATCCAAATCCCTCTCACTCAACCTCAAAATCAGGCATTACACTACTGTAGTGAGACCATCAGTACTATACGCCTCAGAATGCCTAAACATGGTAAGAAAAGGGCAACTTAGAAAACTGGAGCTGAAGGAAAGGAAGATCCTGAGAAAAATCATGGGCCCTATTAAAGAAGAAGACATCTACAGAATCAGGCACAACAACGAACTGTACCAACAATTGGAGAGCATTACAACATCTATGAGGAAGAGGAGATTGAACTTCTATGGGCATATCATGAGAATGGACAATCAGAGGCTCACCTCCAGGATATTCCACACCATCTCTAGAGGGAAAGCGACTAATGCCAAGTGGGCAAGACTCGTCAGAAAAGACCTTCAAGAATTGGACATTGCTCCCAGTGAAATTTATGACAGGAATAGGTACAGAACGTTGATCAGAACATCAAACTCTCTCCAGTCACTAACAGAAAAAACAGTACGTCCGGGAGGAGGTGTGAAATGGACCCAGGAGCGAAAAGACTTTCACAGTGCAAGGATGAAGGAGTACTGGTCAAAGAAGAAAGCTGCTAGATATAAGAACCACGTGGTCCATAGCAGGCCCAAACGGAACTAAAAATAAATAAATAAATAAATAAATAAATAAATAAATAAATAAATAAATAAATAAATAAATAAATAAATAAATAAATAAATAAATAAATAAATAAATAAATATTATATTTATACATAGGATCTGTAATTATACGCAGTAATGTGAGAATGTGCTTGTTTTGATCGTACTTTTACCCATTCAAGAACATGAGTGCATTAGGTGGACCAGTTTTTAGTCTAACTATGGCAATGCTTCTCATACAGCTATTTTAGGTTTCCAACGGAATAGAACATAAGAAGAAAAATCGATTAGGAATATGCAAAATCGTAGCGTGCATACGTCATTTTGAGAATAAGTCTGAGGTTAGGGAAGCCAGTTCTCTACTTCCAAACTATTCGTGTTCCTCGAAAAATATTAACTTAGATTGAATATAATTGATATTGTGTTATTCCGTCAGTGTCTATGTGCTTCAAAGTATCTAGTGATCAAGTGTATTTTACAATAATCTGTGCTTTGCCTGCAGAAATCTTTGGCGGGATCTTGGAGTATAACAAAACTTGTAAGTGTGACAGATGGAGCAATCTGTAATACAGAAGAAATAATGACTTACAGGGATTAGCTGAGTATGTAACGCAGGGTTTTACACTACCAACACCTTCCGATTCATGCTGTGGCTATCTGTTATCAAGCAGACTGCACCGACTGAAGCTCGTCCATGTGGTTAAATATCAATGTTTAGTCAATAGAATTTTTGCACTCATGTTCTTTAATGGGTAAAAAACTATTATATCTTTAGTGTCTGAACGTTTAATTACTAAGGTTACTATCATTGTGTGAAGTGCTGTTATGCCATATGTCAACATTATATTAACATTACCAGGGCCGTTCATTGGGTTAACATAATCATTTCGGGTGTACTTGATCTGAGTGACTCAGACGGTTAAGGCGCTGGCCTTCTGATCCCTAGTTGGTAGATTCGATCCTGCCTCAGTCCGGTGGTATTTGAAGGTGCTCAAATACGTCAGCCTCGTGTCGGTAGATTTACTGGCACGTAAAGGAACAACTGCGGGACTAAATTTCGGCATTTTGACGTTTCCGAAACCTGTAAAAATGTAGTTAGTAGACGTAAAGCCAATAACATTATTATTTCTGGTGTACTTCCCATTCAGTGGGTGGTGAATTTAAGAAATTGTCCACCACTTCAAAACTAAGGCAACAAGTTATGTTTCACAGTTATCATGAGAGTGAATAAATCGAGGAATTTCGCACCTTAATTTTTTTAAACATTCAGAATGATGTTAGAAATATCATTTTAACTGTTTCATTATGTATTTTCATCTATCCAGCGAAGTGACATCTAAGAGAAAACGTTACTTGATGAATTGAAATGTCTACATAATCAGCTTGTTGGTCTCTTTTCTAGTAGAATATATGTGATTCTAGTTGATTATATGTGGTGCGTGCTTGTTGGCGAAGCGTTTTCATACGTGTAAAAGTGAGTCTCCCTACGATGTTACATTTAATCATATTAAATTACCGCCGTTTATATAATACGTACGTGATATTTTCGTGATAGCCAATACCAACGATCCGGCTACTTCGGCCGCCATATTTTTTTATATTACGGTCTGAGGATTGGAGTCGGTCTTGGATGAAGCGAGTACAGAGGCTGCGGGAATAAATACTGTTTCACAGTTTTCTTTATTAGGGAAGCCCTGAAAGATGATTAATGTCTGTTTAACACTAGAACGGGCAGAGCGGTCATTTTGACCGTTAGCGAATTTCAAGGTATTTCCTCGCTCGTACTTTTTAATGCACGAAGTTGTGCTTTTGTGACTTTTAATCTTTTAGGGTTATGTATATTTACGCCAAAACTTACATCCGACGTTGATAAGGGAACACCGATATTGTCCCTTATATAACTTGCATAAATTGCTTGTCAAGTGCCTAAATAGGCTTGTAAACAAATTGAGACTCTTATTTTTATCATTTTTCATAAAGGAATTCAATAGCAAGTCCGTCAAAATATTTAATTGTTACCTATTAGAAGTGAGAGAATATGAACAATTATTAATACTTAACAATGGATTGGTCTGTATACAATACATCCCAATTGTTAACTATGTTGCTTTAAAATTAATAATTGAACATTCGCATGTTTCCCAGATCCTGGATGCTAGATATATGTCAGTAAGTGGCAGCGGTCAAAATGACCGCCTGTGGCCTTTATAGGTGTAAGGAAAGTTCGGCCGTTCTAGTGTTAAAAAGATATTAAAAATACAAGATACAGGCTACTTACATATTTTATAAAGAAAATGAGTGCTTTTCCAGTAGGCCTAATTACAAAACAAATCACAAAACATTGCCATTAAACAAATTTAGATCTACTTACAGGGAATGAAAATATAGAACAGAAAACCTTGAACAATGTAATATAACAACATCGAGTAATAATTCATATAACTTGAGTGATGATAATAATAATAATAATAATAATAATAATAATAATAATAATAATAATAATAATAATAATAATAATAATAATAATAATAGTATGAAGGCTTTCACGGCCGGTGTCAATATACTAAAAATCTTCCGGGCTATTTTGCCGTGGTCCACTCCTCTCTCTTCTCCCAGGCGTTTCGACTACTGCTGCGGTAGTCATCTTCTGTGGCATCGTGTCGGTACGCTCTCCTGCATCCCGCTGGTGACTGCGAAAGTTTTGTTGTTGTTGGCCAGTGGATGGGAGCCCCGAGGCGAAAAAGATGCCCCCCTACTCATCTATATCCAGGGAATTGCCGATGAGGTAGAAAGACTGTTCTCGCTGCACTGGTGGGGGAAAAACGATCTGTCGGGAAGGCTATAAGGTCTTCCGTCAGAAGAGAAACCCCCTCTTCGCTACTAGTGACGTAATCAAAAAATAGAGTCGGAGCAGTGTAATATAATTACATTCCCTTCTTAACAAACGGTCCTTAACAGGGGAACATTTTTGAGGTATTTAGTGGAAGTGATGGAGTCAATTTGGAAAAGGCCGAAAGAGACTGATTTAATTTAAAACAGATCATAAGTGATCCAAGGGCCACGGTACTTCAGACGAGTCCGCGGTTTCTTGGTCCTCATGATCCGTTTTAGCAATAAAATACCAGGGTCCTCTGAGTGGTTCGAGAGGATCCTAACCCTGGTCATCCTTACTATTCTGTTTATCTGAGATTTAAGGGTGGGGATACGAAGTTCAGCTCGTATCCTCCTGTTAGATTTCAGATAAGGTGCTCTTGTCATCATTCTAAGTGTCTTATTTTGAGGCGTCTGTAATTTTGAAAGAGGGGTCTTAGCAATATAGCCCCAGGCCTCGCAGCCAGACAGCAGGATGGGCTTGATACATGCTAGGTAAATATTCCTCTTGATGGTGGTAGAGATATACTTATTGCCTAGCAGAGGTCTCAATGCTTTCATCCGTGCCGTGGCACGCTGACGGGCCTGTTCTATATTGTATCTCCAGGACATAGTTCTGTCCAATATTAAGCCGAGGTATTTAATTTCGTTAGTCCAAGACACGGGGACATCATTAATAGCAAGGCGATCAAGGCTAGGCCGACGCTGGGTGAAAACAATTGCCTGCGTTTTTTCTGCATTTATTTTCACCTTGTTTCGGAGACACCACTCCCAGAAGGAATCGATCCATTGTAGCAGTCGCCGGACGGCATAGTCATTTCGTTTCATGCCGATGTAAATGGCTATGTCATCCGCGTACTGCTGGATCTCTACACCATCCCTTGTTGGAAGGTCATTCACATATAGGCCGTAGAGGGTGGGGCTCAGCACTACACCCTGTGAGACTCCAGCTCTAAGTACCCGAGGGGTGGATTGCTCCCCTTCACAGGAAACGTAGAATTTCCTGTTAGTCAAATATGACTGAATAATTTTGACCAAATAATTAGGAACTTTATATAGTTCCAGGAGTTTTAATACTAAATTATCGTGCCAGACAGTGTCAAAAGCTTTCTCTACATCGAAAAATACTTCTGGCACGCTACGGCGCATATTGAATGACCATGTCACATACTGTGTTAAGCGCAGCACCGCAAGAGGGGCACTGCGCTTCGACCGGAACCCAAACTGCTCTGGTCGCAGTATGTTACGGGTGTTAAGGTATCCATTGAGGCGAGAGAGAAGAAGTCTCTCGAATATCTTAGATATATATGATAACAGGGTTATCGAGCGATAATTTTGCGGGAATAATCTATCCTTCCCTGGCTTTGGGAAGACTATCATTTTACCAGTCTTCCAAATGTCAGGGAACTATCCCAGTTTAATACAGGCCGGAAAAATTGCAGCTAAAAATATCACTGCTCTATATGGCAGTGACTTGATTTCCTTGTTCGAAACCCTGTCATCACCGGGAGACTTCTTCTCATTTAAATTTTTAATGACCCTGCGAACCTCGCGAGGCTGGAAGTCAGGTACGTCATAGTCAGGTGTCCATTGTCTTTCGAAAGCCAAGGCTTTTCTGCTTATCTCACGGGTCAGTAGTTCGTCTTCGTCATCATCATCATCATCATCGTCAGCTAGGTCGTGAGTAACGCATTGGCGAAAGCCTCAGCTTTATCGTAGGGGGAGAACACGAAGCCGCGCCGGCCGTGGATGGTACTCCGGGGTTCGTGGGTTCGAGTCAGACCGCGAGTGACACGCCAGAAGTCGCGCTCTGACTCACGCTCTGAAAGATGTCGGCAGAATTCCTCCCATCTTTCAATCTTACGCTCCAGCAAACGATTGCGGACTTCTCGGGCTAGTTCCTGATATTCCGCCCGGTCAGCGAGGTCCCGGAATCGTTGCCATCTCTTCCTGTATCTATTTTTAATTTGGATCAAATCCTAAAGGAGATCCGGCGTGGTATGTCCTCCGAGTCAGGGCCGTACTGAGGACGATTATTATTATTATTATTATTATTATTATTATTATTATTATTAGTATTATTATTATTATTATTATTATTATTATTATTATTATTATTATTATTATTATTATTATTATTATTATTATTGTTCCGAGCTATCTGTGGAACAGCAGAGGTGAAAGAAGGTGCGCGGGTGAACAGGTCTCAGGCTACGAAATTAAAGTTAATTTAAAATTTAACAAGGTTATATTTTCTTTGCAAAATCAAGAAAAAACAATAATGGCAGGTACAGAGTAGCAAGGCAACAAAAGTACAACTACAGTATTTACAGGATTTGGGCTTCGAGCCCCGAACTCACAATTCTTGGGCAATTAGCCCAGCTTTACCCCAAAACAAGTTTCAACAGAGGGGCAGAAAACCCCATTCATGCCCAGGAGCACTTGCTCCAAATTACACAGTAAAGCCTCCTCGAGGCACTCAGAACCAAATTTCAAAAGAGCGATCCGCTCTCAAAGTTTAAGCCAATCAAAGGCCACACCAAACTCCACCTTCAAATTGTCCTCTAAGGACATAAACACAGGGGTAAAATACCCAACCTACTGAGGCCTATTAAGTGAGAAAAGGTTAATTACATGGCCTCTAAAATACCAATTTGAGAGGAGGCGATCTGCACTCCTAATACATTTTGTTTAAAACCTAATCTGGCTCTAGGCCGCTACTGCAAGGGCTAATCCCATACTAAAGAGGTGACTTTAGAAAGAAACAATTTACATTACGTTAAGGAAGAATCGGTTGTGAAAAATAAGTTCACCTCAAAACAATATGAGTGGGAGCTTGAGAGGGTTAAGCACTCTCTATCCCAATATGTAGCTTAAAAGAGAATAGATACTAAGAGTCTTTACATTTTAGGGAAAAGTTACATGGTGGAAAAGCTTCGGACCCGCCCCGAGAGTTAAACTGCTGAGCTAGCAAGAAAAGAAGTTATTAAACGGCCATTACCTTGTTGAACTGCTGCCCGAAGAAAGAGGCGCTTCCCGCCCCCTGCTATGTACTTTACACACTGAAAGATGGTACTGAAGTGGCCCGGATACCCTAAAACCAGCAGTTTATATACTCTCGCGGAAAGTTCGAGGCGTTTGAGGAATGAGAACACCCTCCCACAAAAACTTTATTGGCTAGGGTTAAGCAATATAACCCCTTTGGGGAAGATACACCTGATTGGTTATAAATTAATTAAAGAAATTCGGGATTGGCTAAATTCAAAACAAGGGGAAAGAAAGGGTTAAACAGCCAACTTAAACAATAACAGAAAGAAATTTAACAAGAAACAAACTTTTGAAATTAAAATTTCTCCAAAAAACAGTTCTTTCACTTCGCACTAGGGTGCACTATTGTAGTTCTTCAGTAGTGTCCTCTAGAAGAGAAAGTTCACACTTCTTACTACAGGTAAAACAAAAATACATCGAAAACGACCCAGTTCAGAAACTCCAAAATTTCCAAGTAGTGACATCTTCTGAGAAACTTGAAAATTAACACCTTAGATAAGGTTCAGACTTCCTCCAGTAGGGGAGTTTCAACTGGCGCAAAGTATGAATTAGCGACGTGGAGGTGTACCACCCGGTACAGACCTCCCCCCCCAAAAGTCCCTCCAGGGGTGACACATGAAATTTGTTTGATAACAAGGTCCAAGTAATGATGTTGATATGGAGATAAATTGCGGAAGTATTTACTAAAAAAATTTCTTAAAATGATTGCATCCAGTCTCAAAATTCTTGTAGAAACCTTTGAAGTAATGTTTTTGTGTTTGTAGGAATTGAATTCAGGAGGAAACTTTTAGTTTTTAAAGTTGAGGAAAATTTTCTAAGTCCACCCGATATTGCAGTAAAATCCAAAACAAAGGTAGTAATGTTGAACTGGAATGTCCATATAGCTGGATATGTACTTTAAACGTTGATAAGATTGACGGCCAGACCAGCCGCCGCTGCTTGAGTCCAGAGGAGGCCGCTCGGACCCCTCCAGTACCCTGAGATACCGCTCGCCCGCACTATGAGACGAGTAGTGGAGTTGAAGCACGCCGCGCCCGCGGCGAACATGCAGGTCGCGGGCCAGTTACAGGTTATGCGCCGCACATCAGCCTTGGCCGGGAGGAGGACACTGGCTCGCCGTACACAGGTTGGCCTCACTGGAGAAGGGCGGGCCCGTACCCTGCCTCAGGAGCGGTACGGCGCCGCGCTGCTGCGGGGGCACTGAAACATTAAAGCTCGGCGGCAGAATTTTGTTGGACCATCATCTTTTTTGAGGGCACAGGCTTGTGGAGAGGTTGAGGGGCCAGCGGCGTGAAGATATTCATGGCATGTATAAGCCACTGAGTGTTATGATAGCAGGAGACGGGAGCGTGGTAATGGCCGTGGCAAGGACAGGATGGCAGTTTAACTGTGCGGGGAAGGTTTACAATAAATAATTACACACAAAGGAAACAGATTCCAAGAGCAGAAGGCCTTAAAAGTGAAACCCCTCAAAAAAATATAACCTACCTATTTCTTTCCAAATTAAATGAAGCAAGTTACCACAGAAATTACACCGGTTTCACCTGTGACAGGTGAACCCTAAATATCCTCTCGGTAGCTGGATTGCTTAACAATAAGGTAACGGGAGTAAGGAAATCGAGAATGATACACGGCCCATGAAATCTGGGGGCAAGCTTGCCCGCGGGAACAAAATTCTTGACCATCACCTGGTCGCCTACCTTCAAATTGGTGGGTCTCCGTCCACGATCATATCTTTCCCTAACCTTTTCATGAGACACCTTAAGATTGGCTTTAGCCTTCTTCCAAAGATCTTTAATGTTATCGGGATCTATTGTCTCAGGTAGAATGTCACTCAGAGACCAGAGGTTAGAGAGCGGCGTGTTGGGAACGAACTTGAACATCAAAGAAGCTGGAGTAAACTTGTGAGATTCATGAACCGCCGAGTTCAAAGCAAAGGCTAACCAATGCAGGGACGTGTCCCACCTAGAATGATCTTCATGATGATAGGCAATAAGCGCGGACCTGAGATTACGATTAACCCGTTCAGCCAGAGATGGTTGAGGGTAATAAGCAGAAGTAGTCACATGAGAGATGGACAGGCCAAAGCAGAATTTACGAAATAAATTATATGTGAAAGCCTTAGCATTATCAGACACAATATATTGGCACGGACCAAAAGAAGCAAAGATAGAATTTAGACAAGTAATGATGGACTGAGCGGTAGCCAGCTTAGTCGGAAATAACCAGGAAAATCTTGTAAAACCATCTACACATACAAAGATGAACTTGTTGGCATTTCCCTTCGACTGGGGGAAGGGTCCTACATAATCAATATACAGGCGTTCCATAGGGCGCGACGCTTGATGAGAAGACAAAAGGCCTACCTTGGTGGACATGGTTGGTTTACTAAGCAAGCAGGATTTACAAGCCTTTACTAGTTCACGGATTTCACCGTCCATACTCTTCCAGATGAACATTTCACGAATCATCTCTCGAGTTTTAAAGATGCCTAGATGCCCCCCTAATGGGGTCTCATGATAGTACTTAAAGATCATAAGTACAAGAACAGCTGGAACGACAACCTTCATCATCTTATCATGCCTCGAAGGGCAACATAGAACACCATTCCTCAGTACATAAGGGACAACATGTTCCCCAGAAGAAAGGGTTTCCATTATCGGAGCCAGCGTCGGATCTTCACGTTGATATTTCTCAATGTCCCTAAAGAGCATGGGAGCATCTGTTAAGATGGCATTAACATCAAATAGCATGGACTCGGGAGGTGATGAACTGTCGACCGGTTCATGGGTCTCAACGTCGTTGGAAAACATACGGCTGAGTCCATCAGCAACAACATTTTCGGTACCTCTGATATGCCTGACATCGAATTGGAAGGCAGAAATACGGATGGCCCAACGGGCTATACGACCAGTACGACGCGGCCTACCTAAGACCCAGCTTAAGGCTTGATTATCTGTCTCCAGGTCGAATTTGACATGTTCCAGATAGAGACGGAACTTTTCTAAGGCAAATAAGACTGCCAACCCTTTGAGCTCATAGGTAGAATACTTGGCTTCTTGAGCCGATAGAGTCCTAGATGCATAGGCGATGGGTCGCCTCCCTAGTTCAGTCTCTTGAAGAAGGACTGCAGCTACCGCCGACGACGACGCGTCGGTTTGGACGATGAATTTCTTTAAGAAATCAAGCATAGCAAGGACAGGGGCATTACAGAGAGCTAATTTAAGATCTTCAAAAGCGGCTTGTTGAGAAGGTCCCCACTCGAATTTGATGCCTTTCCTACGAAGAAGGTTTAAGGGCGCCGCTCTATTAGCGAAGTTAGGAATAAACTTCCTGAAGAAATTCACCATACCAATGAACCTGGCGATACCTTTGATGTCCTTGGGAGGTTTAAATTCACGGATGGCCTGTGTTCTAGAATGATCGACTGCGACACCATCAGGTGACACAATATGCCCTAGGAATGACATGGAGGGCTTAGCAAAGGCAACCTTGGACAACTTCACCGTTAACCCAGCCTTACGAAGGCGATTGAGAACTTCTCGCAGATGATCTAGATGTTCTTCAAAGGTCTCCGAAAATACGACGACATCTTCCAGATAGTGATATAAGTACTCAAATTTGATGTCGGAGAAGACCCTATCTAGCAGTCTAGTGAGTACAGCTGCTCCCGTGGGGAGCCCGAAAGGCACGCGGTTGTATTCATACAAATTCCAATCCGTGGCAAACGCTGTAAGATGTTTAGACTCTTCGGCTAGGGGAATTTGGTTGTAGGCCTGATTCAGGTCTAAGACGGTGAAGAATTTAGCTTTACGAAACCACGAAAAGCAAGAATGAAGGTCAGGAAGGGGCACAGATTGTAACACCACCTTCCGATTGAGAGCCCTATAATCAATGACAGGCCTGAAGCCCCCTTGGGGTTTCGGGACTAGAAAAATAGGTGAAGAATACGCCGACTTAGAGGGCCTAATAATACCATCCTTCAACATCTGATCGATGATTTCTTTCAGAGCCTTCATTTTAGGTGGAGATGGCCTATATGGTGGAAAACGGACAGGAATCGAATCCGTTACCTCAATTTTGTATTCAATAAGGTCAGTAACACCAAGAGTATCCGAGAACACCTCTGGAAACGACTGACACAGCTTACGAATACTATCAGCCTGCTCCTCAGGTAGATGTCTAAGGTCTAACAACATCTCATCCTGGGTAGGCGAAATAGATGAACATGATGCAGAATTACATTTCAATAATGGAATTTTACAATTAGACGCATATTTGAAAGTGCACGACCTACTCTGAAGATCAAGCACAAGACCAGTGGTAGAAATGAAGTCAGCTCCCAATATAATGGGGCAAGACAAGTGCTTGGCCACAAACAATTTAATTTTCCATGTAAATTTAAAAATGCGGATTTTGACATTTACAGAACCTAGAATTTCTAATGGAGATGAATTAGCCGAAACATATTGAACAGGAGATGAGCCATAGTCAGGTAGTTTACAAACAGATTTCAATTTTAAATACCATTCAGCCGAAATAATAGAACAAACACTGCCAGAATCTGATAGAGCTGTTAAAGGCTCATTATTTAACTCAATTTTAAGAAAAGGAACAGGTGCGGGGGTATCCGCCGAAATCCTAAGACATTCTTCGGGGCATTCAAAAGATGAATTTGAAGACTGATCGTTCCCTGAATTTTCGACCTGTTTACCAGGGGCTGAGCCTCGGGAAGAGGGATTAGTCGACTCAGCCGAAGCCACTAGTCATTTTTTATTATTTGCATTGGTGGAATTTGCACCAGAAGTTGAGCAGGAGGGGGTGCTATTCGAATTTGGGCAATTCTTGGCGATATGTGAGAAAGCCCCACATTTAAAACAACCTTGTGATGAACCAGCTCCATTATTTGCCCTACTAGATTTGATCAATGGACACTTGTTCCGAAGATGGTCAGGCGACCCGCAAGCATAACATTTACGGGGTGTGACTGGTCGGCGAAGTGGAGGCCGAGGATTACTAAAGGAAGGAGGGGATTCTTTCGCTACACGCAAGTAATCGGCGTATCTAACTCCTTCCGCTGAGACGGCCAATGCTTCAAGTTCAGAGAAGGTTTGCGGGCACGCCGCGAAACACAAATGTGACCTATAGGATGGTGAGATACCTTCCACAATAGCTTGTACAATCTGATCCTCAGGAAAATGAAGAGCAAACACCCTAGTATAGAACTTAATATATTGGATGAAGTCTGCCAAGTTTTCATCCAAGCGCTGTACACGATAATAGTACTTCTGAATAAGTGAGGACCTTGCCCTAGCCGGGATGAAGTTAGCTAGCAAGTGGGCGTGGAAGTCTTCAATAGATGATTGCTCGGCAATGGCTCTTACTATTTTGTCTGAGAGAATACCAATTGCATAGGGGTAGATGATTTACAAAATCTGACATGGAGAAAGAGAAAAACAAGGGCATGATACTGAAATTCAACTAAAAACCTTAAGAAAGAAATAACTTCACTGGTAGTGTTAACAGAAAACTTCGAGATACCTCTGAGCAACATTGCCAATGGATGAGGCAAGCTGTTGAACCCAGGTGACATAGTAGGTAAAGGTTTAAGTGGCAAAGACGTTAATTCAGAACGTGCATTATTCAATGAGTTACGGCGTTCAGACTCGTTGTCCAATGGGGCAGAGGTTGTTTGAGCTGCAACGGTTTTCCTATTGACGTCTCCCTTAGGAGGCTCTTCCTCGCTACCTACATTCACCGTGACGGGTTGATCAGTTTTGGGAGGAACTTCCCCAGTTAACAATTGGGTAACTTTACTGGACAATTCAGAAAGATTTTCAAGAACCATACTAGCTTCCTTCCTCTGAACGTCATTCAACTTTAGAGACAACAGATCGTTAACTCTATTTGAAAAATGAAATAGCCTGGCTTGCACACGCTTAATTTGATTAGGCGAGGGATCATTTTCTTCAAAAAAACTAACTACAGATGCTAGCTCAGTAGTATTATCAGTGATCGTGGAAAGAGAGTCGTCAAATTCTTTCTCTCCCAAAGTGGGGATGGAAATGGGCAAATCAAGGGACTCTCTAAGCTTGTTTGTGTCTACCGCAACCGTGCCTCCAGATTGCACATTTCTAATAGTTAACTCATAGATCAACTCCTCCTTGCGCAAATAGTTAAGATGGAGAACATCGCGATGGCCGGGCATGATGACAGAACAATTTTGAAAAAGGAAAAAGTAAAAATTCCAGCAAGTGAGAAAATAGTTAGAGTTGTAATCAAAGCAATGTTTAGCCGTCAAAAGGGGCTAAATTGAGACCCATTCAACCACGCTCTGCTACTACTTGTTCCGAGGTAACTGTGGAACAGCAGAGGTGAAAGAAGGTGCGGGGGTGAACAGGTCTCAGGCTACGAAAAATTAAAATTTAACAAGGTTATATTTTCTTTGCAAAATCACGAAAAAACAGTAATGGCAGGTACAGAGCAGCAAGGCAACAAAAGTACAACTACAGTATTTACAGGATTTGGGCTTCGAGCCCCGAACTCACAATTCTTGGGCAATTAGCCCAGCTTTACCCCAAAACAAGTTTCAACAGAGGGGCAGAAAACCCCATTCATGCCCAGGAGCACTTGCTCCAAATTACACAGTAAAGCCTCCTCGAGGCACTCAGAACCAAATTTCAAAAGAGCGAACCGCTCTCAAAGTTTAAGCCAATCAAAGGCCACACCAAACTCCACCTTCAAATTGTCCTCTAAGGACATAAACACAGGGGTAAAATACCCAACCTACTGAGGCCTATTAAGTGAGAAAAGGTTAATTACATGGCCTCTAAAATACCAATTTGAGAGGAGGCGATCTGCACCCCTAATACATTTTTGTTTAAAACCTAATCTGGCTCTAGGCCGCTACTGCAAGGGCTAATCCCATACTACAGAGGTGACTTTAGAAAGAAACAATTTACATTACGTTAAGGAAGAATCGGTTGTGAAAAATAAGTTCACCTCAAAACAATATGAGTGGGAGCTTGAGAGGGTTAAGCACTCTCTATCCCAATATGTAGCTTAAAAGAGAGTAGATACTAAGAGTCTTTATATTTTAGGGAAAAGTTACATGGTGGAAAAGCTTCGGACCCGGCCCGAGAGTTAAACTGCTGAGCTAGCAAGAAAAGAAGTTATTAAACGGCCATTACCTTGTTGTTGAACTGCTGCCCGAAGAAAGAGGCGCTTCCCGCCCCCTGCTATGTACTTTACACACTGAAAGATGGTACTGAAGTGGCCCGGATACCCTAAAATCAGCAGTTTATATACTCTCGCGGAAAGTTCGAGGCGTTTGAGGAATGAGAACACCCTCCCACAAAAACTTTATTGGCTAGGGTTAAGCAATATAACCCCTTTGGGGAAGATACACCTGATTGGTTATAAATTAATTAAAGAAATTCGGGATTGGCTAAATTCAAAACAAGGGGAAAGAAAGGGTTATACAGCCAACTTAAACAATAACAGAAAGAAATTTAACAAGAAACAAACTTTTGAAATTAAAATTTCTCCAAAAAACAGTTCTTTCACTTCGCACTAGGGTGCACTATTGTAGTTCTTCAGTAGTGTCCTCTAGAAGAGAAAGTTCACACTTCTTACTACAGGTAAAACAAAAATACATCGAAAACGACCCAGTTCAGAAACTCCAAAATTTCCAAGTAGTGACATCTTCTGAGAAACTTGAAAATTAACACCTTAGATAAGGTTCAGACTTCCTCCAGTAGGGGAGTTTCAACTGGCGCAAAGTTTGAATTAGCGACGTGGAGGTGTACCACCCGGTAAAATTATTATTATTATTATTATTATTATTATTATTATTATTATTATTATTATTATTATTATTATTATTATTATTATTATTATTATTATTATTATTATTATTATTTTGGCTGCTCGAATGATGTATTTCCGCGCATTGCTTACCTTGTTATTAAGGTGAGCTATCGCCCGGTCAACATCATTCTCGCTGGTGACCGGAAAGGTTTTAAGATTTTTACTGACATGCCACGTGAATTTGTGGTAGTCAAGATTTAATTTAGAAGTAGGAAGAAATGGCTCGTCAAGCCTAACCCAGGTAAGATTGAAGATGATAGGCTTGTGACCTGAATTTAACTCATCAGGGACTAGAAAATCAATAGCCCTGCTGTAGTACTTAGGAACTGCGACATCTAGGACATCAGGAAAACCACACCCGTCAGGATAGAAGGTGGATTCCGTGGGGGCGCATACGCTGATGTCAGTATCTAGCGTATGCTGCTGTAGTATTCTCCCCCTAGGATTTATAGTCCTGGAGTTCCAGTGGTGTGCTTGGAATTTAAGTCGCCTCCAATGATAGAGGGCGTATGGTTAGGATTATTAAGTAAAATATCTAGCTCCGCAGTATGTAGCGGAGCTTTGGGGGGGGCAGATAGGCCGCAAAAATACGATAATGATAATTATCATGTCTAATCTCGATACCGAGATACTAAATAGCTCCGTGAGGGAGGGGGTCAATAACGTAATGAGTAAGCTTAGACTTAATCAGCACAGCCACTCCCCCGCCCCCTTTGTAGGTTCTATCTTTGCGGTAAACCGCAAAGTTCTTAATTTTGAAGGGCATATGGGGCTTCAGCCATGTTTCCCCTAGCAGGAGGATATCAATGTTATGCTCAGAGATAAACGACTCAAGTTCGTATCTCTGAGCAGAAACACCCTTACAATTCCAGGCACATACTCTAAGGTCCATAGTCAAACGATGACAGCCTCATTAGGGTTCTGAGAAGTACTGCAAGGCAGCACTTATCAGTACTCCAATTTTATCAATCATTGATTGACAAGTCCTCAGCTTGGTCACTGTGTCCTTAATAATAGGTAGCAGTTTTGAAAAATTAATTTGTCTCACGAGGTTCAAAATGTCGCCCATGCCCGAGAAGTCGGATATGGGCGACGCTTCCCCTGATGGTGCAGGGTTCGATGCAGGGGTGGGGGGAGCCTGGGTGCCTCCCGCAGCAGCTGCATAGGAGAAATTTTGGTCTACTGTACGGGAGGGGGGAGAGCCTTTCGCTTCTCGGTTTTCAAGAACTCCCTGACCATCTTCTGTTCCATAATATTACAGAACAGCTGGCATCCCCTCCAGGAGGCTGGGTGTTCACCCAGGTAGTTGGCACACTTAGCTGGTGCCTCCGGATTTAAGGGGCAGGCAGCAACTGAGTGGTTTTCGCCACATTTGACACACCTCAAAGGCATTTTGCAATAATTGGCGGTGTGCCCCCACGTCTGGCATCGAAAACACTGAGAGGGCCCTCGCGGCCCCTGAAAGCCTCAATTTTAACGCCACACCCGCACAAGTATTTTACGGAATAAATGGTTTCGGAGAATTTATCCCTTGGGAGGGTGACACTCATGACACTCAAGGGTATCAGTTTCTTGGACGTGGCATCACGTCTCGTGTACTGATACACGTCCTGTGGCTGATACCCAAGTGCCATGAGTTCCTCTCGATCCCAGGCCACATCTCCTGTTGAAATAATATTCCGAATAATAACCTTCAAGAGCCTCTTACTCGCGAGCTGATGCGTGTAAAAGCTCTTATTGTTATCTTCGAAATACTGCTTCAAAAGCAGGTAATCATGTTCATTTTCGGCATGAAACTTCAGAGCATCCCTAGTATTGATAACCCTGATGTTTCTAGTGCAGCGTGTTTTCAAGTAGCTACAGTGGCGCTGATTCTCCGACTTATCAGCGACCACTACGGGGGGAACAGCGACTTTCTTAGGAGGCGATACATCCATAGCCTCGCCCTGGCCTCCTTGAGATGAGCGCTGTCCTGTCTCATTATTAGTAGAGATCGAACTAGCGAACTCATTTGGCCTAGGAGGCTGAGAAAGGGCAGCGCTCGTAGAGGGATGAGGCGCTGCAGTATTCACAGGTGGCTGGGGCACAAGGTCGTTCGCAGACATATTGCCCTCAGTGGGCAAGGAGGCCAGGACACTGAAAGTATTTGAAACGGGAACAGGCTTAGGGAGCAGTTTCCTAGCCGTTTGCTGCTTAAAATACTGCCGGCGCAGGTTCTTAGCTGTCGGATGTTCGCTACGAACAATAGCAGCTACGTGAGCCGGTATCTCACCGGTTCTGGAATATTGCGTCAGCATTTGTTTCAGAGGGGGCATAACATTAATTGCGGAGGCAGCCGTAGGAGCCGGCAGGCTCAGATTTTCACTTCTTGCACGCTTAACAGTAGCAGAAAGAGGAGGAAAGTCATCTCCACCACCTCCCGGCGGCGGGGAGTTGGCCATCATGTACTACAAGTAGCAACAAGTACACCAAACAAGCAACAAAGCAAGTCGATGTAGCACTTACCAGCTTGTAACCAGAGATATTTCCAGGGTAGAAGCTAAAAGGATTGTTTAAAATCCACTTCAGCACCACACTGAATACATACTTAATAGTTAGCAAGCTCGCACCAAGAAAAAAGCTCACACCAATTCATCGAGTTAGGGAGAACAGCACAGAACATCCGTCGGGAAGCAGCTGTATTTATATGTAAGTGTGCGGCCTCCAATTGGTTCGCGCCGTGCAATCCGACATCTGATTGACTATCTGAAAGCACGACCTCTGATTGGGTCGCGCCGAGTAACCTGGCGTTTGGTTGGGTCTCTGAGCACACACACACACTCCTTATCTTGGCATTAAAGAGACCGTACCCCCCTCTCCCCTCCCTCGTCGTGCAGTGGTTTAACTGTCTCCAGCTGCACCATACAGCTGGGTCCTGCACCAACTCCACCAGGTGCAATCGGTGCGGCGGCCGCCACCGCCACACTGACTGTCAGGAACCTCGCGACCAGCCGAGGTGCGCAAACTGTGATGGAAAGCATGCGGCGTCGTTCCCCGGGTGCCCGTACATCAAGAGAGTGATCAAGTCGCACTACAAGAACTCCAGGCACCTGCACCGACCAAGATCTCCACCACCACATCTCAACCACTCCAATTTACCGCCGCGCCACTCACCACCCAACCCAACCAACCAGGACACCTCTCTAATAATCCAGCTACTTCTCAGTCTTCTTTCCTCTCATCTGTCACCTCAAATTTCCCGCCAAGTTCCCTTCATGCCCTCCCGGCAGCTAATAATCCCGTAACCAGCTCACCCTGCAAAATCGCCTTGCTCTCACTACTTGCCTTCTTCTCTTGAAATTTACAATACATCTACATCTACCATCTCCCACCTTGCCAACTAGCATTTCATAACTAACAGTGCAGCGATGAGGGGTTTTCTTTTCTGACAGGTGAACTTGTTTTCGCCTCGACAGAGCCGATTTTTCGCCGCTAGTGTATCGTGCTGGTGCTGATGTGATTTTTCACACTTCGCTGAAACAGATGAGTAGAGTGGCCTTGTGTTCGCCACGGGACTCCCACCTACGAGCTATCAAAAAAAAAAAAAAAACGGACGTGCTTGTTCTGGCTCCCTTATCAATCCAGTGTATTGTTGATTAGTGCATTGTTGCATGTGAGCGGGAAGTGTACCTGGCAGTGGATTTAGTTATCCTTACCTTGTGTGTGGCTTTGTGCCCTTAGTGTTGTGTTGCGGTGCTGTTTGTGCATGTTTGTTTGTCTTGCTGGGGTTTTTTTGTCTTGTGTTATTGGGTGAATTGCATGTTTAAGTGCCTGTAGAAATTAGTAGATATGGCTTGCGCCCCGCCGGGAGGCGGGGACACTCTTGCATGCGCTAGCGATTACCCTCAGTGTTCTTCTGGGCCTGCCTGCGATACTAATAATAGCATGGAAACCAGTAGTATCACGGTACTACCCGAAATTAATCAAATTGACCCTAAAATCCTAGCTGATTTAGTTAACACAGGGAATGTATCCTCGGTGGTGGCTAACCTGAAATCCATCCCTGCATGGCATACCCTGGTGAAGGGAAGGAGGAAATCCGCCCCTAAGATGCGTCTCCGTAAGGCGGCTAAGGTGGCTTTCAGACCTGTGACCACAGAAAATAGATTTAGTGCCCTAGCGACCCTCCCCTCTAGCGGCGAATTTCCTCCTCTACCTCCTCCATCTCAACCTCTAGCCATGCCAGCTAACCAGGTTGCTCATTCGCAGCCTTTAATAAGTAACACGGCTGCGAATCAGCCCGAAAATGTGGCCCCACCTCAGTCCACAGAGGTGCAACCTGGAACCAGCTCAGCGTCCGCTGGTATCGTGGACATTGAAATGGAGAACGCTCCAAAAAAGAAAATTGCGATCACACCCCCCTCCCCCCATTGTAGTGGCAGATAAGAGTGACTACCAGCGTCACTACAAATTTTTGAAATCCCGTTGCACTGGCGATATCAGGGTGATTAACACACGCGATGCCCTGAAATATCACGCAGAGAACGTCAATGACTATAACCTGATCAAACAGTACTTTGAGGAGTCCAATGCTAACTTTTACACCCACCAGGCTCCTTAAAGTCATAATTAGAAATATCATTTCTACCGTAGGTGTAGACTGGGCTCGGGAAGAGCTCATGGAGATGGGGTATGAACCCCAGGATATTCACCAGTACACCCGTCGTGACGCCACGACAAAGAAAGAAATACCCATGAACGTCATGAGCCTTACCCTCCCGAATACTGAGTATTCTAAGACCATCTACTCCGTACATTATTTGTGTGGGTCGAAGGTCAAGATTGAGGCATTCAGGGGCCGTGAGGGCCCATCTCAGTGCTATAAATGCCAGAGATGGGGCCACACGGCCAACTATTGTAAAATGTTGCTGAGGTGCGTTAAGTGCGGCGAAAACAACATGGCTGCAGCGTGTCCTCTTCAGGACAATGCTCCAGCCAAGTGCGTAAATTGTGGTGGAAACCACCCAGCCTCCTTCAGAGGCTGCTCTGTGTATCTCTCCATTATGGAGCAAAAAGCGGCTAGGGAAGTCTCAAAAGCTAAGAAAATTAAGACTCTCCCTCCCTCAAGAGCAGTAGACCCCAGCTTCTCTTTCGCCCAAGCGTCAGGAGGAGCCGCCCCCACCCCCGCCCACACCGCACTTGGCACGCCGACAGCAGACCCTGCCCCTCAAGCGGCGGCATCCCTCACGTCCGACCTCTCGAGACTGAGGGATATCGTAGACCTCTGCAGACAAGTTAACTTCCCTAAACTGATACCTATTATTAAAGACACAGCGACCAAATTAAGAACATGTCCGACAACAATGGACAAAATTATGGTGCTGATAAATGCTGCTATGCAGTATTTCTCTGAGCCGTAATTTTAAGGTTCATTCTGTTCTGACATGGACTTAACAATCTGCGCTTGGAACTGTCAGAGTGTTGTTGGTGAGAAATATGAGCTTGAAGCTTTTATTTCTGACCACAATATTGATATAATGTTGTTAGGGGAGACTTGGCTAAAACCACATATGCCCTTCAAAATTAAAAACTTTACTGTCTATCGTAAAGACAGACTTCACGATGAGCACGGGGGCGTGGCGGTGCTGATTAAGTCTAAACTTACGCACAGCCTATTAGACCCTCTTCCTCATGGTGCTATCGAGTCTCTCGGTATCGAGATTAGACATGGGAATTATCACTATCGCATTTTTGCGGCCTATTCTCCTCCCAAAACTCCGCTACATACAGCGGAACTAGATTTATTATTAAACAACCCGTCCAGAGTCTCCCCTTTCATCATTGGTGACTTAAACGCCAAGCATCCAGATTGGAATTCATGAGTGACAAATCCTAAGGGAAGAACGCTACATAAATATATGAGGGAAAATGACATCGGGGTCTTTGCACCCACCGAACCTACTATTTATCCCAGTAATGGTTCGCGTCCTGATGTCTTAAACGTGGCAGTGACAAAATTTTATAATCAACCTATAAACTTTACAGTACCTAGGGAATTAAATTCAGATCATGACCCCATTCTTTTTCATCTTTCTTGGGTTAGGTTATCTGAGCCATCTTTTCCATTGTTAAACTCATCTTTGGATTATAATAAGTTCACTTGGCATGTTAACAAAAATCTTAAACTTTTCGAAATTAACAGCCGGGATGATATTGACCGGGCCGTGGAGCATCTTACTAATAAGATGCAAAACGCCCGTAAATACATCCTGAATGCTGCTCGAAATTCAGCAAATAGAGATAGGGGCAACAATGACAATCGTACGTCCACACAACATGGCGGGAATACGATACGTCATTCCTCCCATATTAATAATAATAATAATTTTAATATGGGAAGCCGCATAGCCTGCCAAGATGACTCCACTCCGGAAATTATCAAGGATTTAATAAAAATTAAAAATGCTTATCGTAAAAGATGGCAAAGATTTCGGGACCCAGCGGACAGAGCGGAATACCGCGAACTCGCTCAAGAAGTCCGAAAACGCTTACTGGAAAGAAAGGTGGAAAGATGGGAGGAATTCTGCCGTACCCTCACTGAAAACGAATCAGATCACGAGTTCTGGCGGGTTACTCGTTCTCTGAATCGCCCCTCCTCCCCCCCCCCCAGGCGTGCAATTCATGGCCGCAATGGATTAGCGTTCTCCCCTTACGATAAAGCTGAGGCCTTCGCTGATACAATCGAAAGTCAAAGTGTACCTCACGATCTTTCTGACGATGACGACGACGATAACGAACTACGGACCCGAGAGGTACACAGAAAGGTCTCATCTTTTTTACAACAATGGACGCCTGGCAATGACATATCTGACGTAACGCCTGCTGAGGTCCGCAGGGTTATTAAAGACCTAAACGAGAAGAAGTCTCCCGGGGATGATAGGGTCAGCAACAAAGAAATTAAATCTCTGCCCTACAGAGCAGTAATCTTTTTGGCAACCATTTTTTCGGCATGTTTTAAACAGGGATACTTCCCCAAGGTTTGGAAGACGGGCCGAGTGGTCGTCCTTCCTAAACCGGGGAAGGAGAGATTGTTCCCTCAAAATTACAGACCTATAACCCTATTATCCCACATCTCTAAGATACTCGAGAGACTTATTCTAAACCGCCTCAATGCTTGCCTGAACGCCCACAATATACTGCGGCCGGAGCAATTTGGGTTCCGGTCGAAGCTCAGTGCCCCTCTAGCGGCGCTGCGCCTCGTGCAGTATATTTGTAGATCATTTAACATACGGCGTAGCGTGCCAGCGGTATTTTTCGACGTAGAGAAGGCATTTGACACCGTCTGGCACGAAAATTTAATAGCCAAACTTTTGGACCTAAATGTCATTCCAAATTATATTATCAAAATTATCACATCCTATTTAACACATAGGAAATTTTACGTTACAGTGGACGGAGAAAAATCCATCCCTCGGAGGCTACGAGCTGGAGTCCCTCAGGGTGGAAAAATCTCCGCCATACTCTACGCCCTATACGTAAATGATCTACCCCAGTGGCAGGGAGTAGAAATCCAGCAATATGCGGATGATATAGCTGTTTACGCCTCTAAAAGGAGAAACAGAGATACCATCACCATATTGCAATCTTGGATCTCTCTGTTCGAGAAGTGGTGCCTTCGGAACAGAATTAAAATAAATGCTGGCAAGACCCAAGCAATTATTTTTTCTCGACGAAGGCCTAGCCTTGGTCATCTTATTTTACACGATAGATCCCTGTCCTGGTCTCATAAAATAAAGTATCTCGGCTTAACAATGGACAAAAGTCTTATCTGGAGAGGGAACATAGAACAGGCCCTGCAACGAGCATGGGTTCGTGTGGCAAACCTGGCACCTCTGCTTTATAATAGATACATCTCGACTTCCATCAAGAGAAAGCTCTATTTAGCATGTGTCAGGCCCATACTGCTCTATGGGTGCGAGGCCTGGGGCTATGTTCCCAAGACTCCTCTTTCTAAATTACAAGTTTTCCAAAATAAAATATTGAGAAAGATGACAAGAGCCCCCTCCTGAGATCTAATAGGAAGATACGCACAGAAGTCCGTATTCCGACTATTAGAACTCAGATAAACAAGCTAACAAGGATGACCAGGGCTAGAATTCTCCAAGCCCAGTCTACTGATCAGGGCATCGCATTATTAAAACAGGTCATAAGGACCAAGAAGCCGAATACTCGTTACAAGTATCGCGGCCCTTGGCTCCTGTATGACCGGTCTTAAGTAACCATTTCGGCCTTTTCCAAATTTTAACTTCACCCACTCAATAAATACCTAGAAATTACACCCTGAAAAGCCCCGTTTCTTAAGAATGCTCCTTCTTCTTCTCCGCTTACCCAATGATTTTAATTAACTGACAACAATTACTCAGCGAAGACGGGGTTTTCTCCTCTGACTTGCAGGCTTAAGCCTACAAGACAGATCGCTTTCTCCCCCGCCAGTGCATGATTGCGATTTTCCGACTCATCGGCTATTCCTAGGAAACAGATGAGTAAAAGGGCATAGTTTTCGCCCTGGGACTCTCCATTTCAATGCCCACAACAACAAAAAAGTTATATAAAGGGGTGTACCAGGCCTTGCTGAGTTTCAGTCTTTCCTCCTTTCTATTAAAGTTATCCGGATGTTTATGTATTTCGATTGCTTCCCTGTAGAGACGGGCGTGAAAGCGGGATGTTGTGGCCAGTATGTCAGTATCCTCGTAACGGATCTCATGCTTTCCGTCAAGCAGTGCATGCTCCGCTACTGCTGATTTGTCGTATTGCCCCAAGCGACAGTTCCTTTTGTGCTCTATAAGGCGAGTATTGACACTTCTGCCAGTCGTGCCAATATAAATAGCCCCACAGCTGCACGGTGTCCTATAGACCCCAGTAGATGTTAGAGGGTCACGTGGATCTTTGGCAGAACGTAACATGTTTAGTAGCTGTCAGGTCGGCTGAAAAATGGTTTTAACATCGTGACGTTCAAGGAGCCTTCCAATACGATCCGTGACGTCCCGCATATACGGCAAATAAGCGATACCTTTCTTCCTGGGTTCTTCTCGCTTACTATTCGCTGGCTGTGTTCTGGGGTGGAGTGCTCTCCTGACCTCTTGTACCGTGTAGCCATTGGTTTGTAAGGCTAGATCAAGATGCCGTAGTTCATTCTCGATGTACTCTGGTTCACAGACACGAAGGGCGCGATCCACCAAGGTCTTCATCATGGCGCGCTTCTGGCCAGGATGGTGATTGGAAGTTTTGTTTAAGTATCGGTCTGTGTGTGTTGGTTTTCGGTATACTTGATGCCCTGGGGATCCATCATTCTTCCTTTTCCTTCTCCACAGTGAATTGTATACGAGGATGAATACTGTTCAGATGTGTAATAAAACCGTCAAGTGCCTACTCTCCATGTCTCCATATCACAAAAGTGTCATCCACGAACCGGGACCAACATCTGAGTTTATTTACAGCAGTCTGCAGGGCTTCCTCTTCAAAGAACTCCATATAAAAATTAGCAATAGCAGGGCTAAGTGGGCTTCCCATGGCAACACCGTCTGTCTGTTCATAAAATTCATGTTTCCATTGGAAAAATGTCGTCGTCAGTACATGTTCAAATAAAACTTTTGTCTCCTCTGAAAAGAGATGTTAAATATGTTCAAGAGTATCCTTGATTGGTACCATAGTAAAACGCGAGATGACGTCAAAATTAAGTAAGTAAGTAAGTAAGCAAGTAATTCGTCTTTATTCGTGGCGATGTTAGGGCTCAAGGCCCTCTCTTACACTTAACCACAATATTTAAAATGATTAACGTACATACAATATTTAAATACAACAGATCTTTTAAAATAATATGGTACTAATAGAAAATTTGGAGATTGTAATAAAAAACTATTATAGAATCTACAACACTACAATCTAAGTGTACATGATAATAAATATAAAACTAACACTAGTGATAATAAGAGACGGAAACGCAGAAAAAACCTATAACTAGTAAATATATTTCTAATTTTTATGAATATATGCTCATTCACACACTCATTCACACTACACACATCGAAAAGTCAGCTAGAGGTATTCAGAAAGTGATTCCGGCAATCCATCTTAAATCTCCTACGAGAACGCAAATCCCTAATGGTAGCAGGTAGGGTATTCCACAGCCTCGCGGCAGTGACTACAAAGGAGCGGTTGTAGGTCCTGGAGTGACTGAGAGATATTGTTAAACAGGAGCCAGATCGTGTATCGTGGTTATGATAGGAGGAGAGGTAATTAAATTTTGAAGAGAGATAATTCGGTACACCTGTGTTTAGTACTCCATGCAGAAGAGACAACATGTGGAGACTGCGACGCTCATGAACACGAAGCCATGACAACTCCCTGTAATAAGGTGAAATGTGAGAACCATATCGCAGCTTAAATATGAATCGAATACAGGTGTTTAAACTCCGTTCAAGAATCTTGTTACTGTCTTGAGATATGTCCGTAAGTACAGTGTCGCAGTAGTCTAGAATTGGTAAGATTAGGGATTTTACCAGTTGTATTTTAAGATTTTTTGGAAATATAGTAGAGTAGCGTTTGAGAGGAGAAAGGGATTTCTGCACTTTACGGCATGTATTTGTCACTTGTTCAGTCCAGTTGAGGGTCTCAGTCATTACAACGCCTAAGTTTTTTACTGACGTACAATAGGGCACGACAATGTTATTTAAAATAATTGGGGGTACATGTCTACTTTTTAACAAGTTGAGGTTTATTTTGGTACCAAATATAATAGCCTGAGTTTTGTTAGAATTTATTAACAAGCTGTTATTTTTTGCATAGTCATTCAGTCGTAAGTCAAAATTTACTCTGTCAATGGCTACATCTATGTCTTGTGGATATGAGTGATAATAAATCTGAAGATCATCTGCATAGATATGGTACTTGCTATATTTCAATGCGTCCCCTATGTCGTTCACACTAACAACAAATAAAAGTGGGCCCAAAACCGACCCCTGCGGGACACCTATTGATTTGTTGTGCCATCCTGAGTACATTGTTCCTACTGATACTCGTTGCCGACGGTCAGTGAGGTAGGAGCTAAAAAATTTAAGAGATGTCATATTAAAGTTGAGACTACGGAGTTTCAGCAATAGTAACCCAGGGCTAACTGTGTCAAAGGCGCTGCTTAGGTCTAGTAGTGTTGCTACAGTCACATATCGTTGGTCTATCGCTTGTCTGATGTCGTCCGTAACTCGCAGTAATGCTGTCGCGGTACTATGTCCTTTTTTAAAGCCGGATTGAAAAGGGTCAAGGAGGGAATTTTGGGTCAGGTATACAGTGATTTGTGCATGAATCAGACGTTCGAGTGCTTTTGCGAGGGGTGGCAGGATGGACACAGGGCGGTAATCTGATGGAGAATCCAAGGTATTGTTTTTCGGGATAGGCCTTATTAGTGCGTCTTTCCAAACGTTAGGGAATACTCCATTGGTCAGGCAGTAGTTGAATATGTGAGTCAGTATTGGTAGTACAGCCCCGATGATGTTTTTAATTAATTTTATAGAGATACCGTCATTACCTGTCGCATCGGAAGTGATAGAGTACAGCACACGTTTAACATCATTTGCGCTAACGGTGTGGAGTATATACCCCGGTTGTACTCGCAAGTGTCGCAATCTGTTTATGAAATGGGCCGAGTCTCTGATGTGTGAGTCCTTAGTCCCTACGTAAGGTTACAGTAAATTGCTTAAATATTTTGTGACTTCATAAGTAGGAGAGCCAATGGTACTATCTATGGGACGAAGAGGAACGTCTGACTTATGGATCTTAGGCAGACCATATAGTTTTAGACATAAAGCTTCTGATTATCAGAAGGGCAAATAGGATGAAAGGACTCTTCTTCCTCCTTACCGCACATTCCTTGTAGGGCTAATGGGCTAAAGGGCTAATGGGCAAAAGGGCTAAATGGCTAAAGGGCTAATGGGCAAAAGGGCTAAAGGGCTAAAAGGTTAAAGGAGCAACAACCTCATCGATTGTTATCAGCAAGAACGCTTCTACTTTGTGAAGTGTAGCAAATTAATATTTATTGGTAAATGGTTTTGTGTTCAGAACAAGGAATGGAACCTAGGGGTCACGTTTTATCAGAATTATCTACTAAGATCCCCGAAGTGCAATGAGTTGCGTTTTTCTAACAGAAATCAGTATCTGCTTGATTGTTTTTGGTGTTTGGAACACTGAACTTTTCAAGAAGGCAGCAGTGAGGTTAGCGATGTTCTGTTGTTGGATTTTAATTCAGCACTACAACATGCATAAGGTGGCAGCCTTGAGGTTTAGCGCCGTAAAGATGGCAACAGTGAGATTAGCGATGCTCTATTGTCTTCAAAGTGAGATTAGGGTCCGTCAAGATGACAGCTGTCAAAAAAGCACGTGGCTTTGTTTACCAACAAGTGCACGTGGAATTTTTCAAATTGCTGCCACCACATTTCAAAAGGTATGTAGCTAAAGAGTGCTGCACTGAGGTTTGTGATGCAATATGGCGGATGCCAGCTGTCAAAAAAGCACGTGAGTTTGTTTCCAAACAATAGCACGTGGAATTTTCAAATTGCCGCCAGCACATTTCAAAGTTATGTAGCTAAAGAGGGCAGCACGGTGCTCTCTTGATTAAAGATGGCTGCTGTCACATGGAATTGCCTGCCACCACATTTCAACTAAAGAGTGCAACACGGTGCTCTGTCAAAGAGCATTTTTCAAATTGTCCGCCACCACATTTCAAAGGTATGTAGCTAAAGAGGGCAGCACGGTGCTCTGTTGATTAAAGATGGCAGATGACAGCTGTCAAAAAACACGTGGATTTGTTTACCGAATCAAATCTCGCGCTAGTAAGGTTAAGTTGGTAGCACTGAGATTTAAACCCGTCAAGATGGCAGCACTGAGGTTAGCGGTGCGTTGTTGTCGATGATAGCTGTCAGAGAGCACGTGGCTGTCAAATAAGCACGTGGATTTTTTTACCGATTCAAATCTCGCGCTAGTGAGGTTAAGTTGGCAGCATTGAGGTTTAGGCCCGTCAAGATGGCAGCAGCGAGGTTAGCGATGCGTTGTTGTCGATGATAGCTGTTAAAAAGCACGTGGTTTTGTTTACAAATTCTAATTTCCTGCGGCAGGAGGAGCGGGCCCCTGGGAGCCGGAGGAGGAGGAGGCCGCCGTATCCCCCATTATATCTACTATCTATGTATTTTTAATATGTTAGTGATGTTTTTTGGTATTTGGAGGTTATTTCAGTAAGTGGTGTGAAATCACAGATTTTACCTCATTCATCTGTAAAGTTCAGAAGAAAAGCATTAAATCGTTCACTGTAATAGTGAAGGAAGTTTATGTGTTCCTTGTGACGGTGGATGATGAATACTTTTTCGGCGAGTTTCAAAGTTTCTTGTTCATTTGTAATTCAAGTGTTTCACAAAAATGTGTGTTTGCGTACAGAGCATTTTAGGTTTATATTGGAATCTGATGCTTGTGAAGACCTGAAATGTGATAGTTGGACGAAGTTTGACAATTTGGTAAGTCATCTCATAAGTTATTCTGACGATGATATTGGTCACACAGATAAACTTTCTCTTTTGATGAACATTTTGAAAAATTGCTCTTGATTCATGCTTTGAGTTTAATGCAGAGGGAAGTAGTAAAATAAAATTTGTATTCGAACTATTAGAGTTCTCTATAACTAATCAAATAAGACACGCGTCATCACGTAGTTGCTCTAGGGAACCAGTGTTACTTGCTCCGCTCGGGACGGCTGTCTGTCACGTGACAAGAGAGCAGCGGACAGGCGGGTTGCATACCGTGGCTGTACTGTAGGCCTACTTGCCGCTCATAAATGTTACCATATGAACAACAGCTTTTATAATAATAATAATAATAATAATAATAATAATAATAATAATAATAATAATAATAATAATAATAATAATAATAATAATAATAAATTGGAGCATGATTCATGTGAGACGAATAGGACACAGACTACAGAGTATAACAGGAGAAGAAAATTATTCATTGACAAAGGAAATATACAGCAGTGTGCAATATTTACTGAATAAATACTTTTTCACGATTAACTTAAGTTTTGGGACACGTACATTTATTTACGGAAAGAAAATACAATTTATGTATTAACATACATATCAATATTTGTATATAATTTATGACTATGGCAAGAATTTAAACACATGAACTGAAACATATCACTGGTGTATTCCTCCTTCACGGGACTTTTGGGACCGTCTAGATAGTATTGTATGAATGCTTGGTCATTAAACTTATCATTTGCGTACTGGCAAGTCGCTAAACGTGGAAAACGAAACATAAATATTCAGTCAAACTGTTTGTGTTTGCAAACCCATCTTTCATTTGAGAATCGCACTGTAAGTCAATCAGGTCTAGCTGCAGCTCTGGTCTAACAGTTTGCAGATCCACTGAGTAGGGCATAGAGATCACCTGCAGATCCTTTTCTGATGCCTGAATATCGTGAAACCTACTCTCAAAATCGTCATTAAAACCTCTTTATATTCTTCTATTTTTAAAAAAGTGATTCAATATTTTATTACATATTAAACATTTTGCTGTGTTATTTTCTTAATCTATTAAACACTCTTCTTCCCAGGAAGATTTGGACCTTGTTGGCCTTCGCTGTGCTGAACTCTCTTCCATAGTAATTGCAACATTAACTGACTAGATTTGAACGTCGTATGGTGTGAGGATACAGACGGAAGCACACTACTGTCACCTCATATGAGTTCACGGGTATTGTGTCGCAATCTAACCTGTCCAGAAAGATGTGCTATACCTTTGCGCTACTGGCCTTCAGTACGTACTCCGTCATGCACTTCCCCTACTTCTTCCCGTACTTGCTCGTTAAGCTTCTCTCGTTCCTCGAGAGCGGGGAGCAAACTGGCTCCGAAGGCATATCACACTCGATTGACGATGTCTGAACTACTGATATGGGCTGCAACATTCTCTTATTATAAGACATTTGCTGTTTTAAGTGAAGTGGTCAGTGCTGATGTCGGTATAGAGTCAGTCTGTAAATTTACAACTGCTCAGGCCAAATTTTCAAAGTTGTTTCATTCAAAGAAGAGATTGTTGCTAAAATGGCTCCAAATTTATCTAGGAAGGCTCTGTATCCAACAACAATAGAGAGAGTATGTATCATTAGCAGTAAAGTCTTTGATCATAAGAATGTTGCTGGTTTGGAACTGCTTAATAGTCAAGGTGTGGATGTTTCTGATGGCATAATCCAGTTTTTAAAATCAATTTAAAGGTGGTGGTCAGCCTGTAATGTACAGCATCCCATAAAAGATAAAAATATAAGAAATTAAGATTCTGGTCCAATTACTGGTCGTGATGACATGAAACATTCATTCCTTACATGTTTAAGAACATACATAGGCTTATGGTACATGTCATAAACAGAAGGATGAATAGCATATGAAACATATACTGCCTTTACACACATAGTTACCACAGTGATAGAAGTGTGTAAATATATTTCCAATAAGTTCCACTGGTCTCATACGCTTACTGCCAATGTGCAGACAGACAGTTTAGACGGAAGATTTGGTGTCTAAGGAGATTGAGAGTATACACTTAGGATGCTTCTCTGGAACAAATTCTTGAGTCGGAAAGAAATCTCAAAGCGTTAGGTGTAATGCAGATGAGATCTGCGGAACTTAGATAATATACTTTGAAAGACTTTGCTCGTAATGGCTATAACAACAGCCATGATAGAATTAATGTTAATTTAGATGCGTTAGACCTTGCATTAGAAGAAGTAGTTCACATCACAGTTCCCAATGAAACAATGCGGATTTCGGTCTGCATTGCCAGCTACACCAGTTTGCAGGTGATTGAAATTTCATATAAAAAGTGTGATATCTACATGAAGATGCTGCAGACTGAAAATTAATTAATTAATTTATTTTTATTATTATTTACATATTTTACGCCCACATTGGAGCACTGAAATCAATACATTTGAGTTAATTTCTTCTTCTTCTTCTCCCAGAACTTTTTCATCCTCTCCGACCTGGAAGCCCTTTGTGTGTCCGATATAGTATATTGTTTCCGTTCAACTGCTTTTAGTTTGAGACTTATGCTTTTGTTCTTCAAAATCCTCTTCTCTTTTCTGTCTTTGATTTGTTGCCGAGTTATACCCAATTCTTCCAAATCGTCCTGAACTTCTTTGAACCAATTATTATTGATTTTATTCTTCAAAAAGTAATCGAATAGTTGTTTCAATATCCTGATGTCTGCTAATCTTGATATGTGACAGAAAAAGGAAATTCTTCTTTTACGCATTGTAGATATTATTGATTCACATTCACGATAGACAATGTTGTTAGGCAACAATCTCCACTGTCCATCAACTTGGTGTTTTTTATTAATAATTGTTCTAAGAATTCTTCTCTCAGTTTTCTGTAATTTGTCTGTTGTAGATTTTACATTTAATTTGAATAAAGTTTCACTAGCATAGGTTGCCTCTGGTTTAACTATGGAATTATAGTGTTTCAGCTTAGCGTTTATCGAAAGAGATTTTTTTTTATAGGTTGGCCAGGTAAGTCTTTGTGCTTGTTTAAATTTAGTTGTTCTGTGTTCTATTGCTTCTTTTTCATTTGTGTTCCATGTTATTATTTCCCCAAGATATTTGAATTTCTGAACAATTTTAATCTCTTTATTACTGTTCAGCTGAATAACTGGTAAATCAACTTTAAAAGTTGGCATCATTTCTGTTTTTTCAAATGAAATTTGTAATCCCATTTTTTTAGCTATAATTTCTAGTTGTTCAATTTGAAATTTAGCCTCTTCTATTGTATTTGCAAGTAATGCTAAATCGTCCGCAAAAGCAAGGCAGTTGAGTTTAATATTTCTACCGATCTTGATAGTTGGTTGGCATTTCTTGTTCCATTCACGCATAACCTTCTCCAATGCACAATTAAATAACAATGGTGAAAGTCCGTCTCCTTGTCGAAGTCCAGTTCTTATAGTGAATGATTCTGATAATTCACCTCTAAATTTAACTTTTGCCTTCGTATTTTTAAAAGTCATATTAATGAGGTTAACAAGTTTTTGATGTAAGCCAAATTCTTTAAGGCTTTTTAATAATGAGTCACGATGAATACTGTCGTATGCTTTTTTAAAATCTACAAACGTGATGACCAGACCCTTACTTCGAACTCTTTGGTGCTTCATTATCCATTTTAAACTAATGATTTGATCTGGACAGCTTCTACCTGGTCGAAATCCTCCCTGATATTCTCCAAGTTCTTGGTCGAGTTGTTCTTGGATTCTTGTGTATATAATCTTGGATAAAATCTTGTATGTAATATCAAGTAAGGATATCCCCCGATAATTATTTGGATCGGAGCGATCACCTTTCTTGTGCAGCGGGTGGATTATCGCTGTATTCCATTCCTCAGGAAGCTTCTCCGTGTTCCAAATATCAATGATGTATTTATGTAGGTTTTGAATAGTCTGATCATTAGCATTCTTCCATATTTCTGCTACTATTTGATTCTCTCCTGCTGCTTTGTAGTTTTTAAGTGCATTAATTGCCGTTTTCACTTCATTGTAAACTGGTGGTATAATCTTTTGTAATGGAGTTTTATTTTTTGGGTTAGGATCAAATTCTAAATGTTCCACAGGATCCTCACAATTAAGTAACTCTTTAAAGTATTCTGCAAGAATATTAGCATTATCCTGATTATTGTGTGCCATTTTACCATTTTTATTTCTTAACATAAGTGTGGGAGGGGTAAATTTAGATTGATATTGCTTGAATGTTTTGTAATAGTCTCTTGTTTTATGCTGATTGAATGTTTCTTCTATAGTGCTAAGCATTTCCTTTTGATAATTCCTTTTAATTGTCCTAATTTCTTTAGCTGTTTGTCTTCTGGCATTAATTAGTTCTTCTCGAGATTTTTCCGTTTTCCTCTGTTGATCATTTATCCATGCCTTGTGTCTTGCTTGAATTGCTTTGTCACATTCCTCGTTCCACCACGCATGTTTCTTTCTCCTTTTGATTGGGGCAATTTCTTCAGCTATGGTTTTAAGTTTGTTGATCATTGTCTCTAATTTGTCATTTAAAGGTGTTTTGGATCTCTCTAAATATATTTTATTATTTATTAAGTAACTGGGATCATAATTTCTCCTTGCTTTGAGATGATTATGTTTGTGTTTCCTTTTTGGTGTTAACTTGATTTTTATTTTTGAGATATAATGATCCGAGTCAATGTCTACCCCACGGAGGACTCTGACATTATAAATTTCTTTATGATAATCTTTATCCATGGCAACATGATCAATCTGAAACTCTCCCAATTTTACGTTAGGGCATTTCCATGTCATAAGTTTATGTGGTCGCCTCATGAATCTGGTGGTTTCCAAAACGAGTCTATGATCTGCACAAAGTTCAATTAATCTTTGGCCATTTTTGTTCGTTAATTTATGAGCTGGCCATTTTCCTACAACTGTGCGATACTTCTTTTCTCTGCCTATTTTAGCATTGAAATCTCCAAGTAAGATTTTTATATGCTCATCAGGGATCTTCGCTAATATGTAATCAAGTTCCTCCCAAAAGTTTTCAACTCCTTCTCTATCTTTATTGTTTTTGTCATTTGTTGGTGCATGGACATTTATTAAAGTATAAGTTTTATTCCCTACTTTAATTGTTAGAAGTGCCATCCTCGAAGATTTTGAAGAAAATTCTTCAATTGAGTCTATTATGCTACTATGAACAAGAAAACCTACACCAAATTGAGGGACATTCTTCATTACTCTTTCTCCTGGAGGTCCTTTGTAGAGACGATAACCTCCTGA
This sequence comes from Anabrus simplex, assembly GCF_040414725.1. Classification (NCBI taxonomy): domain Eukaryota; kingdom Metazoa; phylum Arthropoda; class Insecta; order Orthoptera; family Tettigoniidae; genus Anabrus; species Anabrus simplex. The sequence goes on from NC_090269.1 coordinate 136,167,074, forward strand.
TTCAATTGGGTCCTGGTCTGTGTTCCTAAGTTAATTAATTAATTAATTTATTTATTTATTTATTTATTTATTTATTTATTTATTTATTTATTTATTTATTTATTTATTTATTTCGTATGACAAAACGAGGATACATTATAAATACATATAAGTATATATTTCTTAAATAAGTATGTAATTTACAGGTCAGCATTCAAAAGTTAATGTCCAGAATTTTCAGCCAGTCCACTGCTTCTGTAGAGGCACCATGTAATTCTTGAACAGATCCAATGAATCTTCTTTTTAGGCAGTCCATAACAACGTGCTGGATGGTCTGAGGCACATTATCAGAGTCGCAGAATGAGTCTTCAGATTTTCCCCACTTGTGAAGCCAGAATTTACACCTTCCATGGTTTGTCCTGATTCTGTTTCGAGATGACCTATTCCCTTCTCGGTAAGTTGGAATCAAGAGGAGCTCTAAAAGGATGGTGGATTAAACCCAGGTGGTCAGGATTTTTAAGAGGACGATTCTTCAAGCCAGATTTCATCAGCATCAAAAAGTGTTTGCAGGAGCTTCTCGCCTAACTTCCATGATGGGTTTCTGGACTTTAATCTCTTTGGTTTCTGAGGATTGCAGTCCTTATGTAAGGGCAGTTGAGGATTACTGCGACATTTCTGCCATTCTCTTACAAGGGCCAGTTCTCTTCGTATGAGAGGGGGATGGATGTTGGATAAAACAGGTAACCATTTTAGGGGTGTTGATTTGATGGTGCGTGATATTGTCCTCATGGTGTCATTCAGTAGTGTATCAAATTTTGAAGTATATGCACTGTTAAGCCACTCAGGGCAGCAGTATTCTGCAGCTGGATAGATCAAGGCAAGAACTGATGTCCGTAGTACTACCGCGTTTGCTCCCCATCCTGTTCCACTGAGCTCGTGTAATATGTTGTTCCTTGTTTTTATCTTGGCTGGAGTGTTAGAGAAGTGTTGCTTGTATGAAAGTGTCCGATCTGTTGTGACGCCCAGATACTTTGAATTTGGGTTATACTTAAGTTTTTGGCCTCTGAATTCGACTTGAGGTACAGAGTTGGCTTTTTTGATGTCTAGGTGAAAGCAGCTTACTTCATTTTTGTCCAAGTTAGGTTTGAGTTGTCATGTACTGAAATATTTGTTCAGCTTATGGAGATCCTTTGTGAGTATAGTTTCTGCTGTTTTGAAGTCACTCGATTGGGCAGTCAGAGCTAAGTCATCTTCATATGTGAATTTCCTGGAAGTAGTTTTTGGAAGATCTGCAGTATTGATGCTGAACAGTAGAGGAGCAAGAACTGATCTTTGGGGGTAAACCATCGTTTAGTATATAGGGTTTACTCTTATTGCCGTTTAAATGTAGTTCAAGCGCTCTATTGCATAACATGTTGTTCAGCAGTGTTGCAAGGTTCTTACAGGGAATGATCTTCAAGAATTTTAAAAACATCCCTTGTCGCCATACTGTGCCATAAGTTGATGTCAAGTCCAAAAAAAAAAACAGCGATGGTCTTCTTCTTGTCTTGAAATCCGTTCTCGATGTGGCTGGTAAGTGCCAAGACCAGGTCACAGCAGCTTCGGTTAGGTCGGAATCTTGCTTGTTCAGTTGGTATGTGTTGGAAGGTTGTGATTGAGATTCTGTTGTAAAAACACTCTTTCCATTAACTTGTAGTAAATATTTAAGAGTGCTATTGGCCTATAATCTTCAGGACTATCTCCACTTTTCCCGGGCTTTAGAATGGCAACAATTTTAGTTCTCTTAAGCCAGGATGGAAGCCTACAACATCTTAAGATGTTATTAAAGAACATAACTAGCCCGTGTAGAGTTCTAGGACCACAATGTTACAGGAATTCTGGATATATCCCATCCACTCCTGCTGCTTTGCCTGGTTTTATTTCTTTTAGAGCTGTTGAGATTTCTGCATTTGTGAATACTCCTGAGAACTGGGGGGTTGATTCAGTCGAGGATAGCCTAGTTTTTAGCTCTTTCTTGAGTGTTTTGGATTCATCTATATTTAAATTTTCTGGTATTTGGATAGTTTGATGATTCTTTTAGCTACATCTACTGGGGATACCTCTGAGGTCTTATTAATATATTTGAGAGTATAACTTCCAATACTTTTCTGCTTGAGTGTTGGAAATTCATGCTTGCTGTTATTGAGTTCCATTTATCTTTTCTGGTAGAATCTATGCAGTGCAATATTTCATCAGCGACTTCTGTTCTGTTGCTGATTTGGTATTCTTCGTAAAGCTCATCACATCTTCTATCCCATCCGGGGTTATATTCTTTTCTAAATCCTCTGGGAATGTGTTTCTTTGTTATGGAGCATGTCAAACTAATAAATCTCCTATAGTTGTCCAGTTTGGGTGGAATCCACTGGATGTTGTGATCCATCTCATTAGTAAACGCTTCCCAGTTTGCTCTTTCAAAATTCCAGCGAGGTACAGGTGTTGATATTATTGGGACTTCAATGCCAATTTTTAGAAGAATTGGTCTGTGCTGACTTCGGGGAAAATTGTTCAGTACTTTCCTACTGCACTGTAAAGGTCTTCCGTGCTCGTCCCTCGAAACAAAACAGAAGTCTGAATTGGTGTTTTCTTCCATCTTCCTGAGTGAAAGGAGCCTCTCTCTTTTGCATCGTACACAAGGAAAATATCATCTTTTTCAGACCATTCTAACACACCAAGACCATTTGAATTAGTATCTCCATTCCCCCAGGAAGTACTCCTACAGTTGAAATCTCCCATCCTGACACTGTGTGTTGTCCTATGTATTCCAGGCAAGAGTCCTGATTTAATGTTGTGAACTGGGAAGACATGTATATACATATATATCCCTCAGGGAGACGACTTTTCCATGGTTTCCACTTCCTCATTTTGTGGGAATGTTGTCACGACTTTCGGTAAAGAGCGACGAAAATATAATGCCATATGTCCGGCGTATTTATGATTTGAGAGGAAGACTGCGTGAGGTTTTTTTAGAACGTTGTCATGTAAGGTTGGGACATTTTGTTATTTGTTATTCCCCACTGGTTAAATGATACTTTAGTACGGTTTGTTTGTAAATGTAGAGATTTGCTTTGGAAAGCTTCGTAAGCGACGGAGAATAGGTAAAGGGAATTCGAGCCAGCCAGCGGCGTGACATGCCCCACGTGATGTGTTAACGGAGGGTGACTTGAAATGATTTTAAAGGAATTGGAAATGTATTGAAAATTTTCCTCGGCAAGTTATACCAATCCCTAACTCCCCTTCCTATAAACGAATATTTGCCCCATTTTGTCCTCTTGAATTCCAACTTTATCTTCACATTGTGATCTTTCCTGCATTTAAAGGTACCAATCAAACTTATTCGTCTACTAATGTCATTCCACGCCATCTCTCCACTGACGGCTCGGGACATACCGCTTAGCCGAGCAGCTCGTCTTCTTTCTCGCAAGTCTTCCCAGCCCAAAGTTTGCAACATTTTCGTAAAGCTACTCTTTTGCCGGAAATCACCCAGAACAAATCGAGCTGTTTTTCTTTGGATTTTTTCCAGTTCTTGAATCAAGTAATTCTGGTGAGGGTCCTAGACACTGGAACCATACTCTAGTTCGGGTCTTACCTGGGACTTCTACAATTTTCCCGTTTCCTTCCCCTCCCTCTTTCATACCTACCGTATTCTGTACATTGTTTGAGAGAGGCCTACCTTCCTTCCTGTCTTCTGAGAGAATCCTAATTACCTCTCTGACATTCTCCAACTCCTCCCTCATATTCCTTAATGCCTGGCCACACCCACATTTCCTACACTTGCACTTCTTAGCCATTCTTTACGAAAAAATTAAATAACTTATTCTGTGCAAAAAAGAATGAAAGGAGAGGAATAGTGTCTAGGATAGTACACAGGAATCACACGACAATAAGTTAATTAATATACTGCTACACTACAATACTATTTAGCCATACAGTACTTTCATGCTACAGCACCCTAAAAGGATAAAAACTGCTGTTAATTACTGAATACCGAAGGGAAAACACAAGAATTACACAATTCTAAACTGCAGTTATGCCTACCTTAATAACTCCAACAAAATTGTAGTAAGAGAGTTTCTACAGATACTTCTACTATACTATACAAATATTTTAAAATAGAATAAGCACACTAATTTCTAATAAGATACTACATACACTACAATAAGTTTACACTACGTTGAGACGTATCCTAATTACAATATTTTATTACTAACCACAAACAGAAATAAAAATGGCAATTTCGAAATTTGCAAGAACTACAGCTCAAAGATTACTGACAAAAGTAAATGCGTAAACAGATTGTTATCAGTACTATTTTATCCTACTATGCTCTAATAGATACACACCTAAAGATACATACAAACATAGCAGGCAAGGTACTATTTACTATACCATATCTACACTAAAATTCTTAATTGAAATGGGGTTGTATGATTTTTAAAGTTGGATGGATTACTATTATTTCCCTTACTACGTGGGACGAAAAATAAAAGTGTCCTTAAATTCTGAAAAATAAGAAGTTGTCTACAGTTATTTTTCAGAAAATTTCTGTCAAAACTACGCTGGGGAATTGATTTGAAATATTATCGGGATATAGGAGTTTGATAATTAACTTTTAATTGATGAATAAAAGAAAGGTGCAAAGTACAATTTATGCCGGGGACATAAAAATACAAATTATCGGAATACAGTAATCAGTTGATTCTTGTATTTGTTTACTCAACTACCATATACCGTACTCTTTGATCACGACGGAATGCAGCAAACAATCGTCAACAATCCAAATATTGTTGAGTAATTCTCCAGTGAAATACCGTGCATTCTCCTTAACTTATTAAAAAATCGAAGTTTACAGGCATATCGTGTTATTTAATTACATAATTTATTACTTTCGTTATAGTTTGACGGATATCTATACGAAATACCGGGTCTATTGTCTGCACGAATGTAAAAGCTACGGAAATTATAGCTCCTTGACTTATGGTAACGAACCAGCATATATTTTTTAAAATAAAAAGTTAATATTATTACCTAAATTATTTTAAGTTCAGCTTGGTAGCCTACTTAACCAAAAAACATAATCTACTGAACACCAACTGAAATTCAAATAAATATCACTATTCACAATTTCTACCAACAAGCACTAAACACCAATAACTAGCACGAAAGCCGGGCTGAATGGCTCAGATGGTTAAGGCGCTGGCCTTCTAAACCCAACTTGGCAGGTTCGATCGTGGCTCAGTCCGGTGGTATTTGAAGGTGCTAAAATAAGGCAGCCTCATGTCGGTAGATTTACTGGCACGTGAAAAGAACTCCTGCGGGACTAATTTCCGGCACCTCGGCGTCTCCGAAGACCGTAAAAGCAGTTAGTGGGACGTAAAAAATAACATTATTATTAACTAGCACGAAATGGATCACACACACACACAATTAAACAATTTCAGTGTATTTTACTAATTTATCACTACAATAATGCAAGAGTACTCTCAAAAGCCGACCATTCACTAGCGCGTCCAACAATGGAAGTAAGGATAATAAGGATAGTACGGTATATAAGGAGAGGAGCATACAATTATTTCATTATATAAATGGCTTATTATGGCAAAATTGAGAGTTATTTGGAATTGCAACAGGTGACATTATACCTGGGAATGTTCGTGTTTGGTTAAAATAGTCTTGTTGATATTGGGTTTCGTTGTTGTTGGTTTCTTGGACCATAGTGGTGATTACTGTTTTCGTTTGACATAAGGGGTGCTCGTGCTAATGATATACTCACGGGGAAAGGCTGTTACGGTATATTTAGGGTCGCGGGCTGATTATCTGCAAAAGCTGACCTGTGTGTTTTACACCAGAATGATTGGAAGTGGCATGGGAGCTTAAGGGGACTTCGCCATGAAACCGTAAACAGTGGGTGAGTGATATAGCGTCGGTGAGCACACCGTAGCGTGTGTTCGATGACGAGGCAGTCATTATTCCCGGATACTTAAGTTTCGTTTACATATGTATGTGTTTTTTGTGAGGCAGTAGTACACGCTGTCCACACTATTGTTAATGTAAATAATGAATGTATAGGATTTCCCATTGATATTTTATTTTATCATCGAACGTTTAGGATGATAAACAAGGTAGTAGCACATGTACTACTTTTTCAGGTGCGGCAGATGTGTGACGGATCATTGTAAGCCAGGTGTGGAAAAAACTACCTTTATTCTCGCTACTAAACACTCTTGAATACTTACAATGTCAATATGTACTTATTTAGATATAGCAGCGTACAATGATTCGTAGTTTATCTTTGTAAAACAACAAAAGATCCCAATCTACTCTCATGAAGTGCGTTTCTTTGCTTATTTCAAAGCCCTCGAAAACAAATCTAAGGAGTAACAAGAATCAAAGAGGTTACACTAACTGATCTCACACAACATCCCCCCACCTAAGTCAAATGAATGTTAACATGAATTGACTTACACCTTACCACTTTCATAAAATATAGTCCTGACACAATTACAAAATGATAAAATTCAATAACATAAACACAAAGAAATATGTTAATCGACATATATCACAAATTTAACTTTCTTTGGCTTGTGAATCAATCGTCCTAGACGAGTTACTTTCACTGCCTGCTTTGAAACTTGAGGACCATCTTCAGGAGGCGTAGAAGAGTCACATGCTCCGGTCTCGTGATTATCCTCTATAATTTCTTCACTTGGAACAAAGTCTTTCCTTAGTTGGTTTCGGATTTCCTGGGTATCCTCAGGTGGTTGAAACTCGAGTTCTAGTGGGTATATTCTTTGAACTGGCCTTATAAGCTCGCCTGAAGCAGTGACGGCACGAACTACTCTAACATTGCCATCCTTTCCCTTAACAAGCTCAACAACTTGTCCCAATGGCCAATCCATTCTTCTAGTGTCATCATTGCCAACCAAAACAATTTCTCCCATTTTGAGATCACGTGGCTTATCCTTGCAGGCAAATAACTTCAACTGACCTGAATACTCAGTACGAAATCTTTCTCTAAGATTATTTTTCAACTGATGGCGATACTGCAGCCTTTTCCGCAGATCAGTTGCTTCGAACAGGTCACACTCAGGTACTCCTACTTCTTCTATGTCGTGTAGAAACATGTTTGGAGTTAGAGCAGCCAGATCTGATGGGTTGTCAGACAAATAGGTTAATGGCCGAGAATTTATGACGGTTTCGCCGTCACAGAGGATTGTCTGCATCTCTTCATAGTTGACAGAGGATCGACCAAGCACTCGACGGAGAAGAGTTTTGAGCATTCCTACTAGTCGTTCCCACCAATCTCCCCACCATTGCGAAGCTGGAGGATTATAACGCCAATCTATCTTCCGCGCTGAACTGTATTGTGAGATTGCATTCCAGTCTAGTTTGTGACAGGAGTCCTTAAACCCAACAAAATTTGTTCCCTAGTCACTGTAGACAATGACAGGTCTTCCATGTTTGCTGCAGAAACGTCTGAAAGCTTGTACAAAGCCGTCTGTGGATAACGAAGACACCAGTTCCAATCGAACTGCAGGGTAAACTCCGCAAATGAATAAGCAAACCCATGCCATCTTCGAGGTTCCATTAACGGCTTTGATGTAGAGAGGACCAGCAAAATCAATTCCAGTAACTTCAAAAATTCTTGTTTCACGCACTCTATTCTCAGGTAATGGTGAAAGATGAGCTGCCAGCCTCTTTGAACCGTGACGTTTACAAATCATGCAGTAGTTAATAACAGCTCTAATTGTTTGTCCACCTCCTAGAATCCAATACTGTTGTCTCAGAATTGACAAAAGCATCTGCGTACCAGCAAAACAGTTGCTAAGATGGGCGTTCATAATCAGTCGCTGAACGACTGGGTGATCAGCCTTTGGGAGCTCATTGGGATAACAAAAGTCCCTGACATCATCCCGGTTAGATATCTTGGTCATCAAACGAATCAATCCCTGTTCGTCAACAAATGGAAGTAAGCTCTTTAGTTTGGAATTGAAAACATCTATGAACAATTCCTCCTGCACCCACCGTAAAATATTCCTTTCTGCCGTGACGAATTCCTCACTTGTCAGATCACGATGTATGCGTTGAGCTTTGCTGATGCGACAGTTGGTCAGAAAGCGCAACATCCAGCCTACCATCCTTACAATTTTCTTCTACTGAGAAAAGTGTCGGTAATACCAATCTTTACTGATGTCTTCTGAATTACTTGATATCAATGAAACGACATTCTTCCTTCTCTCCGAATTTATCTCTTCCGCATTATAAGAAAAGTCAGTTTGTGGCCAGCAGTCTGGATTTCTCTCTCAACCAACCAGGGCCCTCCCACCAACGGCATTGTATCAACTTCTTCACAGAACCTCCACGTATTGGATGATCTGATGGGTTTTCTTTTCCAGGAACATGTCGCCATTCACAACCAAATGATAGTTCTCATATCTCTTTAATCCGGTTCATGAAAAAAGCATCCCACGCTTCACTTCGCTGAATCCAAGCGAGAACAGTTGAAGCATCTGTCCAAAAATTGCCTTAATATCGGGAATATAATAATCCTTTACAATCGATGCATATAATCCTGTTGCTATTGAAGCTGCTAAAAGTTCTAACTTGGGAATGGTCAATCCCTTGCCTGATTTTCCAGTTGGTGCAACTCTTGACTTGGCAGCCACCAAGTAAACACTCACTTCACCCCCTTGATCAACACGCAGGAATACAGCCGCTGCATATGATCTCTGACAGGCATCTGAAAAAATGTGAAGTGTCCAGGAGTCGTTTGGGCTGTTGCAGTTAGACAACCAACGAGGAATCTTGACTTGAGCTAAAAGAGGAACTTCTTCAAGCCAACTCAAGAATTTCAATTTGATTTCTTCATTGACTTCTTCATCCCACGACAAACCTTCCCTCGAAATCTGTTGAAGCATCAATTTTGGTATTAATGCTACACTACATGTGACACCCACCGGGTCAAAAATTCCATGAGCAGCACTGAAAATAACTTTCTTTGTTGTTTTCTCGAAGCTAATCGAAAAACGTTATCTATGTTGATTGCTAGGGAATCGTCGGACTTGTTCCACAACAGTCCTAACACATTGGTAGGTCCGGAAGCGTCATTACTTCCGGTCAACTCCCATCCTCGAAGAGAAAATTGCCGTTCCCTCATGACACCTGAAGCTAAATCAATAAACTGTTTAGCTTGTTCTTCATCGTCCAAACTGGCAGAGCAATTATCAACATAGAAGCTATGGGTAAGAAGCTCCACAAATGACTTGGACCATGGTGACTTCCCTTCCTCACACAGTACTAAAGTATTTTCAAGGTGAAGTTTGATGCATGACTCTAATAGAAAAGGACTTGGAGAGACTCCAAATACAACACGACAATGTCTGTATATCTTGAAACTTCCATTTCTGTCTAAGTACAAGAATCTCAAAAAATTTATGTCTCTCTCGCGAATGCTGATCTTGAGAAAAGCTCTTCTTATGTTTCCAACAACTCCCACCTTCTTCAGTCGGAAACGTGCCAACACAGAAGATATTTTCTCAATTAAATTAGGGCCTTACTCAAGACATTGATTGAGGCTGGGCTGTTTATTATCTTTAGACGAGGCATCGAACGCGGGGCGCACTGGTGTTGTTGATCCAGGTTTTACAACGTGACGATGAGGCAAAGAGTGGCAATGAACATCTATCTCCTGAGGAGGCACCTCTTCTATCACCCTTTCCCTCAGCCAATCATCTAGTACTTCCTGATAAGCATCATAGTAACCTTCTATCTTCAATCCCTTAACAGTATACATCAGTCCCTTCAGTGATAATTGGTAATTATCAGGCAGTGGAGGATGGTTCTCAACCCATGGGAGGTGAACTTAAAAACGCTCTTCTTTATTGACTGATACTGCATCAAGGAAATGTTGCTGTGTAGTAGACTCAATCTCAGATCTGCTGAGTTTCTCAGATGGATCACTAATCCCTAAAGTATCTAGAGTCCACCAATCTGTGATGTGGCTTCTTTGGTTAACATGCTAGATACCACCATGGCTAGATTCTCATTACTGGGTGTGACGTCAGGAATTTTCCCTGTCAATATCCAGCGAAGAATTGTCTCCATTGCTACTAGTCGTGAAATAAATTGTGCCCGGCTACCAGTCCAAAGTTTGCCAGCAAAATCAACTCCAACTAAAATCTCAATATCTGCCGAAGAGCCAACATCACTTAACTCTATATTTTGCGAAGCAAGTTCCTATATCCAAGAGCCATCTAAAACAGGAGCAATTCGTCTGCAGATCTTCCGTTGTTCAAGCACGTCAAAATGGCAATGGTACTATTTGTCCAATTTAGAAAGGTAGAGTGTGAAAACATTCTGTTGCACGACTTCCGTGGTAGCTCCTCCAAACAGTGAATGCTGAATTAATTCCTGAGAGCGTGGAACATACCCCTATTCAGCAGCAGTGCTGGCCAATATATATGAGCGATGAGATGCTGAGTCGTCCACCACCCCCATACCGTGCTACCGTTACACATCAATACAGTACACGACATATACGCGCAGATACTTACCTCGCTTACCTCTCTTCGTAAATTGCCGTGGATGGACTGGAACGAGCTAAAACAGCTCGGAGCTGGATCCGTGCGTAGACAATGGGAAGCGAAAGGACAGAAAGGCATGAACCCGTAACCCCCATGAATAAAAGAATGGATCAAGGAAACTGGGGTTTATTATAAACACACATAATATTAGAATGAAAACAAAAATGTGAAGCTGCATTAAAAGTTACTTACATAACTGTAGAAAATTGAAACATCAAGTAGTATCCCGTTCAATGACATAGTAAGTTTCGTGTAACACGCCGACAGTACACACGATCGCACAACACACCTACGTATGACTACATAGAATTTACAAATTCGTTTGAGAAAAATAATGTGACGTGAAACACATCATCGAAGGAATCAGAAAATGGAACCACTAAAGGAATAATACAGTCGCGGTAATACGGGCCGCGCACATATCACAGTTTGCATCCGCGCTCCAAGCGAGCGTCCATTCGATGCCAGCGCGTCCCAAAAAAAGCAAAGCACAGCCTCCCAAAAGGAGCAGAAGCGAAGGAGAAGAAGATGTTGCTACAGTTACAAAAACAAAAACTAATCGCCGACAATGGACCAAATAACGGCCTAGAAATATAAAATAGCACACTACACATGGCCCAAATCGGCCAACTAAAACGAAAAGTAAAATAAAATAAAGAAAAATTAAAATTGAAATTGCGAGATACGGAGAGTACTATAGACCGTATACAAGCAGACAGCACAGGCTCACACACACACACACACACACACACACGTATGAACAGAAGAGAGACCCAATATAAAATCGACCCAGATCAGGCCGGAGTGTAAAGGCACGCGACGTATACTATCGCACAGGATAGCGAAGGATATCATGGGCTCACGAGCATGGTTCGAACACCGCAGATACAATGCTGGACCACCGCAAAATATAGGCAAGACTGATCCAAATATAATCGTAGCAATCACAGCACTCGTCGACCCGCTACATGGGACATCCAAATTGCCTCACGTGGACAAACATGGATTAAACCCCGTAGCGTCAAATCACACAATACTCCAATGCTCAGCCATGATTTCAAATGATGAGTAAACAAAAATGCATGGTCTCAAAACCCACAAACACACACAGGCCCAAACAAACAGATAGGTAAATACCACTCTCCGTTCCCACGCGTGTGCACACAAAGAAAGAAAAAATTAAAACACACACATAAAATGAAGTAATTAAGAGCCTGCAAAGACAGGTGATAAAAGACTACCGAAATACAATCACACAGAACAGTTTTTGTAACTGGCATGAAAATGAAATAAAATGAATGAATACCTGGGAGCAACAATCAGGAGTCTCGAAATATATCCTCAATCAAAATAATAACTTCAAGCAGAGAACCGAGCCTTGAAACAAGTAAATCCACGATAATAGCAATTCGCAGATCAAGAAGCACATATTAAGTTCCAGTCTGCTTATCACGTTTGATACGACCATTGTTGGCATCGCGAGCAGACCAACTTAACACTCGGAGAGCGAGAGACAGACTGTGTCAAAGAGACTGGCAGGTTTGCTTCGGCACAGTCGATCAAAAGTCTCGCCGTACGCATTCGATCATTACCGGTACTTCTGACATAAACTACAATTGCTTGCATTAGAACATTGCAATGATTTGCTACAGCTGCGAGGGCGCCGTCTTTAATATAATTATTATTGTTTTGGATCTCTGGCCGAGCAACTTCATCCCCTTTGCCACTTCGCTCTTTCTGAATCTGTCCACACATTAATGCAAAATGCCCCTTTCCACAAATGACACATTTGGGACGATTTTTACATCTCTTAGCTAGGTGCTCAACTCGCAGACAGCAGAAACATGCCCTATTTTTATCCACTACTTGTCGTCTTTCTAATAAAGACAAGCCCTAAGCTTTAATACAATCTTGAGGACTGTGACCAGAAGAACAAAATCGACATTTCCTCTCCTCTTTAGAGGCGGTGAGCAGCCCTGCAGCAGTGGGAATATCATTTGAAACAATTGTGGATTGCCTCACTGCACCTTTTGCTGTAGGCTTTGTGACTTTCGCTCTAGATTTATCCGCATCCCTGAGACCGAAACCAGCCATTGCTATAGAAATTCTATGTTCACTTTCGACCTCAGATCTTAAAAAGTCCATGAGTTGTTTCAGCCGAGCCTTTTCCGGGTCCTCACCCTGTGTATTAGCCTCTCGCTGATGTGAAGCTAGAGATCGTTGCCATGCTCGTAGAAGTTCTTCAGGCAAACAAGACTCCATGAGAGGAAAAAGCATTGCTTCACACCTATCCGTGGTAACCTTTAAAGTTTCCAGAGCCCTTAAGTAACTTTCAAGCTGATAATATAATGAGCATAAGGTCATCCCAGAGGATAGGTTACTAGCTTGCAATACTAGCCTAAGCAACTCTCTAACATATACTTCAACTAGTACATCCTCTCTCTCAAAACAGGACTTTAATGCTTCCACAGCCTTAGGGTAGTTCTCAGAAGTAGCGGGATAACTACTGACCACTTTTCTGGCACAAGAGCCTTCACTAGTGGCTTGAATAAGATACTGGAAATCCGAGGGATCTAAACTAGTATCTTCATCAACTTTTCCAAACTGGGCCCAAAACTGTAACCAGTCCTTCGGTTCACCACTGAGTTTTTTAAGTTCTAGAAGTGGAAGCCTATACTTTCTTTCAGTAAATGAGTCAACACTTGGGGCACTTTTAGTGATAGTATTCTGCTGTTCTCTCTCTTTTAACATAGCAGCTACCTTAATCTGCAGGTTATTAAATTTAAAAATTATATCATCAGTGGCACTAACCTCTTTCTCTAGGCCATCCTCATCCATATCTTGCTCCAACATCAAATCGAATATCTGCTGGTCCGGTGTCCGTAGTTCTTGATGTATCTCCTGCAGTAAATTAAAGTCCGTTTCAATGAAAACAGAATCTGTTTCTTCACTCTCTAAATTGTTGACTATCTTATTGTAAATACGCGCATATGCACGTCGATGGACCGCACGAACTTTCGTTACCTTATCCATTGCAATTTTAAGCCTTGTCCTGTGGGAAAAGGCTACCTTTATTCTCGCTACTAAACACTCTTGAATACTTACAATGTCAATATGTACTTATTTAGATTTAGCAGCGTACAATGATTCGTAGTTTATCTTTGTAAAACAACGAAAGATCCCAATCTACTCTCTTGAAGTGCGTTTCTTTGCTTATTTCAAAGCCCTCGGAAACAAATCTAAGGAATAACAAGAATCAAAGAGATTACACTGACTGATCTCACACAACACTAGGCCTAAATCACAGTAACTAACTTTAATAATTTAATATTGATGCTTCCATCGCCCGTACTTGTAGACATGGTATGGGCTGTTGGGATTATGCCGTGTCAAGAAAATGAGGTGAAACTCTTTACGTTTTGCAGAGAACACTGCTCTACGTCTTCAGAAGAACATCTTGACTGTTCACGAGGAAGACTTCTATAATAATGAGGGTTTGAATTTAAGAATGTTTTACCGTTGGAGCTGTAATAGTACGCTCATTCGTCACCAGGTGGCTCGCTGTATGCTGGCCCAGCGCTTAATGCGGGAGCTGACGACAACATAAAGCTCCAATTAAGACGTTATATCACACCGCGTGTGCGTGAGAAGTAAGAGAGATGAAATCAGACGAATCAGGGATAAATGTGGTTAAAGAAATAAATAGAAACTAACATAAAATGCAACGAAAGACACCAGAATATAATATAACAGAGCTGAAGAGTGGAAAGAAAGTGTGGAGAAAACCAGAGGATGATAATGATATGACGGTGTTGGAGGGAGGAGACATAACCGGTGTACACACTTTATGAAAGTATGGCACTTAATAGCCTACCTAACACATAGCTTGGAATAAACCATCTGGTGAAGAAGAACATACGAATTTGAAAAGACCGTTTTTTAAATTATGCTTGCGGAGGACCTTAACAATTCGGTCTGTGGTATTGTGATTGTAAGGCAGGTAGACAGTTCCCTTCACTTCTTCTTCCTGTGAGCTTTGCTTAGTTGTCCCTCTGGGATGCAGGGCTCTATGAATCTGTACATCGTTGTAACCACTATCCTTAGACGTGACTTTGAGTGTGTTCATGTCCTCCTGGATATATGATGGATAACAAATTTGTGTCGTGTGTCGTGAGAATACCTTGTTTTTGTGCTGGATGGTGGTGAGAACCTGCATGTAGATAGTGATTTGTGTGGGTGGCTTACGATAGACGGTATGTCCTAAGGGGCCGTCCGGTTTTTTATTAAAACATCTAAGAAGAGAAAGCATCCGTCCGACTCCGTCTCCATAGTGAATTTAATTGAAAATGTTGCCGATTTCCATCACCACCACCATCTACAAAAACTCCAACCACCCAAGAACTCACAAACAAACAGCTTACAACAGCTATATTAATAGATTATTAAAAACTCCCATGAGTAATGAAAACAAACTGAAGGAAATTAGATTAATGAAACAGATTGCTAAAGCAAATGGCTACAACCCAGAAATGATAGACAAAATTATAGATAAGAAAATGGAGAAAAAAGCCATGAGAGAAGAAAGGAAATATCTGAACGTTGACAATTTTTAACATTTACTCATTTTGGAAATCAAGTTCTTGAAATCGCTAATATATTTAAGTAATTTCAACTCAAAACAGCATTTAGAACCGGAAATAAAATATCAGAACATATATATAATGCGCATTGTATCAACAAAAATGATGTCTACACCAATTCGGGAGTACCGTATATAGGCTCACTTCTGACGACTGTAAAATGTTTTACATAGTGTCCCCTTCGAATTTGGCCTACAGTAAATGTTTTGTTGTGTATGAAAATAAGAGGCTGTCATTCCTCTATTAAGGGTGATATATTTCAAGTCCAGTCTTATACGGTCGTGTTCGCAGGCATAGAACCGGTTTTAACCAGCCGGGGGAGAAGTATCGATTTTTCAATCGACCAGTCAGCTGTATTATGTGACCTACTTGGAAATTTTCAAGGCCGAGGAAATGTGCAGCGCGTGTGGAATATTCTGGAGAAGGTAATATCTAGAATTGCAGTAACCTATCAGGTGTAAGAACGACGTCCATTTACGAGTCGACATAGTGACACACCCACCTGGTGAATGCTTATATACTCGTGTTTTACGAAGAAACTTTCTCTTATACTCTGATATTTGGACGCTGTAATACTCTGATACTTTGATTCTACAATATTCTGATTCTGATACCCTCCGACATTACAGTATTCGACGAAAAAAGAAGATTTTCGAGGGCTAAGTTACGTACTGTTCTTCTATAAATTCAACGTGGTTGTGTGTGGAACACAGACTAAAAATTTGTGTTAGTTTCAGCTTTCACCTTACCAAGAGAGAAGATGACCGCAACGTGTTCTATAAAATTCTGCCAGGATGTTTCAACTATCATCTGAGGAGAAACCTACCTACCTACCTACATACATACATACATACATACATACATACATACATACATACATACATACATACATACATACATACATACATACATACATACATACATACGTACATACATACATACATACATACATACATACATACATACATACATACATACATACATACATACATACATACATACATACATTACATTACATTACATTACATTACATTACATTACATTACATTTCTGATCATGATGAATTAAGATGTAGGCAACATCTAACATGGGGTGATAGCGACTGGAGCAGATTACCAGCAGCATATGAACGAGCAGTTCCAGAACATCGGCGGAGACCCACGTCCATCAGGCATTTAAGTACCAATTTGTAAATATTTTTCCTGTTCATCTTTGTAGAAATAATACTTACTTTTTCATTAGTGGTAGTATTCCTATTAGATTGGCATATTTGATGATATTTTCATTCTTCTTTCATATGTGTAATGGTGGTGTTACGTTGACAGTGCATGATTGATTGGATTCTATTAGAGTAGTTAGACGGTGTGTGTCTTCTAATATGACTCTGAATGTCCCAACCAACAGCTTAGTGTACTATTTAAAAATCATTGTCCTCATCGATAAATGAAAATTATTTTATGAGAGAATTTTCAAATGTTGAACTCCTGTGGGACCGATTTACGGCATATTTATTATGTTGAATTTCAGTGTAAATTTCATCTCGCTTATTTCGTTGGATTTCACGCGTGTTAGTATCATCTGATCTATTGTCGAACTCAGATTTACATGGAAATAATATCCAGCAAGACTAATAAGAAGAACAAGAAGAAGAATTCAGCGGCGGGAGAGGAATTTATTTCCCAACGGCACGGAGAGCGGAAGAACCTAAGGGAGCACACCCCGAAAAGAAAAGCGAGTTAAAACCCAGGCGCGACTGTTCCCGAAACGGGCGGCTTCCTGGTCAGCGTCGGATTCCATGTTAGGTACGGCTGTTCTAAAACTCCAGGTCTCACCAACTTGGTTTTACTTTTTGGATGGGGTTCTGCCCTATCCCCTATCCCCGAAACCAAAAACCACACAACTAACATGATGACAAAACGTACGGAATCTAGTACCCCAGCCGGAAAAATCCGGGGCCAAAGTTCTGGTTTAAGTAGGGCAAAGGATTCTGGGGGCCCTACACCATCATGTTTGGATCAGTCGGAGGATCCATCACCCCGTAAACTCAGAGCGAAAGGAAAGAATTTCTTTGGCACACTCCATGTGAACACCCTTATGAGAGTTGGTAAACAAAAGGAGCTGATCAAAGTACTCGATGAATATAAGATCACAGTCCTAGCGGTCCAAGAAACAAAATTTATTACAGATGAAGTGTCGGCTATTGGAAACTACGGAATACTGAAAGGACGGCTAGCTATCAAAGTTAAGGAGTCAGAGAAAACCAAGAATCCAGTATTAATACTCGGAACAGCCTTCTTATTCACAACTCTATAACAGAATCTATAGTAGACTTCATATCTCCATCTCCCAGACTGTCTGTACTAACTCTCAAAAGTGGAAACAAATTGTACTCCATTTTCAATGTTCATGCTACAATTAATGAAGATAACAGAAAGAATCCAGATAAAGTAGAAGAATTTTGGTCACAACTTGAAGAAGAACTGTTCAGAACCCCAGAAAAACATGTCAAGATCTTGATGGGAGATTTTAATGCTCAGATTGGAAAAGAGAAAAAATTTCAAAACATCGTTGGAACATACACGGCTCTTAAAAGGGCAAACAGAAATGGTGAAAGATTGATAGATGTTTGTGAATCATTTGGTATGAAAATAATGTCCACTCAATTCAAGAGAGCTCCCAAGCGGATGATGACAAGGCGATCACCTAACTCCATGTTAGGAGAATTCCAAATTGACCATGTAGCGACCACCAGCCCGAAGGAAATAATGAATGTTAGAGTGCAAAAAGGTGCTAATTTTGATTCCGACCACTATCTAACAAGGATAAAAGTGAAACCCATACCTTGTAACCGTAGAAAGAAACCCCTCAGAATACAGAAGTACAGAATTGAAGAACTCAAAGTCAGCGAAGAAATAGTAGTGAAATATCAGAAAGAACTCGACACGTTGGAGTCCTATGAGTGGGACAAAATGGCTCGAAAGATTCGGGAAGCAGCGAAACAAACAATTTTTCTTGCTAAGAAGAAGAAACATCCATGGTGGAATGATGAGTGTGAAGATGCTCTACGAAGATGATCAGAAGCTTGGAACAAGTGGAACTCCAACAAACAGAACTTCGAAGAATTTAAGATCCAAAGGAAAAGGTCAGCAAAGGTGTTCAAGAGTGCCAAAAGAAGATTCGAAAGAGACCAACTGAGAGAGATAGAAGAGAATTTCAAGAAAAACAACACCAGAAACTTCTATCAGACGTTTAAGACAAAACTTCGAGGTTACTCGTCACCCAACATTTGTTTCAAAGATGATCAAGGTGAGCTGATTATGAGCAACAACCAGAACTGTGAACACTTGGCTAAATATTTCAAAGAACTGCTCAACTGTGATCCACCTCAAGAAAAACTGACGTTCCAGAAACCAGAAAGCACACTGCATGAATCAACCCCGCCAGATAAGAATGAAATAAAGGAGATCATCAAAAGCTTGAAAAATAACAAAGCATCTGGCAAGGACTCAATTGTTGCTGAACTTCTGAAATATGCAGGTGATAACTTCCTGGAACAACTAGAAACACTCTTTCAACAGATCTGGTCCACAGGAGAGATCCCAGATGAATGGAGGGAGGCTATCATCCACCCCCTGCACAAGAAAGGAAACAGAACGAATGCCAATAACTGTAGAGGAATATCACTTTTGCCAGTAGCCTACAAGATACTTTCTATAGCACTCAAGCGTAAGATAGAAGGACATATAGATAAACAATTAGGAGAATATCAACCTGGCTTTCGAAATGGGCGGTCAAGTGCAGAACAGATTTTTACCATTAAGACCTTAATCAAAACTAAGATATTAGCAGCAGATAAGAAAGTGATAATGACATTTGTGAATTTCAAAAAAGCATACGACTCCATAGACCGGGGCACACTAATGGAAGTTCTTGAGAAATTTGGAATAGACAATAAGACAACAAACTTGATTCATCAAACACTAAAAAACACACGACCGCAGGTAAAATTTTTAGGGGAACTGTCAGAGCCCTTTGAAATCAAAACAGGTTTGAGACAAGGAGAAGGCCTCTCTCCAATTTTGTTCATCTGTGTTTTGGAGAAAGTTATCAGCGAATGGCGTAAAGAAATGTGCAAATTCAACTTTCCAAATGGAATTAGATTAGGTCACAAAAGAACTGGGCTTAAATTTGAATGCCTCGCATTTTTAGATGATATAGTCTTTTTTGCAGAGAATTTGCAAATTGCAATTAAGCAGATTGAAGTCCTCAAAGAAACAGCAGACAAAACAGGATTGCAAATATCTTTTGAGAAGAACATAAACAT
This sequence comes from Anabrus simplex, assembly GCF_040414725.1. Taxonomy (NCBI): domain Eukaryota; kingdom Metazoa; phylum Arthropoda; class Insecta; order Orthoptera; family Tettigoniidae; genus Anabrus; species Anabrus simplex. The sequence continues at coordinate 136,186,636 of NC_090269.1, forward strand.
AACATGAACATAAATACCACTGACCCAACCTGGACAATGAGGACGAAGTACGGTGACATCAAAAGAGCTACAAAATTCAAGTACCTAGGAGAGATTTTTGACTCCAAACATGAATGAGAAAGCAACAATTCAAGAACGTGCAAGAAAGATGGAATCTGCGTTTAGATGATGTCAGAACATCTACAAATCTAAGTCACTCTCCTACCAGGCCAAATTCAAGCACTACAGCACGATAGTCAAACCTGAATGTTTATAACGCAGCTGAGACAATAGCCACGAAGGGACTCTCAGATTTGGAAAAGAAAGAAAGGGGGTTCCTTAGAAAGATTCTTGGACCCATAAAATCATCGGACAAGTTTACGTTTCGCATGAGACCAAACCGAGAACTATACAACAATTTGAAAACATCACCACCAAAATGAAAAAGAGGAGATTGACGTTCTACGGATTCTACGGACATATTAAAAGGATGCGATCGGAGAGACTCGCCAACAGGATCCTCACCTTCCAAGAGAATAGGAAGACACATGTCCCATGGGTAAAAGAAGTCCACCGAGATTTAGAAAAATGTGGGATCACGGCAGAAGATATAACAAACAGAAAAATCTTCAGGCAGAGAGTTGCGGAGGTGAAGGACCTAGCTAATAAGAAAACGGGGAAGAATAGAGTATTCTCGGCAGAAGAACGAGCACGAGCAAGCCAACGGATGAAGGAATACTGGCGAAAGAGGAAGGAGAAAGAACTGGAGAAAGCAGTGAAGTTGCGTAATCGTAGCCCATAGATGGCTGAAACGATAATAATAATAATAATAATAATAATAATAATAATAATAATAATAATAATAATAATTTTTAGACGTCAGGTAACAAGAATTAACTAATATTACGTGTTATTCAGTGAAATATTGTAGGACTTTCGTGGAAATAATAATTATATATATAAATAATATAAATCAAACTTATCCACGAGTAGGAGGACTTTGTTAAAATATTTCTAACAGATTTTTGTGAAGTCAATGACGCCATAATTAATTTATTTATTTAGAAAATGTTAAGATTGTTGTATGAGTGTAGATGTTATTACGAAAGCACATGATAATCTAGGATAGCCTAAGATAGCATAGGATCGTCTACGAGCCATGAAAGCTGAGTGGTATTTAATATTCTAGAAATTTGTAAATAATTACACTATTATTAAGAGGAGATTCTCCCATCTAAATTTATTTCTTTCTTTAAGTCAGATGTAGGCTAATAACGACTTGTTATACTTTTCAGTTAAAATTCGGCTTCGAAAGAGTTGGAGAACGATGGCCTTATACCTCAGGCGACTCGCAGAGAAGAATTTTGAGTAAAAATCCATCAAGATTTGATTGTAAAATTTTGTGCTAAGTGCTAGTTTATAAATAAATGTCAAACCTGTTGTTTTTATGATTGTCGTCAGTCCTTGTATCTTTCCTGCCTCTTAAAAGCAAGCAAAGCCAGACAGCGAACTGTCCACGCCTGTGAATTTCGCTTTCCAGCTGAGCCAACCGGGAATAAAGTGGGCAATAGGTAGGACTGGCCGAGCCTAAAATCTAAGATATCAAGAACATTTCAAGGCAATAAAGTACAACAAATATTCAGCTTTTGCAGAACACATTATTAACAATAACCACAATGAAAGAGAATGAGTGTTGCGGTGTGTTGTAACTATAATTCTACGTCACGAGAAGCACGTCGTTTGCGTCGTTTAGGCTATCTGTTGGTATGGAAACAGCACGGAAGTTGTCGAAGCTGTGCGGACATCTCACGAACAACGAATTGACATGACACATTTTCCACTTGGAGCGGAAAACACGCCAACATGTTAAAAGACGTGTTAACCTTAACATTCTGAGTTAACATGCAAAGTCAATTGGAAGACACAATCACAATATGCATGTCAATTGTAACATGTTAAATTTAACAACAACATGTGTAATCAAATGTTAAAAGTGTTAAATGTTAACTGGTGACACCATCAACATGTTAAATGTTGAATACTGTTTGATTTAACATTGTGCCCACACTTAACAAACATGTTCATTCATTCATTCATTTATTTCAATTAATTCCAACGAGCCTGCAGGCTCATACATAGGAATTGTACAGGACATTACATACTGGCGGGCACTTACACATCAAAATATAGTTTGTGTATATAAGATAATTAGTAAACGGTTGAACATATAAACACATACAATATATAAAATATGTACATCGTCAATATGAGGATTACAGAGAATTATTTCTGACTGTATTTACATTAACATAACATGAAAGTTGCAGAGGTACAAGAATGGATTACGGAATATTTACATTTACATAACATAAGAGTTGCTGAAGTACAAGAATAGATTTCAGATTATTTACAATTACATAACATAAAAGTTGCAGACGTACAGGAATTGATTACAGAGTATTTACAGTATATATACATAACACAGAGTTGCAGAGGTACACGAACAGATTACAGAGTATTTACATTTACATAACATAAAAGTTGTAGAGGTACAAGAATAGTTCCTGACAGTTTGCAGGATTGTTTGGGAGAATGTCTTAAATGACAACTGATATTTTGATTTAAACAGCACTGTACCTTTCCCAAAAATAATGCTTGACTCTTTTCTTGAATTTTGCCAAAGTTGGTGCTGTTTTTATCTCCACAGGGATGTTATTAAATAACTGGATCGCAGAGAACTTCAAGCTGTTTATACCATATTTATAAGAGCAAACATTGTATAAGGCAAAGTCATTTGCATGCCTAGTACTATATGGATGGTTGTCAGAATTCAGAGTATATGTAGTGTTGTGTTGTATAAATTTATGTTTTATTTTATACATGAGTACAGCTGTATTGAATTCTGGACTCATGCTTAGGGGTGGTATTTTAGCACTTAGGTATAGATATTTTATTGGTGTTAAGTAGGGAAGATTAAGTATATTTCTAACAGCTCTATTTTGTACTACCATTAGCTCCTTCAAGTCAGACTTCTTACAGCGCATCCAGATTACATTCAAATATTGTAGGTGACTATGAATTAAAGAGTAGTAGATCTGTTTTAGAAGATGTTGTGGGATAAGATAACTAAGTTTCTTTAAAATTCCTGCAACAGGTGTGATATTTTTAGTAATGTATTCAACATGGTCTGTCCATAATAGATTACAATATGGTCTGTCCAGTTGAAGTTCCTATCAATCACCAACCCAAGATATTTGACAGTACTAACTAGTTTTATTTCAGTATTCTGCATATATATTTTACTGTGTGGGATTTCATTCTGACCTTGTTTTGTCATTATCATATAATTAGTCTTTTGCACATTAATAGTTAATTTATTTGCTTGAAACCAAAAGCACAGAGTATTGAGGTCTTCCTGCATATCTTTAACAATGGAGTCTATATTGCAACCAGTATAGAACAAGTTTGTGTCGTCGGCATACAGTGTGATACGTCCTTTCAAGCAGCAAGTTGCGATGTCATTGATGTAGACTAGGAAGAGAATCGGCCCTAGTACTGACCCCTGTGGAACGCCATGGGTTACCCTAATTGCTGAGCTCCTACAGTTATTCAGCACTACATACTGTTTTCTGTCGGACAGATAATTATCAAACCACTTCAATGCAACACCACAAACTCCTGCTATCTCTAATTTAGCTAACAGTCTTTCATGGTCCACTGTATCAAAGGCCTTCTTTAGATCTATAAACAACCCACCAGCAAAACTATTAAAATCTATTGACTCTTGCAGCATATTTATGAGATCTACGGTTGCTATTTCAGTGTTAGAGTTCTCATGAAAGCCATATTGTGCATTGTAAAAGAAATTGTTTTTGTTTAAAAAAGTGAGAAGTCTCTTTTTGACAATAGTTTCTAATATTTTGGAGATTATGGAAAAAATACAGATAGGCCTATAGTTACTAGGATTCCTCCCGTCCCCACCCTTGAAGACAGGAACTACTTTAGCTATTTTTAGCTCACTAGGTAATGTACCAGATGCCAAGGATTCGTTAATGATATCTGTTAGCATCCCACTTAAAGAATCCTGGAATTCTTTTAGAAAGTTGGCAGTTATACCATCCTGCCCACAGCTACTCTTGTTTTTTTAGATTTGATATTATAGATCTTACTTCTGTTTCATCAGTTGGATATAGGTAAAATGAGTTCAAGTAACTAGGAACCGCAAGTGTTTCAGTGCTCTGGGGAGGGATTGCTGAAGCCAGGGTTTTAGCAATATTTGTAAAATATAAATTTAATGATTCACATATTTCCTGACTGTCTGTAATTATCTTGTTATCTATTTCTAGAGATGTACAATTATCGCCTTTTGTTGTTTTTCTGTTATGTATGATTTCATTGATTATTTTCCACGTTTCCTTTGGGTTCTTGTTATGAATTCTAAATTTTTCAGGTGTTTTTTAAGCTCCTTTTTAGTTTTGTCACATTGTTTCTACACCTGCGATATTCCTGATTGAGATTGATGTTATTCTTTAGGGTGGGATTTTTAAGTTTTGCATGTAAAATGTCACGTCGCTTAATAAGGCTGAGAAGTTCAGAAGATATCCATGGCAAGCTACCAGTTCTTTGTGTTCGATGACTTTGTGCTTTCTGTTTTTGTGTACTAAGCGGTAGCTGGTCAATAAATGAATTATACATTATGTCAATTCTACTAGTAGTGTTGTTTATGACTTTTGTGTTATGTTCAGTGATATTACTACTTTCAGGTCTATCATAATTTCGGTCTACATTAGTTGCTTTCAGCATTTTTAGTTCAAGCGATTGTGATGGAGATTTAGAATTTGGCAAAAGAATATCAAATATTAATATATTATGGTCACTTATATAGCTACCAATATTTGATAAATAATAATATATTCCAGAGTTATTTATAGACATATGATCTATTGAAGTGCTTGTGGTATCACATATTCGTGTTGGATATACATTATTGCATTGCTTGAAATCATAGCAAGAAAGCAGGTTCATGTATTTTATTTTTAGTTGGTCACTAGTTAAGATATCAATATTCGTGTCACCCAAAAATAGGCATAAATTGTTAGTTGTTTTACTTAGAAAATTTTCGAGGGATGCTAGAAATGGTATGGCATTATTCCTATTTGGGTTATATCCCGCAATTAAATCAATACTTTTATATTTACTACCACTAAATTTATCCCTATAAATTTCAACCCATATCAAGCTATGATCAAGTTCAAAATTCATTTTCACATTTGCTTTCCAACAGTGCGAAATGTAAATACCTAAACCACCTCCAGCTTTGCCGTCTCTGTGTGAAAAGATGCTTCTATAATTTGGTATATTATAGTATTCCGCCTCCTCACTTTTTACCCAGGTTTCTGTCACAACCAATATATCTACCTGGCCTATAATGTGCAACAGAATTTCTATTTCCTCAAGTTTGTTTCGGATACTCCTGCTGTTTAAGTACAAGCACCTAACCGCACTGTAAGATTTTTGACGGGCCAGTAGAGCTGTTTCCGTCCAGGTGAGAAGCAACTGTATATGAACTGATGTTCTGTAAAACAAAATTATTTATGGAATCGTATTGAATTTCATAACAGCCTAATGGAAAAATGGAATATTTGTTGTAACACTTAGGTACTGCCATTAACGAGTGTTGGTATGATATCTTGGCTGTGCCGTTACACATGTGTCTTCGCTCTGCAACTTTCTAATATCATCAATGCTCCTAATTCGCACTGATCGATGGTTTTCAGTCCTTCTTACGTAGATTTTGCAGTCCCTTGTCCAAATATATTTATATCCATGTTGCCGTAGATCCCTGGCCTTCTTGTGGAGATATTTATTCCCCGATGTCAGATGTTCGTTGATATATATAGCTCGGTTAGCTGCTTGGATACCTACATCTTTTGAGCTTAGTGTTGATTTATTCTTCCTTGCTGCGAGCAGCTGATCCTTTTTTAACCGGCTGCAAAATTTTACAAGGAGAGGAGGAGGGAGTTCCTGCTTCTTTTGGGGTAGACGATGACACGCATCAATATCACTGTCGGTCACTTCGACACCGAGCGCATTGCCCATTGCTTTCACAACTGCGTCTGGATTCTCGTCACCAAGCTGAGGCAGTCCATGAATTTCTACATTGTTCCTCCGGACGTACTGTTGGAGGTCCTGATTTTCCTCTCTAAGCTTAGAGACTTCTTCGTCTGCTATTGTCTTTTCCCTTTCGAGGACAGCAACCTTAGACTTCAATGCTGCTACTTCAGCCATAGCGTTTTTAAAGTCATCAGTTATTTTGTGCAGCTGACGCTTAATATCGTCGAAACTCTCAGCACAGAAGGTTACCGACTTTCTAATTTCCGCTTGTTCAGCTTCGATTCCTTCTAGTTTACATAGCCTTTTGTGGATGTCCCTAACTACGGATTCCATATCCCCAAGCTTATGGTCACTCGGCCCTGCAGCCAGATCACCATTCACACTATCACACTTGCCGCAGTACCACTTCTTTGATTTGTCCTCAATTAGTGTCTTGAATTCACGTTTATTTAATTTAACACACGCTCTGTGATGTTTTCTGTGACACTTACCGTCACAGATGATGTAGTCGTCCTCTGCAGTAATTGATTTTATGCACGAACCACACACAGCTAGTTGCTTATTGCCCGCCATCCTTTGTCTATATACAGGTAGTTCATTACCGGTATATCAGTTTGTGGTAATACATTTTGGTGGTGTCTAGTATTTTCAAACAAGGACAATGGACTCAGATGAAGAGGATTACCGGACGAGTTGGCCGTGCGGTTAGGGGCACGCGGTTGTGAGCTTGCATCCGGGAGATAGTGGGTTCGAATCCCACTGTCGGCAGATCTGAAGATGGTTTTCCGTTGTTTCCCATTTTCACACCACGGTATATCAGTTTGTGGTAATACATTTTGGTGGTGTCTAGTATTTAGGCCACGGCTGCTTCCTTCCAAATCCTACGTCTTTCCTATCTCATTGTCGCCATAAGATCTATCTGTATCGGTGCGACGTAAAGCCACTAGCAAAAAGAAAAAAGATGAGGATTTGGCCTTTGTCATTGCCACTGTTGCTTCTTGTTACGATTTAGAAATGCAGTTTTATTAGGCATATTTCCTCCCCTCACTCTGCTCATTGCTTCAAAAGCAAACCACTTTGAAGTATAAACTTCGTCCTCTTCCGCCCCCGACTTCCGACTTCTCTGAACTTCTTGCAACTCTCGACTGTACTGGGAGCGGAGGACGCTAGTTCTTTTTCGATGCACTCGCGGGAACAATAATAGATAATTATGAGTTCCTGGAAACTGTCGGCTTTCTTCGCTTTATCTCTGTATTCCTTTTTGATGGGACAACCCACAAACAAGGCCTTTCTGTTACCATACGATTAATAAGGTCCAGCGTAATCTTCCTTGCTCCACTCCATTTCTGACTATAAATGTTAGTACCGGTATAGTGCAGAGAGAAGGGCATACGTGCGCGTACAGTATTTGTAGCTTATAACAAGAGTGTTGCGGAGTGTTGTTACTATAATCATACTTCACGACAAGCACGCCGTTTGCGTCGTTTAGGCTATCTGTTGGTATGAAACAGCACGGAAGTTGTCGAAACTGTGCCGACACCTCACGAACAACGAATTGACATGTATATTGTGATTGTGTCTTCCAACTGACTTTGCATGTTAACTCAGAATGCTGAGGTTAACACTTTTAAGATGTTGGCGTGTTTTCCGCTCCTAGTGGAAAACAATTCGTTGTTCGTGACATGTCGGCACAGCTTCGAAAAGTTCCGTGCTGTTTCTATTACAACAGATAGCGTAAACGACACAAACGACGTGCTTCTCGCGAGATGTCAGCACAGCTTCGGCGACCTCCGAGCTGTTTCCATTACAACAGATAGCGTAAACGATACAAACGACGTACTTTTCGCGAAATAGTATTATAGTTACAACACTCCGCAATACTCATTCTCTTTGTTATAAGCTACAAATACAGTACGCGCACGTATATCGATCTCTCTGCGCTATACCGGTACTAAAATTTATAGTCAGAAATGGAGTGGAGCAAGGAAATTACTCTGGACTTAATTAATGATATAATAGAAAGGCCTTGTTTGTGGGATGTCTCATCAAAAGAATACCGAGATAAAGCGAAGAAAGTCGACAGTTTCCAGGAACTCGAAATTATCTAAAATTGATCCCGCGAGTGCATCGAATAAAACTAGCGTCCCTCCGCTCCCAGTATGGTACAGTCGAGAATTGTAAAAAGTTCAGGAAAGTCGGGAGCGGCAGCGGACGAAGTTTATACTTCAAAGTGGTTTGCTTTTGAAGAAATGAGCAGGATGAGGGGAGAAAATGTGCCTAATAAAACTGCATTTCTAAGTCATAATAAGAAACAGCAGTGGCATTAACAAAGGCCAAACACTCATCTTTTTTTCTTTTTACTAGTGGCTTTACGTCGCACCGACAAAGATAGGTCTTATTGCGACGATGGGATAGGAAAGGCCTAGGATTTGGAAGGAAGCGACCGTGACCTTTATTAAGGTACAGTCGCAGCATTTGCCTGGTGTGAAAATGGGAAACCATGGAAACCCTTCTTCAGGGCTGCCGACAGTGGGTTTCGAAAGCACTATCTCCCAGATGCAAGCTCACAGTCGCGTGTCCCTAACCGCACGGCCAACTCGCCCGGTAATCCTCTTCATCTGAGTCCATTGTCCTTGTTTGAAAATACTAGACACCACCTAAACGTGTAACCACAAACTGATATAATGAACTACCTGTATATAGAAAAAGGGAGTAAAGTTTAACATGTTTATTAAGTGTGGACACAATGTTAAATCAAACAGTATTCAACATTTAACGTTTAACATGTTGATGGTGTCACCAGTTAACATTTAAGACGTTCTTGCTAAATGTTAATCAGTGGAGACCGGCCATTAATCAGTGGATACTGGCCTTAACATTTTAGGGATCGAAAAGGACATGAAGTTAATTGTTAAGGGTAATTATGGAATTGAACTAAATACATGCGAAAACATTGAGATATTCCTGGCACAGATAAAGGAAGCTGGTGAATTTTTTAAATGAAGCAGTCGCAAGCAACATATTGTTCACAACCTTGAGTTGATGTATTATCATGCGCTTCCAGCCGTGCTCCGTATTTATATCTGAACGTTTATGCAATACTAGATCAACAGCCTGAGTACGAGAATAAGCCAGCCCTTCCTGTGGTATGTCATACCTGTTTTTTACAACATCATTATAAAGTTTTATATGTATTGTGTGCATACATTTACACTTTTTTTTTTTTGCTTTTTCTTATTTTACAGTGGATCTCAACAGGGCTCCACTTTAAAGGGCGATCTCCACTGATTAACATTTAACACCAACATGTTAAATTTAACATGTTACAATTGACAAGTATATTGTGACTGTGTCTGCCAATTTGTCACAGGTGAACAATATAGTGGAAGTGGAAAGTGTTTTTGAAGACTTAATTTGTAAAGTATGATATAATGTTTTATTTGTAATGACCTAACCTGTACTGTGTAATGTTTTAACATATGTATTTGTAAATAGTAAATTTCAATTCTGTACTTACTGGAAGTATCTAGAAAATTGTTGAACAGTGTGTGTGCCTTTTGTGGGTTATGTTTTCTAGAAGGAATTTTCTAACTATTCTGGAAATGGAAGATTCGCGAACGTGTGTATTCGAGTATCTTAGTTAAAGTTCGCGACGGGAGTAGGAATTGTGATCGGTGAACCTAGGAAGGGATGGGCGGGCTCATGCATTCTGATTGGCTAATCCAAGGCCAGGGTTTTCTATATATAGTGAGCGAGGCAGCGTTCGTGATAATTCGCTCTTGTCTTGGCCTGATCTGCCTTTAGTCTGTGTTGGTCTGCGTCGTGTGCGACGCCTCGCTTCCGGGATGGCGCACCTTCGGGTAAGCACTCTTACTTTCCGTTCCGGTTAAAATTTCCGTAATGTTCGGTTGCTATTTCGTATAGGAGTCTGCCCTAGCCTAACCTAGATTCGCCAAATTAATTATTTACGACGCCTTAGCTTTTCTGCTGGGGTTCCCTGTTTGTTTTCGAGGCATTCCCATTTCTTATTTCACTAAATATGTAGATTGTAATTTAATACATTTACCTTGGGGTTTGCCTCGGGTAGTTCAGTGTCTCTTGATGTACGCTAGAATTTAAGAGGGTACATTCACTTCACTGTAAGTTGTAATTGCTTTTACGTTGCTTTTGTCCTACTAAATTGCATTGTACAACTGCTTTGGTAACTAGATGTATAGTGATTTGAAATTTTGAATGTACAGAAAAGCATTATCAAAGAACCTCTAAGTTATATATATCACAGAGCTTATAGTTTGTATGTTGGAAGTTTGGTGGATTTCGTTTCGGAATGTATTTGTAAAATTTTCACTTGTAAATAATATTTTTCAAATTTAAGGGTCACGGCGAATTATTTCGGAAACTGCAACCTAAGCCATATCCATGCCCTCAGTAGGTCGTAATTCCTTCCATTTTCCTGGTTCATTGTCCACTAGTTGTTGTTGGCAGAGATCCGCGTAGGCCAGCTGATGTTTCTCTGAGTGTATAGTGTTTTCTGATAGTGTGTAGTTGCTCTTACTTCCCTCCTTTATTGTGTTTAGTACTTGTTTTGTGTAACCACCGTAGTAAAGGTTACACAATTGACTTTGCATGTTAACTCAGAATGTTCAGGTTAACACTTTTAACATGTTGGTGTGTTTTCCGCTCCAAGTGGAAAGCATGTCAAGTCAATTCGTTGTTCGTGAGATGTTGGCACAGCTTCGGCAACTTCTTTGCCGTTTCCATGTCACCAGATAGCCAAACGACGCAAACGACGTGCTTCTCGTGAAGAAGGATTATAGTTACAACACTCCGTAACACTCATTCTCTTTGTTATAAGCTACAAATACAGTACCAGTACGCGCACGCGTGTCGTTCTCTCTGCACTATACTAAAATTTATAGTCAGAAATGGAGTGGAGCAAGATTACTTTGGACTTAATTAATGGAGGCCTTGTTTGTGGGATGTCTCATCAAAGGAATACAGAGATAAAGCGAAGAAAGCCGACAGTTTCCAAGAATTCTAAATTATCTCTAAATTCCCGCGAGTGCATCGAAAAAACTAATGTCCCTCCGCTCCTTGTACAGTCGAGTATTGCAAAAAAAATCAGAAAAGTCGAAGTCGGGGGGCGGGAGCGGACGAAGTTTATACCTCAAAGAGGTTTGCTTTTGAAGCAATGAGCAGGATGAGGGGAGGAAATGTGTCTAATAAAACTGCATTTCTAAATCATAACAGGAAGCAACAGTGGCAATAACAAAGGCCAAATCCTATTCATCTGAGTCCATTGTCCTTGTTTGAAAATACTAGACACCACCTAAATGTATTACCGCAAATTGATATGATGAACTACCTATATACAAACAAAGAAAGTCAAGTTTAACATGTTTATTAAGTGTGGACACAATGTTAAATGAAACAGTATTCAACATTTAACATGTTGATGGTGTCACCAGTTAGCCTTTAACACTTTTAACATTTAACATTTTGTTGTTAAATGTTAGTCAGCGGAGAGAGGCCTTAACTGTTTAAAACTTACTTTAACTCATTGTGATAACACACTTGTGTGAATGTTTTTAAAATAATTTTTAACACCGATGATGGACCTTAGAGTCCGAAAACCGGTTTTGAAATAACATTTAGTGTGCTGATATGACTGTATATGATCACAGTAATTATAATAATAAGTACTAGCATCAGCACTGTTAATAAGATTGTTTTGATATTTTGTAATGATTATAATTTGTCATTCAGTGATCGAGAAACAACCAAAGCCTTCAAATTTAGGAACACAAAATTAAAAATACACTAATATCAGTAATATAGTGTACCTGGAAATGATTATAGGGCCTGAGCACGGGAAGGATCTCAGGTAGTGTGCGGTTATTTATTGGAGCGGGTACAGAGAAGGATATTTTCGCAGGGCGAATAATTGATGGTAAAATCTTGTTGACAATATTTATTGAAGTTTTCATGTAAATCACCCTGCAGTTGAATTGTCAAATTAAATTTTCAGTCAATCTTTACAAAATGGAAAAATGAAATATCGGCGCTGTTATATTCTGAGACATCCACTTGATGTTAAAAATGTCCAAAAGGAATACCAATTTTCTGAGATCATAAACACCCTACAGTTCATCTGGGATCTCTTATATAGCTTTACATTCCAAATAACACTTTGCACATAAAACTTCATTTAACCAAATTGCATAAAAACCAAGTCTATCACTTGTGATGCAAACCTACATTTTTTCTAAGATTTTAAAACAAAATATTAACACACACTTCCATTAATAATCTGATAGTTCAAGAAAAAGTTTTCAATCACTTGCTGTATACTCCTACAGTTTATCTAAATCGATTTTATAAGAAAATAGTGCACTTGCTTTATGGCAAACCCTATAGTTTGTCTAAGTGAAATTACTTCAATTTATAAAATATTTTAAAGAGAAATATACAGTTCAAAACAAGACATGAAGTCTTCTTGAATTATTAGGAATAGTAAAATTCACACGAAGCACTTTTCTGTTGACGAATGTAGCACTATAAATGATTTGAGTGCTTTGTTAAAAGTCCATTAGTGTCTAAGTGGAATTACTCACTCCAAAAAATATATGAAAAACACTTATATCACATGTAATCTGCTTATAAGGATTGATGAAGTACTGTCCTGCGGCTTGGTGACTGGAAATTTCTGCAGCGTACAGCCAAGACTCGAACTCAGCACCAGCAGCGTGACACGTCCATTCAATGAAGACACCACTTTATTATCCCTCGTCGAAATCACGATCATTCCCTTGCTGGATACCACAATTGAAGAAACCACGTTTACTCCCGCGCTGGAAATGACGTTCTACGCAGTGTAATGACGACACTTCGCCAAGATTTCCGATGTTCTTTTCAAAGAGAAATAGAGAAATGTGAAACACGGAAAATTCAATTGGCACAATATAATGGGTTGTAGAACTCTTGATTATCATTAAGATAATTAACTGACACAAGTCTTAATGCATACTTCGTATTCTCACTTTTTGTTTTACGATGTTAAATACGTGACTCAGAATATCACAGCCTATGCTACAGTATGATCTATAAGTCTAGTTAATGCAGTAATGACCTGCAGTCGTTTTCAAAAATGGAAAACGCAGTCTTTCACTCACAGTTTAGAGAATAAAAATTGAACACTGTCACAGTTCATAATAGTCACTGATTATGTCTTAAGTTCAATCGTAGAATAATCATCACAGTCCATGAAACACTCGAGAAAATGCCATTAATATCACTCCTATAACAGCTCTGGAATATTAATGTTCATAGATTAAGTTGTTTTTATGACTGAATTTGCATGACACGAGTTCAAATGATCTAATATTGCCATAAAAAGTCCTTAACATTCAGTTAGTTTTTCAGGGTAATAATCGAAAGTTCGAGAAAATACGTGAAAAAATAGTCACGTTTAGTCCTGTTATTTGTTGAATATTTAGTGGAATAGTATTTCACACAGTTCATAAGCGTACTAGTATACGAGAAATGCGTCTCAGAATTAATTAACTGTCATAAATTGGAAGTTCAGTTTATCACACACAGTGTCCTAGTATGCTGTTACTGTCAATGACAAAGGATTCAAAATTACGAGAGATTAACAAAGTCCGCAATACCATCAACTGGTAAACTAAACACCTGAATTCCCAATTATACTTCAATGCACAATCTCTATCGTAAATTCACTTAGTTAAGACACTCGTAAATCTTATACAATGACGGTTTAGTCGGAGAAATTTTTTTAACATTTCACACGCCTCTACGCAGCTGAAACTTCGCTTGCGACGTCCTTGCACACTTTCAAAGTTCTAGAGTGTAACTTTCTCTCGCGAAGCGCGGCGGAGCATACTGACGTCTTGTCATGATCGTAGAATTTAAGATACACTGACTATACCCTCGGTTCGTCGACCTATTTATATCCGGCTGGGAGCCGCACTCTGAGTCAGGTGACAGACAGAGAGGTGATAATACTTCCCAAACTTCAACTCGTCATATCTTTGAAACTACTGGACGGATTAGTCTCAAATTTGCAGGGTTGTACTTTTAAAATGTGAGCTACAATCTCATATTTATTACTCCAGTCGTTGAGAAACTTAAAAATAATTTCGAGATGTTTCTGCGGGGAGTTGAGCTACAAGCGATTCTGACGTCACTCGACCTTGCACCACTCACGCTATCTTCCTCACGCAGTGCAGTAGGGACTAGCGCTGTTAACGGAGCGGTTGTTTACGGAGCGGAGGCTCCGGACGAATTCAATCGGTGCCTCCGGAGAACCTCCGATTGAATTACAAGCGCGTAGTTTAAACTTGATAGGGAGAAATGAACGAGCATTTGTACAGGAATTTATAACTTGTCGCTATTAATGTGATAAACTACACCCCTCCGTTAATACTTTAGTTATTTGACGATATTACAGATAGCATTCTTACGTACAAACATAATTATGTAACAGAATCTCCGATTGAATTACAAGAGCGTAGTGTGAACTTGGTACGGGAAAAATGAACCAGCATTTTCTCTGGAACTTATAACATGTCACTATTATCGTGAGAAACTAGGCTCCTCAGTTAATACCTTTATTATTGGACGATATTACATATAGCATTCTTACGTACAGACATTGAATGACAAGTGCGTAGTGTGAACATACGGGAGGAATGAACGAGCATTTTCACAGGAGTTTATAACTTGCCGCTATTATTGCGCGAAACTACGCTCCTCCTTCAACTATTTTTAAATGCTATTTGTTCGGGACGTCGACCTATGAAGATATTTTGCCCCTACTTGCAACATATGTGAGGAAACCTGCGTGTATTATGTAAATGGCGGAAGTGTAAAGTGTTGAATGTGGGGGAAGGAACGTTAAGTGTGACACAAACACCCAGTCCCCAGGCCAGGAATATTACTAGTTTACAATAAAAACCCTAATCCGGTTGGGAATCGAACCCGGGGCTGTCGCGTAATAGGCGGACGCGTTGCCACCTACACCGCGGGGCCAGAGCTTACGAATCATTTGTGCCATATTTTACAGCGCAGCACTTACAGACTTGAACCGCTTGAACTCCTCCGTCCGCTCGTAAATAATCATCCCATACTTCTGCATGTCTTTCGCGTTTTCTACATACGTCCAGAAATTAAAAGCGAATTCAAATTTAACTTGAAACTACTGTATTCTAGCGCCAATATAAATGGAATATTTCCATAATAATGATAATAATAATAAAGAACGAAGTGTACCGTGTACTGTAAGTTCCGCACAGGTAGGGCCTACACTTTTCTGAGAAACAACTGAACCTATTTAGATATATTGTTTGTTGTATCTACAGGGTTTATACCTACAGTTATATGTATTAAATGTCGATATAATTACATTTTCTTGATAACAAATGAGAGGATGCATTAATTATTCTGAATGACTATACGTTCTTTGTTAAGGGGTATTGTGTGGAATATCGGTGATACAGATTAATTTTTGTGTATGTAGGTAACGATTTTTCTAGGGCGCCTACATTCATGGACGTAAGTTTGAAATTACAGCCCACTACGTCCTTACACTCGGAGCTGCTGCTGCGAATAGGAGGCGGCCCTCCGGTTAACCTCCGGTTTGCCTCCGTCGGTAGTACCGGAGATCACCGTAGGAGCGCTGTAATCGTATTATCCGATTCAATCAACAGGAGGACGAGAGTCTCACGTTGCTTCTCGTGGTGAGTGGAGGTGTGACGAGCGGCTCTAGCGTTATACTCAGTGTCGTACGTGCGTAGGTTCAGTTTGATGTGCGTGTTCATTTGTGTTGTTCTCGGTGCTTCCTTAGGAGCGGTGAGCGGTTGTGAGTATTCTATGTTTTAACTTCCCAACTCCCTCCCGACCTCATGACGGAGTCGAGTGGGGGTCTAGGAATGGAGGAAGAAGCAATTGAAGTGGATAGTCAGGAGTTCTCGATGGAAAATACGTTGATGCTCCCTACACCCCCTCCAACTAATAGTAAAAATGCTTCATCTATCAATGCTGATTTATTTTCCTTAAAACCGGCAACTCAGCTCTATGATGATAACCATATAGGTCCATATTTTGTCTTCGTGGAGGCCCTAGATGCCAGTAAGAATGTGGGTAACATACATACCATGGCGTTAGGGGAATTTATTTATGATCGAAAATTTGAAGGTATCACTCAAATTGCTAGGCGTGGTCGCCAGAGGATACAGATTGAATTCCAGAATAGACATAAAGCTAACCAGTTCCTCACCAATCCGGTCCTAAAGGAAAAATATGAAAGCATTTATACCTTCCGCAGCATTATTTAAGATTGGCGTGATCCGTGGGGTTGATAAGGATTTGTCAGTGGATGAAATATGTCAGGTAGCTGAATCGACCACCCCCATTGTAGGAGCTCAGCGCATGAAACGCCGTGCAGTTCAGGAGGGCAAGGTTCTTTATCTTCCAACGGGTACCATTAAACTAACGTTTCAAAGTCAGACCTTACCGGCTTTCATTTCAATTTATCGTGTGCGTACTCCGGTGTAACCATTTGTTTTTCCCCCAACGATCTGCCGGCGATGTCAAAGATATGGCAACACTCGAAAGAACTGTAGGGCTCAACATCCGAGATGCGCTAATTGCGCCCAGCATCATGAATCAACCGATTGTCAGACCTCGACCAAACTATGTCTTAATTGCTCAGGGGAACATTTAGTCGGATCGCTGCAATGTCCGGAACATAAGAAACAACAGGAACTGAGGAAAAAGCAGGCCTTGGAGGGCATGTCTTTCTCTTCTGATTATTTTTTTTACTCCGACCAACAATAGATTCAGCCCACTTTTATCGCTACAACAATTCCCTCCTCTCCCGAGTGCTCCTCAGGTTGTTCAACCTCAATTACCCAGAAAACATAAATTTACGGCGGTGGTTTCATCTCCACCCCCTTGTCCGGATAGATCGCCTGGTTATGATGTTCAGGGTTATCGTGAACTTATTAAAATGCCTCCCGTGATCCCACCTAAAACAGCTCCTAGAGTCTCCGTATCCGAGCAGAAAGTTTCTATTCCTTCCCGACCAGTTGAGTCGGCTGGGACATCGAAGCCTGCCAAGTCACGGGCTTTGGCCTCGTTTGTGGACCTCATTCCTGTCACTTTTGACAAACTCGCTACATATGTACGAGCGGCTGAAGACGACCCACATTGGTCAAAAATGCTCATCACGTTGCGTGATGAACTTATGGCAATTCTAAATCAAGCAGTAGCTTCCATTTCCGTAAAGGATAAGTCGCCCACAGTAGGTAAATAATATCGTTACCCAATCATACTCTCTCATTCCGTTTTTTTTTCTATCCGTATATCCTCTGGCACAACTTATTCGGGTTATAAATGTAATTGAAGTGTGGACTCTTGTTCCCACGAAAATAGGTTTGTGCCTTCTCGAATTTTCTTTCGGTTACCATAATATTCCTGTAGGTTTGGTCCCTTTCTATTCCTTTTAAGTGTTGCCCGGTCTTGTATGTGATTGGTAGAAAGTCGCCAAGTTTCGGTCGCTATGGCGTGAAGCTTAGTAGCTCGTGTCCTTGTGTTGTAGGTGTATCGTTACATACCATATTCTGCCACCATCAGGGCAGATTATGTACACCCCAACTCACACAAAAAGGCCTCGTATCACAGCATGATTAAGAGAGCATTCAGTATTCCTATGTCCCAGTCTGATCTTGTAGTAGAAGAACTAAACAGAATTCGGCTGATAGCTTTAACTGATGGTTTCAGCTTGCAATTTATGAATAAACTTATTAATAAGATTAAATACAAACATAAATCAAATCTAATTAAAGAATCAAAATCGCAGTCACACTATGCCATTTTTACATACAATTGTAATAGTATTCACCACTTAAGCAAATCTTAAGAAATATATATATATAATGTTCAAATAGCATTCATGTCTTCAAACAATAACTTTCGTAAAATTTACAATCCCAGTTCATTGAATCCAATTAACAAATTCACATGCTCAGGTGCGTATAGATTGAAATGTTTTGATTGCAGCAGTACGTATATCAGTCAAACAGGAAGAAGTTTCAAAACTTGTTATTTGTGCATGTAAAGGCTGTCAAGCATAATAGAATCTTGGCTTTGGAATTACATGTTATTGAGGCTAATCATCATTTGTCCACCATCCAACAAGATTTGGACATACCCTGTTTCAGTCAAAAAGGCCTCATTCTTAATATCCTAGATGAGTACTTTAGATCTCTAGACCAGTTTTCTAATCCTACTTTTCATTTCAATGAAATTTCTTAAAAAACTAATGTCCTCTTAGAGTCAATTATTCCCTTAGCATCCAAGTATTATGCTAAAAAGTTCAATACAAGTCACAGTCATACAAATGATCCTTCTAACAGTTCCCCTCCTTTTCCTCTCGTGCTTTCCTCATTCCAACTTTCCCCCTCTCTTCCCTCCCTACCTCAGCTCTCCTTCCCCTACCTTCTGCTTCCTCCTCTCCTATGTCACAACAAATTCAAAGCTGTAGTCGACACTGATGGCTGTGCTGGATGCACCACTGCTACCTCGAAGGGTAAGCCTTTTCTCTTTATTATTCAACAGTCCCATGATTTTCTTTCAATTCATCAAGTAGTTTTCTTTCTTTCCTCTTGTAGATATCCTATTAATGCCCTTATGGACAGACAGACTTACTTTCATAACACCAGGATATCCTTAATATATTGTAACAAAAGAATATTGTTCCTTCATTAATACTGCATTGACAGGCACATCAACAATTAATTTTATTTTCATCAATACTGTGATATTTTCTTGTAATGCATATTTTACTATGATCCGTGAAGGGACTACTAATATACAATTGTTTATTTTTTAGGTCACCTATTCTTCAACACACATGCAGTTTTGAATACATTCTATGTGTCATTAATCTTGATACCTACTAGTTTTTAGACTTTTGTAGAAGAAATGAGCTGATCATTGGTAACATATGGTTTCAAAAGAAAAACAGTCAGAAGATAACAAGATGTAGCAAGGATAACAAAATCAAATCTCTGATAGATTGCATTTTGTTCGAGAAAGGTAACAGGAAAATGTTGGTAGATATAACAGCCCTCCCAAGTGAATCTTTTGAAGGAGATTACAGAGTTGTGATAGCTAAGTTAAAGTTGAGAAAGATATAAAAGATGACTGAGATTAGGCAGAGAGCTCAGGGTGTGGAAAATGTAGGAGAAGGAAATAGATGAAGAGTTCCAGACATGCATTAAAGGAAGACATCGGGAGGGTTGAAGAAAAACGGGCGTATTATGAAACAGTCATGGTGGAGTCTGCAAAAAGGACCTGTGGAAGAGTATTAGGAAGGAAGAAAGATCAAGAAATTCCCTGGTGGAATGACAGGATAAAAGATATAGTTAAATTGAAGAAACAAGCTTGGAAAAAATGGCTGAGAAACAGAACAACAGAATGCAAAACAGAGTACAGGCATTGCAATAAGTAATGCTCTAAGGTGGTTCAAGAAGAGAAAAAGAAATGCTGGCAAAAATTCACTGAATCTCTGCAAGAAGATGTAACCAGAAGCAAAAGGATCTTATTCCAGTGGGTAGAAAAAGAAGAAAAACCCAGGTGAAGGCGCTAACTTCATTAAAAATGAACAGGAGGAAGTGATAACACAGAAACATGGATATATTGCAGAGTTGCTAAAATACTCTGAATAGCTTTACAACATGCAAAATACCTCAGTACAAGGAGAAATCGAAGAAACAGGTTTATGCAGATTGAAGATAAGGAAAATGAGGTGTCCATGGCAGAGATTAAATGGGCCACTAAAAGGATGAAACGAGGCAAGACAGCTGGAATTGACGAGGTCACTATAGAAATGATAATAGCAGCAGCACCAATTAGTCAACAGTGGTTTTATAGACTCTTCAGAGTGATACGGAGAGAAAAGACTGTTCCAAAAGAGTGGACGAAAGGGGTCATTATACAAATTTTCAAGAAAGGAGACAGGAAGAAATGTGAAATTTACAGAGGAGTGACACTGATCCCTCATACAGTTAAGATCTTTGAAAGAATTTTGGATAAACAAATAAGAGACAGATTAGAGGGAAAATTAGCAAAACACCAGATATGGATTCAGAAGAGGCAGACCCACATTTGACCCAATATTTACATTGCGTCAAGTGTTAGACAGGTATTGGGAATACAGAAAAGACATGGTAGTAACGTTTCTAGATATTGAAAAGGCATATGACAGTGTCCCAAGGAATTTGGTATGGAAAACATTGACAGAGGCACAGATTGGGAATGAAACAATGCAGATGGTAATAGCATTGTACCAAAATTGCAAAAGTTGTGTTAGAACCAAAGTGGGTCAAACTGAATGGTTCAGAGTTAAGACAGACTTAAGGCAGGAAAGTGTATTGTCTCCCTTACTCTTCAATATCATAATGGATAGAATTCTACATAATGTCAAGGAGAAGATGGGTGAGGTTCTTTGCTGATGACATTATAGTTTGAGGGGATAAGGAATTTTGGAATTTTGGAATGAAGATTAGTGCTGCGAAAAGCATGACGAGAGGTAACAGAAAATTCAGAGGAGTGATAAAAATAGGAAATGAACCTCTTTAAGTAGTGAAAATTTTTAAATATTTGGGCAACATGATGTCACAAGATAGAAATTTACATAGAGAATATAGCAGTCTGCAAGTTTCTACCAGGGTGTGAGAGACATTGTATGGAACAAAGAGGTGCCAATGAAGTGCAAGAAGGTTTTATATTTGTCCTATTTTAAACCTATACTGACCTATGCTTCAGCAGCCTGGACATTGACTAATCGGAACCAAATTAAGATACAAGCAGCTGAAATGAGGTTCATAAGGAGCATACAGGGAAAAACAAGACGAGATAGAATATGAAATGAGGAAATAACAAGAAGTGTGTGGGTGTGTAAACTTCAAGAAGAGATTGACATAGCAAAGCTGAAATGATTTCGACACTTGATGAGAATGTCAGGCAACGGAATGCCAAAGAGAACATTCATAGATACAGAGACTGCAAAGAAACCTAGGAGACGGCCTAGAATAAGATGGAGGAGCTCTGTTGTGGACTGTATTGCAAATAGTGGAGTCGATAGGTATAAAGTACTAGAAGAGGAGTGGTGGAAGGATCGAGTAAGGTGGAGGGCTTTGGTATACTACCTTACCTAGAGAGAATCTGGAAAAGGGAATGGATGAAGAAGAAGAAGAGGTCAATACAAATTTTAAAATATTGAAAAGGTGGAATTTCTCTCAAATATATTTAGCCTGATATGCAGCTGAATGTTTGAACCTGACAAAAGTGGGATCGGTCAAGAAGTTGGTCCTAGTGGAGAGAAAAATTGTGAGGATGATACTAGGATGCCAAGAACAGAGGATGGATCATACAGAAAGAAAAGAAACCAAAATTTGTACCTCAGGACAGAAAAGACCTCAGACACCATCTGGAAGAGAAGAGCCATGTTCTTTGGACATATCTAAAGAATGGAACTGGGAAGCCTGTCCAACCAGGTAGTACAACATGGTGTGACGGCCTCAGGAGGTGAAGGAGGACCTGAAATACAAGGAATGGAAGTCAGCAACAGGGAAGCTTACAAGTCGACAATCATAAACACCAAGAGTTGCCAAGAAAAAGTTAGACCCTGGAGCCAAGCACCATGGACGGAAGAGAGGAGGAGATTGCGGAGTGAAAGAATGAAGAAGTACTGGGCTAGGATTAAAGCCCAGAAGCAGGTGAAATCTAATTAACATGGTCCACAGTTGGCCAAAACAAGGAAAGAAGAAGACTTAATTATAACTGTCCAGAGACTCAGAAATAAGTTTATTTGTTAGTTTTTTTAAAGCCACATTAACATATTGAAAGTTTTTGGCATTCCAAGGATGGGGAAGTGATAAGATTGGGATGGTAGCATTCACAGCCTATTCAAATCTCAACATGGGACGTAGAAAAAGGAGGTAAAAAATAACTAATATGTAAATGTCTATTTATACGCAGATGATATAGTGATCACTAGGGGGCGGATTTCTATGACCTAAAAATGTATGAAATATGTGTGCATTTATGACCTAAAAAACATAAAAATATGACCTATAAAATTCAAAATATAAGTAGTGAAAACCTAGTGAAATAGCTTAATTTTGTGTATATCTGATTCATTTAGTGCTGTTTATATAGTGGTGTTTAGTGCTTGTTGGTAGAAATTGGGAGTAGTAATAATTATTTAAATTTTGTAACAAGTAATTCAGTTGGTCTTCAGTAAATTACGTTTTCTAGGTTAAGTAGGCTAGCTAGGTGCACCTTGTTTCGAATTTAGGTTTAGGTAATACTTTAGGTAACAATATTAACTTTAAAAATATTTGTAAATATCTGTAGATTCGTTGGTTGTACTTACAAAGGCAGATTATCATAAGGAATAGTACCGTAACTTCTGCAGCAACTTTTCCAGTATTTCGTATAGATATACGTTCAAACTATCGCGAAGGTAATAATTTACTACATTAAAAGACACGATACGCCTGTAAACTTCCATTTAAAAAGAAGTTAAAGAGATTACACGGTAATAGTTAACAGTCGTATTGTTATTGATTATTGTCGCTCTTCATATTCAAATATTGCATTGTTGGCTACAGTCGTAAACAAAGGGTGTAGTGTAGTCAAGTAAATATAAATAAAAATCAGCTGACCTTGTATTCCATTCATTTGTACTTCTGAGTAGGTAGTTAGTATCCGTAATTTATATTTATATTTCGCTCCCTCGATCTTTCAGTATTTATGAGCGGTTAGCTAATAATAATAAAGTTCATATATCCCAGTAATTGCAGTTCAAGTCCCTGGAGTAGTAGTAGTAGTAGTAGTTTTGATAGAAATATTTGAGAAATTATTGTAGACAACCTCGTATTTTTCAGTAGGCCTAATTAAGGACATTTTTTTTTCTCCGTCCCGTGGAGTAGGGAAAATAATAGTAATCCACCAGCTGTAATAATCACATAACCACATTTCAGTAGAATTGTAGTGAAGATAAGGTATAATATATTAGATAGTATCTTGCCAGTTATATTCGTGTTTTTTTCTTCGTGTACGGCAATCCTTTTGATACTTAAGCTTTTAACCAAACGCAGTATAGTGTAGTGTAGATACATTGTAGTATAGATACAGTACATTTAGATAGTGCCGTATCTTGCGTGCTATATTCGTGTGTTATCTTTCGTGTATATCTATTAGACCGTAATACTAATAATAATTTGTCTAACCATTTAGCTTCGTTGGTAATCTTTGAGTACAGTAGTTCTTGCAAATTTCATTTCTGTTGTGCTTAGTAGTGACATACGGTACGGTACCGGTATCGTAATTACGATACGTCTGAAAGTAGTTTAAAAATTACTGTAGTGTACTGTACAGTAGTATACGAGTAATATCCTATTAGAATTTAGTGTGCTTATTTTATTATTGTAAAATATTTGTGTAGTACTGGTGTGGTAGAGGTATCCGTAGAAACTCTTACTAAAATATTGTTGAAATTAGGATAGGCTTAATTGCAGTTTGGAATTGTGTAGTTCTTGTGTATTACTTTCGATATTCAGTAATTAACAGCAGCTTTTATCCTGTTAGGGGTTGTAGGATAAAAAAAATAAAAAATAAAAAAATAATAGAGCACGACTAAGTAGTATTGTAGTGTAGTCGTATATTAATTACCTTATTGTTGTGTACTATCCCAGACAATATATCCCTCCGTTCATTTATTTTTATTTTTTTTGCAAATAAGTTATTTTATTTTTTTTAATTTAAAATTTTCCCCCCGTAAAGAATGGCTAAGGAGCGCGAGTGTACTTATTGTGGGTGTGGTGAGGCATTGAGGGGTATGAGGGAGGAGTTGGAAAGTTTGAGGGAGATAATTAGGATTCTCACAGAAGACGGGAAGGAAGATAGGACTCCCTCAAACAATGTACAGGTTACAGTAGGTGTACAAGAGGGAGGGGAAGGAGAGGGAGGAGTTGTAGAAGACAGGTGGTCTAATGTTCTAAGGGGAAGGAGATTGCAGGCCAAGGGGTCTATTCAGGATCAGAATTCAGGACAGGTGTCTGTGCGAAATCGGTACGAGTCACTCCAGGTAGAACAACAGAGGGAAGATGAGGGACAGGGAACTGTTGCTGAGATGCGTGGAAGTAGGAGGAAGGGAAAAGGTAGGAAAGGGAAATGTAGAGTAGAGGATAGGAAAAGACAGGTGGAACAGGGTCATGGGAAGGAGAAAAGGGAGGAGGAAGTAGCTTCTGCAGCTATCAGGAAAGATAGGGCTGACCAGGAGGGGAGGGGATCAAATGAGGTGGGTAGGGTTGAGGCTCTGGTCATGGGGGATTCCATCGTTAGACACGTGGGGAAAGTGTGTGGAGGAAAGGGAACCAGGGTAGAATGTTATCCAGGAATTAGGTTGAGGCAGATGTTGAGGAAAGTAGAAGAGAGGGAGGAGGGGAAGGAGAAGGTGGTAGTGTTTCACGTTGGTACCAACAACGTAAGGCAAGCTGATATAAGTACCAACATAGTTGGAGATGTGTGGGATCTGGTAAATGCAGCACGGGTGAAGTTTAAGAAAGCGGAGATTGTTATTAGTGGAATACTGTGTAGGAGGGATACTGACTGGAGGGTGATTGGGGATTTAAATGAGACTATGGAGTGGGTATGTGGGAAACTGGGAGTGAAATTTCTAGATCCTAATGGGTGGGTAGGAGAAAGGGATCTGCGCTCGGATGGCCTTCATTTAAACCGCAGTGGTACGTATAAGTTAGGAAATTTGTTTGGAAGGGTAATAGGGAGGTACATTCAGGGAAACGGGATGGCCTAGGGAGCGGTGATAAGGGAACAGGGAACTGGAAATCAAGTAGGGATGACATAAAATTGTTAGTGTTGAACTGTAGAAGTATTGTAAAGAAAGGAATAGAATTAAGTAATTTAATAGATATATATTTACCAGATATTGTAATAGGAGTTGAATCATGGCTGAGAAATGATATAATGGATGCAGAAATTTTCTCACGGCACTGGAGTGTGTATCGTAGAGATAGGATAGGAAAGGTGGGAGGGGGAGTTTTCATTCTGGTGAAAGAAGAATTTGTAAGCTACGAAAAAGTTAAAGATGAGACACATGAAATTCTAGGTGTAAGGCTCATTTCTAAAGATAATAGGCAACTTGATATATTTGGAGTGTACAGATCAGGAAAGGGTAGCACTGATGCGGATTCGGAATTATTTGATAGGATAGTCAGCTATGTGGGAAATGACATGGAAAGAAATGTGATTGTAGCGGGAGATCTGAATTTGCCAGATGTCAATTGGGAAGGAAATGCGAACGACAGGAAGCATGACCAACAAATGGCAAATAAGTTAATATGGGAAGGACAGCTGATTCAGAAAGTGATGGAACCAACCAGAGGGAAAAATATTTTGGATGTGGTGCTGATAAAACCAGATGAGCTCTATAGGGAAACTGAAGTAATAGATGGTATTAGTGATCATGAAGCTGTTTTTGTGGTAGTTAAAAATAAATGTGATAGAAAGGAAGGTCTTAAAAGTAGGACTGTTAGGCAGTACCATATGGCTGATAAAGCAGGTATGAGGCAGTTTCTAAAAAGTAACTATGATCGGTGGAAAACGGTAAATAAAAATGTAAACAGACTCTGGGATGGGTTTAAAGAAATTGTTGAGGAATGCGAAAACAGGTTTGTACCTTTAAGGGTGGTAAGGAATGGTAAAGACCCACCTTATTATAATAGAGAAATAAAGAGACTAAGAAGGAGGTGCAGACTGGAAAGAAATAGAGTTAGAAATGGCTGTGGAAGTAAGGAGAAATTGAAGGAACTTACTAGAAAATTGAATCAAGCAAAGAAGGCAGCTAAGGATAACATGATGGCAAGCATAATTGGCAGTCATACAAATTTTAGTGAAAAATGGAAGGGTATGTATAGGTATTTTAAGGCAGAAACAGGTTCCAAGAAGGACTTTCCAGGAATAATTAATGAACAAGGGGAGTGTGTATGTCAGGATCTTCAAAAGGCAGAAGTATTCAGTCAGCAGTATGTAAAGATTGTTGGTTACAAGGATAATGTCGAGATAGAGGAAGAGACTAAGGCCAAAGAAGTAATAAAATTTACGTATGATAACAATGACATTTACAATAAGATACAAAAGTTGAAAACTAGAAAAGCGGCTGGGATTGATCAGATTTCTGGGGATATACTAAAGACAATGGGTTGGGATATAGTACCATATCTGAAGTACTTATTTGATTATTGTTTGGCCGAAGGAGCTATACCAGATGAATGGAGAGTTGCTATAGTAGCTCCTGTGTATAAAGGAAAGGGTGATAGACATAAAGCTGAAAATTACAGGCCAGTAAGTTTGACATGCATTGTATGTAAGCTTTGGGAAGGCATTCTTTCTGATTATATTAGACATGTTTGTGAAATTAATAACTGGTTCGATAGAAGGCAATTCGGTTTTAGGAAAGGTTATTCCACTGAAGCTCAACTTGTAGGATTCCAGCAAGATATAGCAGATATCTTGGATTCTGGAGGTCAAATGGACTGTATCGCGATTGACATGTCTAAAGCATTTGATAGGGTGGATCATGGGAGACTACTGGCAAAAATGAGTGCAATTGGACTAGACAAAAGAGTGACTGAATGGGTTGCTATATTTCTAGAAAATAGATCTCAGAGAGTTAGAGTAGGTGAAGCTTTGTCTGACCCTGTAATAGTTGAGAGGGGAGTTCCTCAGGGCAGTGTTATCGGACCTTTATGTTTTCTTATATATATAAATGACATGAGTAAAGGTGTGGAATCGGAGCTAAGGCTTTTTGCGGATGATGTTATTCTCTATAGAGTGATAAATAAGTTACAAGATTGTGAGCAACTGCAATGTGACCTCGAAAATATTGTGAGATGGACAGCAGGCAATGGTATGTTGATAAATGGGGCTAAAAGTCAGGTTGTGAGTTTTACAAATAGGAAAAGTCCTCTCAGTTTTAATTACTGCGTTGATGGGGTGAAAGTTCCTTTTGGGGATCATTGTAAGTATCTAGGTGTTAATATAAGGAAAGATCTTCACTGCGGTAATCACATAAATGGGATTGTAAATAAAGGGTACCGATCTCTGCACATGGTT
Organism: Anabrus simplex; assembly: GCF_040414725.1. Classification (NCBI taxonomy): domain Eukaryota; kingdom Metazoa; phylum Arthropoda; class Insecta; order Orthoptera; family Tettigoniidae; genus Anabrus; species Anabrus simplex. Next base: position 136,213,954 of record NC_090269.1, read on the forward strand.
ATGAGGGTGTTTAGGGGTTGTAGTAAGGATGTAAAGGAGAGGGCATATAAGTCTCTGGTAAGACCCCAACTAGAGTATGGTTCCAGTGTATGGGACCCTCACCAGGATTACCTGATTCAAGAACTGGAAAAAATCCAAAGAAAAGCAGCTCGATTTGTTCTGGGTGATTTCCGACAAAAGAGTAGCGTTACAAAAATGTTGCAATGTTTGGGTTGGGAAGAATTGAGAGAAAGAAGAAGAGCTGCTCGACTAAGTGGTATGTTCCGAGCTGTCAGCGGAGAGATGGCGTGGAATGACATTAGTAGACGAATAGGTTTGAATGGCGTCTATAAAAGTAGGAAAGATCACAATATGAAGATAAAGTTGGAATTCAAGAGGACAAACTGGGGCAAATATTCATTTATAGGAAGGGGAGTTAGGGATTGGAATAACTTACCAAGGGAGATGTTCAATACATTTCCAATTTCTTTGAAATCATTTCGGAAAAGGCTAGGAAAGCAACAGATAGGGAATCTGCCACCTGGGCGACTGCCCTAAATGCAGATCAGTATTGATTGATTAATGAATAGCATCTACGTTACATAGAAACACTTGGATTATGACTGCTACAGGCTGCAATTAATTTAGAGTTTAAAAAGTTTTTAATTCTTCGAAATCTTTAACCCAAAATCAACTAAAATGATTAATATTTCATGAACTTGTTAAAGTTACACTGCATACTCCTAGGAAAGGACGGACTCTGTGGAAGACATAAACACTACAGTTACTTTCACTGTTCAATATTCAATCAGTTTTAATTTATACACAAAACATATGTTATTTGATGGAAACTTTCATACCTGATCTAGTCTCCATTATCAGAATTGTTGCAATTTATGACCACATGCATCTTAAGATTGTTGAATGAGAATCCCTTCCTGTTATCCCTGAGTATCGTCTTGTAGTGAGAAAAACTTCTTTCAATATCACATGATGTAAGGGGAGCGTACTTGAATAGAGTTGAATCACTTGGAGAAAATTCCTGGAAATCTGCAGATGAAGGGTTTCCACAAAGAATGTCACTTATTCCACGCAGGTACACAAGTCCTCTATTTTTTTCCAGTACATTTTCTAATTTTCTACACACCCTAGATGCTATTGTTCCTTTCGCATGCTTTAATTCCTATTTTCCTATTTATGCACTTTACAACATCCAGTGCAATGCTTAGTTCTGCACCTGAAACTTCCATTTGCGTGATTGCTCCAGATAAAGAATTAAAATGGGACTTTATGTAAGCCAGGTCCGCTTTTAATGTAGTGCTTGAAAATAAATCTTGAGTGGTTTTTATGGAGGACGATTCTGCAGGATCAAAAGACTTCATGATCTTCTCCACGACATCTAAGTTGTTGCAATAGTACACTGAGGCATCAAGCCAAGTCCCCCATCGCGTTATAACGGGCTTGGGTGGTAGGGGTAGTGAAGGTGCTTCTCCTTGAAATTTCTGAATGCAAAGTGGAGCTTTGACAAACACTTCCTTACAGTTCGATATTAATTTATCAACTTCAGGGTAGCTACTTCTAACTTCTTCAGCTGCCCTATGTGCAAGACATGTCACATGTATCATTTTCGGGTATAGCATTTTAAGTCCCTTGGCTGCCTTCACCATATACGGAGCAGCATCAGTTACAAATAGAAAAATGTGCTCTCTCTTTGCCCTGTTTGGCCACAACAGATTCATTGAATTGTCGAAGGGAACTGCAATAGTGGAATGGTGTGTCTTCTCTAGCACTTCACATGACAGGAGGAATGTATCTCCAGGCCGGTCTTCCTTCACCGTGCCAACGATCACATTTGCTACATATCTTCCATCCACATCTGTGGTCTCGTCTATTGAAACTCATATCTTACTGTCTCCCACGCCACGCCTTATTATATCCAACATCTCTTCATAACAAGGGGTCAGATAGCCCTTCCTGAGAGTAGATTCGTTGGGAACAGGATGCTTTGTATATTTTTCAAGAAACTGTCTGAAGCTTCGGCTGTTAAGTTTCTTTAAAGGAATATTAGACAAAACCATCATCTTGCAGAGATCTTGTGAAAATTATGAACACTGTGAACTTGATGTCGGGGTTCCGAATAGCAGACGTTGCCTATTTTCGAGTGCAGAATATCTAGTTATACAATTCTTATGTTTTGCAGTATTACAGTGTTGTTGCACAGAGAAGCGTTTTTCTGCAGTAACTTTTACCTCACACAATTTACAGAATAATATCACTTCATCCATACTGAATATGCTTTCACCGAACTCGCGAACAAAACTTCGCAACTTCCCACAAATTGAGACTTTCGTTTTAGGCATATTGAAAGGAACTGAATGACTGAAGCTCCCTAATGACCAAGGTCATTCAGTGTGTTGAAGGTGGAAGAGGGAAGGGCAAAAGAGAGAGATAAGAACAATGACAAATAACTGCAGAATTACCTCTGCTTCCATGTAAACAATAGCCTGGTTTCCAGGAATTGACCCGGCTAGCAAACGATAGCTCCTACCTGTTAGAAACATTCCATACACTACTTTAGAATGGTTCTTCAGTAGTATATTCCAGTCTATCCTGAAAAATAATTTCTAGAGCTTATTCTGATTTTTTAAAAACGAAATTCAAATGAAAATTACCAAAATATGCCATTATAATATTATTTTATTCAAAATCTGCCATAAAACTTAAGAAAGCCTAAATATGCATTTATATGCCCAATAAAACCTGTTTAATTTTGATTATCATGCTTGGAAACGTGTTGAAAATACAAGACTATAAAATATAATGTTAAGGGAAAAAATATGACCTTTCATAGAAATCCCCCCCTAGTGATCACATTCAAACAATGAGAACATCTACAAGAAGAACAATACAACCGCGCAATATGGGCAAACCAAAATAGCTTATAATCAATAAGACCAAAACCAAAGGTATGATATTCAGAAATGGAGGAAAGCTGGGGAACAACGGCAGAGATATTTTCTGTGCAAAAGAACACTTAGAGATACAATCACCATATAAATACTTAGGCATAACACAGCTCATATAAAAAAAAGACATTCAGGTGCTACTACCCATGAATGACATAAAGAACCTGCTATAACTATCGTTAGAAACAGTCATGAAACTCTTTAAACCTAAAATCATGCCCATCATCACCTATGGCCTAGCACCAATATGGGATCATCTAATTGAACAAAACATGAAAAGTATAGAAAAAGTGAAGCAGTCTTTTTGAAAAAAGCTTTGTGTTTCTCAAGAATCACCTCCTCCAGATATGTTTATGAAATGACAAGGGAGACCTTCTTCCTGGAAGACATGAGATATGACCATCAACTACCAGCAACAAAGGCATGGAATCAAGTGATTCAAAGAAGAAAAGAAAAAAAGTGGCCAAAATACAGAAAGAGTTCTATGCAACAGACACCTTCATACAGTATATACACATCCAATGGTGCAAAGAAAACACAAACAGCAATGTGAGTGATTACTATAATTGTGGCCTTGTGGCTGAACTATATGCACATTCGTGTACTGTTCCTTTATTACTGAAATGGGAAACCACAGAAAACCATCAGAAAATAGGTGTCGGAATGCAAGACCTTCCCAGATGTGGACTCTGATCACAACTTAATGGCCATAAAGGCCAACTAAAGATCAAGAAATGAAGGAAAGCAAAGAGATGGGATGTAGAAGGAAAAGTAAAGGTTTAAGATACTCTTACAAATAAAACGGCGACTCTTTTATTGAACTAATTTAATCTAAAATGACTCAATCTTTACACATACTCACAATTATGCTTGACAATGAATGAGACTACTTTACTATCTACTGGCTATTTACAAAAGTCTCTTGTCCTCACGGTGGGTTTTCAGCTGACAGTCTTTACTTGGAGAGGACACTCTTCCGTAAACTGTGCGAGTTGGCCGTGCGGTTAGGGACGTGCAGTTGTGAGCTTGCATCCCGGAGATAGTAGGTTTGAACCCCACTGTCAGCAGCCCTGAAGATGGTTTTCTGTGGTTTCCCATTTTCACACCAGGCAAATGCTGGGGCTATGCCTTAATTAAGGCCACGGCTGCTTCCTTCCCACTCCTAGTCTTTACCTATCCCACTGCCGCTATAAGACCTACCTGTATCGATACAATGTAAACGCAAATTGTAAAAATAAATTTAAAAATTTAAAAAGCAACAACTCTTCCATGATCATGACCAACAGATTTAACTCTACTGTACACACACTACATTTGCTTCACACAGCAGTTCCTTGTAGCCAGGTTCAAATGCACATTCACTGTCTATCACAACACATGATTGCTGTATGCTTGGTTCGACTCCATACAATGGTAACTCACACAATCAACTAACATGATCGCTCCACACATTGTACTCTCAGCTAATAAAACTGAATACTCAACAGAACCCAGCAACTTAAGCAAGCCTGCTTTTATATACCTGGTGATAAAGTTCTAGTATCTTCAGGGTATGGCCAGAATATGAATGTTTTAGTCTCGCATCCCAGAAAATTTACGGAGACACCAGAGGATGGGACAGTTGTCACATGCTGGCAGACCGGCTCATTCATCCCTTCCAGGAACTGAGCTGAAAGTTGCATTATGACATAACATTGCCTCTCTCCAAGAGCTCTTCAGCTGTCTCTCTGTAAGGCACCAATCAGACCAGGTGCACCACCTTCATCTTGCATCTTGGACTTTGTTGCACACAGTAGGTGACATCACTTATTCTTTTCAAAACACATTAAGGTCCTTCCCAAGTCTTGGAATCCTCCATCATCATCATCATGAATTCCCTTCAGCAAGCTGGGTAGGATGTTTAAGAACGATATGCCTCCATTTATTATAGTCCTGGTAAGCTTCTTTTTCTCTCCAGGGCATCCCATGTTTGTCCTCTCTTCTCTCGGTCTTCTCTTATCTGATCTAACCACCTTTTTCTAGGGTGTCCAATTGGTCTTCATTCCAAAACAATCTTTTCACAATACTCCCTTGGTGTTTGAGTCACCTGCATCCGCTTAACATGTCCTAGCCACTTCAGCCTTGCAACACTCAGCCTTTCTTCAATGGTCAGGTTGACCTGCAGGTCTCTTCATATCTGATCATTCCTAATTCTGTCCTGCCTTGTTTACTGCACAGCTGACCTAAGGAACTTCATTTCAACAGCTTGCAGTTGACTTACTTCTCTTTTATGTATGACATAACACTCCAGACTATACATCATCATGGGCAGGAGATAAGTCTTAAACAGGGTCTGTTTAGCCCTCTGAGGAACTCCCTTATCCCATACTATGCTCTGTACTTGATGGAAGAAGTTGGATCCTTTTTGCACCCTGTTCAACACTTTGTTCATGGCACTTCTGTCATTTGATGTTGTACTCCCCAGATATTTAAAGGTATTCACACATTCAATCTTCTCTCACTTGAGGGTGAGGTTACAAGGTGTATTTGTCCTGCTAACTTTCTTACGCTAAATATCTTGTGCTAAATAACTTTTATTACCACTGTTTTGCTCTTGTTAACAGTCAATTTATATTCTCTAGACTTGTGTTCCAAAGATCCAGTCTCCTCTGAACATCTCTCTCAGTTGCTTTCAATCTAAGAATGAGCCTCTTTGAATCCTATCCTTCAATAATCTTCCATACAAAAGCTGGGCAGGAGAAACTCCACAGCTTAAGGCTGTATTTTGGTAGGACAGTGGTGTCAAATCAGGATCATCACGATAATTTATTTTTTTCAAAACTCTTTTGAGTAACTTTACTGCTTATTTAGCCGCTGACCATTTGATTGATGGTACTCTAGACTGGAGCTTATCCATTTGAAGCCGTAATTCCTAGCGAATTCCTTAAATTCCAAGCTTGTGAACTGTCTTCCACAGTCGATTCCAATCATTCGGGTCAACGCTCGATAATTCAGGGGCCCGATATGTCAAACTTTGGATAACTCAGATAACATATTTTGAAACAAAATTCTGGCAGACTGAAATGTTACAGGTAACACAAGGGACTGGCAGAGATCTTGTAACGCAGTGCTACTACCCCTCTCACCCCACCACCCGCATTAAACACAAGCAGCATGCCATGCCAGTACCAGTGTGTCTTGGCCACTGGTCTCAGCTAGTCAAGCGGAGCTCGAGCAAAACAATGGCATCAACCAAGAGAAAGTGCGTTAAGTATTGCAGAAAAACTGAAACTTATTGAAAAGTTAGAGTCTGGCGCTTCTGTGGCAAATATGTGTAAAAAATACGGCATAGCAAAACAAACAGTTTTGGACATAAGAAAGAACAAGGGAAAACTAAAGATGTTTGCTGTGCAATAAGTTGAAACAACAGTTTCCAGTAGAAAATGACTGAAGTTGCTTGGTGACACAAATCTGGAAAATGCTGTACATAAATTGTACATGCAGCAGCGGTCTAGTGGTGTTGTAGTTTGTGATGTGGAGGTTCAGGCAGCAGCTGAAAGACTTGCTAAGCATATGACCAATAAATTTCAAGATAGCAATGGCTGGCCCTATTGTAAACAAGAGAGTATTTGGTGAAGGGCTAAGTGCTGATAAAGCTAGTGTTTAGTCATTTAGAACATGACTTCACACACTAATCAAGGAAGAAGGATTAACATGCACTCAAGTTACAATGTCGATGAGGCTGGGCTGTTTGGCGTTCGCTACCTGAAAACACGCAAGCTTATAAGCATGGGGGCACTGTACCAGGTTGAAAGCTTAGCAAAGCAAAACTTTCAGCCTTAGTGTGTACAAATACAGATGGAAGTCATTGCCTTATACCAGTTATAGTCAGCAAATCTCGCTGGCCTCGTGTTCACAAGAACATTAATAAAGGTACTCTACCTGTGCACTGTGCATTATAAAAAATTCCTAGGACTTGATCCATTGCCTGTTAACCCAACAAGCTCCACATGCTGCCCCTAGCTCGACCATTTCTATTTCTACACCATTAGTGTACATGATGTTAAATGTGTGCTGTACTTTATCACTTCTGATGTGATTTGAAAATATCAACAGCCCAGTGGCAATTTTCTCACCCCTCTCAAAGGCACTCAGACATCTAATTCATGCACAAATTACTGAATCCCTTACCCAGAATTCCCTCCTTGACCCTTTAAAATACAGCTTTAAAAAAAGGACATTGTACTGTGCCAGCATTAGTTACAGACAATATCAGACATGCAACAGACCAACGATAGGTAACTGTACCAACATTTACCGTCGCAACAGTTACTTATACACAAACTCTGTAGCCTCAAATTTAATGTGACATCTCTTCAATCTTTTAGCTCCTACCTCACTGGACCACCGATAATGGGTATCATTGGGAACAATGTATTCAGAATGGCACAACAAGTCAATAGGAGTCCCACAAGGGTCAGTTTTGGGCCCGCTTTTATTTGTCATTAGCGTACACGATATAGGGGACGCGTTGAAATATAGTAAGTACCACATTCTATGCAGATGCCCCTCATATTTTTAATCATTCTTATCTACAAGACAAACATGTAGAGGAAGTACAACTTACGGGTGTATCTCAGAACAGTAATAAGATGCTCAAACGGAGTTTAAATAACCATCTTAGACTTACATTTAAGTTGTGATTTGATTCTCACATTTCACCTTACTATAGGAAGTCGTTATAGCTTTGCGTGCATGAGGGTTGCAGTCTCCACATGCTGTCCCTTCTTCATGGAGTTTAAAATTCAGGTGTATCAAATTACCTTTCATCAAACTTTAATTACCTCTCCTCCTATCATAACCACAAAACACAACCTGGCTCCTCTTTAACTAGTATACCTCTCAGTTATTCCAGGGCTTACAACTGCTCCTTTGTTGTCACTGCCACTAGGCTGTGGATTACCCTCCATGCCAACATTACAGATTTGCATTCTTGTAGGAGATTTAAGACAGATTGCCAATATCACTTGCTGACTGTTTCCAGCTGACTTGTATGATGAGTGAAGTGAATGATGACTGCGTGAACAAACATATTTTCCTAAAAATTAGAAATTGATTTGCTGCTTATATGCTTTAACTGCGCCGGCCCCGTGGTGTAAGGGTAGCGGGCCTGCCTCTCGCCTGGAGGCTCCAGGTTCGATTCCCGGCCAGGTCAGGGATTATTCTCTTGACCTGAGGACAGGTTCAAGGTCCACTCAGCGTACGTGATTTAAATTGAGGAGCTATCTAATGGTGAGATGGCGTCACCGGTCTCAAAAGCTCAGAATAACGGCTGAGAGGATGCGTCGTGCTGACCACACGACCCCTCGTAATATGCAGGCTTTCGGGCTGAGCAGCGGTCGCTGTGCAGGCCAAAGCCCTTTCAAGGGCGTTAAGTGCCATGGGGTTTATGCTTTAACTGCATTTGCTTCTTTTATTATTACTGTACCAGGGTCAAACCTTCCCCGGCTATTTAAACAGCGCGCCTCCACTATGGCCGTCTCTGACAATGATTGAGAACTTTTAAGACTTTCTTCTCTGATGGTCAGATGGATCTGGCATCTATTTTCTAGCGATTTCTGGTGGGCTAAGCCCAAATTAGTTTGCAAAGAAATTTAATTTGTCGTAGTTGGTAAACCTTTTTACTGGTTATTGGTTTTTTTATGTGCCAAAGTTGTTAATAATTCACCTTATTCCTCCTCTAATGTAATCTGCCTATCACATGTCTGCAACTATGTTCTCTAATCAGTCAGAACCCAGAGGAGTGTTTGGAAATTTAGCCTATCAGCACTCTGGATTATAATATAGTTTAGAACTTTCCCCTGCAGACCTACTTAAGGAGAGCGCTTTAGGGCCATCTTGTCTGATTTTCTCCAGTGATTGAAAGTGCGACTTGACGAAGGTTAGAGGGAGCAGGAGGCAGGAGACAGAGGGTGTCTGGCTTGAAGAAGATCCAGCACAGACAGGTAATGGCGGAATTTACCTAAATATGTTATTGTGCCGGCATGTGTTTTGAGGGGAAGATTTCAGTAGTTGTTCTTAAAATATAATATGTAATCTTTTAATTTTTCACTGAAATGTACGACCTCTTCAGACTCAATGTATATTCCCTATTGGAAAAATATTTAAGGTAAGGGAGTACAAAGAAATTTAATTTGTCGCAGTTGATAAGCCTCGGAACTCTCCCCTTCTACTTTTGAGCTGGGTGACTAAAATTTTTCAACGTCTAAATTTTGGAAATTTGTCTCGGCCTTTAGAGTTCCCCTTTTAGCCACTATTTTTAGCATGGCATTAGCCTCTATGTCACTGGGTCTTAAGCCCACTTAGGTTCTTGTCTTTTCCCGAACATTCTTCTACGTAGTGCTGGTGTTTCGCCTTTTGTTCATGGCCTGCTTTTATTATAACCTTTTCTTTTCCTTCTTAAGGCCTAGTGGAATGGGTAATATGCCCCTGTATATTCTTTATGGTTTTGTGGGTGACCGTGTCTACATTTAGGTTCCCTTGCGGAACAGTACGTAACATGGTTGTGAAATTTTATAACTGATAAGCACACCGTGGGCCAACCTGTGCATGTACAGTATTAAGTGGGGTCACCCAATTGGTTAATTGAGAATGTAACAAGTGACATATTGCTTTATTGAGGCTGGCCTCTAAGTTTTTGGAGCTCTGGCTCTATAATGTGTACCTGTATGGAGCAATTATTTTCTTTCTTAACGTTGTACCTGTCAGCAGCAATTATGCTCTTTCATATGTAGGTTAACGACTGGAAGTTTCTCCCCATTAATGTTGTACCTGATTAAGGACTTCTAAGTTCAATGTATTGTTGGAGCTGACAAGCTCATTGTTAAATGTGAATATTCTCAAGTCATTTTTCAACCTCTTCTTGTTAAATCATTATTTGGGTTTTAAGATAGGAAAGAAATAAAATTTCCAATTTTTGTTAAAGTAAATTTTTGCTCTAAGTGATCCCCTGTCCAGCCATTCACCCCATGTGCTTCATTACCACTGCGTTCCCCATATGTTAGTACTGTTAGTTTTGAAATGTGGATATGGCGGAAGATGGCAGGAAAAAGTAAGGAATGAGGAAGTATTAAAAGGAGTGGGTGAAGGAAGGAGAACGATAGTGGAATGCATTCAAAGACGGAAGAAAAATTGGTTAGGCCACTGCTTGCGACAAAATTGTTTAATAACTGAAGCACTGAAAGGGAAGATACAAGGGAAACTGAAGAGAGGAAGGAAGAGGTATCAGTTAGTGGACAGTGTAAAGGTGAATAGAAGCTATTGGAAGACAAAGAGAATGGCTGAAGATAGAACAGCGTGGAAAATTCATGTGAAGACCTGCCAATAGGCAGACCACCAATGATGATGATGATGATGATGATGATGATGATGATGACTGTTAGTTTTATAATTGTTGTTATTTTCATTTACATGTTGTACATTCTACAATTATTACCATCTCCATATTGGTATTAGTACTACTATATCATTTAATATTTTCATGGTTTCTTACTATTTTATTACATAATTATAATTTTAATGTTGTGGTGTCCGGCTCCATGGCTAAATGGTTAGCATGCTGGCCTTTGGTCACAGGGGTCCTGGGTTTGATTCCTGGCAGGGTCGGGAATTTAAACCATAATTGGTTAATTCCTCTGGCACGGGGACTGGGTGTATGTGACATCTTCATCATTTCATCCTCATCATGATGTGCAGGTCGCCTACGGGAGTCAAATCAAAAGACCTGCACCCGGCGAGGCGAACTTGTCCTCAGACACTTCTGGAACTAAAAGCCATATGCCATTTCATTTCATTTCAATGTTGTGGTTAAGTGTAAGAGAGGACCTTGAGCCCTAACTTTGCCACGAATAAAGATCACTCACTTGCTCGTTTTGAAGAACATGTTAAACAAGAACAAGAAATGAGATCACTAGGGCTGCTGATGAATAAGATAGGAAGGAACATAAGATCAAACTGGAATAAATGTTTCTGTTTTTTTAGAATCTACTTTACATCACACTGGCACAGATAGGTCTTATGGTGACGATGAGATAGGAAAGGCTTAGGAGTGGGAAGGAAGCAGCCATGGCCTTAATTAAGGTACAGCTCCAGCATTTTCCTGGTGTGAAAATGGGAAACCACGGAAAACCATCTTCAGGGCTGCCGACAGTCTAACCCACTATCTCCTAGATGCAAGCTCACAGCCGCACGCCCCTAACCGCATGCCCAACTCGCCCGCTATTGATGAATGCTGAGCAGGGAAAAAGGTAAGTGCAAGAGAATAGGGAATGAAATAGAATAAAAACTACAGGAATCCAGAGAATACCAGTACCTTTTCAAAAGAAAGTAGTAGATGATAATGAGCTGGACAGAGAAGATAAAGGCTGTTGAGGATGACAAGGGAACTATTGATACGGTCATATTCAAACCATCCATGAAATTTCACAGAGAGGATGAGGGGACCATAAGAAAGCAATGCACAAAAATTTAGCTGTCATTTTGAGCTGTAAGGCCCTGAAATCAATATGAAAATGTATAATAAGATTGCACGCATTAGCTATAGCTAAATGTGGACAGCTCTGGTGACCAGCTCAAGCGAGCGTGTTACCTTGAGCTTTCTGTGTGAGGCTGTTAACACATGTTCCTTTGAGAGAGCAGTCATGAATCTGGCTAATGATCTAGAACAGGGGTTTCCAATTTGTAAGGGCTCGAGGGCCATTTTGGAAACCTTAGTCATGTTCGCGGGCCGCGCCTGAATAGGCCAATTATCTTAAAATTCTGCAAATAGTATAGAAGCACCATTATGAAATAATATGTATAGTTCAATTGAAAGTAGGGTTTGATCATTTTAATTGCTTAAAATATTATTTTAAAACTGCATCAAAGAGTGAAATTTGGAGCCGGACTGAGTGGCTCAGACAGTTGAGGCGCCGGCCTTCTGACCCCAGCTTGGCAGGTTCGATCCTGGCTCAGTCCGGTGGTACTTAAAGATGCTCAAGTACGTCAGCCTCGTGTCGGCAGATTTATTGGCACATAAAAGAACTCCTGCGAGACAAAATTTCGACACCTCGGCGTCTCCGAAAACCATAAAAAGTAGTCAGTGGGATGCAAAAATAACAACATTATTACTTTAAATTTGGATTTTAAATGTTTTAAAATCAACAATAATCTATTGAGAACAAGTGAATACTTGAAAAGAGTATTAAAGAATAATTAGTTTTGACTTGGATCTATAAGGTGTATAAAAATTAATACGTTTTTGAACGAGCTATTAAATATTTTTGTGACTTTTCTTCACATTATTTCTTACAGTGCTCTTCCGGGTCGCAAAAATGTCTTCGCGGGCCACATGCGGTCCGCGGGCCGCCTTTTGGAAACCCCTGATCTAGAATATGCATTACATTATTTCTCTGAAAGAGGTTTTTCTTCATGAATAACTTCGGAAGAAAGGAAAATGGTTCGACATGTGATCGAAACATGGGCGCCCACAGGATCTTTTCCAGGGGGGGCACATTAACAATTTTCTTGAATATAAAAACCAATATAACATCAGCAACATTAAATTGTTTACAGAAACTTCCAGTTATAACATATGCTAGATGACTGTCAGTAATTTCAGTTTATGAAATAATCTGGTATGATTTTAAACAATTGAACATCAACATCTTTAGAATTCCAGGGGGGGGGGGGGCAAGTGCCCCCCTTGCCTCCCCTTGCGGGCGCCCATGGATCGAAATAATTGAAAATCATCCCATGGGTGCCAGCATTGACTAATTCATGTCTGGAGAGAAATAGTGGTAGCAAGAGTGATAGTAAAAGCAGTGACACCTCGTCAGCAATATCTGAAAGAGAAGGCAGCACACCATTGCCAGATACAAGAGATGTTACAGATCCGAGTTTGAGCCCCGAGTACGATTCCCATCAATCCTGTGAAGCGAAACCACAATAAATTTGTGGGAGCAGCTACAGAGCTACATCCCTTCTTCAATATACAATACAAATCAGTTTCATACGCAAAATGGAAAGGACTATTTTTTTAAAATGAAGATTTATATCAGTCTTGCCAGGTCAGTCAGCGTGATTTCAGCAACTGGCATTGCCAAGCATTATTCCAAGGACCCAAATTTGATTTCTTCTTTGACCACGATTTATCAGGTGTGTTAGAACATTTAAGAACAATCTAGAAGCAGTTGACTTAATAAGTAGTGCAGGTGGGGGCTGTTGAAAAGACAAAAATTTACTTTTGGGTTTAGGGGGATGTGATCTGTAGATGTAACTGAACGGGCTAGGAATGGGACGGAAGCGGCCATGGCCTTGAGAAGAGCTAAAATGGGAAACCACGGAAAATTATTTCTAGGACTGCCGACGGGGGATTCGAATTTTGAATCTGTCTCCCGAGTACAGAGCTCGCAGCCATAAATGGCCGTGCCGCAACGCATTGAACTAACATGTTTGGTGGTAATAACAATTACATATACCGTATCACGTATGGGTACATTGGGAGTGATTACGTGAAAACGCGATCACCCTTCCTTTAAATCTCCCCAAACCGCGGGCGAAGCAGCGCATCATCCCGATCAAGGACAACGCAAAATGGACCGAGTTTGCGGATCATTACCTCCGCTATGACCGAAGTATCTATACAGTCTACCGTTGGATTAAGGGTCAGAAATTCTTCCAACCTGTTTGAGAAGACGCACGCCTTTAATTATGCACGCACTTGCTGGCGACTAAATGACTTCCACAGCTGCCTCAAATCTGCCCGATAACCTTGAACACGGAACCAACCAGTTTTATCCTTACGTAACAGGCAGGTTTGTATGAAGAACTTGCGGGAGCAGTCTCTCTGGTATAGGTACCAATCCAGTTACTCCTTGTTGGTCTCTCTGCTACGATTGTCCTACAGTAGTAAGTAAATCGGCAAAATAAAATATAAAGGAAAAACAGTAAGTTCATTAGAGTGAAAGCATTGTAACATAATATTCTGTACCGGTAATTGGACTGGAATGGATTAAACGGATCTGTTGCTCGTAAGATCAAGCTTACGTACATCTGAAGAGATGAAATTATTAGTTAGATAATAATAACGATTGGATATATTTTTATCCAAGTTTTGCTAGAAATATATTTGAAACTTTCGTAGGAGGTACAGATTTATTTGGCTTCATGACATAGTACGGTACTATACCGATAGAATATCACTCTCGCCGAAACTTAAGAGTCTGGTCGGGGCGCACAGGATCGTAAGTCTCGCTCTTGGATTACCATCTTCTGTATGTTTCATTGTAGCAAGTGATTTTGCATATTAAACTCTACTTCAGTTTTTTTTTTTTTTTTTTTTTTTTTGTCCATTCCTGTCAAAGCGTTTAATGCTGAACTGTAATTACCAATTTTCCTAAATCACTACTGGAAAAATATTTCATACCTACTGTATTTCTCTTGTTACAGAAAAAGAAATAAAGGAACAGTCAGAGATGGGTGCCAGTGGAACAGATATTGTTAACATACTCTTCTGGTTGTTAATACTCGTGTTTTTGTCGTGGTGGGTTGCGAGCTTCTGTTTTGTTCCGTATGTTATTGTGAGTGTGTTTACACCATGCATCAATGGCTTGAAACCCCTGTCGGACATTTTACTGGCAGGTGTGATGTTTCCATATAAATGCTCTGATAATATGGTGCATCGAAGATCCTACAATGCACTATAATCTGTAAGGTATGTATATACACTGCACATTCTCTTTGATATACAGTTCACACTGTCATTACCACGTGCACCTACGCCGCGGATGCTTATTATCTGCGCGTGACGCGGTTGCCCGGATTAGCCAATCCCAAACATCCCATGTACGGGACTTTGGGCGTGTCGTCTAATAAGCGCGTCTTACGACAGGTTACTGCTTTCTACTTTACTCTTATCTGTCAGGTAGAACTGTGTCGCTACTTCCACTGATTTATTAAGAGTAAGCATTATTATAGCTCATATTTTATTTCTTTTGAGAGTTGTTTTAAAAATAATCACGGGAAATCTCGGTTATTTTTAGTTGGTCTTGTATAACGTGTAAAAATAAACAGGGATGGTTTAGTGGGCGCGGCAATTACGGAATGTTTATGCAGATATTGTAAATTGGGAGAAGATAGTCAATTAATTCGTACTAAACGAGGAAAAAAGACAGAAACTTACCGTATATCATGGCATAGGATACGAGCTGTAGGTCAGTGACCTCGAATTCCGTAATGAAGGTATGGTATTTAATTCAGTTGTGTGAGTGAGAAAGTACAGCAAAATAATACGAAGGGCTGATCGGTGATATATGATGTAGGCCTACATACTATGGATTTTGCATATAATACTGTTTGATTTTTTGGGGGGGGGGGTCGGGGGTGAAATATAGGAGTTTTGATTGTAGATATCACCAGGGCCAGATTAATGGGGGGGGGGGGGGGGGCTAAAGGGGCTGCAGCCCCAGGCCCCGCGTGCTAAGGGGCCCTGGCCCTTGGCCAAACCTAAAATTGTATAAAGAGGCCTGCTGCTCCACCTCCGTCGATGTATATGAATATTTACGCTCACAAAATATCGAACATGCACTCTTCCTTCCTTCCTTCTTATCAGCTGTCGGCATTAATATTTCATCTCTGCTAAAATCAGTTACCGTCCGGAGACACGAATCCTCGCTACTCACGCACTGTAATTATTGTAAAGGTTATTGTTGACGAAAATTTAAATCTGGCAGCTTGCGAGTACGGGCAGAGGGGAAATGAGGAAGAGGTCTAGGAAGTGAGCGGGAGGGGACAGGGGAAGCATTGTGGAATGCGCATGTTATACTATATCTTTGCATCAGTAAGAGAACTTCCAGTTCATCTCTGATTATTGAACCATTCGTAAGTTACAACTGTAATGTTCTTGTAAAATGGATAGAAAATATCCTAATTGTGCCAAAAAACGTAAGTTCTGTTTTGTATGTCGATTTGATAGTGATGAGACAAATGTAAAATATGTCTTGGCATTATGAAATATTAACATGAAAAATAGAGAAAAATTGTAGTCTATTTCAACACTTCCCTATTTATTAATTTAGGTGGAAGTAGTTCTATAACAACTTCAGTATGGTAGTCTTATGTGATGTTACGAAGAAGGGGCCCCACATTTTTGAATAGCCCAGAGCCCCCAAATACCTTAATCCGGCACTGGATATCACTATTGCAGCATTTTGAGGAAGTAGAAAAAATATGCTAGGAGAATAATGAAGGGTATGATGGGACTACTTAGATCTACATTATAATTGGTTCCAAACAAAATTTCTCATAAGGTTAAAAGAGTGAGAGCCTAACTGTTGCATTTTTGACATTTGTTTCATGCTTTAGAATCTCAGGAATAGTGTTCCAGTTTCTTAAATGCACAGTCTTTAAAGTTCTTAAGAATATTTTAATTTTAAGCTAGATTATTATTATTAGAACAAGTTTCCAAATGTCTTTTTAGTATGAGGTTCATCTTGACAATTTCCCTCTTTTATGACAATAAAAGTAACAATTGTAAAAAAAAAAAGCATGTACAATAAAAATGTCACTAAGCAAATGGGGTACACAGTACTAATAGAGAACTGTGGTACTATTAAAATGGAACACTTCCTGGATATTAGAACTCAAAAATAAATCAATTTAAAAAAACTGTCATGAGTCACGAGGCTTAGAAATATTAATGATAGCTATTTTCTTTAAATATGCTTCTTATAAAACACCTGTTCCCTGACTTCATGCTTGACAGGTTTATCACAATCCTAACAATTTCTAAACATTTATTTTCTTTATGTATGTACTGCGGTTTGAATGGAACACAGTTCAGTGCATAAGAAATTTGTCTGAACATCGATATGTGTCTATGAGATATTCCTTCACACTGATATTTAGACTACACTATTAATCAAAATAAAACATCCACCCCTTCAATAGGTCTGCTACTCATTAGCTGAGGACATTATTATTATCATCACAGATAGGGCTAGGATGGTGGATAGGAACACATGCAGGAAGAATCTAGCATGGGGAGAAGGAGCAACAGAAAAGAGAAAAAAAAGAACATGAAAACACAATGTCAAGAATATTCACATCTTTGTGCATTGCTGTCTTCATAGATGGGCTCCCTCTTATCAACCGCCCTTCTTCCAGATCTATTTCTTCTCAGTTCCTGATGTGCTCACTTCTGCTTCTCAGCTTCTTCAGCTGATTGAAGGGGTCATTCTTGAGTTTTCCTTTACCTCTCCCTTTTCTTGTACTTACCTACCTAACTCCCTCCTTATTCTATACTTCACACACTAAATGAAATGGTTTTTGTCTGAGGACAAGTTCGGCTCGCCAGGTGCAGGTCTTTTGATTTGACTCCCGTAGGCGACCTGCGTGTCGTGCTGAGGATGAAATGATGATGAAGATGACACATACACCCAGCCCCTGTGCCAGCGAAATTAACCAATGATGGTTAACATTCCCGACCCTGCCGGGAATTGAACCTGGACCCCTGTGACCAGAGGCCAGCACGCTAACCATTTAGCCATGGAGCCAGACACTTCACACAACAAGAAGGAATTCTCAAGAAAGGTTCCCTCATTGAATGTGAATGCCCTACCTCCTGATAAAACTGGAAAGCTTTACAAAGTTATTGCCTGCTGGTAAGAAAAGATCTGGAAAAACTGGTCTTTTTGATGGGAGAGCCTTTGTATGAAGTCAGTAGTGTGTGAAAATATGAGTTCGTCCTTTTATGCTCTCATATTTGTCTTTTCTCATACTCTATCTCACCCCAGCTCTTGCTGTAATTTAGCGTTTTACTTCATGTCTGTGAAATAAATATCAGATTTGATAAGATGTGACAGTATCTTGTTCAAATTACGAGTTGCCTGCTTTTTGTGAACACTTTAAGACCACCAGCAGTGAAAAGGATGGTAAACATGTACGTTTCATTCACCTGAGATTTCTGGCAATATTCTTCTTCTTCTTTTACTCTTATGACCGCATACAATCATTTTAGTGCCTCTTCTGGTGTTGAAAAATATTTGTGTTGTGAATTTCTTTCTTATGAGTTTGAAGTGGGTGTTTGTGTCCTGGAATTTTTTGTTTCATTTTATCTTATCTGTGGGGTCTTCTGGTGTAAAGCCAATTTCCTTCAGATCCTCTCTAATTTCTCTGATCCACCTACGTCCTGTTGTGGTATTTTTGAGTTGAGATTATACTTGCTTTTCATGGTTGACTGTCAAGAGGTCCCCGAGTAACAGCTCTGGATGTGATCCCGTAAGGTTCCAATTAACGTCAGGGTGATCCCCCTATAAACTGTAAGGCAGCAGCTGGTGATCGATGGTTCCTCCGCCTCTTCTGCTGTTAGGATGTTGCCGCCCACGCTCTTCTACCTTCCTCACCATTGATCATCCAAGTCCAAAGTTGTGTGTGGTCCACGAGAGCTATTTTATTTTGCTCAAGTCCACTGGCAAGCCGGTGAGGAACCCCCTATCTGCCACGTGGGATTATCACCTCTCCCTCTGCTCCAACAGTGTAACAGATTTGTGATGTGGCCATTTTAATGTAAGTAACCAATATTTTATGAATGTGACAAATATCACTTTCAAAAATATATAGAACAAAAAAATGTAACAATTAAACGGGCTGAGCAGCGGTCGCTTGGTAGGCCAGGGCCCTTCAAGGGCTGTAGTTGCCATGGGGTTAGTTAGTCTTATTCCCTCAAAATAGTGTTAGAAGTATAACAAAAGAAGAATTCTCCAAGTCATTTTAAACAATACTACTGAGGTAGAGTACAGCACAACCTCACTTATCTAGACATAATGAATGGTTAAGGAAAAAAAATGAGTGAATTAGGAGAGAAATGGATAGCTCATCCCTCAACCACAGGTTGACAATGGCATACCATTAGTCAGCATGGAAATGAACTTGACTGACAAACTTTAATTGGTGGTTGTTCAGGGATGTTGCTGAGTATTTTAATATAATGAACCCAAGGCCGTTGGTGGCTCATTACTGAGTAATTGGTGGGGGTGGTGACTTTTTGCAATAGCAATATTAAACAGAATGCTTATTAAGGCTTCTACTTCTGTATTTTCAATTTTTTGCTAGTGTAGACCATATTTAATGTGTTTTGAACATGCAATAAATTCCAAATTTATACCAATATGCAATATACCGTAAATGCAAAACTATCTTTTTCATATACATGTTTATTTATGTGTTTTATTCTTCTTTGGGAGCCCACCTAGTGGGCATTATTGTTAAGGCATCAAGTGGTTCGAGTTCCGTTGGTTGAAAACAGTTTCACCATCAGAATGTTGGCCGCAGGATAGGAGAGGTGGTGGTGTACAATTTCTAAACACTAGATTGTGTTCCAAAAGCCTGGATTCAACTCCAATCCTTTCCACAATTCTCATGTGAAGTGAAGGCATGTGATGCTGTTGATGGTGATTTGCCCATCAGATGGGGATGTAAAGCCTTGAGCAGACTCTCGGTGCTATTTGACAGGAGTAGATTATATACCGGCACCAGGTTTCACCCTCTCCCGTTCCTACTATCAAATATCATGTCATTCATTTCATCTCATTAAATCCTCTGATGAGGATGATGTCAGGGGGCATCTGGGCATAGAAACTTGCATATACAAATGTAAGAGATCCACCAAATCAGTACACTATTTAATCAGATAAAAGATATCACCGGATACCAAATATTAATACAAGTTTCGTCCACTTAGTGGACATCTTCAGCTAAATACCATAAGTACTAAACCATTATTAGATTTGAGTTATTAAAAGGGAACAGTGGAATTAAAATCCATAGGGAAACTAATACTGTACTTGATCCATTAAAATCTGGACTGAAGCACCAAATTAAAATATGAATAGAAAGTACATCTATCAAGGTGTAAATCATCAGACATATTACTGGCAAGCTAATCACATGAAAGTCTTAATATTGTTCTTTGATATTTTGATACACAAGGTATTGATGTAGTGAGAAACCAAATTATGTGTCACATATAACAAAGTGCATGAGAAATATTTAAATTAGGGATAAACATCCTCCTGTAGCATCGATCAGTCAACAGGGAACAGTTAAACCTTTAAATTTCACATCTTTCTAACGACAACCACATGTAACGTGTAAAACGTGTGAGGTTCTCCACTGGCCCCGTTTGAAGTTCTTAAGCTGCTCTGCAGCCTTGTTAGAATGCAACTGGTTCTCTATCTGAAAGATTTTAATGGGTCATGTATTAGTTTCCCTATGGATTTTAATTCCATTGTTCTCTTTTAATAACTCATATCTAATAATGGTTTATTTGTCCCAGAGGAATGCGGCACAATTCCTATCCTCGCCGCTAGATGGGGGCTTCATTTCTTCCATTCCTGACCCGGTCAAATGACTGGAAACAGGCTGTGGATTTTCATTTCAATAATGGTTTAGTACTTACGGTATTTAGCTGAAGATGTTCACTAAGTAGACGAAACATGTAATAATATTTGTTATCAGGCGATACCTCTTACCTGATTGAACAGTATACTGAATTGGTGGATTTTTACATTTGTATATGTTTAGTGACATCAATACGGAGCCAACATGAGACTTTTAGTATGTAGAAACTTGCTACAAAGATTCATCTTGCTTCATATCCGACCCCATAGGGAAACAGGATTCTTCTTTGGGAACTTGAACTAAGGAGTTTATGCACCCTTGGGTGGCCTCTGAATGCTTGCTTATGGTTGTTAAGTTCAGATGCCCACAGTTTGCCCAACCAGCTGTCTAATGTATTTAGGATTTTACCATGATTGTAGATGCTGAAAGTATTCCAGTAAATACAGTTTAATTGTAAGTGACTGATAAGAGAACATGAATGACAGAACAAATGTTGAGGAATGTTCTAGGATTTTCTTCAGCAGTGCCATGATTCATGAACATAACTGAAGTTAATTTTGTATATTTCCTTTTTTTAATTCTGATTTTGTGTCTATATAAATTTGTTTTTTCTGTTATCAATTTAAATTAAATGTACAATTTTATTATACTTCTTGGATTCTTATTTGACTGTTAACTTTATCTAAATGCAATTATAATTTCACAGTAATATTATTGAAAGATATCATCTATTTATCAGAATTAACTTAAATTCAATGTTTTTTTCAAAATGCAATAAAATGCTAAATTACAAAAAAGCTATGAAATGCTAAATGTACAAATCAAAATGCTAAATTTCTGAAATCAAAACGCTAAGAAGCACCACCCTTAGTAATTGCATTTCTTTCTTTTTAATTTTTTATTTTAACTGACTTCATCTGGGTTGTAAGGTACATATAAGGGGAAGTCAAATGTAAACTGAACACCTACCATAACACACATTCTGTGCAAAAGTTGGCAGCACTGTTGTTACATATCGATTCTGCCATCGCTGTGGTAGGAGAACTGCATATTGATAAGTCACAGGTGCACACAGTTGTTGGGTTATGTCTTTATTGGTGTACGGACTGGTCTAGTGTGTTTGTCCTGTTGTAGACATTGAGGCAAGCAAAGAAGAGCAGAGAAGTATGGTTTGTTTTCTGGTGGCTGAGGGTGCTGAATTCGCATGTCTGCTATGTATGGTGAACACTGCCTGTCCATGACGAGTGTAAAAAAGAACGAAACATGTACTGTGTATGATTAATTGATTTGGCAAAATGCAAATATAAGTATCAAAAAGGTGGAAGATTTTTTATTGTTATTAAGTCTTTGATGGCCTTATCTGGGAAAACCAATGAATCACAGAGGAAGAAATTTGTGTTCAGGTTGGCATTATCAAAGATCACTTGCATTTCTGAAAAATTTGCGCACATTGGGTTCCACATCAACTGACGGAGGGACAAAAGAGTGATAGAATGGCTTCATATCTGGGTCATCTGCAGCAGTACCACAAGGAAGAGTATGTGTTTCTGTGCCATATCGTCACAGGGGGTGAAACGTGGTGCCACCATTTCGAGCCTGAGAGCAAAGCCAACAATGGAAACATTGCAATTCTCTCCCGCCAAAGAAATCCAAAGCTGTTCACACAAGTTTCAGTAAAGTCATGATGGTGTTCTTCTGCTTAATATATATTAACTTAACCATGATGGCACACAAATGGTCCATATTGACTTAATTATTATAGTTAATTGTGTCCAGGTTCCGTCTTGTCAATACAATTATTATTTAAACTATCATTTACTCATATAAACACTTAAGTAAGTTGCTTTTTATTTAAACGTTGGATTCTCAGCCCGTCATGGTGCCTTTAGTACCATTACATGTTCGTTCTTTTCTTTTTTCTTACAGACAAATGAAAAAGTCCATTTTAACCTGGCAGGCTTGATCTACAAATAACAGATTTACTTTCCCTTAAGATATTTAACTGATAAGCAGATGGTCTCAACACCAAACAGTGGGACTATGAAAGACCATTAATAATGCCACATTTGAATCCAATAGATCAACAGTCAACCAGCTGTATTTTAATATATCACATATAGACATCCAATGCATGAAAGATTTTCATGTTTGAATTTTTAATATTGTTGTATTGTCATCTTGTCAGCAATCTGTTGGCACATAGTTCATTTTAAATAAGGTCTTTGATACATGTGATTTTACCAACAAGCTGAAGAAGATAATTTGGTTTTCTTGAAATATGTACTTGTGTGTGTATGTAAGTAAATGATAGTTTAAATAATAATACATTCTGAATTGTATTGACAAGGCAGAACCTGGACACAATTAACTGTTCTGCTGCTTGTCGACTTCCTCAAGCGTGGAACCACAATCAATGCGCAGCACTATGAAGGCACTTTACAGAAACTGTGTTGCGCCATTAAGTCAAAACGCCCTGGATTGCTGTCGGACGGAGTCATCCTGTTGCATGATAATGCTCGCTCCCATTCTTCCAATCTGGCGACCTGAAGAAAGACATTCATGGACATTGGTTTCATTCGGACGAGGAAGTGCAAGAGTGGGTGCAGTTGTGGATCTATCAGCAACCTACCTCTTTCTACAGAACTGGAATTGATCATTTCGTCTCCCAGTGGGATCAGTGTATTAACACTTTTGGCAATTACTTTTGAATAAAACCATTCCATGGTCATGTTGTAGTGGGTGTTCGATTTTCATTTGACTGCCCCTTATAAAACAACTACACGATTCAACCCGGAAGAACAACTAAATAATTGACTACCTTTGTGTTTGTTTATGTGGAATTCATTTTATTTTTGGAATAAGTTCTCTTTGCTTATATTTGTTTGGCACAGTACTATTTAACTATGCGCCCCAGTACTCGCTGTTGAGCACTGTCTTTGTATTGTCATGGTAGAGGTGGCAAGATTAGAAACTGCAATGTAAACATTATACTTTGCATGATGTTTTCCACTGCTGTTGATATCACTTTACTGTTAGAGGTCTGCTTCTCCATAAGAGGTTATGTGGCTCCATTTCACGTTCTCAAACTACCTTAAATTCTTTAGCATAGGTAGGTGCTTCAAGATAGCAGCTTGCAGTATTAACTCATTGGCATACTTTGCCGACTGCCAGGCGGCTGCGCATGCAGTGACCATTCATACACAGATGCCTGGCGGGCGGTCTGCTGAGAGGTAAGGTTTCTGCAACTAGTTCAAGCCTGCTGTCCACAAATGGCATGACATTCAGTATACCATCTGTAAGCTAAGAATCTGCTCTCTCTCTCTCTCTTGAAGTTGGAATGAACATAAAAGATTGCAGCACGCAGCAGGCAATCACTCACCAAGTAGGGTGATTACCCGCTTGATAATCAGCGGAAATGGCTGGCCCTAGTGAACATTGTATTACGAGGAATAAAATCGAACATATATTATGGGATAGTCAGAGTGAATTGGGCAGTAATGTAGTTTTAGAAAACTAATCAATTTTATTTACTAGCAGTGAAAATTATAGCAGCATAACAAAAAATTTCACATGAGAGTGATGATGCATTTGAAAAAAAGACACAGGAAGGTGGCTGGGAGTGGAGTAGAACAGGTGATAAACCATCCAATTATGATTTTATATGAAATTCTGGAATAAAACCCATCATAAACAGGACCCTCCCTCCAGATCCCTCCCCTACACACATTTCTCAACATGTGATTCACCACTCTTTATGGGATGAGACAGCTACTGAAAAAAACAGTTTTGCCGATCAGTTATTCACAGAGAAAAACTCATCTCACCCTGTATGAGTTCACTGGGAACATTTCACAAAATTTATAACCCTAAACCATGCCATGCTGTGTTGAAAGCAAGACTGGCAAAAAAAGTGTAGTGAGATACGACTGTGAAAGTATTTGGTGGCTTTGCATTTCCAGGAGCATTTTAGGGTGTTTCACACCATTAAAACTTACAAATTGTTCTTCTGGGTGCTGCACTTCACCACATCAAACAAGGGCATGATGGTTTAAAATTCAGTATGTTGCAGATCACATGTATAAATCTTAGTACAGTAGAGTTTCGTTAATCCGAACTAATTGGGACCGGAGTCTGTACGGATTACAAAATTTTCGGATTAACCGGAAAATATTTTCTAATAATAATATTATTGTTTTCACGTCCCGCTAACTACTTTTACGGTTTCCAGCAAGTTTCCATAGACACCTAGGTGCCGGGGTATTCTCTCCCAGGAGTTCTTTTACGTGCCAGTAAATCTACTTACACGAGGCTGACGTATTTGAGCACCTTCAAATACCACCGGACTAAGCCAGGATCGAACCTGCCATGTTGGGGTCAGAAGGCCAGCGCCTCAACCGTCTGAGGAAAATAGTTTCTACAATACAGTACAGTACATACTGTAATTTGAAATGTCCATTCTTTAGAAGTTACATTAATAAAATACTGTATAAAATTACAGTAGGGTAGTTAAGTGCCCGCAGAAGAGAAAACGACAATGAAAATGACATTAGCGAGTGGATGGAAGCTGACTGACATCAATTACAAACAGACCAAGAAATTGTAGCAACGGAGGAGAAAGAATCTGGAGTTGATGAGGAACAGAGTGATGACGAAGAAGACCACAATGAACAACTAGTGTCACATTCAGATGCCGCGGCCGCCTTAGAACTTGCTGTATGCTACGTCAAGCAACACTCCGCTGCTATATCCACTGAAATGGCGTATGGCTTTTAGTGCCGGGAGTGTCAGAGGACAAGTTCGGCTTGCCAGATGCAGGTCTTTTGATTCGACTCCCGTAGGCGACCTGCGCGTCGTTATGAGGATAAAATGATGATGAAGACGACACATACACCCAGTCCCCGTGCCAACGAAATTAACCAATTAAGGTTAAAATTCCCGACCCTGCCGGGAATCAAACCCGGGACCCCTGTGGGCAAAGGCCAGCACGCTAACCATTTAGCCATAGAGCCGGATGCTATATCCACTGATGTGATGTTTATGAGACACTGGTTTAACACTGCATCTGCGAGTAGGTTCCAATCACGACGGCAAAAGAAACTAACAGACTTTATAAAGATAAACGACCAGTGATTGATGGTTTATGATGTGTAATTATGTTTACATTAAGTTATTCTAGTAAAATATGACTAACAAAATGCAAGTAAATCTTCATTTCATATGTTCTTTCATTTCAATAAGGAGAATTTTTTTAAAAATTGAATATTTCACTTCGGGTTAACTGGACTTTAGGATTAACGGGACTCTAGTGTAGTGTAAAACGGTATCTTATGCATGAAAAAATGGTATACATGCACATGCTGAGTACATTAAAATGGGTATGTCAGTGGGTTAACTGCTACCCCACTGGGCGAGTTGGCCGTGCGGTTAAGGGGGCGCAGCTGTGAGCTTGCATCAGGAAGATAGTGGGTTCGAATCCCACTGTCGGCAACCCTGAAGATGGTTTTCTGTAGTTTCCCATTTTCACACCAGACAAATGCTGGGGCTGTACCTTAATTAAGGCCACGGCCACTTCCTTCCAACTCCTAGGCCTTTCCTATCCCATCGTCGCCATAAGACCTATCTGTGTCGGTGCGACGTAAAGCCAATAGCAAAAAAATACTGCTACCTCTTGGAGAAGGTCACAGATTAATCTCATAATATCCATCTCTTATTTTAAGAGGATACTTTTTACAAAGATTAGCAAAATAATTTTAACCAGAAAGCTCATTGATTATGGCTGTGGAGAGATTATGTACCTTACCTGTACAGGTGTCCTAGGAGGCATGGTCAAGATAGAGGGCTGGGCCGAGTGGCTCAGACGATTGAGGTGCTGGCCTTCTGACCCCAACATGGCAGGTTCAATCCTGGCTCAGTCTGGTCGTATTTGAAGGTGCTCAAATACATCAGCCTCGTGTCGGTAGATTTACCGGCATGTAAAAGAACTCCTTTGGGACTAAATTCCACCACCTTGGCGTTCTGAGAAAACCATATAAGTAGTTAATGGGATGTAAAGCCAATAACATTATTATTATTCAGAGATATGACAGGAATAATCATTTGAAGCAAAAAACTTCTGCGTAGTCCTACTATGGGCACACAGTAAATATCTGCATGTATCATTACATAAGGAAAACTTGCACCCATTTCAAAACGTCAAAGAGGTTGGATGGGTAAGACACATACGTGCATGCAACTAGTTCAAAAACAAGTGTACATTAAGTGTGTTGTATCTCGGAAACCAATCAGAATAGGGCATATGTCCATATGAAGTTTTTTGCTTCAAATGATTGTTCCTGTCATATCTCTGAATATTGACCCTTTCTGCTGGGACACTCTGTATATGCAGAAAAATTATTCATATGTGTTCCCTTATAATCCATTATAAATCAGTGTTCTGTTTGAATTTTGAGATAATTTGTTGAATATTGCAAAGTATAGGATTCAGTCCTTAAATGGTTTAGGTATTATCAGATTTGAGGCTGCAACATTTATGTGGAAAATGACACTTTAGATGAATATAATTTTATTCTTTGATACAATTTTCTTCTTGATACACCCCAATTAGCTCATGTATATATTATAAATTGTGTGCTCAACTGAAATGTAAAATTTATCCCTTACAGATTTAATACGGATATATACAATGGCCTCTGGCGGAGAAATCATCAATGGACTGTTCTGGTTTGTGATCCTTGTTCTAATATCATGGTGGGTTGCAGCATTCTGCTTTATCCCCTACATTATCGTCAGTGTATTGACACCATGTTTAAACCCACTGAAAGATATAGGTGACATCTTGCTTGCAGGGGTGAAGTTTCCCAGCAAATGTTCTGAGAACATGGTAAATTGCAAGTCTTGTGGATTGTAAATCTAATAAGTAAACACACTGTAATGTAAATAGGCAATCAAACTAGAGTTTTTATGTATACTTATAAAATTATTTTTCTATCTATGCTCTATCTTTTAGAAGATTTTTATAGACTCTTGAAACAGTACATATTTTATACAGTAATTGAATAATTAAAAAACAGTTGATGTTCTACAGTATTTATGTTGATTTTGACCTTAATTGTGCAGTAATTCTCCTGAAGATGCAGTGAAATGTTATGAAGTGCTACTTCTATCCCAAAATGTAACCTCATCTTCTTTTATAGAGTTATGCCTTTCAGTGTTCAATTTGCAACAAGCCTTTGTGAATTAACTACCTCCACAATCCTGTATTTGTAACTAGCTCTTTGGCCTCATTTAGGTCCATACCTCGTACCTTTAAATCAGAGTTGAACTATCGTCACCTTGGTCTCCCTTTACTCCTTTTATCCTCCACAACAGTGTCCATTATTCTCCTAGGTAACCTATCCTCCTCCATTTGTTTCACATGGCTTTATCACCAAAGCCAATTTGTGTTTACAGCTTCTTCAAATTCATTCCTAACTTAGTCCAGCTCCATGGCCTGAGAGGTCCTGGGTTCGATTCCTGGCACAGGTCAGTTCCTCGGGCACAGAGGCTGGATGTTTGTACTGCCTCCAACATTACAATTCATGTTAGATGGCCCTGTCCTCACAGATGTGCAGGTTGCCTAAAAAGCATCAGCTCAAAAGAACTACACTAGGTCTCTCCGGAGGGCACACACCATTATTATTATTATTATTATTATTATTAATAACTTAGCCTTTATCTCCTCATTCGAATACTCTCCTGCTATTGTTCCCACCTGTTTGTACCAACATTCATTCTTGCTACTTTCATGCCCGTTACTCACGAATATGATATCCCGAATCCACCCAATTTTTATTCCTGTACAGCAAAGCCAATCTGAGAACAGACTAGTGTAAAGATAGTTTCGTCCAAAAGCCGACTTTTATCTTACAGAGCACTGTTGATCGCAACTACTAGCTCAGTGCATTAGCTTTGCTGCATCTTGATTCAGTTTTACTTACTATATAACCATCCTGGGAGAATACACAAAATAATTGGCCTGCTCCAGCTAAATATAGCTATTTAAACAAATAACCATTTAAATTTAGAAAAACTGATTTAGTAATAATGAAGGCAAATGTTGAAAACTGGCCTAAGGATTCTTTTTTCTACACTGGCATGTTTGAAGTGGACGCCTTTAGATATTGTTTCAGTTCCGCGAAATAATCATCCCATTGTTAAGAGCATGAAGTATAGAAGAGAATGGTCTATGTTATTATATTTTAGTTCAGTGTAAATAGAACTCTGCAAACAAAGGCTCCAATTTGATATCCCATGCCCATCAAGAGGGCAAACCTCATAATGGATGTGTACCATATAAACCATAGAAATGTAATTATGTAACTGTATGATGTCAAGTCCCATAACCGGGCAGACTAAACATCGAGGAGTACCATTTCAGCCATAACAGTGTAATTATATAAACAAATACTTTAAACCATTTACATGGAACTCTGTAAACAAAGATTCTTGTGTGATATCAGTGTCTTATGACACAGCAGATTTTATAATTGTGGTGTACCATTTAAACCAAAATAGTATAACCAAGAACCCTGTAATCATTTTAAGCCCAACGATGTTCTTTTCAATTCTTCCAAATATATTTATTTTTAAACATAACCATATTTCTTATGTAGGTCTTGTCCATGATTGTGAATTCATTCTTCATGAGTGGTAAAAGTTTTTATTATTTCATAAACCAACTTCATCAAAATTAGGCTGTGTGAATTGATAGACTGAAAGGTATCTGGTGTTGTTTGCTTCTGGACAACACTACTATTAACAATGCCTTTTGTTTTTTTTATCACCAAATTATTACTGATAATTGAAGATATTTTCTTGGATCCCAGTAGTTTCTTTCATTAAACTGAATAAATCCTTAACCCTCAAACTGGCGTACATTTATCCTGTGGTGGCAGGGATATTTTACCAGCATTGCAGACTCGAAGTATAAATTCTGCCAAAAATCATTCACAAGTCATATATCCACAAAACAGTACATCATTTAGCACCTTCCAGAAGCATTAAAGGACAAAAAAACCTATTGATTAAGTTTAATTTTGTTTTTGTAAAACTTTCGCTGTATGTAACATGTTTATATTTTGGGTGAAATTTAAAAAAATGAGATGTACAAAAGGAGCACCATTTTATAGCAAACCAGCTGCAGTACCCGTCATTGACGGGACAATCATATAGTTGTCTAACTCTGCCAATATTCAGGCTGTTTTACTCGGGACGCAGCAATAATCCCGTCTATTGCAGATGAGACAAATCACATCACAACAGTGGTCAATGTAATGTTATTGTTGATCAGTTTTATGAGCTTTCATTATTGTAGGCCTTCACATTTAGTTTTCTTCTGACTTTGTAATATTAGGACATCTAAATCTGATGTAAAGGCAGTTCAATGTTGTTTAAAGGGGCCTAACAGCTAGGTCATTGGCCCTTTCATGACTCCCTCTTGTCTTCTTCAAGCAATTGTTCCTTTACGATTTCTATAATCATCTTCACAATTTGCCTTCTCGATATGGACCCATGACCACGCGGTTTTACACCTTAAGACAATCATGACCAAAACCATCGCCAGTTAACAGGATTAAACAATATTCCCATGTTAGCAATGCTGGCGTTGATATTGACCAAGTAACAAAAAGTCTAAATTTACGAATTCTAGTATCATAGTCGGTACGGTAAAACTGCATAAGACATAAATGATCGGAACTTGTATTCTCTATAGCTTTTGTTATATAATACTTTTCAATAGGACCAATAACATCGGTATTTCAAAAATGAAATTTTAGGCACCTTCCTTTAAACCACCATTTATTTCATCTAGTGTGAATAAAATTTTTATAGCCTAGACTGTAGTACCTTATTCCCAGAATTTACATACAATTCTGTTCACCCATTTTTTCATGGCCGGGTGCTGATAAGGACTTAGCAACAAAAATTGAAATTCATGTTATCATAGCTAGTATAGTAAAACTGGATAAGACATCAGTGATCGGAAATTTAATTTTATACAACTTTAGTTATGTAGTATTTATTGATAGGACCACTCGTAAAATAAATATTTGAGAATTACATTTTAAACCTTCCCCTAAACTACCATTTCACTCAGATTATTTATAGCCTAGATTGTAGTGCCACATTTCCCGACTTTACATACTGATTTTCATTAAACCGAGCTCGATAGCTGCAGTCGCTAAAGTGCAGCCAGTATCCAGTATTCAGGAGATAGTGGGTTTGAACCCCACTGTCGGCAGCCCTGAAGATGGTTTCCCATTTTCACACCAGGCAAATGCTGGGGCTGTACCTTAATTAAGGCCACAGCTGCTTCCTTCCCACTCCTAGCCACTTCCTTTCCCATCCTCGCCATAAGACCTATCTGTGTCGGTGCGACGTAAAGCAAATTGCAAAAAAAAAAATTTTCATTAAATTATCTTCAGCCATTTTCTCGTGATGTGCGTACATACGTACGTACATACATACATACATGCGCACAGAGGTGACGGAAAATTTAAAACTGCATTTCCTTGTTACTGTGGACATGACCGATACAGAAATAACTCTTATTTTTATGTATATAGATACAAATATTTATGAAGATCATTGCACTGTTCTCAACTGAATGTACACGTCATAAACCAATTTTACACTACAACTTGTGCACTTCATCAAAGTTACTTGGGTGGGTCTTACTTTTCCCTCCACTTTTTCCTCGGCCCTCAAGAAGTGTACTAGTTTATGATAACAGCCCTGGTGAATCCTACCATTACACCCTGGGCACCAGTATGTAGACTCCTTCTTCATCTTCTTTTCTTCTAAGGAGACAACATGCAGGCAATTGTTATTCTGTGGAAATTTTTGGAGGACATGAAATGGGCATCTTGCATGACCTGCTGGCCACACAACTGGTATAGGAATTTGGATGGGTTCATTTGCCAATCCTCTAACTTCACTAATCATGAAGTCTTGTTTTGGTAAAGGCTTATGGGTGTTCTTCATGTACAGAATGAACGCATCAAATAATGCCATTGGAAACAATTTGCTTCTGGTACCTTCTAGTTGGTCTGGAATAGGTGGCATAATAAATGCATTTATCTGTGTTACACACACCTCCCATAAACATATTATACTTGTGCATCGGTAGTGATTTTTACCCTCTCATTTCCTTTACGGCTCCTTACAACAACTCGGAGCATTACTGCATGGTCCTTGAACATTAGCCTACTCAAGACGTCAACAAGATTTCTTGCTGGCACTGACACTAAATTATCTCACCAGCCAGCAAATTCAGTCCATCAGATAAACCAAGAAATGTTTCAATATTACCAGATATTACATATATGAGTACATATCAACACCAAAAGGAAAACTAGCGACTAAATGTGCTGGTGAGTGATTGCCTAGCTGCTAGTGCAAGGACTGTAAATTATGAGCTTGATATTGTTTGATATTGTTCTACATATCAGAATGTTTGATATTGTTCTACATATCAGAACAAAATGTGAATGTACAGTATAAACTATTTCTTGCTACAGATTAGTTGTTTCTCTTTTGACTGACACGTAATTAACATCTTTTAATGACTAATAATTCGATGAATGTGATAAAATAAAGAGCATGTCTAAACGCCTGATATCGGGCATTGCCACAGGAGAAACGAATGAAATGCCTGATATCAGGCACTTGCCAGTTCGAGGGTTAATAAAAAATAATTTATCATTCTGTTTAGTTCAGACTGAAACACACAAAATGTACACTCAATTAAAGAAAGCATTACATTGAGATTTCCTTTGTTCTTCCCACTTTGAAGACAAACTGTGATCCAAGAAGACAAACAACACGATGGAACAAATCTGATTAAAAGTATCCATGTGGGCTCTTTTTTTTATGCATGACATGTGTTTTTTTACAATATATTGTGTGGTCACTGTTTTTTTTTTTTTTTTTTTTGTTGCCATTAGTCAAACAGTTTCCATAACTATTTCCACAATCAAACTGGATTTTACCTTCTTGAAAAGGCTCAAAATGGTAGGAGCAGAATAGAACTATGTCTTGTGTTCAACCTGTGAATTTCAAGTAGGTCTCTGAGGCACTGCTTTGATAAATGATCCAAATGATTAGCAGAATACTAGTGAGTTATATTGTGACTTCTACAGTGAAAATATAGCAGTTTCCCATCAATGTTTCAGGAAATAATTATGTTAGAATGGACAAGCATGCTATCGTAAAGATTTTCTCTTAAAAATACGTAATTTTGGAAAACCTCCTGGAGTATATTATTCTCTTTGTAATGGAAGACAACAAACAAGTGCAACTGAAGTCAAATACAGGAAGAGAGTAACATTGTAAGGAACACAAAGTAAGATAAACACAGTCCTGTCATTGTATTTACCCTATTATGTGTTTCTTTCAAAATGACTTAGTGCCTTTGTTTGTTAACTGTAGAGCGAATGTGATTGAATCACTGGCTGGTGTCCAGCTACAGTGCAGAACGTTTACAGTTGTCAAAGATTACTAAGATGTACTGTAATAAGAGATTTGTATTTAAGGATCTAATTGAATGATGACAATTCTAACAACTAAATACTCTGCAGGCTTATCGGCAGTTAATGGAACATTAAACATGCAGATTTATAATAAATAAATCATTGCAAGCTCTTGTGTTGGAGTTGAATAGTTTTATGGAATTTTAAGGTTTCTGCTGCTAAAACTGTGTTTGTTAAAAGATATCAGTGGCAGCTGATGCTGTCTATAATATAATTTGATCAACTAAGAATGTTACTAAACACAACTGTAATATACATTATACATACATATATATATATGTATATATATACTTTATATTTGTGTGTCTCATATTACCTTGTATAATATGAAATAAAATAACCTATGCAAATATGAATATTCACAGATAATTAGTATATAATAATTATATTAACTTTAAAAAAAGAGAAATAGAATTACGTTCTTTGTCCAGGTTAGACCATTTCTTCTTTCTATGAACGTTGTGCACAGGTTACGAACATTTCAGATACATTGCAGTATTCTTTAGATTGTTATATCCCTATTCAATCTGAAGTGATTAATCTTTCCCCAGGCAGCAAAAATTAATGAAATCGTAATTGTTATGCAATTTCTGCCACAATAAACACAACAGGACATCTTGTCACTACGAGAATCCATGCAAAACTAGTTATCAGTTGTCACATTCAGTGATCTGAAAAATTTCAAGTACCATTAAGTGACCTTTTTTCATGTGGATAACAGACATGAATTATAACAACTTTCAGGCAAAGTAAAAAAAATATATATATATGTACTTAAAGAGTATGTATGTATCTGAAATATGGACCTGTGAAAAATGATATAAGGTGGAGAAATGTCATTAGAGAAACCTGCAGTGCAGTCCTCTCAACATCAAGTGCTGAAAACACTGTAGATACTGATTTTCGTTATTACAAAATACAAAAGAAACATATACAAAAATTGTGAGAAAAAAATTCATATTTAATATGTAATTGAAGCTAGTTAAAATGCAACAGCAAAATTATGACCAAGGCCCCTCAGGTACTGTACGAGCCTGTTTTTCATGTTTATATTCCAACTCTGCATTATCCAAAGAACAACATGGAACTGCTATAACAGATTTCTTTTAAATTTACCTCGTACAACAAATACATGTGAGACGTAGCACAATCACAGAAATAAAGTTGTTGGCCAGGGTCAACCATCAATTTATAAACTGTTGGAACACTTACAAAAGGAAACTTTTGAGGTATGTCGAGATATAGAAAGGCTGGAAATTGGCCACTCGCCTAAAAAAAAGGGAAAAAAAAGGAAGAAGTGTATTTAAATCCTGACAGCAGGTACCAGGAATATAAACATGAAAAACAGGCTCGTACAGTACCTGAGGGGCCTTGGTCATAATTTTGCTGTTGCATTTTAACTAGCTTCAATTACATATTAAATATGGATTTTTTTCTCATAAATTTTTGTATATGTTTCTTTTGTATTTTGTAATAACGAAAATCAGTATCTACATGTTATTGTGCTACAGTATTCAATTTCACATAATACGTAATGACATGATGACATTATGACATGACATTCTTTCAGATGTGACAAACTATCAATGTTAAAATTGAAATGATGCTTGTTGTTTTAAGAGGCCTAACATCGAAGGTCATCGGCCCCTTAAATTGAAATAAGAAATAATGTAGTTCAACCTATTCAATACAAATAAATAAGAAATGTAGTGTTACATTTCTATTTAATTATAAGCGGAATCGGTACTGGTTTCGACCACAATCTGAGTCATCATCAGCCAAATGAAATGCAAAAAACAAAGCATAGGTAAATATGAAATTAAAGAGTGAGTGTTTCATAAAAAACAGTTGAAGAGGCAAAATATGTTAATGGGGATTGACACTGTGCAATTTTAAATCGTAAAATCTAGAAGAAGTAGAAAGTCAGTCACTTATAAGAAGTAAGGCGCGATCTTCTGAATAGTAGCACAACACACGCAAAGTTCAGCACTGTCTAATAATGTTTACAAGAAGAGGTGAAAAGTTAAATGAGCCAGCATGCATATATTATCAGGCGCGAAGTCACAATATAATTTAATGAATATGAAGTCCCAAAATTGTCTAGAAGTCGAAGACGAGTTGCTTGATTGAAGCGAACTGCTAGCTCCTGAAGATCAGCGCAACACACTCGATGTCCGCCACTGTGCTTTCAAATGCCGATGGAAACCGGTGAATAGCTTGATGAACCAGTCTATAATTGTTTCAGTTGCGAAAATGTGTGTGTGTGTATATATATATAAATAGTACAATTTAATATAATTGAAGTACGTAAACAGGATCTTGTAGATTCTTTAGAACAGTTGACGTAAAACTATCAACATGACGAAAATTCTGCAGTTCATCTTTGTCGTGACCAAAAGTCTTACATTGTGTTTTCCGTCCCCAGGTTCACATGAACTTCGAGTGTATCTTTAAGATCAAATACATAGTCAATTTTACCTGCCTGAGGAGACCAATTCTCCTTGGATTGAATAGGGGTACGTCAGTTGCTTCGATAAGGAAAACTGTAATTTGCTCAAAATGCTGATAACACTTGATATACACGGTTCGACCCGTTCAGACCCTCTCTGTTGCATATGAAACCAGTTTTGAAGACATATTGAAACAAGACCTAAATAGTGAACATTCATGACCACTGTAACTTAATATTAGGCTTTATAGTTAGAAGGTCATGCATACATGTGACTAGCACCACCAGGAAAATATTAAGATGAAGAAGAAATTTTTTTTTTTGCTAGTTGCTTTATTCGCACCGACACAGACAGGTCTTATCGCGACGATGGGATGGGGAAGGGCTAGGAGTGGGAAGGAAGTGGCCGTGGCCTTAATTAAGGTACAGCCCCAGCATTTGCCTGGTGTGAAAATGGAAAGAAGAAATTAGTAGTAGTAGTAGTAGTAGTAGTAAACTTTATCACCATCCTTAATATGATCCATGATCAAATTTAAATTAAGATCGTCTTTCTGATGTTTAGAAATATTGTTGTACAGTAGAGGAGAGTCAGTAAGAATAGCACTTTGGTGGTGGGGATAGTAGTACACGGTGTACATATTATACCCAAAGTTGGAAAGAAATCAGTATGCAATTTGCATGCAAGAAGAAAACTAATGAGAGTATCTTAATTTACATATTAAAAGGACTTTCTCTCAAAACTTATTCACTTACACATCATTTTTAAATAACTACTAGGGTAATCCCAAAAATAAGTTCTACTATTTTTTTATAAATACAGAACTCTGTTAGTGTGGCTGTTGGTCACAATATTGTGAAGAGTGCTTCCCCGCGCTCACAAATAAACATGCGCACGCTTCACTGAGGCACTCAATCTTGGCTTGATAGCCGTTGAGAATGGAGCTCCCATTGGATGTTACTGCCAAGTGCGAAGTGCACGCAGTTATTCAGTTTTTGAACGCAAAAGGTACTGAACCAATTGAAATCCTTCACCAACTGACGGAAGTGTATGGTGATGATGAAGATCTTAATTCCCATAGGGAACCTGAAATATTTGTTCCAAATCAACTTAGCACACTGGGGCAAAATGCTGGCAACCAGGAATAAGTTAGCTGGAAAATTTATAATGTCCAATAACACACCAACTTTATTGCTATTTGTGTATGGTGAGTCGTTCATGGATGTAAAAAATGTTCGTAAGTGGTGTAGAGAGTTTGCAGCCGGTTGGACTGAAATTCATGACAAATAAAGGAGCGGGAGAGCATCACTTTCCGTCTAGACAGTCGTGAAGGTTGAGCAAATCATGCGTGAAGATAGGCGGATCACCCTGGATGATCTCTGCACTTTGGTTCCTGAGGTTTCCTGAAGCACCGCTAGAATTTTAACGGAAAAGTTGAAATACCGGAAGGTGTGTGCAAGATGGGTGCCCATGCTGACTGAAGACCACATGTGGCAACGAGTTTATTCTTCCTGCGCATTTCTTCAATGCTTCGCAGCCGAACAGAACAACTTTTTGGACTCAATTTTCACGGGTGACGAAACCTGGGCGTTCCACTTTACACCTGAGACCAAGCAACAATCACTACAGTGGCGGCATCCCTCTTTGCCAAAGCGGCGGATATTCAAGCAAACACATTCTGCCGGTAAAGTCATGACAACTGTGTATTGGGTTTGAAAAGGGGTATTGTTGGTTGACTTTATGCCTGCTGGGATCACAGTTAATGCTGACAGGTACTGTGAGACCCTGAAAAACTCAGACGGGCAATTTAGAACCAGAGAAGAGGAATGTTGAGCAAGGGCGTAAACAGTCTCCATGACAACGCTCGCCTGCACGTCGCCCGGCAAACCGTTGCTCTCCTGCAACAGTTCCAATGGAACATCATAACCCACCCTATAGTCCTGACTTGGCGCCCAGTGACTATCACTTGTTCCGTAAGTTGAAAGAACATTTGGCCGGAAAGCGATTCAGCATCGACGACGAGGTGAAAGATGAGGTTCACAACTTCCTGAATAGCATGACGGCAAGCTGGTATGACACGGGCATACAAAAACTGTCACAGTGTCTACAAAAATGCATCGACTGAAATGATGGTGATTATGTACAAAAATAGCTAAATGTTCAAGCTGTAAAATGATGTAAACCATTGTAGAAATAAACAGGTCTAGGTATTTATAAAAAAAATAGGATACCTTATTTTTGAGATTAAGTTTGTATTTATTTAAAAAAATTAATTTAATTATTTGAAGGATTGGTAAAATATCGCACAAATTGCTTCTTGTAATGGAATTAATTGTACTTTATGTGGCCCTAAAAGTTCTGAGAGTGTTATCATTCTTTATGCAAAACAGACATTCTTCAGTTCTTACAGAAAAATCCCCATGTGGGTGGAGGCGGTAGAATAACACTCACAGTATCCCCTGCCTGTTGTAAGAGGCGACTAAGACGGGCTCCAGAGGCTCTGAACTTTGGAGCGTGGGTTGGCGACCATGGGGCTCTTAGCCAAGTCCTGGCATTGTTTCCACTTACTTGTGCCAGGCTCCTGACTTTCATTTATCCTATCCGACCTCTCTTGGTCAACTCTTGTTCTTTTCCAATCCCGAAGGTATTAGAGCACTCGAGGCCTAGGGAGTCTTTCATTTTCACGCCCTTCGTGGCCCTTGTCTTTCTTTGGCCAACACCTTCATTTTTCGAAGTGCCGGATCCCTTCCATTTTTCTCTCTGATTTGTGTTATATAGAGGATGGTTGCCTAGTTGTACTTTCTCTTAAAACAATAATCACTACCACCACCACTCTTAGAGCAAAACAAGAAACTGACGTGGCTATAAGAACTCTAGAAACATTGAAAACAAATAATCCCCTGTGTAATAAGATGATAAAATAAGAATTGCAAGAAGAGCATACATTCATAAGAGTCGTAATTAAAGAACCATCATGCAATGGATTTAACAAATTTTAAACATTTCAACCAGTGAATCAAACCATCCCAACCTTTCATTTTGAAATACCCATCCTAACCAGGAATGCTTATTTCCCGTTCACTGGATATGTACACTACATAACTTAACACTTAATTTAAATTTGACCAGGCGAGTTGGCCGTGCGCGTAGAGGCGCGCGGCTGTGAGCTTGCATCCGGGAGATAGTAGGTTCGAATCCCACTATCGGCAGCCCTGAAAATGATTTTCCGTGGTTTCCCATTTTCACACCAGGCAAATGCTGGGGCTGTACCTTAATTAAGGCCACAGCCGCTTCCTTCCAACTCCTAGGCCTTTCCTATCCCATCGTCGCCATAAGATCTATCTGTGTCGGTGCGACGTAAAGCCCCTAGCAAAAAAAAAATAAAAATTTGTGGAGCTACACAGGCAGTATAAGTTACATGCCCTATAGCTATTTTAACTTTCAAATGTACACAGTTAAAAAAATTAGGGACATGTTTTTAAACGTATGCCATGCTCCACAAAACAATACCTCACACCCAGGTATATTACCAACTAAACCTTTGTTCTTCGCCGTTGAAGTATACAAAAGATCATTGATGGATTCACTTTCAGTTTCACAACACAAACGGAAATGTCCAAATAGGGACGAAAACAAAGTGATAACAGTCCTCCAGGGTAGATTTTTATCACAGTTGGAGAGCTTCAGTATGGAGTATGTCCTCCATGGGCATTTATCACAGCTTGGCACCTATGTGGCATGCTCCGTATAAGTCGACGGAGGTCACGTTGCGGTATCAGGTTCCATTCTTCAATGAGAGCCTGTTTGAGGTCTTGGAGCATCTGTGGTGGAACAGGACGCCCACGAACACTTCTGTCCAGCCTATCCCACACATGCTTAATGGGATTAAGTTCAGGACTCACTGCTGGCCATTTCATCTCTTGAATGTCCAGTTCTCGCAAGACAGCTCTGATGATGCGCGCTACATGAGCCCTGGCATTGTCGTGCATGAGTACGTATTCAGGGCCAACACTGTATGCAGCAACCAACACATGCTGTAGCAGTATCTACTCGATGTACCCCGCAGTGGTAAGATTACTATGGATGGCGACAAGATCCGTACGTTACAAGTTATAAATCTCATTGTAAAACCGTATTGGATTTCAGAATACGAAGTTATTATATTAATAAAACCACCTTTCCAATATACAATAGTCCTTTATATTTAGGATAAAACTTTAATTACAAGTAGGACATGTTTCGCTCAATCTTAGTGAGCATCATCAGCTATAGATAACATAATCCATGATGGGTCAGGGCCCTGATCCTGGTATATATAATGAAAAAAACGTCTAATATACATTGATAAAATACAAATTTTAACAATTTAAAAATAATCAGTAAGATTATATTATGTCTATTAAAATAAATACTGATCATTAAAATTGCTTAAAATGTAAGTGGAATGAATGACATGAAATGTTACTATAGTATGTAGTGATTAAATGTTCGTATAAATCAATGACCATAATAATCTTCGCTCAATTGCATTAGACAGTTTATGATTAAAAACAGTTATTCACATAAGGGTGAGCTCTTGTAATGAACTATGATGTTTTTTAAAATAAACATGATGAGGAATGCTAAAATCACATATATTGGTTTAAAAACGAACTGCACTGATGATAAAACGTTGTCTGGATCGGCGTAAATAACCTTATAGGACTTCCTCGTGTTGTGTTTCAAACATTATGTTATATCCATCCCATCCTAAAAGTCCCTACGAAGAAACACTGAGGCAAAATCAGAGAAAATAATAAATCTCACATTAATGCAGCACAAGACACTTCCTCATCTGCCAGCAATAACGTACTGAATAATTGTTCATAAATTTTAAAGAAAGGAAGAAATTGGGTACAAATTACCTTCAAATATGCAGTTCAAGCTACTGATTTTCATCATCATCCTATTTTAACTTCACAAAAACTCAAAGCTTTTATCCCATCATCTAATGTTCTAAGAGTAGGTCTAATTCAAGGTGTAGATAAAGCACTTAAAAACAAAGATATTCAGGAACAGTCCCAATCAAGCGTGTCCAGCGGTTCAATAGTAGAGTTAGTATTTAGAAATTTCATGATCCGTATTGAAGTGGGATTACAATATTTAAAAATTAAGAGGGTTCCTCCTATTCAATACAAAGATGTTTATTAATGTGAAAGAATTACATATTGTTCAAATGAGGTACTAGTTTCGGCACCAGATATGTGCCATCATCAGCCACAAAGTCAAATCGGGCAAACACAATAAAACCTTAAAACAACTATAAACACACTATAACATTTGCATGGATGAATATGAAATATGACTTTAAAACAACTTTAAAAACACACTATAACATTTGCACAGATGAATATAAAATACGGTAGATGATGAAGTTGCATTCCATTTTAAAATCCGTTAAAATGATGACTCCGTTGTTGTATACCCATGGCGGTTTGTCCAGCTTATCTATAACTTTAGTTTTTTAAAACTGTTAAATTATGCTGTGAGATTTATTGTCATATGAAGTTGACACTATGCGTGTTCTGTAGTTTGGTTCCGGAAAATAAACGTAAACATGAACTTGGTAAGATCCAAAGAATTAATGCCTACTTCAATATGGGTTGAGGAACCTGGGGAAGAAATTAGAAGTCGAATTAGGCAAAAGATCGGAAGGAAAGATCAAAAAGAAAAGTCTAGAAAAACCCAGAGAATACTAGAAACGAACTCACCTTGAGCAGCCTGAGTGATCGGCGGACAGAGCTGGACTGATGGATGCAATTATAAGGTTAAGGGGCGAGGCGTAAGGGAGGAGAGGGGAGGGGTAGAGGCGGAGCAACTGTCACGGAGCTAAGGTGGAGCGGAAGGATGTGGTAGTGGGGGTAAATGATGTGGATATGTACTGCGTATGGTTTGAAAGATCGAATTGTTTTTAGGTGGTCTAATATTTCTTAGCCATTTAATTAAGAGATCATAAAGAATATTAGATTTCTCGGAAATTTCATTTAAATTATAGTTAGGGTTGAAATATTGATCGCAATGAATGAAACAATTTTCGACAATGTTCATAATTGGCCCTTTGTTTGCTATTTGAAGTATTTCAAAATCATGTTCTACATCAGTAAACTTATGATTAGAGTCGTGAATGTGTTGGCCTATAGCAGAAAACTTGTTATATCTTACCGCATTGACGTGCTCTGAATATCTGGTTATGAAGTTACGTCCTGTTTGTCCCACGTAGGAGGCGCTGCAGTCGATACACTTGAATCTATAGATTCCAGATTTGGAAAATCTGTTACGAGGTGTTGACTGATGTTGAATTATGTATAATTTCTGAGGTCCTATTATTAGTTCTGAAGATGATTTTTACGTTATGTTTTCGAAAAACATTGGTGATTTGATGGATACCGTCGTTGAATGTAAAAGTAGATGAAACATTAGTTATAGGTTTTTCTTTAGTGAGAGTGGTCTTGGGCCGGTGTCCAAATTTATTGATTATCTGTTCTATAAATGATCTGCTGTAACCGTTGAATTTGGCGATTGCTCTTATAGTGTTGAGTTCGCTATCGAGGTCTTTTTTAGACATAGGTATCGTGAATGCACGATGAACCATGCTATTATACGCTGCATGTTTGTGTGTTTGAGGGTGTATGGAATCTTGACGAATAGTATTGGCAGTTTGTGTCTGTTTTCTGAAAATTCTATATGAAAGAGCAGATGGATTTCTGAGAATAGTTAAATCCAGAAAATTAATTACTTTATTATTTTTGGACTCAAGTGTAAATTTGATGTGGGGGTCAATATTGTTTAGTTCTTGCAGGGTAGAGGTCGCATTCTTGATTTCTTCATCCATTATAACAAATGTGTCGTCAACATATCTGGCCCACATGAGGATGTTTGGAAAAGTATTGCTATTTATTTTTGTATATTCCAGAAAATCTAAATAAATGTCCGCTAGAATTCCCGATGCGGGTGATCCCATAGCCAGTCCATTTTGTTGATAGATGGTTTCATCAAATTTAAAGAAATTATTGTTGATGACCAGTTTCAGAAGAGAAATAAAATCTTGTATTTCTAATTTGCTGAGAGAGTTCTGTTCGTTTAAGTTATCTTCAATAATGGAGAAAAGTTTGGTTGTGGTTATGCTTGGATACATATTTACTATGTCGAAAGAATGAAGGGTATGGTTGGGTTGTACCTTAAATGACTTCATTTTTTCAATTAGTTCAGTAGTGTTCTTGATGGATTTTTTAGAGAGAAATTGACAGTTCTTAGTTAAAAATCGTTGAACAAATTGCGCAATTTTATATAGAGGGCTGGGTTTATAGTTAATAATAGGCCGGATAGGGACGTCAATTTTATGTATTTTAGGGAGGGCTTTAACTGTGGGTAGACCTGGATTCATATTTAATAGTTTTGATTTTTCTTGATCTGTAAAAAGAAAAGATATATTCTTTAATGTTTATTTTAACTGTCGCTGTATTTTCTGTGTAGGATCTTTATTGATTATTGTAAACGTGCTGTTGTTAAAAAATTCTTTGGTTTTAGATATGTA
This sequence comes from Anabrus simplex, assembly GCF_040414725.1. Taxonomy (NCBI): domain Eukaryota; kingdom Metazoa; phylum Arthropoda; class Insecta; order Orthoptera; family Tettigoniidae; genus Anabrus; species Anabrus simplex. The sequence continues at coordinate 136,256,903 of NC_090269.1, forward strand.
ATTAGTTTTGTCCATGATAACTGTAGTATTTCCTTTATCCGCTTTTGTGACAATCAGATCGTTAATTTTCTTTTTGAGTTCCGCGATTTGTTTATGTTCGGAAGTAAAATTATTGGCATTAGAATTGATAGGGGGATTTCTTTTATTTACGTTATTAGAACTGAACATCTTATCTAAATTTTCTTTTTACTTCAAATCTAATTTCATCTTGATCTTCTAGCGGCATTTCATTGATTGTAGCTTCCGACTCAATCATTAAGTTAGTGACTGCGTTTTATTTCGCTCATATTAGGCCAATTATGCTTCGGACCCTTCGCTAAAATGGCAGTTTCTTCCGCGGTTAAAATTACGTTCGGAAGATTGACAACAGGAGGATGGAAATTCTCGATTGAGTTTCTTTGGGCTGAGTTTTTTATGCATTTCTGTTCATTTTTAATGCAGCTAATTTCTTCTCTAACGTAAACTGTTTTTGTGAGAGTATGTCAAACATTTTATTATTAACCTGATTTAGAAATAAATTCCACTGAATGCAAATTGTCAATAGTAGAGTTCGTTGAAAATGAAACTAAATATATCCCAATCGGATCAGTCAAAGTAGTCTTTATGTTGATCTAAATTTCCAAGATGTGGTTAGTGTTCTTTACAACACCTTAGATGTGCAGGTTGCCTATACGGTGTCAGCTTGAAAGACTTGCACCAGGCCTCTTTGGAGGCCACACACCATTATTAATATTATTTTTATTTAAACACCTAACAAAAGATTGCCAACAAACATTTCTTCAATGCACTCATTGTCAAGGCAATCATAGTGTAGGCCCTCCAAATTGCACACCTACGTAGATTACGTTCCAGTCATGCGTAATGGTGGTTGCATATGCAGCAAGGCATATCTTGTCCCACCTGAATTTCGAATAACGCAAGCCTCTAGTTTCCAAGTAAGTGTACATCCTATTTACAGTTATTTACAAATTACACAACGTTATTCAGCTAAAATGTCCACCTCAAATAAGTCTTGAACAGTAGCCAGGCACAACAAATTCAAGATCCTGGAAGTCATGTGGCACAAGCACTAGTTCAGTTAGCTAGTAGGACGGAGAGAACATAGCAAGTATGAGGGAGAACTGTTAATGCACTGCTGCTGGCTTAGCAAAGCATCACAGCTGACAGTACTGGCTATTTCAGCTTGGTTCACGCCAGCACCCACCTCACTGTTGCAAAGCAGTGTGTAGTGAGAACTAAAATACTTCAATGCTGGCTTAATGGAAAAGTCTTCCATGATGCTGGACAAGTACTGCCCTGCAGTCACTAATTGGCAGACTATAGATTGAGTGTATTAATTTCTGTAATCATGAACACAGGATAAAATGGAAATATAGAATAACACTCTTAAACATAATTTCACAAAATAATGTCTAGTATTCTTTGGCTGTCTCATATTTATACTGTCATTTCCATCAGGTGACCTGTTACGTTGGAGATATGGGAATCGTTTGTGTCAAATGACTGGTATACCTATCTTCATAAAAATTATTTCCGTGGTAAGTTGGGGGTAACTCTGTACGACTCAAAAACTATTAAAATAAGGATTTCTAGATGCATCCATTCAGGTACTAAAAACAAAAACCATTTCTGTAAGGTTGCAAGCAAATATTTCCCACTTTGTTTTGGTTGCTGATTGGTTATCTGGCAGTGGAGATCTCCATGCTCAAGGAAATGGTCAGCAAGAAGAGACATCATAATACGGTCAGCCTAAAATGGGCCTTGAAGACTGCTGTAGCCAATTTTTCCACGAACATTGCGAATGATGCAACTGAAGTGTGACAAGGAGATTCAAATCTTGTGTTAAAAAATAAAATAAAAAGAGGATATTTTGAATAGCAGTGGAATTGGCTTTACGCCCCACCAACTACTTTTACGGTTTTTGGAGACACCGAGGTGCCAGAATTTAGTCCTGCACACAAGTCTTAACGCACCAGTGAATCCAGTGACATGAGCACCTTCAAATACCACCAGACTGAGCCAGATTCGAACCTACCACATTGCGGTCAGATGGCCAGTGCCTCAACTGTCTGAGCCACTCAACCCAGCTGGATGTTTTGAACACAATACCAAATGTCTTTACATACACACTTTTTCATACCTAAAAATTGTTTCTTAACCCATCTATATTCCATACATTGTTGTTATAATATGCAACATTTATGGCCAGACTAGATATAACGTTTGTAGTAACTTACGTAACTGTAATAGAGTGGGTATAGGACAGGAGGAGTATAAAGTATTATTGGCGTTTCTTGGAGATCACATAAAAAACCCAACACATCAAGGACATTTACTACGAATGGTGCTCCTGTCTCCAAATAATTGAGCTTTCCTTTTATATTGCAAAGCCATCCCCCAACTTGAATAACTCCTCTTCTTTATGAGTAATCAAGCTCATGGTTCGTATTGACGAATAACTTTAATATACTGTGTGTGTATATAGTTGAACCTGACTTATACGTATATCAAGGAGAAGAGAAAAAACTACTTGTAACTCAGAATTACTTAGAAATCAGACGTGCCCAATACATAACATATTTACTGAAAAACCAATGGAATAGACCTACATGTGTAAATCCTTGCAAATAATAAATACATTAAGGCAGAAAATATTATTTTGAACTTGGTCCAGCCTTAAATCAGATAGGTTGGCTTGTTTCACTTTTCTTGCATTAAGAGTATAAACCTCCTTCTGCAAACTTAGTAATGAATTCAAAGCATTTTCACTACAACTTTTCGCACGGATGTAACGCCTACACACATTGATTGCACTTAACACTTCACTCAATTCAAGTGTTTCAAGATTCAAGTCGTTATCTCCATCTCCATCACTGTCACTATCATTTGTAGCTGGTCCATCACCACCGTGTTGTTGACATACATCAGCAATAATCTCTTCATCCGGTAGTTCTCCGCATACAGCCAGATTATCGTCGAAATGCACAAGAGTATCAAATTCTACACCCTCCAGTAGTGTTAGCTCATTGCCAGACAAAATTTCGTCCCCATAACCTTCACTAGAGGCAGCCTCTTCTAGTAAGACACCAGCTTTGCGGAAACAGTTGCTGATTGTGGAGGATGACACCTGCTTTCAGGCAGCCGAAATAAAGTCCATGGCTTGTAGCAAATTAATGGAGAGAGGTTCATTTCCTGCATCACTCAGTGTTATTAAATGTTGAACCAGCATTTTTCTATAATGCACTTTGAAATTTGCAATGATGCCCAAATCAAGCGGTTGTAGAACACTTGATACAATTAGGAGGGAAAAATTCCACTCGGACATTCTCCAGAACGATTTGAGATGGATGTGCTGCACATCAATGCATAAGAAGGATCTTCTTCTGTTTCTTTTTCATTTTAATGTCCATTTTCTTCAACCACTGTTCCATTAGAAGCATAGTCATCCAAGCATTTCTGTTGGATTCATATTCCGTAGGTTTTTTTTTCGCACCCTTAAAACACCTCGGATTCTTCGATTTTCCTATCACAAGTGGAGGAAATTGGTGGCGAGAAGTACTGTTACATGAATTTTACTTTTCTTCCCTCCATGGCATAAGTCACCTTTTTCAGCTAATATTTCATTAGGAAGGACATTGTAGAATAGGCTAATCTCATCACAATTGTAGATGTTTGGAGCCTGATCATCGCTTATGATACCCGGCAGAACCTCTTCTTTCCAGTGTTGCACTCCGACGTCGTCCACAGCTTTTGAGTCACCGCAAATTGTTCTCCCTGTGATTCCATGACGATCTCTAAATCCTTGCAACCGTCCTGATTAAGCCTTGAAATCAGCAGTAATACTCATCATTTTAGCTAGTCTGTCGCTTGTGCCTTCAACATGTCTCCACTAATTGGTAGAGCTGCAGCCTAGTGATGGGCAACGCTCTCGCTTGAGACTGACGTCGCCGATCTTGAGACTCTCGCGAGAATCCCGAGACCGATCCTCCGGTAGCGCAAGCTGTGTGACGTACCAGTAACTACGACTGTAAACTTGATATTGTATCATTGGTAGTTATTGCGTGAAATAACGTTCTCTTATGAAAATGCGTAAGACAATACATTTTTGTCAAAAGCCTGGAAAAGTACTGCATGTTCAACTATGAACCCCTTAATACCGTTAACTAAAGTGGAAAAAGAATGTCGTTATCTTCAACTGTTCACGACTTATTTGGGGTGGACATCTTAGGTGAATAACAATGCATAATTTGCCCCACAAACTGGTTGCATAGATGAACATCTAGAGGACTTCTTAGAGGAAGTGGAGAGACAGATAGAAGATAAGGAAGTACTATTGATGGGAGATCTAAATGCACAAGTTGGAATGGAAAGACAAGGAAAGGAAGATGTTGTAGGGCCCTTTGGATATGGAAATGTAAATCCAGAAGGCGAGTTGTTGGATTTTTGCATGAGGAATCAAATGATTGTTGGAAACACCTGGTTTAGGAAGAAGAACAGTCAGAAGATTACAAGGTATGGTTGGGGAGACAGACGAACAAAGACCATGATTGATTATATAATCAAAGAGAAAGAACACCGGAAGAACCTTGTAGATGTAACAGCCATGCCTGAAGAAGCCTTTGGTGGAGATCATAGAGTTGTGATAGGAAAATTGAAAGTTGGAAAGATTGAAAAACTCCAATTAAGAAGAGAGAAAAGAATTAAAGTATGGAAGTTGAAGGAGAAAAGCATACAAGAAGAATTTCAAAGGGAAATAATACCCTTGGTACCCAGGACAGAGGTCGGGAATGTTGAAGAGGAATGGAAAAGATTTAAGGAAGCACTGGTTGGATGTGCAGAAAAGGTGTGTGGTAGAACATCTGGAAATGTGAAAGACAAAGAAACACACTGGTGGAATGATAGAGTAAGAAAAGAAAATGGCATGGAAAGCATGGAAAACATCTAAGACTGAAGAAAGTAGAAAATATGTGGAGGCAAAGAATTTGGCCAAGAAAGTAGTGGAGGAAGAAAAGAGGAAAAGCTGAATTGAGAGATGATACGCAGGGCAGCAAGAAATTACTGTATGATATCGTAAGAAACAAAATGAGAGATCAAGTAAACACCAGATTTGTGAAGGATGAAGGTGGCATAATTTTAACAAAGCCAGAAGAAATAAGAAATAGATGGAGAGAGTATTTTCAGAAGCTGCTGAACATAAGAACGAATGACAGTCATTCAATGGACGACCAGGAAAGGCAATTAGTTGATGAAGAAATGGATAAAAAAATTACAATGAATGAAATTGAAATGGCAGTAAGAAAGATGAAGAATGGAAAAACTGCTGGAATAGATGAAATTTCAGTGGAGATGATAAAGGCAGCTGGAGCTGTAGGCCTGCAGTGGACATATCGGGTTCTCAGGAATGTCTGGGAGAATAAGGAGGTCCCTGAGGATTGGCAAAAAGGAATAATCATCCCAATTTTCAAGAAAGGTGATAAGAAAGTTTTGAAGAACTACAGGGGAATTACTCTAATATCCCATGTTGCTAAGATAATGGAAAGGATACTGGAAAGTAGAATAAGGTTGAGGGTTGAGAAGCAGATACAGGAAAATCAGTTTGGTTTCAGAAGTGGAAGGTCAACAATAGAGCCCATTTTCACTATGAGACAACTAATGGAAAAGCATTGGGAGTATGGGAATGATATGGTGATGACATTCATTGACATTGAAAAGGCATATGACAGTGTCCCCAGGATGAAAGTTTGGAACAGTCTGGTGCAAAAAGGAATTGGACAGGGATTAATAAAAACGATCACGGCATTGTATAAGGAATGTTGTAGTTGCGTGCAAACACAAGTTGGTTCAAAATAACTAGTGGGCTGAGACAGGGAAGTGTTCTATCACCAATCCTGTCTACAATAGTAATGGATGACATCATGAGAACAGCAAAAGCAGCATATGGAGGAAGAGAAATGAACATGATGTTATTTGCAGATGATATTGTGATTTGGGGAGAAGACGACAGGAAGGTTCAAGAACAGTTGAATGTGGTGAATGGGAAGATCGAAGAATGTGGATTGAAAATAAGTGTAGAAAAGAGTAAAACTCTTGTTATGACTAGAGGGGAGAAAGAAGGGAAAGGTCAGATTTGACTTGCAGACAAGCCCCTGGAAGTAGTGGAAACGTTAAATACCTGGGGTGTGAATTAATGGAGAATGCTCGACTGGATGCTGAGATTAGTAAAAGGATTCAAGCTGGAAGTTGTTTCTATCATAGTGTAAGAAGCATGTTATGGGACAAAGATGTGCCAACAGAAGCAAAGGATACTATGTACAAGATGTATTACGTACTCATAACAACTTACGGAGCAGAAACTTTGACAATGACAAAGGACGAGAGTCAAATACAGGCAGCCGAAATGAAGTTCTTGAGGAGTATGATAGAGAAGAGTAGAAGAGACAAAATAAGGAATGAGAAAATCCGGGAAGAAATTGGAGTGGAAAAATTGAATGATAGAATAGAGAAGAGCCGACTAAGATGGTTTGGGCACATAAAGCGAATAAGCGACCAAAGAATGCCAAAAAAGGTGATGGAACTGCAAATCCAAGGAAGGAGAGGCCGTGGACGACCACGATTGAGATGGAAGGATACCATCCAATGCAGCATTATAGAAAGAAACCTGGACTGGGACACAGTGTTGGAGGAGGAGTAGTGGAAAGACCGAAGAAAGTGGAGAGGAACCATATTTGCCCCTACCCGGCTACAGCTGGATAAAGGGAAATGATGATGAATTTGTGAATAACTGTAGATAGGATATACACCTACTTGGATACTAGAGGTGTGCATTATTTGAACCTGAGACGGAGAAGATGTCGTCATTGCCGGGAAAAAACCTCCTATGTGTCAGAATTTGTGAAAATGAGATTTTAGCACCAAGAGATTCAGAATGGCTGCCACTACGAAGTGGCAAAACCTCCAATGTGTTAGAAAATATTAAATGGATTAAATTCCACAAAATATTGCACCTCCTATGTGGCTTAGCATTTTTGTTGCTGGGGAAAATCTCCTATGTGCTTGAAGGACACATAGGAGTATTATACCTTGGTCCACACTGTTCACTCTACCGGGAAATATCTCCTATGTGTTGAGTCGAACACGTTAGTGTTATACTTTTCCGCCTTCTGCTCGACAATGACAACTCTATAGGGATTGTTTACTCTGTATGGTGCCAGATTGAACAAGTAGACGTCAGATCTTTTTCTGCCGCTTCTACTATTATTGCTGCAGGAACTTTATTGTGAAGAGAAATGTTCAGCCGTGGAAAGAAGATTCTACAAATGGCATTGGAGATATCTACAAAAGATTATCAGTCAGACAAAGGTAAGTCAATTAATAAACAGTGATGAAAGCATGATGCATTGCAAATCTTAAAATACCAAAAACACAAGGGCTATCCCAACTCTATGCACATTTAAATAACAACTACTATGGATTGTAAGATGACAGTAGTATGATCGTTTTATTTCCTTTAATATACCGCAGGTGCATTTGTAAAACCCACAACAGAGACAAATCACTATGGAAATGACGACACCCCTACCATGGAAGAAATATTGGATGACGTAATTGATGTTACAAGTTCTGCAGCAGGTACGTATGAATTACGATACCAACTTGAAACACATGGATATCATAGAAACTATGTTCAATATGAATGTTGTATTATTGGTAAACAAATAGTCATGTGGCCTCTAAAATTTATCTACAAAATAATCCTCATTTCCCTTTCATCTAGAACAACTTACTGCATTCATAGCGGCGATGTCTGATAATGACTCTACCAGCACAGCAAGAAATGTGGAGGCAATGGAAATCGCCTGCCCTATAATAGGTATGTTTGAAGTTTTACAAGCCTTCTACTTAAACATAAAATTGTGACTAATACGAGTACAAAGCAATTAGTGTAAAATCTGTGACGTTGACAAATGGAGCCACACGAAGGATAAAAACTGTGTTCTAATATTAAATCATTTATTTCAGATTTAGAAGATCTACATGACATGTCTTCCATTAAGTGGAATGTAGAAGATCTCCAAAATAATACTGAACTCTCATAAAAATAGAGGGACACCGAAGACCGAAGATACGTCTAACGAAGGTACGAAAACTGTGAGTGAGGCGCTGGATCATTCCGAAATGTCTGTTGGTAATCCTGATATACGAAATATAAGCGCAGAGAAGAGACTCGACCACAAAGCAAAGGAAAAATCCCGTTCAAATAGAATCTTTGGCAAGCCTTACTTAGGCTTACAGCAAAAGGCTAAAGTAATCACAAAACAGGCAAGAAAATTAGGTAACAGATGCAAACATAAAGAACTTATAAAGAAGACATTCCTTTGCGGTACAATCAACGAGGAGCACCAATGTCAATTGTTCAAAGATTTCTGGCAGATTCCATCCTGGGCTGAAAAGAAGGCATACATCAGAGGGCTTGTCACCACTAGGAATGTTCTCAGGAGGCGCAAAGAAACAGCAGGCAACATCAAAAGAAAGAACGTAGGCCATGACATACATTTAACTAAACCTGACGGAGAAAGTGTGCGTGTTTGCCGAACATTTTTCATAAACACTTTGGGAATTGGTGAGGACAGTTACAAGAGATGGACACATGTAAAGGACATAGATATCAAGGATAATTTAATAAAAAACCACCTATTCAATACTTTCCACATGTAAAGGACGTCGAACATATTTCAACTTCTACTGGTAAGGGAGCAGATAATTCAGACACCGATGCCCGAAGCAGTCCATTGAAGAAACGTGCCCAAGAAAAGCAGGATGTACCTATGTCCATCAAGAAGAAAAAGAAAATTGAAAAATTGAAGACAAGAAGACAATTCGTGAGTGTCTTGGAGTTTTACCTAAAGTTCCCAGCCATTATTGTCGAAAGTCCACGAAAAAGGTATACGTTGAGCCAACTTTTCGATCAAAATTACATATGTTTTCAGTCTACAAGGAATGGTGTGACGAAAACAACAAATCTCCGAACTGTAGAACCCTTTTCATGGATACGTTGGAGAAGACAAAATTGATATTCATCTAAAAAAGACCAGTGCGACATTTGCTGTGCATATAAAGTTGGTCAAGTAGAAGAAGAATAATATCAAAAACACCTAAGGAAAGACGAGGCTCGGGAAGCGAAGAATAAAGCTAAGGAGGCCAGTACTGATTATCATGTTGTGGTAACAATGGATCTTCAGTGTTCTTTTGTGTCCTAAGTTGCTAGCATCCAAGACATACTACAGACAGAAACTTCAAGTACACAATTTATGATCTAAGAAACGGTGATGTTACACTTTATGTATGGCACGAGGGCAATGGTGGTGTAAGTGCAAATGAATTTACATCATGCATAGTTAATTTTATTGAAAATTTGCCACCTCCAACCAATAAGGTTACCTTAATTTCTGATGGCTGTAATTATCAGAATAGGAACAAGGTTTTAGCCAGCGCCTTAAGTAATGCCGCTAGATCTAAGAACATCACCGTGGAACAACTGTATCTGAAAAAGGGGCACACTATGATGGAATGTGATAGTGTCCATGCCACTCTAGAGCACTACTTCTCTCCACCAATTAATTCGCCCATGGATTATATAGCAAGAATGAGGCAAGCCAGACCCACGAAACCATACAATGTGAAAAGTGTCAACTTCAGTTTCTTTAGGATTTTGAGCATAAATCAAACCTCCCATCATTACGGCCTGGAAGAAAATCTGGCGACCCTGTAGTGACAGATATCCGCCAACTGCAGTACTTACCTGATGGAAGAATAAATTACAAATTGGAACACACAGCAGAGTGGGAAGAACTTCCACAAAGGAGGAGAATGAGTTTTCCAATTGGTGAACCACGCAGTTTGTACACTGCACAATTGCCAATCACAATATCTAAGTTCACTCATTTGCAGGAACTGAAGCAGGTAATTGAGCATGACCACCACTCTTTCTATGATAATCTCTCTGTAAAGCCGGACAAGTGAAAAGTTCCTAGAAGAGGACAGTGATCAATATGCACAGTATACATTTAATAAAATACAATTAGGAACAATTGATGTAATAAAATTCAGCTGAATAAACTGTAATGATTCATGTGTTTGAGTAAAACTTCAATATAATAAAAGCTCCATTCTTAAAGCAAAATCTCCTATGTGTAATTTCGTGGAAACCATAACCTCCTATGTGTCAACGTAATGAACAAAAATTATATATCTGGTGAAATAATTGATATTACTGCAGTTAAACAGTACAGGGTTATAAAAAGACAGGTACAGAAGGGAACTAGATTACTTCGATTATTATGAAGTTAAGTATTATTATATGAAATAGTTTTTTGTCTCTCCAGAAAAATTTGTTATTTTGCACATAGGAGGTTTTTTCCCGGCAACGACGATGTGCTTTACTACATACGCAGCCCCCATTACACATGAGTGGAACGTGCAACAGGGGTGATGGGCAACGCTCTCGAGACCGATTCTCGTGTTCTGCGAGCTGTGCAACGTCCCAGTAAATACGAATCCAAGCTTGATAGTTATCATCAGCAGTTCACACATGGAAACGTGTGCGACAATAAATTTTGTCAAAATTTTATGAAAGCACTGTATGTTGAACTGAGCTCCTTACCATTCACGAAAGTGAATACAGAATGCCAGTATCTTGAACTGTTCACGAGTTATGTCAAGTGGACTTAGCTGAATAACCCGTATAATTTGTTAATAATTGTTATTAGGATGTAATCCTATCTGGATGCCTCACAATCGTTGTCGGCAGGGTAGCTTCTTGTGATTCAGACCGGGCCAGAGGTGTTCTGTGACGATTCCTCTTCATTGATATTATGTGTTTGTAAGTGCTGGATCATCCCAGAAGTATTCCTGCCGATGTATTTTACTTTTGAATAAGCAACACAGTGGGCTGTGCTATGTGACATCTCTTAAAAATAAACGACATCCACGACTTACGTTGCGTTTCGGACATCGTCTTCAAGTTGTCGCGTACAATTCGACACAGTTCACATTGCACCGTCATATCGAAGTACCTACCTAATTATGACGCGAATACTCTACAGCAATTTAGATTGCATATTCCACTCATGCGTTATGGTGATTGTACATACAGCAAGGCGCATCTTGCCTCGTCTCGAGTTCGAATAATGTATGCTTCTAGTATCCAGTTACGTGTACCTACAGTAGCCGTCAGGTTCTGTACTTAAACCACTCATTGGTGTACCTACCAGTGCATACAATGCCTGAATGTGTATCCTTTATAATTAGCTATACTTCGCTAAAATAGACCTCGGTATAAATGAACGCCCTAGTCGCTTGTTGACACGTATTTACGAAAATGAGAAGGTCCGTGGTTGGCTATTCGCATATTGGGAATAAATAACATTCAGCTCCGACTACCTGCAGACCTACGACACGCTGCTCGCCGCACATTGTGGGAACAACGCTCTCGAGATTTCTCGCGAGAAATAATGCCTGCGCTAGTCTCGAGAAATCCCGAGACCTCTTCTCAGACTGCCCATCACTACTGCAGCCCATCCGGGAGATAGTAGGTTCGAATCCCACTATCGGCAGCCCTGAAGATGGTTTTCCGTGGTTTCCCATTTTCACACCAGGCAAATGCTGGGGCTGTACCTTAACCCTTTCACTACCAATTTTATTTTTTCATAATTTAGGTTATTTCTTTGCATTTACTGGTCAACGAACTTCCAGTTAGTATGCAATTTCAATATCTAATTCATATCTGATACGTTGTGCCTCCGAGAGAGGTGGGACATGTGTGTCCCACTGGTATTTCTGTGTGGGACATATATGTCCCAGTGGTATATTTTAAAAGATCCCAATCCTTATTTATAATACCACTATGTATAAGAATATGACATACAAAATATAGTACACAGAATACTAAATAGCCAAACTTAAAACGATGATGTACAAGATCAAATTATTAGGTTTAGAACACTTCACATGTAGGTTAGATTAGGTGCAACAGATCAAGCGTGATAAGGTGCAAAGTCGTTCTTGCACAGAGGGAGCTTACACATTGTACAGAGAATTTTGGTTCTTGTTTCTTTCTTCAGCTTTGAGCACCTCACACATCGCCTTCCACCAGCAAGTAATCTCCGACTTTCAACATCAATTTTGATGTCGAGGTAGGTCGCCCGGATGTTCTGTTCCTTTTTACTGTTGCATTTGCTTTGCCAACAGCCATCATTTGTTCTGCAAGGGGAATAATGTACTCCAGCAACAGAATCTTTTTATGCTTGGTTTCTTGATACAAAATCCAAGAATTGAGAACGGCCATCATGAGGTCCTTGAAGAAAACCTTTCTCCACCACTTTTGAGATTTTCTATCAAAATCGCATGTTCCAACTTTCCGATCTGATAGATCTACACCTCCCATAATTTCATTGTAGAATGACATTGATTCTGGGCAGGCAACTAGTTCTTTACTTCTATCTTTCTTCTTTTTTAGCACTTCGACTTTGTTTGCCATATGGCAGTTGCTAAGTACCACCACTTCGTTAGAATCCTGCCATCTAGCAGCAAGCATTCCAGAAGCATTAGCCAAATACTGACATTGGCTCCTGTCAATTTCCCTGCTTCTGAGGCTGTATCACCACCCAAACCTACCGAATCATTGTCACTAGGCATGTAATTTACATCTGCAACGACGCTGAATCTTCTCCACTGGTCTCTAAAAACTCTGCCAGTTGGTTGTCATTCGAAAAGACATCCTCCCAATGCCGTCCTTTTGAAGTCATCTTAGCTACAATAAACAAAAGATATTCTGTAAACCAGGTTATAAAATACCACTGGGACTATATGTCCCAACGAAGACTACCAATGGGTTATGTGTGTCCCATTGTAAAGAAATTAGATATAACATTGTACTAACCTGATATAATATGTAAGATGCAAGAAAGTGGTATTTATTATCGCTATAAGCACCTCGTGTATTACACAATGTACACAATTATGTAACCTCTGAGAATTGGCGCGAAAACAGTGAGCCGTATCGATAATCTCCCGTTTTATGAATAACACTTAGAACAAGTGCCATCTGTTGGAAATTTATGGCAATGCTATAGCGAACAAATATATAATCATTGGGACATGGTCCTGAGCTATTATAATTGAATTAAATCCCATTAGCATTGCTTGATACCCTTGCGGGACATATATGTCCCAGTGGGAGTGAAAGGGTTAATTAAGGCCACGGCCGCTTCCTTCCAACTCCTAGGCCTTTCCTATCCCATCGTCGCCATAACACCTATCTGTGTCGGTGCGACATAAAGCCCCTAGCAAAAAAAAAAAAAAAAACCACTACTGCAGCCCGCTTTTGCTGGAACCATGTGAAAAGTGCTTTCTCCAAATTTATGTACCTTCCTTCTTGCTGACGGCTGCGGTTTGTTGATTTTCAACCCAGTTTTAAGAACTCGTCCAAAATAACGTTTCTTTAACTGATGACTGTACATAGCGTGGTATAAGCAATCCCTAAATCTGAAGCAATTTCTGTTTTTGTTTTGTATAGATTAGTGTCCACTTCTCGTATGTTTACTTTTTCATCTAGGGTATAACTTTTACTTTTTATTGTTCTCCATGGCTAATCAAAAGCAACTGAATGACAAAACTACTGTTCTGTTCAACAGTAAACACCAGATACCGGCATCGTGGACATTTTACTTCTTCGTTGTTCCCACGAAAGAAATTCTGATATTCAAACAAATTTTCTGTATTTTCTTTTGTTTCCGCACCGAAAACGCTCACTTTGCTTGTAATGTATCTTAATCTTTCGCGGCATTGTGAAGGTAAAAAACGACGAAGGTAGAGGAGGAGCAAGAAAGAGAGTGAAGGGGACTCGCTAGGTTGGCTTTTGTTATGCAGCAAATAAGTAAGGGTCAAACAATGTCACTAGGCCAAACTCTCTTCTGTTTCAGCACCGAAACCCAACCGCTCTACTTCCGCCTACGCCGACAAAGAGGAAACTTCGTAAATACAGTAGTTTCTTTAAAAAAAGCACGTGTTCATTACAATTACGCACAACTCAGTTATATTTCACTGACTCCTAATACGTATAACAGCGATTTACATATAAACGGATTACGTATAAATAAGGTTTAATAAACGCTTTTAAATTACATTTTGGCGGGACCTAAGGGAAATTACGTACAAATACAAATTATGCAGAACAGAGTTACGTATAAAGCAGGTTCAACTGTATATATATATAGTCTTTTATCCAGTCTTCTCACGAACCTGACCAGTATTCAACCTTCAGGCAATACATACCGTACATATCCACTGGGTTTGATACACTGTACTTGTTATTTTGGTCTCGTACTGGATGGCTTAACACTGCTCTCTGTCCCATCCTGCATAGAAACTATGATATTTGTAGAGAAAGCAGAAGCAGCCTCATCGTGTACAGAAAGTGTGGATCTGCCTCCGACACACTGCTCTGGGCTCGATTTCTGGCTCATCCAAGGATTTAAATTGTGGATCAAAAGTTCACTAGCATCACAAGAACTGTTAAAATGACTGATATAAGCAATGGACCTGGTCAAAAAGGCAGACCATCTGGCTGGGCAGCAACTGTCTTGGCAGACCATGGCTCATACAGAGTGGTATGTGCAAGTTTTTACAGTGAAAGCAGAACAGATTGTCTTGGGAATCACTGGTTCTCAGTTCCCAAATCAACATAATTAAAATCTTTGCAGTCCGACTACTACTACTTCCTTAGGTTGAAGTGCTTTGTTAAATTTCATCTGTACAGCTGATTCCTTCAAGTGACTAGCTTCATCTTCCAGTTTCATACATACGTGAAGGAAATGAACCAGCATTCACAAATATGATTATTAGATTTCATTTAATAATCAAAACTGGAGTGTTGGTTTCTTTTAAACAAGGTGATATTAAAGAATGGGAACAAAATTATTATAATTCTCATAATATAATACAAGTTTATTACACTTAGAGCCAAGGTTGCCAACCATACTTCACGAACATTGTTTTCCCTACCAACTTATTTATTACAAGAGTAAATATTTTCAAATTATCACATTATTGTAGCATATAATGTTCATGACAAGCCACAAGCGCCAATTCAAGTGTCAGGCAAGATTGAAAAGTACAAAAAGAGGTACACGAATGAAGATTACAAAGTTTTCAGCACTGCAAACTTAATGCCAGGTAAGAAAGCACAAACATGACCGAAGATGGCAATGTAATTTCCGCTCAGCAAAATGATTTCAAACATAATTTCAGTTAGGTTTATTTCCCCCACTTTTTATCTAGTAACAGCAAAACTGGGAAAGTGAGAGGCATTATAATGGAGTGGAAAACAAACAATTTAAAAAAGAATATTACTAAATTTTTTATTTTATAGATCAACCATACAAACTTTGTTTGAAAACAGATTTTCATGATATTACTTTTACACGAACATATCGAAGTATACAGATCCCATTCAAGTTTATGTTTATGGTTTTGTTAACATAACACCACAATCCTGTCTACTGCTTTCAGAATAAGTCAGAATTTTTCACTGATTTGCTAACTATGCAACATTCCTTTTTAAGATCATAAAAATAAATCTTTATAAATCTGAAGTAATTAAAATCTACAATAATTCAATGTAGCCTGATGTCTTAATAGAAGGATCTGTCAATTAAAATCGAAGTATTCAACTTAGCAGTAGACAAGATTGCAACATCTTTAAGAACAACATAGATCGTCTTGTCTTCAGAGTGGGATCACTGAAATATCACAGCAAACATGCAGTTCACCTAAGAAGCTCTTGTAATGATCTAATTCAAGGATGCATTGCCACACATTTTTTGTATGATTCTATAATACCCACTTAAAACTCAATATTGGACAGAAGATAAGGTCTAACAGTCCTAGTAAGAAAAATCTGATTGAACATGCACTGAAGAATGCACACATTTTTCTTAGAATATAGCAACTTTTCTGAAGTTAATGCCTTCTGTATTGTTCTATTACAAAATATTTTCAAACCAAAAACCAGTTAACTACTGGAGTAAAAGCATACATTAACCATACTGGACCAAAGAAAAACAGACTGTGCACAGGAAATCAATTCATACAATCAATTAAAGAAGAGGATAAAATGCTACACATTTCACTGCTTTTTCAGACTAGAAGATGCATCCTTTCATTAGATAAATTTTGTGAATGAATTTTCAATGGCACAATGGAAGTATAGAAGGAAGAGTAATTGGATATCAGCACACAACTCGTATGTAAAAAAACCCTACGAAAAATGATCTCAGACTGGAGCAGCAATGCATATAACACAATTAACTTTGAGATACTCCCACATAATACAATAAAGAACATGTTCAGTGTTCTTGTTTTTCATACTGCAGTATCATTCAAGAATTTCTCCGAACTTCGTGAAACCCTTACAGTTCTACACCGAAGATTTCCTTCCACTTTTCTCACAGTACAAATAAAATCCACATGCCATCGTACGATCAATGTAGAGAGAAAAAGAATTACAATACAGAAGTCTATCCTGATTGAAATCAACATAAAAACCCACAAAAACAAATTGTCACCAGTTATTGTGGTGGCAACTGCTAAGTAGAGGTTCCATAAATCACACCAGGTCATTTCCTCTTTTTAGAAGTGTGCATAGTGAAAACTTTACAAGAGTGATTTTTTCTTCTTTGAAACAATCTTTGTATTCGTTATTTCCTAGCTGTATATTTCTAATACAGCATATGAATTTACAATTTCAGAGTAACTATCCAAAATATCATTCAAAGCTTCCCAGCAGAACTGCAATACACCACAAGGTGTATGATAAATATGTGGTTCATCATTACTGCTGCAGGGTCCATTCACTTGGAAATTTTTAAAAAATGTTATGTCCAGGTATTATTCCTTGATTTACTTTTTTGTTTGTACATTCCACTTGCAAACAAAATGTAATAAATTAATTTAATAACACTAACAAATATAATTCTCACATTTAAATATAAAAAACGTGCCCACTAGCATCAATTTTGAAGTAACTGATACACAAGACTGACATTTATATTCTTAAAAAAAATCTTTCCACATTTTTAATACTTCTCTAGGCATTTCATTAATCTCTCGTCTAAACAGTTGTTACTACATGGCTTCATGTATCATTAAAGCTACTCAAGATTTGCACAAGTTGTTACAGATAACAGTACGTAGTTCTCATTTAGAATGTTTGATGATTGACTATTTCAGGTAGATTTATACCTTTTCAATGAAAAGTCAACAACAAAATTGTAAAATAGTCCCAAGAACAAGTTAAAAAGAAACAGTATTTCTTTATCAAAGTTGAAACCTCAAGCAAACACTTCAGGATATTTCAATAACTTCCATGCTTGCATAATCGCTCTTACAGCTCTTTCCTCTGTGAAAACTAACTCTGTATAAATTTCTCTTCTAAATGGTACGTTATTAGCCACAGCAAGCTGCACCAACGTTTGCTCTAGTACAAGTGTGTTCCTTTAATCAAAGAACCTGTGTCCATGTATCTTGTCTAAGTACAGGCACATTTTACAAACATGCATTAAAATGACTAAAAAGAAATTTCTCCTCTAGTAACTAGTATTATTCTCATACTAGGGGATATATAACAACTTATTTAATCCTCTCAATGCTAACAAATGAAGTTGTGCATTGATCTCCAGAGCCGATTGTTTCTTTTAGCATAAACTTTTGAAATTAAATCATCATACACAACAGCTATTGTAGCAGTTGGAAGGTAGTAACTCATTTTTACTACGGAATGCAATAATTACAGATCAGGTAAAATATTCTGCTCCTGATCCTAACCCTGACACTGAATGCTGAACAATATAGTACTCAGCCGAGATGCCTGTGTATTTCATGTGGTCTCTGCAGAGTTGCTAGTTAGTATTAGGAATTACAATATAAACATTCTGCAAAAATCTTTCAAATTCTTGAAATATGGATGTACTTTTCTTCGAAACCTTAGCACGCAGAACTTCATAAATGAACCAAATGACTACACTAACAATCCTTTTTGCTAGTTACACCGACTTTATAAAATTATTTAACCACTTCTCTGTATGATAAATACTAAAGAAACTATTGATGCACTTCGATTCTTAATCAAATGCTCATGAGCTGAAAATGAAATGCTCGCTTGAGTCTATCTGAATAAAACTTGAAATTATGATTTGAGAAACAGGAGCAGTTTTACACATCACATGAAACGGATCAAAAAATGTTCCTACTATTGGGATAATGGATAGCGAAGGGAGGATAGCTTGTTTAAATGCGGTAAAAACTGTAACAGCATCCCAGCAAAGCCCCCAGGTTGTTGTAACTTCGTAATATTAAAATAAAAGCTGTAAATTCATCTCAAGGATGTATAGGAAATACACTTTTTAACAATTACATTACAATCACCAAAGAGGAGCACACCTTATATAAAAACAGAGATAAAATCATTAAGAGCCATCCATGGGAGATGAAGCCTGCAATTCTACTTCACTGATCCTATCAGGATCTTGTAGAAAGGTTTTCCAAAAAGAAAAAAAAAAAAATTACAATGGAACCAAATATCTGAACTTGGATATCACCAATACTGTTTCATCTACATGTTACTTTGGTTTCCAAGAACAAAAGAGAACCAACAAAATTTCATTTAGCAAATGCGATAGCGAATACCACAAAATGAAAGCTCAGACTACAAAATTTCTAATGAAGCATTGAGAATTATTAGCATGTCTCAATATCCAGGTACTATATCAATGATCTATGTCAATAGTATTTGAGGATAAGAAAGCTCACTAACATTCCGGAATGTAACTTGGATGAAACTGAATATACAATATGTAGCAACCTGGAATTGACCGTTATGATTCTTACTCACATTTCACGGACAGTGTTTCAACTGCTATCAGGAGATTTTGCTTTCTTGTTTACAAGAAAAATAAATAGTCACTGATTTCTAGCAATTCTGAGTCCGTTTCTACAGAGCTGCAAAATATAGAAACTGCCACACCTTCCCACATCTTACACAATTCCTAGAACCGTTTTGAAATAGTTCCGATTATACCTTCTTGCAACTCTGGCCTAAAATAAGTATTGTTTGAAATGTCATTCTCGCCGAGTCATTGTCGAAACAAAGGATATATCGAGCGAACGCTGGTGCAAACGAGGGCAAACATTCGCCGTGCCATTTCGGCTTCCTAACTAAAGATTCCTACCAAAAGGTGTAGCCACCATCACTGCCACCAGCAAGGAATGATCCTTTCTTCTGACTCAGCACGGCATTATGTCCAGCCATGGCTGCAAGCTGGGCCGCATTAGCAGGTACACCTGGTGGGGCAGGGGGCAGGACTGGCTGTGCAATGCCATCAAACCGTGCTCCAGCATCAAAACCATTCTGCAATGTGAGAAGCAGCAGCTAGAAACATTTCAATATAACACAACAAATTCATACGTTCTTAATCGAAGGCTATCAAAATTTTTTCAAGACCTTTAGTTAATCTCTATACTTGTAACATACTGACTTGCAAAACCAAGCAAGATTCTCTAATAACATTTTGTAAGTGTAGATTTTCATTTTTACATACAAACATGCAATATGTTAAAAAATGTTATTCTATAACAAGCTACATTCTCTGGGTACCTCATGAAAGGTGTAATCCACCCAGTTATATAATTCCCCCCCACCCCTTCCTAATCTGTATTCCTAGCTAGCGATTCACACCTTTTAACTATCTTTGTCAATGAACTCCTTAGGAAGAGGTGGTTAACATCTACATACAATTGGAAAGTAATTAAGAGAATTGTTTACTATCACAAGTATTAATAAGTGTGCACATCCTTCTGTCTGTGTTAAAAAGAATATTTTTTCCAATGCAGTCCACATCACGTTCCAGCCATCAATTTTCCATGAGAAAAAGCCAAATCTTTCCAGGAAATCGGGAGGAATGGTATGATTATATGCCAAGAAATGTTGTAAATGAAAATGCACTCAATCCCAAAAACTAAATCTATATATATAATAAGAGTTTTGTCTGTACATTGTTCAGAATTTGAAAAGAATGGTATTTCTGTATTGGTCATGTCCACAGTAACAAGAAAATGCATTTTTTACTTTTCCGTAATTTCTGTCTGTCTGTATGTATGTATACGCATCACGAGAAAACTGCTGAAGAGAATTTAATGAAAATCGGAATGTAAAGTCGGGTGATGAACCGCTACAATCTAGGCTATAAATTATTTTAATCACGCCGAGTGAAATGGTAGTTTAGGGGAAGGCCTGAAATTTAATTCTCAAATATTTATGTTATTAGTGGTCGTGTCTTAATGAAAATCGCTAGACAAAGATGGGAAATAAGTCGCTATAATACAGGTAATACACGCTGAGAAAAATGGGAGTTTAGGGGAAAACCTAAAATTTAATTGTCAAATATTTATTTTATTAGGGGTCGTATCTTCACGAAAATTGGTATGCAACGTTGGGGAATAGGTCGCTATAATCTAGGCTATCAATAAGGTTATTTACACTGAGTGAAATAGTAGTTTAGGGGAAGGCCTTGAAATGTAATCTATATATATAAAATAAGAGTTTTGTCCGTACATTGCTCAGAATTTGAAAATAATGCTATTTCTGTATCAGTCATGTCCACAGTAACAAGAAAATGTACTTTTTACTTTTCCGTAATTTCTGTCTGTATGTATGTATGTATGTACATGCATCACGAGAAAACGGCTGAAGAGAATTTAATGAAAATCGGCATGTAAAGTCGGGGGGATGAGCCGCTACAATCTAGGCTATAAATAATTTTATTCACGCCGAGTGAAATGGTAGTTTAGGGGAAGGCCTGAAATTTAATTCTCGAATATTTATATTATTAACGGTGCTATCGATAAATACTATATAACTTTAGTTATATAGAATTAAATTTCCAATCAATTATGTCTTATACATTTTTACCTACCGGCTCTGATAACACAGATACTAATGAATTTGTAGTTTTGTTGCCAAGTCCATATCAATGCCTAGCCACGAGAAAATGGGTTAACAGAATTTAATGAAAACCGCTATATAGAGTCGGGGAATAAGAAACTGCAGTGTAGGCTGTAAATAATTTTATTCGCCCGAGATGAAATGGTAGTTTAGGGGAAGGCGCCTAAAATTTAATTTTTAAATACCGGTACCTATGTTATTGGTGCTATCGAAAAGTCTCATAACAAAAGTTATCGACAATACAATTTCCGATCATTTATGTTCAATTCAGTTTTACTGTACCGACTATGATAAGAGTGGGGGAGGCCTACAATATCGAAAGCGCATAACACTGCTCAACAATAACTTTACATTGACCATTGTTTGTTACTGATCAACAATAACTTTACATTGACCATTGTTTGTTGTGATGTTCTTCGTTTCTTATGGTCCCGCTCAGCTCCGATAGATGGGATTACTACTGCGTACTGAGTATAACAGCCCGACTGAACATTGGCGGGAAATAGCTGGGGAGTTGGAAAACTGTCTTTAGCATGCCATTCCTCTGGTTCATGTAGCCTCCGTGGCTCAGACGGCAGCGCGCCGGCCTCTCACCGCTGGTAACCGTGGTTCAAATCCCGGTCACTCCATGTGAGATTTGTGCTGGACAAAGCAGAGGCGGGACATGTTTTTCTCCGGGTACTCCGGTTTTCCCTGTCATCTTTCATTCCAGCAACACTCTCCATTCTCATTTCATAGCATCTACCAGTCATTAATGTATCACTGGGAGTGGCGACCCCATTGTACTAACAGCCTATATATATGCTTCATTTATTACATCCCTGACCCCGGCCAATGACTGGAAAACAGGTTGTAGGTTTTCATTTTCATTTTCCTACATTTTCATACATTTTCTGATACTGGAGGTACGTAACACACTGGTTCATCATAGTATTCCCGTTATTTGATCGCTACTCTGACGCGCTGTTTTGAATGAGCTGTATGCACACTTACGGCAGAGGCTCACTTAGTAGTAGTAGTAGTAGTCGTAGTAGTATGACCTGGTCTAGAATTACTATTTAAGCCTATTTCAAATTATAGCAGTAGTATGACCTGGTCTACAATTACTATTTAAGCCTATTTCAAATTATAGCACCACAATTCACTAAATAACTCAAAAGTCAACCCTGAAAAGAGCCGTTTAAGAAAAGCTTCTTCCTCTTCACTTTCATTAAATTCTACATTCATTTCATTCCAAATTAGCAGTGAAGAGGGGGCTTCTCCTCTGGCTATGAGGAAGAAATTGCCTCTAAATCAGATAGGTTTTTCCGTTGCCACTGTAGTGAATTGAGATTTTCCGACTCATCAGGTAGCCTACTCCTCGGAAACAGATTAGTAAAAAGGCATAGTTTTTGCCCTGGGACTCTCCACTATTCGCCTTCCCCCCCCCCACTCCCCCCTGCACAGCAGAAAAAAGACTAAGAGTGTTCACGGATCAGAACTGTCTGCGACATGGTCATTCCAGCTTAGTACTGTTCATTAAAAGTGAGAAAGTGTGTGGTCTTTCATTTGATGGAGTATTTCATATGAAAGTATTGCTTTTAATCGTGCCATTCCTACTGACGCAGTTGCAATGACCTATGTCCATTTCAGTTGGAAAAACCACTAAGACAGTCTTTCTGAGGATGTAAAATGGCTGGTGGAGAGTGAGTGTCTGCCATTATAATGAAAACTCCCCAACCTGGTGGTGACAATGAAAATTCCCTAACAGTATTCATATGAGAAAAGACGTTTGGTGACTTCCCCGTCGCGTTTCTAGGGTAACGTTAAGAACTATGCAATTTAATACAATCTTGCTCACAAGGTGTACACTACCTAGCCTAGAATTCTATATACAATGTAGAATTCCGTAGCGAAGCACGGGTACATCAGCTAGTCTATATATAAAATAAATGTTTTGCCTGTACATTGCTCAGAATTTGATATGAATGGTATTTCTGTATCTGTCATGTCCACAGTAACAAGGAAATGCATTTTTTACTTTTCTGTAATTTCTGTCTGTCTGTATGTATGTATGTATGTATGATTGCACACGCATCAATAGAAAACGGCTGAAGAGAATTAATGAAAATCGGTATGGAATGTCGGGTGATGAACCACTACAAGCTCGGCTATAAATTATTTTATTCACGCTGAGTAAAATGGTAGTTTTGGGGAAGGTCTGAAATGTAATTCTCAAATAAGTTATTTATGTTATTAGTGGTCGTATCAATAAATACTACCAGACAACTAACATAACTTTAGTTATGTCTTAAGTTAGTAGTAGTCATGCAAGAGGTTATTAAATTTCCGATCACTTATGTCTTATACATTGTTACCATACCGCATATAATGGGTATATTCATGAATTTGGATTTTTGTTACTAAGTCCATATCAGCGCCAAGTCACGAGAAAATTGGTATGTAAATCGGTATGTAAAGTCTGAGAATAAGGAACTACAGTCTACGATATAAATAATTTTGTAGGACACCCTAATATCACAGAGTCCAAAGAAAACTAATGTGAAGGCCTGCAATATAGAAAGCTCAAACTTTATCAACAATAACATTACATTGACCATTGTCTGTTGTGATGTGCTTTTCGTCTTCTGTTTCCTCTCATCCCCGATAGATAGGATTACTGCAGCGTACCGAGGTTTTTTTAATTTGCTTGACGTCGCACCGTCACAGGTAGGTCTTATGGCGACGATGGGATAGGAAATGAATAGTGGTGTGAAGGAAGCGGCCTTGGCTTTCAGGTATAGCCTGGTGTGAATGGTGTGAAAATTGGAAACCACGGAACACCATATTTTTTATGCTTAACGTTGCACCGACACAGATATATCTTATGGCGACGATGCGATAGGAAAGGTCTAGGAAGTGGAAGGAAGCGGCCGTGGCTTTAATTAAGGTACAGTCCCGGCATTTGCCTGGTGTGAAAATGGGAAACTACGGAAAACCATCGTCAGGGCTGCCGACAGTGGGACTCGAACCCACTATCTCCCGAATACCATCTTCAGGGTTGCGCTCACAGCTGCGTGCCCCTAACCACACGGCCAACTCGCCTGGTCGTACCGACTGTAACAGCCTGCCTGTATATTGGTGGGAAGTAGCTGGGGTGTAAGATAACTTTCTTCTTTAGCATGCCATTCCTCTGGTTCATTCATTTTCTGATATATCTGGTACATAACACACTGGTTCATCATAGTATTCGAGCTATACAATCCCTACCCTGAGCCACTGATTGGAAAGAGTAGTGTGCATATTTAATGGAATAATGAAAGAGGAGTGTTCACGGCAGTCTGCGACCTGGTTATTCCAGCTCTGGAACTTTGGACTCTTAGATCGACACCGTAGTACTGTTCGTTGAAAGTGAGAAAGTGAGCGGTTTTTCATTTGATCGAGTATTTTATATGATAACATTGCTTTCAATCGCTACATTCCTACTGATGTTTTTGTAATGACCTATGTTGAATTCAGTTAGGAAAACCACCAAGTCAGTCTTTCTGAGAATCCCGTAGCGAAGCATGGGTTCATCAGCTAGTGAGGGAATAATTTTAAGTATGCAAAGGCCGAGTTCTGGGTTTTTTTCTTCTTTTACAACGAAACCAGTGTGGTGTGTGAATTTGTACATCAGTATAATACACAGGACGAATACATGGATAATATACAAGATAATGTCTCGCAGAAAGCACTGCTGGGGCTAGACAACTGTACTTGCTGGACATTCTGCCAAGGTTTAAAAAAAGTGAGACCGTCAGAATTTGTTTTTGTACAGGTTCTATAATATATGGAAGCCAAAGACAAGGTTATTGCAATTAAATGCACTCAAATGCTTACGCCACAACTGGAATCAAAACCATTTATGTGAACAGAAGGTTAAAAAAAAAAAAAAAAAACTAATGTGTGTGTGTGTGGGGGGGGTTCAACATCTATCCAGCAACTTTTCCGAACAGGAAAGCAAAGTTATCTGCTCAACAAACCACACTTTATAATAATAATAACAATCCTCAATAAGTGTACACATTCTTCTGTCTGTGTTAAAAAGAATATTTTTTTCCAATGCAGTCCACATGTAGCAGCACTCTTATGAATAGACATTCAATTAGTGGGGATAAGAATGTACTTTGATCTTGTTTCAGCAATACGTTTCTGACAATGAGAATAAGGTGAAATTGAAGGAATTTTACTTTCCTGGTCAACCTAACCTAAGCTAACAGTAGCACATTGTTAGTGTGTGTTACTCTTGAATTCATAGTTTTACTGTTTTGCAGATCTATGTCTTTCTGCATTCTTATTCATTTACAGCATGTGTGTATGTAATGTGTTTGCTTGTGCATATTATTAAACCATGGGTTCACTACGGTCAGAGTGATAAAGAATTCCAAACTCTTAATTCCTCAGTGAGCCAGAATACAGACAATTTCTGTGATTGAGTTAGAATGAAGTCTCCTGTCTGTGGATATGCATTGATGGTTCTGTGCAGAGAAAGAAATTTTTTTAGATATAGCTGTTAATTATTTTAGAGAAGATTGTGGCATGAATTTAAGCTTGTTCAGTGATGTCACGTAATATGTAACAGGGATTCTGTTGCAGACTGATGGGTAAGAGAAGAAAGTATGAAAAAACGGGTGGGGGAAACTTAGGAGTCAGTAGCAAAAGCACAGTCGCCGCACCAACTTGGCGCCTGTCTTATTAAACACAGACTGTACCCGCCGCTAACTGATCGATTAGCTGGTGCAGCAAAGCAAGATGCTTGTCATAACCGTTACAGTGGACTCGTGCTTGTCTGTGTTAGGTTTCAAGCAGCAAGCCATTTGTTAACCTTTAAAATGCTACCGCCACCATCCAAGGATGGAGATGAACCCTCAATGTTCAACTCGTCACCAGACAACGTTCTGGAGGAGTAGAGGGTCATGTAAGGCCTCCTAGATGCTTTCCTCCTACAAGGGAAGTGCGCTGGCTTTGGAGCAGGTACTCCAGCTTGCCCTGATATATACCCTCCGGATGGAAGGTATGTTTCCTTCATAGAAAGGGTAAGGGATCACTTAGGGAGTTTCTTTGTCTCTGCCTTCTGCTCGAGTTTAGACAGGCTACGAGAAACATTCCCAGCTCTAGTTGACAATGCTGCCTCCATCTGTTTGGTGATGAAACTTTGCCGCCCTCCCTTGGTGTGCCAGCTTATTTTTATTCATCGGCACAAGCTTCTTTTTTGGCTGAAAGTGGGATGCTCACCTTTTGGCCTTTCCTTTTCGCAGTGTTACTAGCTGGAGCCTTGGGCGCAGCAATCTTCACAGGTGTTGCTGGAAACAAACTTGATAAATTCTGTTCTGTAATGGTGAAGACTAGCGTTTTGCCAGGAGTATATGAGGAATTAAACTTATGGCGTGGTTCCTGGTATAAAGGACTACCCAAGGTCTTAATCTTCTGGATCTTCTTTTCAGTGAGATAGACAGGACAATTTCTATCCCTTAGAGAATGAAGACCAGGGCAGTAAGTGCACCTGCTTAGGGGTGTGCACTGCTCCGTGCCATGCACTTTTTTTTTTTTAGGCATGTAAAACACAGACTGATTTGAACAAGATATCATGTATCTGAAACTTTGGCAGTTACAGCAATACATGGGAGGAAGGATGATGTACAGTCTCTCACTGCAACAATAGGCTGTTTCCTTGACTTTCTCTAGTACCACCGACAACTTGAAGGAGACAATGGCTATGTCTTCGCCACTGACATGTTGCTTAATGTGCCAGACGTGTCATGTCACGGTTCTTTCAAGTCTTTCATCAGCTAATTGCCAGTGTTCAAAATCAGGTGATGGTGGAAGATCACTCCATGAATCAGATTCTGAGAGCTCTTCCACTCTGACAGGGACTGTGGCATTTAAAAAAAAAAAATTAACATGGTGTCGGCTTTCATGTTTTCAGACATTAACAAAACATAAGGTTCGGTGAAAGATTCGATGGTCCTAGGCATAGAAACACTTCTGTATACTGCTTTTGGTAATGGTGATTTGCCGCAAATTGTTTTTTCCATCGTCCTCGGGTCTTAATTGCTTTTATGGTTAAACATCCTGTTATTTTATTATCACAGAAATAGGCTTGCACTATGCGACATCAGCAACACCTTTCAACACTTCCGTGTTTTGTAACAAAAGCAGGCAACTTATTACCAAACCAAAGGTAACAGAACAAGAATTGAAAGCATACGCCAGGAAAGCATTCGGCAAAGACGTTATACTCATGGTCAAAAGTTGTAAACACGTCCTATCTCGTAATTTTTTCCATGAACTATCTTTTAATAGTCTCCTACGCAACATGCTGTACAAAACTTAAGTTTTTCATATTCGTGGGGAAAATGGAAAATTTGAAAACCAGAACTTCGAATTACGTTCCTCATCCATGATACAGCTATCCACAGCAGCACGTCAATGTGATGAAATTTCTTTTTAAGAGTTTCCTGAAGAGTACAGTTCCTAGTAAGACGCAAGCGCATAATTTCTTCTGAGGCAGTTGGTAAACTGTATTTTCTGCATTAAGGTGTGCAAGTTTGAAATGTTATTTCTTGTATTGGATTACCATTGCTTATTCCACCATTTTATTCGTCCAGGACTTCATTGTTGCAGAGCTGGTATACAACTGCATTCCTGGAGCGACGCCATTTCCTTCTAAATATCAGCCAATGGAATTGAGTCTTTACAATCGCAAAATGGAAAATGTTGCACAATTCTTATCTATATAAAATAAGAGTTTTGCTCAGAATTTGAAAGGAATGGTATTCCTGTAGCGCTCATGTCCACAGTAACAAGCAAATGCACTTTTTACTTTTCCGTAATTTCTGTCTGTCTGTATGTACACGCATAACGAGAAAATGGCTGAAGTGAATTTCATGAAAATCGGTATGTAAAGTCGGGGGATAAGCCACTACAATCTAGGCTATAAATCATTTCGTTCATGCTGAGTGAAATGGGAGTTTAGGGGAAGGCCTAAAATTCAATTCTCAAATATTTATATTACTAGTGGTCCTATCGATAAATACTACATAACTAAAGTTACATAGAATTAAATTTCCGATTATTTATGTCTTATACATTTTTACTGTAATGGCTAGGATGACACAGATATTCATGAATTTCGATGTTTGTTGCAAAGTCCACATCAAAGCCAAGCCACAAGAAAATGGGCAAACAGAATTTAATGAAAATCGGTATATAGAATCGGGGAATAAGAAACTATAGTCTAAGCTATAAACAATTTTACAGACCCTAGATGAAATGGTAGTTTAGGGGTAGGCGCCTCAAATTTAATTTTTAAATACCTATGTTATTGGTCCTATAGAAAAGTACTACATAACAAAAGTTATAGAGAATACAATTTCCGAACATTTATGTTTTATTTAGTTTTACCATACCGACTATGATACGAGTAGTATTTCAGAGTTGGAAGAAAACTAAATATGAAGGTCTACAATATCGAAAGAGCATAACATTGAACAATAACATTACATTGACCATTGTTTCTTGTGATGTTCTTTGCCTCTTATGGTGCCTTCAACTCTGATAGATGGGATTACTGTTGCGTACCGAGTACAACAGCCTGACTGAACACTGACGGGAAATAGATGGGGAGTTAGAAAACTTTCTGATTATGCCATTCCTCTGGTTCATACATTTTCTGATACTCTATTTCAAATTATAGCACCACAACTAACTAAATTCAAAATTCAACCCTGAAAAGAGCCATTTCTTAAGAAAAGAGTCTTCCTCTTCACTTTCATTTTGTTCCTAATTAGCAGTGAAGAGGGGTTTTCTCCTCTGGCTTGGAGGAAAAATTTGCCTCCAAATCAGATTTCTCCACCGCCAGTGTAATGAAATAAGATTTTCCGACTCATCGGGTACTCCTAGGAAACATATTAGTAAAAGGACATAGATTTGCCCTGGGACTCCAAAAAAAAAGAAAAAACGAAGAGTGTTCACGGATCACGGCTTGGTCATTCCAGCTCTGGAACTTTGGACTGTTAGATCGGCAGCGTAGTAATGTTCGTTAACAGTGAGAAAATGTGTGGTTTTTCATTTGTTCGAGTATTTCATTTGAAAGCACTGCTTTAAATCGCGCCATTCCTAATGAAGTCATTGTAATGATCTATGTTCATTTCAGTTGGGAAAACTACTAAGACAGTCTTTCTGTGGATGTAAAAAGTCAGGTGAAGAGCGAGTGTCTGCCATTATAATGAAAACTCCCAACCCGATTGTGACTGATGGTAGGCAAGGGTGAATGCTGAAAACTGTAACTGAGGAAGACATTCCAGCTATTCATTCGTGACTTTCTGAAGCGTTGTTGATTATACATGGATGTAAACTGGGAGCAGTTTGAGGTTATAAAGTGTCTGTAATTCGTAATACTGTGTATTGTTATACAGTTTTGAGAATTACCTTTCCAATGATAATGTCCCATTTCACATAAGTGTAATACTGTCAACACGAGGCTATCAAACTTGTAGCCGTAATTGTGACTCGCCCTGTAGAATCACAGCTGACGTTTTGATGAGTAAAGAAGAGATTATCTTCCGAGATTGTACGCCATCATTGACTTGTGTTATTAGTTTCTATTTCTGACCTTTAGAAAGGGCAGACTTCTTGTGTATACGGCATGCAGCTTCTGGTGAAATTTTGGGAGCTACGAACACAATTCGACTATGGCCTACATTCCCCGAAGATAATTGTTTCAAACAGTTGAACCTGTCCTAACAGACACCTTTACTCAGCGGACATCTCCCTACATATGGACATTTTTCCACGAAACATTTTATTTTACATATGACGTGTTAAATAAGCCTTATTTAAGCGGACAACTTGAATTCTGGACATTGCCATTAGTCTCGTCCACTTGTCTTAAGCGAACATGTTACGCATTCCAGTACACTTTCTTTACACAAGGCTATGTCATTCTTTCTCTTAACATCAATCTGCAGACATACTGGAAATCCTTTTGAATATTTGCATTATTCCGAATCCAAGGAAAAGAGATGAAACATACATAGGAATGCTGAAGTAGTAGTGAAGTTTCATTAGGGTCGCCTTGTGTTCTAATTTGTGTACATTCTGAGAAATCCAGTTGCCTGGGAATGCTACCAGTGACTTTACTCACAAGTTACCAAAGGATTTTCCAGCATATTTTGCATCATTCTATACGTAACTCAAGATTGTCGCTGATAAGGCCGAGGTCAGAACTAGACTAAGAAAAGACTTTCATGAGCCAATTGTTGAGGGAGAAATACCATTGCATTTCAATCGCCCCCGATAAACATGAGTAGGAGACAAGAAAAAATGTACTGGGAAAGGACTGTAAGAAAAGCTCCCTGAACAATTAAACTGAGGGAGAACACAATTAGGAAGTATAAAAATGACACTTTAAGCGAGTGGGAGGAAAACGGGTATTGAGGAATGAAAATAAAGTGGGAGTCAGTTTTCGTAGAAGTGAACATTGAGGTATATGAGCGGTTCAAATGTGTTCAAGCAAAGAAACAGTGAGTGGGCCAATGCTACAAGAAAAAGCGCGAGAAATAGCAAATAACCTGAAAGTTGAGGTTAAATGAATAATTAAATTGTATGTCACACTGGGAAATGTGCTAAATTTGTACACCCACCTGAATGATTACCTCCTGAAGCTGTAATGAATGTAAAGGCTGTCAAATCACTTCTAGTATATCACAGGCAAATATTTAGTTATAAACTATAATAATCAAAGTCAAGATGTATGCTTATATTTAAAGCGGATGTTCTTTGCCGTTAATATGATCGATTTAAGTTTTACAACCTTGTTTTAGCGGACAATTTTCCACAGAACTGGCGGTGTATGCAAAAGAGGCTCGACTTTATAAAACTGTAAACATCTAATTCCCTTAACTGATACTATGCCAATTTTATTTAATTTTCCTGCAGTCTTTAAACCTATTCACACATTATAATCTGTTAAATACAGAAAAATTCCATGCAAAATGTCATCACATTTAAGCAAAGTATTTCCAATAGAACTGTGTAATAAGTGGAAGTCTACAATCTTGATAAATCAGCAGTATACTTACAGGCACCATAATTGTGGGCCTGAGCTGGGCAGGCTGCATGCCAGGGTATGAATATGCCGCTAGTGATGGGTAGTATGCCTGCATTGGACTGTACGCAGGGTAGCCTAAGTATCCAGGATATCCTGGAGCAGCATACATTTGTGCTGCAGCTGCACTCTGGGCATACATCTGTCATAAAAAAAAAAAAAAAAAAAAAAAACCACACACACACATTAATAACATTTATATGAAGGGTCACTTCAAAAATAATGCAGCACATTTTTCCAAGTGAATTTTTATTCTATATCTTTCAATTTTTACAGTACATTGCTAATCACTATTCCTTTCAACTGCCTTATGCCATAAAGAATGGAATGACATAATGAAGCTGAGTTGGTAGATCACTTTGGCTTCAGAAGAAATGTAGGAACACGTGAAACAATCCTGACTTTACGTCTGATCTTAGAGGATCAAATTAAGAAAGACAAGCCTATGAACATGGTATTCATAGATCTAGAAAAGGCATTTGATAATGTTTAAGACCAAGCTATCCGAGATTCTGAAGGTGATCTGAAATCGAGAAAAAGGAATGATCTACAATCAGGACAAAAATCAGTCTGCAGTGATAATCTAAGGCTATGAAAAAGAAGCAGCAATCCATAAAGTGAGACAAGGCTGCAGTTCATCCCCTCTCCTTTTCAATAAAGGCAATAAAGGAAATCAAATAGGAATTTGGAAAAGGAATCCGAATCTTTGTTAAAACCACACCACGCAATAGAAAGATCGCAGCTGGCGTGTTATACATTGCTTAGATCCAACAGATTAAATAAGCCCTCCGGGGGTACCGCTGCATATGTTATGACCAGTCTACGTCCTAAAATAATATGTAGGTCTCCAGGTCTGTACGAGCGAAAACCTGAGTTCATGTTCCTGGAAATAACTATGAGTGAAGTAAAATGTCTTCTGGGTGTAGTATATAAGCCACCAAATGCGGGTTTTTTATGCGATCTAGAAACTCAAATACAAGATTTAGTCACTGATTATTCAAATATAATTATTATAGGCGATTTCAACATAAACCTTCAACGTAACTCTCCTCAGACTACCCAACTTTTAAGTTCTTTTAAAGCTTGCAACTTAACGTTTCTCCCTCTCGGTGCCACACATCACACAGACACATCACACACATTAATTGATCTCATTGCCACAAACCAACCTGAATTAGCTCTTCACCACGGTCAAATTAGTGTCCCAGGTATATCGCGACATGATTATATATTTATGGCCTATTCCAGTAAAAATCCCAAGTTCAAACCGAAAATAATTTCATATCAAGATCTACGACAAATTGATAAGAATAAACTTTTACAAGACGCAGTTGCAGTGCCATGGCATGACATATTTAAACTTAAAAACATAAATGACAAAGTGGCATGTTTCAATCAACATATGACTGAGCTGTACGATAGACATGCCCCTGAAAAGACGGCTCGAGTTTCGCGGAAGCCAGCTCCCTGGCTCTCAGATGGGATTAGAGCACTAATGGCTGACCGCGATGCTGCTTACAGACGAATCAGAAAACATTGCACTCCTGACAACCTACTTAACTGTAAGTGACTGAGAAACACGACGACCCAACAGATTAGAAACGCAAAATTACAACACGCTCAAATGTTTCAATAGCTGTGTTGTGAAAATCCATAAAGAGCTTTGGCATTACCAAAGGACGAGGCGATGACGAAATAAATATACCCCTGGAAAAACTGAACGATCATTTTTCATCCAACTGCACATTAAATGTAGCCCTGAAACAGGAAGCTCTTGACGGGAATTATGCAAAGTCGCGAACAGATAGAGAAAACTTCTGTCCAGCAACCCACTCATAAGTCAGGTTTGCTATAAATCGGATAACATCAACGGCGAAAGGAAATAACATAGGAATAGAGATGATAAACATTATTCTGGATGTGATATTACCTGCACTAGTTAATATAATTAACTCTTCCCTTGTAGACAGCACATTTCCCGAAGCATTGAAAGCGAGCATTATACGTCCTCTAAAAAAGTAGCTTCCCCTTCTGAACCATCTGACTACAGAGCCATCTGCATACTTTCTGCTTTATCCAAAGCGCTCGAGTTCATTGCTCATAGGCAAGTAACAGACTACATGACGACTTACAACTTACTTGACCCACTACAATCTGGTTTTCGTCAAGCACACAGTACTACAATGGCACTACTGAAAGTCACAGAAGACATTCGAGAAGCAATGGACAGCAAAGAAGTGACAGTTTTAATACTACTAGACTTGAGCAAAGCTTTTGATTCTGTTGACATTGACATTTTGCTCTCGAAATTGTATTCCCTCCATTTTTTGACCAGTGCCCTCCTTTGGGTGCATTCCTACTTGCATGGCCGTCGGCAGTGTGTTACAGATAGGTTAAACAAATCAACTTGGCGGTCCGTGCAGTGTGGTATGCCCCAAGGGTTGGTGTTAGGAAACCTTTTTTTCTATTCACATTAATGATGTCTCCCAAATCCTAACGCACTGCAAATACCATATTTACGCTGATGTACAAATGTACTTCCATACATCTCCAGATCGAACATTTTCGGCCATAGACAAAATCAATCAGGATCTGACATCGTTTTCTTCTTGGTCTTTGAGATGTGGTCTTACGTTAAACCCAGCAAAAACGCAAGCCATCATCCTTGGATACCCGAAACTACTCGCGAAGGTTAATCGACCAGAGATTCCATCTATAAGGTTATGTAATACTAACATACCATTAACGTCACCAGTAAAAGTCCTAGGCGTTACTTTCGATGATGTCATGGAAAACGCATATTATGAACATCACTCAGGAAACATTCTCTGCATTGCACATGCTGTGCAGGTACAAAGTACATATTTCCTGAAAAACTAAAAAAATTTTGGTAGAAGCTCTGGTTTTCCCTCATTTCGACTATTGTGACGTGATTTATAGAGATGCTGGGTGCAAGTTATTGAGCAGATTACAACGTGGTCAAAACGCATGTGCGAGATACGTCTGTAACCTACGGTACTATGACCATGTAACTCCTTCATATAAACACCTGTCTTGGCCCCGACTAGAAATCCATCACACTGTTCATACCCTATGCCTTCTTCATAAAATCCTTCATTCTTCACAGCCATTTTACCTTACTTCATATTTTAAATACCTATCTTATCACAGTCTTAACACTAGATCTACTAATAATTCCATCCTTGCTTTACCTACCCATAGATCTGCCATCTACAATAAATCATTCATTGCCTGCCGGGAGTGAAACCTCCTTCCCGAAAGTATCAGAGGGTTAAGCGCTATTCGCACTTTCAAGGAAGCTCTGTGGAGACATTTTATGCATCAGTAAGGTTCATCTTTAAACTTGATGCTGCTACTTACGACCATTCTAT
The DNA here is from genome assembly GCF_040414725.1 of Anabrus simplex. NCBI lineage: Eukaryota > Metazoa > Arthropoda > Insecta > Orthoptera > Tettigoniidae > Anabrus > Anabrus simplex. Next base: position 136,291,476 of record NC_090269.1, read on the forward strand.
TGTCATGGATGTTCTGGTAGAAGATTAGTCTAAAATTCTTACCAGATCTGTTTTTCAAATTTTATTAAATTTTATGTACTACCTCTTTTTACACGTAGGATATTAGTTTTAAGAATTTATCCTTTTATTATACCTAATTTATTTCATCTTCATTTAACCTGATCACTTATCATTCACATATTACTATTAATTTAATTAGTATTAAATCTATTATTGTAAAGTGATACAATGTAATATATGCATATTTTAGTGCCTGGTTAGATGGAAGAGAAGGCCTGAAGGCCTTAATCTTGCCAGGTAAAATAAAACATTACTAACTACTAACCCAAAGAGAAGAAATCAAAACTCAGATTTGCTGATGATACTGGTATTTTGTCTGAATATGCAGAAGATCTGGAGAAATTGCTGAATGGTATGGACACTGTCTTAAAGGAAGTAGATGAATATTGTTACTTGGGTAGTGGAATAACTAATGAGGGCAGAAGTACATAAGCAGGACATAAAATGCAGACTTGCACAAGCAAGAAAGGCATTTTCTTAAGAAAAATTTGCTCACTTCAAACTTTGATATAGGAGTTAGATGTTCTTGAAGACTTTCGCCTGGAGCGTGGCATTGCATGGACGTGAAACATGGACGATAACTAGCTCAGAAAGAAAGAGAATAGCTTTTGAAATGTCGTGTTACAGGAGAATGTGGTGAGATGGGTAGATCGAATGACAAATGAGGAGATACTGAATCGAATTGGTGGGAGGAGAACAAGTTGGCAAAATTTGACCAGAAGTGACAGAATGATACGACATCTTAAGACGCCCAAGACTTACTCTGTTACTAAGGTAATGAATATGACAAACAGATTGGAGTAGATGTAGGATATAGTACTTAAGCAGAAATGAAAAGGTTAGCACAGGATTGGGTGGCATGAACAGTTGCATCAAACCAGTGGTGACCCAAACAACATAAACAAACCAATGAATGTCTGCATGGTAAAAGTTTGATCCAGCACATCTAAGCCAATGTGCAGCGGCCACATGAGTCATTGAACTTCATAATTCTTTCAACAAAGCAAGTTCTTCAGATTACCAACAAATAGTAATCAGAGGGGGGCAGGAATGTCTATGCTGTCCATCCTAATTTTTGAGCAATACAATTGGTTTTCTGACAGACATATGGTTGAGCAATATAAATGGTCCAAGAGTGAAAATTAATTTTCAATAATGGACCATTTGTGTTGGAATTACAAATTTACTCATTCAGAAACAAATATTTCAGGTTCCCTACAGGAATCGAAATCTCTATTGTATGATCGGGCATTGTTGTGCAACAGCAAAACACGACATCGCTGGGATAGAACAGGATTCAGTACATTGAAAAGTTTCTTCAGGATTGAAAGGTATGTGTTTGAATTAAGAACGGCTAACAATTTTCCTGTCAAAGTCACCACTCTGAATTTCCTTCTTTGAGGCTAATTTGCAGGATGATACTCCATTTATTACCTCTTTGCTCCTCATTAAAAATGGAGGAGCCTTATTTCATCTCCCCTCACAACCCTTGAAGGATAAGTCTCTCCCCACCATTCTTCGACAGTACCGAGAATTCATTCCACACAGTTCCATTTTTCTTGTCTGGTTTTGATGATGATGATGCTTGTTGTTTTAAGGGGCCTAACATCAAAGGTCATCGGCCCCTAATGGTACAAAATGAAAGAACAAAAATTGCAAAGGCATCCACTGACCAAAATTAAAAAAAATATGGCATGAAGAATGAATGGATGGACAGGAACTCAACAAAACACAAAACAAACAAAAACCAGTGGATCGGACTCAATACAGATCGAAAATAACATTACCAACCAAGGAACCACTTATAAAGCACAATGATGCTTGGTGTCTAAAGGGGGTGCAAAATCCACGTCTAAGGCCCCACAGAATGGTACGTCGCGAGTAAAATAGAACCATGGTATGTGTCATGTTGGGGTATTAATCAGAAGTAGCGAAGACTCACGGTGTTCCACAAAAGATGGTACTACTCACAAGTATTGCAATACGTACTAGTAACGCAGACCTATGGTGTGTCTCACACAATGGCCCAACTCAGAGTCAACGCAAACCGAGAAGGTTCCCCACCTAGGTGTACTAAACACGGGCGCCGGTATTCCCGTGGTGTTCCTCACATAGTGGGTACTAATCACAGGCAACGCAGACCCACGGTGCTGCTCATATAGTGGTACAACTCACAGGCTACGCCCAGACCCGCGGTGTTGCACACATGGGAACAACGCACGGGTACTGGAATCCACCAGGCCAGGCTTTTAGTGCTACTAATCACAAACCTATTTCGTACCGAATTTAGTGGTACTACTGGCAAGTACAGGCAACCTATGGTGTTCCCCGCGTGATGGTACGATTCAAAATTAGTTTCATGGTTCTAATTCAGTCAGCCCTTGGTCGCCCCTTTTAGTCGCCTCTTACGACAGGTGTATTCTACATGTGCGTCCCCCACCCGCAGGGGGTAGTGTGTTTGGTCCGCGAGAGGTATTTTATTTCCCTCAAGTCCGCCGGCAAGCCGGTTAGGACCCCCCTATCCGCCACGTGGGAGTATCACCTCTCCCCCTGCTACGCCACCGTAGTAGGTTCGTGGTTGTCTGGTTTTATGAGCAGCTGTGAATATCCTCAGCTGTTGAGTCATCAGTCCATACACTGGTTTGGTGCAGCTATCCATGCCACCTTATCCTGCGATAACCTTTTTATTTGTACTCACTACCTACATCCTTCATCTTCTCTAATCTGCTTATATTCATACACTGGTCTACCTTTACCATTCTTACCACCTACAATTCACTCAAAAACCAAATGAACAAGTGCTGGGTGTCTTAAGATCTGCTCCATCATTCTACCTTTTCGCCTTGTCAAATTCAGCCAATGATACAGATGTTGATTCCCATATAATGTCCAATAACGGACCAATATATTGGTATTATAAATTCAGCCAAATCGATTATCTCTTCATTCAAGATTCGATCTACCCATCTCACCTTCAGCATTCTTCTGTAATACCACATTTCAAAAGTTTCTATTTTCTTTCTCTCCGAGCTACTTATTGTCCATGTTTCGCTTCCATACAATGCCATGCTCCAGACGAAAGCCTTCAAAAACCTCTTTCTAATTCTTATAGCAATGTTCAAAGTGAGCAAATTTCGTAAGAAAGGCCTTCCTTGCTTGTGCAAGTCTCATTTTATGTCGTCCTGCCATTATCTTACTTTTAACGTTAAGAATTTCATATTTAGGTTCCGTATTGAAACAAGATTTACATCAAAGAAAGGACAACCATAGCCAACTTAGTCAACTTGAAATAGCTGACTTTATGTCTATCTTGAAGCTTTTAATCAATAACAACTACTTTACATTCGATAAAATAATATACAAGCAGGACGGCCTAGCCATGGGCTCACCAGCCTCCGGCATTTTAGCAGAAATATATCTAGATTTTTTAGAACATGCAAAAATAGACAATAATGCAACATTTAATAACATACATCTCTGGTCCAGGTATATCGATGATGTATTTATTATTATGGACCAACGCACTATAGACGCAGCTACCACTCTAACACATCTTAACACTATCGACACAGACATTAAATTTACACTAGAATCCGAAGTCAACAATACCATCAATTTTCTAGATCTCACTATCACTAGACTCCCATCTTCCTTTAAATATAAAGTTTATAGAAAACCCACACATACTGCTACGACAATACAACAGGACTCTACTCATCCCCCTAATCATAAACGGGCTACCTACAATAGCCTAGTACACCGAGCATTCAATATTCCTATGTCAAAATCAGACCTTAATAAAGAATTAAACACTATACGCAATATCGCATTTCATAATGGCTACAATAAGAATTTTATAGAAAATATAATCAGCAAATTCAGACATCGCCCAAAATCGAACCTAATTAAACAAACTACTAAATCAAAAACTTTTTCAACTTTTACCTATAACCGCAATATCCATAATATTACAAATATATTTAAGAAGCAGAATATTAACATTTCCTTCAGAACTAATAATAGAAACCTAGACATTCTACACAACTAACTCAATCAACCCTTCCGACCCCTTTGAAAAATCAGGTGTCTATAGATTTCATTGTAACGACTGCCTCAGTACCTACCTCGGACAGACCGGTAGATCGTTCAAAATTAGATATACAGAACACGTAAATGCAATTAAATACAGAAAATTCTCCGCAGTAGGCCAACATATACACGACTATAAACACAAATTTTATGGCATAGACCACGATATAGACATCATTGAAATAATAAATAAAGGTCCTATACTTGATCTCACTGAACAATTTTACATCTCACTTGATCAGTACCATAATTCAAATTTTAATCTCAATGATTTATCCGACAAACCTACGATTTTATTTGATACGTTTATCAAAATATTGAACAATCTTAAAATCCCCAAAAATCGATCTATCTTCAAAACAATCCATAATACGCTTACATATTACCCCTACCGCCGTCCGCGCCCACCCGATTATAGCCCCGCCTCCACCGCGCTCCCTCTTCCCCTCGCTCAGTAACTCCGCCCCTCCTCGCTTCCTTCTGAGGTCCGTCTCTTCACATTCAGCCTGTTAGTTCTACTCCGATACATCCACTACCAACTTGGCACCTGAGGTGAGTCCTTCATTTCGCTAATATTTCGCGAATTTTTACTTCTTCCGATTTTCTTATAACTTTAAATAGTATTTTATTTCTTATAGGTTCCGACTTGGATCAGGATCTTTCCAAATCATTCATGTATTCACAACTTACAACACAAGATCTTCAAGTACCACCTTAGCAAGAACCTCAGTTACTATTTCTCAAAATAATGTAAACCATTCCAGAATACAAATCGACATATCGAACTGTTCAACGGACATTCTAACTATCAACATCAATACATAGTGAAAAAATTAACTCATTTATTTCTGCTTGCATGGAACATTAATATAATTCTTCCATTCTTAAGTCCAAGTTGAAGCTCCAATCGAATTTTATTGTACATATTTTATGTGGAACACCATTCGACTAAATGTTTGTTTACTTTTTTAACGTGTCAAACATGGCTACATAACTTCAATGAATTGACTGGTCAAAAAGTAAAATATTATAGAATTAAGCCTACAATCAAATTTCACTATAGGCCCTAATTATATATTACAAGAACAATATTTCTTTTAACAAATTAACCGTTTAATTAGAAATATTAAGGTGTACACCTCATAGAATAATGACCATTCCCATTTTACTTACCTTTTATTTGTGTATATATACATATATACTATTTTAATCATATAATGTATATTTTTAATCCACCATTGTAATCACACCATAAGAATCATGATCTATACTTGTCTTTGTTTAATTATTCTCGGCTGATGATGACAGGGAATCTGTCGAAACCGGTACCGAAAGTATAAAAGTTGTGATGTTTTAACTGTAATGTAAAACTTTCACACAATATATAGTATTGAAAAGGTGGAAATATTGTCCTTTCTTTGATGATTATCTTACTACCCAAGTAACAACATTCATTTACTTTCTTTAAGACTTCATTTAGGGAATATATATTTTCCATATTACCTGACTTTGCTTGACTGCACTCCATTATTTTTGCTTTGGATTTATTTATTTTCATCCTATACTCCTTCCTAAGACTCTATCCATACCATTCAGCAGTTTCTCCACATGTTCTGTAGTACCAAGTTCCAGTTTGAGTGAAATTTTGGTTACAGTTAGATGTATGTTGTCCATAACTATATTGTGCATGGCACAAATTGTCTGATGTTTTTGTGTGGTGTAACAGTATAACACTGCAAAGAGATTCTTGAATTAGGACATTCTTATTGTTCTATCACCTCAGTGACACGAGAGAAACCTCCCAGTAGGGTGTATTTGCATATGATATTGTTATACATCCAGGTGTCTCCTGGGCCACAGACTAGGACTCTTCCTAGATGGCTGATTCTCTCACACCAAAAGAAGAACTAATCAATCTTAAAATGTGTTTTACCGGGCGAGTTGGCCGTGCGCGTAGAGGCGCGCGGCTGTGAGCTTGCATCCGGGAGATAGTAGGTTCGAATCCCACTATCGGCAGCCCTGAAAATGGTTTTCCGTGGTTTCCCATTTTCACACCAGGCAAATGCTGGGGCTGTACCTTAATTAAGGCCACGGCCGCTTCCTTCCAACTCCCAGGCCTTTCCTATCCCATCGTCGCCATAAGACCTATCTGTGTCGGTGCGACGTAAAGCCCCTAGCAAAAAAAAAAAAAATGTGTTTTAAGAAACGGCTCTTTTCAGAGTCATCCACGACAATAATATCCATAAATATTGAAGGCTTGTCAGCTGCCAAAGAAGAACTCTTACATAAACTATGCCAAGATCAGAAATGTGACGTCTTGTGCATTCAGGAAACGCATAGGGATGAACATCAGAAACGTCCACAGATTTCAGGAATTATTTTAGTTGCAGAAAGGCCATATGCAAAATATGGCAGTGCTGTATTTGTAAAGCCAGGTCTCCAAATCAGCAGTACTCATTATACTGAAGATAACAACATCGAAATAATCACTGTGGAGCTTAGCAACATGACCATTACATCTGTGTACAAGCCTCCAAATGAAAAGTTCTCTTTCTTGCCAGCTGCAAATTTTGCTGATGATGCTTGTTGTTTAAAGGGGCCTAACATCGAGGTCATCGGCCCCCTGCAAATTTTGGTAAAAACACGAAGTTAATAGAAATCGGTGACTTTAACAGCCGTAGTCACGCCTGGGGATACGCTGAAGAGGTTGAGAATGGAGAGATCATTTTAGGGGCTGAAACTCAGCAGCTTTCCCTTATTCACGACAGTAAGCTTTCCTCCTCCTTCAACAGTGGAAGATGGCACCGAGGGTATAACCCGGATCTTCTCTTTGTGAGCAACTGCTTTGTGCAGCAATGTTCTAAAGAAATGGGCTCACCAATCCCAAGAACACAACACTGGCCAGTAATATGTCACCTCTCTTTCGAAAGGCTGACTGGAAAAGGTTTTCCAGTATGTTGGATGAGAGGATAAAAAATACCCGAAGATTATGATAAATTCATTGATATCGTGAAATTCTGTTTACGGGCATCAATTCCCAGAGGCTGCAGGACACACTACCTTCAAGGTATAACTCATGAAATAACTGCTCTGCTGCACGATTACTATAGGCTTCACGAAGAAGACCCATTTAGTGAGCAAACTATTCAAGCAGCACAAAGTGTTCTTTCCTCTATCTCCCAAGCAAAGAAGGAGACTTGGATGAAGTTGATGTCTGAAGTTGATATGGGTAGGAGCAGTCAAGAAGCTTGGAGACTTAAGATGCATGGGCAATGATCTTTCTCAAGCTAACACACATGCCAATGTAACTGCAGATCAAATAGCACACCAAGTTTTGCTTAATGGAAAACCAAAACTTTCTATGAAAATAGGGAAGAATCGTACAGTCCGACAACTAGACAAGAACACTGAGTTATTTAAGAATTTCACACTAAGTGAACTGGAATTAGCTCTCAGAAAGTGTAAGATTGGGAAGTCAGCAGGACTCTATGACCTTCGAATGGAACAAATTAAGAACTTCGGTCCTACTGTGAAGTTATCACATGTACATATTTCAATGTGTCACTACACCAGTTTTAATTAATGTGTCCTTGCTCATTTGTTTACGATTTGTTTTATGGCTGATGACATTTAAATGTCGAAACCGGTCCCATGTTGAATAAATGTTGTGAATAACATCTATACAACACATAATTAGTATTGAAGAAGTTGAACCTTATAAATATCTCATCTCTGAGATCATAATAAGTATATGGCAAGAAGGGAGATGCAGAGAGCATAAATGCTGACTAGAAGAAATTAACCCGATGAGTGCTACGCCCGTCTATAGACGGGCTGATGCGGCCGGTCCACAAGTGCTACGCCCGTCTATAGACGGTGCGCAAGATTTTTTTTTTAGTTTCCCGGTTTGCTTTCGAGTGCGAATTTGATCTCTGACATGTTTTGCCATCTGTTGGGCATTATGAAGAACTATCTGATCAGAGATTATAGCTTCTGGAAGTAACTTACAGAGCTTTTTGTAGACTTCTGTAGAGTTCATCTGTGATGTAAACAAACATGGCAGAACAACAATCTATTTGATCTTGCAGCGATGTTATTTCGGTTCACAGAATCTTTCAGTTATTAACCACAGCGGAAAGTGATGGAGATGATCATTTTAAGAAACTTTTAAGCGATTTTGAAAGTGAAAGTGATATAGAGTGCCGAAAATACTGTATGTGAGAGAGAAACAGAGCCTCCTTCTAAACGAAAGAAAAACACAGCGAGTACAAAAGCAATTTTATCACCAATTTCATGGCAGACTGATTACTTTTCTTCACCAGAGTTTCAGGTAACTCTGACAGGCTCTGAGGGCCAAGTAGTGTTTGATGACAACTCGAAAATGATTGAGTTTTTAGAAATTTTGTGCTAGTAAAGTTGGTGCAGATAGCTGAACAAATCAGCATCACAAACAACCAGTAGAAAACATTTAGCTATCACCACATTCCAGGTTTGGAAATTATTTTAAAATATCAACTTATATACTTCTAAGAAGTTGCATGTATTAGTTGCCTACTGATTTTAGGAAATATTATTAGGGGCTCTTTACTTTATATAAAGATAATGCACGCATGGGCACATAAGTGTAATTTTGTTTTCTCTGAAAATAATGAACACAAGTGTAGGATTTAAAATTTGCAACCAACATTTATCAACATTTTAAGCTAATCACCCGACTGAAAAGTTAAAAAATTAGGGCTTCTACAAATTTTTTTACATACGAATGAAAAAACTCGGCACTGAGGTACCAAACAGTCAACTGGTAACTCAGCACTTAAAAGGTTAAGAGAATTACTCAGGAATGGCTCAGATCTTAGCACACACAAACACAATGTAATGCCAGATCATCTCTCATTCACAAACAGCTTAGAACACACAATGTAATGCCAGATCATATCTCATTCACAAACAGTCTACATAAGGGAAAAATAAAAATATTGTTCATTTAGTTCATATTGTGATATAATTTATTTGTGTGATCTCTTTGACATGTCTTAATCCAGCTTTAAAGTTGCCTTATTTGTATATTTTCTCTGACACTTTCTAGTCAGATGTTACTGTTGCCACTGAATTTGTTTATGCACCAGTTGGTCGTCTTAAGTTTAATAAAACCTTATAAAAGGTGATTACATGTTCTTTCACATCATATTGATACTTTGAAGAGGTTAACTATTTTAGAAACAATCCATCCGTATTTCCTTTTTCTTCATAGCTGCCTCATACATTTTTTTATTCCTTTCCAGAACTGGTACATTTCATGAAATCTCTGAAAGTGTTACCTTTGATAGCTATTGGCAACTTAAAAGCCCTGATACCAAAGGAGTGATCTAAAACTCAGAATATCCCTAGTCAATTCCGGGGAAAGAGATGTTATACACAATATTCTACACAGAAAGGCTATAACATGGTCGGATGACTCATTTGCTGAGCGAGACGTTGCCTCATGCCTGGCTGATATGATCTAATGCGGGAGTGATCAAGTGATAAGTCCCATGCCTTCACCGCAATAGTTTAACGTCTGTGGTATGAACAGTGTGTTCAATGTGTTAGCTTTAAAACGGCGTAGTTCCTGTATGAATACAAAAGTTATCGTGTGTTTAATGAATAATGTACACAGTAGAATATGTATTCATTGTGTTATGCTATGCAAAGCATTCTTCTGTTAGTGCCGCTTTCGATTCATTCTTGAATTTCCTGGCATCCTCCCTCCCCATAAGAATGAAAATGCAAATCCACAGCCTGTTTTCAGTCATTCAACCTGGATACTTAGGCTACCCTACTTATCAGAGCTACTTATTTTATTGAGCAACTCATTGTCTTAAATAGTCACAAAACTGGTTACAAGTGAAGTCTCATGTTAAATTTCATTGACATCAACCATTTCACAGAGTCAACACTTAACCTATTTCTTTCTTTGGTCCACTGTGCATTTATTGAAGAAAAAATTCTTTCTACGTTGGCATTATGTGCAGGAATTGCAAAATACACTTCTGCCAATTTCAGTACCTTGGAAGAACATGTAATATTAACACTATTCAGAAAACCAGCCCATTTTTTATGGACTGTTTCCTTCAAGAAATTTTCATTCTGCTTTTGCACTTGCAACATACTTTTGAAGATTTACAAATTAGTCAAATAATCTAACATCATCAATTTAGCACTAAGATATTAAACAGTATCTTCAAGGTCAGTCCAGTAGAAATCTGAAGTTAAGGTCATCCATTTAAAAGTACTGAATTCTTCAAGTGGTTGTAACCATTTTCCAAAGTACTCCAGGCATGCATTATATACATCATGGACATCTTTCATGAAGGAATCACTGTCTTCCCGCAACCCTTCATTCTTCAAAGTTTTCATCATTTCTTTCAATTTCATAGGAGCAAAATTATTTGAAAAACAAGCTTGTAAAATGCCAACAGTTTCTTCAAGTGCCTGTTTCACTTCCATAATGGAATTATTCTCCTTTTCAACATGAAAAATGTTCTCTTGAAAGCCTGACAAAATATTAAATACATTTCACTTAATTTATCGGTGAAAAACTTGTTCAAAATTGTTGGCGGGTTACCCACAGATAGAAAATAAGACCGAAGTGCTGGATACAGTTCAAGCATCCTTTCATCAGCTGGAAAAAGTGACAGCCAATGAGTCTTTGTATGCATCAATAGGGATTTGTAATTCACATCACAAATTCACCAAAAGTTTTTAGCTCTTCATTCCTTACGGTGAATGTAGAAAAGTAGTTTAACACTTAACACAATGCAACACGTGTGCTGGGCAGCCTACTCCAATCAAGGTTTCATTAAGCTGAGATTTGAGGTTAGAAAATACATTATCTCTTCTTTTCAGGCCTCCAAAATTCGTATTGCAGTTATCTCCTCCAAAAACAATGAACTTCTCCAAAATTCCATTTTGTTGCAGGACACCTAACACCACTGAAGAGATTGTTGCAGCTTTTTCATTACTAACGCTGTGCAGGTCAATTAACTTTGCTTGCAGCCCTCCATTCCTTCAGTTGAAATAATGCACAAGCACAGGAAACAGTTTTATATTCCCATGATTGCTGCCATCTGTACAAACACCAATGTATGATACGTCTCAGACTTGTTTAATGGCACTTTCTACACAGAGAGGTCCAAGTACATTATTGACAATGGCCTCAGACTTTGTACGAGCACAGTGAATATTTTTCCCCATTTTAAGAATCAGGAAATAATTTAGATGTAAGCTTAGACATACAATCCATAGTTTCGTAGCTCCCATGATGAACAGTATTGTAGTACACAAGAACTCCCTCTGCAGCAGTCACATTTTCGTTTAGTGATGTGTTCTTTTTTAAAAATGTCAACACATTATTTAAAGTTGAAGTTGATGCACTTTGAACATTAGCTTTATGTTTGCCCGTTGTAATGTGACTTTCTAAATTTATAGCTCCACGATTGGCCACAGAAACGTATGTTCCTGGTTTACATGCTAGGAACATGGCTTCTTCATCGGTAGAGCCCTTTTTGAAGCATTTAGATCTTTTCTCCAATTCAGCAGTGAACTTACACTTTCTTTTCCCCATAATACATTTAACGTACCAACAGATCAAAACAGATATTGTAGAGTAGATCACAAGGATTGTGGCACAACTAAGCAGCAATATGGGTGAAAATTATTTGTCTTTAGCTTCCGTATACTATCGCCAACTTCAACTATCGACTTCGACCATCGATAATATACTAGTCAAAGACTACAGGAATTTAAGAAGTTCAAGCTGCAGGTGAAGTCACAGGTTATGGAATAAGCGAGTCTAAGTTTACGAAAATGGATTTCCAGTTGGAAAAAGTTCATTTTAATATTATTAGACGAAAATACGGACAATCAGCAAATAATTAAAACATAAATATGGACGCCAGGACAGACGCTAAAAATAAGGGCATGTCCTGGTAAATACAGACGTCTGGTAACCCTAGGTACAACCCACAATAAGACAAATATTCTGACCAAATAAGGAAAGCCTTGTGAAATTGATGTTTTATTAGTGTGTGTTGGATCACACTACAGTAAAACCTCATTAATTCGAAGTCGTTGGGACTCAAAAATCGGACTTCGAATTACGTGATTTCGAATTAACCGCCAATTCGCAATTCAGAAGTACCAACCCTTGCCGCGTTAAGAAATATTCTAAGGCCCGTTACTGCATGCAGTTAACCTTGATTCACAGTGTACAAGTTTCAAATGCCATGAAAAAAGAACTGTTTCCAAAATGGTGCATTTACAGTATTCAAATAATACACTTGCATATCTCACTGGCAAATATAACCTCACGCAACGAAAAAAAAAAAAAAAAAAAAGAAAAGAAAAGAAAAAGAACGATTCAGAGACGAGGAGAAATCTATGCCGGCTCCCATGTGCAAGTGCTTTATTCATTGGAGTACTATACTGTATGCATTTTAGATGCCTTGTATTTACACAGAAAGTACCCGATGCCTTTAAAATCAAACTTTCCTATGACTCTATCCTTGTACGATTTCCCGCCATGGCACGTCTCTCGTACCAAATACTGTAGAGAGTCTCTACTGTATTTGCTCGTACTTCAGAAATGTAAACACTTGCCGCGTCACGAAGTATTCTAAGACCCATTAATACATGCAATCACCTCGATTCACAGTTTAAACCTTTCCAATGCCATGGAAAAACTATTTCCAAAATGTATCCAACAAGGTGCATTTTCAATATTCAAATAATGCACTTGGATAAATCACTGACGAACATAACCTCACGCAACGAATGAAAAAAAAAAAACACACAATTCAAAGACGAGGATAAATTATGCTGGTTCCCCTGTGCAAATGCATTATTTTTTGGATCTCTGTACTCTTTGCATTTTCAGATGCTTTGTACTGGCATGGAAAGTGCCCGACGCCCTTAAAACATTGTAGCTTACCGAACTTTTCTATGACGAGGGGATAAAGTTTCTCGCTTCCATGTCCATTGCAATTGTAACGTACTACAATGACCCCCATCCCCAACCCTTGTACGATTCCCCGGCTGGCTTTCTCCTTTAAAATCATAAGACCGTTTGGGCTCGCATTAAAATAAAGCAATGCAGTTTCATTGGCAATTACAGTATTGTTCGGTGCCTACGAATTTATTATATGAGCCATGCTTTTTCGTCAACTGTCGGCATCGCCGGCGTTCGCGCATTCTGTTTTCCCGCACACTGCCTGTTGCGTGATATTACGGCGTTCCTTTAAAAGGTTGAATGCAAAAGAATTCCGATTTCATTCAACTTGGCAATCATGAAACGCACTGTAGACCCACCGAAGTGAGTGTGAATGCGGAAAGCTACCCCTCCACGTTCCGGAACACGCGTTCTATTATGACGCGGATAAATTTCGAGTTGAAATTGCCCTGTAACATACTATTGTTTTAAAATGTAAAGGCAGTTTCGAATTAAAAGTCTGTTTTTCGGTAATGGGACCGACATTGTACTTCGAATTACGAATCATCCGTATTTCGAATAAAACAATTTAAATAACATGCAAAACTGTATCTCATATTTCCGGGAACGAGAGCTTCTTCGAATTACGTGGGATTTTGAATTAACCGATTTCGAATTATCGAGGTTCTACTGTAATGCCATAATGATTCAAGGCTGAGAATGTACTGGTCTTATGAATTAAATGTTTTTTCCGTGCAGATAATATATTAGTCGATACTTTTGTACCAACATGAAAAAACATACCTTGTAGTGCCATTCATGACCTTTCAGTTTAGTGTAAATAAAACAAATCGTTCAATTTGCATCAGAAGGGACAATCTCCAAAATAAAATTTTAAATATCTAATTAACTATTAATCATATGGTTTGCTTTCTTTGATTATTCGTGTACAACCCGTTTTCTGTATATATAACGCAAAAACAATTCAGGTAGAGTGGAGAGAAACGCATTAGGTAAAAACTGATTTCTAGTGTAAAATGTAGGAAGGCTGAGATTGCTCCTTTTGATACCAGTAGCCTCATAATTAGCGTATATATGAGGCGTCTATTTGCAAAACCGGCCATCTCCAAATGGTTAAATTTTTCAGGAGACCAAAAAAACGTATAAAATCTAAATAAAGAGATTTAGAATTATTTGTATTTGTTTTATCACTTATAAATAGCATTGTAATTAATGTTACAGAATGCCAGTGTTTTATTCCTATAATTATTTGAAATATTTAAATTTCAAATTTGGAGATGGCCGGTTTTGCACCAAACTAAAGAAACTGAAGGAATAAAAATGTGCAAAAAATGCTTTATTTAAAAGTTCACTTAAAAAATCAATGCAGTATAAAAAGCCAATGCATTTACACAAAACGAACCAGAAATAAATTTTAAAAAATTAAACTTTAAAAAACATTAAACATGAAATTAAACATTAATGCCATTGTCTACACTGTGCTCACATTCATCTCCATCATCTTCTGGGTTGTTTTGTGGAAGGTTATTTTTATCAATCAGTTCTTTGTAAAACTTAAGCACTTCAACATTTCTCCACTGAGTCCCAAAATGTTTGGTCAATAGAGATTCAACATCTTTTGCCTTTAAATTGTTTACTATTTTACCAGCATGTATAACTTTTGGATTCATCATCAAAACATTCTTGCCTTTCTTACAAACTCCTAATTTTGTTCCAACATCTATTCTGTAGTTGGGTTCACCTTGAATTAACACTGAATTGCCTCCTTTTGATTTGGTCAAAATAACCCTTTTTGCAGCAGAAAATTTGAAATGCTATTTCCCTGTAGGCTTGAAAATAGAAATACATTCTGTTTTCCAGTCGAAGTCGGGAACATTGTCATCTCTTCCTAGTAAAAATAATTTGCCATACTGAGAATGAACACTATGAAATTCCTCAGGTTGTATTAAAGTTTCTATTTTCTTCGTTTGTTTTTCAATAAGCCCGAAAACGTTAGAGCGTTAGAGGAGATGGCCGGTATTGCAACTCATAACCATACGCAGACGGCCGTGTTTGCAACTAACCCCAATTTTCGATTAAGTAAATAAGCTGATTGGAGGCTGAGCTTGCAGCTAATAGTTTGCCACCTTGTGTAAAAGTGGACAGAGAACACATTCAGCACAAAAAGTGGATTTCAATTTTTTTGGGAGATGGCCGGTTTTGCAAATAGACGCCTCATATGTTTTAGCTCTATTGAGCCATCATTAGTACAATGGAGACAAAATAGTTATCAACTTATTATCTCTTGACAATTCAACGTTGGTATTCTTAAAGTACATGTCACCGGGCGAGTTGGCCGAGCGCGTAGATGCGCGCGGCTGTGTGCTTGCATCCGGGAGATAGTAGGTTCGAATCCCACTATCGGCAGCCCCGAAAATGGTTTTCCGTGGTTTCCCATTTTCACACCAGGCAAATGCTGGGGCTGTACCTTAAGGCCACGGCCGCTTCCTTCCAACTCCTAGGCCTTTCCTGTCCCATCATCGCCATAAGACCTATCTGTGTCGGTGCAACGTAAAGCCCCTAGCAAAAAAAAAAAGTACATGTCTGTTAAAATATGAGATCAAAAACAACACAGATAAAATATGATGATAGTAGTATAAAAATGTACAACTTATTTGTTTCATACACACTAAGTGCTTAGCTTCAAGAGTACATCTTGTTATATTTACACTTCCCTTTGTGTACTACTGTCAGTACGGAATTGAGTATTATCTGCTGATTGTTCTTGATGGTCCAGAACAGGGTCTTCAAATAATTTTGCAAACTGAATTTTGTCTTCTATGTAAAGCCTAGCCTTCCACTTCTTCAGGGCACAATTTTGAAGGCGTCAAAGCCAATGTGCATAGGATCAAGTGGGAACACTACTGGACAGCTGGCAGAGAGACCAGCTGTCTTGAGTCTCAAATATACAGTTTGCCAAGAAACCAAACCCTAAAGTAGCTACAAACTCCAAGAATAGCTTTCTTGCATGCATTTTACATCATGCAGATAAGTCTAGAAATTAGTCCCCTTAAGGAGTAACTATTCTTGGACCTTTTCTGGTCCACCATGAACTGACCTGTTCCCAGGCATCTGATAATTCTTCCTTTCAAAAAGGGGTCCAACCAAGGTCTTGGTGCCATGTTCTTACTTTACCCTAAGATTGCTTTCTAACCACCAGAAGATAATACCGAAAGTGATTCTATTTTCTAATTTTGTTACATTGTTAGTTTATGTCTGGCTTGCAGAAAGTGTATTTTCTGAGTTAGAGGTAATATATTCTGTATAGCATCTGATCCATCTTATTTACAATTTAAAAACACTGGATCTCAGAAACCTGCCACACTAAACATGTTTCTTTATTTTGGCACATTTATGTAACAGTTAAAGAAAGAAATTCAAGAAAGGCTGAAAATTGAGATATCCTACGTCTTGCACACCACATGGTGACAGGGTAATACAAGACAAAAAATAACCATGAGAAGAAGAATGAGATAAAAGCAACAGGCAGACATATGTAAAGGGAAATAAAACTAGACTCAGCCAGGACCTAACAACTGCCAAATATATTCCATAAACTGTTACCACTGTCACCTATGGGTACACAACCTAGCAAAGGGATGTACAGTTGGTAACTTTTTTTTTGCTAGTTGCTTTATGTCGCACCGACACAGATAGGTCTTATGGCGACGATGGGACAGGAAAGGGCTAGAGTGGGAAGGAAGCGGCCGTGGCCTTAATTAAGGTACAGCCCCAGCATTTGCCTGGTGTGAAAATGGGAAACCACGGAAAACCATCTTCAGGACTGCCGACAGTGGGGTTCGAACCTACTGCCTCCCGAATACTGGAAACTTTTTTTTTTTAAAATGAGCACAAGATACTGTATAAATTCCTCACAGGTACACTGTTCTCCGAAACACACATATCAATATGTTTGTTGTGGGTATCCACAGGATTTGTATCTATGTGCGAGGTTAATTATATTTTGATTACTGAAATTAAGCCAAAATATTTGAAGTGAGGAACATACGAAACCAAGCATTCATTATTTTCAACGACTGTACACCTACCAATAAAATCTAAGACTAATGTTTCCGAAAATAGTTTCTTATAAGATTCTTAGAAAATACTGGATGTAAAATTCCTATTCCCATCTTACAGCAGAGTGGATTATGGGTGTACATGTATTCTGAAATTCTAAAATAAGAAAGAAATAAGATGACACGAGACTAACAACACTTACCAAGTTCACTCTCTACTTTAGAGCTCACCTGCTGATTGACTGCTGCAGGATGAGGCAGGGACTGATCATATGTTGGCCCTGGTCCCTGAGCAGCTGCAGCAGCAGCATATAATTGGGCCTGAGAGGGAAATACACCATATGGTGCAGCTCCAGGCACTGTATAAAATAAAAGAAGAAACTTTAAAACATACAAACTACGGATATTCATTGATCAATAACAAATGGGCCAAAGGAGAAATACTAAGTTCGCCATAATACATTAACCTGAATATATATAACATACATTTCTGACTGTTATGTAATAAACCTGTACAACACAGAAGGAAGAAGATACATGAGAGTCCAGAAATTACTTCCACTTCATGATTTTATGTTATATAGCAATCCTAAACTCAGGTAAATTATACCATAATACAGTAGAGTCTCGCTCATCCGACCTTCGCTTATCCGACATTCCGTGTTATCCGACACTGGTAGATTTAATTTGAACTTTTGGTGGAGACTAAATTCAGCCACACCCGGTGTCCATGGGACAAGCACTGGCCTGACCGCTGCCGGTAGGAGTCCTTGTTCATTGTAGTATTGGTCGAGTGCGGATGTTATAATTTTCATATCCTCTGTGAGTATAGCGAGTACATGGAAGAAAGTGATTGTTTTTATGGAAGACAAGTTGAGTGCATTAAAGACACTGGACAAAGGGGAAATTCTTCAAAATGTGGCTTCAGATTATGGTGTTGGATGTGTTACGGTGGGAGACTGGAAAAAAACAGAGGGAAGAAATTGATAAGTCGTGATCTACCAGAGCAGAGAAAAACATTTTAAAAAATGTCAGTACGAAAAAGTAAGTGAAGCACTATTTCTTTGGTTATCTCAACACCGGGAATAAGGCCTGCTAATATCTGGCCCCATTCTGCAGGAAAAGGCTGTGTGTTTCCGGAAGGAGTTTAATTAAGGGGACCCTAATTTTCCTGAAAGTGCTGGGTGGCTTGATCGGTGGAAAAAACTGTACGGCATTCGGCAGCTTAATATCTGTGGAGAAAAGTTTCTTTTCGTGAGAGATCTGGAATGTTTTCGTTCAATACTCCATGTACTGTACAACTGAATTGATAATTCAATAAACAGAGTGCCGTAAAACATGTCATTGTTTTAGTCTTCCTGTTTGTTTCAGTTCATTTTCAAAGATATTCTGTATTATCCGACATTTTCGGTGATCTGACTTACTCCAGGTCCCGTTTAGGTCGGATAATCGAGACTCTACTGTACGTACAAAATTACACTGATTAACTGGAATAATAGAAAACAGGAATCTTGCAACTGGGGATAAAATTCAAACATAATTGTTGTTATAGCATTATTGCAAACTCATCTCCAGCACAGTACAAAATTATGGATAAGTAGGGTTCGGATATTCAGGAAATGTCATTTTCCCCCCATATTCTGTTTTGGCTATTTGATGGTATTAACCTTTCAAGTGGTACATTTATTCTGAGTAGCTACTAACACAGTGGCACATTTTCCGTAAGGTACTAGGAAGTAACATAGTGAGGTACTCTTGTGAACTAGAACATTTTCTTCAGGTTCAAAAAGTGTGGTTTTTTTTTGCTATTTGCTTTACGTCGCACCGACACAGCTAGGTCTTATAGCGACAATGGGACAGGAAAGGGCTAGGACGGGGAAGGAAGCAGTCTTGGCCTTAATTAAGGTACAGCCCCAGCATTTGCCCGATGTGAAAATGGGAAACCACGGAAAACCATCTTCAGGGCTGCCGACAGTGGGGTTCAAACCCACTATCTCCCGAATACTGGATACTGGCCGCATTTAAGCGACTGCAGCTATCGAGCTCGATAGGTTCAAAAAGTACAGAATATGTATTAAGATGTCAAAAATGATCACAGTACGAAGGACAAGGCGTCTGGCTCGCAGAGGAAAGCAACGGGAACTTATGGCGAGATACTTTCAATTGGTCAGGTATTTTCACCAGGTTTAAAAGAACAAAGTCTCACTATCAAGCTATTAAAATGATTACAGTGCCAAGGGCAAAAAAAGAGAATCTGTCTCAGTGAGGAAAGCAATGGAAAACAATTTTCGATCCCAATGGTTCATTTTTCAGAGTGTCATCAAACATGTAACCAGACGTAGATTCAAACAATTAAAATGATTTGATACCGAATCTTGAGCGCTTAGACGGTATGAAAACTTTCCACGACAAACGTCCCTTCCACAACATGACTCGTCTACAGACCCATCGCTTTCGGGTGTGTACACACTTCGGAATCTGCTATTCAAGTGGTCCAGAGTAGGTTTCAATTTGTAAAGTTACTTCCAACCACATGTGGCTTCATCGTATGCTTCGTTATCGACACAGTGTAAGAATTTGAGAAGGAGATGAAATCTTATTTCAGAGAACAGCTCCAAAAATATTGCGGTCTCTAATATCTATGAAAAAAGTAGTTCTTGTTGTCAGGTAACTGATGAATGCCTTGCAAAAGAAAGAATGCAAGTAAGCCATAATTTCATCTTTATTCGTATTAGTCCACTGATTCACTCTCTAATATAGTTTCAAGGTCGGTGTGCTTTCTAAAAACTGTTGAGCATATTAGTTCCGCTAATTCAGCAGTGATAAACAATTGATAATATCATAGCGGATTATTTAAGTCTTCAGTTTGTACATTTAGTCCCGGATGCGCCATAAATGTAAATCTCGGCCTTTTAGATCCGCATTGCGCTCGCATCTCCTGACATTTCAACATTAGTCTCGCTATCAGATGATACACCACTCTCCAAATTGTCACAGTGCAACAAATCAAACACTCTTTTTCTCGCAGACGTTTCCGAGTTCCGCTTGCACCTACCATAATGCACCATCACTCTCAGAAGCCTGGTGGCTGGTACTGGCTGGCTGCCAGCTGGGTGCGAAACGAAAGCATTTTGCAAGGTCACGTGGCTTTAGGAGAGTGATGCTGTACGCAAATCTCTGAACTAACATACACGCACAAAGGAAAGCAATCTCAAACAGAATCTAGAAATAGACTTGAGTTAGGTGCGGACTATGAGATAAGCAAGCGAAGTTAACGAGTTGTATGCACTTAAGGAACCACAAATAAAACCACCATCTGAGAGAATATCCATTTACTCGTGCAATGGCGCTGGGTGTGCATGTAATGAAATGGCCAACGTTGTCCAATGGCACTGAAAGATCAGCGGATCACAGGTGCATATTCAGACTCTCACAGCCATCTACCGGCAAATGCAATTGAAATACCCACAGCACAGTATTTTGCAAATAAATTAGTCAAATATAGGACTTTTTGAAGTACAGAATATCCCGGGATGGATTCCTTTCAGTTTCTCGCTTATTAGAACCAACATAGACCAACAACTTACATTCTGGTGATAACACGATCTCACAAAGCCATCTATCGGACTAACATAGGATATGCATAGACTATCAGAGTCTTCTATAGCGCTGGCATAGAAAGATCAGCGAAGACAACTTTCATAGCGCCATCTACCGCAAATACAGTTAAATGACCAATGCATTGGATTATTCAAATAAATGAATGAAATAAATTTTTTGCTTGCAATCACGAGATAGAGACCTTTCTTCTGATATATAAAACGTAGGCGTTAGTATTGCAGTTTTCCCACAATATTGAGTTAACACGTTCAAATTATACACATAGAATAATTTGTGAACCAAAATTTACATGTCATTTTATCTAGGTGCCAATGGGTTAAGGAAGAAGCCATACTTTTCAGTGTCAACTCAATTATTGTAACTTTAAAGCTTTTTAATCTGTGAAAAACACTAACACTCCTGTAATTACTTTACACTAATAAAGAACGACATTCTATAAAACACCCTCAAAGTCTTATCAAAAATCACTTTAAATCATGCATAAATATGTACAATATTTTTCAAGTTGCATAAATTAATTTTTGAATTGTGAATTGGTGAGGTTATGAACAAGTGAGACATGATTTTAGTAGCCTTCCACCGTATCACCTCAGTAACTTTCAGGAAGATTTCTGTATTTAACCTAAGCTGCTGATTGCATGTTACCTCCAGAGACTATATTTGGACTGAAACCAGTTCCCTTTCTTTGACTGTATTTGGTATCTGTAGTGTTCATTGGCACGGAAATTGCTTTGTTGTTTATTTTATTCAGCCCTGCTAATTTCTGTGTAGATAGACAGTAGGATTCATTGTCAATTGTGTTCAAAGTTTGAGTGGGTTTCCTGTATTGCATATGACGAATTGTCATTCCTATCAACTGTCTTGTCTAAAAAAAAAAAATCGATTTTCTTGTTAGTTTCTGGTTCCATTGTGAATTTGACTTGCATAAGGAATTCAGTGTGTTTTTAATAACTTGCATGTTCGTAACTTCATTATCATATAAGCATATTAAGTCACTACATGTCTGCACTGGTGTAAGATTCCTTTAGGATGCTGGTTGGTTAAGAAATTGTTTTTGAAGTTATTTAGTTATTTGCTATTATACTTGATAACAGTGAACCCATGACAAACCCTTCCTTTTGCAACAGATTTTGTCGAATGTTTTGGTTGGAGGTTATATTTGTTTCTTGTATGAATTGACATTTGGTTGATTTTCTGTAATTTTCAATTAATTCTAATTAGTACATTAGTGTACATATTGGTGATTTCAAAGGCTATTCTTGAGCATTTATTTTTAGCTTATTTAGTTCTCGGGCATTTTTAACCGACTTCTTTCAGTGGGTTTTTTTCTTTTAGCATTTGTTCGAGTAGTTTGCTTGCATTATAACTTAGCACAACTTTCAAATTTATTATTGATCTTATGGGATATTAGTTTTTATGTATTTTGGACAGGGCTCTTTGGTGTGGGAAGTTTGGGATTTTTGATGGTAAACCTTTCATTTTCCTGTTTAGTGAGAGTAAGGTCAATTTTCTTGATTGCTTGCTTTATCTTGTTTTGAAATGTATTTGATGGGTCGTGCCATAACGACTGAATTCCAATGTTGCTGTTTAATTCGTTTATTTTTACTATGTACTCATCCTTTTCCATCATGACTGTTCCCTTTATCTGCTTTTATAACTACTGTATTAGGTTCTCGGTTTTTACACTGCCTGACAAAAACTGTTAAGCACGCAGAAGTGGTTGAAAGTGAATGAAACTACATGTGCCATGTGCCTTAATTGAACTGATTACAATATGGGATGACAGAAACAAGGCTGTTGACAGTTCTATGTGTGATCTTGGCACCAGGTGAGTAGGGTGTCACACCCCCATCGGCCGCAATGCTTGCCCTTATGCAGTTCAGAATGGTGTCAAACAGCCTTTGGATCCTCTTCTGAGGAAAGTTCGTCCGCAGTTCTTGTCCCTCCAGATCTGCAGGTTGGCACAGGGACGGAGTCCCATTCCAATGTCATCCCAAGTGTTCAATGATGGAGAAGACCGGGGATCTTGCTGGCCACGGGAGGACCTTAACATGCTCTAGGTAGTCCATAGACACACGTGCTGTGTGTAGAAGTGCATTATCTTGTTGAAACACTGTCTCAGCATACTGTGCCTTGAGGGATACGACGTATGAACGCAATGTCTGACGTATTGCTGTGCCATCAAAGTCTGCAGAAGCACACTTAGGTGACCTGAACACATACAGTATTATATAGCTCGTCACACCATGATGCCAGGTATAATGCCTGTGTCTTTCCACAATATGGGCAGGATCTGCTCTTGATTCTACCAAATCTGCACATGAGGGTCACCAGGAGGTTGTGGAGAAGCTGGACTCATCACTGAACATGAGCGCTACCGGATGTAGCTGATTTGAATAGAAGGATCCATGTAAATATTGGCCGGTATCCCTGACAATGGAGATACCATCACCAGTCCCTTAACCTGTTTATATACCTTATTATTAACACATTGCTGACCGGATGCTTGAGCTTGTCACATACCCTGTGGACCGGACATTTTTCTACTAAGCGTACTAGGGTGCACGTGATTATAAAAATGTACACAAATATTAAACCAATCAAGTTTTTATCTTTAAAAGTTGGCAGATGTGCCTTATCAAAACCATCTTCAGCGTCAATTCCTAACACATCATTAATGTTTACATCGTTGTCGTCATCAGAGTCACTTGAATAAATAAGCACACTAGGTAAATTACGCCGTGTAGAGGCTTGAGTATCACTTCCACTATCACTCTCACATTCTGTTTCCACTAATTCATTATCACTATATCCATTTGAACGATCATCGGCATATAATTCTTCTAAAATATCATCATCAGCTAACACCGTATTGACTGAACCGGCAGAAAGAAAGTTGACGTTTCGAAACTAAATCAAAGAATAAAAGAGGCCGTGAATGAAAGAAAAGTAGCAGATATACACCCACGATTTAGTCTACTCAATGTGCCAGTCCGAAATAGTTCAATATATAGTCAAGAGATGACACAGGAAGACCGAAAACAATGTCGTGAATAAAACAGAGATTTCTTGGGGCCCCGTCACCCATGTGTCAAGCTAAATGTAAAATAATGATTGTCCAATGCTCCTATTTCTACTTTATTTAACTCACAGTAATTTGCCAAATTCTCCCTTATTATTGCTATTATTTTAGATATTGATATGTTTGAATATATGTCTTATGTCTAGACTGAGAACTGTGTTATATTCTTCTAGTTCAAAGACATTTTATTGAGATTGTAAATAGTATAGTGTAGTTTAGGGCTCATCTATAACATTTTATTTATGATGCATATTAACTAATGTTTACAACTAAATATGCAGTATAAGTTAGTAAAGATTGTGTAACCCTGGTAAACTGTGCTAGGAAACTGCAAAATACTCCTGTTGACAGCCAAATTGAAGAACCTTAGGGCTTTCAAAAATGTGAAAAATCGTCCCCTCTTTTACAAGAATCATTTAAAAGCCTGGATCTCTGCTGCTCTATTTACCACATGGTACAATGTTTTCATACTAGACGTAAAGAAACATCAAAATGCTCTCAAAAAAGAAGGCAGAGAACACTTGGTGCAACCAAATGGACCAAACTGTTATCAAAACTATAAAGTGTCATTTGAGAAGACAGCTGTTTAGGAAACTTCTGAGAGAATATGAAGGGATTGTGCCTCACCACAAAAGCATTTATTTAAAGCAGGGCCTCTCAGGGTGCATGCACGGTGCAAAAGACGACTTGGCTTGGTTGACCAGAGTGCAGATCCCCCACTCCTCGATATGGGGCAATAGTGCTTACTCTCTCTTTCCTCACGCCTCTCGCTCGCTCCGCCTGTCTCCCTCTGCACCACTTGCGCTGTAGCGCTCCAAATCCGGGCTGAGTTGAGCCGAGTATTGCCGAGCTTAGCCGAGTAGCCCAGAGACGAAGCGTTGATCCGAGCCATACCGAGCGGCACTGATGCACAGTGCACGGAGCTCTTGTGCCTCGCTCTGCGCGCGAGAGATTTTGGGCGTTTGAGAGGCCCTGATTTAAAGGACTGTTCTTATATGGTGGCAGAGGAGTTTGGTGAATTCAACCATATAAAGAGTTTCAAACAACCAAAGGCATTTCATCAAAGCAGGAGAAAAAAAAAACAGGGAAAAGAAAGGGCCATGAAAAGCAGGATGATGAAAATTCCTGGATGTTCCAAGCGCAGTGCAGAGGACAATGGCGAGTGGCTGGTATGGGATTCTTTGGACCCTGGATTCCAAATTCTGTGACATTCAAAGCATATGAAGGGTACACAGGAAAAACGAACAATGTCCAAAAATTCAAAAAATGAGTTATTAGTCCCATTCGTTAGCTTAGTAGTGAAGCTATCAACACGAGAAATATCAAAGAGAAACAATGAACGATTTCCGAGATATGCAGTAAAATAGAAATGGTACACAGAGGAAGAACGAACAATGTTTGCGTGGAACTACATTAAAACGAACAGAGTCCACCAACAGCTCGAATGCGCATGCGCGTGTCGCAGTCATTGCAGTTTAAGGTGATTGATGGCTATGTCAGTTGATTTGTTCTGTCTCTGTATTGTGTAGGTTTGTTACACTAATATTGTATGTAGTACGATGGATGCTGTGATGGACACTCATGTCTACAATTCAAGTGATGAAGAGACTCAAGTAGCAAGCATGGGGAATTCTACAAAGAAGAAACGTAAATTTGGTAGTGTGAAAAGTGTTATGAAGAGGTTACGAGATACTACGTATGAATCCGGTGAAGACTGTGACTGCAAACGATTACAATGTTTTAAGCGGGTCACTGCAAGTGAACGGAAAAAGCTAATACATGATTTTAATAAGTTAGGTGACAGAAATGCCCAGGACTCGTATTTGGCGGGATTAATTACCGTAATTCCTGTTAGCCGAAGGCGACCACGGCAGCCAGCACAAGAGGCCCGTCTGCATGATTTTTCTTATGTGTATAAAGTTCGTGTCGTGCGTGAAGGGACACTCGCTGAAATTAATGTTTGTTTTAAAGCAATCTTATCTTTTTTTGGTGTAACTGCCCGCCGTTTACACACAATTAAATCATCCCTGGCTACAACAGGACACTCCCCAATTGACAAAAGGGGAAAACATGAGAATAGAGGCAAAAGTAAACTTCCTGAAGAAACATATGAAGCAATGACTACATTTCTCAGTTCTCTTAAGGGACGCAAAGCTCATTATAGTTTACAAGATACAGGAAACGTTTACCTACATGAAGAACTGAATGTGAAAAAGCTACTTTTCATGTTTCTGGAACGCTATCCGCATGTTCAAATTTCTTATGAGACATTCAGAGTAACATTTGTCACAAAATTTAACATCTCTTTTAGGTATCCCCGAAGTGACACGTGTAGCACATGCGATGAACAGCAAGCATCAGCTAGTAACTTAGAAAAGGCTAAAGAAACGTCATCTAATCTGGAGGAAATAAAGAAGATTGAAGAAGATTTGAAGAAACTGCATAATGAAATGAAACTGCACAAAGTTAGAGCTGACTGGTTCTACAAAAGGAAGAGAAACGCAAGAAGAGAAGCTAGAAAAGATGCAACATACGAGGGAATAGCTATAGATTTTGGTAGAAATATTCCGTTACCAAACATATCGACCAGTGAGGCTTATTATCGTAGACAACTTCCATTTTATGTGTTCAATATACATGTTTTAGCAACTGGTATGTCGGTGTTTTACACTTACGATCAGACAGTGGGAAAAAAGGGAGCAGACGACGTAGTTTCAATGCTACATCATTTCATAACAACCTACCTAGATCATTCTGTACGTAAACTCCACATTTTCTGTGATTCATGCAGTGGACAAAACAAAAACTTCACCATGATTAGATTTCTCCACTATGTAGCAATAACTTTGAATCGCTTTGACCAAGTAGTTGTCATATTCCCAATAAGAGGACATTCGTACATGGAGTGTGACAAAACATGGGCCTAATCCAAAAAAATCTCCAGCAGAAACTCCAGATGACTGGCGGGAAGTAATTAGAAATGCTCGAGTGAAACCTTCTCCTTTTGAGGTAGTCGATTGTAAAACAGATATGTTCAAGTCCTGGGGTAACTTCCTAACACCGATGTATAAGAAAACTTTCCCTGCTGCAACCCGGCCCATCTTGGAACTTCGAATTACACCCAGATTTCCACAGACTGTTGAACACCGTGAAACATACAATGGTCTCTTCGATTCCACCGTTATTACAGCAACAGGGCGTAAGAACGTGTTACACGGCCAACATGAAGTTGCGCAAGCATATTCAGGACCAATTCCTTTGCCTGAAGAGAAGTACAAGGACCTTCAAATACTGAAGAAGTTTTGCCGAGATGATGCACAGGAGTTCTTTAGTCGTCTACCTGTCGTAAAAGGGTCGACTAAGAACCAACCGAACGATGACGATAATGATGTTTGATAAAGTACTGTCGTAAGGTGATTAAATTAAATCAATCATTACGTAAGAGGACAGAGAAGTATTAAAATGTGTATTACGTTTCATATGTGTACGGCCACATTTAGTTATAAAAATGTTCAAATTATTTTAATTTTTGAAGTCGAAAGCCAAACTTTTACAAACTGAACCATTTTTAGAAAGACATTGATACAGACATTTTAATGTGAGCTATTATGTGCATATTTAAAGTAACATAACACATTAAATTCATAATTCACTGTAATGCTTTTATTTCAAATGTGTGTTAATTTGAGTTTATTATTATTATTATTATTATTATTATTAATATTATTATTATTATTCTAAAACATTGTAAAATACCCTCAAAACTATTTTTTTACATACTGAGGTATTGTTAATGCTATATTGGAGGAATAATCAGTGTAATATCGTGCAAGTTCCCATTCTTTCAGGAGAATCCAGAGGAAAAACGCACATAGTCCTTGCACTAATGAACTAAAAAATTTATTACTAGAGTACTTGTTAACTTAGAAACATCATATTGATGGATGAGATACACATATATTTGACAATAATTTAGACACCTACATACAAAAAATTATCTCCTTAGTATTTTGTGTAGAAGTGTTCAAACTTTAAAATGTCTCTCCTGTAAAATTTGCTTTTTGTGACAATGTTCGTTTTTCCTGTGTACCCTTCATATGAGACCAGCCAGGCGGAGTGGCTCAGACTGTTGAGGCACTGACATTCTGACCCCAACTTGGCAGGTTCAATCCTGGCTCAGTCCAATGGTATTTGAAGGTGCTCAAATACATCAGCCTCATGTCAGTAGATTTACTGGCATGTAGAAGAACTCCTGTGGAACAAAATTCCGGCACCTCAGCGTCTTCGAAAAATGTAAAAGTAGTTAGTGGGACGTAAATAACTATTAAGACGAGACCAAATGCGAGACATTTGTATACTTTTAAACAGCGATACAATGGATGGAGTAGTATCATGAGTGGTGGTGGTGATTTTTGTTTCAAGAAGTACAACTAGGTAATCACCCTCTCTGAACAAATTAAGTGGAAAAGAAATTTAACATAAAATAAAAGTATTTATTCAACGAAAGAATTTTGAAACGAAGTACAAAATGAAACAAAAAAGTGTTGAATTAAGCTGAAAAAACACTAACAAATCAAAAGGGAATGCAAGTTCCCTGAGTAACAGATCATTTGCAATTTACATATCCTTGATTCATCCACTGTCCCAAATAAAGTGGACGAGATCAGCAGTGTCGCGCCATCATCTAATATGCGTTTGAGTGTTTCCTGCAGGCCAAAGCTCAGTCTTAGGCCACTCTGTGAGGATGTGGGCCACGAAGTCGGCACCACAAGAACACACTGGGGGGGTTCCCTCTTTAGGAGATAAGAGTGCATAGATCGTCCACGACCTGTCCTCAGCCTACACTATACTATGGCCCTTCTTCGTGAAGGCCGGGAAGAGGACCGCCACACAGTAGTTGTCTTCTTAATTGCTGTCAGCTTGTTGGGAGTTTGGATAGCTAGCCACTCAGATTTCCACGACGCCAAGATGGTTCGACGTAGCTGAGAAATATCTTTAGCAGATAGATTCATAGGTCTTGCAGGCTTCATCCGCAACTTCATTTCCCCAATCCAATGTGGCTCGGAAGACATGCGAAAGTATTCTGGTGCCAGCATCACTTAACCTGGCTAGAAGGTTATGAATCTGCTGCAAGAGTGGGTGTTGTGAGAAACAAGTTTGAATAGACTGCAGAGAACTTAACGAGTCGGTACACATGAGAAAATGGTTTGTCACCCAGTGCAAACTGCAGAGCTAAGATGGCGTAAAGCTCCGCAGTATACACACTACATACATTGGGAAGAGAGATCTTCATGCTTGTATCATCAGTGATGAAAGAGCAACCAATATTTTCTCCGACCTTAGAATCATCCGTGAAGGTATGTCCTGCGGCCGGATACTGGTGAATGAAGTCTTAGAAATCCCTCCGATAAACGGAGGAATCTGAGTTCACCTTGAGTCCACGGAATAGATATAGCTGTATATCCGGTCGCGGAACTAACCGAGTGTGATGATCTACAGCCACTTACCATCGAGCAGTTGCAGGACTTGTCTGAAAAGAATTGGGTTCAAACAGCAAAACAACTTACTTTGGCCGATAGGTTGAGTGTGTAAGTATATAAAACTTCAACTTTGTGCTTGCAGTCAAATACATCAAACTTTGCTTTTCTTATAAGAAAGGACCTTTCCTTTTTTGTAAATTATCCCAATTATGCAAATTAGTCTGGTCCCAACTGATCAAGATAATTTACATTCTATTGTAATTAGATACGGTATCTAAAATCAAAAGATGGTATTTGGACAGCATCATAAGTGTATGGTAGAAGAATGTTAAAGTTCAGAATGTTGGCCAGAAAATGGTATCTAACCACCAGATAGTGTGCCAAAACCTGGATTCAATTCTAAACCTCTCTGCAGTGTTCATATGAAGTGAGGGCATCTGATGCTGTTGATAGCATTTCATCCATTGGAGATAGGGCTCCTCGCACACAGATGCACAGGTCGCCCAAGGGCGTCAAACAGGAAGACCTGCACCAGGCAAGCTGAACATGTCCTTGATCACTCCTGGCATTAAAAGCCATATGCTAATAAGTAATAATAATAATAGTAGTAGTAGTAGTAACAGCATTACATCCTCTCTGTAGTGGTACCCAATACTTCTAATGCCCAAAAATAGCCAAGTCCCATGGAGACAGGCTGAAATGAACTTTATTTTCATGTTTATTAAAAGAGGTCACTATTGTTAATTTTGGAGCAACACCTAGAGGCCTGATTCGTGTACAACTTAGTAGAGAATTGACGTAAGTATTCTGTTTATAAGTTGCCACAACTGCTAATCTTATATTTAATGACCAACCTGGATTTTTGATGAGTGAACAAGTGAGGTTCTCCTCATAGGCGGCTAGGGTCGTACTGGGGCAGTATATAAGGTAGGCAGATTGACTTCTCTAACTGGTAAATAATGGCATGTGACCTCCGATGAGGCCTTGTGTAGGTCTTTTGAGTTGAAGCTGTACAGGCAACCTGGGAGTATGAGGATGGGGCCTTACCTGTAATGAATTCTAATGATGAAAACAGCACACACTCCCAGCCCCCAAGCCATCAGAATTAACCAAGGAATCCATGGAGCCCAAACTATCTAACTGGTGTGGTGATGGGAAGAAATCGGAATTCCCCCCTAGCATGTAACAGTTAGGGTGTGACATGATTACCTTAGTTTAAAATGTAGGGTTTCGTATTTCAGTTGTGATATGCCTTTGCTGGCAAGACCTAGTGTTTACAGTGCACTATGTCTTCTGGTATGGGCGAGAGCAATTTTGTAACTTTCATTGATCTGTCTCAGTCTTATCCTTGGCTTTGACAATATGAAAGTGACTGAGGTATGAGCGATGCTAGTAATGCCATTCCTTGTGCAGCCAGTCCCTGCTATGAATGGTGTGAAAATGTTGCTCATAGGGTCGGCTGGTGCATGCATTTCAGTGGGCTTGGCACACTGATATGTAATAGCAAATTCTGGCTCAGTGGGGAAAGCAACGAGAAACTACCTCGCTCCTCATTTCCCTAGTACGCCTCTTCAGTGATGCCTAGGCCATCTATGACAGCTGATGGCAGAGCTGTTGAGGATCCAACCAGCCTTAGGGCTGAAGACTGAACATACATACATGTAGATTTCTAGGCTGTATGTGGGCAGAGTGTAATTATGCTAGTGGGTATCGTGTAATTAAGATGTAATTAAGTGTGCACCCTTGTTTCCCTTATTCACTTTGATTTTTGGTGACGAAGCTTACTTAATTTTGTTAAATTGTCCTCCAAAATTTAGACTAGGTCGTCATCACGAAAGTAGTATGGCTTATCCTCTGTGTGGTGGTGATAATTGTTTTAAGAGGAACTACAATTAGGAAACCATCCTCTATACTCTTGTCACCAGGCCTTCTGCCCCATTAGATTCTAAGGCAGGTCATGTCATTGCTACAGTGGTTCAGCACCCGAACATATTTAGTTTCTGGCAATTTCTATTTAACTTTTTTAAAATTTATTTATTTGATCTACGGCTGTGTAGGATGAGCTGCTCCTGTGTTTTAGATCATTCTGGTTTTTATATTGCTATCGCTTCCTCTTGGAGTAAAGGCAACATTTGTCATGCTGAACAGTTTCAGCGTTTCCTTTGGAGTGAAGTCTATGTAAATGTGAAATCTAAGGCCAGACAGGCCATGACAATAAAATTTATGAGTGTCTCCTCTACCTTTTATTCTTGAACTGGAAAGGAAGCTTCAGCTTCTTGGGTTAAAACAAAATTATCTGTACCAAAGACTAGCTAGTCTTGCTATATGTATACCAAAGATGATCTACCTATGTATGATGTATCCAAGACCAACAAGTCTTGTAGAACATGAGCACTTTCTCCACTATTAATTATCAAGTTCTTAAACTTTATCTTTGTAATACCTTATCCATTGTAAATTTCTTTGCTTTCAAAAGAGAGAAAAAAAGGAAAATTTTGGGAATAATTTAAATTTTTTGGTGTGGTCATTTGTCCAAATGTCGCAGCCCTGCTGCTTCTTCCCCTGAACTCAGTAACAATAATAATTGAAAGGACAAAAAATGACAAAGCCCACCCAGCTTATTCAACAATACAATAAATTAGGCCTAAGAACAATGCGATGAAAAGAAAAATCTGACTTGCACAACATGACTAACTCCTGCGATGCCTACTAATTCTGATTCACTTCTTACAAGGAATGAAATGCCACCAAGTTTAACTCTCAGCAAAATCACAAATCATGGAAAGGCTGATTTTGTAAACTGCACCTCCATTCCTAAGTCTGTCACGACAACCATGTCATTGGCATGAGTCAAACTACTACCAATACTTTAAAAATCACAATCACGCCTTACTCGTAATCCTTTCAGAAGGGAACCACATATTGTACCGTGCCAGCCCCCGGATATCCCCTTTTGGTACTTCCACGAAGGGGCTAGGGACTCCGACGACCAGGTATCTCCCAGCCGGCTTGTGGGATGGGGCCAGCCTTCAGTGTACAGTAAAACCTCGTTAATTCGAAATCGTTGGGACTAAAAAATCGGACTTCGAATTACGTGATTTCGAATTAACCGCCAATTCACATTTTTTGCCGCGTTACGAAATATTCTAAGCCCGTTACTGCATGCAGTTAACCTTGATTCACAGTTTATACCTTTCAAATGCCATGAAAAAAGAACTATTTCCAAAATGTATCCGAAAAGGTGCATTTACAATATTCAAATAATGCACTTGCATATCTCACTGGCAAATATAACCTCACGCAACGAAAGAAAGAAAAAGCACGATTCAAAGACGAGTAGAAATCTATGCTGGGTCCCACGTGCAAGTGCTTTATTCATTGGAGTAGTATACTGTATGCATTTTAGATGCCTTGTATTTACACAGAAAGTACCCGATGCCCTTAAAATAAAACTTTCCTATGACTATCCTTGTACGATTTCCCGCCATGGCACTTTTCTCGTACTTCAGAAATGTAAACACTTGCCGCGTCACAAAGTATTCTAAGACCCATTAATACATGCAATCAACTCGATTCACAGTTTAAACCTTTCCAATGCCATAGAAAAACTATTTCCGAAATGTATCCAACAAGGTGCATTTACAATGTTCAAATAATGCACTTGGATAAATCACTGACGAACATAACCTCACGCAACGAAAGAAAAAAAAATCACACAATTCATAGACGAGGATAAATTATGCTGGTTCCCCTGTACAAATGCATTATTTTTTGGATATCTGTACTGTTTGCATTTTTAGATGCTTTGTACTGGCATGGAAAGTGCCCGACGCCCTTAAAACGTAGTTTATCGAACTTTTCTATGACGAAGGGATGAAGTTTCTCGCTTCCATGTGCAATGCAATTGCAACGCACTACAATGACCCCCATCCCCGACCCTTGTACGATTCCCCGGCTGGCACTATCTCCTTTAAAACCATAAGACCGTTTGGGCTCGCATTAAAATAAAGCAATACAGTTTCATCGGCAATGAGAGTATTGTTCGGTGCCTACGAATTTATTATATGAGCCACGCTTTTTCGTCAACTGTCGGCATCGCCAGTGTTCGCGCATTCTGTTTTCCCGCACACTGCCTGTTGCGTGATATTACAATTATACCTGCAAAGGTTGAATACAAAATAATTCCGATTTCATTCAACTTCGCAATCATGAAGCGCACTGTAGACCCACCGAAGTGAGTGTAAGTGCGGAAAGCTACCCCTCCACGTTCCGGAACACGCGTTCTATTATGACGCGGATAAATTTCGAGTTGAAATTACTCTGTAACATACTATTGTTTTAAAATGTAAAGGCAGTTTCGAATTAAAAGTTTGAATTTCGGTAATGGGGCCCGACATTGTAGTTCGAATTACGAATTATCCGTATTTCGAATTAAACAATTTAAGTAACATGCAAAACTGTATCTCATGTTTCCGGGAACGAGAGCTTCTTCGAATTACGTGGGATTTTGAATTAACCGATTTCGAATTATCGAGGTTCTACTGTATTGTTCTCTTCGGCTGGCTTACCTGCGAGTATCTTGAAGATTCATCAGGAATGTTCCGCCTCTACTAGCCACATCACGAATCTTCAGGTTCCCATCACCCGAGCTATAAAAAGGAAGACTAGC
The DNA here is from genome assembly GCF_040414725.1 of Anabrus simplex. Lineage (NCBI taxonomy): Eukaryota > Metazoa > Arthropoda > Insecta > Orthoptera > Tettigoniidae > Anabrus > Anabrus simplex. The sequence goes on from NC_090269.1 coordinate 136,325,521, forward strand.
CGCGGACAGTCAGAGTTGCTCTCTGTTGTGGAGACATGGTGGGCTCCATGGTGAAGTCAGAGTTGGTGCTGGACTCAGGGCCAGGGTTGGACTCCATGGTGAAATCAGTGAGAGACTGAGTGCATTAGGTTTTGGTGGCTGGGTTGAGGGCGACAGAGGTGGTGGCTGTTGCTAGCATCCCACTGAGGTCTGAACCAGGAGCTGTTGTGTCGGAAAATCCAGTGAGTAGGTGGGCTGGAAATGACTGTGTTTGAATATTTCTGTGGACTGAGGAGCACTGTGAGTCAGCAAGGGAAGCTGCTATCATGAGTATGAGGGCAAATAGACCTGTGTTAATATTCGCTGTTGAGCAACATCCTGCTGTTGAATAATATTGAGCTATTGAGTTGTTCACTGCATGTGTATGTGAATTACTGAACTGTCTGTGGAGGCCGAACCAACGAACAGTCATGTGTCGAGTAGCCCGTAGCCCTGTGTTCATATCCAGTGGTCTACACACAGCTGCTGTATGAGGTGAATGGACTTGCAGTGAAAGTAAGGATTAACCGTCCTCAGGTATAGCGACGGGTCGGACCACGGACCACCTGCTGCGGCGTAAGGAAGAGACACTTGTAAATAGACAGCAATTAGTACATGTGGGCATTCATGGTAAATTAGAATTGTGTGTTTATATATATGTGTGTGCACATTTATTGGATCATCCTGAAATAAATTAGAGTAACAAAACAGACTTGAGTTTTATTTGTAACAATATTATGAATAGGGCTTATCCCTGTAACTACTTGAAACCAAGACTTCATTATAGTATGTACTTCAGCGAAGTAACCATATACATTCCTACACCAGTACGACCCAGCTTTGATACCATAAACCTCAAATGACTAGTATAATTGCAAACTATTATGTCCACCTATGGATAAAATTGTTGATGTGGTTTTGTGCAGTTTATGTGGTCTTTCATGCTGCAAAACCAAGCTGTCAAACCAGGGGTCTGTTCCACGAACGAACTTTGCAACTTTTCACTTAGCACTTTTCAGTTCAGATTTTGTTCCACCATCACTTTTCAGATTTAGCTTGCAAAGTGAAAAGTTAGGAATCTTCACTTTTCAAGCCTGTTATGTTCCTCCATTGGTACAGAAATGGAAAGTGCAAAGAAATTAAGTGAAAAGTTTTCATAAATCTTGCAAAGAGACGATTCCCTTTTCATATGTTAATTAACAAGTATGTACACTAGTTTCTCGGCGTAGAATTTGGTTTCGTGATATAAACACGTTACGACGTGAGCTTTTGTTAGCATCAAGTGAGGACAGTGCTGAAGAATCCAATAAGAGAACGTACAAAGACAGGATTAATTTTCATAACCTCACTTCGATGGAATTTCGTAAGTGATTTCGTATTATCCCAATAGAGGCTGACTATATTCTTGAAATGATCGGTCATTTATCGAAACATAAAGAAGTAAATTCCTTTCTGAAAAAGAACAAATTCTTATATTTGCAGAACTGTTACCAAAGTCGTAGAAGTTGGAGTAAATGTAATATTTCTTAACAGTACGTTTGCCTGATAAACCACTTAATCGATGGGATTTCTAATGAAGGGTGAATTTCCTTCTTTGTGCGGATGTGTTTACGGTAGCCTACTCTCGTTAACACTGATGTGTGTCATCATTTGAGAGGTTATCTTTAAAGTTGTCAAAAAAGGATGTCACGTTTCTCCTTGACAAGTTCCAGCACAGCCAGCTTCTTTTCTTACCCATGATAAAAACTAACGGTACCACAATTATACCGTCAAGTTCGCCACAAAAAGTAAAGCATTAAAATCGTAGAGTATTAGGCCTATACAGTTTGCTCATGGAATAAACTTGATTGGATCACTCATTCGCAAAGACTTTTCACTTTGCGAAGAAATTGAAAAGTACAACCTACATCATGGTGAAAGACAGACAGACTTTGCACTTTGCAAGGATTGAAAAGTGAAAAGGGCAAAGTTGAAAAGTTGCAAAGTTTGTTCGTGGAACAGGCCCCAGATGTCTTACAAGTGTAAATGAGGCTTGAAAAGTGATTGTCATTTCAAATCTTATTTTGTCCACCAAACTGACCGGAGCTAACTGGGTTATGTCCACAGGCATATTTGGTTACATTGGATACAACAGAACATTGTTGCATTTGTACGTAGGATATTATGCAAATTAAGCACCATTCACTTATGAGAACACTGGACAGACAGTTTAGTTGCAGTATCATAATGCAGCAAGATCTTTGTTAACAGAAGAGAGTAAGAACACCTGAACCAATATCAGTATCAGTCAGTGTAACGTTAAGTTTCAGGGGGCTTCGGACATTCTAGGACCCCATATTTTGTTTCCCCCCCCCCCCCCCCAACTCTTGTGATACTAGGGCATTCAAGACCCATGTGCTCTCATGCCTTCACCTCTTTAATGATGTTTATGACCATGTGTTGCAGCTTGTAAAAACACTCGCAACAACCACCACAACTGCTAGTTAGGTTGTTACTATGATGAATAACCTCCACATCAGCAATTTGTGGTTGATGAACTTATTCGCGAATATTGTAGTTCGTATGGTTTTAAAAAAATCAAATAAACAAGATTGGAAATTTGATTTCCTATAATTATGGTTAAGTAAATGTTTTGGATAGAATACACTGTTCAAAGATATTAGGGAAACATGTTTTGTAACGTCTGGTATGTGAACGTTAATTTGGTAGATGGGGTTCCAATGGTTGTAAGCATACCTTGAGACCTTAGCTACTCAGGGTATGTCAAATAGAAGTTATACTCCACCTGTAGGCATAGCCATGCATCAAACTGTCAGGTGATCCCTCAAAACAAAGTGAATAGTGGTGTGTCCATGTGAGGTACACAGGCTAGTGTAGTCATTTCAGCTCGTTTTACATCAACCAACACATCCCATGAGACATCTTAACAAGGTTGACATGTCATTGCGTGATATACTTTCGTTACATATACACAGTTCAAAATAATTAGAACATGTTTTTGAACATATGACATGCTCCACAAAACAATACCTCCCACCCAAGTATATTACCAACTAAACCTTTATTCTTCACCGTTGAACTATCCGGTCTACATGGGGTAGCATCCTCTGTTTGGGGCCCGTCGTCAATGTGTTAAAATACTCTGTCCTTAATGTTAACACAGTACTGAAATATTAGTTTCATTTTTCTGCATTTATCTCTGTCAATTATCCTTTTTATTGTTGAACAACCAGTTCCTTTCTTCTTCTTTAGGGATATTAACTCTAAAAAAAAAATCTTGTTGGTTTCCTAAGACATTTTGTAATACTGATATGTTTATACAATTTTACTACTTTAAAACTGTGTTATCCTTTCATGATAACTTGTGAACTATCCACTAATTTTAGCCGAAATTAACTTAGATAATTTTTAATTGAGGTTACAATTGCAATGACCCACAATGACCTTGCCTTCCACATACTTACCCCCTTGAGGTAAGTTGCTTCTTTTGCTTGTCGTTGCATGTACGAATTCTTTTATGTTCTTTTTCGTTTGCTGCTTTAGGTCTTGTGACACTGTATTACAATCATAGGTTACAATTTATTGTTTGGTTTATTCTAGGTGTCACTGTCAGTGTATTTGCACAGTGTGTTAATTTCTATCTTGCCTGGTCTCTGTGCACTGTGAGGCGTTACTGTGTTTACCTCCACTATTGTGTAATTAACTGCCTCCTCTCATGTTACTGTTAATATTTCATTTCTGCCTACTACCACGTTACTGTGTTTGTGTTATTCATTCTGCCCACTATACATGCTGTTGCAGGGGTTTTATAGAAACCTAAATTAGGACATTTTTCTAGCAATCTATTATTGGCCACGCCTATTTTCTATGAGCTGACGACAGAAAAGGTTTTTGCTCCTCCTCAGCTTTTTACATTTCTCTGACAATGAGGCATTTAATGGACAAATTCCTCCCAAATTTAGAAGATAAAGCCAGGCTTTGACCACCTGGTAGCAACATTTTCAGAAGCTTATACCCCTGATGGCTAAGTGTCAATTGATAAGAGCCTCGTCATGGAAACTGCGGCTAAGGCGGGGACTTTACATACCAAAAATGGGATCACATTTCAGAATGGAATCATACAAATTATGTGAAGCCGGGATAGGGCATGTATGTACAGTAACATTATCTGCTTCAGTGTGTATCATATGGAACAGCAGTAAAAGATATAAAGCAGTGAAGACTGTAAATACTACCTGTAGTGTAATGTATATAGCCCGTGTGTGTCACCTATGAACAGTAGGAATATAGCTGGATCCCCAAAAGTGCTAACCAACATAACAGAAAATTTTGTATTATAATTTATTCCAGTCTAAATATTTTAAGTGCATATAAACTTTGTAAATCTACTATTCACATGTACAAACAATACTTTCCAGGCAGAGATTGTCAGTAAAGTTACTCTAACCCAAGTTTTGCTATTAAGAAGAAACGAGCTTGGTATCACAGTGTGAAAGCGCTTAGTATGTTCTTGCACAAAGTATTGAAAAATTAAAATAGTGGGATTTTTCAACAATTAAATACACTATACTCAAGTAAATATGTCTCCTAGATTTGCTTTAACCTAAGATTTAAGAAAATATTTACTTGCTTAGAAACAATCATGAAAATCACACCCAATCTGGGAGAGAGGCAGAGTGTACTGAGCTCCCCACTGAAGAGGTTAACCCCTCAGCGTCCCAGCCATTTAAAGAGCTTCATACCCCGCGGCCGGATGAGATTTCAACTACGCGCGACTGAAATACATTGATTCACTTCAAGCGTTACTACAAGCATAGGAGTAGCCCAATATTCACGAAATTTTGAATTCCGCATGATAGAACTATGTACATGCAGATAATTACACAATTGTTTCACATTTCCTTAGTAATTTAGTTTCATGTGATGGAGTTCGAAGCACTCTTCGAGACATAGACCCAGGTCACACTCCTGGCAGCAGTACGACGACGTCTTTTTGCCGTGTTTTGAACATACGATGCAACGTCTCTGAGGTTTGGATTTCTCACTCCTGGGTGCTAATTTCCTAATAAAATGTCTTTCCTGCAATCTTGGAACTGTATTATCTGATGCGCGCCGGCCTTGAATACTTCGTTCCCCACCCGAGCGAGCGTATCTTGTAAACAAACCTTCCAACAGCTGAATCCGATAAGATAAATGCTGAGTGTTTGTCCCTGTGACTTGTCTGAATATTATTAGAGAATTAAGAAATCAGAATTAACTGTTGAAAACTTTCCTCTGACCTGTATAGTACTGGTTCCTCCTCATCGTCGCTCTCATCATTTACCACTGCATCCGCTACAGCCACATCTATTTCATTATCACTGCTGGTAATACTGTCACTACTACTTCTGACTAAACTTTCATCTGAATTATACAACATTTCAAGCACATTTCTGTCAGTCAAACCATGGCTGTAGTTGACCATTGAGCGTGGCGCGTCACACGGACTGATGAAGCTGCAGCGAAACCGAAAAAAGCAGGATGAAACTGAATGAGGGGAATAACATTTATGACGAAAAAACCAACTCGATATAATATTTCAGATAAAAGGTCGAGACATCGTCTTTCAAACGAGATATATACCACGAACAACTGCTTCCCGTATCCTATGACAAAGCAGCACTAACTCATGCCTACACAGTGCGCTCGTGCAGAGTTACGAAAATGTTACAAGCTGAGAAATAAAGGCAAATACAGTGTCCTCCCCAGGAATTTTCGTCAGCCGGGTGCTGGAATGAGCAGCCGGGCGGGGAATACTACGTGAAAAATGATAACATTTAAATGTAGACTATTCCCCTCAGGGCATTAACAATAATATCGGACAGGTAAACATCTGCAAAAGTGAACTATTTTAGTGTTATCACAAACAAGACATAACAGAGTATTATGAACTTCTAGTGTTCTACTGCTCTTTCACAATTATGTAACATCGGGGCTCACCACTCTCTTGCCGTGGAATACCGCACGGGTTTGAGACGTCGAGTGGAATCGAGTGTTCGCATGAGATTTGACGGTAATGCAGACACCGCTCGCACACAATAGTACGTGACAGTCAAGCTAAACCTTTAAATGCCGATGTAATTGATGCAATTATGCTGCAAATAATGAAGATTTATCATTTAAGCAAAAGGTTGTACAGTATTTACATTTTAATTTGGAGCACCCATTGACTCAAAATATTATGTTACTACCACACATCTCGGTTATCTTAGCCGGGCGGTCTGCAAAAACGGCAGGGCGGTGCGCCCAATAAAAAGGTCCTAGGGAGAACACTGCAAATATAATAAATAAACCGCACTCTTACTGTAAAATTAGAGCAAAGAACATCACGTAAAAAGACAAACTTCTCAGAATATCACTTCTTTACTTTATTCTGTGGGAAAGAATGAAGCAAACAAGACTTTTTAAAAAAAGCAGAGATTAGTGCTCAGACTTACTTGACAAATACTTATCCTTGCAAAAACAACTTCATTTTAACGATTTTCAATTCTTATTTACAACACTCATAAAACCAATGATGTCTTCTTGGAAACAAAACAATTTGCATATCCGTAGCTCGAAAACTCTTCGCGCTATAGCCGTAAATGCGAAACCATGTATGGGTCTATACCACGTATAGAGGTCGGCAGCTACGGAAGAAAAGAGGGTCTATACCATGTATAGAGGTCGGCGCTGAGGGGTTAAGAGACTGAAAAACTAAGACCAATCAATGTGAGCCAAACGGTTTGCTACATTCTGACCCAACTAAGTTCCTCCATAACATTTTACAACTTTCCATACAAACAATGAAAAGTAAGGCTGAAAGATAACAGTTGTCCAACTTTTGTAACCATTTTGATACAAGAAGTAATTCCACCAACAAATCTCACTGCTGCCTTATCGTCAACAAATTTCTTTGACTGCTTGTAACAACCTATCCTTAATCCTATAACCCATCAGTACAGCCAACATTCTTCCTCAGAGGAACTGTCACACCTTTCATAGCTTTACAAAGCATTACTCTCTAGTACAGTAGCATTTGAGTTTTTTTGATGCATAATGAAAAAGCTGCTACAGACATCCCTCCCTGTGGCCTGAAACACAATTGGTCTTTATGTATCTTGATTTCACCACTAATTCTTTCTTCAGTGTTCTATTATCCACAACAAGTTCTTGACCGAGATAATTTTGAAAATATTGAATGAACCACATGAAGTTAGTAACAAATTTATATACAAAGTGTAATCAAAACAAAACTATTTCAACATTTAATTTAGCTATGCATAAAACCCAAGGCAAAATACAAAAAGAACTCCAGGGAATATGGAGCACCTGCTCATCCCTGGGTTAGTTTATAAATATACAAGATCATCCTGTAGAAACCTGTGTGAGACACACACACACACACACACACACACACACACACACTCTCTCTCTCTCTCTTGTGGTATTACATCTAGGCTAAAGCAGCACACAATGCTCACCTCCATATGGACCTGGAGGTGGAGGAGCAGGCACATATCCTGCTGGTGGTTGCCCGGCAACTGGGTAAGCTGAAACAATTAGGCTAAGGAGTTAACCTTCCACTCTTTACAGACTTAAGGGCTGCTATTATCAGGAAACCAAAGAACAAGGGAGGATAAACTGGGGAAATAATTCATAATTAAAGAAAATTAAAGTGCCGAGAGTATTCCGAAAAGTAAATTATCATTAAATTTTTTCAAACTCAAAACAGCTTTATTTCCACATGGCAACAGATTATACTGAAAGCAAAATGAGAGAAAAGAAATCCAGAGGATGTATGTATGAGGTTGTTACTGTGGCTATGTACCCAGACAGACTTGAAAATGGATCACAAGCCACTAAAACTAATGAAGAAACATTGAAGAAAATAGATACACTAAGATCAAGTAAAACTTAATTCTGTTAGAATTAACATTTTACCTGCAACAATCTCTTATTTGATAAAAGATTTGTTTTAAAAAAGTACCCAAAACTACACTTAGTAACTTCACCATATTAAACTTGCCACACATTTTAATACTGCTATTGAGTTTGAAAAATCATAAAATTTTGAACAAATCTGAATCTACTTTATGGAAAAATAAAATTTAGGAAAAGTCAGCAACCCTTTGACAGTAAATAAAAAGGAATCAGTGAATCTAATTTTTCCGAACAAATAAAATAAGTCATTAAGGGAAAGGAACACACAACAGATCTATTGTATATATATATATATATATATCTCAAATTACTTGCTTAAATATAAAAAACGATCCGACATCAAAACACATCTAGGTGCGACAAACAGCTCAAATTTGCTTTTTATTTAGTTGGGAAAAAACTGTTAGTTTGGTTTCCAAAAAAGACGCATCTTGCCAATCTTTTAACAGCCCACATTTAAAGAAATTCAAACAAAGTAAAATAAATCAATAAATGTACAAAATAAGATGAACTCAACGATAACTGTGTATCGCTATTCAAATCCACCAACAAAAAAACTCAAGCATACAGAACACCATTCTTTTCCATGCCACAAACCAATCAGAATAAGCTAACTTATTGCATAAAAATAAATTCCTCATAACTTAAAAAGGATGAAGAAATCAAACTCAAAAAACTTGCATGCAAACAAGACCAAGCTCAATGCTAGACATTTATGCCAAAAAACATGCAGTGTGCATAATATGCATGAAGTTTGTATCATGCCTGAACACGAGACAAAATCAGAAGTGACCATCCATCCCAATAATCGGCACCACACTGATATCATCAGTCAAACACGAAATTTTGTTCTTTGAAACAGTAGCATAAAATTCAATTTTGCACTTTATTTTTAAACAATATTAAGTAATTTTTAGGATGTAATATTCATAATCAGAAAATACATTTTTAATACTGCAGAATCAAAAATATAATCTTTGTAGAAATGCAACATTTTTCTTCTGTAAAATAATTCACCACGGTCCTTATTAAGAAAATATTTGAAATAATCGATGTTAGCTTTTGAGGGAGGCCTTCAACAAGTACGTTAACTGCAATTACACAAGAATATTGTGTGAAGTCAAATGGGGTCATGATGCTCAGCAATGAGACACACGATTCATAACAACCCCCTTTTCATCTATTTTTCCATCAATTTCATTAATTCACCGCATGTTATTTTTCCTTCATTGTACAAAAGTATGTACTTACGAGTTCAAGACACATAGCCTGCCCTGAGGGGAGGGATACATTTACCAGACTGCTTGTGTGACATGATTCTGAAATCCATATCTGAACATCAAAGATGTGGAAATTGCTGAAAACCAATGTTAAAAAAGAGGGATGTGATAAGGGGGAGGGCTGTATTAGTAAGTTTTTGAGTTCCTGTAAATTTTGAATTCAAAACACCCAAGGAAATCATGTCCAGTTACCTTTGTGATGTTGCAGGGCCATATTTGGGGTATCGCAAGGTGAGATACAATCCAAGGACAACCTGAATGACTAAAAGGTGCGTAGTGTAGTGGCTAGCGAGTGAGTCTCCAGGCTTTGAACTGCCACTGCCTGCAATCCTCCACTCAGGCAATGGGAGTATTGACATCTGCAGGCAGCCCCGATAGCACTCCTTACAACAGGATGCATGGGTGGAGGAGTGGAGCAGTATGTAAAATCAATGTCAAACTGCACCAATTGATAAAAATAAGCTTTTTAAACCATTACCTATTTTCAAAAAAATGCCAATAGTTTTGAAGCAATGCACATTTTATATAAACTGATAATGACTTTCATTAAATACTATACCTTATCACAATTACAGTGATAAAACTATCATACAACATGAATAACTTGACTATAGGTCACCGAGTGGTATTTCTTGCATGCATGTATTTCTGAAAAATAAACTACCCAAAGTTTGCCGGTGGCAAGATTGTTCGATTAATCAAGTTACTATGCTAATCACGCCAAGGTTTGCAGCAAATTGACAATTCCTTCTTGTTGCGAGTCTTTTTTGTCAGCGAGTGTGTATGACTAGGTTATATATAATGTTGATCAAGTTAAACTTAGAAGGAAAATATGAATTACCACCTAAATGACCTCTTCCTATTCATTACTCAAATCATTTGTTCAGCAGCATCCACGTAACTGTTTGGCAATGATTTTTGTTTCAAGTTTTTTCTTTTGTTTATATATAAAATGCATGTGTGAAGACTTCGGTGTGTCTAATCCAGGAGGCACCAAAAGCCAAGGCAAGTAACGACTTGTCATATTTGTAGCAAGAACAAACAGCAATAGTGAAAACATGTACGCATGTTGAAGAAACAAGGGAATATTAGATTAAAAGATTTCCTGTCCATGAGCAGCCACACAAAGCATCCAGCAGTTGACGAAAAAATGACACAAAAGAGATCCCTGGTGTACGGTCAAGAATAGTGTGTCAAATAAATCTGCTGTTAATGATATTCACAAATGCACCGAGCATGAGTTTTCAAAATGAAATAAAAAATTGATGCTGCACGCCACGCCAACACATACTGAAACAATGCCATGTTTGTAGTTTCCAAGTACTCTTACCTCCTAAGCAGAAAAGCTGATCCAAGATATTCTCGTCCTAAGAATTAAAAATTTTATATCATTGCGAGTATGATGACCTCACTTCATACAATGGAAGTTATAACAAATGCACTGAAGGAGATCTGAAATTAACTTCACACAATTTATTGGGAGTTCACTGAATACATAGACATTTTTTGTTTACTTTATACCATGGTCTGTGCATCTCTTGACTCTTTATTAAAAAAATATTTTCTCATTTCCTAAAACTTTTGGACATTGGTATGTAACATTACAATGCTTGAAGTGAAAGTTCAAGCAGACATCTTCTGGTAACTAGCAAGATCTTTTCAGGAAAAAGATGACTTATCTCGCCAAGTATTCTGTGGTATATATCAATTTCAGGTACAAAATCATTAACTTCATACATTTTAGATGGGATGTGCAGAACAATTCAGGCATTATCTTCTATACTACAGATTGTGGGATTGGATTTTGCCGTAGTCAGTCGGCATTTAAGTATGCCTAAATAAGAGATACGTACCTCATTAGACAAATAAAGAACGTCTTCTCAAGGTAATGTTCCTGTACTTGAGCATCTCTTACAATATATCAGTTCTATTTTCTTCCCCTACAATGGTGCCGAGTCCAATCGTGCACCTTCAATTTTTCCTTTCAAAGGCATCACGGTGAATTGACGTCTGCAGTGAATGTATCCTCCTTAATTAGACCAAGCCACTGTTTCTTGGAATGACACTGAAGCCTATTTTCTTCTGCTTTGTACTGGAGGACGAGTGTCACCACTGATTGCATTGTATGTCCCTACCACGCGAGGTATGCTTCACACATCTTACTCGAAAAAGGTCCTGAAATGGACAAGCTTTGCCAGCATTAGTGAAGAATGCAGCATTTTAATCTCCATTTCGTTGAAGGTTTGTTCATACTTTGTGGAACAAACCTAAACGCTAAGCTGTGGAGTGCCACACATGAAATCAAACCTTACCCTTGAATTGGATGGGTATTTTCCTATCACAGTATGCTAGTGACTTGGTACCATTTCATCCATGCTTTCTTTCTGCAAGATAGTGCAGCTCACTACACATCTCACCTATCCAGGGCGATTCCTCAGGAGAATTTTCCACATGGAAAGATGCTGGCAAGGGATAATGATCACTGTAAACTGCCGACTCATCAGTATAGAATTTTGTGTAATATATAACTATACAATGTTGCAATGAATGTTCATGAACATGTTTAATATAGATGCACGTGTATGAATGTACAAGAACATTTTTGTCATCTCCTGTGAAAGAGACTACCAAACTCATTCTTTCATATGCAAGGGTTACATATCATATCGCTGGAAGTACAAACGGTATGTAAATAAGGAGATTCCTCATTTGTTCATATAATCAAAAGGTGTAAATGAACACCTTGCACAATAGTTTTTCCAGTACAGTTGTAATAAGCTACAATTCATATTTCATTACAGTATCTCTATAAAAGGATCCATAGTCATTTCTGATGAAGCTGATTGAAATACGTAACGTGCTCTTACTGGCAATGATACCTCCCACATGCCTTTTCAACCCTCCCTCCCCCCCTTCTGCTCTCTCCCCCCCACATGCACTTTGGTAGGCTACACCAATCAACTAAACAAAATTGTTGCATTTTCCTAAGCAGCATGCTGTGCATGTCAAAGCTGACAGTCTGCATACAATAAAAAGTACTATACATATATTTCAATGAAAATTTTAATGAAAGTATCAAAAAGAACCTAGTGATAATATTCAGACTGTCAACCTGGTTCTTCCTGGTATATTAGTTCTGAGCAAGCTCAAATCAAGCCATGACAATCCTTACAAAGCACCTGTACTACTTCAATTAACTAACATGTGTTCAAAAACAGAACAGCATGACCTTTCCTATCCAAATGCTCTTGTAAAAAAAGAGAAAAATACTACAATAAACCAACAAAATAATACTGAATCATACCAAGATGAAAAGTCAAAACTGAGAAATTTCCTCTTAACAGTATTCTACTACAATTAATTCAGTTCTTCAGAGTTGATAATTTCCAGCAATGTATTAAAAAATAACTCCAAAGTGAGACCTGGTAGTGTCAGATTATCACTAACAATCCCTGCACAGCAAAAGCCAAAACAAAGTACAGAAATGTCAGAGGCTTGACTAGAGCTTAATCATTTGAATTTAATAAACATAAAAAAATAATAAAAGGACTATCACCTAGTTGCATCAACAGCAAAGATCACACAACTATTAAGAGAAACAAAACATGAGTATATTAAATATTTTAAAAATTGTGAAGACAATTTCAGAGGAATATTGTATGAATCCTGTATTGTTGGTGCAACTACTAAGGCTAGGCATATGAATACACATGCATGTGGCACATTAATTGTGTGTGCTCTAAACAGTAAGTAAAAGAGGTGTTTAAAGACATACAAGTTTCTCATTACAATGTCCTTGAATATTACTGCTACAAAAAAAATATATTACAATATCAGAATAACTGGTAACTACAAGAATACTTGACATAGTTACATCACTTAACTATTTGGGTTTATTTACCATTTGCAGTAAATATTGGAAGGACATTCTTTTGTAAACCTCTACTCTCCAAATCCTCTACTTTTTTTTAGGAGTGAATTTCAAGATAAATTGAAAATATGTAAAAACATACACTTGCAAATTATTTTCTTTCCTTTAGTTTAATAGTAGGTTTCTAAGAATGAATATACTCTTGTATTCTCACTCAATCTTATCTTGAAAGCACTGGTAAAGCAAAGCATGCAAGCCTATTAAATCGGTATATACTAAATAATGCACCTGACAAGCATCATACTGAACTGTACAGGTTAGCTATAATACTAAATAAAGGCATGCACATTCCAGAATAAATAAATGTAACCAAAATAAATAAAAACTTGTTTTCATTAAAAACCATTTAACAATAAACTTTCCAAATTGACTGCCAAAAAAATTTTACGTTAGTTCACAGAAATAGCTAGCAAACTGCCTGGCATGGAAATAAATACAGAAAAAATATTTAAATTTGGCAGAAAAAACAGAAATATATGATTATCTTTCCTTTCTAAACATTCAAGTATAGCTCTATTGCAGTTATATTTTTTTTTTTACTTTTCTGAAAGACAGTAAAATAAACCTGATGATAGTCAGGAAGCTGCAACAGTGGCCAAAAGGTAAATGGAACACCAAATTTGGTGGACTTAATTTGTGTGCAAGTCCTTACATTCACCATTATTCTTATAATTGCAAGGAAACCAATCACATTAATGATCCTTCAGGGCTATGCTGGCCAAATATTAGGAAAGGCTGTGATACTATCCAGTAGCAAAAATCAAACCTTATAGGTCATGAAACAGGTCAACTAACCACCATAATTCTACTACATGATTGAAATCTAGGGAAAAAATGTTTTGATAGTCTAAATAAAAACTATCATGTAACTTCAGTCTTTAGTCATGGAATTGTGGTTCCACGAATTACAGTACTACTGCCACTCCCTTCATAGCATACATTGTAGGAACTATTTCTAGTGACCTATGTACTTCCAACTTAAGGTATCCACAAAACTTCAATCGGTAATTACTTGCAATTGGCTGGTGGGGCAGTTCAGTGATACTACAGTGCTATTTTTTAAAATTGAGACACGACAGCCAAATGGCTAAGATCAGGATTACACTAGAATGTTGCCAGACCAGAAGACTAACGCTAGCTGGTCATAAATTTTAACTCTGATATGTATAATTGCTGAAATTCAAAAATGAGCAAATTATTGTATGTTCCTCGAATGAAAAGTGCTATCGGCTTTAAAAGATGCCGAGGTGTCGGAATATTGTCCTACACAATACGAGGCTGATGTATCCGAGCACCTTCAAATACCACTGGACTGAACTGGGAGTGAACCTGCCCACTTGGAATGACAAGGCTAACACTTCAATTATCTGAGAAACTCAGCCCAGCACATGTGAATATGGCAATATATTTATTCCCTGTTACCATGGTATGAAAGGTATCTGCACTGCACAGAATTCAGCACTATCACCACCACCAATATTATGACCTATGCATAGAAATTAGCAAAATAATTCAGTTGTAAATGCAATAAAGAGACCTATACAGCAAAATTCAATTGTTTATGCTGAAACTAAGCAGCAAACATCTTGGCTTGGACTTCTTGGTCTCAAGTTTGCTGAATATGATTTCTAACAGTAAATAGCAGAGGTAGGATTGATGATGTGCCAGGGCCCTATAAGCTTCAAAAATACCAATGAACTGTTTTGTAGACATAGCAGCATAACAGTGAAGGAACAAGCACATAATGTTACAATCACTCCTTTTAAAATATATTTTACATTACCCACAAACTCCCAATATTTAAGAACACCTATCATATGTTCCATTCACCTTAGGGCCAGGTACTAGGCAAAAATGTTCCTAGCTATAATACTTAAAGAGCAAACATTGGACTGCATTACAGGAGCAGCCATTATTTCTCCTCTTGATGCATGATCTGAAATGCAATTCAAGTGATTTAAGTATCAGCAAAGTATCCAGTGGTCTTACAATGCACAGAGTTAAAGAAATTCAGATGACTGAAAAATTTTTACCTTCCACTAGTCCATTTATGTCAAGCTAGGTGTTGAACCAGTCATTAACAAGATAGTTTTCGTTCAGCTGCAGCGGTAATGCAATCTAGCGGAGATGAGCGGCAGCAAAAGAGAGACTATACCACAACTAACAACACTAATCAGTCACTGCAATATTATTGTTGACAAGTTTTAGGGACTTACGATCTTGCAGCCATCAGATTTGGTTTAATTCTGGTACAGTGATATTAAAGCAGTTCAAGGCCTAGGCTTCCTACCCCCCATCCTCATCCTTTGAGTGACTGTTCCTCCAAGCTTTTTGCTTTGAATTCAATAATCTTCTGGATTAATACGGGGCAATGAGCACATAGATTTTGGTCAACATACACCATCAGTGCCAGCTAGTTCGTTATTATACTGAAAAATAACATGTCAGCGATGCTCATCATTGGACTTTTGGCAATAAAATCCTTAATTTGTGAACATCATTATTATAGCTCAGACACTAAAAAATGATCATAGATAGAAAAGCAGGTTTCCAATAACTATAATGCATACTTTTTGGATAGAAATAATCTTCAAGATATCTGGAAGTTCACGAAAAATGTAATAACTACCTATATCTGCGGTATAATTCCTGAAAGTGCAAAGCCATTGCTTTGGCCATAAGCACCTGGGGCGAGGTTCTGTGTGGTATTTAAGGAAGAGAATCATTTTATAACCTCAAATACAGAATTTAAAAAAAAGTTTGAACATTTGAACATTCTAAGTTCACAATGTATCTCAAACATGTTTATGTAAGCACTATAGGTCAATGAGAGAGACAGTGATGCTAAACCCAAATCTGGTTTGATTTCTGCCCAATAGACATTTACCATGTCCAAGTTCAACACCACTTGTAGGGTTTGTGTATAAATAGCATGAGTAGGGCTGAGGTAAATATTGCATGAGTACCCACTTCTGCTACAGACTGCATCTGAATTGTGACACTATTGCAAGAAGGATGGCAATGAGTGGATGTTGCCACTCATGTTGGAGTGATATCTCCAAAGCTTGGAAAAAAGTTCACAGAGCAGCAATTGGTTGCTGAGTGACTACAAAAGAAAACACGCAAAACAACTCGTAGGAAGTTCGGTATTTTTGCTTTCGCGGTCACAGGTCCACCTCCACTGCCATCTTGGTCCATCAGGATGTCTGGAGGACCACTAGAGTGAATGTACCATATCAATTGTGAAATCAGCTGTATGATGGAGGACATATCAACAAAGCCTGTGCAAAAGCTTCCTTTAAACCACACCATAGGGAGCTAGTGAGAGGCAGGCAACTCTACCCCATAGCAGCAGGAATATTCTTTTCTGATGAGGTCATCCTAAACTTGCACCCATACAACAAAAGCATCAGAATCTACACAATCTCGAGAGATGAACGGAGCCCTTCATCCTGAAGCATTACCAGCTGCAGCCAGCCAGGAGGTTCAGTCGTGTCTTGGGGTAGAATCACATTTGGTCGACTTACACCTCTAATCCCTATTTAGGATAACATAACTTGTCTGGTATACAGAGACAACATCCTCTAACATGTATTTGCTGCCACTGCGGACGAGGGCTTTATGCTAATGGACGATAATGCTTGTGGCTATCAAGCCACATTGAAATGCATGATGCGGCCGGCATATTCTACAGACATGAACTATGAACGTTCATGGCATGAACAGAAGAGAGCAACTGCCCACCTTCCTAATCTACCTGCTGATATTCAGCAAATGATTGAAGGACTAAAGCTGCTATCCAAACGTGAGATAAACTGCCCCAAGTAGCTCCGACGGTTGAGGTACTGGCCTTCTGACCCAAACTTGGTAAGGTTTGATCCTGGCTCAGTCCGGTGGTATATAAAGATGCTCGAATACAAGAACCTCGCGTCGGTAGATTTACTGGCACATAAAAGAACTCCTGCGGGACAATTCTATCACCTCGGCGTCTCTAGAAACCGAAAAGTAGTGGGACGTAAAGCCAATAACACAATAAACACATCAGGTTTCCAGCAATACAGGATTGGAAACTGCTACGATTGGGAAGGCAGTGCTCATTGCCTGGTGTGAAACTGAGAAACCACAGAAAACCATCTTCAGGGCTACCGACGGTGGGATTTTAACCCACCATATCCGGAATGCAAGATAACAGCTACGCAACCATAAACGCATGGCAAACTCGCTCGGTAAGTTTGATTCTTTGCAGTTAAATATGCCTCGTTTCAAGCATGCCTCAGGTGGCTATGTATGTTACAGATCAATCACTACTGATCTGCATTTAGGGCAGTCACTCAGATGGCAGATACCCTATCTGTTTTCTTAGCCTTTTCTTGAATGATTTGAATTTCAGCTTTATCTTCATATTCTAATCTTTCCCACTTTCAAAGATACGCCATCTCTCCACTGACAGCTCGGAACATACCACTTATTACATGTGATAAATATCATTTTTGATCCGTATTGATGATATTTGATTGAAAAAATAATAAGTTAATTTATTAATTTGACCACATGTACCATATTAATTAACATGTCAATGTAATTCAACAAAGACAAGATTTATTGTATTGATTAGGTGGTCAAATTAATAAATTAACTTATCGTTATTATTTCAATCACATACCACTTATTAATGGTTATGAATTTCATGTTTTTGGTCCGTATTGAACTGAGAATAATATATAAGTAATAATAATAACAACGTAAACGTTTCCACCTTTTCAATACTAAAATATATTCACAAAATTATAAATTACACGGTACTAGTTTCGACCCATCTAGGGGTCATCAGCCGTATTGGAGCAAAGATCACTTTTGGCGAAATCCTAAGAAAATGTTATTTTAAAGAATAACAAGTGAAATGAGATGTTATATGGTAATAGTTAATAATAAAAGGAATATACATACTAAGAGGTTTTTAACAAAGAATAAAGTATAAATGGGGTGTTGTAAAAATTATAATCATGTAAATCAGTAAGTTCTTGTATTGAAATGACATATATAAAATTATATATGGCTTAGGAAGAGGGCTTAAGGTGGGGCTGAAGGGTGCGGGAGAAAGTGTAATTGTCTTGGAAAAGTACCTTTGATTAAATTTAGGATTGAGTTTAGGTTGGCTGCATTATTGTTTCTGAGGAAAGTGATAAATAGATCGAAGAGTATGTTGGGTTTCTCTGAGATTTCATTGAGATTGTGACTGGCATTAAAGTATTGGTCTAGGTGTATGTAGTAATTTTCCATTATGTTGAGTAAAGGGCGTATATGCGCTTTTGTTCAGCAATTTTTTTTCTATTATTGAGGTTATTTGCGGGGTTGGTTAAATTGGGGAGGATATTAGTCAGTTTCCTTTTAACATCGGTTCTAACCTCATTTTGCGTGTCTTCCGGCATTTTGCTGATGGCTAGCTCTGATTCTGTGATCACAGTAGCGGCTATGTTGAGGCTGTTCAAGTTTGGCCAGTTGTGTTTCGGTCCTTTGGATAAAGTTAAGTGTTCACTTTCACGCCCTCAAGAAGAAAATTAAAGACAACGAACTCATCGTAACCAAAGCTGACAAAGGCAATGCAACAGTTATCATGGATAAAAAAGTATATATTGAAAAAACAAAAAACTTTTCACAGACAGCTCATTTTCCATAATCAAAAAAGACCCCACCCAAAAAATTCAAAAACTACTTAAACTCTTAAAAGCACTTCATTTTTATTTACCGAACAGGAAAAATCCAAACTCATACATATGAACCCACGACTCCCCACTGCTAAAGCTCTTCCCAAAATTCACAAAACCGGAATACCCATCCGGCCAATTATCAACTATAGACCGAGCCCCTTATACAAAATATCACAATTCATCCAATGTTTCTTAAGAAAAAATTATCAATTCTTATCCAAAAAGTATATTAAAAACACATCTGAGCTAGTAGAAAAACTAAACAAGTTCAATTTGTAACCGGATCACTCCATCCACTCTTTCGATATTGTAAACATGTACCCAAGCATACAAATATCAAAATTAATTCCGATAATTATAAACAATTTAAACAAAAACAGCCACTTAAGCAAACTAGAGATACAAGACTTTATCACAATATTAAAACTTATCATCGACAATAACTTCTTCACTTTTGACAATGTCATATATCAACAAAATGGTTTGGCAATGGGGTCACCGGCCTCAGGTATCTTCGCAGAAATATACCTGGACTTCCTCGAATACACCAAAATTGACAACGAATTCGAAAACATTCACTTTTGGGCCAGATATGTCGACGATGTCTTTGTAATCATGAATGAGAAATCAATTAACGCACCCACCACCCTCTTAAGACTCAACAATATTGATCCTCATATCAAATTCACACTAGAATCCGAATCAAATGAAAAAATCAACTTTCTAGATTTAACCATCACTAGAAACTCAGATTCTTTCAGTTATAAAATTTTCAGAAAACCCACTCAAACAGCCTCCACCATTCGCCAAGATTCAGTGCACCCCCAATCCCACAAACGAGCCACATACAACAGCCTAGTTCACCGAGCCTTCAGCATACCTATGTCCAATAAAGATCTAGAAAACGAACTCAACACAATCCGCGGAATCGCAAAATTCAATGGCTTCAGCAATCGTTTTATAGAAAGGATAATCAATAAACACAAACATCGCCCAAAAACTACCCTCAAAAAAGAAATAACCAAACCTCTAACATTTTCCACCTTCACGTTCAACAATGATATCTACAAGTTAACCAACATCTTTAAGAAACAAGGCGTTAAAATAGCCTTCAAAACCAACAATAAGAACACAAACGTTTTATACAATACTTCACACATCAACAAGACCAGCAGTTTTTTAAAATCAGGAGTTTATAGGATCAAATGTACCACCTGTAAAAAAACCTACATCGGGCAAACCGGGAGAAACTTCATTATCAGATACGAGCACACTAACGCAATAAAATACAACAGGTTTTCAGCAATCGGCCAACACATGCAAGATTATAACCATAATTTCACCAATATTGAACAAGACATGGACATCCTCGTATTAGCAAACAAGGGCCCTTTACTCAACATCTTTGCTCCAATACAGCTGATGATGACCCCTAGATGGGTCGAAACTAGTACCGTGTAATTTATAATTTTGTGAATATATTTTAGTATTGAAAAGGTGGAAATGTTTACGTTGTTATTATTATTACTTATACATTACATACCACTTAGTCAAGCAGCTCGTCTTTCTCCCCGAGTCTTCTCAGCCCAAACTTAACATTTTTGCAACGCTACTCTTTTGTCGGAAATCACCCAGAAAGAAAAAAACCTAGCTGCTTTTCTTTGGATTCTTTCCAGTTCTTGAATTAAGTAATCCTGGTGAGGGTCCCATTCACTGGAACCATACTCTAGTTGGGGTCTTACCAGAGACTTGTATGCCCTCTCTTTTACATCCTTACTACAACCCCCTAACACCCTCATAACCAGGGAACGGATTTATATGTAAATACACGTCTCTTTAGAAAGCTAAAATTAATTATATTTTGCATTATCTTTACGAATCATGACGTGTGGAGTTGAAAAATGGAGTATTTATTTTCCATATTTTGGAATTTAGCACATGTTCCATGTTCTTCGTCATTAAAATCAATATAGTCCATATTTAGGCTAAAAAGTATTAAATTATATTAAATTAGCAGTCCTCTCAATAATGGAGAAATAAATTAAAAATCTACATTCGAAAAATTAATATTTTAACTGGTGTGCAGGTCATTATCACGCCTGTCCACGTCTGGGCTGATAAAATAAGTTGATAAGCAGTGCGAAGAAAGAGAGAGGTTAAGCCCGGAAATGATGGAGATCAGCCGGTCAGTGTTATCTGAATCACACTTACAGCACTGATAAGCTGCATTACATAATATCAACTGTGTCTATGCCATAATTTCGTAACTAGGGAAATCTCATTCATCGACGATGTGCTAGTGATTTCCGGATTAGCTCGTAATTCGGGCATTCCCTTTGATGGCTTCATAACTCCATCTAGTTCACTACCAGTCATTCACAGTTTGAATTAGCAGTGAGACAGATCATAGTATTCTTGTACGTTCAGTGTGTGCAGTTGAATATTGATATTCATTGAAGACATTAATGTTGTTACAATATGCCTAAAGTAGCTCAGTCAACCAGTTTAAAATTGAAAAGTTACGTATCAGAATTTAAAGAAGATGGTTTGTCAACTGACAGTAAGATATTATTTTGTAATTTGTCATTGTACAGCGACATCTACTCAAAGGTTTCTTGTGCAACAGCACGTTTCAACCAGTAAACACCAGGCTAACAAACAACGGGATTCCAAGCAGAGACAGTTGTTTCTGACACAACCATCAACTTCCAGTGTAACGTCCGAGTTCAACACCGATCTCTGCCGTGCTCTCATCTCTGCTGACATACCTCTCTTCAAACTGAATAATCAGTGCTTCAGGGAATTCCTTGAGAAATATACGAAACGATCCATCCCGGATGAGTCAACGTTCAGAAAAACGTACTGTTCAGCCATATATGATGAAACTGTTCGGAAGATAAGGCAAGAGATTAAAGACTGTCCAATTTGGGTTTCCATTGATGAGACAACAGACAAAGAAGGCAGGCTAATTGGCAACGTAATCATTGGTTTGTTAAGCGAAGATTATTGTAAACGGATTCTCTTACACTGTGATGTTCTAGAAAAGTGCGATAACAAAACTATAGCAAAACTGTTCAATGAGGCTATGGGTATCCTCTGGCCACAGTATAATAAAGTGTTACTTTTTATTAGCGATGCCGCACCTTATATCATAAAAGCCGGAGAAGCATTATGTGTAGTATATCCTAAGATGACTCATTAACATGTGTAGCACATGCCTTTCATCGTGTGGCAGAAATGGTAAGAGGCAGTTACCCCAAAGTAGATTTATTGATTTCCTCAGTGAAAAAAGTTTTTCTCAAAGCCCACAGAAGAGTTCATCTTTTGAAAGAAATGTACCCAGAGATTCCATTGCTGCCTAAGCCGATTCTAACTAGGTGGGGTACATGGCTGCAAGCGGTTGAATATTATGTTGAATATGTAGACTGTATTAAGAACATTCTGCATGCCATGGACTCTGAAGATGCAGCCTCAATTGAAGCCGCGAAAACAGTTGTCTGCGATACAAGTGTGAGAAATGACTTGTGTTACATTCAGCATAATTTTTCATGCATCACAAAAACACTGAAAAGGCTCCAAAACTCGCAACTGTGGAACAACTAAATCGTGGTACAGGTAAAGTTGCACATGTAGCAAACATGAAGATGGCCACTGTACTTTCAAAGAACCCTGGATATGAAGAAATGACAAAGGTTGCTGCAATTCTGTGTGGAGATTTAAGTGTAAAATTAACACTGGATTTAACCCCAGCAGATATTGTGAAGTTGAATTATGCCCCCATTACCTCTTCCGATGTTGAACGCAGTTTCAGTCAATATAAATCTGTCCTTAGAGATAACAGGAGAAGATTCACTTTCCAGCACTTAAAAGAACATTTTGTAATCCATTGTTTTGGTAACAGAATAAAAGATTGTGTGTTCTTCAAATATATTAAAATGAGAAGTGCAACATTATGTTGCATGTAGATCTACTTCGTTTAGCTTCTTTGATATTAAATGGAAATTAATGTTATATGTGTAATATTAAGTCAATATATAATTCCATATTTCAATAAAAATAACTAAATATATATGTACATATTTCAATAATTATTAGTACATATAAATCCGTTCCCTGCTCATAACCATGTGCAGAGATCTGTACCCTTCCTTTACAATCCCATTTATCTGAGTACCCCAATGAAGATCTTCTTATTAACACCTAGGTACTTACAGTGATCTCCATAAGGAACTTCCACCCCATCAACATAGTAATTAAAACTGAAAGGACTTTTCCTATTTGACAAACTCACAACTTGACTTTTAACTCTGTTTTTATCACCATACCATTGCCTGCTGTCCATATCGCAACATTATCGAGGTCATTTGGCAGTTGCTCACAATCCTGTAACTTATTTATTATTCTATACAGAATAACATCTGCAAAAAGCTTTATCTCTCATTCCACTTCTTTACTCATATCATTTATATATGTTACAGGAAAAGTGGATTCTTAGTAAGAGTTGACTTTCCCTAGGCAGATTAAACTCTTACTAAAAGTATCCGTAACAGTTGATTGAAAACGGCAGAACAGTTGTGAAAAATGAAAGCAGGAATGCTCAACTTCCAAGGTAAATTCACTGACCAAATTGAAATGACAGCTTCATTCAAAAAGAGAAAAATCTAAAAACTGCAACTAAAAATGAAAGTAACTATCAGGTTCTTCAGACAATATAACATTGAAATAAATGGTATTACAAAACTAATACACCCCGTCACAGACCAAGACAGCATAAGGTATTATGTTTTGATGAGTTGTTAGTTCTTAATGAAGCACACAATATCCACTGAACGTGGAGGAAGAGATCATATGATTCAGCAATTGAAAGGAAAATTTCAAAATATTACTAAAAAGGACATTTTACTACTTTTAAGCTTGTGCGAACCTTGTGTTCAAAAACTGAAACATAAGAAGAAAGGGTTGGTTATAAAGCCTTTGTTTTATTCAAGGAAATGAATTCACAATGTCAAGTGGATTTGACTGACTCTCAGTCGCAACCTGATGACTTCAAATTTATAATGGTGTACCAGGACCACTTGACGAAGTTTGTTGTGCTAATACCAATGAAATCAAAGACTGCAGATGGTGTAATAATATCATTGACATTTTCTACTTTGTTAGCCACTCCTTGTATTTTACAGTCGGACAATGGCAGAGAATTTGTTATTAAAAGTATCGACAGTCTGGTTAATACAGGACCTAAATTCAAAATAGCGCATGGCAAACTGCAACAGAGTCAAGGTAGCATAGAAAGAGCCAACCAGGACATAGAGAATATAATAAGCACCTGGATGCAAAACCACAAAACATCAAAATGGAGTGAGGACTTATTCAACTTATGAAAAACAGTGCATTGCATAGTGGGATAAAAAGATCCCTGTATGAGGCAATGTTCGGTTGCCCCTCCCCGAGACATGCCTTAAACTAATTCAAAAATATCAACTGAGGTACGGGCAAATTTAGAAACAGAAGATGATCTTCAATGTGCAACTGATCAAATTCAGCAACAAGAAAACAAAATTCAAAGTAACGGAGAATGGAAATCCTGATGAAATTTATCAAGAAATGAAAAGCTTTTTATCTTTTTCTACCGATCATAGTTACTTTTTAACCCTCCAAGTGCCGATTGTTTCACTCTTAAGTGCTGAGCATTCTTAAGGGCAGCATGCAGATATATTTTTAAAAAATTATAATAAATACAAATTTGTAACTACATATGGCATATTATATATCAATTTGTTCAGGAAGAATTAGGAAATAATATAATAGGATGTTTTACTTACAAGTACCCAGTAAAAGTATAGTGGATAATGGATGATTAATCATTTTTTTAAATCAAAAGATATTCCAAATTTTGAGGTTGGTACAAGAACTACATTATCTGAAATTAAATTCCAAGATATACAAAATGTGCTAAATTTCATTGATGTGCCTGTTAAGGTTAACACGTTTGGATTGTCTACATCACTACTTGAAGCATAACTATAGTTATGGGTATCTAAATTAGCATCATATTCTTCCCCACTTCTAGAAGAAAAGTCATCTAATGATAAATCAGGAAAATCCACATTACCAATATCATCTTCACTTTCATCACTCATAAGCTCGCCCAATGCTTCTCTAATATTGCACTTGAACCACTTAGTTCACTCATGTTTATATTATAATAATCACTAAACTAGAATAAACCAAGTAAAATAGAGAAAATCAGGCACAATTATCACAAACTGGCTAGCAAACAATCTTCCAACGCTCAAAGCAACAGGACAGTTTGAGTAGACGTAAACAGAGACCTGTTCACAATTGACAAGATTGCCACTTCCTGCCTTCCTTCCCCAACCAAAGACCAACTTGCACTGCCTACCATATAGAGAATTTCATTTCGCAGCGAGAATATAGCACTTGAGATGGGATCCGATCTTCTCGTAGCGAGACGATAGCACTTTGAGGGTTAAAAACTCCATGCCTGCCTTATCAGCCATATGGTTGTGCATAGTAGAGTAGTCCTACTTTTAAAACCTTCCTTTTTATCATATTTATTTTTAACTATGACAAACAGCTTCGTGATCACTAATACCATCTATTACTTCGGTTTCTCTATAAACCTCATCTGGTTTTACCAGCATCACGTCCAGTATATTCTTCCATTTAGTTGGTTCTATCACTTTCTGAATCAGCTGTCCTTCCCATATTAACTTATCTGCCATTTGTTGGTCATGCTTCCTACCATTTGCATTACCATTTCCAATTGAGGTAAATCGAGATCGCCTGATACAATCGCATCCCTTTCCACGTCATTTCCCACATAGCTGATTATCGTATCAAAGAATTCTGTATCAGTGTTACTCTTTCCCAGTCTGTACACTCTAAAGATACCAAGTTGCCTATTCTCTTTAGAAATGATCCTTACACCTAGAATTTCATACTTTTCATCAAACTTTTTTGTAGCTTACAAATCCTTCTTTCACCATTGTGAATAATCCCCCTCCTACCATTCCTAACTTATCTCTACTATACACACTCCATTCGAAACAATTTCAGGTTCCCTATGGGAACAACATCTTGAAAAACACACTCCAGTTCCATGAGAAAATTTCTGCATCCACTATATCATTTCTCAGCCATGATTCAACTCCTATTACAATATCTGTCAAATATATATCTATTATATTTTATTCCTTTCTTTACAACTTTACAATACTCTTACAGTTCAACACCAACATTTTTATGTCATCCCTACTTGACTTCCAGATCCCTGTACCCATATCACTGCTCCCTAGACCACCCCATTTCCCTGAATATACCTTCCCATAACCCTTCTAAACAAATTTCAGCTCTGGTATTGAAGTAGGGGACTGGAAATGATAATATTGCATTCACAATTACTCACGTGTATTCAGCAGTCCATTTTGAATATTTTCAGGTCCTGAAATGTAGCATTTTTAGTGATTTTGTGGGTAATATTTGTAATAATTTCTCTTATGAAGTACGAGGATGTATTTATGATAACCATCTTTGTTTCCAGAGATGTTATGGGATAGACCGGTCACTTTGACTTTACAGCAAAGCATGAAACTTACAGTAGGTGAGGAAAGCATGCAAGTTACAATGCAAAAATGCAAAGCATGGATGTTACAAGTTTTGGTTATGTTATTGATATAACGCAATATATTTTTCATAGGTTATGGTATGGTGTTGAGAAGAACAATGATCCGTGGACAAGCAAAGGGTTCTGGGGGCGTAAGCCCACAGGTTAGAGCCATGAAGCAGCTTTAGGCCACTAGTTTGCAGTGCAAGGACCAGTGGTCTGGACTGGTTAGGATATGATATGGACAAGAGCAATGGTCTGGACTGGTTAGGATAGGGGCCGGATAAGAGCATTGGTCTTGATAGACCTGTCATATGGGGAGAAGCAAAGGAAGTCTGGGGGGATAAGCCCCTAGGTTAGAGCCGCAAAGCAGCCTTAGGCCTCTAGATTGCACTGCAAATACCATTGGCCTGGACTGGTTAGGGTAGGGGCTGGACAAGAGCACTGGTCTGGATAGACCTGTCATATGGAGACAAGCAGTTGAAACTAGAGACCTGAGGCCACTTCGCGGCACTAACCTGGGTGCTTACGCCCCCAGACCCCCTTGCTTATCCCCAAATCATCGCTCTTTTCATCACCATATCATAACCTATGAAAATATTCGAATGGAGTGCTGAATACATGCAAGTAATTTTCAATGCAATATTATTCTTACCAGTCCCCTACTTATTTACCATTGCCCAAATTTCCTAGCTTATCTGCCACAATGAATGAAGATAAAGTGTTCAAAATCCCACATTACCAACTTTGTGCTTTTGTTGCTTTCACATAGCTAACTGCATATTGTTTTTCTCTGTACATATCCTTCGTAATGTATGTATCGATTAATCACGGATATGCATTAAGGGCTGTCATCCAGCTAGATCGAATATTCTTTGTGATAAAGCATTCCAATCCTCAATTTCTCTCCTATACATGAATATTTACCCCAATTTGCCCTTTTCTTTTTTGCCAGTCATTCATCAAACACATTTAACACATCGAAGGTTTTGGTGACAAGGATAGGACAGGGCTAGGTTTGGGAAGGGGCATGAACTTAATTACCCAAGCATTTGCCTGGTGTGAAAATAGGAATCCAAGGAAAACCACCTTCATGGCTGCAGACAGTGGAGTTCAAACCCATGATCTCCCAAATATTGGTTACTGGCCGCACTTCAGCTATCGAGCTCTGTACCTGTACATCCTTAACACAACCCCTCAATACCCTCATAACCGAATAAAGAGATCTATAATCTTAATTGACAATCCTGTTTGTGAGGTTATCCCAATGAAGATCACTTATTAACACCTAGGTACTTAGGGCACTTCCCATAATAAACAATTTCAATCACTCCAACAGTGATTAAAACAGACGACTTTTCCTCTAGGTGAAACCTACAACCTGACTTCATCCCGTTTACCACCATACCATTGTCTGCTGTCCGTCTCTCAACAATACTGAGGTCTTCTTGCAGTCGCTCACAATCTTAACTCATTTACTATTCTATACAGTACATCATCTGCAGAAAGCCTTACCTGCGATTCCAGTTCTTAACTTGTATTTTTGTAAATAAGAAAACAAAGGTCCAATAATACTGCTTTGTGGGAGAATTACAGGATCAGTCAACGTTTGATATTACCCTTTATGATAACCCCTCTATAAGACCAATTTTGTGAATTTTTTCATCTGGTCAGCTTAAACAGGTTTCACTGTGTAATATTTTCCATTCCTAGGTTCTTAACAGTAATATATTCACAAGTGGAATCACTGGTTTAAAACATCAATTATTCTCACACTGGTGTTGCAAAAGAATGCTGAAGATAGATGGGTCAGATGAAGAGATACTAAAACGAATTGGAGGAAAATGATTTGGCAAAATTAGATCAGATGAAGAGACAATGATAGGGCACATCTTAAAGTCACCCAGGTCTTGTTCAGTTAATTTTCGAGGTTAGTATAGATGGTAAAAAAGGCAGGTATGAATTTAACAAACAGATTAGAGTAGGTGTAGGATTTTTCTTTGCTACTAGCTTTACGTCGCACCCACACAGATAGGTCTTATGGCAAAAATGGAATTTAAAAAAAAGGCCTATGAGTTGGAAGGAAGGGACTGTGGCCTTAAGGTACAACCTGGTGTGAAAATGGGAAATCACGGAAGACCATCTTCAGGGCTGCCGACAGTGGGATTCGAACCCACTATCTGCCGGATGCAAGCTCACAGCAGCGCCCCACCCCCTAACTGCATAGCCAACTCGCCCGGTGGTGTAGGATGTAGGAAAGTAGAAATGAATAAGGTGACATGGACAGTTGCCTCCAACCAGTCTATGAACTGATGACCCAAACAACCACCTCAATTTCAGACTGTCGGTCTCAGGCCACGAACGGAACAGGCGTACAATTGACAATGAGCAAAGACAATAAAACTAAGCTGAAAGTTGCTACACATTCTTCTCTCAACTTTCTAGGAGACTTGTGAATCACTTAACATGTCAAATCAATGAAATTTTGCCATAAGCAGGTTGCACAATATTTCAAACCTCTGGGATCCATCTGTGGTGAAATGTTTTTAAAGAAAGTTGTCCAGGCAACAGAAATTAACAATGCAAAACACCACAACTGACTTCGATAACCATATGAATCCTGAGCAGTAGGGATTTTACTAGGCTGTAGAAGTATGCAACATGAATTTTCAGCCACTGACACTGAAGGTCCTTAAATTTTATAGGAGAATGTGGATGCCTGTTTGTGTACTTCAACTGCTGTTTCAGAAATACCCACAATTTCCTAGTGGTTTCAAATTTTGGGAATTAGCAAGCCAGTCAAAATGAGAATGCTGCATTTGAGTGCAAGTCTAGTGGACAAGCAACTGCCATCCCGGATGACAGACATTCATGTGCTTTACTGAGATGTAGGCTAAAGGACCTGGTAATTCAAAATGCTGGAATATCCATATTGCTTCAAACCTGAAACAGCACAGACGAAAGATATTGGCATACTTGCCATCCTGCACTACTGAGCACATGAAAACTAGATTCATCAGACCAAAATTACACATTTACGGAACTCAACAGTAAAGTTATAGCGCCAAGCCCATTTCAAATGTATTTCGTAAAATTCTGTACGTCTGGTACTTGGCACCACATGCTCAATGCTTGTTGTTTTCTTTATCTCTTTCCAGAATTGAGACAGACCTTAAAAATTCAGTCAGGAAAAATTCCTGTCAGGTTTACTTCTACTAGGCATGTAACATAACTCACTGTACACCTTTGTAAAGCCCACCCTACCACATCAACAAACTGGGTCACTTCATCCCTTGTCTTCTTGACCATGCCTAGTGATGAATACCTCTCGTTTGTTGCTCCTCATCCAATTTGCCATCCATCTGTGGACTTGCTTGAATACACTTAATCTCTCCAGCCAACTGTGAAGATTGTAGCGAAGGTTACTGCTCTCTGTCAAGCTGCCATTTGTGTTGTAATAACCTGATATTCCCTAGTCATTATCATCTATCATAATTATGTACTTAACATCTAGACTTGCATTTTCATAGAAATTATCCATACTGCCTCATCCATTTTTGGCAAGACTATTTAACATTGCACCGATGTTGACTACGGTAATAGTAAAAAGCTAGGGCTGGGAAGGAAGTGACCGTGGTGTTAAGTAACGTACAGCCCAATATTTGCCTGGTGTGAAAATGGGAAACCATCTTCAGGGATGCCAACTGAGGTTCAAACCAACTATCTCCCGAATGCAAGCTGACAGCCATGACACCCAAACCGCATAGTCACTAGCTTGGTACAACAATGTTTACAGTCTTATGGTATGGGCCAGACCAAATTTGTTACTTTGATTGAAGTAGTGATGGTAGTGATTATTGTTTAAAGACTTCCTCAGTCTCATCCTTGACTTGGACAATTTGACAGCGACCAGAAAAACAACGGGGTATCTAACCCACTCCTCGTTTCCCTAGTATGCCTCTTCAATGATTCCTACGCTGTCTATGACAGCTAATAGTGGAGCTGTTGGAGATCCAACTAGCGTTCGGGCTGAACTTCCCTAGTATGCCTCTTCAATGATTCCTACGCTGTCTATGACAGCTAATAGTGGAGCTGTTGGAGATCCAACTAGCGTTCGGGCTGAACTTATAACTATAATTTATATTTTGTAATATTGTGTCTTATAAGGCAGCAATGTTCAATATCTTGGTAACAAAAAACTATGAAGAAAAATATTAACTTTTGTTAATAGCCAGCTAGTGTTGGAAATAATGAGTGAAAGGTAATTTGAGCGAGTAGATAACCTGTCTTCAGAGAAAATTTATTTCAAAGAACTTGGAACTTGCACAAAATCTCCTCTGAATAGACAACTTGCAGTAGATGCAACAATTGACCCATGCTTCAGTAAGAGATACCGTGAGTACGCCTGTCCCCCAAAGACATGACGAACATTGTTGGAGTTACTTGATTAGAGTACAGTCCTGTAACAATTTAAACCTGTATCTGGAAAAAAATTGATTTTCTGTAGCAGTATACAGAAGTTTGTTTTAAAGTAAAGTTTTATTTTACTACAACTTCTCGTGCACAGAATTTTACATATTCAAGAACTCAAAAGACTTCCTAATGCAAAACTAGCAGGCTACTGTTAAACCCCATTTATAATCTACTTTTCATAAATATTATTCACTAGTTATTTTGTGGCATATTAGACATTTCATTCAATGAGTAGGGATTTCTTAATTTTTTTTACATACAATGTTAATTCAATCTCCATTGTAGATTTACTTGCTCATTTATGTGATTTTTTTTAAATCCTCAAAACCATGTTTTCAGGTGAGTGTAAAGTAAGTATCCAATTGCTGGACATGGGTCAAGATCTATTAACTTAAACTGTAATATAATATCGTTCTTGAATTTACATTTATTCGGAAGTTCATCCTCCTGGTGCACGAACCAGGGTAACTAAAATTTTGTCCAAGGAGGTTTTTAATGTTACATTTCTGCATACTTTTTTTCATTACTCTTAATCCTCGACAACCTTCAATTTTACTTCACTACTTACCAAAATTACTTAACGATTGTATGTTTAACCTTTTTTTTATTCTTATTTTTTTTTACACAATTGGCTTTAATTGCGCCAGCACACAGGTCTTATGACGACAAGAGGATAGGAAAGGGCTAGGAGTGGGAAGGAAGCGGCTGTGGCCTTAATTACAGTACAGCCCAGTATTTGCCTGGTGTGAAAATGGAAAAAACACATAAAACCAATGCAGGGGCAAGTGTGGGCAATTGAAGTTTAATGATCTAATATAGCCTATTCTAGAAAAAATATTTATGAAAAGAAGCATTGTTATGCTGATTCAAAATCCGATGATATATCTAGATTAATGGCATTAACTCCATCCCACATCACGTAAATATTAAATCACTTGTGAAACATGCCTGTATTAAAGTTAAAAAAGAAACCTAATACGTAACAGGTGATAATTTAAGTGTTCAGGAACATTACTTCAGTTAATTTTCTTTAGTTAATCCCAAGTATTTCTGGGGTTGCTGGAGCCACCTGGCTCATGTTGGGCTTCAGCCAGGAGTTTGCCTTCCGGACATTTTTCAGGTGAAAATTACAACTAGGTATTGACCAGGAATCGCACCTCAATCATCTAGGTGGAAAGAAACAAGTTAAGCCACTATGATAATCATACCCCCTGAGAGCATTACTTCAGCTATTCGAACAAAAAATATGGATCATGAGAACGTGGAAACCTGCACACTCCGTGCCAAGGGAAAACTGATCAGAAATATTTGTCTTCTTGAATTACATGTTATCACACCTGGAATAAAACTGTGCATTGCAGACCAACTGAATACATGCTACAGAAAGTAAATACATCAAAGTTTGTTATTAATAGCTGCTCCATACCACATTAGCAAAACTTATAATAAAGTACAGTTCTGGTGTTTCTGCCAGTGGGCGGATTGATATAAGTGCCAAGAAACACCACTGTGACATATCCTTTAAAACAGAACCCATCAAAAAAATTCTACTGTACAGCAAAATCCACTGTAGACTACAAGAATGGACGCTTTGAAATTTCTGCCATAAGAAAAATGGAAAGAAAACCATGCACAGTTGCCAAACTGTGGCAATGCCTAGGTAAATTAAAAAGAATTACTTTGTAATAAGTAACATTTCAGGTTGATAAGATGCTGATCTTTTATTAATATAAATAAAAGGCACTGTGCGTTCTGCTAAATGGTACTCAAAATCTTAAGAAAACAAATGTGTAACATATCGAGTAAAATCTTTTGATGAAAGACCTCCTAATTGCAACAAAAATGGGATAAGTTATATACATTATCCTAGAATAAAGTGTCCATTCCTGCAGTTCCACCCATGCAAAAATCTCTCACATCATATTGACGAGAAAAATAATAAATATAAGTAACAGACGTTTGCACTCCAATTTGCTACACTAAGGAGATATCTAGTGAAGGTAGAATTATAAAAGACAAGCAGCCAGCCAGTTCGGATAACACGTAGAAGAAGAATACGTTTTTTGTGTTTAAATACTGCTGCCACTTTTCTAGAACAGGCCAACGAGATTATCCCCGCCAAGAAACATCCACAACAGGAAAGCTGCAAGGAATAATTATACAATGTTTACCCTGGACAAAGTTTTGTTTTTAAAATGCATAATTATCTTTTCTTTCTCTCTCTTTCTCTCTGTGTTCAAGTTGTGAGAGGCCACACGAGGATCACAAAATTGCCAAGTAGGCTATTTGATCTGAAGAACAGGCCTAGATCACGAGAATCTCTGAAATAAAAAGACAACAAAAAGCAACACCAAAAAATATTTTAAATCTTAAAACTGATTCAATGCAATTTATTTCATTTCATTTTATTACCAAAATCAGAAATTATTAGATGTAGCCTAGCCAGAAAAGCTGACTTTGGTCAAATTCACAATTGTACTGTGATATCAACAGTTCATCATAATTAAATATAAGATTTATTACATACAGGTAGATTCAATTTAATGACAAAGTCTAAACGTTCCATTTCTTCACAGTTAACTTATATTCAAAGGCATTTTGACAGGTTAATTCAAGGAGCCATTTTGTTTATCCTGAAGTATTGATTACCTCATCTTCAGATATATATACCTAACAAATGTAACATTAACGCTCCAAATTCAGCTCTAGGAGCTAAGAAATACTCATCAAATTAAATAACTCAGTTATACACACATTAGAACGTCTTCGCAACAAAATTTAGACCTCATTAATAATTGGGCGTAAAGGAACTTAATTGCTTAAATGGCGAAATTTTCAGACCTAACATTGAAGAAACTACAAATAACATGAAGGAACTGTTAAAATATTGTTCCCATTTCACCTTACCTTTCTTGTCAGACATAATAACAATAGCTTTAACTGTACAGGGACTTAAAACTGATACAAAATGCAACTTCTTTCAGAACACTAAATGGCTGCACAAAAAGTCGAAGCACCAGCGCTTTGCATAGATGATATTACTGCAAGACATTGACTGCAAGTTCACGCGTGCGCTAAAATGCGACAGACTATCGATAGTCGAACATTAAACCACAACGATTCAAAGAATATTAACATCGACAACGTTTGGAGTAAAAATATGACTAGGTGTAACAAAATAAAAATTGCTGGTGTTGAATAAAACGATATGTCAATAGAAACAATCAAATAATTCTTAATTCTCATTTGTCTTAAATCGTTGTGCGTCCAGGACCTTCTTTATTGGTTTAACCAAGTACACAATACATTATATACTGTACTCTATAATTTAATTGGCTTAACGAACTGTAGGCCTAATGAGGCGTGAGGTATATTTCAAAAAGTTAATATACAAACGAGTCCAGTGGGTCATGATACATTTAATTTGTACACATAAAGTGGTACATTAGCAATACATTAATAAGAAAATACAAGGCATTATTAATTCATCAGATATTAATAAATCGATCCTACAAGTCCTGAAAGTGGATCAATTTTACCCTTTGCTCGTTCATGTTTTGACACACGATGTGGGATTTTTTTTTTTTGGGGAATAATAGGGTAAGATTGTACATGAACGCTGCAGATATAGCGCTGGAATCGGATAGCACTGTAGAATTACAGCCAGGGAATAAAGAATGCCCGCTACACAACTCTCTGTGGCTATCGCTTGAACTTAACGGCCACGCCCCTTATGCTAACATCCCAAAACATGGCAATTCTTAAGGCCACCACCACCGCCTGCTCGATCTGCATCCAGTGGCTGCTTATACTGCCTGCTCATTACAATATTTTAACATGGCATTATATGAAACAGTGTGTTTACAAATACCCACGGTAGCCGACAGCAGCAAATAGACCCAGTCTATCGGAATTAAATAGCGGAAAATAGGCTAGTACTGTACTTCTCTTTAGTGTAAATGGCGTATTATACAGCATTGTATTTGTTAGCGGATTGCTTCTCCAAAAGATTATGAGTATGGGCAGAGATTAAAATTAATATAATCACTTTCACGTAGTACGTTAGATAAGTATCCGGGAGCGATGAAGCTTGGAGCAGGTATTTCACCAATAATAAAGGGAGGATTGCAAGCAGAAGCTACTAATTTGAATGATCGGAAGAATGTTTGCTCTCTTATTTGTGCCGAAATGACAACTGAAGTGCGACTGCTCTATAATAAAGAAGAGGACAGATTCTATGGACTTATCAAAGCAGAGGGAGTCTGTAAATAAATTGGAATAAACCATAAACTCACCAACGAATTGCTGTGCTTTGTAAACCATGGATTGACGAAAAAAACACCGATTTCGCCTACCTACTTCATGGTGGAAGCATTACAAGGAAATGAATTTTCCTCCTGGTTCAGCAGGATTCTATGTTATTCGTGTTATGACGGACAAGCATAGAACAATAGTTCTCCCATGTTCCAAAAATTTTGTGACGGAGAATTAAGTATTGCATTTCTTTTTAGTGTAAATGGTGTATTATACAGCATTGCATTTGTTGGCGGACTACTTCTCCAAAAGATTATGAGTATGGGCAGAGATTAAAATTAATATAGTCACTCTCATGTAGTACCTTAGATAAGTTCATCCATGCAACTCCACGTGACACTTTCTGCCAATATGTTGAAGAGATACAACAAGAGTTCAAAGATCCCAATTAAAAATGACTTGCCAAAGAAACACGTCGAGCTATTATTATCACTCCGACTGCTTGGCTGAAAGGTCGGCGTTAAGGTCCTTGGTTCAGAAGGTCCTGAGTTCGATTGCCGTCCAAGTCGAGAATTTTAATCTTGTCTGATTAATTCTCCTGGCTCAGGGAATGGATGTTTGTGTCTGTCCCAACACTCTTCTCTTCAAATACAGACAAAACACTACACTACCAACCATGACAGAAACACCCAATAGTAATTAAGTCCCTCCACATAGGGTTGCGTTAGGAATGGCATCCGACCCTAAAACAGGAGACAATCTGCATATGCGTGTTACAGTTCGTCCCAGCAAACCGACAGGTGTGGGAAAACCGGTGGAAGAATATTAACTACTTCCTCTTTCATTGTTCATATTCTTCTTCTTAATCTGTTTACCCTCCAGGGTTGGTTTTTGCCTCGGACTCAGTGAGGGATCCCACCTCTACCGCCTCAAAGGCAGTGTCCTGGAGCTTCAGACTCTGGGTCGGGAGATACAACTGGGGAGGATGACCAGTAACTCGCCCAGACGGCCTCACTTGCTATGTTGAATAGGGGCCTTGTCGGGGATGGGAAGATTGGAAGGGATAGACAAGGAAGAGGGAAAGAAGCGGCCGTGGCGTTAAGTTAGGTACCATTCCGGCATTATCCTGGAAGAGAAGTGGGAAACCACGGAAAATCACTTCCAGGATGGCTGAGGTGGGAATCGAACCCACCTCTACTCAGTTGACCTCCCGAGGCTGAGTGGACCCCGTTCCAGCCCTCGTACCACTTTTCAAATTTCGTGGCAGAGCCGGCAGCTAATGACATTAACCACTACAGAATGATTTTTTTAAATGTGCTGACTCAGGCCTTTCAGGAGATCCATTTGAAGCCATGTTTAGGGCTACCCTTAAGAATGGAAGAGGGAGCAGTGACATGACTGAATCACGGACTGCTCAGAATTCGGTAAAGAAAATTCTAAAAATCCAGTATTTTAATTCCACCAATGGTTATGCACAAGCAAATTTCACTATTTTCTGCCTCAATATCTTCTTCCAGATTTGACTAAACAGAATTAGTGCTATTTGACTTAACGGAGGATGTTCGTGAGCCTCCTGAATCAGTGTGTGCCACTTTGGTAACAGCTTCGCAGGCATTAGTGTATGTGTGTGTGTGTGTGTAGGTGGTTATTTGGTGCGTGTAATCCAGGAAGAAACTGAATGCAGTGCGTGCTTGAATAATGTTTACACCTCATTTAATGCATCCCGATTGAAGAACTTGATCAGTCACACGGATACGCCTGCGGTATCCCCAGCCGCGATTTACTGGCCTAATTACGGGGCTATATGAATGTGTCGAGGTTGCTCTACCGTACTCCAAGAACTCTTAGAGTCATTTAAAGTGTATTAGTAACAATAATCACCAGGAACTTGCGCCATAAACTGCGGTGGCCAAAATTATGAAACCTCAGTAAAGTAAGAAAGTATAATATAGATGATTTTGCAGGTTTTCTTGTTGGTCGGAACCTCCTTCTTGAGAATACCTGAAGCTATAAATCTCTATAAATCTGTTTATAAGTAAAACTCTTTCTTTTTTAAACTTTATTTTCAGAGTTTGAACTTCGCTTATGTGCTTGTCTACTTGTATTCCCGCGCTAATTAGGGCCGTTTGGTGCTGCCAACTAGCGGCGGATTATTCGCAAGTCGTATTACACGTTTGAGTATGGAATGAGCAGGCAGTATAAGCAGCCATCGGGTGCATATCGAGCAGGCAGTGGCCACCACACACAGAAAACTAAGCTAAGCTAAGCTTCGCTACGCTATGCTACGCTAAGCAATGCCAAACTGTGGTGTGCTATGACACGAATAAAAACTAAGCTAACTACGCTAGGCAGCACATTTATTGTCTCACTGTTGTAAATAATCAATTACTCTCTCTGCTCAGTGGCATGATTTTTCTTTTTTTTCTTTTTTTCTTTCGAAGGGGTTCGACTGGCTGAGATTGTGTAGGTGCGGGAGCGGACGGAACAGATGCCGAATCAAATATATGTGATAAAGAGTGTAGGTCTTCACATTCCGGACTCTGTCATCTGGGTGGTTACATCAGTTATACCTTGACCTCGATATGTTCCGTGCCTGTCAATGTTTGAATGTGTGCTGTAAGGAAAATTAAGCTATTAATACACATCCAAAAGTATATTAAGAAATGACACATGGAGATCTGTTTCTGGAGAATGAGCATATTGAACTGTCCTAGTCCATGTGCTTCAAACACAATTATTCATGCTACTCATTTTATTAGTGACATGTTTATACTGCCTTAGCTGCAAAACATAAGAAATCGAGACGTTCTTATTTTCGTATAACCTCGAACGAATTACATGCGAGAGATTGTAGGTTTGAACCCCACTGTCGGCAGGTCTGAAGATGGTTTTTCGTTGTTTCCCATTTTCACATCAGGCAAATGCTGGGGCTGTACCTTAATTAAGGCCACGGCCACTTCCTTCCCACTCCTAGACCTTTCCTCTCCCATCGTCCCCACAAGACCTATCTGTGTCGGTGCGACGTAAAGCAACTTGTAAAGAAAAGAATTACATGCGTTTTAAGTTGTACCATACTCAACGTATGAATTCACTTATAACTTCATCGATTTTTAATATTTAAAAATATTTTGAATATTAGCCATACTACGTTAAAGTGACAGTTCACCTTCCTGTAGAAATATAAGGCAGAAAGAATTCCATTTGCTTGTGGAATTTACACTTCTTCAGTTCTTCTCTTTCTGTTCACTTCTACTCACTTTTTGTCTCTTTAGTGCCTCCCTGAAACATTCTCTCAGTCTTTCCCATAAGTTTTTAATTTCTTTACTTAAAACAATATATGTTATTATTTTACCTTTTACGTTCTTAGAAACTGTTGATATATTTAAGAATATGGTATACAGTTACAGAACAGGCGCTTGAACTGTATCTGCAAAATTGTTAATAATGTGCGTAAAGCCATGCGAAAAATGCATTCTTCTCAACAAATTAGGACTGTCAATATTGTGATTATATAGCTAATTTATAAATGGTAGCCTACTTACAATCAATTTGAAGTACTGTACTTATTTTCTGCCAATAATTTTCCTTTCTTGTCAAGTCTCTGTAGTAATTTGGTGACGTATCATAAAGGCAGGGATATCTTTTTACCTCCTCAGTTAGTCGTTCTTCCTTTGGTCTGTTATCCATTGTATTAAAATAACGAAGTACTACCAGAAGGGACTCGCACGACACGATAAAACACATACGACAGCCCGCCAGACCAACTGCTCAGAAATGAAAAGCGCATGTGCCAGGCCAGCTACAACCAAGAAAATCGCCTGCCTAGCGATCTGTCTAGCTTAGCTTAGCTTAGCTTAGCATAGTATAGCTTAGCATAACGATCTGTGTGTGTCTTCCTACTTAAATGCAATGGGAGCGATATTTTTCATAACACCGCATAGCTTAGCTTAACTTAGCCTAGCTTTCTGTGTGTGGTGGCCTTTACGTTGTGGAAATATATAAACTAAGACATTTTCTCGGGGGGTAGGAAAACATCGAATCACTCAACTAAGTACAATTGTTTTCAAAATAAGACGGCGATTAACTGTAACAAAATTTTCTGGCAAACAGACCTATTAATACTTTTTACTGAGGTCTAAGGAGGCGTTTCTCATGACACGCAGGCTTAAATCTACTCTCTCGCTAGTTGCCTATCGGTACTATTGTAACCGTCCAGGCTTCTCCAGCCCTACTAATTTAATATAATATAATTTTACGCGATATCATTTGATATCAAGTTTATCCGCCATCGGCAATTATTCGTAATAACATATTTATTCTACGTCAAGCATTTGTAAATTAGGTTTTTGCAATCATATTGTATATATTATAACATCATTTATTATTTATTATTATATTATGAAAGATAGGAATTTATTATGTATTGGATTTCGTTAATATGTTGAAATATAGTTGTTGTCATTTCATCTCATATTTGTGTATACGGAAAGGTTATTCTTGAGCGTGGAAATTTGCATGACTCACTGGGTTTAACTCATGAGCCAAGGCTAGTAAACAGCGACCCGCGCGCGAGGCTTGCAAGCTGGTCAGCTACATCATCGCCACGCCTACTGGACTTGTCAAGAAAGAAGAGAAGGGGAGTTGATAATTCGATCTGCGAATCAGATACTTCGTTGTATATGAGTTTTGAGATTGAACTGTTACCAAGAGTGGGGGTGAGCCCGATATATAGAGATTCTCACCACGAGAACGGCACCTAACTACCACTTCTGCTGTGATCCTAACTACTATTAGAACTTCTAATGTGAACATCTACTGTGAACGACTTTTTTGATTTTGAGACGGTATGTGCTCGCTTCGATACAGTACTTAGCTGCGGTTATATTATCGGATCTACGTGAGACGAAACAAGCTTATGGCTTGTGTTATATTCAGTATATCTTCTGGACGAAGAACTATGTTTAGTTCAAGTCCACGGAATTTGGTACAAGTCTGTACCGTATAAATTGTATAGCTCATTTGGACTGAGATTTCTTCTAATATGCAAAAATTCATATCTCTGAATTTTCTCCTCTTACGATCAACGCTGATCAGTTTTTACAAGTATAGGTCCAATGTCTAATTTAAAGACTATGCAATTAGGGATTGCTAGTCCAGATAGCGCGTACCACATCAGAGAAGGAAGGAAGGATGTCCATGGAGCCAATTCTACATCGAGAAGAAGAGAACGATTAACCACGGAAACCCGATGACTTCAACGAAAGTCACACTATAAACCGAGTATCTCAAAAACAGGAGATGCAAATCTTCACCAGATATCAGTATGGACAACCGAGAACGAACTTCAATTAAATGAAAACAAATCTGTGTCAGTGACTTTCAGAAAAGGAGGCAAACCGGCAGCTAACGATGTTATAATTTATAAAAGAGACACACTATCGATCGTAACACATTACAAGTATTTGGAACCACATTACAGACTCACAGAAAGGTATACAGTATCCATGTTCGGGAGAGAGTTATCGCCGCGTTATCAACTTTGAATAGTTTACCGAATTAACGGAAGTTATCATTAAACACTGCAATTGGTGAGCTTCAATTAGATAAAGCAAGCAATTAGTAAATTCAGTAAAGTAAATTCTAAATCCCTCCATGCTTTAAGGAACTTTTCCGATTCATCTCATTTCTTGTATAATAAATTCATTTGTATTTTATATTGCGTTAATTTTCTTTCTTAAGCGATACTTTAATGGTTAATTATTTAAAATCCTACCCCTGTGATTTAAGTATAAGTCTCTATGCTAGTAAATATAAATTTTGGTTTACAGTTTCGTTTAAAACTGTAATCCTGGCGCCCAAACATCACACAGAGAAATGGGAAACCATGGAATGCTAATTGTTTCTATTTGCGTGGCAATTTGCGGGCAAGCCACATATAGTTTATTTGATATTCATGTGTCCCAAGGTAATAACTTTCATCTCCCCAAGTGTCTTGATGAGGGGTCGAACAGTCACACTATAAACCGAGTATCTCAAAAACAGGAGATGCAAATCTTCACCAGATATCAGTATGGGCAACCGAGAACGAACTTCAATTAAATGAAAACAAATCTGTGTCAGTGACTTTCAGAAAAGGAGGCAAACCGGCAGCTAACGATGTTATAATTTATAAAAGAGACACACTATCGATCGTAACACATTACAAGTATTTGGAACCACATTACAGACTCACAGAAAGGTATACTGTATCCATGTTCGGGAGAGAGTTATCGCCGCGTTATCAACTTTGAATAGTTTACCGAATTAACGGAAGTTATCATTAAACACTGCGTTAAAAATTTTAAGTTAAAAATCACCCCAATAGTGACATATGGTTTGACATTAATCCGGGACCAACTAAGGAAAAAGTACCTCAAGAAAATCGAAAAATTAAAAGCAAGATTCCTGAAAAAGACCTTGTGTATTTCAAAGTTTACACCCTCACGTCTGGGGTATGTTCTCGCCAGGGAATCCTTCTACATTGAGGATTTGAGATACGATTTATGCCTGCCATCAACAGAAGCATACCAGAGTCTACTCCGAGGACTGCAAGGAAAAAGAGAAAAAAATATTTCTTGAATTTTACGCTACAGATGCTGTGGTCAATAGAGAATGGATAAAAGCCAATTATACATTGAGGCACATCATGACGCGTTTTGCTGTTCATGATTTTCACTACCGTATCTGCACGTGCGACATCTACCACCAACCGGATGAACTATGTGTATGCAAACTTTGTGATAACCCATGTGACAGATATCACATAATGACGTGTAAGCGCAGAGAAATATCTCTGACAAAATTCTGTGAAAATGCTTGAGAGTACCGGTCGGTCCTCTACTTATGCACATTGTGCCAAATTAAATTAAATTAATTGAAATATCAGGAGTAGGCAATTAATGAGAGCATACCGCAATCTGAAAACTTTCAGGGAATATGCAATAAATTACCAAACTGGGCATAGTAACATTGCTTACTACATATTTTGGAGTGGTGGTGGTGTTTATAGTTTTAATAGGACGTACTACCATCAAGTAAATATCCTCTGACACAGGTGGAAACAATGCAGGAGTTAGCTAAGAGCCCATTGGGTGCCAACCCACACTCCGAAGCAGGGTCGTCGCGTGGTATGTAGGCGCCTAAGGCAAGGCTTAAATCGGCGCCCCCTACCCCCGTTAAAACTCGTAATTTTCTTCGTTCCAGTTTTGGTTCGGGGGGATGATACCCTAGCTCTTTAGAGGCATTCCATTATCCACCACCTACGGACCCGCCGTGTTGCGTACTGGAGAAACAGGCAGCTATTATAAATAACAGCATCATGGACCACCCACCCTCCACCAGATATTCGATAAACATATACTAAGATTTGATATATTTATATATAAAATGCAGTCTTTTGATTTTTCATTATTTGTTCTTGTCTTTGGTGCTCTTTCTTGTCGTCTATATACAAACTACAAACATTGAAAGGCATTCGCGTGGCTTTTGCATGAGCGAATGTTGTCAGAATTTCTCTAGTTTTTGCAGTGTCATTTTCTATTGCTAGAATGGTGAGAGAGTTCAGCCTTTCCTGTGCCACTGTAGAGCGCAAATAAGATTTTATAAACTTAAGCTTACTAAAGCTTCGTTCGGCACTAGCAACGGGGTAAAAATTCAGTACTTTTCACGCAATTTTATAACATAGTAATCATGGCTGACGGCGGGCAAATGGACTCTGCCATTGGTTGAAGGTTACGCCAATGAAATGTCGTTCCCATAATTCAAAACAGGCAAAAGTTATGCGAAGAAAAGACCTAAGAAAATGAGGCAATGTAAAAGAATAAGCATATGAAATAAATAATTATAACAATAACTGGCTGTCTTGAATTATGGGAATGACGTTTCTTAGGGCAAATATTCAGGCGATGACAGAGTCCATATGTGCCACCTCCAGTCACGATCATGTATGAACACACACCAAAGAGCATAGCTGGTGAGGCCGCCTGGGCAAGCTACTGGCCCTCCTCCCCAGTTGTATCCCCCAAACCAAAGTCTCACGCTCCAGGACACTGCCCTAGATGCGGTACAGGTGGGATCCCTCACTCAGTTCGAAGGAAAAACCAACCCTGTAGGGTAAATGGATTAAAAAAAGAAGAAAGGCAAGAAAATTGCTTGTAAATAGTAGGGGGGATGATTTATTGAAGAAAAATGTGAACTATTTGTACAATAACATCACGTTATGTTCCAATCATTTTGGATATAGCCAGTTTATGTCAGCAGTGAAGAAGTAATTAGTATGGAAACTCCGCAGATTTCTTCGAACCGAAAGTTATTGATAAGAGATGATTAGCTCGTCTCAAAGGAGCACAACACACAGTCATACGTTGCACCGACTCAGATGGTCTTTTGGCAACAGTGGGATAGGAAAGGGCTTGGAGCGAGAAGGAAGAAACCATGGCCTTAATTAAGGTACAGACTGTTTTGACAATGGGAAACCACAGAAAACCATCTTCAGGGCTGGCGACAGTGGAGTTCGAACCCACTCTCCGAAATGTAAGCTGATAAGCCGCCCAGCTACTTGCACGTTTGTCAGAGGAGCCGAGAGAACGTGGGCTGTATGCTCACGAACTTCGATGTAGTATACTATTAATTCCCTAATGTTAATACCTGATTTCCC
This sequence comes from Anabrus simplex, assembly GCF_040414725.1. Lineage (NCBI taxonomy): Eukaryota > Metazoa > Arthropoda > Insecta > Orthoptera > Tettigoniidae > Anabrus > Anabrus simplex. The sequence continues at coordinate 136,369,469 of NC_090269.1, forward strand.
ACATTAATGCTCTGAAGGTACTAAGTCATTAGTGTTGAAATTATTTGTGAAACTAAGATTAGATTACCTTGTGATATTTTGCAATGAATGTTTTCAGTGTCATAAAACAAAAAGGCTCAAAATCCAGCCATTTAGGTTCCTGAGATGTTTGAATATTATTTTAATTGTTTTTTAGTTCATTACTATTTTTATGATTTATGTGAAATTACCAAATTCAGTTCAATAATAGGATTTTCAAAATGGCTAAGACCTTAACTACAGTGGTATGATCAATTGTTCCTTCGAAAATAAACTATTGTTGTTTTCCTTCGGTATTATTACCTCGCTCTAGTCTAGTGTATCAACGTATTTTATTAAAATGTGCGATTAATATAGTTATCGAGGTGGTTACAGTTTATAATTTACGTGGAAAACTGCATTCAGCTGTTGGGTAGAGAATTGTTCCGGACAGTTAGAGCTTGCCGGCCGCTACGAGCGCTAGTGTCGTTCCGCCTGGCAACAGGATGCCATTTCAATACTAAGGAGCTTCGCGACTGTGTATATTAGACTGTGATCGAAGTGGTCACACTGAAGTTCAATGCCGGACCGCTAGGATCGCTTTATTGCCCTCTGTCTACCAGGTCGCGCATTTAAACATGTTTATTGAGTTGGTGGTGAATGTATTATGTATTCATCTGATCTTAAGTGTACCGGGTGGTACACCCCCATGCCGCTAATTCAAACTTTGCGCCAGTTGAAACTCCCCTACTGGCGGAAGCCTGAACTTTATCTACGGCGTAAAATTTTCAAGTTTCTCAGAAGATGTCACTACTTGTAAATTTTGAAGTTTCTGAACTGGGTCGTTTTCGATGTATTTTTGTTTTGCCTGTAGTAAGAAGTGTGGACATTCTCTTCCAGATGGCACTACTGAAGAAATACCATTATGCACCCTAGTGCGAAGTGAAAGAACTATGTTTTTGAAGAAATTTTGTGTTTATAAGTTTGTTCTTTGTTAAATTTCTTTCAGTTATTGTTTATGTTGGCAATATTAACCCCTTCCTTCCGCCAGGTTTTAATTTAGCCAATCCAGAATTTCTTTAATTAATTTATGACCAATCAGGTGTATCTTCTTCAACTTGGATATGTCGCTTAACCCTAACCAATAAAATTCTTGTGGGAGGGTGTTCTCATTCTTGAAACGCCTCGAACTTTCCGCAAGAGTATATAAACTGCTGATTTTCTGGTCTCCGCGCCACTTCAGTAACATCTTTCAGTGTGTAAAGTACGTAGCAGGGGGCGGGAAGGGCCTCTTTCTTCGGGCAGCAGTTCAACCACAAGGTAATGGCCTTTTAATAACTTCTTTTCTTGCTAGCTCAGCAGTTTAACTCTCGGGGCAGGTCCGAAGCCTATTACCATGTAACTTTCCCTTAAAATGTAAAGACACTTAGTATCTATTCTATCTTTTAAACTACATATTGGGATAGAGAGTGCTTAACCCTCTCGAGCTCACACTCATATTGCATTGAGGTGAACTTATTTTTCACAACCGTTTCTTCCTTAACGTAATGTAAATTGTCTTCTCATATAAGTCACCTCTTTAGTATGGGATTAGCCCTTGCATTAACGGCCTAGTGCCAAGTAGGTTTTAAACAAAATGTATTAGGAGTGCAGCTTCGCCTCCTTTTAAATTGGTATTGTCGAGGCCATGTAATATTCCTGTTTCTTTACTTGATAGGCCTCAGTAGGTTGGGTATTTTTTACCCCTGTTTTCATGTCCTTGGAGGACAACTTGAATGTGGAGTTTGGTGTGGCCTTTGATAAGCTTAAATTTTGAGAGCGAGTTGCTCTTTCTTGAAAATTGAGTTGTTGTATGCCTCGAGGAGGCTTTACTGTGTAATTGGGAGCAAGTGCTCCTGAACATGATTGGGGTCTTCTACCCCTTTGTCGAATCTGGTTTTTTGGGTAAAGTTGGGCGAATTGCTCAAGAATTGTGAGTCCGGGGCTCGAAGCCCAAATCCTGTGAATACTGTAATTGTACATTTGGTGCCTTGCTACTCTGTACCTGCCATTCTTGTTATTTCTTGATTTTGCTAAGAAAATATAACCTTGTTAAATTTTATCTTAACTTTAATTTCGTATCTTGAGACCTGTTCACCCCCGCACCTTCTTTCACTTCTGCTGTTCCACAGATACCTCGGAACAAGTGGTAGCAGAGCGTGGTTGAATGGGTCTCAATTTAGCCCCTTTTGACGGCTAAACATTGCTTTGATCCGAACTCTAACAATTTTCTCAGTTGCTGGAATTTTTTTCTTTTTCTTTTTTCTAAATCGCTTTGTCATCATGCCCGGCCCTCGCGATGTTCTCCATCTTAACTATTTGCGCAAGGAGGAGTTGATCTATGAATTAACTATTAGAAATGTGCAATCTGGAGGCACGGTTGCGGTAGACACAAATAAGCTTAGAGAGTCCCTTGATTTGCCCATTTCCATCCCCACTTTGGGAGAGAAAGAAATTGACGACTCTCTTTCCACGATCACCGACAATACTACTGAGCTAGCATCTGTAGTTAGTTTTTTTGAAGAAAATGATCCTTCTCCTAATCAAATTAAACGTGTGCAAGCCAGGTTATTTCATTTTTCTAATAGAGTTAACGATCTGTTGTCTCTGAAGTTGAATGACGTTCAGAGGAAGGAAGCTAGTGTGGTTCTTGAAAATCTCTCTGAATTGTCCAGTAAGGTTACCCAATTGTTAACTGGGGAAGTTCCTCCCAAAACTGATCAACCCACCACGGTGAATGTAGGTAGCGAGGAAGAGCCTCCTAAGGGAGAAGTCAATAAAAAAACCGTTGGAGCTCAAACAATCTCTGCCCCATTGGACAACGAGTCTGAACGCCCTACCTCGTTGAATAATGTACGTTCTGAATTAACTTCTTTGCCACTTAAACCTTTACCTACTATGTCACCTGGGTTCAGCAGCTTACCTCATCCATTAGCAATGTTGCTCAGAGGTATCTCTAAGTTTTCTGTTAATACCACCAGTGAAGTAATTTCTTTCTTAAGGTTTTTAGTTGAGTTTCAGGACCATGCTCTTGTTTTTTCTCTTTCTCCGTGTCAAATTTTGCAGATAATTTATCCCTATGCAATCGGTGTTCTCTCGGACAAAACTGTTAGGGCAATAGCGGAACAATCATCTATTGAAGACTTCCACGCCCACTTGCTAGCTAACTTCATTCCGGCTAGGGCAAGGTCTTCACTTCAGAAGTACTATTATCGTGTACAACGGTTGGATGAAAACTTGGCAGATTTCATCCAAGATATTAAGTTCTATACTAGGGTGTTTGCTCTTCACTTCCCTGACGATCAGATTGTACAAGCTATTGTGGAAGGTATCTCACCATCCTATAGGTCATATTTGTGTTTTGCGGCGTGCCCGCAAACCTTCTCTGAACTTGAAGCATTGGCCGTCTCAGCGGAAGGAGTTAGATACGCCAATTCCTTGCGTGTCGCGAAAGAACCCCCTCCTTCTTTTAGTAATCCTCGGCCTCCACCTCGCCGACCAGTCACACCTCGTAAATGTTATGCTTGCGGGTCGCCTGACCATCTTCGGAACAAGTGCCCATTGATCAAATCTAGTAGGGCAAATAATGGAGCTGGCTTATCACAAGGCTGTTTTAAATGTGGGGCTTTCTCACATATCGCCAAGAATTGCCCAAATTCAAAGAGCACCTTCTCCTGCTCAACTTCTGGTGCAACTTCCACCAATGTCACTAATAATAAGTGAGTAGCGGCTTCGGCTGAGTCGACTAATTCAGCTTCCCAAGGCTCAGCCCCCGGTAAACAGGTCGAAAATTCAGGGAAAATTCAGTCTTCAAAGTCATCTTTTGAATGCCCCAAAGAATGCCTTAGGATTGCGGCGGACTCCTCCCACCCGTACCTTTTCTCAAAATTGAGTTAAATAATGAACCTGTAACAGCTCTATTAGATTCAGGCAGTGTTTGTTCTATTATTTCGGCTGAATGGTATTCAAAATTGAAATCTGTTTGTAAGCTTCCTGACTATTGTTCGTCTTCGGTCCAATATGTTTCGGCTAATTCATCTCCATTAGAAATTCTAGGTTCTTTAAATGTCAAAATTCGTATTTTTAAATTTACATGGAAAATTAAATTGTTTGTGGCCAAGCACCCGTCTTGTCCCATAATATTGGGAGCTGACTTCATTTCTCACTCCGGTCTAGTGCACGACCTTCAGAGTAAGGCGTGCACATTCAAATTTGCTTCCAATTGTAAAATCCCCTTGTTAAAGTGTAATTCTGTGTCATGTTCCTCTATTTCGCCTAGCCAGGATGAGATGTTGTTAGACCTTAGACATCTACCTGAGGAGCAGGCTGATAGTATTCGCAAGTTGTGTCAGTCGTTTCCAGAGGTGTTCTCGGATACTCTTGGTGTTACTGACCTTATTGAATACAAAATTGAGGTCACGGATTCGATTCCTGTCCGTTTTCCACCATATAGGCTGTCTCCACCTAAAATGAAGGTTCTGAAGGAAATCATTGACCAAATGTTGAAGGATGGTATTATTCGGCCCTCTAAGTCGGCGTATTCTTCACCTATTTTTCTAGTCCCGAAAACCCAAGGGGGCTTCAGGCCTGTCATTGATTATAGGGCTCTCAATCAGAAGGTGGTGTTACAATCTGTGCCCCTTCCCGACCTTCATTCTTGTTTTTCATGGTTTCGTAAGGCCAAGTTCTTTACTATCTTGGACCTGAATCAGGCCTACAATCAAATTCCCCTAGCAGAAGAGTCTAAACACCTTACAGCGTTTGCCACGGATTGGAATTTGTATGAATACAACCGCGTGCCTTTCGGGCTCCCCACGGGAGCAGCTGTACTCACTAGACTGCTAGATAGGGTCTTCTCCGACATCAAATTTGAGTACTTGTATCACTATCTTGATGATGTCGTATTTTCGGAGACTTTCGAAGAACATCTAGATCATCTGCGAGAAGTTCTCAATCGCCTTCGTAAGGCTGGGTTGGGCCATCCGAATTTCTGCCTTCCAATTTGATGTTAGGCATATCAGAGGTACTGAAAATGTTGTCGCAGACGGACTCAGCCGTATGTTTTCCAACGACGTCGAGACCCATGAACCGGTCGATAGTTCATCACCTCCCGAGTCCATACTATCTGATGTTAATGCCATTTTAACAGATGCTCCCATGCTCTTTAGGGATATCGAGAAATACCAACGTGAAGATCTGACGCTGGCTCCGATAATGGAAACCCTTTCTTCTGGGGAACATGTCGTCCCTTATGTACTGAGGAATTGTGTTTTATGTTGCCCATCGAGGCATGATAAGTTGATGAAAGTTGTCGTTCCAGCTGTTCTTGTACCTATGATCTTTAAGTACTATCATGAGACCCCATTGGGGGGGCATCTAGGCATCTTTAAAACTCGTGAAAAGATTCGTGAAAGGTTCATCTGGAAGGGTATGGACGGTGAAATCCGTGAACTAGTAAAGGCTTATAAATCCTGCTTGATTAGTAAACCAACCATGTCCACCAAGGTAGGCCTGTTGTCTTCTCATCAAGCGTCGCGCCCTATGGAACGCCTGTATATTGATTATGTAGGACCCTTCCCCCAGTCAAAGGGAAATGCCAACAAGTTCATCTTTGTATGTGTAGATGGTTTTACTAAATTTTCCTGGTTATTTCCGACTAAGCTGGCTACCGCTCAGTCCACCATTACTTGTCTAAATTCTATCTTTGCTTCTTTTGGTCCGTGTCAATATATTGTGTCTGATAATGCTAAGGCTTTTACATCTAATCTATTTCGTAAATTCTGCTTTGACCTGTCCATCTCTCATGTGACAACTTCTGCTTATTACCCTCAACCATCTCTGGCTGAACGGGTTAATCGTAATCTCAGGTCCGCGCTTATTGCCTATCATCATGACGATCATTCTAGGTGGGACACGTCCCTGCATTGGTTAGCCTTTGCTTTGAACTCGGCTGTTCATGAATCTCATAAGTTTACTCCAGCTTCGTTGATGTTCCAGTTTGTTCCCAACACGCCGCTCTCTAACCTCTGGTCTCTGAGTGATATTCTACCTGAGACAATAGATCCCGATAACATTAAAGATCTTTGGAAGAAGGCTAAAGCCAATCTTAAAGTGTCTCATGAAAAGGTTAGGGAAAGATATGATCGTGGACGGAGACCCACCAATTTGAAGGTAGGCGACCAGGTGATGGTCAAGAATTTTGTTCCCGCGGGCAAGCTTGCCCCCAGATTTCATGGGCCGTGTACTATTCTCGATTTCCTTACTCCCGTTACCTTACTGATAAGCAATCCAGCCACCGAGAGGATATTTAGGGTTCACCTGTCACAGGTGAAACCGGTGTAATTTCTGTGTTAACTTGCTTCATATAATTTTGAAAGAAATATGAAGGTTATATTTTGTTTGAGGGGTTTCGCTTTTAAGGCCTTCTGCCCTTGGAATCTGTTTCTGTTTATCTGTTTATTGTAAACCTCCCCCGATCAGTTAAACTGCCATCCTGTCCTTACCATGGTCATTACCACGCTCCCGTCTCCTGCTAACATAACACACAGTGGCTTATATATGAAATGAATATCTTCACGCCGCTGGTCCCTCAACCTCCACAAAGCCTGTGCCCTCAAAAATGATGATGGTCCAACAAATTCTGCCTCCGAGCTTTAATGTTTCAGTGCCCCCGCAGCAGCGCGGCGCCGTACCGCTACTGAGGCAGGGTAAGGGCCCGCCCTTCTCTAGTGAGGCCAACCTGTGTACGGCGAGCCGGAGTCCTCCTCCCGGCCAAGGCTGATGTGCGGCGCAACAACCTGTAACTGGCCCACGACCTGCTTGTTCGCCGCGGGCACGGCGTGCTTCAACTCCACGGCTCCTCTCATAGTGCGGGCGAGCGGTATCTCAGGGTACTTGAGGGGTCCGAGCGGCCTCCTCTGGACACAAGCAGCAGCGGCCGGTCTGGCCGTCTAACTTAATCAACCTTGGATATATGTACTCAGCTACATGGACATTTAACATCAACAATTACTACAGTTTTGAATCCAACTGCAATATCTGGTGGACTTAAAAAATTTTCCTCAACTTTAAAAACTAAAAGTTTCCTTCTGAATTCACCTTCTACAAGCACAAAGACATTACATCAATAGTAATCAAAGAATTATGAAACTGGATCCAATCAGTTTAAGAAAATTTGTTGGTAAATACTTCTGCAATTAACTTCCATATCAACATCATTACTTGGACCTTATGTTGAAACAAAGTTTATTTTCTTCTGTGTTTCCTCTTGGAGGATCTTTTTGGGGGGGGGGGGGTCTGTACCGGGTGGTACACCCCCATGCCGCTAATTCAAACTTTGCGCCAGTTGAAACTCCCCTACTGGCGGAAGCCTGAACTTTATCTACGGCGTAAAATTTTCAAGTTTCTCAGAAGATGTCACTACTTGTAAATTTTGAAGTTTCTGAACTGGGTCGTTTTCGATGTATTTTTGTTTTGCCTGTAGTAAGAAATGTGGACATTCTCTTCCAGATGGCACTACTGAAGAAATACAATTATGCACCCTAGTGCGAAGTGAAAGAACTATGTTTTTGAAGAAATTTTATGTTTATAAGTTTGTTCTTTGTTAAATTTCTTTCAGTTATTGTTTATGTTGGCAATATTAACCCCTTCCTTCCGCCAGGTTTTAATTTAGCCAATCCAGAATTTCTTTAATTAATTTATGACCAATCAGGTGTATCTTCTTCAACTTGGATATGTTGCTTAACCCTAACCAATAAAATTCTTGTGGGAGGGTGTTCTCATTCTTGAAACGCCTCGAACTTTCCGCGAGAGTATATAAACTGCTGATTTTCGGGTCTCCGCGCCACTTCAGTAACATCTTTCAGTGTGTAAAGTACGTAGCAGGGGACGGGAAGCGCCTCTTTCTTCGGGCAGCAGTTCAACCACAAGGTAATGGCCTTTTAATAACTTCTTTTCTTGCTAGCTCAGCAGTTTAACTCTCGGGGCAGGTCCGAAGCCTTTTACCATGTAACTTTCCCTTAAAATGTAAAGACACTTAGTATCTATTCTATCTTTTAAACTACATATTGGGATAGAGAGTGCTTAACCCTCTCGAGCTCACACTCATATTGCATTGAGGTGAACTTATTTTTCACAACCGTTTCTTCCTTAACGTAATGTAAATTGTCTTCTCATATAAGTCACCTCTTTAGTATGGGATTAGCCCTTGCATTAACGGCCTAGTGCCAAGTAGGTTTTAAACAAAATGTATTAGGAGTGCAGCTTCGCCTCCTTTCAAATTGGTATTGTCGAGGCCATGTAATATTTCTGTTTCTTTACTTGATAGGCCTCTGTAGGTTGGGTATTTTTACCCCTGTTTTCATGTCCTTGGAGGACAACTTGAACGTGGAGTTTGGTGTGGCCTTTGATAGGCTTAAATTTTGAGAGCGAGTTGCTCTTTTTGAAAATTGAGTTGTTGTATGCCTCGAGGAGGCTTTACTGTGTAATTGGGAGCAAGTGCTCCTGAACATGATTGGGGTCTTCTACCCCTTTGTCGAATCTGGTTTTTTGGGTAAAGTTGGGCGAATTGCTCAAGAATTGTGAGTCCGGGGCTCGAAGCCCAAATCCTGTGAATACTGTAATTGTACATTTGGTGCCTTGCTACTCTGTACCTGCCATTCTTGTTATTTCTTGATTTTGCTAAGAAAATATAACCTTGTTAAATTTTATTTTAACTTTAATTTCGTATCTTGAGACCTGTTCACCCCCGCACCTTCTTTCACCTCTGCTGTTCCACAGATACCTCGGAACATTAAGTATTCGCAGTTCCAGTCATCGTTTATTCACGAGAAATTAAAGGTAGTGAAATTTCGTTTCTCAAGTTTCCAGTGAATGTTCAGTGTTCGAAAGATTATACAGGGGACGTATTACGCATGAGATACGACTTCCAGCTGATAAAATTAGGCCTCTGTTCCTAAGTTTTGATCCAAGTTACGTCATAAGAATCGGGCGATCCCAAAATTTGTCACTAAACATTTTTGTAAGCAATGCTACCGTGACCGGCGATCATTTGAGAGGCCTCTTCAAACTCAGAAATCTTAAATTAGGAAGCCAAACAGAAAAAAATTGCCCAACAAATTTCGAGAAAATGAATATAGCAAGAGCTAAAAATATTGTATTTCCCCCTGAAGCAATCTCTGGTTTTAAGAGTATGGAAGTGGTTTGTCCCGAAAGCATTAAATACAGTTTAAAATCAACCATTTGTTTTATGGAGCATTTTATGAAATTGTTCCATGCGCATGACGCCTGCAACGCCTCACATGTTACATATTCCAGGAATGAGAACAAACGAGCATCTTTTAGTACTGAAGTTGAACGCCTCAGTTGGTTAATTAATGATTTCCTGTCATATGTTAGAAAATTCAAATGCATTCAGAGAAAGTAAAAAATAAATCATGAGGCAAATGTATCAGGCATAGGTCTTGACTACCCAATCCAATGTGACCCGCGTAAAATACCTCATAATTATATATTTGCATTATGCATTGACGAGGAACCTAACAAGCGATGACACCGAGCTCTTCTTCAGCTACCTAAGACGCCAAGCGGAATACAATGACATTATGGTTCGTGTGGCAAAGGAACAGACTGTAAAGGCTGTTTGATCATATATTTTCTCCAGCTACTCAAAGTCCAACATTGTGTCTCATTCGTTTTCAAGTTCGAGGAGCCCTCAGATACCGAAAATCATCGTCTGTGGCACTTCTGCAGTGAACGACGAAATGTGTCACCTCCGCTACGAAGATACACGCCCGGAAGAAAGTTACTAAAAGGTGTACGTGTTTTTAAAGACATGTTCAACAGTGAAATTAAGTGTAGAAAGTGCAAAGACGACTAACCACCTCTTTTTCTACTATGAAAATTTCTGAGGCCTTTATTAGACAACATTGCTTCGAGCTACTATAGTAGAAGAGATAAAGTTTTGAAACTTGATAAGTAACCCTTCAAAAGTAAGTTTTGAAACTGCAATGACATATCCAAGCCAATGCAGCACCGCTCTGTAAGTAAAATACGATCAACACTCGTAAAACATCCAGTTTTTAATTTAGCATATAATTTACTTATTGACATATACGGCCATGTGAATACAAGGGGGTAAGAACGCGATCCTAGCGGTTGAATGATGAACTAGGTTGCCACCCGTTTCCATGCGTGCATTTCAAGGCGTTGTATTATAGCGTAGGCAACGGTTAAAATAGCTGAGACGTAGCGATGCAGTAATTACGATTCTGAACGCTGGAAAGCATAGATTTCGCTACTTATGCTTTAATAGGAATAAGAAATAGAGGCCTAAAGCCGTGCGACTTATGATTGAATATTAATAAGAAATAGAGGCCTAAAGCCGCTTCGCGGCTTCTAACGTTTGCTTGTTCACAGACCAATGGTTTTGTAACTAGCCTGACCTAACGAATCCAGGTCAATGATTATGTCATTAGCCGGACCTAACCCAACCAGACCAATCGCTTTGTCACTACCCATGCAGTAATTTTGGATCTGAACATTGTAAAGCTTCGATTTCACCACTTATGATTTAATATACATAAGAAATAGAGGCCTAATGCCGCTTCGAGGCTTCTAACGTTTGCTTGTTCATAGACCAATGGCTTTGTCAAGAGGTTAGAAGGCGCAGCGGCTTCTAATGTTTGCTTCTTCAGAGACTAAAGCCGGCTTTACATTTACGAGTAACTCGTATACGAGCGCTCGTATACGAGTAGGAAACGCGTTTACTTTTATGGTGCTTACTCGTATAAGAGTACAGTTTCCAATATGGCTCCAAGCAGACGAAAACGTCTTGCTATGGCTGCTATCTTGCTGTTGTGTTTTAAAACATGACAACAGAATGAAGCGAAAAAAAATCAGGAGCTTTTGGGTTAAAGAATTATTGAAGAAAAGACCCGTTTTTGGAATACAGGAACATTTATTAAATGAGGGAGGAGATGGTTATAGAGACTTCTTAATGATGGATTTTAGTATATTTGAAATGTTGTACCTTTTGGTAAGTGGACGAAATGACTTTTATAATACCGGTACCGATATGCTAAATACTGGCATATTATTATTAATTATTTTTTTCTAGGTTGCCCCTCATATCCCCAAAGAAAACACTCAGATGAGAAGTTGTATCAATTCTCAGCTGCAACTGGCAGTGACTCCGATTTTTAGCTACTGGAGATAGCTTCAAATCATTAGAATTCTTGACGCGTATATCAGCCTCAACTATTTCCTTGTTCATTCCAAAAGTTGTTGATTTTCTTTTTAACTAGATCCGTAGTTATGTTTAACTTCATAGGCCTTATTTCTCGCATTGATGTCCCGATATTGAGAACACTTAACATTCCACAGGCACTCCGCTCTGTAGTATAAATTAATGAACTCCTCCAGATTTTCACGAGACATCCTGCAGTATTTAGTCTCCGCCATTTTTAAAACAGTCTAACTCGGATGCAAGTCGGAAGCCTCTCTACTTTGATTGCTATTCGTATACGAGCTACGAGTACGTACGAGTCATCGTTTACATTTACGATTTCTTATCCGAGTCAGTCCGAGTAGCCTACTCGTATAAGGGTTACTCGTAAATGTAAAGCCGGCTTAATGGTTTAGTCACTAGACGGACCTAACGAATCCAGACCAATGATTTTGTCACTAGCCGGACATGTTTAAATGGTTCAGAAGTAGCGGTACATACTGATCCAGGGGAAAGAAATGCTGAAAAATTATTTTATATTTCGTCACTAGCCGGACCTAATGAATCCAGACCAATGAATTTGTCACGAGCCGGACATGTTTAAATGGTTCAGAGGTAGCGGTACGTACTGGTCCAGGGGAAAGAAATGCTGAAAAATTATTTTATACACACACATAAACAAGGATATAGGATATACCGACATTGAACGTGCCTTAATGGAGATCAGCAGCTGCCAGATAGAGACTTGTTGATTACCATAGCAACGAAAAGAATAATTGAACATCATGGGGCTGAAGGTGAGATACGACAAAAGTACAACAGCCCGTATTTCAGGTCCAGACCACTTGGAAGCGCTGCAGGGTGTAGAGTCGCGTCTTGATTGGCTGGCTTGCCTCGTGCTCGTGGCCTATGCTCGTACAATGCTGGTAAAATGGAAAATGGAGATTCAGTTCAGTACTGTTTATTACTGTTTAATTCTGTATGGTTATGACAAGAAGATGCGACGAAGAAGGAACCGGTTGAAGTTTTTAGATACGGTACGCTTAATGTCCAAGTGTTGTTTGAATGTTTGAGTTCTGTAGTTTTGCATTTTCATTGTAAGCTACATGTAATCAGAACATAAACATTGTTATTTTCTGCCCGAAGATGCTAAGTGCAGCGAAGGTAAGTTATGGAAATAAAATTGTAAATAGTGTATTAAATTATAATTTTCATTCCTTCCATTTCTTTGTTTTCGGTATTGAAACTTTGTTTATAAACGTCATGTTCTTTGTTTCAGAGAGGTAACACCTTGAGGTTAAAGTACTCCTGCAAGTTTTCAGCATGTACAAGTGGCTATTATGTCGATATGACTGGCAATCTCAATATCAAGAATAAGCATTTTTATAAATAAGGATTCTCTGAAGCAGTGGAAGCATGTGTGTCGTGTGAGTGAGGGTGTAAATTGTTCTAGTTTTTATGTTTCTGAAGTTCATTTTATTGAGAAGGATCTTATTAACTACCAGCACACTAGGCACCAATTAAATTTTAATGTTGTTCAATTAATCAATCAATCAATGATCTGCATTTAGGGTGGTTGCCAAGGTGGCAGATTACCTATAAATTGTTTACCTAACTTTCTCTTTAATATTTTCAACAAACTTGGAAATTTATTGAACATTTCCCTTGATAATTTATTCCAATCCCTTACTCCTTGTGCTATAAATTAATATTTGCCCCAATCTGTCCTCTTGAATTCCACCTTTATCTTCATATTAAACATCTGGAAACTATCCCCTATAATCCCTGTAACTTAGACATATCTGTGTCAAGTAATAGCATGGCATAAAATAGAAATGTATTCCTGAATTAAATTTCAGTAATTTCACAAACAAGATTTGTAATCTAGATCTTTCAGTATTATGTGATGTTGAAGAGATTGAGATTGGAGAAAACACACAAACTGGTGAGTACCATTTTTTTTGTCAGTAAATCATTTATCAGTGCTCATATACAGAATGCTAACAAAGCTCTATATGGTATGTGGTGGAATAAGGAGAAGGTTATGGCACTTTCAATTTATAAATGTGGGCCTCGCTTATATCAATATTTGGTTACTCGATAAGCTTCCCTCTGTCAGGCCTATTAACTCTTTACCATCTCAAATATCTTATGACACTGGTCTGAATACACCCATAGTTGAAGTGCTGAAAGTAGATGTTCTAAAATGTCTGATATTGACAAATACTGTGCCCTCCTATTTGATGAAATGCCTCTAGGAAATGGTTTATATTATGAGGCTAATAAACAAGGTATATGTGGGTATGAAGATCTTGGTCTTTTAGGAAGGTCATCTGTTCTAGCAAATCATGCATTAGTTTTCATGTTAAGAGGTATTCACAGAATTTGGAAACAAATACTGTAATTGCCTATTATTTCACCACAAATTCAGTACCAGCATGTAATGTAGCCTTACAACAGCTGATTGATTTTGTTATAAGTAAGGGTTGAAAGTTGTTTGCACAATTTGTGATCATGGCTTGAAAAATCAAAAAGCATTGTCAAGGTAATTTAGATAGACCCAGTCCATTCCATTTTCTTGTGAATAGTGAACCAATTGTTGTCATGTATCATGTTCTCCTTTTGAAAAATACCAGAAGTGCGTTAATTGAAAATAAGATTCAGGTTAATGATCACAGGGTGGTAAAATTTAAGTACATTAAATATTCAGTATAGACCAAGAGAAAAGATTTAAATCAATAAATAAATACTGATCTGCATTTAAGGCAGACGCCCAGGTGGCAGATTCCCTATCTGTTATTTTTCTAGCCTTTTCCAAAATGATTTAAAATAAATTGGAAATTTATTGAACATTTCCCTTGGTAAGTTATTCCAATCCCTAACCCCCTTCCTATAAATGAACATTTGCTCCAGTTTGCCCAGTCTGTCGTCTTTGCCCAAACTGAGAAAAAAATATTTAAACTTCCAGGATGGCTATGTGAATTAAAGTTAAATTTGCTGCTGCACAGTTAAGCCATAATGCGGCAGCTGTAATTGAAACATATGTAGCTACTCAAAGTGTTGCCCTCAGAAGCTATATACGGTACATAGCAGAATTTGTAGAAGCAAGTGACAACCTTCTGGATTCTTTGAACAGTTGTAACCAGAATGCCCATGAAAGTAAGGTGTATAGATGTGCCCTTTCAGGAAATTCTCCACACATTGAGTTTTGGAACACTATTCTAAAAGAGATAGGTACCTGGAAAATAAGAGACCTTAAAACTAGTAGAGATAAGACATGCACATTCAGTTTCATTGATGGGTGGCAGATTACTATAAGGTCTATTACGTTTTTGTGGAATAGGTAGAAGAAAGTACGATTCAGGTATCTTAATATGAAAGCTGTCAATCAGGAGCCTTTAGAGAATGCATTATGTTGCATATGACAGCATGGCATTTCCAACACAAATCCTAGATGTTTTCAGTTTGTAATACCTTTAAAAACTTGTATTTGAAATAATATGGCTTTGCCCTTCAAGGCTATGGGTAAGTGTGACAGTGATAATTGTTTTCCCCTTAGCAATTTATATCAGTTTTTAAAAGTGCTGATGATGACAATCCAGGAGTACATATGTGGCACTGGCTCTGTTAATCGTGAAGGTAAAAATTACTGTCTCAAGTCAGACCAGTAAATCCCACTTTTAAGAGGACAATCAAGCTGTCACATATGTAGGATATATTTTGAAAGTTTTAGGTATAAATAATGGGTGTGATGTGTGCAAGGGAAATCTATATTCACCTAACTTGACTGAAGGCCATTTATTTACATATTTCAAAGAAAACAGTTCATCAGCTAACTTGCAGTATGCCAGTGAACAAATGAGAGATTTTCTGCTTCATGTTCATGACCCATTGTATATATTTTTGGACAAATATGGTCATACAGAAGCATTAGAAGATAGCCTTAAAGGTGTATTTTCCAGGCCAGCCTACTCCTTTTGTAGGAAACATTGTCTTGAAAATGTAATTTTGCAGGCAGCTCTTCCATTTCTCATTTAAAAGAGTGTAAACATTTGGTTGAGAGAATGTATTCAGCTGGACATGACAAAAAGGTTTAAAAAAATTCAAATCCCAGTTTGTGTTTGTAAACAGTGTTAATTTTGCTAGAATTTATTATCAGGTTAGCTGTATGCAGGCTTAGGTAGTTTTAAGACTTGTGCAGTTGTATAGACTGTATGATTGCTTGTCCTATTTGCTGGCACCAATATATTTTTTTCATTGGTCGATTGGGTTTGCTATGGCATATGTTGGCCTAGGTAATTTCGTTTTAAGACTTGTGTGGTTGTAAGCATTATATATGTATAGCCTACTGTATAGGCCTACTGCCTGTCCTTCATTGATTAGGTTACACATTGTCATATGTAGGCTGAGGAATTTTAAGACTTGTGTGGTTGTAAATATTATCTGTATATACTGTACGGGTTCATGGTGTGGGTTTCTGTAGTCATATCCTAGTTTGTGAGCCCTGGGCAAAGGTTGAGTGGCCTAGCAAGTGGTCCTGAGAGTCCTGCGATATGACACTTCGAAAAATGAAGGAACCTGTCAAAGCAAGGAAAGGGCCATAAGGGGCAGGAAAATGAAATACTCCCTAGACCTCCATATGTAATACCATCAGAGTTAGAAAAGAACAAGTGTTGACCAAGGGAAGTTGGATAGGATAGATTGTGAGGAGCCTGTCCCAAGTAATTGGAAGCAATGCTAGGACTCAGGTAAGAGCCTCGTGGTCGCCAACCCACGCTCCCAATTCCAGGGCCCCTTTTAGTCATGTCTTATGACAGACAGGGGATATTGTGGGTGTTGTTCTATCGCCCCACCCACAGCAGGAACTAATGGATGAAGATGATTCCTAGGGAAATAATGGACTTGGTTATGGAAGGTAAGAGAGATAGGGTAAGACCAGGGCAATGATTAGACAGAGTTCTCAGGGATTTTAAGGTCAGGTTCACCTTTGGGGAGGGGGGATAGAATAACACCCACAGTATCTCCTGCCTGTCATAAGAGGCGACTAAAAGTGGCCCTAGTGGCTCCAAACTTGGGAGCGTGGGTTGGTGACTATGGGGCCCTTAGCTGAGTACTGCATTGCGTCCAATTACTTGTCAGCCTCCTCGCTTTCATCTTATTTTATCGGACCACCCTTGGTCAGTTTTTGTTCTTTTCGACCCTGACGGTACGAGGTTGCGAATCCTAGGGAGTGTATCATTTTCATGGCCGATATCTTCACTTTTCGAAGTGTCGGATCCCTTCCATTTTTTCTCTCTGATTAGTGTTATAGGCCTATAGAGGATGGTGTACTTCTTCTCAAATCAATAATCACCATCACCAACACTTAAAAGTCAGAGGTGTAGAACTAAACGAAACCACGGAGCTAGTTGCGAGAACTAAACAAAACTACAGAGCTAAATGCGAAAAGAGGGCTCTGAAGAGACATAGTTAATTCACAGAGGATTGTAGGGTGAACGGTGAAGGGCATAACCGTCTATAATGAAGATATATGTATTTTATTGATGATTGTACTTTTGCTGAAACCATGGTACTGTACTCTTCATTAACTGATGAAGGCCTAGGCAATTTGAAGACTTGTACGGTGGTAAACATTGTAATGAAACTACCACCTCTGCGACAACTCTAAACGCAGATCGCTGATGATTGATTGACAGACTGATTGTCTTCTTTCATGTACCTATCCTTTCTCTGATGGAAAGATCAGTTTCATCTGCTTTTCCTGTTGTCATTTATAATGTTTGTAGTGTTTTCAATGTATTAAGTTGCAATTCAATAAACTTCAAATGTCATCATGATTTTGTTTTTATTAGTTGATAAGATTATGTTAGTGTTTCTCCCACAGAATACAAACCACTCAAAGCTCCTCATTCCAAATTGAACACACAATGTCATTGTATGCGACGTTGTGGTCCTGTTCCCAATGACAAAGTTTATTTTTCAGCTTGTAGGTTTCCGAATTTAGTGAGCTGGCTGCGGTGATAGGTATGAGAATCTTAGCTTGCAGAGTACTTCCTGGCATGAAAACTTTCGTTTTGTTATTTAGAATATCCTGCGTCCCCACACGTTTCTCAATATTTTAACATATTGAATTCCGTTTCATTGTGTAAACGAAAGTCTGAAAATACAAAGTAATTTATGAACCAGTAGTAAAACATATTGCTCATTCATGCCATATTCATTATGAGAGAAAAAGTGTAGACTATTACATATTATTCAACATGTTAAGATATTTAGAAACGTGTGGGAAGGCGAGCTATCCTATATAACTAAACGAAAGTTCTCATACCAGGAGGTACTTTGCAAGCTAAGATTCTCATACCTATAACCACGGCCAATTTGATGCGTCGCTCTCGCTAGCGCAGGAAAGGATCCATTCGGCCGTGCTATCACTTAGCATCCAGACCACTACGAGCGCTGCTGTCATCTTTGTTTCCAAGCTCTAACATGGACTGTGCACTTCTGTTTGGTGTTCTGGGAACATCACGCGCAATCAGTCCCCTCCCCTTGAGGCCTATGCTCACTGATGGTCTAGTGCCTAAGTTCCTAAGTAGAGTGGTTGGTAGCGTTGTGGTTCGCTCGATCACGTCGTCTGCAAGTCATCTGCGAGAAATAAACATAGGACAGTCATACCGCACATAGATATTGCCGATGCAAGCGGTAACCATGGTACTAATGTTGAGTGACATGTACTGAACTTTTAATCAAACACTTATTGAACTTTTCAGAACAGTCACGGATGTCTACCTCTTTCCCTTGAATGCTGTTACTGATCAAATTAACTTCAAAAAGAATGTCATTCCACAGGATCAAAGTTACGATGAAGGAAAAATCTTCCATCTGATTAGTCAATATTTAGCTTCAGAGGCTCTTTGGGGGTCATCAATTTTATCGCCTAACTCAACCAATGCATATCTAACATCCGCGTATTGGTGTCTAACAGCCTGAACAGCACTTATGCGAGATTACCAACGCGTTTCACACACTTGCTTTAAAGTAAGTGCTTTACTATGGTCGCTTATTACACACCAGCATTTTGTTGAACTCGAGATGATGGTAAAGAGGCGTTGTAAACTACCAAATAAAGATGTATACTTAAATGAAGATTTTGCTCCATCAGCAATTACTAGGTTTAGGCTATGGCACCCACAAGGAATGAACACAGCAAAGGGAAGTTGGACAGTACACCGGCTTGAACTCCATTACCTACGTCTGCCATGTTGGTGCCGTTACCGTATCCTTGACCATATCAGTTTGTCATGTTCAAACCACAATCTTCAATTCTTTGAACAACAAGTCAGAGCTTCTCCAGTGGTTTCTTTGGCAACTCGATAGGCTATAAAGCCTTTTCTATGATCCTTCCACCATCATCTTCAGTGACGTAGCTAATCGTTAATGAAACTTGCTCCTTGTGAATTATGTGTGTAGTACAATCAAGGATAACGGAAAAATATCTGGCATCCTTTATTTTCATCAAGATATTTTGCTTTACTGAGTCACCTAGTGTAGTTATTAGCTCATTTTGTATTGACACACTTAATCAATGAAATTGTGTTTCTTTGTTAGTTATACATCTTAAGTGTTCCATTACTACATTATCAAATTTTCGTAAAAGATGCACAAGTCCAAGAAAGTTTTCATTATTTTTGTGAAAACTTTGGAAGATGACCCAAGAAAAGCCATATTGTGCTCAAAAAGATATAATAAAGATATAAAGTAACTTCCACTAACCGTCGCAATACTTCTTCTGAACGCTGACCCTCAGTTTCAATTTGTTTCATGATGTGCTGGTTGATTGATGTGTCTCCTTTAATTTTTTTCTGCTTCAAACCATATAGCCATATTTTTGAAATGGTTTGGTGACAACTCGTGGCATTTTAAACGGTCTGCCAAATTTTTCCAGTTGTTAAAACCCATTGCTTGACCAAAATGTTATTTTGATGAGGGATTAATCAATCTACAACAGAAAAAAATAGACAGAATCTGATTTTTCTGAATAAATCAACAATCGCCTTGGTATTTTTTCTCCATTTTCTAAAATCCAACACCAAAATTGGTTTGAAAAGTGCCTATTTTCGTAATTTTTGGGTAATCATGGCCTTCTTTAGAGTATTCAGTCGGCCCTTTCAAAACAAACTCATCACGCTGAATGTGTATAATATGCACTGGCCACGTTGTAGTATCTAAAGTAATCACCGCCACCTGCTCCGATTTGGAAATAAATTCCATTTCAGTTTCAGTGTCTGTTGGTACTCTTTTATTGCCATTATCACTATCACGATCATTGTCGTCACGATCGCTTGTAACGGTATCATCAGTAGGGGAAGGTACAGGTACAAATTCAGTGTCTATGGCCTCTTGACTGCTACTTTGTGAGGAGGAACTACAGCTAGGTGCAGACGTACTGGTCTCAGCCGCGGCAACATCTTGTGTTGTATTAGTTTTTAAAAATCAGTTAGTTTTGGCTCTTTACTTAATTAAGCCTCATCCGCTAAGTGCCGGCCCCGTGGTGTAGGGGTAGCGAGTGTGCCTCTTACTCGGAGGCTCCGGGTTCTATTCCCGGCCAGGTCAATGATTTTTACCTGGACCTGAGGGCTGGTTCGAGGTCCACTCTGCCTACGTGATTAGAATTGAGGAGCTATTTGACGGTGAGATAGCGGCCCCGGTCTAGAAAGCCAAGAACAACGGCCGAGAGGATTCGTCGTGCTGACCACACGATACCTCGTAATCTGCAGCCTTCGAGCTGAGCAGTGGTCGCTTGGTAGGCAAAGGCACTTCAAGGGCTGTAGTGCCATGGGGTTTGGTTTTTTGTTTCATCCACTAACTCACTTTCCTTGTACAGCTTTCTCCTTTGCGCCCTGACAAGTTTTTCGATATAATTCTTGAGTTTTCCACTAATCACTATCACTATGCACTTCACAACAACATCCTTCAGTATAAATAAAGCTCGTAACGCACGGAAGAATAAACTATTAGCAATTGGCGTAAACCAAGTAACCCAGACAAGTGTAAACTGTGTCCGACGCCCACTGCGGATGGGGAGGGGTGTTAATGTCGACTCGCCGGCGTCGATGAGTCAAGATCCTACTCCCACCCTCACCACCTGCTACCACAGCGGACAGCGCTGCTAAGTATACACAGTTACTACAGTGCATTATGCACAGAGAGAATTTGTGCGCACTCAGCCATGCATCCATCGAATTAATGTATAACACAGAGACCAATACAGTCGTCTATAGAATTAGACTACAAATGAATGAAATATTTTTTTACCCACTGCAGCGCCCGCTCCCCCCCCCCCCCCCCCCGTGATCGCGGCGCTCAAGGCGACCGCATCGGTCGCCCCACGAACGCGACGGCCCTGCTCCGAAGTTAAGAGGCCCTTAGGCCATTTAGACGCCAAACTACACTCCGAAGGTAAGAGCCCCTTAGGCCATTTGGACGCCAAACTACACTCCGAAGGTAAGAGCCCCTTAGGCCCCCTTAATCACCTTTTACGACACGTGGTGGTGATTGTTGCTTTAAGAGGGAGTACAGCTAAGCAACCATACTCTATTAACACTAATCAGAGAGAAATAAAGATATCGGCCAAAAAAGTCAAAGGCAATGACGAGCGAGAAAATGAAAGACTCAGCCAGCCCTAGAATCCTCTTATAGCCTCGGGGTTGGAAGAGAACAAGAGTGACCACCGGAGGTCGGATAAGAGATTAAAATTAGCCTGGCACAAGTAAGTGGATCAATACCAGGACTCGGATAAGGGCCCCGTGGTTGCCAACCCATCCTCCCAAATTGAGAGCATCCGGGGCTCTTTCAGTCGCGTCTTACAAAAAGTAGGGGATACCGTGGGTGTTGTTCTACTACAGCCACCTTCACAGGGACTTTTACGAGAGTCAGGGGATAACGTGAACCTTATACTACCGTCCTCACCCATTGGGGTGTACATACTTTAGAGGTGGTAGTGATTATTGTTTAAGAGGAAGTACAACTGGGCAACCATCCTCTATTAATGCTAATTAGGAGGAAAAATGGAAGGGATCCGACACTTCGAAAATGAGGGTATCGGCCAAAGGAATACAAGGGCTACGAAGGGCGTGAAATTGGAAACTCCTAGGACTCAAGTGCTCTAATTCTGTGGGTAAGAAGGGAATGCTTCAAAAGAAGTAGATACTGCATTCTCCTTCAAAACAAATTTCTTCATGGACCGATCAAACAATTCCGGTTTGAAATGTGTTGAACATTTTCTGGTGTAAGGAGAAGGTTTCCAATTTTCCCTTCTAATGACCTTAATCCACACGGCTCTCCTTTCTTCACGAACAGGAAACCTCAGAAAATAGTGACGATAAACAACAAGTCTAACCTAAAAATTCTTACGAAATGTGGACGTTGATTCTGATACTCCGAAATACCAGCACAATAACAATGGAGGTGATATACTGTACTGCATATTACAAGCCATACTTAGAATCTTACATGTGCAATTTTATTCCAGGAATATTTTTCGATTTCCGATTCGTGCAACCGTGTGCACAAGATGACATTGTAAGAGCTACAACATCAACTAAATATTAATATCTCTTTTACGTTTTAGCGTGTCGTACAGTGTTCGCATCGGAAAATTCCCGCAATTACAATTTGCGTTCACCGTATTTACTTCAATGAGCTGTGACAGATTTGACTATCAAAAAATAGCATGCATTTTCGCGTCTATTTACGACCACGTCACCTATGAGGACCATTGTCTTTGGGCTTAACTCTCCGAGCTCCAAGACAGCTCCCTGTATTCTTTACTCCCTGATTACAGGTAGCAGTGGGCAGAAGAAAATTAAATAAATATTAATTACGAGAAGTCACAGGTAATTGTGTTGCGGAGAGGGAAAGAGAGATACGACATGCAATGGAAAGGCATGGAAAAAAGTACAGCAAGTGCGTGCGGTGACCTTCCGCAGTGCACACAAAGGAGAGGTTACTCGCAGCAATTCACCCCATACACGAAAAGCAAGGGCCTGACGTTGCTGCCATTAAGCAATGCAATGAAAGTGACGGTGATTATTGCTTTAAGAGGAAGTAAAAGTAGGTATCCATCCTTTATATAAAACTTATCAGAGAGAGAAGTGAAACGGATACGCCACTACAAAAATGAAGATATCGGCTAAAGAAATACAAGGATCACGAAGGGCGTGAACATTGAAGACTCCCTAGCCCTCGAATGCTCTAATAAGTACGTGGTCGGGAAAGAATAAGTGTTGACCAAGAGACGTCGGATAGGATAAATGAAAGTGAGGAGGCTGGGGCAAGTAAGTGTTTCCAGGAATCAGGTGGCAGGGTCACGTGGCAGCAAACTCGCGCTCCAAAGATGAGAGGCAAAGGATAAAGTGGGTTTATAATTCCGCTTCCCCCTAGTGGGATATACAGTGTGTTAGGGTATGATTGCAGATATACACTGACTGACAGAGCAAATGCAACACCAAGAAGGAGTGGTTCGAAAGGGATGAAAGTTGGGGAAAAAACAGAGACGGCACGGACGAGTAATTGATGTTTATTTCAAACCGATATGCAGGTTACACAATGCGCACGGCATCGACTCAATAGGATGTAGGACCACCGCGAGCGGCGATGCACGCAGAAACACGTCGAGGTACAGAGTCAATAAGAGTGCGGATGGTGTCCTGAGGGATGGTTCTCCATTCTCTGTCAACCATTTGCCACAGTTGGTCGTCCGTACGAGGCTGGGGCAGAGTTTGCAAACGGCGTCCAATGAGATCCCACACGTGTTCGATTGGTGAGAGATCCGGAGAGTACGCTGGCCACGGAAGCATCTGTACACCTCGTAGAGCCTGTTGGGAGATGCGAGCAGTGTGTGGGCGGGCATTATCCTGCTGAAACAGAGCATTGGGCAGCCCCTGAAGGTGCGGGAGTGCCACCGGCCGCAGCACATGCTGCACGTAGTGGTGGGCATTTAACGTGCTTTGAATACGCACTAGAGGTGACGTGGAATCATACGCAATAGCGCCCCAAACCATGATGCCGCGTTGTCTAGCGGTAGGGCGCTCCACAGTTACTGCCGGATTTGACCTTTCTCCACGCCGACGCCACACTCGTCTGCGGTGACTATCACTGACAGAAAAGAAGCGTGACTCATCGGAGAACACGACGTTCCGCCATTCCCTCATCCAAGTCGCTCTAGCCCGGCACCATGCCAGGCGTGCACGTCTATGCTGTGGAGTCAATGGTAGCCTTCTGAGCGGACGCCGGGAGTGCAGGCCTCCTTGAACCAATCGACGGGAAATTGTTCTGGTCGATATTGGAACAGCCAGGGTGTCTTGCACATGCTGAAGAATGGCGGTTGACGTGGCGTGCGGGGCTGCCACCGCCTGGCGGCGGATGCGCCGATCCTCGCGTGCTGACGTCACTCGGGCTGCGCCTGGACCCCTCGCACGTGCCACATGTCCCTGCGCCAACCATCTTCGTCAAAGGCGCTGCACCGTGGACACATCCCTATGGGTATCGGCTGCGATTTGACGAAGCGACCAACCTGCCCTTCTCAGCCCGATCACCATACCCCTCGTAAAGTCGTCTGCCTGCTGGAAATGCCTCCGTTGACGGCGGCCTGGCATTCTAAGCTATACACGTGTCCTGTGGCACACGACAACACGTTCTACAATGACTGTCGGCTGAGAAATCACGGTACGAAGTGGGCCATTCGCCAACGCCGTGTCCCATTTATCGTTCGCTACGTGCGCAGCACAGCGGCGCATTTCACATCATGAGCATACCTCAGTGACGTCAGTCTACCCTGCAATTGGCATAAAGTTCTGACCACTCCTTCTTGGTGTTGCATTTGCTCTGTCAGTCAGTGTATTTTATAGCACTGAAGAACGATGTGACGAACCACTAAATATGAACATTTTAGTAATCCTAGTAAATGACTTTCGTCAGCAAAGTGATACGATGTTTTAGAGTAGGTAATATACCTTGTTGTAGTGAATGGGTAGCTCTGCCCGTATAACAGCCATGCTTCGGACAATTCTTACCAAACTGGTATTGAATAGTTCTGGGCATCTGTTCTACGGTAAGAGCTGAAGGCTATGGTTACCAGGGCACGCCACGTTATGTAACATCCCCGCCAGACTGGTTTTGTTTATATTCGGGGGAGCTGTTCTACGATAGCAGCAGAAGGCTGTGGTTAACTGAGCAGGATATGTTACATGATATTCTTGCTAGGCTGGTTTTGTATTTGTTGATTAATTGTTAGTATTCCACACACTACCCTTTGCTAACAAGGACATTAATTGTGGACTGGTCGAAACTGGCGAAAGACAGTCAGGTAATGAACCCGGGTCTCTTATACAAATGAATAAAGCATAAAAGACAAGAACCCAAGGCAGAAATAGGTTAAAATAGATTAGGGATTATTATCATAAAATTGACTGAAGCAGATATGAGATGGGCACGTAACAAACAAAAGGATACATAAGGGAAAATGTTACTCACATACATATTCCTGCAGGAATAATCTCATCAACTCATCAAGGTACATTGGGAAGGATAATATCAATATATTCAGACAATACTAACCAATGGTACTCTGAATTTGTTACAAAACATTTCTTTAGTGAAAGTGGAAACTCAATCAAAGAATATAAGATTAATAATCATATATATATATCGGCAATTAAATCCGAAAACTAATTGCAGCCGCTCCAGAACAACTTCAATCCCCAAGACATCAACAATCTCCAAAGAGTAGCCTCTCTCAGAATTTAAAATGACATAGAACAACGAGCTAGAAAGAGGACTATAGGGTGGCTAACATGGCTGCTACAGCGCTCTGGGTGGTGCCAAGACGAAATAGCGACTCCATAGTTTAAGCGCCATTCATATAATTTCTTCCGCATACGGTGCGATACTTTTAACAGATTAGATCGCAGAAATTATGCTCTCTACGTGTGTGGCATGCAATTGCATAAATTGTAGAGAAAACACGAAGAATAAATATCATTTCAGATAAAAAATGTTTTTACTAATGTACACAGTTTTTGGCGATTAGCAGAATTACGTTGCCTGTGTAGCACAATCCAGCACGTGTACATTAGGCCTACTTTTATTTTCTTGTAGGAACTGGCAGCCAAACACGATAAAAATGTATCCTACCTGACTAAGTGGCTCAGACGGTGGAGCGCTAGCTTTCTGAGTCCAAGTTGCCATATTTGGTTTTTGAAGATGCTCAGATAGGTCACCTTTGTGTCAGTAGATTTTCCGGCCCGTAAGGGAACTCCGCCGGGGCAAAACTCCGGCACTTCAGCTTCTCTGAAAACCGTACTAAGTAGTCGGTAGGAAGAAGAACCAAGACCACTATTTATTATTACATTGTATCCTACAGAGCACATTTCCCCAGCATTTTGAAAATAAATATAAAGTGAACAACGATGTTACAAGTCCTACATCACCACTACTACTGAGCGAGTTGGCTACGTGCTTCGCGGTATATAGCTCTTAGCTTGCATTCGGGATATAGTGAGTTCTAATTCCACCGCCGACAGCACTGATAGCTGGTTTTCCGTGGTTCCCATTTTCACATCAGGCAAATACGGGGGCTGCTGTGCCTTAATGCCACTGACACTTCCTTCGCAGTCCTAGCATTTCCCTATCCCATCGTAGCTATAAGGCGTGTCTGAGTGGGTACTACATAAGGCAAATAAAAATCGGCGTTACCATAATCTTCTTCCAAAAATAACCGAAGTGAATTATTCAGGAAAGTTAACTTACATGATTTAAGATCATTATCACAAGAAGAACCGTTCTCTTTTTCAACAATTATTTCAAATTGTTTATCCTACAAATTCTTGTTATTTTATTATTATTATTATTATTATTATTATTATTATTATTATTATTATTATTATTATTATTATTATTATTATTATTAAGGGATACTTTATTACACCATTGTTCACTTCAAACCTTGTACCACCGGGCGAGTTGGCCGTGCGCGTAGAGGCGCGCGGCTGTGAGCTTGTATCCGGGAGATAGGGGGTTCGAATCCCACTGTCGGCAGCCCTGAAGATGGTTTTCCGTGGTTTCCCATTTTCACACCAGGCAAATGCTGGGGCTGTACCTTAATTAAGGCCACGGCCGCTTCCTTCCAACTCCTAGGCCTATCCTATCCCATCATCGCCATAAGACCTATCTGTGTCGGTGCGACGTAAAGCCCCTAGCAAAAAAAAAACCTTGTACCCCACGGCTCTAGAATACTTATTTTTCGTAAATTATTATTAGTTTTACGTCCTATTAACTACTTTATCGGATAAGCCGAGGTGCCGGAATGTTGTCCCGCAGGAGTTCTGAGGGATATGAGCACCTTCAAATACCATCGTACTGAGCCAGGATCGAACCTGCCAAGTTGTTTAGGGTCGGCTCCTTGGCTGAATGATCAGCGTGCTGGCCTTTGGTTCAGAGGGCACCGGATTCGACCGGGTTGAGGATATTAACCGGGTAGTCGACAGTTAATTACTCTGGATCCGGGACTGGATAACCTTCTTCATCTACACACAACAGAACATACTACAAACCACTACAAAAACATGCAATAGTAAATACATCACTCCACCTATGGTTGGCGTCGTCAAGAAGGGCATCCGGTCGTAAAATTAGGCTAAATCCATACAAAATTCCAATTCCAGGTAAATGGAAAGATACTAGGATTTATTATTATTATTATTATTATTATTATTATTATTATTATTATTATTATTATTATTATTATTATTATTATTAAAGTTATATGAATTATTTCTCGATGTTATATTACTTTGCTCAAGGTTTTCTGTTCTATATTTTCATTCCCTGTAAGTGGGTCTAAATTTTTGGCAATGTCTTGTGATTTGTTTTGTAATTCGGACTACTGGAAATGCGCTAATTTTCTTTCTTTATACAATATGTAAGTATGTAGCCTGTATATTGTATTTTTAATGTCCTTTTAAACAGACATTGCGCATCTTTGAGTGCTTCCCTAATTAAAAAAACTGTGAAACGGTATTTATTCCCGCAGCCTCTGTACTTGCTTCACAAGCCCACTCGATTTGATCGCTTACAATATGGCGGACGTGGCTTTCAAGTAGATTCAAATATGGTGGTCCAATAGCCACTCTATAGTCCTCTTTCTAGCTCGTTGACATAGAAGCACTTCAGACAAAAAGAATATCACGTAACACAAAGAGGTTATACCGAGGAAGAAAAAGGTGCCGTTGCCATAGGTACAGAAGTGAAATAAGCATAGTAAAAGATGATATGTCCTCTCTAAAGAACCGGAGAAATTGGTAAATTTCCTAAAAGAATTTGGTTTACGTCCAAAACTTATTCGCCTTATTGGAATTACCCTTAAGAACACTAAATCTAAAGTCAGATTTAGAAATGAACTCCCAAAGCCATTTGACATTAATACTGGACTTCGTCAGGGAGATGGACTGTCAGCATTATTGTTTAATTGTGTGTTCGAAAAAATCATGCGGGAATGGAATAAGATGTGTCAACCTAACATCAAGATTGGCAGAAAAATAAGACTCAATTGTTTAGCATTTGCTGATGATCTTGCACTACTTGCTAATGATATGGAAGGAGCTAAATTGCAAATAGATGAACTTGATAACATAGGAAGAAAAGGTGGATTGCAAATTTCATATGAAAAAACAGAAATAATGCCAACCTTCCCTGTTACAGCACCAACCATTACCTTACCCAATACCAAACAAATTAAAATTGTGAATAAGTTTAAAGATCTTGGTGAAATTATAACTGAGAACTCCAATGAAAAATCATCAATGGAAAGCAGAACATCTAAGTTTAAGAAAGCACAACGAATTACATGGCCAACGTACAAGAGAATGTCCTCCTGCAAAGCACCGATAAAATCATGGACTTAAACCACAAAATAATGGAACATGAATTGGATACTGCAGCTTCTGTTTTAGAAGACATCTTCAGATCCGCCTTCATCACAATAACTCCACGAAAATCCAAAAAGTGGTTCAATCAGACCTGCTATTTGGAAAGAAAGCAAGTCCTGAAGGCTCTTCATGTGGCAAAAACAACATTGAATATA
Source organism: Anabrus simplex (assembly GCF_040414725.1). Taxonomy (NCBI): domain Eukaryota; kingdom Metazoa; phylum Arthropoda; class Insecta; order Orthoptera; family Tettigoniidae; genus Anabrus; species Anabrus simplex. The sequence continues at coordinate 136,397,866 of NC_090269.1, forward strand.
GAAGACTTAAGTAACTACAGTCAGCTCAGAAGGAAATACAAAGAACTACTGAAGACTTCTAGAAACAAGTATATTGAACTTGAAGCAATGAAGATGGCTGACGAAGCCAAGAATTCATGGCATTAAAACCACGTAAAGTTCCAACAACTGGCAAAATAGACATGAATACTTGGGAAAAGCACTTCTCACTCATCCTAAACCAACAAAGATCCGTAACAGCCTATCCAAGAAAATACGTTGAAGTAGACAGGGGAGGCATCACCCTATTCTCACAAAAAGAAGACTCTGACACTATACTCAAACTAAAAGATGGAAAAGCACCGGGCCCTGATGGCATTTTCAGTGAACACATTAAAGCTTCAACAAATGTATTCCTTCCATCCATAACGAATCTCATGAACCTCTGCTTGTTACTAGGAGACATCCCCAAAGCATGGAAAACCTCCACATTGAAGGTCTTATACAAAGGAAAGGGTAACTTGCTTGATCCAAATTCCTATAGAGGGATCGCTCTGGAGAATAATTTGATGAAGATACTCACCAAGCTAATAACCACTCGACTGACGGAAGAAATCGAGGCCAAACTTCCGGAAGAGCAATTTGGATTTAGAAGAGGAAGAAGTACTCTACACGCAATAAGAAATCTACTGGACGATATACATGACACCTTACGACTACCAAAGGGTAAATTTCACACAGTGTTCATAGATTTCTCCAAGGCCTTCGATAATCTTAATAGAAATATCACATCGTCGAAACTAGATTCTCTTGTAGAGGACAAGGCGCTCACTCTTTTGATCCATAACATGTTGATAAATAACACTGTCATCATCTCAGACAATATAACCTCATCGAGGGAGATCACGCAGAGAAATGGCGTTCTACAGGGTGACCCTCTCAGTCCTCTATTGTTTAATGTAGCTACCTATGATGTGGTCCAAGCGATAAAAGAGGTGACAAACGAAGTAACCACGTAGCATATTTATATGCCGATGATATGGTTCTAGGATCACACGATGTTAAAGAGCTACAAAAAGCACTGGATGCACTGGATGCACTGGAGAAGTGGGCAGATATAAAAGAATTGCAGGTAAACATCGAAAAGACTGTCTACATGATTTTCAGGAAGGGTGGACGAACATCCTCAAGTGACAAAGTGACGTACAAAGCAGAAACATTAAACGACGTGAACAGTTTTAAATATCTGGGCTTGACGATGCAAACGACAGCAAACTCCTTTAGACTTCATATTAGACTACGTGCTGCGGCAGCTATGAAAGCGATATTTGACATCAAGAATCTAAACAGACTATCTCTCAAGACGGCCATTACCCTGTTTGACGCAAAAATAATCCCTTTAACATATGGGCTGGAAATCATTTGGGATAAGCTAACAAAGAATGACCTACACATTCTAGAAAAAGTCAAAGCCCGATTCTTAAAGACAACCCTGTGTGTGTCTAGATTCACTAGATCAAGACTGGTTTATGAACTCGCAAAGGAGCCTTTCCTAATTGAAGATTTGAGATTCAAGTTTGCTCTACCTTATACAGACCAATGGAAGAAACTCCTGGACGAAAGAGTGGCCAAAAGGAATGATATTTTTCCCGAATTCTATACGACTGAAGCAATGACGAACAGAACATGGACCAATACAAACCAGGACCTCCGACATTTTATCAATTCTATGGCAATTCGTGGATACCACTACAAACTCTGCAAAACCAGGATCTTTCATGAACCGGACGAGAGTTGTGTGTGTACACTGTGTAATTTGACTTGTTCTCGTTACCATGTCGTGGAATACTTTAAGAGAAATAGGCCTATAATTGACTTATGTTTAAATGACATGTAATCGCTTTATATACACAAATTGTGTGCTATTAAATTATATATATATATATATATATATATATATATTAAATTATATATATAAATGCTAAACGTCAACATTACTGTTCCGTCATTAAACCTGAAGCGACTTATGCTTGTGAAACACTATTTAAATTGAACACCAAAGCAACAACTGATACACTGCAAAAGGTTGACAAAAGGATACTCAGAACAATAATTAATAAAAAACATCAGGTGAATTAACAATGGAGATTATTGCCTAATGCAGTGGTTTATAGGGAAAGTGAATCTATAATAGGTACGATGAGAAAAAGAAGAATTGCCTTTTTCTGTCATATTTCTAGATTAAATGATAATAGGATAATAAAACAACTATTTAATTACTTTTGGAAAAGTAAAACAAAAAATAATTGGTTTAAAGAAGTTCAGAATGATTTAGAAGAGCTGAATATTATATTGAAGCAAATTGAAAATAGATAAGAAAAAAGGATTCTCAAGAACAAACAAATAAGATTGTCATTAAAAACTGTACAACACAAACAATATGTCATATCTGATGAAGAAAGGGCAGCCAGGTCAGCCAAAATGAAGAGGTTTTGGGAAAGGAAGAAGATGATGCAAGCTAAATCTTCAGTTAATTCTTTGTTAACATAAATGTATTGATTTAAGTGTTCCAATGTGGGCGTAAACTATGTAAATAAATAATAAAATAATAAAAGATGATTGTAAGGCATATAATAAGATCCCGATATCTACAAATACTTAAAACGGCTAAACCAGCCAGGAGCTGAGGCAACGTAATCAAATAAACAATCATAACAGAAAAATTTAAGGTTACATCCATAAGGTACAAAAAATAACACAGACCTGGCACTAATTCAACGCACCCACACATGCACAAGTAGAGACCAGATGCGCAAGGAAACATAAAATACAGAATCAAGACACACCGCAATAAAAACCACAGTAGCATGAGGGAAGTGAGTCAAAGGCTCATGAGCTCGATCTGAGAGTCCAGATCAAATAATCAGGGCGGCTGCAATAATTAAACCACAAATATACTATGGAACATATTCATATCACTCTTGTTAGCGAACATTGTACGGAATTAGAGTTTTAAATATACATCACAACATGACCTCAAGAAAGAAGTCGCAGTAGTAGAGAAAGAAACAGGTCTCAAATAAATAATCTTTATAATCAAACAACATCACACACACCTCTATCAAAACGGGTCAGTGTTACTTTTTTTTACGTAGGAACAAGTAAATTATAAAGTAAAGGAAAAAGTGAAAACTAATCCACCACAATAAAAATAAAGAACAAAGAACATAACAGGGATCACAAGGAACACTAGCCTACCATAGTTGTGGCAAGCCAAGGAAAGTAGTAAAAGAATTAAATACCTGAAATAAGAATCCACACATATTAACAGATCCTGTACGTTGACTCAAAGCAGAGAGCCACGTATGGAAAAGTATAAATCTTTTTAAAGTACCATTTAAATGATACGAAACACATTTCTTAGCTCTGCCTCTCCATCCTTTTAACCAAGGCTTCCATTCTTTTCTCAAAGAGATCATACAAAATATAAGTTTGGTTAGAAAATAATGCTTTGGAAATTCACAATGTAATGAGGCGCCATTTGTCATAACCGGGAGGAAGTAGATGTCAAGTCAGAAAACAGTTACCATATTCAAATAACAGACATATTATTATGATATCGATATCAGGGAATAGAATAACAAGACCATTTGAGGAATAAAATATTAAGACCACTCGGTGTAGCACAGTATTATGTTTCCGATTTGGAGATGCAGACACACTTGATCATCGATCATGATTACAAGAGATGTATAGGATAGCCGGTGTTAATGCGGTTTCTTTCACTGTTACGTACTTTAGGGGATTGGAACATCTGCGGTCATCAGCCCTATCCTGAAGTGAAGGTGGAAATGACCTGACAATCTGTGTAGGTGCAGAGTCTGTGCGAGTGTGTGATATAATAACTATTCGAGCGTAAGTTTGGGATATGCGCTCCGATACGTGAAATATGCGACGATATCCATTTTGCATCGCATTAAGGTAAAATGATAATCGCAAATTCGTGTTAACGTGTTCAAAAACATAGTTCTTTACGACAACGAAAGAATGTAGTTGCCACCCCTCTCCTACATCGTGGAGAAAACATTACATTTTATTCCATTTATCCGGACGAAACAAAGAATTATATCAATTATTAAAACAAGCAATTTGTACAAGCATTGTTGTCTTGTATGTTCAACCATTGTCCCGTTTCCCTACGGGATCGGGTATGAGGTTACATGAATCTGTCGTGGCGGGTTTTATGACCGGATGCCCTTTCTGACGCCAACATCATTAGAGGAGCTAATGAGATGAAATGAATGACGTGATATATTACAGTAGGGAGAGAGTGAAACCCGGTGCCGACACATAGTCTACTCCTGTCGAATAGCACCAAGGCGTCTGCTCAAGTCTTAACGTCCCCATCCGATGGACGAATAACCATCAACAGCGTCATATGCACTCACTCCCTATGAGCACTGCGGAGAGGCTTTTGGCATGCAATCTAGTGATTACAAATTGAATACCACCACCTCCCCTACCCTGCCGGCCAACATTCTGATGGTGAAAATGTTTTCGAACAACGGGACGCGAACCGGCTAACCTTGGTGTCAGACCATTTAGACTTCAGAGCCTTAACGATCATGGCCAGGTGGGCCGACAATCCTTGTTGTCTTAACAGCTAATTATTTCCTTTAGTTTATTTTATTATTAAGGGGAGTATAAATGGCCAATTTGGTGAAAATGTTTAATTTACGTTTTTATGCGGAAATATTATTAGAAATTTGCCGATTAATCTGCTGGATGATTTATTAAATTCGGTTGAGTGGAAGTATATTTAATTTAATTTAATTCAATTTAAATAGTTTCATAGGACAGTTTTAGGATTTCATAAACCATTGGTCAGTTATACATTTATATCTCAAGAAGGCTGTGGCTTTATTAAACTTCTAGCGAGAATCTTGCTGCACAAGTTGGTAGAACTGTCATAAAAGTTGTGTTTCTTGTTTAAGTTGTGCTTGAGAGATTATAGGTGTGGAGCTGGAGTACTGGGCCGTTGCCTACGAGATATACAAGGCCTGGAAATAGCTACTAATTTGACGCTGAAAAAGCGGCCCGACCGTGTTCACTGTTTGGCCGCTACATGTCAGGTTTCCGGTCTGTTCTTGGCAGACTTTAACATTGTGATATGCGGAGTAATTGTGATGCTGTGTTGATTTTGTGCAATTTATTGTGAATATTGTTTCTGTCGGTGAGTGTCTGTGAGTTTAAGAAGAAGGTGCACTGTTGTGTACCTTTCTGTATTTCGGATGACACTAAAAAAGCAAGAAAATTCACGTTCCATAGTTTCCCTTCCGAGTGCGGTTTAAGGGAGAAATGGAAGAAAACTATTTCCAGGCAAGGTGATATAGTAGGATCTGTTTAGGTACCTAGCAATTCTCATAAAACAGATTTCAGTGTAAGCACATCAATCAAACTTCCTTCTGTTTTCATTGTGTATCCTGTTCACAAACAGGAAAATGTCAAACGCAGGAAGCGCGGCTGTGAGCTTGCATCCGGTAGATGAATCCCACTGTCGGCAGCCCTGAAGATGGTTTTCCGTGGTTTCCCATTTTCACACCAGGCAAATGCTGGGGCTGTACATTAATTAAGGCATAAGGGGATAAACTTGGGAGGAGGACCAGTTCCTTGCCCAGGCGGCTTCACCTGCTATGCTGGAAAGGGGCCTTGTGGGGAGGGGGAATAGGAAGATTGGAAGTGATAGGCAAGGGAGAGAGAAGGAAGCTTTTTTTCCTATTTGCTCTACGTCGCAACGACACAGGTAGGTCCTATGGCGACGATGGGACAGGAAAGGCCTAGGAGTGGGAAGGAAGCGGCCATGGCCTTGATTAAGGTACAGCCCCAGCCCCTTAAGTTAGGTACTATCCCGGCATTTGCCTGGAGGAGAAGTGGGAAACCACGGAAAAACACTTCCAGGATGGCTGAGCTGGGAATCGAACCTCTACTCAGTTGACCTCCCAGGGCGAGTGGACCCGTTCCAGCCCTCGTACCAGTTTTCAAACTTCGTGGCAGGGCCGGGAATCGCACCCGGACCTCCGGGAGTGACAGCTAATCACACTAAACACTACACCACAGAGGCGAACACAAATTTAATTTTACGGGAAGAAAAAAGAGAAATATGGGTAAACGCCGCTAAATATAGCGTAACGGGCATAACATCGCTCACCAAACAGCGGCTTCGATGCGAATGTCAAAATATCAGATGTGCGGAGGAAGGATTGGATCGCTGATAATTGGTGAAAGGGCGATTAAACCGAAAGTTATTTATGACCGCAATCACGATCTGCTTATCGGATACTCTGTGGCACAATTAAAGGAATCGGTAAGATGTGACAAACTCGCTATCAGATTTCTCTACTTCTTTCGTAAATTACTTATTTCGTTTAACCCGCCATCGGTATCGTTGTTAGGTAGCCCCTAACGAAAACATTGCTTATTAAGAAAAGTTTTTTGTTTTAAGACTCGAACTTTTCAAACTCCAGGTATTCTCAAATGAGTATATGAGTCACATGTTTTCCTTCGTTATGCGATGATTCCCGCACACGTGTCACGTGGAGGAGTGGGGGAAGTGCGTTCTGTCTCGCGTGTTAGTCCGCGCCTCGCTACGATACCTTTGGCGCCACAGTCTTTGCGTATTCCGTGCTGGTGTAATGTTTTAATAAATTGTATCACAGTGAAATTATAATGGCTAATATGCCTAGTGAATCTCTTATTTTGAGCTGGATTGAAGAATCTTGCCCTGGAAATCGTAAAGCCACATCTCTTGAAGTAGTATAATACAAGGATTCGGGCGCCACCACCTCCTCCGGGCTCCCAGGGGTCCCTCCACCACCCGCGGGAAATTTGAATTTTGGCGGGAAATTTGAATTTGTAAACAAAGCCACGTGCTTTTTGACAGCTGTCATCGACAACAACGCATCGCTAACCTCACTGCTGCCATCTTGACGGGCCTAAACCTCAGTAGTGCCAACTTAACCTAACTAGCGCGAGGTAAACAAAGCCACGTGTTTTTTGACAGCTACGTGCTTTTTGACAGACAACAACACATCGCTAACCTCACTGCTGCCATCTTGACGGGCCTAAACCTGAGTAGTGCCAACTTAACCTAACTAGCGCGAGGTAAACAAAGCCACGTGTTTTTTGACAGCCACGTGCTTTTTGACAGACAACAACGCATCGCTAACCTCAGTACTGCCATCTTGACGGGCCTAAACCTCAGTAGTACCAACTTAACCTAACTAGCGCGTGGTAAACAAAGCCACGTGCTTTTTTGACAGCTGTCATCCGCCATCTTTAAACTACAGAGCACCGTGCTGCCCTCTTTATCGCAGTAGCTACAAATTCGTCACCTGTCATCGGCAGTGCTGCCATCTTGACGGGCCTAAACCTCAGTGATACCAACTTAACCCCACTAGCGCGAGATAAACAGTTCCACGTGTTTTTTGACAGCTGTCATCCGCCATCTTTAATCTATAGAGCAGTGCTGCCCTCTTTAGCTACTTACCTTTGAAATGTGGTACGTCACAGCTGTCATCCGCCATCTTGCATCGCAAACCTCAGTGCTGCCCTCTTTAGCTAGATACCTTTGAAATGCGGTGGCGGCAAATTCCACGTGCTCTTGTTTGGAAACAAAGCCACGTGCTTTTTTGACAGCTGTCATCCGCCATCTTTAATCCACAGAGCACCGTGCTGCCCTCATGCGGGGCAATTTCGTTAGCTGTCATCCGCCATCTTTAATGAACAGAGCACCGTGCTGCCCTCATGCGGGACAATTTCGCTAGCTGTCATCCGCCATCTTTAATGAACAGAGCACCGTACTGCCCTCATGCGGGAAAATTTCGCTAGCTGTCATCCACCATCTTTTAATGAACAGAGCACCGTGCTGCCCTCATGCGGGGCAATTTCGTTAGCTGTCATCCGCTATCTTTTAATGAACAGAGCACCGTGCTGCCATCTTTGTGTTGGCATCTTTATTCTTTGACATGTGGTGGCGGCAAGTTCTACATCCACAATCTGAGAGCACCGTGACGTACTCTTCGTTGTGGCGGACAATTTAAAAAAGAACATCGAACACGCATTGCTGTAAAACATATTTTTAATCCCAAGAGAATCGAACCCGAGACTGCCGGGTGAGAGGCAAGCACACTAAACCAAATCGTAGGAGCTGGCAATTCTCTTTCTATATAATAATTTCATGTAGCTATTTCTAGCCAAGTGCAGTCTAAAAATAAATCCTAGTCTTGTTACATCAGGAAGGGTAACTGGCTAAATCCTGGTCTTTCAGCGTCAGGAAGGGCAACCGGTCGTACCGTAAAACAATAGTGTATGATGTAAGAGGCTAGATACTGCTTTTTAAAATTCTAAGAAGAGCATCTAGCTGTAAAACCCCAATTCTCGTGTTAAAAAGAGCATCTAGTTGTAAAACAGATTCTTAATCCCAGTTCTTTGACGTTAGGAAGGGCGACCGACTGTAAAACAATAGTGTATGATGTAAGAGGCTAGATACTGCTATTTAAAATCCTAGGATGCCATCCAATTGAAAAACAGATTCTTGTGTCAGGAAGGGCAACCGGTCGAAAACAATAGTGTATGATGTAAGAGGCTAGATACTGCTATTTAAAATCCTACGAGGGCATCCAGTTGTAAAAGATATTCTTGTGATTTAAAATCTCGCGTCAGGAAGGGCAACCGGTCGTACCGTAAAACAGTAGTGTATGATGTAAGAGGCTAGATACTGCTTTTTGAAATCCTAGAAGGGCATCCTATTGTAAAACGGATTCTTGTGATTTAAAATCTCGCGTCAGGAAGGGCAACCGGTCGTAAAACAGATTCTTGCGATTTAAACTCTTGCGTCAGGAGGAGGCACTCGGCTGTAAAACATATTTTTAATCCCGGCCCTGCTACGTTAGGAACCACATCTAGCTGTATAAACAGGAGCTCCAAACATTTACAGTTTTAAGCTTTAAGAACGGGTTATGGGTTACATTTTTTGTTCTACCCCATAGAACACTATCTTTGAAGTTGTATCGGTGCAGTTAGTCAGAGCGGAGTGCGGAATGCATGCGTTGGCTGAAATTGCACACTCGGCTTCCGGCTGTACTAACCTTGAACGAGGACACTGCGTGCTGATAAGCCACTTGTAACTCACGGGGCGTTTTCTTAGGCGCGTAGCATTTAGCTCGTGTAAGTTCCCCACATAAAATATTATGATTGTACGGAGAGGTTAAAACCCAGTACTAGCACATAGCCTATCCCTATCGAAAGAGCCTGCACGGTGCCGGCATATAGGCTACTCCTGTTGAAGGAGCCTGTACAAGGTTTAACACCCCCATCAACAGCCCTTACTTAATGCTGGCTTTTTTGCACGCCCTCGAAAGTACCTAAGAATGTAATATACTACCGTAGGGAGAGGGTAAAACCCGGTGCCGGCACATAGCCTACTCCTACCGAAGAAGCCTTTACAAGGCTTAACACCTCCATCCGACAGATGAATCACCATCAACATCTTATACGCACAATCATTTTCGAAGGAGTCTGCATAAGGTTTAACGCCCCCATCAACAGCCCTTACTTAATGCTGGCTTTTTGCATGCCCTCGAAACTACCTAAGAATGTAATATACTACAGTAGGGAGAGGGTAAAACTCGGTGCGGCACATAGCCTACTCCTACCGAAGAAGCCTGCACACAGCTTATCGCCTCCATCCGACAGATGAATCGCCATCAACATCTTGTACTCACAATCATTTTCGAAGGAGTCTGCACAAGGTTTAACGCCCCCATCAACAGCCCTTACTTAATGCTGGCTTTTTGCACACCCCACCTCTTAGATCCTACACCAAATTTTTACGACCGGTTACCCTTCCTGACGTTAAAGGACTAGGATTTTAAATCGCAGTATACGCGATAAATTTGTTGTAGCGTGTTTAATAACTAGATATCCCGGTACCGGCACATAGCCTACTCCTACTGAAGAAGCCTGCACAAGGCTTATCGCCTCCATCCGACAAATGAATCACCCTCAACACTCTTGTACCCGCAATCATTCTCGCTACTTCGGGAGATAGCGGGCTCGAACCCCTACTGTCGGAAGCCGTAAAAATAGCAAATGCTAGGCGAGGGACCTGCGTGATCGTCATAACGTGTAATTACATGATCTAGCTAAATGTAGTTTTAGCTCAATACCTTTATGTGCCTACAGGTAAGGAATACCGCGGATGTAGCTTAGTACCCTCCCGTTTAAGTCCAGAGGTCGAGGATCGCGCGCTAACTTTCTAAGGCTCGATCCGCTGCAGAACTCTTAAATTCTGACACCTCGGCATCAACAGCAGGTTCGACCCCGGCTTAAATATATCAGCCTGCGGAACTCAGCGTAAGACCCTCAGGAGAGCTCTTGTTGCATAAACATTTCGTTCCGACTGTACTGCAAACGTCAGCAATTCTTGATATCCGCTTGGTAATAAAGAGCATATTTACTCGCTGCAGTCTGCGTGAAGCGCTCACAGTTCTTTGTATGTGTTTATTACGTGCACATCTCCCGTCTAAGTACTGTCCGCTGTGAATATTATTCTTCAGCCTTTAGCTTAAGGTAAGCCTGAACTGTTAGTTACTGTTTGCAAAGCAACTTCTACGCTAGGTAATAGACATCTACATTAATACATGTTTGTTCTTTTCTTTCTAGGTACAACTAGAATATTATAATTCGAGTTACAGGCTTGAAAGTACGCATTTTATTCATCCGAGTAACAGTCTGCAGCACGTGCATTTTTAAGGTACGTTTTCGAACTTTGAGTTGTAAAGATAGCTAGGTTAGCTGATGTACCCTACACTACATTCATATATGTTTGTTCTTTTCTTTTTAGGTACAACTAGAATATTATCATTCGAGTTACAGGCTTGAAAGTACGCATTTTATTCATCCGAGTAACAGTCCGCAGCACGTGCATTTTTAAGGTATGTTTTCGAACTTTGAGTTGTATAGATAGCTAGGCTAGCTGATGTATCCTACACTACATTCATATATGTTTCTTCTTTTTAGGTACGACCAGAATATTATCATTCGAGTTTCAGGATTGAACGCACGCATTTTATTCATCCGAGTAACAGTTTGCAGTGCGAAGATTTTAAGGTATGTCTGACCTCTATACGTTGAAACTTGGTTTCTTCCGAACATCGTAACTTTAAGCTAATGATAAATAGTTGTTCTCTTCAATCCTCATGCTATAGACGAGGTTAATCTTATAATTTCAAACTCACAGCAATGTCCGACCTCTATACGTTGAATCTCGGTTTCTTCCGAACATCGTAACTTTAGTCTATTGATAAATAGTCGTTCTCTTCAATCCTCATGCTATAGACGAGGTTAATTTTATAATTTCAAACACACATAGCTATGTCTGACCTCAACAGGCTGAAACTTTGTTTCTTCTAAAACATCATAACTTTAGTCTATTGATAAATAGTTATTTTCTTTAAGCTGCATGTCATAGAAGAGGTTAATCTTATAATTTCAAACTCACAGCAATGTCCGACCTCTATACGTTGAAACTTGGTTTCTTCCGAACATAGCAACTTTAGTCTATTGATAAATAGTTGTTCTCTTCAATGTTTTATGCTATAGACGAGGTTAATCTTATAATTTCAAACTCACAGCTATGTCTGACCTCTATACGTTGAAACTTGGTTTATTCCGAACATCATAACTTTAGTCTATTGATAAATAGTTGTTCTCTTCAATCCTCATGCTATAGACGAGGTTAATCTTATAATTTCAAACTCACAGCCATGTCTGACCTGTACAGGTTCAAACTTGGTTTCTTCCGAACATAGAAACTTTAGTCTATTGATAAATAGTTATTCTCTTCAATCTTTTATGCTGTAGAAGAGGTTAATCTTATAATTTGAAACTCACAGCCATGTCCGACCTGTACAGGTTCAAACTTGGTTTCTTCCGAACATCGTAACTTTAGACTATTGATAAATAGTTGTTCTCTTCAATCCTCATGCTATAGACGAGGTTAATCTTATAATTTCAAACTCACAGCCATGTCTGACCTGTACAGGTTCAAACTTGGTTTCTTCCGAACATAGCAACTTTAGACTATTGATAAATAGTTGTTCTCTTCAATCCTCATGCTATAGACAAGGTTAATCTTATAATTTCAAACTCACAGCTATGTCTGACCTCTATACGTTGAAACTTGGTTTCTTCCGAACATCATAACTTTAGTCTATTGACAAATAGTTGTTCTCTTCAATCCTCATGCTATAGACGAGGTTAATCGTATAATTTCAAACTCACAGCTATGTCTGACCTCTATACGTTGAAACTTGGTTTCTTCCGAACATCGTAACTTTAGTCTATTGATAAATAGTTGTTCTCTTCAATCCTCATGCTGTAGACGAGGTTAATCTTATAATTTCAAACTCACAGCCATGTCTGACGTCTATACGTTGAAACTTGGTTTCTTCCGAACATCGTAACTTTGGTCTATTGATAAATAGTTGTTCTCTTCAATGTTTTATACTGTAGAAGAGGTTAATCTTATAATTTGAAACTCACAGCCATGTCCGACCTGTACAGGTTCAAACTTGGTTTCTTCCGAACATAGCAACTTTATTCTAACGATAAATAGTTGTTATCTTCAGTCAGCATGCTGTAGAAGAGGTTAAACTTATAATTTCAAACTTTCAGCGATGTCTGACTTCTATAGGTTGAAACTTGGTTTCTTTCGAACATAGCAACTTTCGCCTAATCTCTATTGGTCGTTCTCTTTTCAGATGTTCCCCTGCTGTGAGGAATGCAATGTAACGTTTACAAGGCGAGATAGCTTCATGCGCCATATGAAATCAAAACACCCTAGCATAACATCTGCTTTATGTAAAGTTTGTAGTGTGTATTTCGCTAACGTAGAGCGATACGAGGCTCACTTAGTAGAAGCGCATCAGGTATCTACTTGCCCTCAGGTAATAGGAGAAAAGCGTACAAAAACGGATGTAGCTGTAGAAAGTACTAGTAGTAAAAAACTAGAAAAATCATGAACTTGAAACTATTCACTGCCAGCACTGTAACACTGATGTACCATCTTCACATTTTCAGGGGCACTTACGGAGTAATGCACATAAAAATAATGCGTGTAGAAGTGGTAGTAACGCAAACATCGAGGAAATTAATACAGCATTTAAAAGTAGGATTTATAGTTACAGAATTCGCCCCAGTCAAAAGTTTCAGAGCACTTCAAACTTTTTAAATTGTGTTCAACCAGATGTACAACAGCTTCTTGCTAAATCTTTGTCCAATCATAATTTATTTAAAGTTAATTTTGAACTTTTCGCCTTGTACATTAAAAGCACGGATGAATCCGAAATAACGGACATTAAATCATTTAATACGAAGAATTTTGTCATAAGTGAGTCGACTAATTTTGGTGATGTACTTAGGGATGTCTCTAACATTATTTCAACTAAGAGCGAGGCATTTCAGGAAAAGGAATCAGGGTGGGCTTTAGTTGAAATAATGTATCTAGAAGTTAACATCAATAAGTATAATCCCATGCGAGGTTCATCGTACATCGAGCTGCCGACATGGGTTCAGCGAAAAGAAGCTGTTGTAAACATCCAAAACAATGACGAGGCATGTTTTGCATAGGCGGTGATGTCGGCTTTAAATCCTGTGAAACGGAATGTAGCGAATAGAACATCATCGTATCCACACTATTCAACGCAGCTAAATTTCGATTGTATAGAATTTCCTGTGCAGATAAAGCATATTAAGCGCTTTGAGGAACTAAATAACATCAGCATTAATGTGTATGGTGTAGAGAAAAAATCTGTAGTAGGTCCTCTGTATTATACATGTCATAAGAAGAGTACTCATGTTAACTTACTCTATATCGAAAACAGTGAAAATAGCCACTTTTGCTGGGTTAAAATCTGAGTAGACTTGTTGGTAGTCAGTTGTCAAAAGATAGGTGTAAAAAGTGGCTATGTGATGGATGCTTGCAGTATTTTAGAACTGAAGATCAATTAACGAAGCATTCCAAGAATGACTGCAATCATGTACGTACAGAGATACCTACTACAGGCAATAATGTTTTAAAATTTACGAATTTTCACAAGCAGATGTGGGTACCGTTCGTGATTTATGCAGACTTTGAAGCCATCCTCACGCCATGCAACACATGCTTACCTAATCCTGACAACTCTTTCACTAATACTACGCACATGCATGTCCCGTATAGCTTCGCGTATTACATCAAGTGTAGTTATGATAGTACGCTTAACAAGTTAGAGCTGAATCGAGGACCTGATGCTGCTAAAGTATTTTTAGAAAGACTTGAAAGTGATGCAGTTCGTCTTGGTCGTATTCTAAATAGTAATATTCCTATGAAGCTACTCACCGAAATTCAGTTAAATGATCATGAACGTGCTACAAAGTGTAGCATTTGTGATGGGGAATTTTCCGAAAATGACCCTAAAGTTTTTGATCATGATCATTTAACTGGTTTCTACAAATGTGCCGCTCATTATAGCTGTAATCTTAAGTACAGAGTTCCTAAATTTATCCCTGTAATTTTTCATAACTTATCTGGTTACGACTCTCATTTCATCATTTCACAATTTGGAGCTTCAGATGAAAATGTAAATATAATCCCTCAGAATAAAGAGCGGTACATTGCGTTTGTAAAGTCTGTAAAAGTAGATGCGGAGCATTCTATAAAACTGAGATTCCTTGACTCGTTTCTCTTTATGGCGAGTAGCCTCGATAAACTTTCTAGTCATTTACAGCCAGAACAATTTACGGAAATTCGACGCGTTTTTTCCGAAGAAGCGCAGTTTAATTTACTTCGGCGTAAGGGTGTTTTTTGTTATGAATATCTTGACTGCTTAGAACGCCTCGAAGAACGTGCCTTACCATCGAAACAATCCTTTTTCAGCTCGCTGAATTCAGCAGATATTAGTGATGATGACTATTTACATGCACAACATACCTGGGGGCAGTTCCACATTCAAACGCTAGGTGAATACTCCGACTTATATTTAAAGACGGATGTACTTTTGTTAGCTGATGTTTTTGAAAATTTTCGCTGTGTTTGTAAGAAAACCTACAGCCTTGACCCATGTCAGTATTTTACTGCGCCTGGGTTAAGTTGGGATGCGATGTTAAAATACACGCAGGTGAATTTAGAACTGCTAACTGATATTGATATGGTGCACTTTATAAAATCATCTATTCGAGACGGTCTAAGTCAGTGCAGCGGGCGGTATTCCAAGGCAAATAATAAGTACATGCCGAGTTTCGATTCTAGTCAGGAATCTCAGTATATCGTTTATCTCGATGCTAATAATCAGTATGGGTGGGCGATGAGTCAGCATCTACCGGTGAGTGGTTTCCGCTGGCTAACGTAGTGCGAAATTGATGCTTTACAGCTGCACGCCCTAGGCGATGAAGCTGATAAAGGCTATTTCGTCGAAGTTGACTTACAGTATCCTAAAGAGTTACACACTTCTCAAAATGACTTACCGTTCTGCCCTGAAAATATGAAGTCCTCGTATATCGCATCAACGACGAAAATGCTAATTGCTAATTTGTGTGATAAATCTAAGTATATCATTCATTACCGAAATTTAAAACAGTGTTTGCAGCATGGTTTGAAGTTATCCAAAATTCATCGCGTACAAGTTTAAACTTGCTGTACTACGCTCACAGCGTACCTCTCCCTACAATATGTACAGTGAATTGTGATGTAAGACATGTTCGATAGAGATGTAGCTTGATAGAGGAAAAAGAGTAGCTTAGTAAGTATGCTGAGAAGATAATTTTTTTCTTTCTAAACAGTGCTCGATTCTAGTCGTGCAATGCAGTGTTCAACAACGTCGAACTATAAGCAGTATTATGTGTTCAAGTCTAAACTTGCAGGTACGTGATATGCATGCTGTCTTATGTGTAAGATCGCGTTGTATGTTCGATAAAGCTATGCCTTAACAGAGCAGGGAAAAGGAGGTTATAACAATCGCTATCTTACGCAAGCCGTTTAGAACCGTAGTCTTGTTTTCTTTTAGAACAGAGGTATTCCTTGACATGTTCTTTTTTAAATTGTCCGCCACAACGAAGAGTACGTCACGGTGCTCTCAGATTGTGGATGTAGAAATTGCCGCCACCACATGTCAAAGAATAAAGATGCCAACACAAAGATGGCAGCACGGTGCTCTGTTCATTAAAAGATAGCGGATGACAGCTAACGAAATTGCCCCGCATGAGGGCAGCACGGTGCTCTGTTCATTAAAAGATGGTGGATGACAGCTAGCGAAATTGTCCCGCATGAGGGCAGCACGGTGCTCCGTTCATTAAAGATGGCGGATGACAGCTAGCTAATTTATCCCGCATGAGGGCAGCACGGTGCTCTGTTCATTAAAGATGGCGGATGACAGCTAACGAAATTGCCCCGCATGAGGGCAGCACGGTGCTCTGTGGATTAAAGATGGCGGATGACAGCTAGCGAAATTGTCCCGCATGAGGGTAGCACGGTGCTCTGTCCATTAAAGATGGCGGATGACGGCTGACGAAATTGCCCGCATGAGGGCAGCACGGTGCTCTGTCGATTAAAGATGGCGGATGACAGCTGTCAAAAAAGCACGTGGCTTTGTTTCCAAACAAGAGCACGTGGAATTTGCCGCCACCGCATTTCAAAGGTATCTAGCTAAAGAGGGCAGCACTGAGGTTTGCGATGCAAGATGGCGGATGACAGCTGTGACGTACCGCATTTCAAAGGTAAGTAGCTAAAGAGGGCAGCACTGCACTATAGATTAAAGATGGCGGATGACAGCTGTCAAAAAAAACACGTGGGTTTGTTTATCTCGCGCTAGTGAGGTTAAGTTGGTAGCACTGAGGTTTAGGCCCGTCAAGATGGAAGCACTGCCGATGACAGGTGACGAATTTGTAGCTACTGCGATAAAGAGGGCAGCACGGTGCTCTGTAGTTTAAAGATAGCGGATGACAGCTGTCAAAAAAGCACGTGGCTATGTTTACCAAACAAGAGCACGTGGTCATGACGTCACGGTCACGTAATCAATCCTTAGCTCTACGTCGTTAAGAGCAGCATTAGGATTAGCTATGTTTAAAAATCTTAGGAACAGAGCAGCAGTATGAATAGCCATGTTTTAAAGCGTGTAGACATCACCTATCGATTTTACATGCATCGACTCTCGTACTAAACTTCTTCCGCTAGATCGTGGTGCTATCTTAGCATAACCTATACGCATGACCTTAAAGTACAATGAATAGTCATGTTTCAAAGCGTGTACGTATCAACTATCTATTTTGCATGTATCGAATCTCGTACTGAACTTCTTCAGGTAGATTGTGCTGGTATCTTAGCATAACTTATACACATGAACTTAAAGTACAAAGAATAGCCATGTCTTCTTGACGGACCCTAACCTCACTTTGAAGGACAATAGAGCGTCGCTAACCTCACTGCTACCATCTTTACGGCAGTAAACCTCAAGACTGCCACCTTATGCATGTTATAGCGCGGAATTTAAAATCCAACAGCAGAACGTCGCTAACCTCACTCTTGCCATCTTGATGGGCTTAAACCTTACTGTTGCTACCTTGGTTATACGCTTTTGTGTTAGTTTACTGTTAATCGCAAAGCTGTTCGCATCATCGAAGTTGAGAGTAACAAATGTCGAGTAGATTTAAAGAAGAATCTGTTAGCAGAAGATAAAAGTCCGTCATGGAAAAACCTATTCCTAGGTATATTTGCGAAGAGTGTAGAAAAGCATTTTCCCGAAGCTATCACAGGAGACGTCATGAGATATCATGTAGGACGATTTTTCAATGCAAACATTGTAGAAGAGAGTTCAAGAACGCATACAACGCTCAACGACATGAAGCCGCGTGTAATGTAGCTTCATCGGGAACAAAATACAAAGAGCTCGACCATATTCCAGCGAACACTGATTTATGTTTAAAAAGTACACCTCTGCGAGAGATTTTTCTCCCTTGTTGTCTAGGCCTGCTGTAAGTTCTGTTACTGAGCACAAACTTCCAGATAAAGAGAGGCAAGATCATGATTATGATAATAAGGATAATGATGTTGATCAAAACAGTAGTAAAGGGAAAGTAGAAGAAGAAGAAAATTCATTGCTATTACAGCTTGATGATTTTACTTCATTTCCTAAGCCTACTACACGTTCTGTCGAAGTGCAAACATCTCAAGAAGAGATGCAAGGTAAAGAAGAAGGAAATTTCAACGCTTCATCGCTATCGAAACAAGTTATGTTTGTACCTAGAAACGCTACTGCTGAAGCACGTATTATATCAAAACAAGTCCCTGCACATCAACTGTCTGCATATAGACTCAAAGTTCACAACAAGCCTCTGTTACCCTATGTAGATATAAGGTACTGTAAAGACCCCAACGTACTGGTAAAACGTTTACAACTGCTAAGAGCCTATCATGATGCTGGTTACACACAGTACAGAGAAGATATTTTTGAAATAGAGCATGAATTACGTCGTGTTGGTATTATTAAGTAAGCGCTTACCCTCACCTAAGTCATCCATCTGTAGTATATAGTCGATCGAGTAGCTATTTTCGTATAGATTATTTCCCAACATTCTCCCTTCCTTAGGGTGTTAACTCCGCCTCTAGTTGTAGAGCCGGTCTCAAGCCCGGATAAGGAGAGGAGAGGCACCCTAGCCCTTTAGCCCTTTAGCCCATTATCCCTTTAGCCCTTTAGCCCTTTAGCCCATTAGCCCTTTTGCCCTTTTGCCCATTAGCCCTTTAGCCTATTAGCCCTACAAGGAATGTGCGGTAATCTAATCTTCTTAGAACAAAGGTATCCCCTGACATGTTGTATCGAGTACAGTGTTCTGTTCTACTTATTTAGTGTTCTAAACACTTCAATCAATGTTCCGATCACATGATAAAGTTAACAGCATAGAGTGCAGTGTTCGATTCTAGTCTTGTTATGTTTCTTTTGTGATTTGCAAGTCTAAACATGCATAATGACGTCATCACTGCAGCACGTGCTTACTCTAGCTATCCCGATGCAGGTTTATGCCTTGACATAAGAGGAGGCCTTAACAGCTTATGTATAGCCGCTATTGTTTAAAGATAGCTGCTGTTAAGAAAAAGCACGTAGAATTTTTCAAATTACATTTCAAAGGTATGAGGTTTAGTGCTGTAAAGATACCTGCACGATGCAAAGCTAGCTTTCTTCATCAGAGCAGCCACCATCTTGTGTGAGCACCTCTAGACCGTATCATAAGGAGCTGTGTATAGTCACCGTCTTGTCGCTGCTACCTTGCGCAAGCACCCCTAGGGCGTCTCATAAGAGCAGCAGCCATCTTGTGCAAGCGCTCTTAAGCTGCCTCATAAGAAGCTATGTATAGCCCCCATCTTGTAGAATTAGATAGCTGCCAATGCCAAAGGGCCTAAGTAGGGATTGAACCGTCGATCTCATCATTAGACTATGTTTTTTTCTTGTTCCTGATACTGCAAACCTAGGTATCAGGTTTTGCTCTACGATGCACCGTTTTCGAGATATTTAACATTTTGCATTTAAGCCCCAAATTTAATGAATCGAACCTACACAGCACGTTATACTCTCTACCATAGCTAAACCTGATCATGTTACGAATACTTGCTTCAATACAAGCTATAACAGAGCGAATGCCAAAGGGCCTAAGTAGGAATCGAACCGTTGATCTCATCATTAGACTATGTTTTACTTGTTCCCCATACTGCGAACCGAGGTATTGGGTAGAAAAATTTTGTCCGTTTTGCTCTACGATGCACCGTTTTCGAGATATTTAACATTATGCATTTGAGCCCCAAATTTAATGAATCGAACTAGCACAACACGTTAGCCTCTAAGCTAAGAGCAGCAGCCATCTTGCGCAAGCACCCTTAAGGCGTCTCATAAGGAGACGTGTATAGCCGCCATCTTGTGTCCACCATCTTGCGCAAGCATCCTTAGGGCGTCTCAAGCCATCTTGTGCAAGGACACTTAAGCCGTCCCATAAGAGCAGTCGCTATCTTGAGCAAGCATCCCTAGGGCATCTCATAAGGAGCCATGTATAACTACCATCTTGAGCAAGCATCCCAAGGGCGTCTCATAAGAACCTGTGTATAGCAGCCATCTTCCGTAAGCACCCTTAAGGAGTCATGTATAGCCGCCATCTTATGCAATTAGCGTCGAGAGAGGGCCGCTGTAGAATTTCTCTTTTTAAATTATCCACCACCACATTTCAAAGGTATCTAGCTAAAGATGGCAGCACTGCGGATGACAGGTGACGAATTTACATCTACTACGATAAAGAGGGCAGCACGGTGCTCTCTGGATTAAAGATGGTGAATGACAGCTGCACGTGGCTATGTTTACCAAACAAGAGCACGTAGAATTTGCCACCACCACATTTCAAACTAAAAAGGGCAGCAATATGCTCTGTTGATTAAAGATGGCGGATGGTAGCTGTCAAAAAAGCACGTGAGTTTGTTTCCAAACAAGAGCACGTGGAATTTTTCAATTTGCCGCCACCACATTTCAAAGGTATCTAGCTAAAGATGGCAGCACGGTGCTCTCTTGATTAAAGATGGTGGATGATAACTAGCAGAACTTTTCAAATTGCCCGCTACTACGTGCTTAAGGTAGTAGCCATAAAGAGGGCAGCACGGTGTTCTGTGGATTAAAGATGGCGGATGACAGGTGATGAAATTGCCCGCATGATAGCAGCACGGTGCTCTGTTGATTAAAGATGGCGGATGACAGCTGCACGTGGCTTTGTTTCCAAACAAGAGCACGTGGAATTTGCCGCCACCACATTTCAAACTAAAGAGGGCAGCACTGTGCTCTATAGATTAAAGATGGCGGATGGTAGCTGTCAGAAAAAAGCACGTGAGTTTGTTTCCAAACAAGAGCACGTAGAATTTTTCAATTTGCCGCCACCACATAGAGGGCAGCACGGTGCTCTCTTGATTAAAGATGGCTGCTGTCACGTGGAATTGTCTGCCACCACAGGTATCTAGCTAAAGAGGGCAGCACTGAGGTTTGCGATGCAAGATGGCTGCTGTCAAAAAGCATTTTTCAAATTATCCGCAACCACATTTCAAAAGTAAGTAGCTAAAGAGGGCAGCACTGTGCTCTATAGATTAAATATGGCGGATGACAGCTGTCAAAAAACACGTGGCTTTGTTTACCTCGCGCTAGTTAGGTTAAGTTGGTAGCACTAAGGTTTAGACCCGTCAAGATGGCAGCACTGCCGATGACAGGTGACGAATTTTGCAGCTACTGCGATATAGAGGGCAGCACAGTGCTTTGTGGTTTAAAGATGGCGGATGACAGCTGTCAAAAAAGCACGTGGCTGTCAAAAAGCACGTGGCTTTGTTTACCTCGCGCTAGTTAGGTTAAGTTGGCACTACTGAGGTTTAGGCCCGTCAAGATGGCAGTACTGAGGTTAGCGATGCGTTGTTGTCGATGACAGCTGTCATAAAGCACGTGGCTTTGTTTACAAATCTATCAAAAAAGCACGTGGCTGTCAAAAAGCACGTGGCTTTGTTTACCTCATGCTAGTGAGGTTAAGTTGGCATTACTGAGGTTTAGGCCCGTCAAGATGGCAGTACTGAGGTCAGCGATGCGTTGTTGTCTGTTAAAAAGCACGTGGCTGTCAAAAAACACGTGGCTTTGTTTACCTCATGCTAGTTAGGTTAAGTTGGCACTAGTGAGGTTTAGGCCCGTCAAGATGGCAGCAGTGAGGTTAGCGATGCGTTGTTGTCGATGACGGCTGTCAAAAAGCACGTGGCTTTGTTTACAAATTCAAATCTCCCGCCAAAATTCAAATTTCCCGCTAAAATTCAAATTTCCCGCCAAAATTCAAATTTCCCGCGCCGCGGGCGGAGGAGGAGGCGGCAGAATCCCTGCATTATACTACTATAATCACTGTCGCCTGGCCCGAGATCAACTCTTATTGGTGGTCTGTTGGCTATGGCAGGAGGCAGTACGGCAGTATAATAATAAAAAACTAAAACAATAACATGCAGGTAGAGTACAATCGTGTCAGCAGACGGCAACTGTAACTTAAACAAACAACATATTACTTCCGCCCTGGTTTGCAACTCAGCGCAATCCTTTCTGAACACTGACCTCTCTGATGTTCTACTTAAGTTGCAACCCAGCTTTCATGCTACATCCACTGACGTGCCGGTGTGCAATTATTCTCCTTACGTTTCATTACTACTGTCCACTGTTAAACACCATTGTCTTGCTACACTTATTTTCTTTTACACTTTCTGGCAACTCTCGACATTAAATGAGCCCATCTCACTTGCCATTCCATACATTACCAGCCAAATATCACTATCTCCCTATTCATCCGCCAGCCTTGACTCATCACATATATTTCACAATCACTTAACTACCTTATACCATCCAACTCCACACATTAACTTAATCGCGAACCCTCGTGATTATTTACTAAGCCACCACACTTGTCATAACTTTGAATCGCACTCATCCTGCAACCTACTTGTATTCACCAACCAAAGTATCTCAACTATATCCACACAAGCTTCTCACCATATTAAGTTATACCACTACATTTTACCATCTCACTATATTAAATACACACTTCACCGCCTACTATTTTAACTACTTAATCGCTCTTATCTCAGTTACAAAGTAACACACACCCTCCACTATTCGCATGTGCTTAACCAATTTATTTACTACTGTTGCTTGTTTTTTACCTCTCGTCGTTACGCCTGCGTCCAATTTTGTTGTCTTATCCCACATTTCTTTTAGGCTCAAGCTTCTCCCTTTCGTCAAGGCACCTCGTGCTTCTGCTTTCTCCCTCCAAACCGTATTTTCATTTCGTTTATATACACTTGTCACATCTTGTGCTTCACCCCCCCCACATTCATTCCCTGTATCTTCTTTTCTCCTCTCGCACTGATCTCCGTCCTCATCTCCTTAAATATTGCCCTGGTCTCCCTCCTCATCTCAGTTGCTGGTTCCCTGGCTCCTTCTATGAACGATTCGAAGATAGACTGTGCGACCTCCTCTGTTCTGGTACTTTCTTTTAGGTGCAAGCTCTGTTCCAGTGCCCTATTTTCCTTGGTTTTTCTTTATCTCCGTGCAAGTCTTCACCAACCTTACTGTCTCTAAATAGCCTTTCTTCCACTCTCTTCGCCATTACTACTTCATTCTTCATATTCTCCTCCATTTCACGTAATTTCGTTACTGTCCAAAATTTGATCCATTGTCCATTGGTTACCACTTATAATTGACCCGTAATGTAGGCTCTTAACCCTTGCAATCTAGCCCTGACCAAGTGTTTTTTCAGTGTTTATTGTACCAGTAAGATAACCCGACTTTATGAATGAATTTTAAAGTTAGCGCGAAGTAGGTCTCAGGGCAATTCTGTGTAGTTTTTAGCTAGGGCTTGGTACAGGATGCAGGGTCCTATCTACAAGAAACATTTTAAATAGATTGAATAATAGTTTTATTCAGAAAATGCATTTCAAAGTGCACATCATCTTACTGTTGATAGTCGCTGTCTTCAACATCGCTCTTTGATGACCCGTGCTCCCAGTTCACCAGGCTGAACGGGGCTGGAATACGTTCTGGAAGTTGTCAATATTAGGTTGAGATAAGGCCGGAACATGCAGGTTGGTTTGATATGGGTTTGAGTCTCGAACTTTCGACGTTCTGGACGATCTACAACGTTCTCCGACGTTCTCTGACGATCTCCGACGATGTTGCGGGGTAATCACTCGTCACATAACTTATACGAATATCCAGAATTACACATTCCCCCGACACTTTGGTTTAACAGCACTGTTTCTTTTAATATGGTTGTGATATGCCGTCGAATTCACTCTGAATCTTGTAGATAGAATTTAAAAGTTCACTAAAGATGTAGATGCGAATACCATCGAGATTGGAAGAAAACAAAGCACAGATCATGAATGGAAACAATGAAACTAAAAATTTTTCACGCACTTGGCACAGTTCGTGGTGATTTTCCACTAAATAATGTAGAACTTGACATTGAAATAAGTGTATGACTGCTCTAGAGTTTATCAAAGACACTGCTGGCAGTCATGAAATAACACTAAACACTTTGACGAAGAAATAAGGTTGAAATGAAAAGCACAGTTCGTTGTTAGGCGCACTTGACATTAAATAAAATATGTGACTGTTCGAGAGTTTATCAAAGACACAACAGTCAGTCACACAAAAATAATTTACACACTGTTCAGAAGAAATAATACACACTTTTGTTTGAATTGGATAAAGAACACAGTTTGAGTTCGGAGTGAAACCTTGGTGTCGTAGCACACGATTATACTTTTATCATGGTAAACATTTGCAGTAACATTCATGGAAAAGTTGGAACATTTCATAAATACTCGTGTGTATTAAGGAAATTATGCTGACTGAGATTTAAAGAAAAAATGTCACAGCTAATAGTATAACGTAATAGTGTCACATTGATATTAATGATATGGGTTCAGATATTAAGTTCTGCTGACTGAAATTTAAAAGAAATATCACAGTTCCTAGTATATCGCGGTAGTGCCACATTTAAATTAATATTGGTTCGGAGATTAAATTTCACACAGGCAACGTGGTAATGAACTCAGTTCCACAGGAACGAAGGTGAGTTATATCGAGAAGTTTCTACATGCGCACAGAATATATGCTATACTTTACTGTTGTCACCTAAGTCCAATACATGACTTGTCATAATCAGAGTTCAAACACGCGCACAGATTATAAGTTCAACTTGATTGATAGATTCAATGTCCATTATAAAGACTTTGTTATATATTACAGTTCACACGCGCACAATTGATGAGTTCAACACGATTGTCAGAGTTTAAGTCCCACATGAAGACTTTAAATATTCGAAGATAACCTCTGTCAGCACTTCGACGAACACTGCAGCGTGGAGAGTCAGGCTGAACACTCAGCTATGACTGTCTGATCTGGGTAAAGTGAGCTCTCCTTATATTCGCAACATGATCAAGTCTAGCTATGGTAGAGACTATAACGTGCCGTGCAGGTTCGATTCATTAAATTTGGGGCTTAAATGCAAAATGTTAAATATCTCGAAAACGTTGCATCGTAGAGCAAAACGGACAAAATTTTCCCCCCTAATACTTAGGTTTGCAGTATCAGGAACATGATAACATAAGAAAAACATAGTCTAATGATGAGATCGACGGTTCGATTCCTACTTAGGCCCTTTGGCATTGGCAGCTATCTATTTCTACAAGATGGCGGCTATACATAGCTTCTTATGAGACAGCTTAAGAGCGCTTGCACAAGATGGCTGCTGCTCTTATGAGACGCCCTATGGGTGCTTGCGGGAGGTAGCAGCGACAAGACGATGACTATACACAGCTCCTTATGATACGGCCTAGAGGTGCTCTCACAAGATGGTGGCTGCTCTCATGAAGAAAGCTAGCTTTGCATCGTGCAGGTATTTTTACAGCACTAAACCTCATACCTTTGAAATGTGGCGGCGGGCAATTTGAAAAATTCGACGTGCTTTTTCTTCACAGCAGCTATCTTTATACAATAGCGGCTATACATAAACTGTTAAGGCCTCCTCTTATGTCAAGGCATAGCTCTATCGAACAAGTTTAAACCTGCATCGGAATAGCTAGAGTAAGCACGTGCTGCAGTGATGACGTCATTAAGCATGTTTAGACTTGCAAATCACAAAAGAAACGTAACAAGACTAGAATCGAACACTGCACTCTATGCCGTGAACTTTATCATGTGATCGGAACATTGATTGAAGTGTTTAGAACACTAAATAAGTAATCAAGATCTAAAATAGAACACTGTACTCGATACAACATGTGTTTAGAACATGTCAGGGGATACCTTTGTTCTAAGAAGATTAGATTACCGCACATTCCTTGTAGGGCTAATAGGCTAAAGGGCTAATGGGCTAAAGGGCTAGGGTGCCTCTCCTCTCTTTATCCGGGCTTGACACCGGCTCTACAACTAGAGGCGGAGTTAACACCCTAAGGAAGGGAGAATGTTGTGAAATAATCTATACGAATATAGCTACTCGATCGGCTATGTACTACTACTTAGGTGAGGGTAAGCGCTTACTTAAAAATACCTACACGACGTAATTCATGCTCTATTTCAAAAATATATTCTTTGTACTGTGTGTAACCAGCATCATGATAGGCTCTTAGCAGTTGTAAACGTTTTACGAGTACGTTGGGGTCTTTACAGCATCTTATATCTACATAGGGTAACAGAGGCTTGTTGTGAACTTTGAGTCTATATGCAGACAGTTGATGTGTAGGGACAATACGTTCTTCAGCAGTAGCGTTTCTAGGTACAAACTTAACTTGTTTCGATAGCGATGAAGCGTTGAAATTTCCTTCTTCTTTACCTTGCATCTCTTCTTGAGATGTTTGCACTGCGACAGAACGTGTAGTAGGCTTAGGAAATGAAGTAAAATCATCAAGCTGTAATGGCAATGAAACATTAAGATTTTCTTCTTCTTCTTCTTCTACTTTCCCTTTACTACTGTTTTGATCAACATCATTATCCTTATCATAATCATGATCTTGCCTCTCTTTATCTTGAAGTTTGTGCTTAGTAACAGAACTTGTAGCAGGCCTGGACAACAAGGGAGAATTAAGAATCTCTCGCAGAGGTGTACTTTTTAAACATAAATCAGTGTTCGCTTCAATATGGTTGAGCTCTTTGTATTTTGTTCCCGATGAAGCTACATTACACGCGGCTTCATGACGTTGAGCGTTGTATGCGTTCTTGAACTCTCTTCTACAATGTTTGCATTGAAAAATTGTCCTACATGATATCTCATATGACGTCTCTTGTGATAGCTTCGGGAAAATGCTTTTCCACACTCTTCGCAAATATACCTAGAAATAGGTTTTTCCATGACGGACTTTTATCTTCTGCTAACAGATTCTTCTTTAAATCTGCTTAACATTTGTTACTCTCTACTTAGATGATGTGAACAGCTTAGCGATTAACAGTAAACTAACACAAAAGCGTATTACCAAGGTAGCAACAGTAAGGTTTAAGTCCATCAAGATGGCAAGAGTGAGGTTAGCAATGTTCTGTTGTTGGATTTTAAATTCCGCACTATAACATGCATAAGGTGACAGCCTTGAGGTTTACCGCCGTCCAGATGGCAGCAGTGAGGTTAGCTACGCTCTATTTTCCTTCAAAGTGAGGTTAGGGTCAGTCAAGACGACAGCTGTCAAAAAGCACGTGGCTTTGTTTACTAAACGAGAGCACGTTGCTGTGACGTCACGGTCACGTAATCAATCCTTAGCCCTACGTCGTTAAGAGCAGCATTAGGATTAGCTATGTTTAGAAATCTTGGGAACAGAGCAGCAGTATGAATAGCCATGTTCCAAAGCGTGTACACATCACCTATCTATTTTACATGCATCGACCCTCGTACTAAACTTCTTCCGCTAGATCGTGCTGTTATCTTAGCATACCCTATACGTATGAACTTACTGTACAAAGAATAGCCATGTTTCAAAGCGTGTACACATTACCTATCGATTTTGCATGCATCGACTCTCGTACTAAACTTCTTCCGCTAGATTGTGCTGCTATCTTAGCATAACCTATACGCATGACCTTAAAGTACAAAGAATAGTCATGTTTCAAAGCGTGTACAAATTACCTATCGACTTTGCATGCAACAAATATCGTACTAAACTTCTTCCGCCAGGTTGTGCTGCTATCTTAGCATAACTCATACACATGAACTTAAAGTACAAAGAATAGCCATGTTTCAATGCGTGTACACATTACTTATTGATTTTGCATTCATCGAATCTCGTACTGAACTTCTTCCGCTAGATTGTGCTGGTATCTTAGCATAACCCATACCCATAAACTTAAAGTACAAAGAATAGCCATGTTTCAAAGCGTGTACACATCATCTATCGATTTCGAATGCATCGACTCTTGTACTAAATCTTCTTCCTGTAGATGTGGCGCTTGCAGGCTGCTTAGTAGTGATGGGTCGAACTAGCTCTTTTGAGGGAGCTAGCTCATGCGCTCTCGCTCCTAACTGAGAGTCGTTCAAAAGAGTCGACTCTTGGGAGCGGGAAGGTAGGAGCGAACCAGGAAGTCAGAGGCCGCTCTCCGCTCCAGGTTCGTTCGTTCATTCGTTCATCCGGTTTAGGGCAGACGGCTCTTTATGACTTCCGGTCGCTCTGTATGACTTCCGGGAACGAATGATATAGCGCAAATAGTTTATATTTTCCACAACAGATGGCAGCATAACGTCCAGTTTAGAAAGCTACTCTTGAAATAAAACAACTAATATATGCACTCCTGGCAACATTGGCAAATAATCTAACGATAAAGCTTTATATACA
Source organism: Anabrus simplex (assembly GCF_040414725.1). Classification (NCBI taxonomy): domain Eukaryota; kingdom Metazoa; phylum Arthropoda; class Insecta; order Orthoptera; family Tettigoniidae; genus Anabrus; species Anabrus simplex. The sequence goes on from NC_090269.1 coordinate 136,426,277, forward strand.
GTAACGAAGAAATGTTTAACAAATATACAGTATTAATGGATAACATCTAATATTACTACTTTGCCCATGTTCCTTTCTTCTTAAAATGATGCTTTTCAAGACTGAATGCACCGTGACGAGACGTATGTTCATGATATTGGCAATACTTACACGTTAATAAATAATTGTTTAAGAATGTAATGGGATGTAAGTTACTATAGTATACACTAAGCCATGAGTTATTTATTCATAAACGCCCAAAATAGCGTGATTTTAAATTTTCTAGATTAATCATGACTCCCGATTTTATTTGAAGGAGCGAGATGGCGCGAGATAGTTCACCTTTCCCACAACAGATGGCAACACAATATACAGTTTGGTACGCTACTCTTGGAATAAAACACATGTACAATGCTGGCAACATTCGCAATTAATCCAATGATAAAGTTTTATACACAGTAACGAATTAACGTGTCAAAAATATACAGTGTTGATTGATAACATCTAATATAACTTTGCCTAAGTTCCATTCTCCTTAAAATGATGTCTTTCAAGATTGAATGCACCGTACGGGACGTATGTTCGAGATATTGGCAATACTTCCGTTCGACCCCGACAATCCAGATAAGCATAAGAAGAATCTCTATTCTGTGCACGTAGTTTACATTTCACTCAAAAGATGTCATCAGAAAATCCTCTTTCGACTGGAGCTACAGAAAGTTTCTCACTTGACACTCCGCGTTGAAACAACAGATTCTTTCATTCATTAATGGAGCGTAGAAACATAGCTGATTAAACGCGATCTTTAACGAAAATAATGGAAACTACTATCAGCACAAATGTACATATAACCAAGTATACTACAGTACGCATAGCATTTTGCCTATTTTTCGTGTACAGTATGGACACACTCTCTTCTACTATTTTTTTCAAGAACGATCAAACCGTATGAGTCATATATGTTCGATATATTGGCATTCCTTACACTATCTAAACTTACTTCTTCTTCTACTTCCGCTTTGGCCACTTTTCCCACACTTGTGGGTTCGCGGGTGCGAACTGTTCCGCAAATGTGGATTTGCCCCTGTTTTATAATAAGTAATAATGTTACTGGCTTTACGTCCCACCAACTACATTTATGGTTTTCGGAGACGCCGAGGTGCCAGAATTTAGCCCCGCAGGGGTTCTTTTACGTGACAGTATATCTACCGACACAAGACTGACGTATTTGAGCACCTTCAAATACCACCGGACTGAGCCAGGATCGAACCTGCCAAGTTGGTGTCAGTAGGCCAGCGCCTCAACCGTTTGAGTCACTCAGCCCGGCTGGCCCTGTTTTATGACCGGATGTCCTTCCTGACGCTAATCTGATGCGGAGGGATGTAATCAATATTGCGTGTTTCTATGGTGGTTGGTATTGAGGTGTGTTGTCTGAATATGAAGGGGAAAGTGTTGGGACAAACACAAACACCCAGTTCCCCAGCCAGAAGAATTAAATTCCCGACTTGGCCGAGAATCGAATCCGGGACCCTCTGCAGTGAAGGCCTCAATGCTGACCATCCAGCTAAGGAGTCGGACTTCTTGCACGTCAATAAATAATTATTTGAAAATGTACTGTGGTATACACTTTTGTATGAGTTATTTAGCCTATATTTTAAAGCCAAAACTAGTGTTATTTTCTATTTGCCTTAATTCGATTTAAAACAACGGTATATTATTGTATCCACTGTACCGTAAAACCGAAAGATTTTCTCAATATGTTAGTTCATATCTACGAACGCATTTAAGAAACAGGTGAGAATTTGTCAGAGTATTTCTTAATTATTTCAGACAGAATAAAACTACGCCGTTTCTACTTGCCGAGTGGTATATTCAGTATTCTGGATAGTGACTGTTTGTTCCTGCTTAGTTCCAACTTCGTGAAACAGGCCGCAACCACCGCGCTCAGAGCACCGACTGAATGCGGGAAGAGGCTAGACTGGGCAGCCTATAAAAAAGAAAGCGGCTTCTGTACGTCACGTGATTATCTGAGGCATGGTATTGGCTAGAAATGAACGAGAGTCGATGTGACGAGCTAGCTCTTTCTTGGAGTCGCTGTTGATAGAAGAGTCGGCTCGTGTTAGCTCTCAGGGAGCAAGGAGTAGTGATGGGTCGTTCATGAACGAACTGACTCTTTTGAACGACTCATTGGAGAGAGGTAGCTCTCTCAATGAGAGCCGACTCTTGTAAGAGCTAGCTCCCTCCTTGCTCCTTGAGAGCTAGTCGTTCAATTACGAGTCGACTCTTGTATGAGCTAGCTCCCTCCCTGCTCCCTGAGAGCTAGCACGAGCCGTCTCTTTTATCAACAGCGACTCCAAGAAAGAGCTAGCTCGTCACATCGACTCTCGTTCATTTCTAGCCAATGCCATGCCTCAGATAATCACGTGACGTACAGAAGCCGCTTTCTTTTTTATAGGCTGCCCAGTCAAATACTTTAATATGATAATTCGTTGTTTGAACTTCAGCAAATAGTTTGAAGTTTATTTACTGGTATATTTTGAAGAACTTTGTGCCTCCAGTCGCTACCTAATACTTACACATTACGATACGCTTAGTCGTGTGCTACGTGTTTTCAGTATTTGGTTGTGAGGATTCTTTTTTCTTGTTTAAGTGCTAGTGCCGTGTGTTATTATGGCTGCCTCCAGTGGAGGTGAAAGCCTTTTGTTAGGAGATAAGTTAGTTGTCGCGCAGGAGGAAGAAGTTCGGATGCAAGACGAATCTTCTGGAAACCTGGCAACTCAATCAATTTTGACAGACTCACAATTATCACAAAATTCTAATTCTAATGGTGTCAATGTACTGCCGCCTATGGAACGTGAACAGTATTCCCATTCACACCTTGGACCTTATATTGTGTACGTTGAATCTCTGGAAAACAAAAATTTAGGGCAACTCCATCCTATGGCCCTTGGGAGACATTTTTATGAACGTAATATTCCCGTCCAGTCTATCTCCCGTAAAGGTCGTAATCGCCTACAAATAATTTTTAATAATGCGAGCCAAGCCAACGATTTTCTGTGCCACCCTCTGCTCACATCTCTACATCTTAAGGCATACATCCCGTCATCTAATATTTTTCGTGTGGGGATTATTCGAGATGTGGATAAGAACCTTTCTGAAGACGACATTCGACGTTATCTTACTTCAACCGTACCGGTTAAAGCAGTACAACGTCTCAATCGTCGCATTGTTTCCAATGATGGTGTTGGTTATGTCCCCACTGGGTCAATTAAAATTACTTTTCGAGCCCAAAAGTTGCCTACACAAGTGTCTCTTTTCCAAGTCTACTTGCATGTTGAGCCTTTCATTTTTTCCCCTGTTCTTTGCAGAAAATGTCTCCGATATGGTCATACACAGGCCCAATGTCGTGCACAGGTAGCACGCTGCGGAAAGTGCTCAATGGAGCACGCCACCGATCATTGTACATCTCAAATTGCAAAATGTGTGTATTGCAAAGGCCCACATCCAACGGGAGCAATAACTTGTCCGGAACACAAATACCAACAAGAGATAAAGAAGGTCATGAGCACGGAACATATCTCATTTCAAGATGCTAAGAACAAGACTTCCCTCCCTCATTATCATCCGTCTCAACACCCCCAGGATTTTCCCCCCTGGTACCAGAACAAGTCTCTTCTTCCCCTGTTCAAGATTTTTCTAGAAAACGTAAATTTACACAAGTAATCCAGAAATCTGCCCCTCCGCCTTTGACTCCGGGTTATGATAGAACTGGTTATCTTGCCTTGGTACGCCCTGACCCTGGTTCTATGGGCCGGGTTCCATTTTCTTCTCCTCCGCCTGCTACAACACCATCTTCTCTTCCCACAGCATCACCTCCCTCTACTTCGGGTCCTAGTTACCCGCCCCGATCCCACGACTCTCAACTGTTAATACAAAGAAACCAAGTACATCAAGAAATCCAACAAATCTTATTCTTGCTTCTTCAGAATGTGGGAGGAGAGTCTCCCATTTCACCGGTAATTTATCAACTACGAGATCGCATCGCTCATATCCTTACCATATATATGATACGCGTTTTGCAGTGGAACGCTAGAAGTCTTTTTCATAAAAAACATGAACTTCAACTGTTAATTCAGGAAACATGTGCTAACATCATTATAATACAAGAAACGTGGTTTTATGCAAACACCCTTTTTCATCTTCCTGATTTTCGAGTCGAACGCCTTGATACTAATGGAAGTGAAGGCCTTGCCATTTTTATTCATAAGTCTATTCCATATGTCCCCTTTCCTCTGACGCATTGCATTCCAAATACTCTTGCTTTAGGTATTATCGTGCGAAATATATATTTCATCAATGTGTATTGTCCTCCTGATGTTTATATCTCTACCTCTCACTGGTCCCACTTCCTTACCCAATTTGATTCCATAGACAATGTTTTTCTCTTTGGTGATTTTAATTGTTTCCATACTGCCTGGGGTAGTTCTAAAGATACATCTAAAGGAGCAAATTTTCTTACGGCAACTCAATCCCATCACTTTACCCTTTTAAATGACGGGTCCCCAACTCGACTCACCCCTCCTGGTTCACCCCCTAGTTCTGTTGATCTTTCGCTCTGCCATGACCACATGACTCCTAATACCGTGTGGCATATACTCAGTGACACTCATCTGAGTGATCATTTCCCTATTATTAATTCTTTTGGTGTTTGTAAACCACCCTTTTCCTCAGCCCCACCCTCTCAGCTCAGTAATATTCGGTCTTTCCGAAATTTCGATAAACAATCGTATTGTAGTTTCCTTCACACCCATTTCCTTCAATACACGCCCAATACCTTAGACTATCCTACCCTTCTACGCATTCTCTCCTCATATGTTGAGACTTTCCATCCATTCAAATTGATCCCCTCCCTCTGCCCCCGTCCTTATCAGAAAATACATTGGTGGGACGATGAATGTCACAAGTTAATACTGCGGCGAACAGCTTTATTTAAATTGTATCGTAAGAATATGACACTAGCTAATTATTTAACATTGAAACGTCATAATGCATGTATCAAACGCATATTTAATGCAAAGAGACGCGAGTCTTGGAAGGCCTTCATCTCCTCTCTTAATCATCGCGTATCTGCAACATCCCTTTGGAACGCCATTCGCGCACTTACCCGTGTTACTTCTGTACACCCTGCGCATTCGATTATTCTGCCTAATGTCCTTCTTTCTTTTCTATATACTATAACACCTGACTTCACAATTCCGCCTCCCTTTTCTTCTTTCCGTCCCATATCCCCCCAATTTTCTGTTTTACTTCAACCCATTCAACTGTCCGAATTACAGTCCGTTTTACAAGTAGTTCGTAGTTCATCTCCTGGTCCTGATAGTATCACTTACACTATGCTCCGACTTTTACCCCATACCGGTCTTCTTGTCTTACTTTCTCTTTTTAATAATATCCTTCTCACCTTACAGGTACCGGCACAGTGGAACAACTTTCATTTAGTCCCAATTCTTAAACCTGGAAAAGATCCCTCTTCTCCTTTAAGTTATCGTGGCATTGTTTTAAGTTCCTGTGTTAGGAAACTCTTTCAAAAAATTCTACTACGGCGTCTTCTCTGGGTTATGGAGAAACATCAGATCCTTCCTAAATATCAGTATGCCTTTTTTAAAGGACGTAGCACACAAGATCCACTCAATATTTTGTTGACTGATCTCCTACTAGCTAGACATCGTAAACATAGCACTATTACTGTTTTTCTTGATATTCAAGGAGCTTATGATTCCGTTCCTTTACATCTATTATGGTCGTGCCTTGATTCGCTTGGCTTTCCCTCTGCTTTTATTTCTCTATTAGAACGCCTATATACTTCTCGCACTCTCATTCTCAAATCCCCCTTCCCCCCGTTTCCAGGAAGACACGTTTCGCATGGAGTCCCACAGGGTGATATACTAAGCGGTATCCTCTTTGCGCTTTATATGCGAGATTTAGAACGTATAATTACAAAGAACGCACGAGTTTTAGCTTACGCAGACGACTATGTTTTATACGTATCACATGATAGTGTTGATGTGTGTAGGAGAAAAATTAAATGTGTCCTTCATGAGGTTGCTATCTGGTTACATGAACATGGTTTCTCACTCTCGCCTTCCAAATGTGCTGCAATCCTATTTACCCATACTCGAGCACCTAACCGTTCTCCTCTCCTTCTTGATCGTCTTACTATCCCCTTTGTTAATCAGCATCCCTACCTTGGAGTCATATTGGACCACAAATTATCATGGACTCCTTATGTGGTCTCTCTTCAACGTAAAACTGATCGTTTTATTTCTATTTTACGTACGATCACCCGTCGAAGTTGGGGCGCTGACCCCGTTACAGCTATTCTCCTTTACAGAGCAACTATTCGATCCTTACTAGATTATTGTGCTCTTTTTATCGACACCGCTTCTGCTACTACCCTTGCACGTTTAAATACAATACAATACCGCGCACTACGTGTCTGTTTAGGAGCACTTAAAACTACACCAACCAATGCCTTATTAATAGAAGCCGGTGAACAGCCTTTAAAGATTCGGCGACAGACTATAGCCGCTAAGTATGTCCTCAAACATTTTACTGTCACCCGGTCTCAGCTTATCCCCAAGCTACGACTTTTACATTCTTATTATTCTTCCAAATCTCCCCGTGGAAACCGTGTCCCTGCTTTATATACCGCATTTCGTTCTCTTATACCAAGAGAAGATGAGCTCCTCCGTTTACCCACATTGCCTTTATACTCTATCCCTTATGACAGTCAGTCCTTTTGTCCTCAAGTAATTATATCTTCTTCTGAATCATTTTCTTGTCTAACACATTCTACTCCTCTTTCCCCTCTTGCAACTAAACGTATTCGACTTTCCCTCTACATAAGGGAAGTAAGCATTTTTACTGACGGATCAAAATCAGCACACGGCGTTGGAGCAGCCTTTTATATCCCCCAACCATATACTCTCTCTGAGTTTTCCCTCCCTTCTGCCTTTTCTGTTTTTACCGCCGAATTGTTTGCTATTCGACAAGCCCTCATTACCATCAGGTCACATGCTTATGATAAGGTTACGATTTTCACGGATGCACAAAATGTTCTGTATGCCTTATGCTCGCCTCTCTCTTCCCCTAATTGGTACTTATATAGCGTTAAGTATCTCTTATATATCCTTACTCGTTCTGGTGTTTATATAACTCTAGTTTGGGTTCCCAGTCACTCTGGTATCATGGGGAATGAGACTGCTGATCAGGCAGCTAAACGAGCATCACAACAATCCCCCTCTCTTTTTCTTGCGATCCCCCCTTCTGATCTCATTCATGAAGTGCGGGATATAGCATATCAACATTGGCAGTCCGATTGGAATGAAACGTCACGAGAAAAGGGATGTTTTTATCATCAATTACAACCTGTTATTCCTCTTAAACCGTGGTTTTATTATGGTACGTACTCTCGACGCCATATCACATCTATTATACGTCTACGTTTTAATCATGCCCTTACTCCCCAATATAAAAATCGTTTTCATCTTCCTCCCCCAACTTCCTGTGCTTGTGGCTTGTCTGATACTGACAGTAATCATCTTCTGTTACAATGTCCTGCTTTTGATGTTCCCCGCCAGCGCTTCCTATCCTCTTTGCTTAACATGGCCATCCCCTTCCCCACAAGTATTTCGTGTTTATTATCCTCTCTAACTCCTACTCTTGTGAACAGCATAAATCAGTTTCTTGATGAAGCACATATTATATTGTAATCCTCTGACAGTCTCTTTATGCTCTCTCTTCCATTGCAAAATGTTTATCATAATTTTGGTAGGATATAAATCTCTTTACCCTCTGTCTATATGTTATCATCGTTTCTTGTGTGACTCCTATGGAATGTTTTTTTTCTTTTTTTTTCTATCAATTACTTTTTAAAGTACAATACGAGTGATACATGTGTCAGTGTTAAGTAATTAATGTTTTCGTGACTGGACGATAACACATGAGTCCAACCACACCTTTCAAGAAGAAGAAGAAGAAGAATATGATAATACCGGACAGCTTGCTGTTTTCAGTGAGAAAGTCGATAGTGCTGCTACCTAGATGGCTTGGTGTGACCAATCTTCAATAACATATTGTCATCTGTATGATTCTTGGCGCACTGCCGTGTTGTTTATAATGTATCAGTGTTTGTCACTAAATAATCTTACATTGCAGTTATATTCCAAGAAAAGTGTTACGCGCTGAACAAATTTCCCACAAGCTAATGGGCATGGGAACTGATAAGGACAGCAAGTATTAAAAAAGTGATGACCTCGCATCTGTGTTGAGGTTACATTCTATGACCCTTAAGAAAATCAATCAAATACTCTACTGAAATGTTAGTGGGACGTAAAAACAATAATATTAACATATATGGAACTCTAGTATACTCAAACTTGAGGGTCCACATTGTTAAACAGTACCATAAATTTCACAAACGAAAACTTGTGGGCCTGTAGCGTAATAGTTATCGCGGTAGTCTTGAAATTGAAAATTGAAGGCCATGAGTTTCGAATCCAGTCATTTTTTTTTACTGTAAGAAAATAATGATAATAATAATAATAATAATAATAATAATAATTTTCTCTACGTCCCACTAAGTACTTTTACAGTTTTCGGAGACGCCGAGGTGCCGGAATATAGTCCCCAGGAATTTTTACATGCCAGTAAATCTACCTACACGAGGCTGACGTATTTGAGCACCTTCAAATACCACCGGTCTGAGCCAGGATCGAACCTGCCAAATTTGGATCAGAAGGCCATCGCATCAACCGTCTGAGCCACTCAGCCCGGCGAAAGAAATATTCTTCTTCTTCTTTATCTGTTTACCCTCCAGGGTCGGTTTTTCCCTCGGACTCAGCCATGGATCCCACCTCTACCGCCTCAAGGGCAGTGTCCTGGAGCTTCAGAATCTGGGTCGGGGGATATAACTGGGGAGGATGACCAGTACCTCGCCCAGGCGGCCTCAACTGCTATGCTGAACAGAGGCCTTGCGGGGGGCATAGGGAGATTGGAAGGGACAGACAAGGAAGAGGGAAGAAAGCGGCCGTGGCCTTAAGTTAGGTACCATCCCGGCATTTGCCTGGAGAAGGATGGCCACTTCCAGGATGGCTGAGGTGGGAATCGAACCCACCTCTATTCAGTTGACCTCCCGAGGCTGAGAGGACCCCGTTCCAGCCCTCGTACCAATTTTCATTTTCGTGGCAGAGCATGGAATCGAACCCGGGTCTCCGGGGGTATTAGCTAATGACATGAACCACTACACCACAGAAGCGGGCAAGACAATTATTTCAGTGTATTACAGGCATAGGCTTGAGCACTAGTCCAACTAATTTAATACGTGTGTATGGTAATGCTTCATGCATAAATTTGTGAAAGAGACTTTAGGAAATTCTGAACACTTCTTCCTTGTCAAGAACATCCTAGTTCACTCACCGTAACCGCAATGTATTATACATATTATGTATTTCTCTCTTCAGAGGTAAAACAGAAAATGCAAAGTACAGCAAAAACGAGAGAGCAGCGTGAGCTGAGTTCTCCTGTAGCATTCGGGAAGATCGGCCGTATCGAAGAAGAAGAAGAAGAAGAAGAAGAAGAAGAAGAAGAAGAAGAAGTCAAAATAATGGATCAGAACTCCTGTTCCTTAATTACAGCTTCTCTTTCCCAAAATTGTAATAAATCATGGATGTTGTTAAGTTATCTGCCCGCTCTGGCGCTTTGGCTGAATGGTTAGCGCTTCGTGCCCCCCGTTTTTATGATACCTTCATTCTTCGGAGTGTTGGATCTCTTCCATTTCCCTTCTGATTAGTGTTAATAGAGGAAGGCTGGCCAGTTGTACTTCCTCTTAAAAAATAATCACCACCACGGAAAGGTCAGCGTACTGGCCTTCGGTTCAGGGGACCCTGGTACGATTCCCGACTGAGTCGGAGATTTTATTCGCGTCTGTTAATTCCTGTAGACGGGGGCTACGGGTTTGTGTTCGTATTCATACGCATCTTCAAATATATACAACACATCACACGAGAAACAACCACAGAAACACGAGGTAGTGAATATATATCCCTCCACATACGATTGGTGGTTGGAAAGGCATCCGGCCGCAAAACTAGGCTAAGTCCATACAACGTCCTTCGCCAGGCTAGAAAAAACTGGAGAGAGTAGGTAGTTGTTAAATATTTTCCCCAGAGGATGGTCGGATCCTCAAATAAATGCTGTTTTTAATTTTCAAGACATAGCGAAAGGCACGGTTAACATAATGCTCGTTTGGAGGTTTATGAAAAAGGCATTTCATATTTTGAAATGTCATTCTTAATTATTATGATTATTCAATTTATTATTTTAACAAAAATATTTCCAATGAGTGTAGTGCATTCCTCTCAACTGTAGCATAGACGAGTATGCAGTTCACACCAACACGCTAGATGTCACCACCATCGCTGTTCGCACTCGACTCAATGCTGTTGAGATAGAGCTGTCCGGTATTGGTGTATTAAAGTATTTGGCCCAGTCTAGCCTCTTCCCGCATTCAGTCAGTGCTCTGAGTGCAGTGGTTGTGGTCTGTTTGTTAGGTACGTTTTTGTACCATAGTTCTGGCAACTTGCAACGTAACGAAACAATGAAATGAAATAAACAACATGTTATTGAGCAATACTTACCTGTTCACTTCCTGTATGCACTCATGATCTATGAAGGGTGTAGGGCCTAGTATAGATCCAGTAGGTTAGGAGCAAATAAACGACACGAAGTTCGGGTTAACTAGCCTCAACTAAGCACGAACCAACAGTTACTATCCAGAATACTGAATATACCACTCGGCAAGTAGAAACGGCGTAGTTTTATTCTGTCTGAAATAATTAAGAAATACTCTGACAAATCCTCATCTGTTTCTTAAATGCGTTCGTAGTTATGAATTAACATATTGCCAAAATCTTTCGGTTTTACGGTAGAGTGGATAAAATAATATACCGTAGTTTTAAATCGAATTAAGGCAAATAGAAAGTAACACTAGTTTTGGCTTTAAAATATAGGCTAAATAACTCATACCAAAGTGTATACCGCAGTACATTTTCAAATAATTATTTATTGACGTGTAAGAAGTCCGACTCCTTAGCTGGATGGTCAGCACTGAGGCCTTCGCTGCAGAGGGTCCCGGATTCGATTCTCGGCCAAGTCGGGAATTTAATTCTTCTGGCTCGGGAACTGGGTGTTTGTGTTTGTTCCAACACTTTCCTCTTCATATTCAGACAACACACCACAATACCAACCACCATAGAAACACACAATATTGATTACATCCGTCCGCATAAGGTTAGCATCAGGAAGGACATCCGGTCATAAAACAGGGCCAGCCGGGCTGAGTGACTCAAACGGTTGAGGCGCTGGCCTACTGACACCAACTTGGCAGGTTCGATCCTGGCTCAGTTCGGTGGTATTTGAAGGTGCTCAAATACGTCAGCCTTGTGTCGGTAGATTTACTGTCACGTAAAAGAACCCCTGCGGGGCTAAATTCTGGCACCTCGGCGTCTCCGAAAACCGTAAATATAGTTGGTGGGACGTAAAGCCAGTAACATTATTACCAGTGGCGTATCCTGGAATCTCCACTGAGGCATGCAACTAGTAACCATGCAGTTAACACAATGTATTAAGTAAATTTCAATGCTACTCACCCGAATTACATGTAGGTGAACTCGAGCCAAACAGTTTTACAGTAAGTTTCTGGATTGAACGTGCGTACACAATTCTTGTTTTCTGTTTTCAAATTCACGAGGGTCCGCCTCTGTGGTGTAGTGGTTAGTGTGATTAGCTGCCACCCCCGGAGGCCCGGGTTCGATTCCCGGCTCTGCTGGAACGGGGTCCACTCAGCCTCGGGAGGTCAACTGAGTAGAGGTGGGTTCGATTCCCACCTCAGCCATCCTCGAAGTGGTTTTCCGTGGTTTCCCACTTCTCCTCCAGGCAAATGTCGGGAAGGTACATAACTTCAGGCCACGGCCGCTTCCTTCCCTCTTCCTTGTCTATCCCTTCCAATCTTCCCATCCCCCGCAAGGCCCCTGTTCAGCATAGCAGGTGAGGCAGCATGGGCGAGGTACTGGTCATCCTCCCCAGTTGTATCCCCCGACCCAGAGTCTGAAGCTCCAGTACACTGCCCTTGAGGCGGTAGAGGAGGGATCCCTCGCTGAGTCCGAGGGAAAAGCCAACCCTGGAGGGTAAACAGATTAAGAAGGAGAAGAAGAAGAATAAATTTATGAGGGAAGGTAGAGGTCTCCCGGCTTTAACTATTTGAATCTTTTCATCAAACGAACGGCCAGTAAATGGCTTTTCAAACTGATTTACAATTATATCCGTTTTAGACTCATCCATCGTTAATACCACATGTGCGCAATATATAACAAAACACCGAAAACACAATGAATTAACTCACTAGTTAGCCACAACTCAAGCACTGGAGGTAAGTCACCCCAGTGGCATTGGTCAGTTTCAGCACATTGGGTTCTCGCCGGGGGGGTAAAGATGCCGACTTTCTCCAAGTTGCTAACAGATGGCAGACGGTAGCACGGGTATGGGGTGACAAATTCTGACCAAGTTTCAATTGCAGCGACATCGTTCGGAGGGTTTCAGAACTACGTCTGCCACTGAATGCAATTTTAAGATTGAATGCCTTTCATCCTTAACTCCTGCATTCGCTGTCTCTTCCTTCCTAGAGTGGAGTAGACGGCGAGACTACACCAGCACCACACGTAGTCAAGCAACGGAACCAATACAGATGCGCGGACCTTTTGAACTTCTGAGAGAAGAAATCGTTAATATTTGACTTGAAACAACCTAAACTCGTACATCAGACAGTTCTTTGTGTTATCATAACGCATGCAATGAATGCCTTGCATTCAAGGAGAATACGCCCCTGATTATTACTTATTATAAAACAGGGGCAAATCCACATTTGCGGAACAGTTCGCACCCGCGAACCCACAAGTGTGGGAAAAGTGGTCAAAGCGGAAGTAGAAGAAGAAGAAGTAAGTTTAGATAGTGTAAGGAATGCCAATATATCGAACATATACGACTCATACGGTTTGATCGTTCTTGAAAAAAATAGTAGAAGAGAGTGTGACCATACTGTACACGAAAAATAGGCAAAATGCTATGCGTACTGTAGTATACTTGGTTATATGTACATTTGTGCTGATAGTAGTTTCCATTATTTTCGTTAAAGATCGCGTTTAATCAGCTATGTTTCATACGCTGCATTAATGAATGAAAGAATCTGTTGTTCCAACGCGGAGTGTCGAAAGAGGATATTCTGATGACATCTTTTGAGTGAAATGTAAACTACGTGCACAGGAATAGAGATTCTTCTTATTCTTATCTAGATTGCCGGGGTCGAACGGAAGTATTGCCAATATCTCGAACATACGTCCCGTACGGTGCATTCAATCTTGAAAGACATCTTTTTAAGGAGAATGGAATTTAGGCAAAGTTATATTAGATGTCATCAATTAACACTGTATGTTTGTGACACGTTTCTTCGTTACTGTGTATAAAACTTTATCATTGGATTAATTGCGAATGTTGCCAGCAATATACATTTGTTTTATTCCAAGAATAGCGTACCAAACTGTACATTGTGTTGCCATCTGTTGTGGAAAAGGTGAACTATCTCGCGCCTTCTCGCTCCTTCAAATAAAAATGGGAGTCACGATTAATCCAGAAAATTTAAAATCACGCTATTTTGGGCGTTTATGAATAAATAACTCATGGCTTAGTGTATACTATAGTAACTTACATCTCATTACACTCTTAAACAATTATTTATTAACGTGTAATTATTGCCAATATCATGAACATACGTCTCGTCACGGTGCATTCAGTCTTGAAAAGCATCATTTTAAGAAGAAAGGAAAATGGGCATAGTAATATTAGATGTTATCCATGAATACTGCATTTTTGTTAAACATTTCTTCGTTACTGTAATATAAAGCTTTATCGTTACATTATTTGCCAATGTTGCAAGGAGTGTATATATTAGTTGTTTGTTTTATTTCAAGAGTAGCTTTCTGAACTGGACGTTGTGCTGCCATCTGTTGTGGAAAATATAAACTATTTGCGCTATATCGTTCGTTCCCGGAAGTCATACAGAGCGACCGGAAGTCATGAAGAGCGACCGAAAGTCATAAAGAGCCGTCTGCCCTAAACCGGATGAACGAATGAACGAACGAACCTGGAGCGGAGAGCGGCCTCTGACTTCCTGGTTCGCTCCTACCTTCCCGCTCCCAAGAGTCGACTCTTTTGAACGACTCTCAGTTAGGAGCGGGAGCGAATGAGCTACCTCCCTCAAAAGAGCTAGTTCGACCCATCACTAATGTTTGGTACTGATGTGCCTCAGTAAGTTTTTATGTACACTAAATGACTCGCTGCAGAAATTACAATTATACGTATCCATTATTGAACGATAAATTACGATTATCCGCCGACAGTCTTATAAATCACATGAAAACTTTAAAGTGCCTAGAAAACCCGAACATAAACCAAGATAATTACGCCTATCCACCCCTTCAGTAATAATACCTTCAAGTCACCACGGCACTCTTAATCACACAAAAACGTAAGAATTCACCTACTAATCTAGAACACACACGAGTAACAGAAGTACACCAAAGAGAATAAGTACACAAAGGCTACCACACTATCTACCTACTGGCTCCGTAAAGATTGTTTTTTGCTCCAAAACGTTGCCCAAATATGTTTCAATCTATCATGTAATGTTAGAAGTCAATCCCTTTATATTTTACCCCATTATTTGTTCCAAATGCCAGCGTTATGGACACACCATACGCAATTGCCAGTCCACTAACTTTCGCTGTCGCAACTGTGGTTTGAATCATCCTACCTCAGACTGCCTTGCTAATGTCAAATTATGTGTACATTGCAATCGGGAACACGAAACGGGTTCATCAGATTGTGCTGTTCATCAGAAGCAAGTGGAAATCAAAAAAATCACGTGCACTGATAACATCTCCTTCTCAGAAGCTTCTGCTCGACTATTTCCACCTACTTATTCTGAGTATAATAACATTCAACAATTTCCTCCCCTACCCTCTCAACATCCTTCTCCAATACCAGACGCCCCTCGCAAACGCAAATTCACACAAGTGATTGTTAAGGATTTGCCATCTAAACCTTCTCCCGGATATGATAGAGCTGGGTATCTCCAGCTAGTGCAATCCACTACATCTTCTCGCCCCTCTCAATCTCTGAGTTATCAATACCCCATTCAACACAGTCAGCCAACTCCCTCAACATCGAGCCCGTCAATGCCTCTGCAACCCGCACAGCATCCCCAAACAGGTACTACACTCCCACTGCGAGAATATGTTCAACAGTGTGTTCTCAATCTTCTCATGCAGCTTACTCAACTAATTGGAGATCACCCCAATATCTTACCAGTTATTAGTCAACTTCACGAAAGTTTACACCTTATCTTTAATAATGGTAGTACGCATCCTTCAAAGGAATGCTAGGAGCCTACAAAATAAACAATACGAATTCAAAATTCTCATGCACGAAACATCTCCTCATATAGTCGCTTTGCAAGAAACTTGGTTTTCTCATACAACTAACATTTATTTTCCAGGATATTCTATCGAACGCCATGACGGACCAGGATTTGATGGTGTCGCACTTATGATACATACTTCGTTATCGTACACTCCATTACATCTACAATACATAATACCAAATACCTATTCCCTAGGTCTTATATATCAGAACACATATGTTATAAACTTGTATAATCCCCCTGATAACTACATCTCTTTTGCCCAATGGTTCAAATTTTTTAATCAGTTTCCACCTGATACCCAACTGTTGTTTTTGGGAGATGTCAATATTCATCATACTCAGTGGGGAGCCCCGCTCAACACCTCCAAAGGCACACAGTTCTTACATGCTGTAACTCAACATAATCTCTTGCTTCTGAACGATGGTTCCCCTACCAGGCTCACTCCTCCTGGTTCGTTGCCTAGTGCAGTCGATCTATCACATTGCCGCAACTCTATTGCCTCTATAACCACGTGGCGGGTACTCAGTGACACTCATACAAGTGATCACTTTCCTATCCTCATTACTTATGGCCACGGGTATATTACTAAAAACCCACTTAACGACCATTATATCGCTCCGCTACGTTCCATGAAACAGTTCAATGCTTCGTGCTTTAACTCCTACATGGTAACCCAATTGGAGACCTTCCCTGTAACAGAATTATCCTATCACTCACTGCTCAAAATAATAACACAGTATCTGGACCTATACCATCCTTTTACACCACCATCAAACTCCATGACAACTGGTGCCTCTAAATTAAAGTGGTGGGACAGTGAATGTCACCAATTAATCCTTAAACGGAAGAGACTCTTCAAAATTTATCGTAAAACTCTAACCCCTTCACACTACTTTCACCTCAAACATCATATTGCTCATATCAGACGTGTATTCAATCAAAAACGACGACAGGCCTGGAAAACTTTTATATCCTCTTTCCATAACCATATTTCTGCATCTCAATTATGGAATGCTATCCGTGCTCTCACCCGGGCTTCCACTCACGTCCCATGCCCTCAAATCCCGCCGAATTTCTGAATGACTTTCTAAGGTCCCTCACTCCAGATCATGCACTTCCACCTTATACTCCAGCTATCTCTGCATCCACTCGTCAGTGTTCAGTCCTTTCTCGTCCCATCACTCTCCCTGAGCTCACGTCCGTTCTTAACTCCTGCAAATCATCCACTCCCGGTCCTGATTATATCTCTTATGCTATGTTACAACAGTTGCCGACCAAAGCCCTACAAGTGCTTGTTCAGTACTTTAATTTTGTGTTACATACTACGACTCCTCCTCCCGAGTGGAACACGTTTTTCCTAGTCCCGGTTCCAAAGCCTCGACGGCCAATGACCTCCCCTCACAATATTAGGGGAATAATTTTGCCATCTTGTATACGCAAACTATTTCTTAAACTCATGCTCCAAAAGTTTCTCTGGTACTTAGAATATTATTCCCTCCTTCCCAAGTATCAGTATGCTTACTGTAAAGGTCGAAATGCTCATGATGCGATCAATATGCTTATAATAGACATCTTATTAGCTAAATCTCGAAAAGAACACACTATTGCTGTCTTCCTCGATATACGAGGTGCCTTTGATTCCGTCCCCCTGAATATGTTATGGGATGTGTTATCACAGAAAGGCATCCCAACCACTTTCATAACTCTTCTACGTCATCTATTAACGTCTCGCACTCTAATCTTCAAACCTCCTCTCACTACGCCATCCCCTCGTCAAGCTACTGTCGGCGTCCCTCAAGGTGATATCTTCAGTGGAATACTGTTTGCTTTATATTTATCCGGCCTCGAGCAACTTGCCCTACAATCTGCCCGAATTCTTATGTATGCCGACGACATAGTTCTCTAATTTTCCCATAAAGACGTAGATGTTGCTCGCAAATGCATAACACGGCTGCTCATTCAAGTTCAGTCCTGGTTACACACTCATGGGTTCTCTTTATCACCCGATAAATGCTCTGCAGTAATCTTTACTACCAAGCGGGTTTACAACTCCGAGCCTTTACTGTTCGATACTTATGAAATTCCCATACGTTCGCACCATAAATATCTTGGCATTATCCTTGACCGTAAATTACAATTTTCCCAACATATACAACACCTACGCAACTGTACTGCCACGTATATTAACCTCCTAAAAGCCATTACACGTCGTTCGTGGGGAGCTGATCCTGCTACAGCAAAATTAGTCTACTGCTCCACCATCCGTGCACGTGTCGACTACTGTGCACATATAATTGATCTTGCATCACCATCTGCCCTTCAATCCCTCAACACAATTCAACATCAAGCACTACGAGTTTGTTTTGGTGCGTTGTCTACCACACCTACTAATGCCTTATTAGTTGAAACTGGTGACCCTCCTCTTCTCCTTCGACGCAGATTTCTAGCATCTAAGTATCTCCTCAAACGACTTCTAGTGCTCTCCAATAACCTTCTACCCAAAATACAATTACTCGCTCAATCATTCTCAACACCTATCACACATCCTTGCCGAGCCCCTGCCTTAATTTGGGCATTTGCGTCTGTCTCCCCTTTTAAATCTACTATTATTCGTAGTCATGTGCTACCATACTATTCTGTGGCATACGACGTGATTCAATATACTCCTACTATTATTCATTCTAAAGAATCTTCTTTTGCTATGCTCCCTTACCGGCTTTCATTTTTCCTCTACATTCTAAAAAAAGTTCATATTTCATCCACTAATGCCTGTCCCAATTTTTATACTGATGGATCCAAAAATTCTTGTGGTGTCGGCGCTGCTTTTTATTGCGAACAGATTCACTATGCTGAATTGTTTCACTTATCGTCCCACTTTTCTATTTTTTCGGCTGCACTCCTTGCCATACGACAAACATTACTGTACATCAAACATTCATCCATACAATCTGCTAATATATTCACTGACTCTCTCTCCGTGCTCCAAACACTAAAATCTAACAAGTTTACGTTGAACTGGTATGTTTATAATGTCAAACACATCCTCTTCAATTTACACCAATTAGGTGTCCAAATAAACCTCATTTGGATACCTGCACATAAGAACATACCAGGCAATGAACGAGCCGATCGCTTAGCGAAAGAGGCTTCCCTCTTATCTACAACCCCAGCTACATTTTCTGTTCCAGCCACAGATTTCATATCTCTCCTCAAATCACAACAACGACAAATATGGCAAAACACATGGACAACATCTGCATGTCAGAAGGGCAAATTCTATCATAGTCTCCAACCCATACTACCTACTACTTTCTGGTACCAACACGCCACCTACACTCGTCGTCATATCATCAATATCATACGTCTTCGCTTTAATCATTCCCTTACACCTCTATATAAATTTCGATTTCGCTTACAACCGCATCCCCTATGTCATTGTGGATCTGTAGATGCTGATATCAATCATCTCTCTTTTCAATGCCCATTGTACAACTCTCCTCACCGATGCCTGTACTCCAGCTTAATACAATACAATTATCCACTCCCCTCGTCAATTGCATGTCTCGTATACAAGCCCTCTCCCACAATCATACGTATCTTAAATCAGTTCTTAGATCACTCTAATTTACAACTCTAACCACACTTTCACACAATACATTGACACTACTTACATATTTCATCATATTCTCATTTGCCTCCCGCCCTCCCTAACGCCTCCTCTTCAACCAAGACACATAGCTACCGTTTATTCTTATCTTCCCCTCCACCGATCGCGTGTACATTTTCATTGATGTTCATATCAACACACCGTCGCCCCTCTTCATCTTTTGTTTACGATTTCACTGACACTTTGCGCCCTCTACATCCCCCATATACGTTGCTCAGATATTTCTTTCCATATGTCCAAAGTCCTACACTCTCACATATATCCACCCCTCCGTCGTTCCACTGCCCTCTCCTGCTTATCCCTTATATGTTGGCCCGGTGTATATGTTTTGTAGAAGCCGCTAGACGGCCACTCTAGCGTGAATATTAGTATACCTTGTGTCCCTGTGCTTTTCCTATATCTCCTAGTCTTGTATACGTATTTCCTCACTCTCAGTTGTCTAGGTGATACGTCTTTTCCTGAACTACTTCAAGTGCTTTGAACCCATTTTGTGAGTCCGCTGAATGGTCTACTTCCCTCAATTTTCAAGTACTTCGTACTCAGAAAACATTGTAAACTGCATTGGTGTACTACTTTATTGAAATTGTGCGCGTGTGTAGAACAAGTACAAATATAATACAGTATTGTGTCTGGGTGAAATAACGAGCCCAAATCAACTTCACGAACAGAACAGAACAGGCTACCACATGCACGTGTGGAAAGTGTTGGTGTCCGAAATGGCGCCTTATTGTAGCTAAGTCCAGCCTAGTTCGTGAACTGAAGAGAGCAGCTCACCTAGTTATAGTTCGTGGAACCGAAGAGAGCCGAAGTGTTCCGAGATGTTCCGAATGGCTCCTCATCCTGCGTTCCCGAGACACAAGACTATCTTAGCATAACCTATCGATTTTACATGCATCGACTATCGTACTAGGCTTCCTCCGCTAGAGCATATAGCAATCGCTTTTGTGTATCCCTAACCCATGTACACAAACTTAAAGCACAAAGAAGAGCTATGTTCTAAAGCGTGTACACATCACCTATCGATAATGTATGTATCGAATATCGTACTAAACTTCTCCTGCCAGAGCGGACGACTATCGCTTGTGTGTGCACGAACTTAAAGCATAAAGAATAGCAATGTATAAAAATGTTGTATACAAAGAAGCAGCATTAAGTATAGCCATGTTTAAATGCGAGTGCACATCATGTATCCATGATGCACGCAGTACTAAACTTATTCCACTAGAGTGTACAAAGCTCGCATGTGTTTGTGCTGCTATCTTAGCATAGCCTATGTGCATGAACTTAAAGTAAAAAGAATAGCGATGTTTAAAAATCTTGTGAACATGGCAGCGGTATGAATAGCAAGGTTTAAAAGCGTGTACACACCACCTTTTGATAATGCATGCATCTTCTACTAGAGCATGTGACCATCGCTTGTATCTGCTGCTACCTTAACATAACCTATGTATTTAAAGATAAAAACATGAACTTTAATAGTTATGTGTAAAAAAATCTTGTGAACAAAGCAGAATGTTAACTACGTAGGTGTAGACATTGAAATTTCCATGCTGACGCAGCATACCACGTGTCCGTGACGTCACAGCCACGTGCTCTCGTTTAGTAAACAAAGCCACGTGCTTTTTTGACAGCTGTCGTCTTGACTGACCCTAACCTCACTTGGAAGGACAATAGAGCGTCGCTAACCTCACTGCTGCCATCTGGAAGGCGGTAAACCTCAAGGCTGTCACCTTATGCATGTTATAGTGCGGAATTTAAAATCCAACAACAGAACATTGCTAACCTCACTCTTGCCATCTTGATGGACTTAAACCTTACTGTTGCTACCTTGGTAATACGCTTTTGTGTTAGTTTACTGTTAATCGCTAAGCTGTTCACATCATCGAAGTAGAGAGTAACAAACGTTAAGCAGATTTAAAGAAGAATCTGTTAGCAGAAGATAAAAGTCCGTCATGGAAAAACCTATTTCTAGGTATATTTGCGAAGAGTGTAGAAAAACATTTTCCCGAAGCTATCACAAGAGACGTCATGAGATATCATGTAGGACAATTTTTCAATGCAAACATTGTAGAAGAGAGTTCAAGAACGCATACAACGCTCAACGTCATGAAGCCGCGTGTAATGTAGCTTCATCGGGAACAAAATACAAAGGGCTCAACCATATTGAAGCGAACACTGATTTATGTTTAAAAAGTACACCTCTGCGAGAGATTTTTAATTCTCCCTTGTTGTCCAGGCCTGCTACAAGTTCTGTTACTAAGCACAAACTTCAAGATAAAGAGAGGCAAGATCATGATTATGATAAGGATAATGATGTTGATCAAAACAGTAGTAAAGGGAAAGTAGAAGAAGAAAATCTTAATGTTTCAATGCCATTACAGCTTGATGATTTTACTTCATTTCCTAAGCCTACTGCACGTTCTGTCGCAGTGCAAATATCTCAAGAAGAGATGCAAGGTAAAGAAGAAGGAAATTTCAACGCTTCATAGCTATCGAAACAAGTTAAGTTTGTACCTAGAAACGCTACTGCTGAAGAACGTATTGTCCCTACACATCAACTGTCTGCATATAGACTCAAAGTTCACAACAAGCCTCTGTTACCCTATGTAGATATAAGATGCTGTAAAGACCCCAACGTACTCGTAAAACGTTTACAACTGCTAAGAGCCTATCATGATGCTGGTTACACACAGTACAAAGAATATATTTTTGAAATAGAGCATGAATTACGTCGTGTAGGTATTTTTAAGTAAGCGCTTACCCTCACCTAAGTAGTAGTACATAGCCGATCGAGTAGCTATATTCGTATAGATTATTTCACAACATTCTCCCTTCCTTAGGGTGTTAACTCCGCCTCTAGTTGTAGAGCCGGTGTCAAGCCCGGATAAAGAGAGGAGAGGCACCCTAGCCCTTTAGCCCATTAGCCCTTTAGCCTATTAGCCCTACAAGGAATGTGCGGTAATCTAATCTTCTTAGAACAAAGGTATCCCCTGACATGTTCTAAACACATGTTGTATCGAGTACAGTGTTCTATTTTAGTCTTGAATATTTATTTAGTGTTCTAAACACTTCAATCAATGTTCCGATCACATGATAAAGTTCACGGCATAGAGTGCAGTGTTCGATTCTAGTTTTGTTACGTTTCTTTTGTGATTTGCAAGTCTAAACATGCTTAATGACGTCATCACTGCATCACGTGCTTACTCTAGCTATTCCGATGCAGGTTTAAACTTGTTCGATAGAGCTATGCCTTGACATAAGAGGAGGCTTTAACAGCTTATGTATAGCCACTATTTTCTAAAGATAGCTGCTGTGAAGAAAAAGAACGTCGAATTTTTCAAATTGCCCGCCACCACATTTCAAAGGTATGAGGTTTAGTGCTGTAAAAATACCTGCACGATGCAAAGCTAGCTTTCTTCATCAGAGCAGCCACCATCTTGTGTGAGCACCTCTAGGCCGTATCATAAGGAGCTGTGTATAGTCATCGTCTTGTCGCTGCTACCTCCCGCAAGCACCCCTAGGGCGTCTCATAAGAGCAGCAACCATCTTGTGCAAGCGCTCTTAAGCTGTCTCATAAGAAGCTATGTATAGCCGCCATCTTGTAGAAATAGATAGCTGCCAATGCCAAAGGGCCTAAGTAGGAAGCGAACCGTCGATCTCATCATTAGACTATGTTTTTCTTATGTTATCATGTTCCTGATACTGCAAACCTACGTATTAGGTGGAAAAATTTTGTCCGTTTTGCTCTACGATGCACCGTTTTCGAGATATTTAACATTTTGCATTTAAGCCCCAAATTTAATGAATCGAACCTGCACGGCATGTTATACTCTCTACCATAGCTAGACTTGATCATGTTGCGAAGACTTGCTTCATTACAAGCTGAAACAGAGCTAATGCCAAAGGGCCTAATTTGGAACCGAACCGTTGATCTCATCATTAGACTATGTTTTTCTTATGCTATCATGTTCCTCATTCTGCGAACCGAGGTATTGGGCAGAGAAAAGTTTGTCCGTTTTTTCTACGATGCACCGTTTTCGAGATATTTAACATTTTACATTTAAGCCCCAAATTTAATGAATCGAACTAGCATGACACGTTAACATCTAAGCTAGCTTTCTTCATAAGAGCAGCAGCCATCTTGCGCAAGCACCCTTAAGGCGTCTCATAAGGAGTCGTGTATAGCCGCCATCTTGCGTCCGCCATCTTGCGCGAGCATCCTTAGGGCATCTCTAGCCATCTTGTGCAAAGGACTCTTAAGCCGCCTCATAAGAGCAACCGTCATCTTGCGCAAGCATCCCTAGGGGGTCTCATAAGGAGCCTTGTATAACCGTCATCTTGCGCAAGCATCCCAAGGGCGTCTCATAAGAACCTATGTATAGCGGCCATCATGCATAAGCACCTTTAAGGAGTCATGTATAGCCACCATCTTGTGCAATTAGCGTCGAGAGATGGCTGATGTAGAATTTCTCTTTTTAAATTATCCGCCACCATATTTCAAAGGTATGTACCTAAAGAGTGTAGCACTGAGGTTTGCGATGTAAGATGGGGGATGACAGCTGACAAAGAGCGCGTGAGTTTGTTTACTAAACAAGAGCACGTGGAATTTTTCAATTTACCGCCACCACATTTCAAAGGTATCTAGCTAAGTATGGCAGCACGGTGCTCTCTTGATTAAAGATGGCGGATGACAGCTAACAGAACTTTTCAAATTGCCCGCTACTACATGTGATAAAGAGGGCAGCACGGTGCTCTGTAGATTAAAGATGGTGGATGACAGCTGACGAAATTGCCCGCATGATAGCAGCACAGTGCTCTATTGATTAATGATGGCGGATGACAGCTGTCAAAAATCACGTGGCTTTGTTTCCAAACAAGAGCACATAGAATTTTTCAAATTGCTCCACCACATTTCAAAGGTATCTAGCTAAAGAGTGCAGCACTGAGGTTTGTGATGCAAGATGGCGGATGACAGCTATCAGAAAAAAAGCACGTGATTTTGTTTCCAAACAAGAGCACGTGGAATTTTCCACCGCCACAAAGAGGGCAGCACGGTACTCAAGGATGGCTGCTGTCACGTGGAATTGCCTGCCACCACATTTCAAAGGTATCTAGTTAAAGAGGGCAGCACGGTGCTCTCTAGGTTAAAGATGGCTGCTGTCAAAAGCATTTTTCAAATTATCCGCCACCACATTTCAAAGGTAAGTAGCTAAAGAGGGCAGCACTGTGATCTATGGATTAAAGATGGCGGATGAGAGCTGTCAAAAAGCACGTGGATTTGTTTACCGATTCAAATCTCGCGCTAGTGAGGTTAAGTTGGTAGCACTAAGGTTTAGGCCCGTTAAGATGGCAGCACTGCGGATGACATGTGACGAATTTGCAGCTACTGCGATAAAGAGGGCAGCACAGTGCTCTGTGGTTTAAAGATGGCGGATGACAGCTGTCAAAAAAGCACGTGTGTTTGTTTACCGATTCAAATCTCGCGCTAGTGAGGTTAAGTTGGTACCACTGAGGTTTAGGCCCGTCAAGATGGCAGTACTGAGGTTAGCGATGCGTTGTTGTCTGTCAAAAAGCACGTGGCTGTCAAAAAAGCACGTGGATTTGTTTACAAATTCAAATCTCGTGCTAGTAAGGTACAGATGGTACCACTGAGGTTTAGGCCCGTCAAGATGGCAGCAGTGAGGTTAGCGATGCGTTGTTGTCGATGGCAGCTGTCAAAAAGCACGTGGCTTTGTTTACAAATTCAAAACTCGCGCCAAAATTCAAATTTCCCGCGGGAGGTGGAGGCCTCTTCCGAGAGCCGGAGGAGGAGGTGGTGGCAGAACCATCAAATTATACTTCTCTTCGTTTCTGTGTGCACACTATGTTCTCTTTAGATGCTACGTATCTTGCAGTGGAATGCTAGGAGTATTCCCTCTAAACGGTATGAGTTACAATTTTTGATAAACGAAATTTCCCCTTTCATTATAGCCTTACAGGAGATTTGGTTTTCTCCATCCACTGAGTTTTATTTAAACGGCTTCAATGTTGAGCGTTGTGATGGTATTGGTTATGGTGGTGTTGCTTTATTTATTCACCATAGTTTATCCTATCAACGTCTTCATATATCGTATTGTCTACCCCATATGTTTGTTATCGGTATCTCATATAATCGCCTTTCCATTATTAACCTTTACTGCCCTCCAAATCTTTCTATTTCTCATATTCAATGGTGTCGATTCTTGCAGCAATTATCTTCTCATAACTAACTTCTCCTCTTAGGGGACTTCAATCTTCATCATTCTATGTGGGGAAGCAGTAGTGATACTTCCCTGGGTTCTTATTTCCTCACTGCTTCCCAATCTCACGACTTTGTCATCTTAAACGATGGTTCTCCCACGCGCCTCACTCCCCCCGGCTCTCCTCCCAGTGCTGTGGATTTATCATTATGTCGTCCTGCAATGGCTTCGGTTGTAACTTGGTATCGTCTTTCTGATACACATTCTAGCGACCATTTCCCTATTATTCTTACGTATGGTCTTGGTAGATTTCCTAGTTCTTCCACTCCTACATGTATCAGTAATGTTCGCTCCCTCCGTCACTTTGATAGAGTATCTTTTATTTCTTATGTTACCCATCGTATTGAGCTTATTTCGGATACTATTTTGTCCTTTTCTACTCTCTTTCAATTTATACAAGATTATCTCGATCTTTACCATCCCTATAAACCTATTTCTTCTCACTCTTCTCGTCCCTATTCCTTTTTACGATGGTGGGACTCAGAGTGCCATAATCTGGTTCTTAAACGACGTCGCTTATTCCGGATATATAGGAAAACACTAGCCCCCCATCATTATTTCCGTCTTAAACAACATATTGCTTACGCTAGACGAGTTTTTCTTTCTAAACGCCGTGCTGCCTGGCGATCCTTTATTTCCTCCCTAAACGCTCGTACTTTGTTTTCTCATTTATGGAGTGCAATTCGCTCACTTACCCGAGCTTCTCAATACATTCCACCCTCTGTCACCCCTCCACAGATTCTATCTATCTTTCTTAACTCACTCACTCCTGATTATGTTGTGCCCGACTTTACTATCCCCCCGTCTCCATGCTCTTCCCTTTTTTCTGTATTACTCCAACCTATACACCTTACTGAACTTGAGGCCACCTTGTGTAACGCAAAGAGTTCGTCTCCAGGCCCTGATTATATATCATATGATATGCTCAGGATCCTCCCTCTACGTGCTAAACAAGCTTTATTAGCTCTCTATAATATAATTCTCACTACTCCTGTTCCTACCTCTTGGAATGAATTGTTTTGGTGCCTATCCCCAAACCTGGTCAACTTCACACTGACGCTAACAGCTTTCGAGGGATTGTCCTTGGTTCGTGTATCCGCAAGACGTTTTTAAAAATTCTCCTTCAACGAATCCTGTGGTCTCTTGAATATTATAATTTGGTTCCCAAATATCAATTCGCCTACTTTAAAGGTCGTTGTGCTCATGATGCTATTAACATTTTAATTATAGATATCTTGTTAGCGCAAATTAGTAAGGATTGTATTATTACTATTTTTTTGGATATACGAGGAGCTTTCGACTCCATATCTCTTCATCTTCATTGGACTAATCTCGCACAGAAAGGTTTTCCTGCTCATTTTCTCCGCATCTTGCGTAATTTGTTTACGTATCGGAAACTTTCACTTAAATCCACTCATTCTTCTCTTCCTTGTCGTCTGTCATCTGTCGGTGTTCCTCAGGGGGACATTTTAAGTGGTCTGCTTTTCGCCCTGTACATGAGTAATCTTGAACAATTGGTTACACAAAAAGATCGCATTCTCTTTTATGCTGATGATATAGTTCTTTATTATTCTCAAGGTAATGTCGATGTGTGTCGTCATCATATATATAAAAGCTAATGGAGCAAGTCATTACATGGCTTACTTTTCATGGTCTTCAACTTTCCACCTCCAAATGCTGTGCAATGTTTTTTACCTCTAAGCGTATGTTTAACTCTGAGCCACTTGTTTTCGATTCTAGATGCTAGACCGCTCGTTATCTTGGAAACATCATATTACTCAGTTACGTAATTCTTCTGATACGCATAGATACTGCGCCGGATTCTTTTCTTAACCACTTAAATACACAAGTCCTCCTGTCTATGTGGTACTCCGAATGCTGATGTAAATCATTTATTATTCCAATGCCCTGTGTATGATTCTTTTCGTCCGGCTTTTATTTCTCGTCTTATCAGTCTTCAGAAAGCTCTCTCCACCAATGTCTCCTGTCTGTTTACCGATATGTCTCCTGCTATAATACATGCTATCAATCAATATTTGGATGACTCTTATATTCATTTGTAAATTACTGTCTTTTTATTGTTCGTTCGGTTACATACTCTTGATTCCACTGTTTTTTACTTCTATGCACTTTCTTTGTTATGTTACGCGCTATTTAAGATGTGTACATAGACATGATGCTCAACTTTGTTCTTGTGACTCATTGCGTGTGACCTTCGTAGTGTGAATAATTGCGTGTGATTTCGCATATTAAGTGTAATATCACGATAATAAGTGTAGTGGCTGGGTGAAATAATAGAGCCCATAACCTCTCCAACAACAACAACAACAACAACAACAATATGGAGCCCTCACACACAGGAACGATGTTATTACCTTTCAAATTGATGTATTTTAGATGTAAAAGCGTGCTAAATCACTGCACGATTAACGTGTTCTGAAGATTGATATTGTGGGTAATGTACCATTTTGTATTTGTATCACTTGTGTATGGTCATTTCCATTTCCTTTTATTATGTCCGACCGAAAATCCGTCTTGATACTCGGGGTGAGGAAGGCGTGTGTGTGTTTTTGATATAATTGTGGTGAATCTAAATCTGAGTCTGTGTCTATTATACTGAACTTCTCTATGAAACGTCTTTGCCCTCGTTTGGAATTATGGTCTGTGTGTCGACCGGCGACTTATTCTGGCCGTACACAGCGATGTTTGTGGCTGATCTACGCGTGGCCTTGAAGCCACGACATGTGCCGCTGACATTCAACCACTATTGACGTTTGGCCTCATTGATGTTAGGTAATAATGCACTCTACGAGATGACCGGATTTATCTATTTGCACAAGTGGTCACTGTTATCTGCCTTTAAGGCCATTTGTTCGTATGACTGAATGAATGAATAAATGAATGGGCCGAGTATTTAGATGAAGAATGGTCGGTCTCTTGAATTTATGTTGAACTGTTCGTTATCGCCCCTTGTATCTCGGGTGCTATCTTTTCTCCTTATTTAGTGCGCGCCCCAATTTTTTTCGACCTGACGTCGCCATGTTGATTTATTTTCTTTCTTGGACGCACGCTGGCCCGTGTCTATCTGATTGATTCATTTTCCGTTCCTTTCCTCTGTATCTTTTCTCTTTGTCCGCTGGGGTTATCTTTTCCTGGGTCAACCCCTTTTTGTGCGTTCCTTCGTTTGGGGGACCGTAATGAAATGAGATCGTGGTATTGTTTACAAAAAAGAAGGGTATAGAGAAGATTATTTTAAATGAAAAGAGAAAAAAGGTGCAATGAATAAGGTACTCCCGACTTGTAATTAAGTATTGACCCTCAATAAATGGGAGCAATCGATTTAAGGCCTAGCCTAAAACTATTCTCTTCGCAAATGTGGTATGTGAAGTTGCCAAGAGTAAAAAAAATGCTAAGATCTCCTGCGTAATTATGGAACTGTGCATGTGTGTATTGATGAGTTCAGGATATCATGATTGATTGTCATTCGGGCTATCCCATATACGTATGTATTACCCGATTATGATCTTAAATTTTCCTTTTCCAATTAATTCCCTAATTAACGTTGAATTTTAATAAACTATCATTTATCACTTACTTGAATTTTGACTCAAAGTAGTATTAGTTTAAGCTTGTACTGATTTAGGTTAATAACATTTCCAGTTCATAGCAGAGTTATTCGCTCTTCCTGATAGCGGTACACGTGTAGTTTCCTCTTCTATCCTCGTCGTCGTCTATGTATTTATGTTAGATAGAGGGTAGGTGTGGCTCAACACACAGCTGTCAGCGGCTAGCCTGCTCGCCCTTCCGAACGTAAACAAACCAAGTTAGCTCTGAAGGTCTTGCGTAATGATTGAATAAAATTAATAGCCAAAAAATACGACATGTACAAGTCGTAACCGGTACTTTATATTCTTAATCCCTTCTCTTCCCATGTCTCTTTTAATCCAATTTTTTTTCCTCCGTATATTCTCCGCACGTCTTATCACAATTTCCGCCATCAAGGTGGAAAACAACATCACTTGTATCGGTCTATTACCCCGTGCTTTACCTATCCTTTCCACATCGTCAATATCAGCTTCACTAAAGTTAATTTTCATCATTTTTGGATGACTTCCACAACATTGTAGATTGTCAGCACTTTGTCCTCTCCTTTTTCTTCTAGCATTACTTATATAACTAGGCATTTCCTCCTGCGTTCTAGGCTACCGTCTTCTATTTCTGCCTTCAGGTTCACCATCTCTTCCTCCATCTCCCTTATTTTCACCTTGAGTGATATAATTTCTCTCTCGTTGGTTTCCACTTTGGTTATTGTTTCATCTGTTTTTCCTTGTATCCAGCGCCTCATATTTTCAAATTCTTTCACTTGTTCCTCCATCATATTTTAATCTGCTCAAACGGTCATACTTCTTCCACAACTTCTTTAACCACTGTTCTTATGACTTCCACGTCTTCCCAGCTCACGTTACCACTGGAAGTCGGGCCGGGGTTTACTTCCACACCCCCATAACTAGCAGTACCATAATCACCGCTGCCACCAGTATCATCTCACCCATCATTCTTGTTTCCACTTTACCTCCTTCACTCCTGGCTGTTTCCTTCTTCCATCTCCCCTGCCATCTTCAAATAACTACCCAATATTGATCCACACCAATCATCTTCCTCTTCCCACCCGTCTTTCTTTCTCCACTCGTCGCTCACACTCCACTCCCGCTCTCCTGGCACACTCAACTCAGTACGTCTGCCTACGACCGCTGACTAGATTAGACTGGGTAGAAGTAATAGTAAACCAAAAGTATATAACTTGTGTATGGAAATGTTCTACACTCTTCTAGTCAAGATATTTGTGAAGCTTTTAACACATTTTTTGTTAATGTTGTTGAAAACTTGGTTAAAGATCTTGGTCCATGTAACCCATCTTTGCTATCTAATCATACGATCTGCAACTCTGTGTACTTTTGGCAAAGAGATGTTCAGGAAGGTACCATAAATCATGGAAGCACTATCCAACAAGAATAACTACACAGATGACGGAATAAATGACATACTCCTCAAGAGGTTTGTAAATCATCTGGCCCCCTTGCTCACCGAGATAATTAATTTGTCACTGAAACAGGAGTAGTACCAGATAAATGTAAAATTGCAAGCATGGTACCAGTTCTTAAGAAGGGAACACAGTCTGACCCCAGTAATTACCGACCACTATGTATAGTATCTTCACCAGCAAAAGTACTTGAAGTAGTAATAAATAAACTAGTCTTGTTTTTCCTAATAAAACACATTTCTTTTTCAAATATCAGTATGGCTCCCTACCCAAACATAGTACATTTTCAGTTGCTTTTGACATAGTGTCCCTTGTACAGAATGCATTAGATAGTAATAAAATAGCAGCTGGACGTTTCATAGATCACCCGCACCCCACCCCTTAAACACCCCCATAACCGCCACCGACATAACCAATGCCTTAAACCTCACCCGCGACACCGCACCTGGCCCCGAACACATCCGATACCGCCATATTCGCCAGGCCCAATGAACTTCTCATGCTCCTAGCATCCCTATATACCTTTATCTTAACCTCAGGCTTTTATACCTCCTCCTGGAAAAGATCCACAATGCTTCTTTTCCCCAAACCGAAAAATACCCCTCCGACCTTGATTCATATCGTCTCATCTGCCTCATCACAATCCTGGCCAAAATCTTGGACAAAATCCTTATCCGTCGAATACACCCGTACCTGCAATCACTCCACCTTCCACCCTCGTCCCAATGTGGTTTCCGCCATGACCTCTCGACCTCATACGGGTTTCTCCGCCTAATCCAATCAATCGCCAATAACTTCAACCTAGCCCGTCCGTCCCTTCATATTACCTTCGATTTTAACCTCGCTCTTGATTCTGTATGGCATCCCGCCCTAATTTTCAAACTCCACTTCTTCACGTCCCCTGTCTCCAACATCCGGTTCTTCGCTACCTATCTCACCAACCGTCTCAGCTGCATATCACTCAACGCCCACCTCTCTCGACCATTTCCCACGACAGTCGGAGTACCCCAAAGTTCACCCCTATCCCCACTGCTATTTATCATTTACGTCGCGGTCATCCCTCAACCACCACCGCCCATCCAAATCCTCCAATTTGCTGATGACACCAACATCCTAGGCCCGTTCCCGTCTGTCCAGAGCAACAACCGATCCCTGCAGCCCTTTCTGGACATCTTCTCTTCCTGATGCGATCGATGGTTCCTCCGCCTCAATCCTTCCAAAACGCAGTCTGTCCTAATCCGAACTCCCAAAATGCGCTTCTCAATTGCCCGCAATCCGGCCAACCTCCGACTCACCCTTAATAAGACCCCGATCCGTACACAGCCATCTCCCAAATACCTAGGCATCACCATAGAGCAGCACCTCACATTCCGCCCTCAAATCCTCAACCTTAAATCCAAATCCATACCGAGCTCGATAGCTGCATTCGCTTAAGTGCGGCCAGTATCCAGTATTCGGGAAATAGTAGGTTCGAACCCCATTGTCGGCAGCCCTGAAGATGGTTTTCCGTGTTTTCCCTTTTTTCACACCAGGCAAATGCTGGGGCTGTACCTTAATTAAGGCCACGGCCACTTTCTTCCAGTCCTAGCCCTTTCCTGTCCCATCGTCGCCATAAGACATATCAGTGTCGCTGCGACTTAAAGCCAATAGAAAAATAATCCAAATTCTCCAAAAGATCTCATTTGGTACGTCGGCTTGCTGGCACCACCTGGGGGTCTCAACACCAAACTCCTCCTCACCTACAAGTCCTGTATCCGCTCTGCCCTCACCTACTGTCACTCCGCCTGGGCAGCCGTAGCCCACACCAAACGCAACCTATACCGTACCCTCCTGTCCCTAGAACGCCGAATTGTCCGTATTGCCCTCCGACTCCCTCCCTTATTTCATACTAAGGACCTTAATGACATCTTCCCTTTCCCCAAGTTTGATACCCATGTATCCCTACTCTTCCAGAGATTCCTTGCCAAGGCCCTTGATCCCAACAACCCGGTCACATTCCACAGACCAACCTGACCCCTCTTTCCATACCTTATCACCACACCACTACCATCGCATCATAATTCAGCCCACAGACCGGCCCCTTCCAAGGGGACGGACTGTACGGAGGTAAACCCTTACCTTCAATCCACCCCCACATTCTTCAATACACCTCCCACATAATCATTCTCAGGCGATACAGTTCTATGATTACTACGGGCACAACTCACCATTAACTTTAACGTCTCACCATTTACAATTCATCTTTAACTATTGTAATATTGAACCCTGTACCATCACACTCATTCATAACTTAATATGCACATGTAGCTCAGTCATCTTTGAAAATGTATGTAACTGTCATCTTCATCCTGTCATTGAAACTTCATCATATCATTGTCTGTTGTTTATCTGCTGAACATATTTCTTAATTCTATGTGCTGAATCAGAAAACGTTGTAGTATATCTTAACACAGACAAAATAAATACAATAAAATAAATAAAATTAAATCACAAAAACGCAAGAGAGCGAGGAATGCCCCCCACCACCACATACCTGTAATAATGTTATCCCTCCATCACATCCCATTCAGCCACGCATCCCTTAAAATTACCCCAGGAATAATTACACCATTCAATCCATCTCACTTATCCATCAATTCTCCCATACCTCCCCCTCTCTCCTGGTCAGAGAGAGGGTGTTGCCCTCTAGGTGGCCCACCCCATCCCTTCAGGGTGGGGAATGAAAGCATTTGAATGAATGAATTCATAGATTTTTCAAAGGCATTTGACACAATTAACCATATCCTACTACTTAATAAACTAGCAGATGCAGGAATTAGAGGAATAGCCTTTGAGTGGTTTAAAATTACCTAACTGATAGGAAGCAATATGTTATTATCAGTGAAATTGAAGGGCCCATCTATAATGTTAAACATGATGTCCCACAAGGATCAGTGCAGGGACCATTACAGTTTCTAATATTTATTAATGATATGGGTTATCTTGAGTTTACTGGTAAGATATTCCTGTTTGCAGATGATAACAAACAATTATGGAGTATGTGCAAAAAATCTGAAAGTTCTAACATCATGGCTGAACAAAAATAATCTAGTAATAAGCACCTCAAAAACAAAATAATTCATATTCCATAAACCAACATAACTTATCAATACCTGTACTGTAGTAAAAATTGGCAATGAGTCCATTGAAAGAGTGAAACAGTTTTCATGTTTAGGCCCGGCTTTAGACAATAACTTAAGTTGGAATGAGATTATCTCAAATGAAAGGAAAACATTTTTTATTATTTTTGGCGAACTAAAATAATTGAAGGATTATGGAATAAGCAACCAACACTTAAGAAACTTATATACCTCCCTCATACATTCACACCTTATGTACATGAATATAATATGGGGAAATTGTACACAGGAAGCTAGGGGCTAGAAGTACTTCAAAAGAGAGCTTTAAAAATTATGTAAGGGTACTAATGGTTCATGTTTGTGGGTTACTGTAGTCACGTCCGAGTTCGTGAAACGTGGGCAACGGCTGAGTGGCCTAGTAAGTGGTCCTGAGAGTCGGGATACAAGTTGCTATGGAATTGGAGTGGGCATCTCGGACATATTCTGAGTCATGGCCCTCCTTGTGCTCAGGCGGCTAGGACTATGCAATTCACCGGTGGTCCATAACCCGTTAGAGGAGAGATCCTCTCTTGGACTATATGCAAGTAGGTAGCATCCAGCTTCATGAATTTACCGAGCTCAGAACATTTTAAGCAATCCTCGGGTCTATGGGAGTAATGGAGTCCCACTCCCATTTGACAGGCGAGGGACTCCTTGGAAACAACTTGGCGAACGAAATGGAATTCGATGAGGATCTATCAATATTAATGGGGCTTATGGAAGAAAGAAAGAAACTGGCTGAGTCAGCAAAGAGGATGCATCTGGATGTGCTAGGAATAAGTGATATTCGTGTAAGGAGAGATTATGAGGAAGAGATAGGAGATTATAAAGTGTACTTGACGGGTGTTAGAAAGGGAAGGACAGAGTCTGGGGTAAGGCTGTTTATCAGGAATACCATTGAACGCAACAAAGTTTCTGTTAGGCACGTAAATGATTGAATGATGTGGGTAGATTTGTCAGTTGGAGGAATTAGGACTAGAATTGTGTCCGTGTATTCACCATGTGAGGGTGCAGATGAGGATGAAGTTGACAAGTTTTATGAAGCATTGAGTGGCATCGTGGTCAGGGTCAACAGCAAGAATACAATAGTGCTAATGGGCGATTTCAATGCGAGAGTTGGTAATAGAACTGAAGGGTACGAAAGGGTGATTGGTAAATGTGGGGAAGATATGGAAGCTAATGGGAATGGGAAGCGTTTGCTGGACTTCTGTGCTAGTATGGGTTTAGCTGTTACGAATACATTCTTCAAGCATAAGGCTATTCATCGCTACACATGGGAGGCTAGGGGTACCAGATCCATAATAGACTATATTTGAACAGACTTTGAATTCAGGAAATCTGATAGGAATGTACGAGTTTTTCGCGGATTTTTCGATGATACGGACCACTATCTGAGCTGTAGTGAACTATGTATCTCTAGGCCTAGGGTAGAGAAAGTGAAATCTGTCTGCAAACGAATAAGGGTAGAAAATCTCCAGGACGAGGAAATTAGACAGAAGTACATGGATATGATTAGTGAGAAGTTTCGAACAGTAGACAGTAAGCAGGTTCAAGATATAGAAAGTGAATGGGTGGCATACAGGGATGCTGTAGCAGAAACAGCAAGGGAATGCCTAGGAACAACTGTGTGTAAAGATAGGAAAATGCGAACATCTTGGTGGAATGATGAAGTGAGAGCAGCCTGTAAACGTAAGAAGAAGGCTTATCAGAAATGGCTAAAAACAAGGACAGAGGCTGACAGGGATTTATGCGTAGATGAAACAGACAGAGCGAAACAAATAGATGTTGAATACAAAAAGGAGTCATGGGAAGATTTTGGTAATAATCTGGAAAGGCTAGGTCAAGCAGCAGGGCAACCTTTCTGGACAGTAATAAAGAATCTTAGGAAGGGAGGGAAAAAGGAAATGATCAGTGTTTTGATTAATTCAGGTGAACTCAAAATAGATCCCAGGGAATCACTGAGAGGTGGAGGGAATATTTTGAACATCTTCTCAATGTAAAAGGAAATCATCCTGGTGGTGTTGCAAACAGCCAAGCTCATGGGGGGGGGGAGGAAAATGATGTTGGTGAAATTAGGCTTGAGGAAGTGGAAAGGATGGTAAATAAACTCCGTTGTCATAAAGCAGCAGGAATAGATGAGATTAGACCTGAAATGGTGAAGTATAGTGGGAAGGCGGGGATAAAATGGCTTCATAGAGTATCAATCAATCAATACTGATCTGCATTTAGGGCAGTCGCCCAGGTGGCAGATTCCCTATCTGTTGCTTTCCTAGCCTTTTCCTAAATGATTTCAAAGAAATTGGAAATTTATAGAACGTCTCCCTTGGTAAGTTATTCCAATCCTTCCTATAAATGAATATTTGCCCCAGTTTGTCCTCTTGAATTCCAACTTTATCTTCATATTGTGATCTTTCCTACTTTTATAAACGCCATTCAAACTTATTCGTCTACTAATGTCATTCCACGCCATCTCTCCGCTGACAGCTCGGAACATACCACTTAGTCGAGCAGCTCTTCTTCTTTCTCTCAATTCTTCCCAACCCAAACTTTGCAACATTTTTGTAACGCTACTCTTTTGTCGGAAATCACCTAGAACAAATCGAGCTGCTTTTCTTTAGATTTTTTCCAGTTCTTGAATCAGGTAATCCTGGTGAGGGTCCCATACACTGGAACCATACTCTGGTAGGGGTCTTACCAGAGACTTATATGCCCTCGCCTTTACATCCTTACTACAACCCCTAAACAACCTCATAACCATGTGCAGAGATCTGTATCCTTTATTTACAATCGTATTTATGGGATTGCCCCAATGAAGATCTTTCCTTATATTAACACCTAGATACTTACAAAGATCCCCAAAAGGAACTTTGACCTCATCAACGCAGTAATTAAAACTAAGAGGACTTTTCCTATTTGTGAAACTCACAACCTGACTTTTAACCCCGTTTATCAACATACCATTGCCTGCTGTCCATCTCACAACATTTTCGAGGTCACGTTGCAGTTGCTGACAATCTTGTAACTTATTTATCACTCTATAGAGAATAACATCATCCGCAAAAAGCCTTACCTCCGATTCCACTCCTTTACTCATATCATTTATATATATAAGAAAACATAAAGGTCCGACAATACTGCCTTGAGGAATTCCCCTCTTAATTATTACAGGGTCAGATAAAGCTTCACCTACTCTAATTCTCTGAGATCTATTTTCTAGAAATATAGCAACCCATTCAGTCACTCTTTTGTCTAGTCCAATTGCACTCATTTTTGCCAGTAGTCTCCCATGATCTACCCTATCAAATGCTTTAGACAGGTCAATCGCGATACAGTCCATTTGACCACCAGAATCCAAGATACCTGCTATATCTTTCTGGAATCCTACAAGTTGAGCTTCAGTGGAATAACCTTTCCTAAAACCGAATTGCCTTCTATCGAACCAGTTATTAATTTCACAAACATGTCTAATATAATCAGAAAGAATGCCTTCCCAAAGCTTACATACAACGCATGTCAAACTTACTGGCCTGTAATTTTCAGCTTTATGTCTATCACCCTTTCCTTTATACACAGGGGCTACTATAGCAACTGTCCATTCATCTGGTACAGCTCCTCCGACCAAACAATAATCAAATAAGTACTTCAGATATGGTACTATATCCCAACCCATTGTCTTTAGTATATCCCCAGAATTCTGATCAATTCCAGCCGCTTTTCTAGTTTTCAACTTTTGTAACTTATTGTAAATGTCATTGTTATGATATGTAAATTTTAGTACTTCTTTGGCCTTAGTCTCCTCCTCTATCTAGACATTATCCTTGTAACCAACAATCTTTACATACTGCTGACTGAATACTTCTGCCTTTTGAAGATCCTCACATACACACTCCCCTTGTTCATTAATTATTCCTGGAATGTCCTTCTTGGAACCTATTTCTGCCTTAAAATACCTAGACATACCCTTCCATTTTTCACTAAAATTTGTATGACTGCCAATTATGCTTGTCATCATGTTATCCTTAGCTGCCCTCTTTGCTAGATTCAATTTTCTAGTAAGTTCCTTCAATTTCTCCTTACTTCCACAGCCATTTCTAACTCTATTTCTTTCCAGTCTGCACCTCCTTCTTAGTCTCTTTATTGCTCTATTATAATAAGGTGGGTCTTTACCATTCCTTACCACCCTTAAAGGTACAAACCTGTTTTCGCATTCCTCAACAATTTCTTTAAACCCATCCACTTTTATTTACCGTTTTCCACCGATCATAGTTACTTTTTAGAAACTGCCTCATGCCTGCTTTATCAGCCATAGGGTACTGCCTAATAGTCCTACTTTTAAGACCTTCCTTTCTATGACATTTATTTTTAACTACCACAAAAACAGCTTCATGATCACTAATACCATCTATTACTTCAGTTTCCCTATAGAGCTCATCTGGTTTTACCAGCACCACATCCAGGATATTTTTCCCTCTGGTTGGTTACATCACTTTCTGAATCAGCTGTCCTTCCCATATTAACTTATTTGCCATTTGTTGGTCATGCTTCCTGTCGTTCGCATTTCCTTCCCAATTGATTACCAATTCTACTGAGATAGGGATCTGCGCTCGGATGGCCTTCATTTAAACCGTTAGGAAATTTGTTTGGAAGGGAAACGGGATGGCCTAGGGAGCGGTGATAAGGGAGCAGGGAACTGGAAATCAAGTAGGGATGACATAAAATTGTTAGCGTTGAACTGTAGAAGTATTGTAAAGAAAAGCATAGAATTAAGTGATTCAGATCTCCCGCTACAATCACATTTCTTTCCATGTCGTTTCCCTATCAAATAATTCGGAATCCGCGTCAGTGATACCCTTTCCCGATCTGTACACTCCAAATATATCAAGTTGCCTATTATCTTTAGAAATGAGCCTTATACCTAGAATTTCATGTGTCTCATCTTTAACTTTTTCGTAGCTTACAAATTCTTCTTTCACCAGAATGAACACTCACGTTGTTAGATATATATTTATCACATATTGTAATAAGAGTTGAATCATGGCTGAGAAATGATATAATGGATGCAGAAATTTTCTCACGGCACTGGAGTGTGTATCGTAGAGATAGGATAGGATATTACTCGTATACTACTGGTCAGTACACTACAGTAATGTTTAAACTACTTTCAGACGTATCCTAATTACGATACCGGTACCGTATGTCACTGATAAGCACAACAGAAATGAAATTTGCAAGAACTACTGTACTCATAGATTACCAATTGACTACACTACTACCGACAGGGTACTGAGGGAAAAGATGTTCACTATACTGGGGGACTATGGAATTAAAAGTAGTAAAATTAGCGTGGAGTGTTGGTAAGGTACCTTCAGATTGGACAAAAGCAGTAATTGCACCTATCTATAAGCAAGGGAACAGGAAGGATTGCAACAACTATCGAGGTATCTCATTGATTAGTATACCAGGCAAAGTATTCACTGGCATCTTGGCAGGGAGGGTGCGATCAGTCGTTGAGAGGAAGTTGAATGAAAACCAGTGTGGTTTCAGACCACAGATAGGCTGTCAGGATCAAATTTTCAGTATTCGCCAGGTAATTGAAAAATGCTACGAGAGGAATAGGCAGTTGTGTTTATGTTTCGTAGATCTAGAGAAAGCATATGACAGGGTACTGAGGGAAAGATGTTCACTATACTGGGGGATTATGGAATTAAAAGTAGATTATAAAAATCTATCAAAGGCATTTATATTGACAATTGGGCTTCAGTGAGAATTGATGGTAGAATGAGTTCTTGGTTCAGGGTACTTACAGGGGTTAGACAAGGCTGTAATCTTTCACCTTTGCTGTTCGTAGTTTACATGGAACACCTGCTGAAAGGTATAAAATGGCAGGGAGGGATTCAGTTAGGTGGAAATGTAGTAAGCAGTTTGGCCTATGCTGACGACTTGGTCTTAATAGCAGACTGTGCCGAAAGCCTGCAGTCTGATATCTTGGAACTTGAAATAGGTGCAATGAGTATGGTATGAAAATTAGCCTCTCGAAGACTAAATTGATGTCAGTAGGTAAGAAATTCGACAGAACTGAATGTCAGATTGGTGTTACAAAGCTAGAACAGGTCGATAATTTCAAGTATTTAGGTTGTGTGTTCTCCCATGATGGTAATATAGTAAGTGAGATTGAATCAAGGTGTAGTAAAGCTAATGCAGTGAGCTCGCAGTTGCGAGCAGCAGTATTCTGTAAGAAGGAAGTCAGCTCCCAGACGAAACTATCTTTACATCGGTCTGTTTTCAGACCTACTTTCCTTTACGGGAGCGAAAGCTGGATGAACTCAATATGTCTTATTCATAAGTTAGAAGTAACAGACATGAAAGTAGCAAGAATGATTGCTGGTACAAACAGGTGGAATCAATGGCAGGAGGGTACTCGGAATGAGGAGATAAAGGCTAATTTAGGAATGAATTCGATGGATGAAGCTATACGCATAAACCGGCTTCAGTGGTGGGGTCATGTGCGGTGAATGGAGGAGGATAGGTTACCTAGGAGAATAATGGACTCTGCTATGGAGGGTAAGAGAAGTAGAGGGAGACCAAGACGACTATGGTTAGACTCGGTTTCTAACGATTTAACGATAAGAGGTATAGAACTAAATGGGGCCACAACACTAGTTGCAAATAGAGGATTGTGGCGATGTTTAGTAAATTCTCAGAGGCTTGCAGACTGAACGCTGAAAGGCATAAGAGTCTTTAATGATAATGTATGTATGTATGTATGTATGTATGTATGTATGTATGTATGCATGCATGTATGTATGTATGTATGTATGTATGTATGTATGTATGTATGTATGTATGTATGTATGTATGTATGTATGTATGTATGTATGTATGTATGTATGTATGTATGTATGTATGTATGTATGTATGTATGATTTACCAAAACCACCTGTGGAAGTTTTTCAGGAAACAAACATGTTACCAGTACAATGCCAGATTAAATATTCTCAAGCTTTCATTTACGTTCAGGTATTAAAATAATATGATTTCTGTTAATACAAAACTACGATACAGCAAAGAAATTCACACCCATAAAACAAGATCAGCAAACCAGTTTTACAAAGATTCCACTAACTCTACCAAATATGGTGTTAAAAGCATTTTTGATTCAGCAAGCACAGCCTTGAACAATCTACTTTCAAAACTGAATCAAATCAGTAAGTTGTACAGATTTAAGACAGAAGTACGCAGGTACTTCCTTGAACGGTATGTTGGAGAATAAATTGATAACCACTGTGTACCTTTTTTTCGACCTAAGCTTTTTTTAATTTGAATATCTTCTTTCTTTCATGTAAATAATGATGTTATGATGTAAATCAATATTTGTAAAACATTCCTTCTTATATAATTATATAGTTCTATGCCTTATATGTTAACTGAAAGTAAAAGCTGCCAAGCTGTGATTGTAAAGGGCAGTCCCTCGTTGAGCCACTAGCTTACTGGGACATTTTACAACCAATAAATAAATAAATAAATAAATAAATAAATAAATAAATAAATAAATAAATAAATAAATAAATAAATAAATAAATAAATAAATGAATAAATAAATAAATAAATAAATAAATAAATAAATAAATAAATAAATAAATAAATAAAATAAATAAATAAATAAATAAATAAATAAATTCTAACAGCAGAGTACTATCAAGCTCACAGACATAGAGAAACAAATATCCTTTCAGGATTAATTAGGTTTTTGTCCTCAAGAGATCTTTCGCATGTCAATGACAAAGCCGTGTAAGCATTAAAAAGTAACTATTACACTATCTCCTAGTTCAGAGTCTTTAGGAGAGATGGCACAGTAGTTAACACCTCTTGGGATACGCAAAGAGAGACACTGTGCCCTGGTACAGTTATTATTATTATTATTATTATTATTATTATTATTATTATTATTATTATTATTATTATTCATATAGTTAGTAAATAATACACTAGAGGTAGCATTGGCGCCACCGTCTACCAGAGAATCACTGTAGCGACCGGAGCATGTTGAAATCGTAGCTGTTTTGCAAAAAGCTCACACCGCTGTATACCCTACTCATCAATGTAAATAGGGGACTTTCAAAACAGTGTGGATATAGATAAGGTTTTAAATTCTTACACGTAAACATTCTCAGATACTACAGTATACTTGCGAGGCTTCTCTCTAGTAAAAAGGAAAGCCCTAAAAGCATAAATACAGGAGAAATGCGTGATAAAGTTGGAAGGTGTTCAGGTGCAGTTAAGTAATAGAAAAACAATTTACTGTTCATATTAATTATTCTAACAACATACGTTTAGAAGGAGAGCACGTACATTTCGCTATCTTTTGTGTAAATCATCAGGACTTTGCTATAATTCTGCCCAACCGCCGATAATGTCCTCTCTCGTACGAAGCGGATGAGCGAGTTTTTAGGCCTAAAAGCATTTGCGAGATTTTGGTGTCAAGTATACAAAATATTGTCATCGCTGGTGTAGACGCTGGCTTTCTGAGCCCACATGGGCAGGTTGGAGCCTGGCTTAGTCCGGTGATAATTGAAGGTGCTCAAATATGTTCCCTCGGACTCAGCGAGCGATCCCACCTCTATCGCCTCAAGGGCAGTGTCCTGGAGCTTCAGACGCTGAGGAGGGTGCCCAGTACCTCGCCCACCATTGTTCATTAACTCATTAAATATTCCCCTTAATTTTGTCAACTTGGATTACTGAGTAAAATCACACGCAACTGTAGAATACTTGATTCGCATGTATGTACTGGTACGGATATTCCACTACATCTATTATATGTAAAAAAGTACAAAATAGCACTTGACGGCAGCATGGGATGGTAAAATTGTGGTTACCATGGAAAGGATTACATGTAATTCTCACAGACTGCCTACCCTAGACCTGTTCTCGAGTACAGCAAGTCGTCTTCTCGCACGTGCGTTCTGCTTCCCTTACTTCCTAAGGCGCCAGGGGAAGATCACAGCAACATGAGTTGGCCTGCGATAGCGAACAAGATCAACAACCCCTTTATTCTGCTATTGTAGTTTAATACGTAACTTCACGAAACGCGGACAATCTGACATGATCAGCGTTTCCTCCTACGCCATTCAAAACACATCACGTCCTGAAATATTTAGTTTGTATATAGGGAAACTAATAGGACAGGGTAAAACGTACGTACGTACGTAGCATACGGTCTAAAATATATTTTTCTTTACCGATTAGTTAAATATCCGAACGTATACTCCTAGCACTCTGTGTAGTTTTTCTACCGTGGTTTTCTTTCTGCTGAGCTACAGGATGTATGCTGTAGTTCCTGTTTCTTATTACTGATTATTATGCTTTGCTTGTCCATAATAGGATTCGTTAGGCGTGGAGCTCATTGCTATTGACGCCGTAAATGTGCCTGACTTTTTGAACCCACGTAGGTAGACGGGTTTTTGTTTTGTACTCTGGATTAAATAAGAACGGAGTCCCATCAGGGTAGTAGGCAAATCACCAACAAATTTGCATGAAATGCGAGCTCGTAACATTACCTTTAGATTTCTGTGCCAGCACTCTATTTTACTGTT
Source organism: Anabrus simplex (assembly GCF_040414725.1). NCBI lineage: Eukaryota > Metazoa > Arthropoda > Insecta > Orthoptera > Tettigoniidae > Anabrus > Anabrus simplex. The sequence continues at coordinate 136,469,585 of NC_090269.1, forward strand.
ACCATAATATGGAGGTGCGTGAAAAGTTGACAGTCGAACTGTATTGCATGACCAGTTGCAATACCGTTGTTTATGCCTAAACGAGCAATCCATGAAGAGAAAAGTGTCTTGGCAACAGTATCTAAGTCATTGCCTTTCAGAGATATAGTTCTGGTAAACGTGAATATCGCACGATCATTGCTAACAAGTAGATATACCCTTAAGAAATAGGTAAAGATTCAACAATATCCAGATTAATATGAAACAATTGTTTATCTACGTCACTGTAGCTGCTAAAATCGCTTTTGGTATGCCTCCAGATTTAGTTCGTTGGCAGGATAAACAATAGTTGTCCCAAAATATAATAAATTGTTTCAGTGAAGGTCAAACAAATCTCTGTGTAATCGAGTTAGTTGAGCCGTTAATCCCAGGATGAAGTATGTTAGTGAACTGAAAACAGTTTCTTGATATGATATTGTATCGGCTTTTGGGCTTGTGCAGTGTCAAGAAAGTAAGGTGAAATTCTTAACGTTTCGCAGAAAACTGTGCTCTGCGTCCTCAGAAGAATTCTCGACTGTCCACGAGAAAGGCTTCTTAAACAATTACACTGTTGAATTTGGAACGTTTCTCGATAGTCTGCAGGAATGTATCGATGAAGTTTCCCTGAAGAGTGATCACAAATTAATTCGGATTCATCAGGCAAATCCGTGTTGCTGAACTGTAATATAGATAAGACTGGCTAGTTCTACATCACATTTCTGATGTATAGCGATGTTTTCAAATTAAATGCTCGCGGGCAACTTGTCGTCTGCAATTAAAGAAGAAAAGTGTCAGTTGGAACATGTTCTCTTCTTCGAATATAGCGTATGTCTGTAGTGAACTGGCCTATGTAGTCTAGGTGGCGGAGTTGCCTTCGCTCTATCTGTGCGTTGTTTGGAGGTGAAGGTTAGAGACTTGTAATGTTTGAAGATCGTGAATTATCTGGCTTCTAACATTTACCGAAAATGTTACACAGCAAAGTAGGCTGCCAATAGTTCAGGGTTGTACGTACTACAGGTGCACTGCGGGTCTGTCAGATATCTTGAGACGATACCAAGAGGCTCTGTTGTGCCGTTCCTGAGATTCTCTACCGTGACACCTATTTCAGAGTCTGATGCATCAAACATCAGGAAGAGAGGGAATTCTGGTGATGTAGGAGGGAGCAGGCACAACTTAGAAAGCGGTCCATTTAATGCATAAAAGACCTAGTTTGCTGAACCATTCCATTTGATCTGTGGATTAACTTTTATTTTACTATGTTTGCAAAGGTCGAAAAGAGGTTAATGAAGTTTATTATTTCAAAAAATCGACGAAGTTCTGATGCAATGTTGGGACGAGTAAAGTCAACAGTCTTTACTCTATCAATCAGAGGGTAAATGCCAGGACCTGTGACCTTGTGACCTAGAAATGTTACTTCTTTTCCACCAATAATGCACCTGGACAAATTAATAGTGATATTGTGTTGGCTCAGTCATTAGAACAGTTTCTGGAGTTGTAGAGTGTGTTCCTCTGATTCGAAGTCTAGAAGAATATCACTCAAATAAGAGTACACGAAAGGCAGATCGCCGAGAATACTGTGCATGTAACGCGGACATTTTTTGCTGAATGGCATCTTCACAAATTCAAAAAGACTGAATGAGGTTGTAACTGCTGTCTTCCGAATATCTTCACGGGGAAAAATAATATGGTGGTAGGCACGGATGAAATCAACCTTGGAGAATACGGTCTACCCACAGAGTTGGGAATTAAAGTCATTTAGATGAAGAATGGGATAGCGGTCCGGCACTGTAAATAGCATATAAAACATGATTGTCACCTCAAGGTCACTACGATCCATCTTTTCAGGAACCAAATGAAGAGGGCTAGACCAGAAAAGTTTGGAGGTCAACCCCGTATTCCTAGGTTCATCATTACTTGAAACTCGAATTTTGCTTGTGTTTATCTGGTGATAATTCCTTACTCACGCCCACATTGGTCCTCCTACTGTGTTTATGATGTGGTACACACTTATAGCAGGTTGGTTGAAAGTCAAATTTATAGTGAGTATATTCATCATTACTTGAAACTCGAATTTTGCTTGTGTTTATCTGGTGATAATTCCTTACTCACGCCCACATTGGTCCTCCTACTGTGTTTATGATGTGGTGCACACTTATAGCAGGCTGGTTGAAAGTCAAATTTATAGTGAGTATATTGGGATGTTTACTCTCACCACCAAACAATACTCAACACAGCGAGAGCACTTCGCACGACCAGGGATTAGTAAACATTATAGGTGGGCCGGCACAAGGTTGCACTTGACAGTTGTAAGTCATGTTGGCACCACTACAAAAATGAAATGAAGAACGTCACTCGTCAGTCAGAATCACCAATCCACTACTTTTTTGTCAGACACAGTTACGCATTTTATTCACGTTAATTCGTATTTAATTCCGTATAGTGCTCATAATCTTTTATTTGCTTACACAAATACGAGCATTTAAAAGATATTATAAGTTTTAAGCGAGCTACAAAATAAATACGAACTATTTTCAGTTGATTGTTGTTGGCAATATAGGTAGTATACTGGTGCCATCTATAAGTAGCTTGACTACTGTATTGAAGTGTTGCCGTTTTGTCTGTCACCGCTAGCACGTGGTCAGGTGTGATTCGCGCGTTTATGAAAGTTTTGTTTTCATTTTGGGATAATTGTGAAATTTTATTTTAACGAATGCAGTGCGATGTCTTGGAAATCATAGTCATGAAGCGCGAAGTGATAATCCTTTGAGCCGCAGAGTGTTCCTTAATAGTCAGGCATTAGAATTAGTGCGGAGAACTCGTGAGTTTTACGAGAGGGAGACAAAATTCGTACGCTTGTATAGTCGTCTCTCCGTTCCTGTAGATCATGTTGTGGATCGTATATCTCAAACATTAGGGCTTTCAAAGCGTATTGTCATTCAAACAGGTGTTCGCCTCCAAGAACAGAAGAAAAAAGTGACTGGGGTTCATAGCAGTATCAAAAACGGGGCTGATAGTAGGGACTTGTTTCACAGCACTCCGGGAAAGAAACGAATTAAGCTATCTCCTGTAACAGGAATTAATTCTTTCCAGGCTGATGCAATACGAAGACACGAGTAGGCCTACGATTTTTACAGCTCAAAGTCCCTTCTGTCATTGTTATGGACAATGCACGTTACCACTCCGTAATAATGGACAAGACCCCTTCTTCAAGCGCCCGTAAAGAACTGTAAGTGGAATAGCTGCAGTAAAGAAATATCCCAGCGCATATGTGTATGACTAAATTAGTCAACACCGGGCGAGTTGGCCGTGCGGTTAGGGGCGCGCAGCTGTGAGCTCGCATCCGGGAGATAGTGGGTTCGAATTCCACTGTCGGCAGCCCTGAAGATGGTTTTCCGTGGCTTCCCATTTTCACTCCAGGCAAATGCTGGGGGTGTACCTTAATTACGACAACGGTCGCTTTCTTCCCATTCCTAGGCCTTTCCTGTCCCATCGTCGCTATAAAACCTATCTGTGTGGGTGCGATGTAAAGCAAAAAAAGAAAAGAAATAGTCGACGAGGTAGCGACGGAACAAGGGCACGAAGTTAGTAGGTTGCCGCCGTACCACTGTCACTTCAACCTCATTGAGTTGGTACGGTATGGGGTGAAGTAAAATATTACGTACGCACTTATAACAAGTCCTTCACAGTTACTGAAGTGGAAGGACTGTTCCGGGAGAGTATTGCTCGAATGGATGCGGCTTTGTGCAGGAAGAAATTTAGCCATGTCGCAGCATTCATTAATTCGGCAATGGCAATACATGGCATCATCAGTGACTCTCAGGAGTTGATGATCTGCCTAGATGATGATGACAATGACAACGAAAGCGACGGTAGTGATGGCAGTGAACTGGAGGGTATCGAGCCTCTGCCTTGGTGAATCAGGTATGAAAATAAGGTTTCTGAATTTTCGTAAATTTTATAGAATTTACTTGAAACATTTTGTGTTAGCACCGGTGTATATTATTCTAACATTTATTGGTGTAGGTGTATATGAAGTGAGATCCTTGTCGGCCGATTTCTTCCGTGTTTTCTAACATCGCGATAATAAGAACTTCGTAGTAGGGTATATTTATCTCGTATGATTTTGTGTGATGAATAATCGGTGAGTTGAAAGTTCAATTTTTGTCGGCAGATTTCATTTGTATTGTGTATCATCGCGATGACATTAAAAAAATTTCTCCCATGTTTTTAAAAACCCATGTGTCGTGCAATCAGCTGTTGTTACGGCGGCAACATCGCTTCGTGCGCCATTGCAGTGTGACCAATATTGTGCGCAGCTGTCATGTGCAACCTTACGCCGGCCCACCTATAAAACAATAACATAATATTTCAGGAAGACTTACCAACTCATGATCCAAAGTAAAGTCGTCGCATAGTGTAGAAGGCTGGACACAAGAGGTCGAGTGGAACACGAGGTACATTTTACCTTATTATTATTAGTATTGTTATTATTATTATTATTATTATTATTATTATTATTATTATTATTATTATTATTATTATTATTATTATTATTATTAAAATTCTGACAGAAATAACAAGACTTATTCCAATAAGAGAATATTTTAATTAAAAGAATTACCTCAAACTCCGACAAAAACGAATAATAGAAATTATGAAAATTAACCAAATTATTAATTATTTAAATCCTTGAAAACAATTAGTGTGAACGATTAAAAAAACTCAGGCAAGGATTTGGAGATAAAATAATAACTATGACAATAGGATCCTTTTAAAGTATTCCACGAAATTAATTTTTGAGTAAGTAACTTTACATAAATAACCATCCCTGGCTATAAGAAACGATACTTACTTACTTACTTACTTACTTACTTACTTAATTAATTAATTAATTACTTACTTACTCACTCACTCACTCACTCACTCACTCACTCACTCACTCACTCACTCACTCACTCCCTCCCTCCCTCCCTCTTTGGCGCTACAGTCTCTCTACCCACTCTTCTCTGTTGACTGCTCTGGTTCTCCGTCTTCTAATTCCCATCCGTCTCAAATCCTCCTCCACGCTGTCCAACCATCTGATCCTCGGTCTTTCCCTCATACGACGTCCTTCTGTTTGCCCATCAAAGACTTTCTTTACTCTCCTGTTCTCTGTCATTCTTTCTACATGTCCCAACCATAGCAGTCTACTACCCTTTATTTCTGCTACTATATCTGGTTTATTATACAGATCCTTATTATTTCTGATTCGCCAGAGTCCACCATCTTTTATTGGTCCACAGACTTTCCTGAGTATCTTCCTTTCCCATCTCCGTAACAACTCCTCATCACCTTGTGTCATAGTCCAAGTTTCCGCACCATACATCACCACAGGTCTCACTACCGTGTGATAAACAGTCAGCTTCAGATTCCTACCAAGACTCCTTGCTTTAAAAACCTCGCCTGAGGCAAAGTAACCCCTATTACCAGCTGCTATCCTAGCATGTATTTCTTTCTTCCTATCATTGTTTTCAGCTACCATTAACCCTAGATATTTAAAGCTTTTGCAGCGTTCATATTCTTTCCCATTTAAATTCACATATTTTTCTGCTTCATTATACATTTACCTAGACATTATCATGTACTTAAATTTTGACTGATTAATCACCAGTCCCATCTCAGTCCCACATTTTTCTAATTTTCTCAACTTCTCTTCCAGATCCAGATTCCTCCTGGATAGCAAATCAATATCGTCTGCGTATGTAACGTCTTGTGTCACTCGATTAAACAAATTTCCATCAGGGTTGCTCCCTTGTATTATTCGCATTACCCTCTCCAAAGCAATGTTAAACAGAAGGGTGGAGAGTACGTCACCCTGTTGTAATCCTTGGTTAACTTCAAAAGCTTTAGATAAAGTACCCTCAACCTTTACTTTACATACTGTTGTCGCTAGAGTCATTTGGACCAATCTTGTAAGTTTGTTAGGTATTCCAGCCTCTTTCATTGCCTTCCATAACCGATCCCTTCTGATCCTATCATATGCCTGTTTAAAATCAATAAACAGCTGATGAACATCAATGTTATACTCGTAACATTTTCCAAGGATCTGTCTGATAGTAAAAATCTGGTCCGTAGTAAATCTGTTAATTCTGAAGCCGCACTGGTAATCTCCTAGATATTCTTCAACGTATTGTCTCAGCCTTCCAGCTATGATTTTTGCTAAGATGTTATAAGCAATACATAGCAATGCTATACCTCTATAATTCCCACAGTCTGCTTTAATATGTTTCTTATGTATAGGGCTATATTCCATTGCTCTGGCATTTTTTCCTTTTGCCATATCTCTACTGTAATTTCATATAACCACCTTGTTAGCTTCTCTCCTCCATATTTTATCATTTCTGCAGAAATGTTGTCTTCTCCTGGCGCCTTATTGCTTTTAAGAGCATTGATTCCATCTTTAACTTGCAATGTAGGTTCCTTGATTTGATTCCAGGTCCACCTTTTCTCTACTTTGTTCCTGCCCACTCTCTTCTGTCTGCACATCTTCGAACTCACCTTCAAATCCTGACACCTTTTTCAGCAGTTCACTAAAATATTATACCCATCTGTCTAACATCTGATCTTTACCTCCAATCAGATTTCCCTCCTTATCTTTACAGAAAACTGCTCTGGGTTTAAATCCTTTCTTTTTATCTTTTACACTTATATAAAATTGTCTAGTTTCCTGAGCAGTCTTTCTTCTAATTCTTCAATCCACTGTTTCTCAAATTCTCTCTTTTTCTTCCTACATTCCTTGTCCGCTTCCTTCCTCTTCTCTCTGTATTCTTCTACACTTCTCTGTAACATTCTCCTTCTTGCCTCGTTCCTTTCTTCAATCTTTTTCCTACAATTTTCATCAAACCAGTGCTGAATCCTCGATGGTTTCTTTCTGTCCAAAACAGTTTCGGTAGTTTTGTATATTATACCTTTAACCATTTGCCATCTTTCTTCACTACTCTCTCCTGTCCAATCTTCCATGTAATTAAGGCTATTTGTCAAAACCATTGCATATTGGTGTGCTATATTTTCATACTTTCTTAACTTAGCATCATCAAACCTGGGTACAACAACTCTCTTAATCTCTCTGTAGTTGGCTATCCTTTGTCTGTATTTGACTCTTACCTGATAATGATCACTATCTCCATCTGCAACTCGACAGCTATCCACTTCCAGGATATCTGAAGCTTGCCGTCTGTCTATAAGCACATGATCAATTTGGCTGCTTTGTGATCCCATCAGGAGAGCACCATGTTACTTCCCTTATATTCTTCTTTGCATCCATGTGATTTTAATAAGCATGGTATTACCCGTAGCAAAATCAATCAACCTTATACCATTATCATTCGAAACCTCATGCAAACTCTCCTTACCAGATGTTTTCCTGTAAGCAATTTATCTTTCCACTTGGGCGTTATAGTCCCCCATAAACGCTTTATCATCATGCTTTGCCACTAGTGCTAATTCCTGTTCTAGTTGTTCATAACAGATATCCTTCTCCGCTGACTTTGCATCTTCTGTTGGTGCATATACACATATGAAAGATATATTTAAGAAGCGGACACATTCTGTCATTAGCGGGCTTAAACTTCAATATTACAATCAATCAATACTGATCTGCATTTAGGGCAGTCGCCTAGGTGGCAGATTCCCTATCTGTTGCTTTCCTAGCCTTTTCCGAAATGATTTCAAAGAAATTGGAAATTTATTGAACATCTCCCTTGGTAAGTTATTCCAATCCCTAACTCCCCTTCCTATAAATGAATATTTGCCCCAGTTTGTCCTCTTGAATTCCAACTTTATCTTCATATTGTGATCTTTCCTACTTTTATAGACGCCATTCAAACCTATTCGTCTACTAATGTCATTCCACGCCATCTCTCCGCTGACAGCTCGGAACATACCACTTAGTCGAGCAGCTCTTCTTCTTTCTCTCAGTTCTTCCCAACCCAAACATTGCAACATTTTTGTAACGCTACTCTTGTGTCGGAAATCACCCAGAACAAATCGAGCTGCTTTTCTTTGGATTTTTTCCAGTTCTTGAATCAGGTAATCCTGGTGAGGGTCCCATACACTGGAACCATACTCTAGTTGGGGTCTTACCAGAGACTTATATGCACTCTCCTTTACATCCTTAATACAACCCCTAAACACCCTCATAACCACGTGCAGAGATCGGTACCCTTTATTTACAATCCCATTTATGTGATTACCCCAGTGAAGATCTTTCCTTATATTAACACCTAGATACTTACAATGATCCCCAAAAGGAACTTTCACCCCATCAACGCAGTAATTAAAACTGAGAGGACTTTTCCTATTTGTAAAACTCACAACCTGACTTTTAGCCCCGTTTATCAAAATACCATTGCCTGCTGTCCATCTCACAATATTTTCGAGGTCACGTTGCAGTTGCTGACAATCTTGTAACTTATTTATCACTCTATAGAGAATAACATTATCCGCAAAAAGCCTTACCTCCGATTCCACTCCTTTACTCATATCATTTATATATATAAGAAAACATAAAGGTCCGATAACACTGCCCTGAGGAACTCCCCTCTCAACTATTACAGGGTCAGACAAAGCTTCACCTACTCTAACTCTCTGAGATCTATTTTCTAGAAATATAGCAACCCATTCAGTCACTCTTTTGTCTAGTCCAATTGCACTCATTTTTGTCAGTAGTCTCCCATGATCCACCCTATCAAATGCTTTAGACATGTCAATCGCGATACAGTCCATTTGACCTCCAGAATCCAAGATATCTGCTATATCTTGCTGGAATCCTACAAGTTGAGCTTCAGTGGAATAACCTTTCCTAAAACCGAATTGCCTTCTATCGAACCAGTTATTAATTTCACAAACATGTCTAATATAATCAGAAAGAATGCCTTCCCAAAGCTTACATACAATGCATGTCAAACTTACTGGCCTGTAATTTTCAGCTTTATGTCTATCACCCTTTCCTTTATACACAGGGGCTACTATAGCAACTCTCCATTCATCTGGTATAGCTCCTTCAGCCAAACAATAATCAAATAAGTACTTCAGATATGGCACTATATCCCAACCCATTGTCTTTAGTATATCCCCAGAAATCTGATCAATTCCAGCCGCTTTTCTAGTTTTCAACTTTTGTATCTTATTGTAAATGTCATTGTTATCATACGTAAATTTTATTACTTCTTTGGCCTTAGTCTCTTCCTCTATCTCGACATTATCCTTGTAACCAACAATCTTTACATACTGCTGACTGAATACTTCTGCCTTTTGAAGATCCTCACATACACACTCCCCTTGTTCATTAATTATTCCTGGAATGTCCTTCTTGGAACCTGTTTCTGCCTTAAAATACCTATACATACCCTTCCATTTTTCACTAAAATTTGTATGACTGCCAATTATGCTTGCCATCATGTTATCCTTAGCTGCCTTCTTTGCTAGATTCAATTTTCTAGTAAGTTCCTTCAATTTCTCCTTACTTCCACAGCCATTTCTAACTCTATTTCTTTCCAGTCTGCACCTCCTTCTTAGTCTCTTTATTTCTCTATTATAATAAGGTGGGTCTTTACCATTCCTTACCACCCTTGAAGGTACAAACCTGTTTTCGCATTCCTCAACAATTTCTTTAAACCCATCCCAGAGTCTGTTTACATTTTTTTTACCGTTTTCCACCGATCATAGTTACTTTTTAGAAACTGCCTCATACCTGCTTTATCAGCCATATGGTACTGCCTAACAGTCCTACTTTTAAGACCTTCCTTTCTATCACATTTATTTTTAACTACCACAAAAACAGCTTCATGATCAATAATACCATCTATTACTTCAGTTTCCCTATAGAGCTCATCTGGTTTTATCAGCACCACATCCAAAATATTTTTCCCTCTGGTTGGTTCCATCACTTTCTGAACCAGCTGTCCTTCCCATATTAACTTATTTGCCATTTGTTGGTCATGCTTCCTGTCGTTCGCATTTCCTTCCCAATTGACATCTGGCAAATTCAGATCTCCCGCTACAATCACATTTCTTTCCATGTCCTTTCCCACATAGCTGACTATCCTATCAAATAATTCCGAATCCGCATCAGTGCTACCCTTTCCCGATCTGTACACTCCAAATATATCAAGTTGCCTATTATCTTTAGAAATGAGCCTTACACCTAGAATTTCATGTGTCTCATCTTTAACTTTTTCGTAGCTTACAAATTCTTCTTTCACCAGAATGAAAACTCCCCCTCCCACCTTTCCTATCCTATCTCTACGATACACACTCCAGTGCCGTGAGAAAATGTCTGCATCCATTATATCATTTCTCAGCCATGATTCAACTCCTATTACAATATCTGGTAAATATATATCTATTAAATTACTTAATTCTATTCCTTTCTTTACAATACTTCTACAGTTCAACACTAACAATTTTATGTCATCCCTACTTGATTTCCAGTTCCCTGTTCCCTTATCACCGCTCCCTAGGCCATCCCGTTTTCCTGAATGTACCTCCCTATTACCCTTCCAAACAAATTTCCTAACTTATACGTACCACTGCGGTTTAAATGAAGGCCATCCGAGCGCAGATGCCTTTCTCCTACCCACCCATTAGGATCTAGAAATTTCACTCCCAGTTTCCCACATACCCATTCCATAGTCTCATTTAAATCCACAATCACCCTCCAGTCAGTATCCCTCCTGCACAGTATTCCACTAATAACAATCTCCGCTTTCTTACACTTTTATAGGAATTATCAACAAGGAACCCTGTACCTCCGTATCCTCTGTTTCCACAGCTATAGTACAAGGTCTGTGTCCCAATTGCAAGTACTCCTATTCCACTCCATTTTATCTCTTGTAATGTTACCACCATCACATTATATTTCTTCATTTCGTTTTTGAGGTTCAGTAATCCTCCAGGTTTATTCAGTGTTCTCACATTCCATGTCGCGCAATAGCAATTCATATGCCGTTTCCTTTGCCAGGGTCGTTTATCCATAACATCCGTCCGGTTTCCTTTGTCCATTGGTTCCGTAAGAAGAATTTTTTCCGGGGTAGGGTTATTTACCCCACGCCCAACTCCCAACCTGGAGGACCAGGGTACTGCTCTTAGTCTGGCCCATCGTCTTAGACCTGTCCAGCTTGCGATGCCCTACCAGGAGCCGTAGCTCCCTCTGGCATAGCTCTAAGGGTAATTTGAGCACGCAAGCCTCCAAAAACACCCGGCAATTATAAAAAACGATGATTAGGTAATTAAAGTCAAAACAATTCCTGCGACTACCATAGTAACCTCAAATTAAAATAACACAACGAGACAGACGGAAACAAAGGTTAAATAACCAGGGATATAAAATCTTGAGAAATATATAGAGATAACATCCGTGAAGAAATAATTGAATAATCACATAAGTTTTTTAAACCCCAAAACTCCTTGAACGGTAGGTAAATTAAATACAACCAGCAAAATCAAAACCACCCGAATGTACACCAGAAGAATCAATAATCACAACACACGGTGAACTTCAAATATCACCTTCAAAAACGAACACGACGCTCAAATGTCAAGATCAACGGGGCATACGCCTACAAAACCTTTACTCTGAGTTACCATGGCAACAAATCACGTGACACCAACAAAATTGTAGCCATAAACCAACTTCAGTAGTCATTAGAAAATGCATTCACTTTAGCATTTTACGCACGATCTAGGTTGTTGAGAGATAAACAGAACCTATACAATAATTCAATTAATTAAAGGGAAATACACTTGAACCATCGGATCAGGAGTAATACCCATTACATATAAATTAATATAGCTGTTAGGAGCTACTAATCGTTAGCCAAAATACCACTTTAAAACTTTTTGAAGCAATTTTGAAGTAGGTATTCAATTAAGTTACCACCTTACAATTTCATACAAGCCCCATCTTAACTATCAATACATTATACAATTATGATATGACCTGAACTTCCCCACATTACTGCTATGTCCAGTTTTCGTCAAATTTGAATAAACGATAACCCTTTAACATCCATAAAGCCAGACGTGTTCCCCTTGCACTTCAATGATACTTTACCTAGTTATGTGGGAAATGAGTAGTATAATTGGACAGTTCTGCCGCTCCTCCGCCGCCCGCGGCGCGGGAAATTTGAATTCTGGCGGGAAATTTGAATTTTGGCGGGAGATTTGAATTTTGGCGCGAGATTTGAATTTGTAAACAAAGCCACGTGCTTTTTGACAGCTGTCATCGACAACAACGCATCGCTAACCTCACTGCTGCCATCTTGACGGGCCTAAACCTCACTAGTGCCAACTTAAACTTACTAGCATGAGGTAAACAAAGCCACGTGTTTTTTGACAGCCACGTGCTTTTTGACAGACAACAACGCATCGCTAACCTCAGTACTGCCATCTTGACGGGCCTAAACCTCAGTAGTGCCAACTTAACCTCACTAGCGCGAGGTAAACAAAGCCACGTGTTTTTTGTCAGCCACGTGCTTTTTGACAGATTTGTAAACAAAGCCACGTGCTTTTTGACAGCTGTCATCGACAACAACGCATCGCTAACCTCAGTACTGCCATCTTGACGGGAATAAACCTCGGTGGTACCAACTTAACCTAACTAGCTCGAGATAAACAAAGCCACGTGCTTTTTGACAGCCGCGTGCTTTTTGACAGCTGTCATCCGCCATCTTTAAACTACAGAGCGCTGTGCTGCCCTCTTTAGATGTAAAATTCGTCACCTGTCATCGGCAGTGCTGCCATCTTGGCGGGCCTAAACCTTAGTGCTACCAACTTAACCTCACTAGCTCGAGATAAACAAATCCACATGCTTTTTGACAGCCACGTGCAGCTGTCATCCGCCATCTTTAATCCATAGAGCACAGTGCTGCCCTCTTTAGCTACTTACCTTTGAAATGTGGTGGCGGATAATTTGAAAAATGCTTTTTGACAGCAGCCATCTTTGAGCGCCGTGCTACACTCTTTAGCTAGTTACCTTTGAAATGTGGTGGCAGGCAATTCCACATGACAGCAGTCATCTTTAATCAAGAGAGCACCGTGCTGCCCTCTATGTGGTGGCGGCAAATTGAAAAATTCTACATGCTCTTGTTTGGAAACAAACTCACGCGCTTTTTTGACAGCCGTCATCCGCCATCTTTAATCAACAGAGCACAGTGCTGCCCTCTTTAGTTTGAAATGTGTTGGCGGCAAATTCCACGTTCTCTTGTTGGGAAACAAAGCCACGTGCTTTTTTGACAGCTGTCATCCGCCATCTTTAATCAATAGAGCACTGTGCTGCTATCATGCGGGCAATTTCGTCAGCTGTCATCCGCCATCTTTAATCCAGAGAGAACAGTGCTGCACTCTATGTGGTGGCGGTAAATTCCATGTGCTTTACAAACCTATGTGCTTTTCTGACAGCTGTCATCCGCCATCTTTAATCCAGAGAGAACAGTGCTGCACTCTATGTGGTGGCGGCAAATTCTGCGTGCTTTACAAACCCATGTGCTTTTCTGACAGCTGTCATCCACCATCTTTAATCTAGAGAGAACAGTGCTGCACTCTATGTGGTGGCGGCAAATTCCACGTGCTTTACAAACCTATGCGCTTTTCTGTCATCCACCATCTTTAATCTAGAGAGAACAGTGTTGCACTCTATGTGGTGGCGGCAAATTCCACGTGCTCTTATTTGGAAACAAATTCTACTCACTCTTCAGCTGTCATCCACCATCTTTAATCAAGAGAGCACCGTGCTGCCCTCTTTGTGGTGGCGGATAATTTGAAAAAATTCTTTTCGACAAGCAGCCATCTTTAATCCAGAGAGAACAGTGCTGCCCTCTTTAGCTACTTACCTTTGAGGCGGTTAATTTGAAAAATTCTTTTCGACAAGCTGCCATCTTTAATCCAGAGAGAACAGTGCTGCCCTCTTTAGCTACTTACCTTTGAGGCGGTTAATTTGAAAAATTATATTTAACAAGCTGCCATCTTTAATTCAGAGAGAACAGTGCTGCCCTCTTTAGCTACTTACCTTTGAGGCGGTTAATTTGAAAAATTCTATTTAACAAGCTGCCATCTTTAATGAAAAGAGCATCGTGGTGCTATCTTGCGGGTAATATTTTACGTCACAGCTGTCATCCACCATCTTGCATTGCTAACCTTAGTGCTGCCCTCTTTAGCTACTTACCTTTGAAACAAAAAATCTATTTGACAAGCTGTCACCCGCCATCTTGCATCGCAAACCTCAGTGCTGCACTCTATGTGGTGGCGGATAACTTGAAAAATCTTTTTGACAAGCAGCCATCTTTAATCAACAGAGCACCGTGCTGACATCTTTAGCTACCGCCATCTTACATCGCTTACCTCGCTGCTGCACTCTATGTGGTGGCGGTAAATTCGAACAAGTTTAATCACGCATCGGGAAAGCTAGAGTAAGCACGTGCTGCAGTGATGACGTCATCATGCATGTTTAGACTTGTCCGTTTTCTTAAGAGTAAGTCGGTGTAAAGGAATGTGGTAGCGGTAAATTCGAACAAGTTTAAACATGCATCGGGAAAGCTAGAGTAAGCAAGTGCTGTTGTGATGACGTCATTGTGCATGTTTAGACCTGATCGTTTTTCTTAAGAGTAAGTCGGTGTAAAGCAATGCAATAAGTACAACATTTTTGAATGCGATCAAATATTTATTTACAAATGTACTACAACAGTGTTCGTTTTTGCTGCTGACAAGGTTGGTGTGCTTCTTAACAACGTATGCTTCTGAAATGCCTCCTGCAAAATTCAAATTAAACAAAGCATTTAGAAATATATTATACTAAGTATCTTATGCTTTACAGAGAAGATCATATACTTCTTACCTTGCTGTTATTCCTTTTCGGAATCATCATCATCATCATCATGAGGTACTAGAGAAAGTTCATTCATACACTGTGTACAGTGTTCAATCCTCGGATTTGGTCCATCCCAATCATCATCACCATTTTCTCCTCGATGCTTGTAATGTCGTTCACAAGTTCTGCATAAAGCTACTTCGATTGACATCTTACTGTGTAGAGGAAGGATGTCCCAAAAATTATGTACGTAAGAGGCAGCGTACGTATATAAAAATCCTGGTGGTAAGTATTGAATAAGATGTTTCGGCATCAACGATCTACGTTTATAGAACATCTTAATAGCCTCACTCACTCGTGAAACATAAATAAGATGTTGCGTATGAGCATGCAAACAGCATGCACATTTACAGTTTTGTTCCATAGCGTACGATGTCGAAGCACACACTAATGAAAATGATAAAGATCTATTCTTATTTATAGTCTCGTAACAATATTCGTTAGCGGATGGTAAGTAACATCACTCATATTAATAATAAGACAATAGGCTGCTGTGTTAGCAGGAATGTTTTCAGATGTTTCAAATTCTAAACGAATATCAACTGGAGATTCTTTTATAGATTCTTCGTGATAAGAGCAGTCTATAACTACAATCGGTGCTTTATTTTTAAATTCTTGAGGTGTAAATAGCGGACGATCTTCTTTCTGATAATACGATGATTGAAATTTACAAAACATGTCATAGAGCATCCCAAACTTATTTTTCTCAAAGTTAATGTCGATGTTTTCGTAGGGATACGTAATTCCGTTGAGATATAGTCTAACGTGTCTTAATTTGCAGTGATCAAACAGTGAGCTATCTTTTTCGTGATTAAATTTACGATTAGATTGAAATCCAAAAATAATGTACAAGGGCTTCTCAGTAAAACGTGATGTTTTAACAGCCCAGCTATGCTTGTTTGTAGGTGGTAACACAGGATATTCATGCAGCTCCCAACTTCTAAAACGTATAGGTAATGGTGTATCATTTTCTACAATCTTGAGCAATCGAAGTTTTTCACGATCAGATAAGGTTACATGTGGAATCAGCCACAGTATACGATGCAGTGTTATTTTCGATTCTACAGGTGTTTCTACTGCTTTAAGAGAATTGTAATCACTTCGATCACGGATTAGAATAAGCTCTTGTTTTGCGTTGATTATAATACGTGTAAAGTCTTCTGCGAATCCAAAAATATGTTTCAGTGATAACATACCCGTAAAAGTTCCATCCTCATTAATCATCCAGTTGTTAGTAGCTTTTGGACACCATCCAGCCATCCGCAAAAGATTACTTTCTTCATCACAGAAAGAAGGGTAGAGTTTCATTGCACTTGAAATACCAACATTCTTCGTTCGATCTATTTCAACATTATTTACTTCATATCGCGCTTCAGAAAAGAGAAAAGCTAGAGCATGGTTGTTTAGTTGTGAAGTGCTTGGTCCACTTCCATCAGACTTTTCTAATCGTCCTTCAATATAGAGGTAGCTTTCGTGTGGTAAGGTGTAAACATCTTGTTGATTAATAATAAAATGAATTTCATCATTGTTATTTAATCCAAACGTATAAGGTTGATAGGAATGAAGCTCACTTCGTACTACACCTTCACGACTTTCTACTGTATTCGTAATGTCTAGCATTTCTTCCATTTTGTTGTAGTAGTGTATATCCCAAATCTTGGAGTATCTGCTTATGGGTATCTGTTAACTCGACGAGTCTCTGCACACATGTAGTATGTCTTCGGAATGTACACCGTGTTTTATAGATGGTTTTCATACTGGTTTCAGATGTAGTTTGTAAGCTACGTACGCGTGCTGATCTAAATGAATAAGCTGATTATGTTTATTTACAAGTCTAAGAGTAATGTTGCTAATGTGTTTTACAGACACAGGATGATAAAGAACTACTGCTGGTTTCTCACAAATAGTATATCCACGTTCCTCTGTAACAATGAAGTCGTGCAGGACGCGCGAATGTTGTAGATTACTATTCAAGTCTGTAATAATATTACAAGTAATGTTCACATTATAATCATCGAAGAGTTTTATAGGTTGATCAGACTCGTAACGTACGTTCGGTAGGAGCTCCCTCGATGAAAATCCAAGCAGTGGGCCAATCGAATCAGGTTGTGATTTGAAGTCAATCTTAAATGATGATTCAATAACACATGTATGTGTAATGTTGCTTATAGTGATTGAGAACTTGTAATTATGATTACTAAAACTATCTTCCCCAAACTGATCAATTAACGTACTTTCAATATAGTCGTGAATATCATCTACTGTATAACTACCTGAGGGTAGTGTTAGCACATACTCATCGTAATAGAACTTGTTTAAACCATCACGCACATTATAGATTTTATTGTAGCTTTCAAACGATACTAGTCCAAGACTATGCGGCTGATAACCAAGTTCGATTGGTGGATTAAAATAGACGGTTGTTTCAGGTCCTTCTCCACGTACAGCAAACGTTCTTTCACTGTTCGTCATCACGTAGACACTAATGCACTTTCTCTACTGTCTGGGTTTGATATAAGAACATAAGACATAATCGTCCGCACATGCGTGTATTAAAGTTTTGCACACGGTTTTTATTGTAAACAATGTCTGCACTGCTTCCGAAATAACGTATGAGCTCAAAAGGAGGAGGTAAATCTCCATAGCTATCAAAATACCATACTTTAGATTTACGTTTTACATAAGCAACGTAATGAGTTCCAGGTCCACGACTGTCGTCCAAGTTAATTACGGCACTTTCACGTTCACGTGGGCGTACTGGTAGTTGATCGCGCATATACACTCCTCGAAAATAATGAATTCCTAGTTGTTTAGCAAACGTAAAAACTTCATCATGCGTTAGAGCTCGATATGGCAGTGCATTCAGTAGACGTTTTTTGGAGAAATGTAGATACCAAGCCCTTTCTTGTATGGCGCTAGCTTCATGTTCACACCTTTGCCTCGTAACGCAATTGCCTCCATCGTCTTGTTATGACGTTCACTCTCTTTCAACTGTTGTTTCGCTTCTTCTACAGCTTTGACAGTTCTCGCTACAGCACTAGCACCACCTAGCAATGACCCTAAAGCTGCTAAGCCAGCAAACAGCGCAGGAAGAAATCCTCCTCGTTTTGGTACAGGAATAATTCGGGCACGTTTACTAAATATTGCTCTGCACTTTGGAGAAATTCTCGCTCTTGCTGCGCGTAACGCCTTAGTAATAGCTACACAAGGATTGTATTCCCCTCGAATAGCTTTTTGCGCAGCCTTTATAACATCTTTCCATCCAACAGTTTTTACTTTCTTCTTCTTCTTCTTCATGTCGTTTGGATATCGTTGTTTCACCATGCTGGACACGACTTTACTAGTCAAGAGCAAATCATAAACTAACCGTTGCCTCTTGTTTCGTTTAATATATATATTACTATTACGTACTTTATGATTCAGTTATCATGAAGATTATAAAGCAGCAAGACACGCTACCTGTTACCGACATTGTACCACATCTCTTACCTAGTTCTAGTACAACTACAAGAAAACGTCATGGAACGTTGTTTCCTTTTACTGTTCGATGTATTATATCAGGTCCGTCGGGATGCGGTAAAACAAATCTTTTACTCACACTTATTACTTCTGTGAATGGTGTACGCTTCGAGAATATTTACGTTTTCGCAAAGTCACTCTATCAGCCGCTATATACTATTCTACAAACTGTAATGCACGATCTAGTTAAAGATGGAATAAGATATTTTAAATTTAATTCACATGAGCAAGTACCATCACCAGACGATGTGCTTCCTAATTCTCTTATGATCTTTGATGATGTTGCAACAGAACAGCAAAACGTTATTCGTGCATTCTTTAGTATGGGTCGGCATAAATATGTTGATTGCATCTATTTGTGCCAAACCTATTCTCGTGTGCCTAAGCAGTTGATACGCGACAACGCAAATGTCATTGTGCTTTTTCGGCAAGATGAGCGCAACATGCGACATGTGTATAACGATCATGTTAACACTGATATGACATTCGATGACTTTAAACGTATGTGTGCTAAATGTTGGTCATTACACCGTTACAGCTTTTTAGTTATTGATAAAGAAAGTGATGTACAGCATGGACGATATCGCATGGGTTTCGATCATTTTATATGCATTAACACAGAATTCCAGTAACTACTTGATTAAAAACCACCATCATGTTAACATCTAGCAAGGAGATCACAAAACATATCATCCAAGCTCGAAACAATATTCGACGGAAATTTAAAGAGCTTAAACGTATTCAAGCAGACACGGATTTATTTTTAAAAACACAACTAAGTACACCACTCAAAGAAATTTTTAATTCTACTTCATTACCGCAGTCTACTTTAAGTTTTGCTTCTATGCAAACATCATATCATAAAGAGAAGCATGAAGAAGAAAAGCATGAAGAAGATACTGAAGAGAAGAAGCAGGATGTAGATCAAGAGGAAGATAAGGAAGAAGAAGAAGAAGAAGAAGAAGAAGAAGAAGAACTTAATGATACATCACCATCTAAGCGTGTTGAGTTTTTAACTACAGATGTTATTGCTGAAACACCTACTACATCGACGCAAAATCTACCATCTTTGTTTGAGGTTATGATTACACCAGAGTATCGCAATCAGTTTATAACTTTTATTCAAGATACCTATGGATCTCTCTTTGCACCTTATATAGAAAAACTTTTTACAGGACAAACTGACACTACCTACGGTATTCGCTACGAAGATGACTGTTTCCGGATAGGAAATTCAAATGTTAAGATTAATAGCAACAAACTCATTGTAAACGGTGTTACCTATAAACCTACGAAAGGACTCTTAGAACTTCTTTTCTCACGAATACCTGACAAGGATATCATTTTACAAGATGATCTTAAAAAGTATAAAGCAATACTTTTTGCTACTGATGCAACACGACGTAATTACAGGAGAACAGAAGCTGTAAATGCGAATAAGAGTTACAAGTATCGTGAGTTTATTTCTAAGCTGTTTCCGACTGCACGTAGTCTAGACGTTATCTACAAGCCTTTGTTGCCGTATGTGGATGTAAGATACTGGAATGACCCAAACTTACTCGTTGAACGATTACAACTTTTAAGAGCATCACAAGAGGCTGGTCACACTGGTCACGGATCAGAAATTCTAGAAATAGAAAGAGAACTACGTTATGCCGGTATTATTTTGTAATGGCTCGTCAAGAGAAGATCTCACCTGTAAAGGTAAACATCGCACATGAGTTACATAAACCAGCACGTCGCACCTACTGTCGCAGACGCGTTATTACACGAGGAAAAGATGATCTCTGGCAAGCAGACTTAGTAGAAATGATTCCATATGCCTCTAGTAATAAGGGGTATAAGTATCTACTTACTGTTATCGATGTGTACTCAAAGTTTGCTTTTGCACAACCCGTGCGTTCTAAAACAGCAGCTCAAGTTAAAGAAGCATTTAAACATATTGTTGAAGAATCGAAACGCTGCCCAAGGCTTCTTCAAACTGATCAAGGTAAGGAGTTTTACAACAAGGATTTTTCTTCTTACCTCAAGTTACTTGGCATTCAACACTACTCTACGTTCAGCAATCTCAAGGCAAGTGTTGTAGAACGCCTTAATCGTACACTCAAAACAATGATGTGGCGAGAATTTACAGCGCAAGGTTCATATCGTTGGATTGATCTGCTACCTAGACTTTTATCTACCTACAAGGATACACCTCATCGCACTATCGGAACAAAGCCACGTCTTGTTACAAAGAATACACCTCGTCTAGATGCTATTCATCTTGTAATTAAATCAGCTGATCCACGTCGCCATCGCTTTAAAGAAGGTGATTTCGTTCGCATCAGCAAACACAAGTCTATCTTTGCAAAAGGATACACACCTAACTGGAGCACTGAAATTTTTCAAATCAGAAGTGTTAAGCTTACTAATCCAGTTACGTATTTACTTCGCGATCTCAGAGGACAGCCTAATGAAGGAGGATTCTACATCGAAGAACTGCAGAAAACAAAATATCCTGATCACTATTTAGTTGAACGTGTTATTCGACGTCGTGGCAATAAACTGTATGTTAAATGGCTTGGTTTTAATAACAGCTTTAATTCATGGATTAATAAAGAGGATGTACTTTAAATCTTATGTGTGTTTTCTTTTAATCCTCTACGTTTCCTTTCTTCTAAGTCACTAGGACATGCTGTAGGATTAAACAACACCTGTAATATGTTTTGACAATTCATATTTATTTAGAATATATACATTTTTATCCTTTGTTTATTTTACGGTCTTTGTCACTCAGTTTTCGTTTTATTACACCAACAACGACAAGTGCTGCTATATTCTTCTGAGCAGCTAAAGCACTAGGTAATAACACACACACACACAGCATAACTTTACGAAGCAGATTTTAACAGCTACACGCAGGCAGCATGTAACTACGTGTCAGGCGAACGTGTTCTAGGGCCGCAGGGGAGATGAAGCACGAAGAAAAGAAGATCAATCACTCTATTGATGAGTCCACGCCCAACATGCTTCCTCATCTTTCTCCCAGCACGTTTCTTCACCCTTTCCTTGTTTACTCTCTCCACAGCCATGATAAGTGTTTATAAGCGAAGACAACTCGTTAGTTTTAGGTCCGTGATACAGTTTAATTAGTTGACATGTACGGCACTGCCTCACAGAAGGTCTTCTAGCTAAACTCACGTGTTCATGATGTAAACTACACGTTTGAAGCTCTGACAAAACAGGATCTTGAGTCCACTCACGAGGCACCTTTTCCCAAATCTTCTTTACAGCATTCGCAGCTACATTAACAAAAAATGCCTTTGGTAATGCATTTAACTCTTCTTCAGTAAAAGTGTTTAGTTTCTTTTTGCATGCATAAAACTTTACGATCGCCTTTTCAACTGCGTTACACTTAGTATCTGTTAGAAATGACATGATGTCTTTACTCTACAAATGTTTCTTTTACACTAAGGTTATTTCGACACTGCAGTTTACATATGTTGTTCACTTCCCGGCATGCACTGCGACACAACCAATCAAAGAGCATACCTACATGGTGTAAAGACTGTTTACTTGTTTCTCTGCTATGCTCTTTCGGAAGAGTTTTAAATGATGGGCACCCCAATTCATGCATGTCGATAACTTCACATGATGATGGTAGAAACTCACGCAACCATTCTTTCTTTTCACAACCCTTTAAAAGAACAAGATCTGCTCTTGACAAATGTGCATTCATCATTAAAGGTAGAAAACGATAAGGTATTCCTTTTCCCCCCCACTTCAAACCTAAATTGTTTTCAATCCACTGAGTCTGCTTTTTATCTTCATCTGTTTGCAAACAGTAAGGGAACGGTGGACTAAATACTAAACTAACAAGTTTTGGTGCCCACAACACACTGCAATCTAACACAGCCACCTCTTTAAACACAAATTTGTTTCCGTATACTTTAAAGCCTTGCACATCAACTATTAATGTTTTCGTCATGTTTGCACTCCACACTCTATCACTGTTTCTCGAAGACTAAAGCTTTTAGTCAACGAACGGGTTTAAACATGCACAATGACGTCATCACTGCAGCACGTGCTTACTCTAGCTTTCCCGATGCGTGATTAAACTTGTTCGAATTTACCGCCACCACATAGATTGCAGCAGCGAGGTAAGCGATGTAAGATGGCGGTAGCTAAAGATGTCAGCACGGTGCTCTGTTGATTAAAGATGGCTGCTTGTCAAAAAGATTTTTTCAAGTTATCCGCCACCACATAGAGTGCAGCACTGAGGTTTGCGATGCAAGATGGCGGGTGACAGCTTGTCAAATAGATTTTTTGTTTCAAAGGTAAGTAGCTAAAGAGGGCAGCACTAAGGTTAGCAATGCAAGATGGTGCATGACAGCTGTGACGTAAAATATTACCCGCAAGATAGCACCACGATGCTCTTTTCATTAAAGATGGCAGCTTGTTAAATAGAATTTTTCAAATTAACCGCCTCAAAGGTAAGTAGCTAAAGAGGGCAGCACTGTTCTCTCTGGATTAAAGATGGCAGCTTGTCGAAAAGAATTTTTCAAATTAACCGCCTCAAAGGTAAGTAGCTAAAGAGGGCAGCACTGTTCTCTCTGGATTAAAGATGGCTGCTTGTCGAAAAGAATTTTTTCAAATTATCCGCCACCACAAAGAGGGCAGCACGGTGCTCTCTTGATTAAAGATGGTGGATAACAGCTGAAGAGCGAGTTGAATTTGTTTCCAAATAAGAGCACGTGGAATTTGCCGCCACCACATAGAGTGCAGCACTGTTCTCTCTAGATTAAAGATGGTGGATGACAGAAAAGCGCATAGGTTTGTAAAGCACGTGGAATTTGCCGCCACCACATAGAGTGCAGCACTGTTCTCTCTAGATTAAAGATGGCGGATGACAGCTGTCAGAAAAGCACATGGGTTTGTAAAGCATGTGGAATTTGCCGCCACCACATAGAGTGCAGCACTGTTCTCTCTGGATTAAAGATGGCGGATGACAGCTGTCAGAAAAGCACATAGGTTTGTATAGCACATGGAATTTACCGCCACCACATAGAGTGCAGCACTGTTCTCTCTGGATTAAAGATGGCGGATGACAGCTGACGAAATTGCCCGCATGATAGCAGCACAGTGCTCTATTGATTAAAGATGGCGGATGACAGCTGTCAAAAAAGCACGTGGCTTTGTTTCCCAACAAGAGAACGTGGAATTTGCCGCCAGCACATTTCAAACTAAAGAGGGCAGCACTGTGCTCTGTTGATTAAAGATGGCGGATGACGGCTGTCAAAAAAGCGCGTGAGTTTGTTTCCAAACAAGAGCATGTAGAATTTTTCAATTTGCCGCCACCACATAAAGGGCAGCACGGTGCTCTCTTGATTAAAGATGACTGCTGTCATGTGGAATTGCCTGCCACCACATTTCAAAGGTAACTAGCTAAAGAGTGTAGCACGGCGCTCAAAGATGGCTGCTGTCAAAAAGCATTTTTCAAATTATCCGCCACCACATTTCAAAGGTAAGTAGCTAAAGAGGGCAGCACTGTGCTCTATGGATTAAAGATGGCGGATGACAGCTGCACGTGGCTGTCAAAAAGCATGTGGATTTGTTTATCTCGAGCTAGTGAGGTTAAGTTGGTAGCACTAAGGTTTAGGCCCGCCAAGATGGCAGCACTGCCGATGACAGGTGACTAATTTTACATCTAAAGAGGGCAGCACAGCGCTCTGTAGTTTAAAGATGGCGGATGACAGCTGTCAAAATGCACGTGGCTGTCAAAAAGCACGTGGCTTTGTTTATCTCGAGCTAGTTAGGTTAAGTTGGTACCACCGAGGTTTATTCCCGTCAAGATGGCAGTACTGAGGTTAGCGATGCGTTGTTGTCGATGACAGCTGTCAAAAAGCACGTGGCTTTGTTTACAAATCTGTCAAAAAGCACGTGGCTGTCAAAAAACACGTGGCTTTGTTTACCTCGCGCTAGTGAGGTTAAGTTGGCACTACTGAGGTTTAGGCCCGTCAAGATGGCAGTACTGAGGTTAGCGATGCGTTGTTGTCTGTCAAAAAGCACGTGGCTGTCAAAAAACACGTGGGTTTGTTTACCTCATGCTAGTTAGGTTAAGTTGGCACTAGTGAGGTTTAGGCCCGTCAAGATGGCAGCAGTGAGGTTAGCGATGCGTTGTTGTCGATGACAGCTGTCAAAAAGCACGTGGCTTTGTTTACAAATTCAAATCTCCCGCCAAAATTCAAATTTCCCGCCAGAATTCAAATTTCCTGCGCCGCGGGCGGCGGAGGAGGCGGCAGAACTGTCCAATTATACTACTGAAATGACACGGTCGTAATTGCTCACCGTG
This sequence comes from Anabrus simplex, assembly GCF_040414725.1. Taxonomy (NCBI): domain Eukaryota; kingdom Metazoa; phylum Arthropoda; class Insecta; order Orthoptera; family Tettigoniidae; genus Anabrus; species Anabrus simplex. The sequence goes on from NC_090269.1 coordinate 136,494,358, forward strand.
CATCGGACCGCGAGGTCCTGACATCGATGACCGTTACATGTACCCTGAACAACTTTGTGCAATACTTCGTGAGTGAATTGCAGCACACACATCATATTGATATCAAATTATTCAGAATTAAATGTTCTTTCATCCACGTCTAAGAGTAAAGAAAGAAGACGCAACAATGTCTAATTTTTCTGTCATTGAAAACAATAATTTATTCTAAAAAAATTATTTTCGAAATTTAATAATTATTTTGGGCTTAACCAATAACAATACGTCCAAGGTATATTCATTTCTGAAATGCTCATAGTTTCCTGTATTAGTGTGATTAATTTTATTTTAATGTGTGTTAAACTCTTTACGTGTTGAATTTTTGTAATTTGCTTTGGAAAATCACAGAAATTGGTCTGAGTGTCTTCGAGCAAACACCTGCATATAGGCTGAGTGCCAAAGGGTTAAACAGTGCACACGGCACTGTTTAAGACCAAGATTTAGAAGTGAATCACAATCAGAAGTTATGTACCATGACATATACTGTATGACACAGCGACTGCCAGCTAACTGTTAACTTGAATACGATTCTTGTCAACCGATATATTTTATTATATTTGGGATATTATCCCCGATATGATAAGTCACTTCGACTATATCCAAATCAGAATAACTTGTCCCGATCATTAGAGGTTTTTTTACATACAACAACTGGAAGTTACATTTGTAAGCACACATAATAGTGACACTAAACAGTAGGTTGTGTGTGTGGGTGGGGGGGTTGCTGATAATCGTCGTGGTAATTCAGGTACGTTTTCTGAAACAATGAGATAGGAAAAGGCAAGGACTGGGAAGGAAGATCTGTGGTCATTATAACAGCCACAGTATTTGACGGATGCAAAAATAGGGGAAAATACGGAAAAAATCTTAAGGGCTGGCAATGGTGCGTTTCGAACTTATGATATTTGGTATACATGCTTCATCTGCATGGTCCGTACAACTCATTCGGTTACACAGTACTATAGCTAGTTCCAAGGGGCCGATGACCTTCGATGTTAGGCCCCTTTAAACAACAAGCATCATCATCATCATCATCATCAGCTAGTTCCATCCTCCCATTGCAGAATATATTTAGATTGCACTTAGCATAACAACACTATAATTAAAGCTACACGTCCTCGCACGGCGGCAGGTCGTTTTATTATTAATAATATTATGATATTTTATTTCCACAGAAAGCGATATTCTTATCTGTGGGCAAATCGGCTCATGCTTAGCCATATTTGAGTAATGTGTAGGAAGACGACAGCTGACTAACCTTAAGCGCACGAACCTTCGAATTTCATTGTTTGCGATACGCAAAGTGTAGCATGGCAGATACTTCTATTTCCATTTTCGAACCAATATGGAAGTTTACACGGTATCTAGATAAACACAGTCTGAACCTTGTTTATGCAATGGAAGATGGTGATCGACTTAGAAGTTGAGGGTAGGCGTTGTTTAAGGCTTAAAACCAGTCATCGATTGTACAATCGGCCCTCTGACATTGCGGCTTCTGTCATGGCTATCGTCAGCTGAACTCACCGTTAAATCGACTGCCGGCTTGTGCTTTCCTCTATTTCTCAGGCACGTGGCTGAAATCGTAGTCATTTTGATGAAATCTTGGACTGCTACGGCTGGCTATGCGGCTATGGGAAATTCTTGGACTTCTGGGTAAGAATTTCGACTTCTCTTGTACCATTAGCCTACCTGAAGAGCTGAAATTTGTTGCTTTAAGTTGTAAATTAAGAAACTAGAACATCAAACGAAGCACGAATCCTGACATTTAACATCGCAAAAATCACTGCGAGGATTCATCTCCAATACGTTATCTTTCTTGCGTGTATACTTGTCTCAGGATTCCACATTTTCTATGTGGATATTTTGGTGGAATCTGGTAGTATCGTGAGCGAAATATTTAGTAAAACCTTACCAGACACTTCCTTACCACCTAATGACATAATTTTACTTAATAGCCGACTGGGCCTGTAGTAACCCAGCTCGACGCCTGTCACTAGTCTTTTGAACTTTTTGTTCTCACTTTTCTTAAATAGCACTAGCGTCGTGATTTAGGGATTCAATGTTTCTTTACTCTATGTTCGGTTATAATATCCTAATAATATTCTCGAGGTATTTCGTTTCAATCTAAGCCATATTTGAATTGAAGTGTGTTTCTTCTTAAGTTATTCTGTTTATAGCGAATTGAGCTTCTATCTGATAAAACCAGATGTCAAGCTTTTCGGACTACAATGGAAGAATTTTGATGCTGACTTTACTAACTTCACGCGTTCTGTCACTTTGCGGTTCTGTTGTCCAAAGGATAGAGTTAGTTAATTATCTATTTTATATTACTTGTGTTTATTACTGTACCGGGCGGTACACCTCCACGCCGCTAGTTCAAATATTGCGCCAATTTAAACTCCTGTACAGGAGAAGTTTGGAACCTTGAAAACTGAACTAATTCTACTATTTCTTAAAAGATGTCACTACGGTAAATGGTGTAATTTTGAAATTTTCTGAACTGTGTCCATTCCGAAGCGTTTTTGTTTACTATCTAGCAAGAAGTGAGGACGTCCTCTTCTAGATGTCACTGCCTAAGAACTATAATTATGCACCCTAGTGCGAAGTGAAGGAACTGTTTTATAAGAAATTTGGTAATCATAAGTTTGTTCTTTGTTAAATTTCTTTCATTAATTTTTTGGGTTGGCAGTATAACCCTTCCCTCTCCGCCAGCTTTGAATTTAACCAATCAGTAATTTCTGTAATTAATTTTCCTCCAATCATAGCTTTCTTCCTCAGGTTTCCATGTGTAATTCCTAGTCTACCAATAAAGTTGAAAGGGTGTGTCTATTCATTCTTGAAAGGTCTCGAATTTTCCACGAGGGTATAAAAACTACTGATTTTCTTGTCTCCGGGCCACTTCAGTAACATCTCTCTTAGTGTGTGAATATGTAGCAGAGGGCTGGAAGCGCCTCTTTCTTCAAGCGGCAGTTCATCTACAAGGTAATGGCCTGTTAACATATTTATTTCTTGCTAGCTCAGCAGTTTAACTCTCGGGGAGGGTTCGAAACCTTTAGTATGTAACCTACCTTCTTAAAATGTAAATTCTTTTCTGTCTGTCTATAAATCACAAATCTGTAAAGCGGGGATAGAGAGTGCTTCACCCTCTCGAACTCCCCTTCATTTTTGAAAACGGAGGTGACTACGCTGTCATAACCGTTCTGCTCTTCTTTATGTAGTAAAGTTTTCTCATACGTGTCACTTCCCTAGCTTGGGATTAGCCCCTGTATGATCGGCCTAGCGCCATATAGGTTTTAGACAAAACTTGGTGTAGGAGTGCAAGTTATCGCCTCCATTCATTTTGTATTTTGAGCCATTTACTTAACCCACTTGTTTTGTTTTCCTTCCTCCGAAGGCCCCGTAGATTGGGTACTAGTTACCCCTGTTTCCTTGTGCGCCTGAAGGGCAGATAGTAATGAAGTTTGTTGTAGCCTTTGATAGGCTTGTAAAATTGAGAGCGGGTCTGTTCTTTCTCTCTTAACATTGCAATTAGGAGCAAGTGCTCCTCGTACTTAGGGGTTTTCTGCCCTTAAGCTATTGTGGTTGTGAGCTGAGAGCTCAGGAATTAAACTTGGGGCTCGAAGCCCAAACCTTGTAACGACTGTAATCTGTAAATTCTTAATTTGTTGATCTGCTATTTGGTACCTGTTACACTTTTGTTATTTGTTGTCATTTGTTGATTTTGAAAAGAAAATATAACCTTTGTTAAAGTTTTAAATTAACTTTAATTCTGTAGTTGAGACCTATTCCAGCCCGCACCTTCTTTCACCTCTGCTGTTCCACAGATACCTCGGAACAAGTGGTAGCAGAGCGTGGTTGAATGGGCCTCAATTTAGCCCCTGTTGACGGCTAAATATTGCATTTAATTCGAACTCTAACAATTTTCTCCGTTGCTGGAAATTTTTCTAAATTTGTAAATCATTCGTCATAATGTCCAGCCCTCGCGATGTCCTCCATCCCTTCTATTTGCGTAAGGAGGAATTAATTTATGAATTATCTATTAGAAACCTTCAATCTGGAGGCACGGTTGCGGTGGACGCCAACAAACTTAAAGATTCCCTCACTTTGGCAATTGACTCCCCAACTTTGGGAGAGAAAGAGATTGACGACGCTCTCTCCACGATCAATGACAATGTTACTGAACTAGCATCTGTAGTTTGTTTTTCGAAGAAGGGAATCCATCACCTAACCAACTTAAACGTGTGCCAGCTCGATTATTCCATTTTTATAATAGGCTTCATGATCTATTGTCTCTCAAATTGAGTGACATTCAGGGTTAAGGGGGCTAGTGCCCTCATTGAAAACATTTCTAAATTGTCCAGTACTGTTGGTCAATTGTTATTGGGGGTAACGGCTCCCAAGACTGACCTGCCCATGGCGGTAAACACTGTCAGTGGGGAAACTTCTTCCAAAGGGGAAGAAAATGGAACATCTGCAGTTGCTCAAAAGATACCTGCCCCTCTAGAAACCGAGCCTGATCGTCGGCCCTCAATTCCGCACTTCTTTTTGAATAATGCTACCTCCGAGCCTCCGTCACCCCCTAGGCAGTTCCCTACTATGTCACCTGGCTTCAGTAGTTTGCTTCATCCATTATCAATGTTACTTAGGGGTATTTCCAAGTTTTCGGTTAACTCTACCCGTGAGGTAATTTCATTTTTGAGATTTTTGGTCGAGTTCCAAGATAATGCCCTAGTATTTTCCCTCTCTGTTTCCCAAATTCTTCAAATTATTTATCCGTATGCCATAGGTGTCCTCTCAGACAAAATAGTTAGCACAATTGCTGAACAGTCATCTATTGAAGACTTTCACGCCCACCTTCTCGCAAAATTCATTCCGGCTCGAGCTAGGTCATCTCTTATTCAAAAGCACTATTATCGTGTACAGCGTCTGGACGAAAGCCTGGCCGACTTCATCCAGGATATCAAATTCTATACCAGGATGTTTGGCCTTCATTTTCCAGAAGATCAAATTGTTCATGCTATTGTGGAAGGAATATCACCATCATATTTGTGTTTTGCGGCGCGCCCGCAGACCTTTTCTGAGCTTGAAGCATTGGTCGTATCAGCCGAAGGGGTTAGGTATGCTGATACATTACGTGTCGCGAGGGAGCCACCTCCGTCATCAAGTACCTTTCGGTCTACTCCTCGCCGAACCGTCACAACCCGTAAATGTTATGCTTGCAGGTCGCCTGACCATCTTCGGAATAAATGTCCATTGATCAAATCTAGTAGGACAAATAATGGAGCAGGTTCATCCCAAGGCTGCTTTAAATGCGGCGCGTTTTCACATATTGCCAAGAACTGCCCTAACGCTAGCAGCACTACCTCCTGCTCAACTTCGGGTGCAACTTCCACCAACAATCAAAAATGACTAGTGGCACCGGCTGAGTCGGTAGATTCATCCTTTCAAGGCTCAGCACAAATTAAATCTGACGAAAATGCAGGAAAAAGTCAGAACAATTTTGCATTACCATTTGAATGTCCCAGAGAATGTCTTAGGATTGCGGCGGATTCACCCGCACCGGTTCCCTTCCTCAAAATTGAATTAAATAATGAACCTGTAACCGCTCTGTTAGATTCTGGTAGTGTGCGTTCCATTATTTCGGATGAATGGTATTCGAAATTGAAATCTGTTTGTAAACTTCCTGACTATTGCTCGTCTTCGGTTCAATATGTTTCGGCTAATTCTTCTCCATTAGAAATTTTAGGTTCCTTAAATGCCAAAAATTCGTATTTCTACATTTACTTGGAAGATTAAACTATTGGTGGCAAAGCACTTGTCTTGCCCCATTATATTGGGAGCAGACTTCATGTCCTATACTGGTCTAGTGCTCGATCTTCAGAGCAAGTCGTGCACTTTCAAATTTGACAGTAATCCCAAAATCCCTTTGCTAAAATGTAATTCTGTGTCATGTTCATCTATTTCGCCTACCCAGGATGAGATGTTGTTAGATCTTAGACATCTACCTGAGGAGCAGGCGGATAGTATTCGTAAGCTGTGTCAGTCGTTTCCAGAGGTTTTCTCGGATACTCTTGGTATTACTGACCTTATTGAATACAAGATTGAGCTTACGGATTCCATCCCCGTTAGATTTCCACCTTATAGGCTATGTCCACCTAAAATGAAGGCTCTGAAGGAGATCATTGATCAGATGTTGAAGGATGGCATTATTCGGCCCTCTAAGTCGGCGTATTCATCGCCTATTTTCCTTGTTCCGAAACCGCAAAGTGGCTTCAGGCCCATGATTGATTATAGGGCTCTCATTCGGAAGGTGGTGTTACAATCTGTGCCCTTCCCGACCTTCATTCTTGTTTTTCATGGTTTCGTAAAGCTAAGTTCTTCACCATCTTAGACCTCAATCAGGCTTATAACCAGATTCCGCTAGCAGAGGAATCCAAACACCTGACAGCTTTTGCCACAGATTGGAACTTGTACGAATACAACCGCGTGCCTTTTGTGCTCCCCATGGGAGCAGCTGTACTCACTAGACTGCTAGATAGGGTCTTCTCCGACATCAAGTTTGAGTACTTGTACCACTATCTTGATGATGTCGCCGTATTTTCGGAGACCTTCGAAGAACACCTAGATCATCTGAGATAAGTTCTCAATCGCCTTCGTAAGGCTGGGTTAACTGTGAAGTTGTCCAAGGTCGCCTTCGCCAAGTCTTCCATGTCACTCATAGGGCATATTGTGTCGCCCGATGTTGTTGCAGTCGATCACTCTAGAACACAGGCCATCCGTGATTTCAAGCCTCCCAAGGACATCAAAGGTTTTGCTAGGTTCATTGGTATGGTGAATTTCTTCAGAAAATGTATTCCTAATTTCGCTAATAGAGCGGCGCCCTTGAACTTACTTCGTAGGAAAGGTATCAAATTTGAGTGGGGACCTTCTCAACAAGCCGCTTTTGAAGATCTTAAATTAGCTCTGTGTAATGCCCCTGTTCTTGGCATGCCCGATTTCTCGAAGGAATTCATCGTCCAAACCGACGCGTCGTCGTCGGCGGTGGCTGGCTGCGGTCCTTCTTCAAGAGCCTGAACTAGGGAGGCGACCCATCGCCTATGCATCTAGGACTCTTTCAGCTCAAGAAGCCAAGTATTCCATCTATGAACTTGAGGGTTTTCCTGTCTTATTTGCGCTAGAAAAGTTCCGCCGCTATCTGGAGCATGTAAAGTTCGACTTGGAGACTGATAACCAAGCCTGAAGCTGGGTCTTAGGTAGGCCACGTCGTACTGGTCGTATAGCCCGGTGGGCCATCCGAATTTCTGCCTTCCAATTTGACGTTAGGCATATCAGCGGTACTGAAAATGATGTGGCAGACGGACTAAGCCGCATGTTTTCTAATGATGTAGAGACCCATGAACTGGTCGATAGTTCTTCACCTCCCGAGTCCATACGACCTGAGGTTAATGCCATTTTAACTGATGCTCCTATGTTGTTTAGGGATCTTTAGAAATATCAACGCGAAGATCCGACGCTGGCCCCTATCATGGACACCCTTTCTTCTGGGGAACATGTTGTCCCTTATGTGCTGAGGAATGGTGTTTTATGTTGCCCGTCGAGGCATGATCAAAAAATGAAATTTGTAGTTCCAGCTGTTCTTGTACCAATGATCATCAAGTACTATCATGAGACCCCATTAGGGGGGCATTTAGGCATCTTCAAAACCCGTGAAAAGATTCGTGAAATGTTCATCTGGAAGAGTATGGACGGAGAAATCCGTGAATTGGTAAAATCTTGTAAATCATGCTGGCTTAGTAAACCTACCATGTCAACTAAGCAAGGGCTTTTGTCTTCTCATCCAGCGTCGCGCCCCATGGAACGTCTTTACATCGACTACGTAGCACCCTTCCCCCAGTCAAAGGGGAACGCCAAGTTCATCCTTGTGTGTGTAGATGGCTTCACTAGATTTTCTTGGTTATTTCCGACTAAGCTGGCTACCGCTCAGTCCACTATTTCCTGTTTAAATTCCATTTTTGCTTCTTTTGGTCCATGTCAATATGTTGTGTCGGATAATGCTAAAGCTTTCACATCCAATCTCTCTCGTAAATTCTGTTTTGATTTGTCCATCTCTCATGCGACTACTTTCGCTTATTATCCTCAACCATCTCTAGCTGAACGGGTCAATCGTAATCTGAAGTGGGCTCTTATTGCCTATCATCACGACGATCATTCTAAGTGGGACACGTCCCTGCATTGGTTAGCTTTCGCCTTGAATTCGGCGGTTCATGAATCGCATAAATTTACTCCAGCTTCTTTGATGTTCAAGTTTGTTCCCAACACGCCGCTCTCTAACCTTTGGTCTCTTAGTGATATTCTACCCGAGACAATAGATCCTGATAACATTAAAGATCTTTGGAAGAAGGCTAAGGCCAATCTTAAAGTGTCTCATGAAAAGGTTAGGGAAAGATATGATCGTGGACGGAGACCCACCCATTTGAAGGTAGGCGACCAGGTTATGGTCAAGAATTTTGTTCCCGCGGGCAAGCTTGCCCCCAGATTTCTTGGGCCGTGCGTCATTTTAGATTTCCTTACCCCGGTAACCTTGTTACTAAGCAATCCACCCACCGAGAGGATATTTAGGGTTCACCTGTCGCAGGTGAAACATGTGTAATTTCCGTGCTAACTTGGTCCTTATAATTTTGTAAGAATCCTTAAGGTTATATTTTAATTTCATTTTAAGGTCTTCTGTCCCTTGTTGTTTTACATGTGGTAGAATCTGCCTTGTATAAATTGTGTGAAAACTTCCCTGAGGTTGCTGTCCTCTCCGTAAGGCCATTTCCAAGCTCCCGTCTCCTGCTAAACCACACCAGTGGCTAATTAAAATGAAATAATAACTTCCACGCCGCTGGCCCCTCAGCCTCACCACAAAGACTGTACCCTAAAACCATTATGGTCCAACAAAATTCTGCCGCTGAGATCTTAATGTTTCAGTGCCCCCGCCGCCGTGCGGCGCCGTACCGCCACTGAGGTGGAGTACGGGCCCGTTCCACTCCAGTGAAGTCAACTAGTGTACGGTGAGTCGGAGTCCTCCTTCCGGCCAAGGCTGATGTGCGGCGCACCACCTGCAAACTGCCCGCGGACTGTAAATAATCGTCGCGTGTGCGGCGTGCTTCACCACCACTACCCCTCTCATTGTAGCGGGAGAGGTGTATCTCAGAGTACTTGAGAGGTCCGAGCGGCCTCTCTGAACACAAGCAGCGGCGGCTGGTCTGGCCGTCAAACTTAATCAACAGCTAAAGTTCTTCTTCAGCTACATGGTCACCTTATTGCTACAATTAATAATTTTTTGCTTCAAATCAACATTTGGTGGACTTAAAAAAGTTTTTTCTTTCAAGAATTGAAGTGTTTTTTGAATTCAACTCCTACAAACATAGAGACCTTTCATCAAAATCTACTACAAAAGTTTAAAAACTGGACTTAATCTAGTCGCACCCACCAATATCAAACCTATTAAGAGATCTCTGACTACTGAAAAGTTAGTATTTTGTCTGCTAAATTTTTCTTCATCCAATCTGCAAAAGACTTGGACTTTGTTTTAAAACAAATATTTTTTTTCTTCGGTGTCACCCCTTGGACGGACTTGTGGGGGCCGGGGGGGGGGGGAGGACTGTACCGGGCGGTACACCTCCACGCCGCTAGTTCAAATATTGCGCCATTTTAAACTCCTGTACAGGAGAAGTTTGGAACCTTGAAAACTGAACTAATTCTACTATTTCTTAAAAGATGTCACTACGGTAAATGGTGTAATTTTGAAATTTTCTGAACTGTGTCTATACCGACGCGTTTTTGTTTACTATCTAGCAAGAAGTGAGGACGTCCTCTTCTAGATGTCACTGCCTAAGAACTATAATTATGCACCCTAGTGCGAAGTGAAGGAACTGTTTTTGAAGAAATTTGGTATTCATAAGTTTGTTCTTTGTTAAATTTCTTTCGTTCATTTTTGGGTTGGCAGTATAACCCTTCTCTTTCCGCCAGTTTTGAATTTAACCAATCAGTAATTTCTGTAATTAATTTTCCTCCAATCATAGCTTTCTTCCTCAGGTTTCCATGTGTAATTCCTAGTCTACCAATAAAGTGGAAGGGGTGTGTCTATTCATTCTTGAAAGGTCTCGAATTTTTCACGAGGGTATAAAAACTGCTGATTTTCTTGTCTCCGCTGAGAGCTGAAAGCTCAGGAATTAAACTTGGGGTTCGAAGCCCAAATCTTGTAACGACTGTAATCTGTAAATTCTTAATCTGTTGATCTGATACTTGGTACATGTTACACTTTTGTTATTTGTTGTCATTTGTTGATTTTGAAAAGAAATATAACCTTTGTTAAAGTTTTAAATTAACTTTAATTCTGTAGTTGAGAACTACTCCAGCCCGCGCCTTCTTTCAGCTCTGCTGTACCACAGATACCTCGGAACAATTACATTCTACATAGCCTACATACATACATACATACATAGTAATCGAGACTGAGGACCGTTATGTTAAATCTCTTTAAAGAATGCTTGTTCAATCAGAGAAACAGCACAAGAAAATACGCCTCGTTCCCCCTGTACGATATAAAAAGCTTGAAATAATAATAATTGTATCGGGCGGTACACCTCCGCGCCGCTAATTCAAACATTGCGCCAGTTGAAACTCCTCTACTGGGGGAAGCCTGAACTTTAACAACCATGTTAATTCTAAAGTTTCTCAGAAGATGTCGCTATTGTAAATTTTGTAGAGCTCTGAACTGTGTCGTTTTCGATTTATATGTGTTTTCTCTGTAGTGAGAAGTGTGAACATTCTCTTCTAGATGGCACTACTGAAGAACTACAATTGCGCACCCTGGTGCGAAGTGAAGGAACTGGGTTTTTTTGAGAAATTTTGTGTTCATACGTTTGTTCTTTGTTAAATTTCTTTCAGTCATTTTTTGGGTTGGCAGTATAACCCTTCTCCTTCCGCTTGTTTTGAATTTAGCCAATCCGGAATTTCTCTAATTAATTTTTGACCAATAACGTATGTCTTCTCCGATATGGATATGTTGCTTGATCCTAGCCAATAAAATCGAGGGGAGTGTGGGTTCCTTTTCTCAAAATTGAATTAAATAATGAACCGGTAACAGCTTTATTAGATTCAGGTAGTGTTTGTTCTATTATTTCGGCTGAATGGCACTCCAAATCGAAAACTGTTTGTAAACTTCCTGACTATTGCTCATCTTCAGTTCAATATGTTTCGGCTAATTCTTCTCCATTAGAAATTTTAGGTTTTTTATATGCCAAAATTCGGATTTCTAAATTTAAATTGTTGGTGGCAAAGCACTTGTCCTGCCCCATTATATTGGGAGCAGATTTCATGTCCCACACCGGTCTAGTGCTCGATTTTCAAAGTACGTCGTGCACATTCAAATTTGCTTCTAATTGTAAAATCCCCTTATTGAAATGTAATTCTGTATCATGTTCATCTATTTCACCTACCCAGGATGAGATGTTGTTAGATCTTAGACATCTACCTGATGAGCAGGCGGATAGTATTCGTAAGCTGTGTCAGTCGTTTCCAGAGGTGTTCTCGGATACTCTTGGTGTTACTGACCTTATTGAATACAAGATTGAGGTTACGGATTCGATTCCCGTCCGTTTTCCACCATATAGGCTATCTCCACCTAACATGAAGGCCCTGAAAGAAATCATTGATCAGATGCTGAAGGACGGCATTATTCGGCCCTCTAAGTCGGCGTATTCTTCGCCTATTTTTCTAGTCCCGAAACCCCAAGGTGGCTTCAGGCCTGTGATTGACTATAGGGCTCTCAATCGGAAGGTGGTGTTACAATCCGTGCCCCTTCCAGACCTTCACTCTTGTTTTTCTTGGTTTCGTAAAGCTAAGTTCTTCACCATCTTAGATCTTAACCAGGCGTATAATCAGATACCGTCAGCAGAGGAATCCAAACATCTTACAGCGTTTGCCACGGATTGGAATTTGTATGAATACAACCGCGTGCTTTTCGGGATCCCCACGGGAGCAGCTGTACTCACTAGACTGCTAGACAGTGTCTTCTCCGACATCAAGTTTGAGTACTTGTACCACTATCTTGATGATGTCGTCGTATTTTCGGAGACAATCGAAGAACACCTAGATCATCTGCGAGAAGTTCTCAATCGCCTTCGTAAGGCTGGGTTAACTGTGAAGTTGTCCAAGGTTGCCTTCGCCAAGTCTTCCATGTCATTCCTAGGGCATATTGTGTCGCCTGATGGTGTTGCAGTCGATCACTCTAGAACACAGGCTATCCGTGATTTCAAGCCTCCCAAGGACATCAAAGGTATTGCTAGGTTCATTGGTATGGTGAATTTCTTCAGGAATCCCCCTCTAGGGACACCATGACCTTGAAGTCGGTGTGGGGGCTTGTGTGCTTGTTGATCCCGAGGGCTGTGCCAGCTCAGGGTTACCCATGCTGGATAGGCCTCGGTGTAGGGCCAGACTATCAAGGTGTCCCCCGAGTTGCTTGAGAGGTGTCTGTGCTCTTTATTCTTCATCACTATTTCTACCCTTCTATTCTCACCATCTTTAATTTCATTCCTCTTCCTGTCTGGCCACCCTCTCTGCCTCGGGTAGATTAGGTTAGACATTAGAAAAATTAAAAAAATAAAAAAATTTAAAAAAATAAAAAAAATTTAAAAAAAATTAGGTTAGCACGGAGGTTTTATCCTCCCCCAATCACAAGTTTCGGGTCGTGGCGAGGTGATGCATGGCTACTGGGTGAGTAGTTCCAAGCGACCCCCTCCAGATACCGGGCGCCCTCTGGAGTATATAGCCTTGCCTCCGGTAAATCTCCTTGGCTCTGCCGGAGGTCGACGTCATATTTCCGTTAGTACTCGTGGGACCAAGAAACGGAACCTCTCTCTTTACTTTCTACTAATTCAAAGGGTGGCACCCTTCAAAAAACTGCGTCCAAGATTGCCAAGAAACGCAAGCGGTATACTCCAGTTCCAGTGGATTATGTAAGTAACGAACGTCTTCCTCGATTCCTGGTTGCTTCCAGGGTCGATGGTAAGAGTTTTCTTGATGAATGTCCTTTCATGATCAGCAATTCCATCGAAGAAATTGTTGCTGGTGAAGTCGACGAGATGCGCAAGCTCCGCGATGGATCCGTAATTATTAAGACATCTACGGCTGAACAGTCCAGGCGGCTACTTAAAGCCAAGTTATTCGGAAAGGTAGAGGTGAAAATCGAGAAGCACCAAACCCTTAACTCCTGCAAGGGAGTAATATTCCACAGGGATTTGGTTAAGTCTTCCGATGATACAATGATCCGTTACCTAGCACGTCGGGGCGTAACCGACGTGAAGAGGTTGAAGAGGCGTGTGGGTGATAAGCTACTCGATACGGGTGCTTTCATCCTTACCTTCGATGCTGAGACCATACCTGAACGAATAAAAGTAGCAATGTATCGCCTGACTGTTCGTCCGTACATTCCGGCACCAATGAGGTGTTATAACTGTCAAAAGTTTGGCCACACCTCATTGAGATGTACAGGTTCGACGACCTGCAAAATGTGTGGGAAGTGCGAGCATGCTGGGGTTGAATGCACACCACCACCTGTGTGCGTCAACTGCCTGGGTACGCATGCTCCAATCTCCAAGGAGTGCCCCACATTCAAACGGGAGAAGAAGATCCAGGAGATAAAAACGCTGGATAAGCTATCTTATCCAGACGCCCGGAGGAAGTTCAAGTCCATGGCTGCTCCGGAGTTCTCCATCTCATTCGCGGAAAAGGTCGCAAACGTACGGATCACTCCACAGAGTTTTGTACAGAACACCGGTACTGAAAATGCATTGAAAAGTCAAAGCCAGCAACAAAATTCAGTAACTAAAGAAACTGGAGATTCAGCATGTGAAGCACCGAAAAGAGCGTTACTGTCGACGTTGCCTGGGAAGGGCCCTTCCCAGGAACGTTCGGCTGGGAAGACCACTCCCAACAGGGCGGGGGGAAAGACTTCCCCAAATAGGGCTGGAAAGTCCAGCCCTCCTTCCAATGCCCAGATCATAAAGGAGGAGAAGGTGAAGCCACAGAGCTCCCTTAAAACATTGGAGAAGAAGCCTTCTCCAACTCAGTCGGGGTCCACAGGATCACCGAAGAAATCCGGCAAGCCATCTGCCGGCTCTCCTCCCAAAAAGAGAGAAACGGTGGGCAAGAGCGAGAGGGCCAGACGCCCTCTTGTTCGATCACTTTCTGGAGAACCTAGTTCTCCCAGGAAGAAGGCCCACTGTTCCAGACCAATAAGATCACCGTCCGCGGAGGGTCCAGTCACCGCGCCTCCTTCTTCTGAGGAGACAATGGAGACTGAACCACTCATTGTCGTGGATGGTGACGACAATGCCGACAACAACGGCGGAAAATGGCAGGTAGTTGACAAAAAGAAGAGCAAGCAATTGTCCTAATTTCGCAACACTACCAATCCACACAATGGCACTATTGCAGTGGAACTGCAGTAGTTACCACTGTCGCCTAGCTGAGTTACGTCAACTGATATCCGTCTATGCGGCCTCCATAGTCTGTCTACAGGAATCTCGTTTGAGACCTGGACACGACACGACTATGAGAGGATATCGTCTTTATTCCAAAGACAGAGTAGCTGTGGATGGCGCGGCAACTGGGGGCGTTTGTACCCTAGTTCGCTCCGACATCTTCAGCGAAGAAGTACCGCTCCGTACTCAGCTAGATGCAGTTGCAGTTCGCACTCCGTTGCCAGTAATGACAACGGTTTGCAACGTGTACTTTCCACCGGATTATAGCCTTGATATGCATGCACTACAAGATTTGATCGCTCAGTTGCCTCCTCCTTTCCTCATGCTGGGGGATGTGAACGCCCGTAACACACTATGGGGTTCTCCGTCTTCCTGTTCTAGGGGGAGGAAGCTCGAGCGAATGATCAACCTATTTGATCTTTGTGTGCTCAATACAGGGGAACCGACACATTTCAGTAGCGCGCATGGCACATTCTCACACCTGGATGTCACTTTGTGTAGCCGTGCGCTAGTTCCCCCGCTACGGTGGCATTCACGACGACCTCTGTGATAGTGACCACTTCCCGATAATTCTGTCTCTCTTGGATCAAAGACAGTCCGAAGTACCCAAGCGCTGGTTACTTCGGCGGGCAAATTGCCAGAATTTACAAAACGCGCAGTGATGGCTGATGATATGCTGGAGTCTGTTGACGACCACGTCTCTTCCATTACTACTGGAATTTTGGCTGCTGCAGAGGAAACAATTCCTTCCTCGTCCGGTATTCGTCGCCGGAAACAGGTCCCATGGTGGACGGACGAAATTGCAGCGGCCATACGTGATCGCCGACGGGCTTTTAAGCATTATCGTCGGAATCCTACGATGGCCAATCATATCGCATTTAAGCGTCTGCGCGCGAAGGCCCGTTTTTTGATTCGAGAAAGTAAGAAAGCTACGTGGGAAAAGTATGTGTCATCCATCACGGCACATACTCCGTCATCACAAGTGTGGACAAAACTCCGCCGTATTGTCGGAGTACAGAATGTGCCCTCAGTACCCGGAATCTCCATTAATGGAGATATAGTTACGATTCCTTCAGTCATTGCAGACCACATCGCGTCACATTTCGCAGATACGTCCAGTTCTAGGAGATACGACCCTGCATTTTTCCAATTAAGCGCGAAGCAGAGGCCCACCATCTCTCTTTTGCCTCTAGTGCTTCGCATCCCTACAACGTGGCCTTCACGGAGTGGGAGTTGCGAAGTGCACTTGCGCTATGCAGAGATACGGCTCCTGGACCGGACAAAATCCATAATCAAATGCTTAAGCATTTGAGTGACAGATGTCTCAAGGATATTCTCACCCTATTCAACAGAATATGGAGTGAGGGAGTGTTTCCATGTCAATGGCGTGAGGGAATTGTAATACCAATTCCCAAGCCAGGTAAAGATCCAAAACTTCTGGATAGTTATAGGCCAATATGCCTTACAAGTGGCCTCTGTAAGCTATTTGAAAGGATGGTTAACCGGCGTCTTGTGTGGGCCATGGAAAGGGAGGGCCTCTTGTCGAACTACCAGTGTGGTTTTCGCTCTCATCGGTCTGCCACTGATCATCTGGTCAGACTGGAGAGCCCCATTCAGGAGGCCTTTCTCCGGAAGGAACACCTAGTCGCCGTGTTTTTTGACCTGGAAAAAGCTTACGATACTACGTGGCAATATGGGATTCTCTCCACTCTACACCAGTGGGGATTTCGGGGAAATTTGCCTACGTTTATTGAGAACTTCATGTCCCTCCGTCTCTTTCGAGTCCGAGTAGGGAATGCATTTTCTCAATATTACGTTCAGGAAAATGGAGTACCTCAGGGATCGGTACTGAGTGTCACGCTGTTCGCAATCGCCATCAACGGCATAGTTGCCTCTGCTGGGCCCGCAGTCGTTCCATCGCTGTATGTAGACGACTTAGCTCTGCATTACAGCTCCGGAAGGGTGGCGTTTGCAGAGAGACAGCAACAGCAAGCTATTAACCGAGTCGACAGATGGGCCCTGCAACATGGTTTTAGATTTTCAGCAGCGAAAACCTCAGTTGTACACTTCTGTCGACGTCGGCCTGTGCATCCGGAACCAGAGCTCCGCTTGCGAAACAGTGTCTTACCAGTGGTTGACACCTGCAAATTCCTGGGTCTCCATTTTGATAAGAGACTTACGTGGCAGCCCCACATCCGTCAGTTAAAGGTTGCCTGCATGAAGAGACTTAACATGCTTAAGTTTCTCAGCGGCACTTCGTGGGGGGCTGACCGTGCGGTACTGCTACGATTTTACACGGCGACGGTCCTCTCCCGAATTGACTATGGAAGTGCGGCTTATGGCTCAGCATCAAAATCTACGCTGAGCCTTTTAGACAGTATTCACCATAGTGGAGTAAGGCTGGCAACGGGTGTTTTCCGTACTAGCCCCATTCCCAGCCTGCTCGCTGAAGCGGGAGTTCCACTTTTACGGATAAGGAGGCAGCAGTTACTCTTAACGTACGCTGCCAAAATTCGTGAAATGCCGTTACATCCAAGCTATCAATGCATCTATCGCACCCAATACCACCAGCGGTGCCAAGACCGGCCGAATGCCACACGGCCGGTTGGGTTTCGGATTGATAGCTTGTGTCATGATTTGAATATTGATATCGGTGGTTGTCTTGAACGAACTCTTAGCGAGGTACCTCCGTGGTTGGTTCCGCGACCGGATATACGTCTAGATCTGCTCCGTGGACCCAAGGTGAACACGGATTCCTCCGTTCATCGGAGGTATTTCCAGGACTTTGTTCACCAATATCCGGCCGCGAGACTTATTTTCACGGATGGTTCTAAAATCGGAGATAATGTTGGTTGCTCTTTTGTCACTGATGATATGAGTACGAAGATCTCGCTCCCTAAAGTATGTAGCGTGTATACTGCAGAGCTTTACGCCATCTTAGAGGCTCTGCAGTTTGCACTGCGTGACGAAAGAAGCCACTTTGTTGTGTACCGATTCGTTAAGCTCTCTGCAGTCTATTGAATCGCAACACCCACTGGTGCAGCAGATACATGACCTTCTAGCCAGGTTAAGCGATGCTAGCACCAGAATTACTTTCGCGTGGCTTGCGGGAAACGAACTTGCGGATGAAGCAGCAAAGGAAGCTGCACTTTTACCTCCAAGACCCGTCAATGTACCTGCTAAGGATATTTGTTCTCAGCTACGTCGAACCATCTTGGCGTTCTGGGAATCGGAGTGGCTAGATATCCGAACTCCCAACAAGCTGAGAGCAATTAAGAAGACAACTACCGTGTGGCGGTCCTCTTTCCGACCTTCACGGAGAGAGGCCATAGTACTGTGCAGGCTGAGGATAGGTCATTTACGATCCACGCACTCTTATCTCCTAAAGAGGGAAGACCGCCCAGTGTGTTCTTGTGGTGCTGAATTCACCGTGGCCCACATCCTCGCAGAGTGCGCCGATCTCTCTGGCCTAAGACGGAGCCTCGGCCTGCAGGAAACACTCGAACGCATACTAGCCGATGACGCGACTACTGCTGATCTCGTCATCCGCTTTATGTGCGACAGTGGACTTATCAAGGGTATGAAAATTACAAGTGTACTGTTACTCAGGGAACGTACGTTCCCTTTTGATACGTTAGTAATCCTTTCGGCCTAGTTATATAATTATTTTTTGTTTTATTTTGTACTGCGTTTCCAAATTCCTTTGTTGAATAAATAATTTTGTTTTATATTTAAAATTTTTTTTCCACTTATTTGTTCAGAGAGGATGATTACCTCGTTGTACTTCCTCTTAAAACAAAAATCACCACCACCACCACTTTCTTCAGGAAATTTATTCCAAATTTCGCCAATAGAGCGGCGCCCTTGAACTTACTTCGTATCAAAGGCGTCAAATTTGTGTGGGGACCTTCTCAACAATCCGCTTTTGAAGACCACAAATTAGCTCTGTGTAACGCCCCTGTTCTGGTCATGCCCGATTTCTCCAAAAATTCATCGTCCAAACTGACGCGTCGTCGGCGGTAGCTGCAGTCCTTCTTCAAGAGACTGAACTGAACTGACTGACTGACTGAACTAGGGAGGTGAATATTCCATCTATGAGCTCGAAGGTTTGGCAGTCTTATTTGCTTTATAAAAGTTCCATCTCTATGTGGAACATGTCAAATTTGACTTGGAGACCGATAACCAAGCCTTAAGTTGGGTCTGGATGATGGTTCTTCACCTCCCGAGTCCATACTATCTGAGGTTAATGCCATTCTGACTGATGCTCCCATGTTGTTTAGGGATATTGAAAAATATCAGCGTGAAGATCCAGTGCTGGCTCCCATTATGGAAACCCTTTCTTCTGGGGAACTTGTCGTCCCTTATGTATTGAGGAATGGTGTTTTATATTGCCCGTCTAGGCATGATCAAAAAATGAAAGTTGTAGTTCCAGCTGTTCTTGTACCAATGATCTTCAAGTACTATCATGAGACCCCATTAGGGGGGCATTCAGGCATCTTCAAAACCCGTGAAAAGATTCGTGAAATGTTCATCTGGAAGAGTATGGACGGAGAAATCCGTGAATTGGTAAAATCTTGTAAATCATGCTGGCTTAGTAAACCTACCATGTCAACTAAGCAAGGGCTTTTGTCTTCTCATCAAGCGTCGCGCCCCATGGAACGTCTCTACATCGATTACGTAGGACCCTTCCCCCAGTCAAAGGGGAATGCCAACAAGTTCATTCTTGTATGTGTAGATGGTTTTACTAGATTTTCTTGGTTCTTCCCGACTAAGCTGGCTACCGCTCAGTCCACCATTACTTGTTTAAATTCCATTTTTGCTTCTTTTGGTCCGTGTCAATATATTGCGTCTGATAATGCTAAAGCTTTCACATCCAATCTCTCTCGTAAATTCTGTTTTGACCTGTCCATATCGCATGTAACAACATCTGCTTATTATCCACAACCATCTCTAGCTGAACGGGTCAATCGTAATCTGAGGTCGGCTCTTATTGCCTATCATCACGACGATCATTCTAGGTGGGACACGTTGTTGAAGATTATGAACATGTACAATTAGAGAATTTTACTTTTGTATGTTGACAGTTGATATAGATAATGACGAAACAGTTGACAGTAGATTATTATATTGTATGTTCACGAGACGTAATAAAACATCACGATCTGCTCGTTTTGTAATAAAACACGCTTTCAATTAACACCCGTAAAACATATCATGGTGCCGAAACCCGGGAACACGGAATACAGGAGAAAATAACATACAACAATCTTTAATCTTGTGTAATACGTAATAAGGTGTTGATTGAAAAACTTGTGAAACTGTATCTATCGGCCCCTTCGTCAACCTACGTTTCACTACGACAAGGGAACAGATAAGTACTTACACGGTTTTAATACTATTTTGAATGTTGTTAGAGCACTAAAAACTTGCTTTTATACACGGTTGAGTGCTCCTTGATTTTCAATCATCTCAAAATACTATATTTGATTGCAATATATTTTAGCCGCCATGTTGTTGTCATATAACCTGCAAAGAGGTCATAATCTCTAGGAGACTCTAACAACGACAGGGTGACAACTAGCGCTATCTCCTGAGCATTTCTGTAACTACAAAAGAAAACACATTGTCACACACGTCACGAGAAAATTCACGGAACATTATTACACTAACCGACTAACAAGAAAGAATGTCTCAGTCCTCGCTTGACAAGCTAAAAAGGAAACGCACTACTCAGCGTTCCAACGTTACACGTTTTACTAAACAGATAAATGATTTCAGCGATACTGCGGCGCTGGACGATGTAGAACACTGCTTGGAACGCCTTAAAGACACTTTTGAGAGCTTAATCGTTCTAGATGATGCTATACACGATCTGATTGAGAACGACGACTATGACGAGGATATACAAGTCTGTGAAAATTACATAGACAGTGCTAAACGTGCAATGCGGAAGGCTAATAAACTTATAAAGGCAAAGAATTCACAAGACGCACATGCTTGCTCAGCTACTACTACGTCACCCATAGCTACTTCCGAAGTTAAGCTTCCTACTATTAGAATAGAGACCTTTTCAGGAGACATAGAATCATGGCCACGGTTCTGGGAGCAATTTCAGGCTTCGGTGGACAAGAACTCAGCGGTATCGGTGATAAACAAACATGTATTCCTTCGAGGATATCTCGACGGTGAACCCAAACATCTGGTGGATGGAATATCAGTAACGGCCGATACTTACGAACAGGTGAAGAAGATTCTGGAGTCCCGTTATGGGGATAAAAACAGAATTATTCAATCCCACCTGGATTTTTGGAGCATCTGCAACCTGCACATTCCGACAGTCCTGAAATTCTCAATGCCACGTATATTGAGTGCCACCGACGGATTCAAGCGCTGACAGCACTAGGTGAAGATGTAGACGTCTATGGAAAACTGCTAGCCCCTAAAATTCTTCGCGCATTTCCTGACGATCTTTGTCGCCGATGGCTACTTAACGCCAAGAGGTTGGAAATACCGGAAAGCAGTATATCGCGTCTAATGCAGTTTTTGAACGAAGAGGTGGAGTGTGCCTTGACTACGCAGAAGATACGTTGCGACCGGCCATTTTCGACTACTTATACTCCGACGGCAGCGGCTCTCCATGTTAACACCAGACCTAACAAGCCGAAGAGAAAGAATATCAAACAAGTCACAGAACCGTATTGCGTTTTTTGTGAGAATCGAGGTCATTGGGGTCAAGATTGTCAAACAATAACGAACAACCAGGAGAGAACTGAAAAACTGAAGAAAGCGAACAGATGCTTCCTTTGTCTTAGACGAGGCCATCACTCTAAAGACTGTGCGAAAAAGAATAAGGTATCATGTTCCATATGCAAGAAGACACACCACGTGTCAATTTGTGGAGGAGATGAGAGAGAAGCTGTAGCGGTGGGCAAGATAGATGTAAGCACGCCCTCCAACTTCACGTATCTTCAAACTGCTCGGGTTTGGATAACTGGCCCGACTGGACTGACCAAACTTACACGGTGTATTTTAGATGCTGGAAGTCAGTCCAGTTTTATCGAAACAAGCCTCGTGGATCAGCTCAAGCTTACTGTTGTCGAAAAAAGGAAACTGTCTGTTACGGCATTTGAGTGTGATCGACACACGGTTACAACACGTAGGGTTGTCCAGTTTAACATCAGTGGCGTGTGGTCGAAAACTAATATAATGATAACAGCTTTCGAGAGCGAAAACAAGTATTCCCCGCATCCTGCTGTTCCACACGATGTCTATTCTTTATCATGCGCCCGAACGTTGCAATTAGCAGACCCCAGGGACAATAAAAGCGACCTCCCTATTGAACTTCTCATAGGTGGTGATCACTACTGGAAGGTGATCCGAGATGGCCAACCAATACGCCTTTCTGAGTCCATAGTACTTCTCCCGTCTAACTTGGGTTGGGTTCTTAGCGGAAACAAGTCAGGAATCACAGTCCATCATGTCGCTATAAATCATGTTCATACAAGTCAAGAATTTGAACCTAAAGATGACAGCATGCGACAATTCTGGGATTTAGAGACCATGGGAATAAGAGAGCAGCAAGGTAGAACACTTTCTAGGAAGGACGCTACCATTCTTCAACAGTTTCACGATTCATTTCGTATGAAAGAGGGGCGGAGAGTAGTGTCTCTACCCAGAAAACAGGAAGTTATCTTACCATCAAACCGCGTCAACGCCAAGAATCGCTTTAGATCACTTGAAAGGAAACTTCACGACAATGCTGAGTTTCGAGAAATGTACTGCTCACAAATGACTGACTATATTGAGAAGGGTCATGTTGAAATGACTGCTGCAGAAGATAATCTAAGCGATGTTTTCTACCTACCACACCACGCTGTCAAGAAAGAGAGGAATGGAGCTATCAAATGGAGGATTGTTTTCGACGCTTCGTCACACGAGAGAGACTCGCCATCTCTTAACGACGCTCTGGAAGCAGGACCAAACCTCCTTCCTGAAATTCTGTCAACGCTAATCCGCTTTCGTACATATCGAAAAGCAATAGTCGGAGATGGAACTCAAGCCTTTTTGCAACTGTACCTAGATGAAAAAGACAGAGACTTAACCAGATTTTTCTGGTATCACGTCCAGAAGGGAGAAGATGGTAACTGGCAAACAGCAGATGAAATTGTCACGTACAGGTTCACGCGGCTACCGTTTGGTCTTACGTGCAGTCCTTTCCTTCTATCTGCGACTCTACGTGAACTGGCTTCAAGGTACAGTAACACATACCCCACAGCAGCAGAACTCTTAGATCAGAGCACATTTATGGACGACTTCGTTGCTGGTGCTGACGACGACAATGGGGTCATAAGCTTATATTACGAAGTAAGCTCCATGCTCAGGCACATACGACTACCAATGGATAAATGGGCAACGAACTCAGAAACACTTAAGAGCGTATGGCAGTCTGAGAGACGAGATATCAAACAAGAAACTGGAGTATTAGGTATCAGGTGGAACACAGAATTGGACTGTATCCTTTTCGATCATCGAGAAATTACTGAAAAGCTAGCTCACATTCCTACCACGAAACGTCAGCTCTTACAAGGAACAGCAAGATTTTACGATCCGCTGGGGTTATTCTCACCCGTCTCAATTGTTGGAAAGTTAATCTTCCAAGATACTTGGTGTCGAGGCATAGAGTGGGATGAGATTCTTCCACAGGATATAGCCTTAAAATGGCAACTTTGGATCTCGAGCATCAAACAGCTGTCACTTATAAACGTCCCGAGGTGGACTGGAATGTGTAAACAGATGCCAAACGCTACGCATATCCATGTGTTTTGTGACGCTTCTGAGAGAGCATATGGAGCCGCATTGTACACTAGAACGGTAACAGACGATAATATATCAATACACTTGGCCTGCAGTAAAAGCAGATTGTCTCCAGTTAAAAGGATTACACTCCCACGACTAGAACTTCTGGCTATTTTGATAGGTTCCCGCCTCTTGAAATATTTTTGCCAGTCAACAGGATTTGACAGCACGCGAGCTACACTATGGTCGGACTCTATGGTGGCCCTCGGTTGGATACGGAGTGACCCAAATCGCTGGAAGACATTCGTATGCAACCGCGTGACAGAAATTCAAGACTATCTGTCGCCGGTTCAGTGTCAATATTGTCCCAGTGAAGACAACCCCGCAGACCTTCTGACGCGTGGAATGTTAGCGACAGATCTAAATTCCTCTTCATTATGGTGGAATGGACCACAATGGCTTGCTGAGGCTCCCACTTCTTGGCCACAGGAAATCTCACGTCAGAAGGTATCACTACCCGAATCCAAGGAGGCAAACCCTCAAGTCCTTGTAATCAGTGCCAATGAATCACTGATAGATATTTTACGATATAGTTCGTATTGGAAGGTAATACATATCACCTGTTGGATTTTACGTTTCGTGGAGGTGACACGGAGAAGAGTGGAGTATCCACGCCATTTGACAACCACAGAATTAGAAGCTGCAAGGCTCTACTGGATACGCCGAGTTCAGGAGGAATGTTTCTGTACAGAGTTTACTGCCCTGACACGAAAGGAACCGGTACCGGCTACATCCAAGATTGCACGATTCCATCCACTTCTAGAAGACAACCTGATTCGACTTGGTGGTAGGCTCCAGTTTGCAGATCTTTCCGAGAATGAGCGAAACCCCCTACTTCTTGATGGCTCTCATCATTTCACTAAATTATTGATACAAGAAACGCACGTAAGACTTCATCACATGGGAGTTCGTGTTGTGTTATCAGAATTGCGTCGTGAATTCTGGATTTTGAAGGCTAGGCAAGTAATCAAGAAGGTCATTTACTCATGCCTTCCCTGCAAAATAACACACGCCAAGAGATGTGAACAGATAGAAGCTCCTTTGCCAATGGACCGTGTTAAGTTTCAACGGCCATTCACCGTTTGTGGTGTAGATTTTGCAGGCCCGTTGTTCGTGAAGGCTGGAGCTGCAGAGAAGAGATGCTACATCGTGTTGTTTACCTGCGCAACGACAAGAGCCATTCATCTCGAGCTTACAACTAACTTGTCAACTGATAAATTCCTACTTGCCTTTCAGCGCTTCGTAGGAAGACGTGGACTTCCGAACACCATGTATTCAGACAATGCTCGAACGTTTCACGCCGCCAACAAAGAAATATCCGAACTCCAGGAATTATTAGAAAATTCAAGAGTACAAACTCACTTGGCACACCACCATGTTACATGGAAATTTATAGTACCAAGAGCCGCATGGTGGGGAGGCTTCTGGGAAAGGATGGTAGGGTCCACTAAGATGTGCCTCAAGAAGATACTCGGACGAGCTCAAGTAGACGAGGAAGGGCTAAATACTATTTTGGTGGGGATCGAAGCCACTCTAAACTCGCGCCCTATTACCGTAGATGACAGTAACTCTGATATCCTGACACCTTCACACTTCCTCATAGGAGAAAGGCTGATATCTCTTCCAAGTACAGCAGATACTTCCATCTATCAAGATTTGACTAAGGTGTACAGACAGAGACAAAAGCTAATCTTACACTTTGAGCAAAGATGGAAAAGGGAATACCTCCTTCAATTAAGGAGTTACCACGAAGTGAAGCAGATCAAAAAAGAAACCGAACTACGGATAGGTGATGTAGTACTTTTACAAGAGGATCTGAAGCCTAGACTGGCGTGGAAACGAGGCCGAATTTGTGAACTGCACCGAGGACGAGATGACAGAATCCGAACAGTCATTCTTCAGCTCCCGGATCGCTCAATGGTCACAAGACCAGTGCAGCTGGTCGTTCCCTTAGAAATCGACCGACCAGG
Organism: Anabrus simplex; assembly: GCF_040414725.1. Classification (NCBI taxonomy): domain Eukaryota; kingdom Metazoa; phylum Arthropoda; class Insecta; order Orthoptera; family Tettigoniidae; genus Anabrus; species Anabrus simplex. Next base: position 136,519,751 of record NC_090269.1, read on the forward strand.
GTGGGGAGGATGTTGAAGATTATGAACATGTACAATTAGAGAATTTTACTTTTGTATGTTGACAGTTGATATAGATAATGACGAAACAGTTGACAGTAGATTATTATATTGTATGTTCACGAGACGTAATAAAACATCACGATCTGCTCGTTTTGTAATAAAACACGCTTTCAATTAACACCCGTAAAACATATCACACGTCCTTGCATTGGTTAGCTTTTGCTTTGAATTCGGCGGTTCATGGATCTCATAAGTTTACTCCAGCTTCTTTGATGTTCAAATTTGTTCCCAACACGCCGCTCTCTAACCTTTGGTCTCTTAGTGATATTCTACTTGAGACAATAGATCCAGATAATATTAAAGCTCTTTGGACGAAGGCTAAAGCCAATCTTAAAGTGTCTCATGAAAAGGTTAGGGAAAGATATGATCGTGGACGGAGACCCACCAATTTGAAGGTAGGTGACCAGGTGATGGTCAGGAATTTTGTTCCCGCGGGCAAGCTTGCCCCCAGATTTCATGGGCCGTGCATAATTGTAGATTTTCTTACGCCGGTAACGTTGTTATTAAGCAATCCATCCACCGAGAGGATATTTAGGGTTTACCTGTCCCAGGTGAAACCTGTGTAATTTCAGCACTAACTTAGCTCGTTTTTATTTTTTTTGTTACATTTTGAAGAAATCTGAAGGTTATATTTTTGGTTTCATTTTGAGGCCTTCTGCCCTTGGAATTATGTTCTTTGTCTCCTAATGTTCATTGTACAACCTCTCCCGACCAGTTAAACTGCTATCCTGTCCTTGCCATGGCCATTACCACGCTCCCGTCTCCTGCTCAAACACACAGTGACTAATTAAAATGAAATAACTATTTCCACGCCGCTGGCCCCTAATCTCCACCACAAGTACTTAATGTTTCAGTGCCCCCGCAGCCGCGCGGCGCCGTGCCGCTACTGGAGTAGAGCACGGGCCCGATCTACTTCAATGAGGTCAACCAGTGTACGGCGAGCCGGAGCCCTCCTCCCGGCCAAGGCTGATGTGCGGCGCACCTCCTGCAACTTGCCCGCGGTCTGTAATCATTCGCCACGTGTGCGGCGTGCTTCAGCACCACTACCCCTCTCATAGTGCGGGAGAGCGGTATCTCAGGGTACTTGAGGGGTCCGAGCGGACTCCTCTGGACACAAGTTGCTGCGACTGGTCTCGCCATCAAGTAATATACTTAATCAGTTACGTGGACATTTCATATCAACAATTACTACTTTTTTGGATTCAACTGCAAAATTTGGTGGGCTTAGAAATTTTTTTCCTTTCAAGAATTAAAAGTTTTTCCTTCTGAATTCAACTACTACAAGCATAAAGACATTACATCAAAAGTTACTACAAAGAATTTTGAAACTGGATCCAACCAATTTAAGGAAACTTGTTTGTAAATCCTTCTGCAATTAATTTCTATATCAACATCATAATTTGGACCTTGTTTTAAAACAAAATTTGGTGTTCTTCTGTGTTACCCCTTGGAGGGACTTTTCGGGGGGAGGTCTGTATCGGGCGGTACACCTCCGCGCCGCTAATTCAAACATTGCGCCAGTTGAAACTCCTCTACTGAAGGAAGCCTGAACTTTAACAACCATGTTAATTCTAAATTTTCTCAGAAGATGTCGCTATTGTAAATTTTGAAGAGTTATGAACTGTGTCTTTTTCGATTTATATTTGTTTTCTCTGTAGTGAAAAGTGTGAACATTCTCTTCTAGATGGAACTACTGAAGAACTACAATTGTGTACCCTGGTGCGAAGTGAAGGAACTGTTTTTTTTGAGAAATTTTGTGTTCATAAGTTTTTCTTTGTTAAATTTCTTTCAGTCATTTTTTGGGTTGGCAATATAACCCTTCTCCTTCCGCTTGTTTTGAAATTGGCCAATCCGGAATTTCTCTAATTAATTTTTGACCAATAACGTATGTCTTCTCCGATATGGATATGTTGCTTGATCCTAGCAAATAAAATTGAGGGGGTGTGGGTTCTCATTCTTGAAAGGTCTCGAATGTTCCGCGAGGGTATATAAACTGCTGATTTTCTTATCTCTTGGCCACTTCAGTAACATCTTTCCTGGTGTGATTATGTAGCAGGGGGCGGGAAGCGCCTCTTTCTTCGGGCAGGAGTTCATCCATAATGTAATGGCCTTCTAATAACTTCTTTGTTTGCTAGCTCAGCAGTTTAACCCTCGGGGCAGGTTCGAAACTTTTATCATGTAACCTTCCTTTAAAATGTAAAAGACACTTGGTATAAATTCCGTCTCTTTAACTACAAATCGGGATAGAGTGTGCCTAACCCTCTCGAGCTCCCTCTCATATTGTTTTTGAGGTGACTACGTTTTCATAACCGTTTTCCTTCGCTTCATAATGTAATAAATTTTCCTATCGTGTCACCTCCGTAGTATGGGATTAGCCCTTGCATAAGCGGCCTAAGAGCCAAATAGGTTTTAAAAAGGTGTATTAGGAGTGCAAGTTACGCCTCCATTCAACTCAGAATTTTGGGCTATGTAATTGACCTGTTTCTTTACTTAATAGGCCTCAGTAGATTGGGTATTATTACCCCTGTTCTTGTGTGCCTGGAGGGCAGACTGAAGGTTGAGTTTGGTGTGGCCTTTGAATAGGCTTGAACTTTGAGAGCGGGTTGATCTTTCTTAAATTTGGTTTCTGTGTGCCTCGAGCAGGCTTAACTGGGTAATTGGGAGCTAGTGCTCCTTGGTATGATTGGGGTTTTCTGCCCCTATGATGAACTTTGTATATAGGTAAAGTTGGGCTCATTGCTCAAGGATTGTGTGTCTGGGGGTCGAAGCCCAAAATCCATTAATAAACTGTAATTGTACATTCTTAACTTGTTGATGTACAACTGAGTTCCTGTTATACTTGTTATTTCTTGATATCGAAAAGGAAATATAACCTTTGTTAAATTTTGACTTTAATTTCGTAAGTTGAGACCTGTTCATCCCAGCACATTCTTTCACCTCTAACTACCGCGGATAACTCCGTAATAATAATAATAATAATAATAATAATAATAATAATAATAATAATAATAATAATAATAATAATAATAATAATAATAATAATAATAATAATAATAAGTAACCTAGATCGACGCCTGTCACTATTCTGTTGATCCTTTCGTCCTCACGTTCCTGAAATATGACGAGAGTCGTGATTTATGGATGCAAAATTTTTTCTCCATGTTCGGTTATTATATTCCAATAATATTCTCGAGATATTTCGTTTCCATCTAAGTAATATTAGTGTGTTTCTTCTGAAGTTACTCTGTTTATAGCCAATTGAGCTATTTGTTATTATTATTATTATTATTATTATTATTATTATTATTATTATTATTATTATTATTATTATTATTATTATTACAGTGTTTACGTGGCTTACAGAGGGAAAAGAAGCGCCTGTGTTCAATGGGAAGACAAGAAATAGATCGAAGTTATAAACTTTATTTCTTTCCTTGTTTTTCTTTCCTATTTACAAAACAACCCAGTGCCTCAGGGCTCAGCAAAGTAATTCACCTGGAGCCCGTCAGCTCTTAACAATTACAAGGGAGCTTGGAAGTTAAGGAACTTTACAAAGGAGCTTGAAATAACCGAACAGGTACAAAAATAAGCGACTTCGCATCAATCATGTACAATTACGAGAAATTACACATAATGAAGGGAGGCACCCCCTATCTTCTCCAATCTACGAATGACGTATGGTAGTTTACTAGCTTTACGACCAGCTGGTTACAATTCATTTTACAAGGTTTATTTGCTCTATTACGTGCTACACCTCGAGAAAAAAGAACAAGTTTCTCAGTATGTTTCTAAATTACCAATCACCACGTGGGCGACGCATATTACCAATACTCAACTTAGCCTGAGGCGGCCTCACAGAGAACAGCTTCTAGAATCAAAATTTATCTTAATAAAAACTTATGCAGAGAACTGTGGCCCCCTTTCTATTTTGCCACAAAAAAGGGAAAATAGAATACTACTTAAAGGCTGGTAACGAATTAAAGAATGGAGGCGGAAAATAATCACTATAAGAAAATTTCAAAAACTTAATCGAGCTTAAGACTCAGGGGCGACTCCCATTCTACAGGGTGACTAAAGAGGGAGTAAATTGAATACCGGAAGTGGGATCCAAAATTTAGACGTAAGGAAAATTTAGTCACCCAATACAATCAGAAAGGCATTGTATCTAGCGAAAACACTCGTGCTCTCTTATGTTAATTTAATGTCCTATAGGGGGAATACAAGTCACTTCCGGAGACAGAGCTGAAGGTACTACATTACACTTAAAAGGAAAATTTAACTGTAACATTCTAAAAGAAAGATCTGTGAAATTTTCCCCACACTTCACACGTTGAAATATTCATACATTTTAAACGTATTATGCCATACCTGATGTTTCTTAAACCTCCTTCCGGCCGTGCTGCACGGATTCTTTCGCAGGTTCCAGCGCGAGCCGCTCTTAGCCCACCTCCACGATGTTCCCTGTCCCATACTCTCAATAGAAAAGAGGCTTAGCTCCCACAACGCTCTCCTTATTAGTAGGGAGAGAGGGAGTAACTTCTAGTTGTTCACAGTCCCTAGGCATGGATTGGACAGCCGCAAGTTAGAAGAGCAGTCCCCAATTGGATATAATATTACCATGACGGATATAATAGCAAGTGTGAGGTCTCCTCGAGTTCAAAGGACGAGCTGACTGTCGTAGCAGAAGGACGTACGTGCCTCTCGCTCTGCTTTCTCACTCCTTGCTAGGCGCTCAGTACTTCTTAAGTGCTAACCAGGCTGCTGTACTTATTAGTACGACTTCGAAAGAGATTTTGTCTGAGCTGAGCACTTCTAAGTGCTGGCTCTTCGCTTTTCCCTTCCAGGAGTTTATTTTTCAGGAGGGCCAGGATGGAGAAGCCGACTCTACCAGTGAGACTGGTCGACCACGACTACGAGGGAGCCTTCGAGAAGCTACAAGACGCGCTCTATACGATGGATGCCCCCCGCTATGAACGCCCGGGGCTGGTGGTCTTCAACCGGTAGGGGGAGGACAACCACCAGGGGACGCTCCGAGTATACGACCACCTCAATGCGACTGCAGAGTCCATCGGGGAGCCACTCCTGTCGATCATCGGCCATATGGTCCCTGAGTGGGCGATCATCATTCGCCCTAAGGACGCAGCTAGCTTCAAGGTCTACTAGGAGAGCGCGTCCCAGCAGTTCCAGGTTGCCCGGCTACCAGGACTCAGGGAGCACCTGGACGTCTCAGACTACCAGGAGGCAGCCACGCAGGCGGAGCCGGAAACAGAGGACGACGGCGACGCTCCTGAGAGCCGCGACGGCGCGACCCCAGTTGGAAAGGTGTACTTTACGAAGTACACGCAGACCAACAAAGCCGCCAACCAGGATCGTCGTCCACCTACCAGGATGAAGTGGACGCATACGCAAGCCTACCAGGAACGGCCTGTTACCCGGGCGTAAACCAGGAATGCGCCCGTGATGGTGGAGAGCAGCACATCAGTGGCAGAAGGACGCCCCCTGTAGTTCGGAGGCTGCTGCCCGGGCCCAGGCTGCCTGCAGGTCTGTCGAGCTGCAGACCTCGATGTGCGCCCCAGAGGACAGGGAACGCAGTCGAGTGCTAACACCGACCGACGCCGCCGCCGCCGGCCAGGAGAGGAAAGAAGACGGCGACGCAGCGGAGCCACCAGCTACCCCGGGGTCACAAGGCCGGGAGGAGGGCCACCAGGACGAGGTTTCTTTCCCTGCCGAGAAACACCCTCGGGAAGAAGAAGACGACGCCGGACCAGGAAGCAGAAGCCGACGCTGGCCCATCAGGAGAGGGCAGCCCAGCCGTAACCCAGGACTGCTTCCAGGACAGCAGCCGACCGAGAAGCCAACCAGGAGAGGGCCTCAGCGGGTAGCGGCAGTCAGGTGAGATTGAAACGTCCCCCTCAGCAGCTCTAGCAGTGTTTCTGTTGTCTGAGGTGGGGCCACCGTCAGGTAAGCTGTGGGCTCCAAGTGAGGTGTACCGCCGTGGTGGTGATCACCACTACACGGCCTGCGCAACACTTAAGGAGGCGCCGGTGTGCGCCAATTGCGCGGGGGCCACCTTGCCTCCCACCGCAGCTGCCTATTCTACCGGGCCATGGCGCGGGCAGAGAGGAACGAGGCCCGGAGTCATGACCCACCCCTTTGCAGGAGGCCCCCGCCTCGGCGGGCTTGGACTCATTCTCCTGGTACCGAGCTAGATAGCTGCAGTCGCTTAAGTGCGGCCAGTATCCAGTATTCGGGAGATAGTAGGTTCGAATCCCACTGTCGGCAGCCCTGAAGATGGTTTTCAGTTGTTTCCCATTTTCACACCAGGCAAGTGCTGGGGCTGTACCTTAATTAAGGCCACGGCCGCTTCCTTCCCACTCCTAGACCTTCCCTGTCCCATCGTCGCCATAAGACCTATCTGTGTCGGGGGGACGTAAAGCAAAAAGAATCATTCTCCGGGATCGGAGACTGGGTACGAGGTATTCCAAGGAGGTGGAGCCGTGCGACAGGCTCTAGTGGTACTCGACGCATGGCTCCGCAGCCGACAAGGACCGCGCTAGCCACAGCAGTGCCCAGACGGACTGATCCCCTGGCAGATGGAATGGCGAGGAATGGGTTTATGACTTGTGCATGTTACCTGTTCCAAACAAACACAACCTCTGGTCTTTTTCCAGCCCACATCCTTGCATGTGCTATCAAAATATGTCAGGTTTTACATGTAGGCTATTTCTCTTTTCTGCATATGTGGTTTTTCCCTGACCCTTCAATACCATACTTTAACAATATCCAACCAATACAAACCTTGCTTGGTAGCGTGTCTGACATGGAAACAGGCAGATACTCCTTGTATCACTTCCCACTCTTCCCTGCTATCTCTTTCTTCTTAGAAATAATAACATGTCGGAGGCCATGTAGATTGAGTCGATGATCACGCGGGGGGAGCGGACTTCGGGGGCCCCCCGAAAAAAATATTCCTCGAGTTCAAACTCGCCCCGCCAGGCTCCACTAGAATGGGCAAGCTCCACAGTACGATCAGCTGGTCTTAGGAATGTTGACAGAGGGAACGTATTACTCCATAACTAATAACTATATTCACTATCTTTAAGAAACCAATGAGAGATTAGAATGAATACACTACGGTAGTGTACAATGGAAAAAATAACACATGCAAGTGAGAGCTACGGCCTTCATCACACGTTGCGGAAAGCACAGGTTACTGGAGTATACATAATATACATATAACTAGCACATAACTCCCATCATATTAAAATAAACACGCATGAACTACTTAAAGGTAATTCTCTACTTACCAACTCAATTTGCCGGATACTGGACTTTCGAAAACTTGCGTGAAGATTTAGCGGCAAATTAGGTAAAATGTGAGGCACTGCTCCTGGACGTAATTTCCATCTCACACGAGAGATATCCACTATTTGACCATTTACTATCAAATTACCGCTTTTTTTACATCATCAGAGAAATGGACATGTCAAATTCTGCTATTACGTGTTAACTTCCTTCCGTAGAATAGCCCTGGCCGATTAAAAAAATGGATTTCATCTTTCGGTGGTGAAAAAATTCGCGTATCATCAACTACTCTACCATAGAATGATATACAGGCAGGCACGAAACAGTACGGCAGGCTGAACTATTAAATTAATAAAGCCACATAAGATACATGCTTGGAGTACACAAGACACAACGAACTGTGTTTAGGAACTGAAACCAAAGAAGATACAACATTCACTGGAATATACAGTAACATTTCCCGAACTTTTGTATACCCGGCTTGCCGCAACTACTTGACCACGCGTTGGATATAACCACTTGCAGTGGCGGGACCACGAACTACCATGCTATAATGGCTGAGTCCTCACACTTGGTCTTATATTCATTATTCATTACGTGTTGTATTGTGATAGGCTGGAAAAGGATGCAGGGGAAGCAAGTATATAATAGACAACTTTGCAACGCAAAGGAAACAAAAATGCATAACCGTAGCTTCCACCAACTTCAAAATATAAACATTCTCCCAAATTTATTTTGGACATGACCCTCCAGAAGGCGTTCAAAAATCGACGTTGTAGCCATTTATCCATGGGCAGCAAAACTTGTCCAAAACTTGAAGATTTATATCAGAGATAGCCATGGTAGCGAGGCGAGGCGCCCAATTCAAACAGGAAGGGAAGGTGTGTCGCCTGGTATAATTATAATAATAATAATAATAATAATAATAATAATAATAATAATAATAATAATAATAATAATAATAATAATAATAATAATAATAATAATAATAATAATAATAATAATAATAATAATTGTTACGGGGTTTCCTTCGATCACGGATGAACAGGAAGCACCTGGGTTGAATGGCTGGACAAGGGGTTAGAGCAGTATTTAAGATAACAAATTTGGAAAATCAAATCCTTACCTTCCTTAACATTGGGAAATGGAACATCTAATAGAAAATATATAACAATTGTACATATCTCGTCATCTCTAACAGCATATTGGACTAAGAAGAACTGAATCAGCTACAAAAATCTTGGGATAAATACCTAGTCTATAAATGTCATAGAGAAGAGCATTATTGCTCCGGACAGGTACAATATTTTGCAAGAGCAGTCACCCTACACATGAGTTTGCTATTTGCTTTAAGTCGCACTGACACAGATAGGTCTTATGGCGACAATAGGACAGGAAAGGCCTAGGAATGGGAAGCGGCCGTGGCCTAAATTAGAGTACAGCCCCAGCATTTGCCTGGTGCGAAAATGGAAAAAAACAGAAAACCATCTTCAGGGCGGCCAACAGTGGTGTTCGAACCCACTATCTCCCGGATGCGAGGTCACATCTGCGCGCCCCTAACCGCACGGCCAACTCGCCCAGTATACAGAAGTCTTAGCTCCAAAATACAAGAATGTAGCCTCGAAGAGGCCATCAGTTTCTCATGACTCACTGAAACTTACACTAGGCAACCCATTGGGTGACCCCACTTCAACTTTTTCATCATTGCTCAACAATAATAGAAGTTACTGTTCCCAAAAGGAAACTAAAACGAAGAAGCAGTGATCCTATGAACAGTAGAGAATGAACAGGGTCATAATTACCCATACTACATGACCTTAAGGCTGCTCGTCCACTGGAAGTGCCTACAGGCCATTACGAGATGAGGCGACTATAGGCGACTTAGATTCATGCTATTACGCGTGACTGGGGTCGTCCACTGTAGGCGACTTCGCGCGGTTGTTAGTTAGCATCTGTATTCTTACAGGTCACTGGGTGTTTCGGTAGTAGACGTTGTCAAGTTATTAAACGTATTACATATTCTGTGAGGTGGATGATGAGGATTTAGTTTACATTATGGAGAGTCCCTTCCTGATGAGGCGACAGAGAAAAAATCGCAAAAGAAGACATCGGTGCTGGGTAAACCCAATAGTAGCTAAAAGGAAGCCAATGGGAGAATCCATCATCTGCACAATGATTCAATCACTACTGATCTGCATTTAGGGCAGTCGCCCAGGTGACAGATTCCATACCTTCTTGTTCTCCTAGCCTTTTCTTAAATGACTGAGAAGAAATTGGAAATTTATTGAATATCTCCCTTGATAAAGTGATATGAATAGTTATTTAAAATATTTATATTTATATTTATATTTATATTTATATTTATATTTATATTTATATTTATATTTACATTTACATTTACATTTATATTTATATTTATATTTATATTTTGTCGTGACCCTAAGGGATGTACAACAGGCTGAGGACTTGGGTTCGGAGTTCTGGGAGCGTATAGTCAGATTGGCAAAGTTTAAACACTAATTATATTCTACACCCAGGATATTCACACATCAATATATACAATAATACATACAATATAAAAACTCTGACACCATTTACTCTCAATCCCTTCTCAACTTCAGATCTATGAGAATGTCTTTAAGTCTTGTTCCTAGTACACACAAGAATACTTATAATGCATATATTTACTGGTGAATACTTAACTACGGAGTATAGCTGATTCTTGTACAGCTGACGTCTTCACTCTTCTCTTCTTGTCTTCTCCTCTTCTGCGTAGGTATCCCTGGAACTCGTTAATCTTCGCGGCGACGTGAATTATCCCAATTACAATTAAGCTGCTAGTCTATAAGCTGATATTCCAACACCTACTTTGACAATCGGTGTGGAGAATCTTTGTGATTGTTCAGCAACAAGTCACACTCAGTTCAAGAGCCTGATACTCCTCTATCTTACTATCACTTTACTGCGTCTGCGACTGAATGCTAAGTCTACCAGTACTCCAACAGTTCTCCCTAATTAACTATTCACTCTTCTGCGCGATACTGACTACCGTCGAAAAGTCTTCTTCCAGTGACGTGAGTCAAAAAGCCCTGTTGTTTACAAGTTACCCAGTTATATAGTTTCTTCTATTCTTTCTCGAATAATCCTACTGATTCATATACCACCACCACAAGTCACTAGTTCACGTCACAACTGCACTGTTCTCCGATTGGTTGTTGCGCACGGAACCACCCTGTCACGTTGCATTACACACATTGTTCTAGAACATTTGGAAGCTGTTTCTACGTCTCTTACACGTGACTCTGTATATTTCTAACCCAAAAGAAGTGCGCATTTGACTTACACAATGTTCCACAATATTGAGATACAAAGCTCTTGGCTTACGAGCTCCCAAAGCAACATCGAATATTCTAAATCCTTCTTTGAAATATTCTGTTATTTCTCTTATTATTATTACTGTCATTTATGAATTATGAGTTATGAATATACACAAACTCTCCTATCATTTCCCTTCATATATACATGCGTTCACATGCCTGCTACTTTTAAATCACAGGCTTTCTACCCTGGAGTTCGCGGATTCGAATCCCATTCGAACCCGTTCGCTCTCTCGTTAATACGCGGAAGGCGCGTCGTGAGCCGCCGTTCACGACAATTTATATTTATTGAAGAATCGAAGATCGAATTAAAGATCGTATTGAAATTATAAAAAATATTATAAATAGTAATAAAGTTATTTGTTTTATATACCTCTAACGATATTTTTTTGGTTTTAGGAGACGCCGAGGTAAGGGAATTTTGTCCTGCACCAGTTCTTTTACGTGCCCGTAAATCTACCATCACAAGTCTGACGTATTTGAGCACCTTGAAATACCACAGGACTGAGCCAGGATCGAACCTGTCAAGTTGGGCTCAGAAGGACAGCGTTCTACCGTCTGTTCTACTCAGATCGGCATATTATATAAATAAATAAATAAATAGATAGATAAATAAATAAATAAATAAATAAACAAATAAATAAATAAATAAATAAATAAATAAATAAATAAATAAATAAATAAATAAATAAATAAATAAATAAATAAATAAATAAATAAATAAGAACGTACCATTATCAACACCCACTTCCTCTGCAACATTCGATCATAGTTTGCGTTGTATATCTCGAGAATGAGAGCGTTTATCTTTCATATTCTATAGTGGTGTTCTTTCAAAAACCGCACTTATCAACTTTTCACTATCTACATCCATAACAAATGTAGTAATGATAAAAATAATGTTGCATATGACGACGACAGACAACCGGATGCTTGCAGGAAACGTGGAGTACATGCGACTACACGCGACAAATCCCATTCGAGTTAGATCTGTCGCTTGTCGCCTGTAGTCGCCTATAATCGCGTGAAGACGGCTGCTCGAGGTCGCTTGCAGTGGACGCGGTTCTGTTACAATCATCGCTTTGGGATCAAAAGGAGAAAAGAAATTCAGATATAGACAGCACAAATCTTACAGACTCACAATAAACAACCCAGCAAACTAAAATTGCAGACAAATTAGTAGATGATTTCGGTGGTATAGGTTTAGAACTCCCTGACAAAACAATGAATACCAGCAAAGAACCTAATGGCACATGTACATATTACATTCATGCAATGCCTCAACCACAATCAATCTTTTTTCTTCCGACAACAGAAACAGAAATAATGAATCACATAGCTGCACTAGAAGATAACTCAGGCAATGGCTATGACAATATCTCAAGTGAAACCCTTAAAATAGTTAGTTCACATATTCTTCAGCCTCTGCAATATATTTTTAATCTTTCACTAATGAATAGACAATTTCCAGACCCATTAAAAATTGATATCATAGTCCCAATCCATAAATCAGGCGATAAGGGAGAGTTAAACAATTATCGCCAATTTCGCTCACAACCAACCTTTCAAAATTACTAGAGAAATGCATTAAAACCGGATTACTTAATTACCTGAATAAGTATAACATATTGTCTAGAAATCAGTTTGGTTTTAGACCAAAAATTAGCCCTCATGATGCGACATTCTCCTCAACTGATTATTTGTATAAAACCATTGCTAGCTCCAAAATGACTATTTCTATATTTTTGAATTTAACAAAGGCATTTGATACCGTAGACCACAATATAATCCTTAGAAAACTTGAAAAAGTAGGCATTCGTGGAATTACTCAAAATCTAATTAAAAGCTTTCTTTCTAACAGAATACAAAAAGTAACAATCAACGATACTCTAGTAAAAGTGCTCATGTAAATATCGGAGTACCCCAAGGAACAGAGTTAGGACCAATTCTTTTTCAGTTATATATCAATGATCTGTGTGAGCTAAACTGTAATGCAAAAATTAACCCATATGCTGATGACACGGTAGTCACAGTCACGGGTGGAACTTGGGAGGAGGCCTTCAACAGAGCTGAAGAAACCCTAGTCATAGTTCAGAAATGGCTAAAAAAAACACCTACTTACTTTAAATAAAAATAAAACGAAATACCTGTGCTTCTCGCATAATAAAACAATGCAACCCTCAGACAACCTAACACTAAAACTCCACTCACCAACTTGCAAAAATACAGAAAGCTGCAAATGTTCTACTTTACAGAAATCAATAAATGTTTCATACCTAGGGATAATTACACTAGCCAACAAATAATATTTTTTGTGCGGTAAAATGAAAATAGGTGGGTTTTATGAATTTCTTAACGCAGAATTCGAAAACAAATGTTTTTGGCTATCATATCTGGTTTAGCGGCAATTTTACAAAATGTTATTTTGTTCTTACGTAAAATTGTTGATACTTAGTATTAATTAAATTTGACATATTAATGTAAATTTAAGCTTGAAAAACGTAATCATATTTTGCATGCATTAAATACACATAAATGCTGCTTTGTAAGCAAGTAGATGGTTTGTATTATACTTTTAATATATATTGAAATTCGTGAAACTGAAGCATTAAGCGCCTATTTAGTTTCGGCTGTACAGTTGCTTTTAAATTAATATAACCTTACCTTGCATAAAAATTACATGGTTAAACTTACACAGATTTGTTACTTACATTATGTGTATGTTATATTCACACATCCGTCTTTTACAGTTTTCCGTGGAATTTCCAGGTTTTTGTAGTTTTTGAATGATCTCTAGAAGGGTCGTCTCGTGCAATCGACCAACAGTAATCGGCCATCATATTCACATCCCAACGTCCCTGATAGCGTCGTTCTGCATCTTTGAGATCCTGGTGAAACCTTTTCACCTTGTTCTTCACTGATAGGTCCTAAATTTGGAGAAAAATAATTTAGATGCGGAGTTGAGAAATGAAGCTTAAGGCTAATATTACAACTGAGTTTCTTAAACTTTACCAACAAATTCCTTACAATTTCTTTGTATTGTGGGTCCACAAATGTAACAAAACTTTTGAGAACTTTGTTTACACTGTCTTCTGTGCACCCCTGAAACACTAGCCATGATGGTGTTAAAACACTAGAACTTCACTTATTAGTGATCAAATTGAAATTAAAACATTAACCTCGCAGATAGGTCTACAATTAAATGAATGTGAACTTTAAAAGACGCACTAAACACGTACCGGTACTTCTTGGAGCCCGTCTCAAGCAACACTGTTATATTTGAAAGGAAACTGCTTTATCAGTCCATCATAAACGTTGTATAAGGGCTGGGGCTTTTAACAAGTCTGTTTAATCAAGTGGTCTAAGATGAAAAACAAACGCTCAACTGTCTTCTTATCTTCAATCCTACATACCTCGCGGTCTATTGCGTAACTGGGGGAGTTTGTTATGAATTTACCAGGAAACCCCAACTAAAATGAACATTTAGACAGCAATAAACCTATAATAACATGCAAACAATAACAAATAAAAATAACATAATTGTATTCTAAAAAAGTTTCGCGAGAACATCTCTTAACATCACATCTTACGAATTCATGCAGATAATAAAGCACCAAATTGCGTCAAAACTGGACATGGTAGGAAAAATAGCATCATTTTCGGAATCAGAGCAGCGATTTCCATAAAAATTACATATTTTCTATTTTACCGCCAAATCATGTTGGCTAGTGTTATAGATATTTATCTGAAATGGAATTTTCATGCATCAAATTTGATCATAAAATTTCAGAAACTTATTTATATATTTTACAGAATTAGAAATGGTATTTCAACAAAAGCATTGAAGTATGTATAATTTGCCTTAGGTCAATCTAATGCAATATGGAATTAACAGTTGAGGTGGAATACTTGATTCACACTTGGCTCAGAACTACATACTGAAAGTCATGTACAAAAAGCTACTGATGTTTCCAACATATGAACTGTTCCAGAAAAGCATGGTACTTAACATATTTGTGCAGTCAGTGACCTTATACGTGCATAAAAATTTAAAGCTCTTCTGCAAAGAACACAAGTCACAAATTTGAACTAGGCTGCAAGACAGAACTGGAATAAGTATACCACGCCAGAACACCGTACTTGGACAAAGAAATCTAAGTTGCCTAAGGCAAGGATATACAATGCATTACCTGTGGACGTGATCAGTGGCAATCAGAATACCCTGAAGAAAAGGCTATTCACATGACACATTAACAATTATTATAAAGCAGATCAACTTACAAATTTCCATTATAATATTTAAATCAACTAGCACACTATTCTTCTCTACTGAGAAACCAACCTTCTCCTTAACCCATGTCCCTCCTTTCCAGCTTCCTGTTTATTACGCCAAATGCAGACAGACAGTTCATAAAATTACTGTAGTCAAATATAAAAAAATGATAATGGAGTAAATGATATTCACTTCACTAGATGTCATGATGTACATAATCTAGCTATCGCATTTTTGAAGCCCATACACAAGTTTACCTTATGTGGGATCCACACTGTATCTTTTACTACCTCTCTATGTATATGTAAGATACTGATTGTGAATAAAAATATTAAAAATTAAAAAATAAATAGGTCGCGCTAGTACGCACGTAGTCGCCTGAACTCGTAATCGCGCGTAGTCGCTTCCAGTGGACGAGCAGCCTAAGAGTAAAAGGAAGTGGCAGCACACAACCGGCCATCAACATGATGCAAGGAGGCGAATCACTAGCAATCCTCATAGAAATTTCTAGAAACCTATGTAGGCTTAGGTCCAATGATACAAAGGCCAATCCTAAACTACATAGGAGTGACTAAAGGAGGAACATTTAAAGCCGAGAAAAGATTTACAAAATTTAGAGGTTGAAAATGTTAGTAACCCAATTGCAACATTTAATGGGAGGCGGCAGAGGGTCACCTCTTTCTTTCCCTTACATTAAATATTTCCCAGTAGTGGATAGAACCAGAGTCCTCAGCCTTCGCCGAAAATTATGTATTTCTAGCAAAATACCCCTGCTTCGCTACGGATATAAACTGAATATTATTATTCAGTTTTATATTTTTGTGTGTCCACTGTTGGTAGAGCCTTTGAAATGCACTCTCAGTTTGTTCGCCAAACGGTTTTGGAAGAATGATTATTTATTTGCTCATCTAACACTCATTAAAACCCAGTACAGACGAATTGGAATGTTTTAAACTCTATCTTATTTATTAACATCTGAGGCAAAAAGGTTGCCAACCTGTGAAATTTTGATTTTATACCTCCAACATTAATGAAGTGGGTGAATGTTTTTAAATAGTGTTTAAAATCTAGAATATAGAAGACCACCCTTCATGTAAAATTTTAAGTCAGTGTTTGAGACGGTTTCGGAGGAATGGATATTGTATGTTCTAGTGTCAACCGTCATCTAAATACCGCAGGGGAGAATATTTTGAAATGTGCGTTATTTTACACCCAGGACAAATATGAAGAAACTTCTCTTAGAATTACAACTTTGTACGTCAATCGGTTTTTGAGGGATGAATAATTTCGTTTCCGGAGCTAACCCAAATTAACACTTATTAACTTATACATTTTTTCCTATTTCACACATTGGATCTAAAATATGTACTGCTATTTGGAATTTTGTCTTTGTACATTAAGCAGTTTCGGAGAAAGGAAGGAATATATTTGTTTTCGGATCTTCACCCACATTTAAATATTTGAAGGGTTGAATTTCTTTCAAAGCTTTAGTTATTTTACACCTAGGATATCATAAAATAATTAAATTCGTAATTAAAACGGTTTCATATAATTGCATACATTTGTCATCGTTTTTCGCTTCCGGCCGAAACCTCTTAGAGGTATATTTGTTTAGACCACTTTTTATTTAAAACCTAAGACACAATTTTATATTTATATAGGACAGCACCTATCTCTGTTAGAAATCTAGAATAAACATCCATTATTATTTAGGCCTCTTATATGTGTTAAACTTGCGGAATTTGATTAGTAATTCGAGAGGATTAAGTCTTTAAAAATAGAAATTCAACGTGTGCAAGAATACCTAGGTGCCATTAATAGTACGTATTGAACCCGCCCCCAACCCGTAGAGTCTCCAGCAATAAATATACAGGGTCGTCATCTGAGTTGAAATCAGGTAGGCGTCAAATATATATATAACTTAGCGGCATAAAGGGTGGGAGATTACGGGTGTCATAATTACGATCGAATGAGAACAATATTTTAAATTAAAAAATCAAAGTTATTTATTATAATCTTGATGATGATGAAAAATGACGCAAATATAAAAGGCGAAGACATAAATCGAATTTCACATATTTTTTCAGATTGTTGAGCATTGTTCAAATTTAGGGGTTAATAACGAGTATTACCAGTCGATAAGAATCTATATCATGACTTCACGTGTACTGTACCGGCTACGACCTGTACATGCCGTATTTTTGACTATTAATTGTACATCATCACGCAAGACGTTCAGAGCGAACTTGGTTTGTTTACGTTCGGAGGAACGAGCAGGCGAGCCAGCGACAGCTGTGTGTGTGGCGTAGCTGCAGGGACAGGATAGATACCCGCCTGACGCCACGTGTAGCCTGCATGGCCTGGCATGTTCTGGATATGAACGTCACGCCTTCGCGAACATTCGATTGAAAAATGTTTAAAACTTCTGTAATAATAATCGCAGCGACTTGAGCGATACGTCATTTTGAAGGAGATAACATGAACGTTTCAAGTTATGAATTTTAAGAAAATCCGTCGAGGGATTCACGAGATAATCCGCTTCAAAGGGATCGCGTTATCTGATGACGTAGGAGCCCCAAACTGAGCACACTTGACCCTGATCACACAGTCATAGCTTGACTCTTCACGCTGCAGTGTTTTTCGAAGTGCTGACAGTGGTTATCTTCGAATATTCAAAATCTTCGTGTGGGACTTAAACTCTGACAGTCGTGTTGAACTTATAATTTGTGCGTGTGTGAACTCCAATGTATAACAAAGTCTTTATAATAGGCGTTAAGTCTATCAATCAAGTTGAACTTATAATATGTGCGCGTATTGGAAATCTGATTATAACAAGTCATGTATTGTACTTATGTGACAACAGTTGAGTTGAACTTATATTCTCTGCGCTTGTAGAAACTTCTCGATATAACTTACTTTCGTTCTTGTAGAACTGAGTTTATTACCACGTTGCCTGTGTGAAACTTTGCCTCTGAATAAACATGTCATTAATTATAATGTGACACTAGTACGTTACACTATTAACACTGACATTTTGTTAAATCTCAGTCAGCATACTTTTATTTATGAACAAGGGTGTTTTCGAACTTTCACATGAATGTTAATGTACGTGATTACCATAATCATGTGCTACGACACCAAGGTTTCACTCCAAACTCAAACTGTGTTCTTCATCCAATTCAAACAAAATTGTGTGTTATTTCTTCTGAACAGTGTGTAAATTATTTCTGTGTGACTGACAGCAGTGTCTTTGATAAACTCTCGAACAGTCACCTATTTTCTTTCATGTCAAGTGCGCCTAACAACGAACTGTGCTTTTCATTTTAACCTTAGTTCTTCGTCAAAGTGTTTAGTATTATTGCATGACTGACAGCAGTGTCTTTGATAAACTTTAGAGCAGTCATACATTTTTTCAATGTCAAGTGCTCCTTCATTTAGTGGAAAATCACCACGAACTGTGCCAAGTGCGTGAAAAATTTCAGTTTCATTGTTTCCATTCATGAACTGTGCTTTATTTTCTTCTAATCTCGATGCTATCCGCATCTGCATCTTTTGTGAACTTATAAATTCCCTCTACAAGATTTAAGAGTGAATTCGACTGCATATCACCACCATATTAAATGAAAGAGTACTGTTAAACCAAAGTGTCGGGGTACTTTGTAAATTCGGAAACTCGTGTATGTTATGTGACGAGTGATTACCCCGCAACATCGTTGGAGATCGTTGGAGAACCTCGGAGAACGTCGGAGATCGTGCAGAACTTCGAATGATCGAGACTCAATCCCATATCAAACCGACCTGGGTGTTCCGGCCTTATCTCAACGTAATATTGGCAACTTCTGGAACGTGTTCCAGCCCCGTTCTGCCTGGTGAACTGGGAGCACGGGTCATCAAAAGACGATGTTGAAGACAGCGACAATCAACCGTAAGGTGATGTGCACTTTGAAATGCATTTTATGAATAAGAACTATTATTCAATCTCTTTAAACATTTTCTTGTAATAGGACCCTGCCTCCCGTACCAAGCCCTAGCTAGAAATCACCCAGTATTGCCCTGAGAACTACTTCGTGCTAACTTTAAAATTAATTCATAAAGTCGGGATATTTTACTGGCACAGAGGGGCGGGTAATATACCAGGTGGCTCAGGGACGCCGTACTTTCTACTTATAAATTTTTCGCATGCATAAGTGATGTGTGGGGTGTCTACCAACTGATTTTTAACAGGAGAACTACTGCCAGCGGGCAGGTTACGTCAGAATATGAAGAGATAAGAAACAGAGTCACACTCGCAGCATGTTACTCAGCGCTGGCGGTCGAATGTACCCCTTGCATTAGTAAACATCGTTTTCGACCGCATAGTTCTAGGCTGGTGTATGGTACAGCCGCACTATATTTATTGTCTGCTTATCGCCAATAGCTAGTGTGTTCAGCAGCGACGAATACATATACATTATTTTAATCTGGACAACCCGGTCGGATCAAGGGCTTTATTCCTGTCAGGAATATCAAACGTAAGCAGCAAGTCTTCCTTGAGTTTGCTATCAATAAAGAAGTGTGTGAGCATATTTTTCTGATAGTCTCGCCTATGAAGTTTAACCTTATCTTGGGTTCAGACTTTCTATCTAAATATAAGGCTACTATTGACTACTCTGCCAACACTATTTATCTATGTAGGATTGTATCTGTAGAGTTACAGCTGGTAGACGTTGAAGATCTTAGACTTCAAGGGATTGATTTACCTCGTGCAGAAGTCGATGTTGTGATTGGCGATGCCGCCCCAGTCGACCAGGTACAGAAGGCAGAGGGCGATCCCGAGGAGGGAGAGGGACCCGTTTCCAAAGAAGATGGTGATCCCAAAGAAGGACCCATCGATAAAATTTTGAATGACAAAGGGCCCGATTTTCTCACCTACATCTCCATCTGAAGCCCCAGATTGCCACCCTAACATAGCAGCGGCGGAAGAAGACATATCCGGACGTCTTCAATGAGAATCCTGGAGAGATCAAGAATTTTAGACACCACTTCAGCGTCAAGGATACTTCCCCCTATAAATGCAAGCCATACCTGGTGCCTGAGAAGTATGATGAAACCAGGACACTGATTCGTCAGATGGAGGCTGACGGAATTATATCGAAGTGCGTTACGCCCTATATTATTCCGCTCACCATAGTAAGGAAACCCAATAGCAATCTGCGATTATGCTTGAATGCTCGTGCCTCGAATGACCGCTTAAAGATGTCATTAAGCGATTTTATGGGGAAAATATTTTTCAGGCGTACGAAATATAAAGTATTAATCACTGAAGCTACTCCCAATTTTACCGAGCAAACAAAATCACAATACTCAAATCTAACAAATATGAGTGACACCTAATCTAACATAAATCGATTTTCCACTGGAATATCCTCAGATAATGTAACATAAACAATCAAAAACTTCAGATGCCTTGGGTTCAAATAGAACCCCACCCATATAAACATGAACTCGTCGCACCAATGTTACACACCATTGTCGACGCTGAATAACACCACAACACAGTTATACAGTACACAAAAAATCGAGAGAAATACAGAAATTATATACACAACACAGGTGAAACGCAAATCACCAGTCCCAACATTGTTAGACTGCCTGTCGTACACCCAGAGCTGAACCCACGTTCTTGACGTCTGCACGGACGTGAAAGACCTACTAATGATTTTACATGCATGAAAAGAAATAAGAAAAAACCGTGTCATTGATTTCTGACATCTATCTAAATCGGTTGGGGAAATGAATCAATTAGCACTCCACGCAGGGACAAACTCAAGACGGATCACGATTTCACGGTGCGGGGTCGAAGGCACAAAATCTACTAGAGGCTGAACCAAACCCCTCCCTTTTAGATAATATCAGATATATTATGTTACGCAAAACGGGAGAATCGGGGCGTGGACCGCGACTAGGAAAGGCTAATGACATAGCCCTGAACTGGATATGTTCCTCATTTCAACGCAGTGTAGGATAAACACTAAGACTACTAACAGTAAAAACAAATTAAATTCAAATGAGGGTATATTGGAAATAATAAGAAAAATTCAAAAAAGGGAACAAATAAGAAATGAAGCCAGCAATCAAAAAGAGATAATACATACATGTTCAACACCCATCCAACTGGAAATCATATCATTCATGTGTGAACACAACTTTTTTTAAATCACCAGGCTGAAATTATTAATATAACACTCTCACCTTTTCAACTGTAGTCTCGCTACATAATACCGTGATACAATTACAATCCACAGGGATCAATTCAACCATTTTTTCAGCGAGCATAATGAAACTCCAAGCCCACGCGTCTATCATTATTTCCACATCGTCTCAACAATTCTTACGCAGCGAGGAGCAGAAAAGAATAGTTAACAATAAACCCAGGGGAACATAAACAAGCATGGAGGATCACATCTTAACACAGAAAGCAGCATCTCTAGACCAAAGAATTAAAATTCAAAAATAAAGAGAGGCACAGGCACGCACATAGCCCGAATGAAAATAAACAACATGGCGGCCTCCAGTTCAAAAAACGGCCAGGACGGACACCAAGGCAAAACAAGAATAGCCGTACCTGCGACAAGCATGAGGTCCAGAAAAAGATTAAAATATTTAATAACTGATTGATACGTCATCTTTACTTTCCTTTCACACGCCCACACACCCAAACAAAGAAGTATTTCCAGACGTGTATACAGTCTATCGTAGAGACCGAGGAGATAAAAAGGGAGGAGGGGTATTTATTCCGGTGAAGGAAACTTACTGTTCGCATGAATGGTTTACTGATGAAAGTGGCGAAATATTAGGGATAAAATTAGTTTGTGATAATATGAAGGAGGTGGGAATTATAGGAACATATAGGCCTGGAAGAGAGGAAAGAGACATGGAAATATTTGAGAAGATAATAGATTATACTCATAAAAACAATAATGAAACGGTAATAATTGGGAGAGATCTAAACTTGCCTGAAGTTGAATGGAATGGAGCTGCAAGTGAAGCCCATGAACAGAAACTGGCAAATAAGTTAATTTGGGAGGGAGGATTTACACAAGTAGTACAAGAACCAAATCGTCTCAATAACTTGCTAGATGTATTCTTGGTTAAACCATGGGAAATTGTTGATAAAACTGAGGTAATTGAAGGAATAGGTGACCATAAGGCTGTAATAATGGATGTAGGACTCGTACCAAAAATGCTTAATAAGAGGGTCACAAAAGACAAGAAATTATACAGAAAAACTAAAGTTGATGAATTTGGGACTTACCTTAAATCACAATTCAGTTGTTGGATAAGTGAAGGGAATAATGTGGATAAACTTTGGGCTAAATTTAAAGGAATCATTTGGGAAGGAGAGAACTGATTTGTACCTGTTAAGAAGGGTAAACTCAGACCCTGTTTATTATACAAGGGAAATAAGAAAATTAAAAAGAAAATGTAGAATAGTAAACAGGAAAATCAAAGTGGGTAGGGAGAATAGAGAAACTAGAAAACAGCTAATGAGGGAACTGAATAGAGTGAAAAAGGAAGCAAAAGAGAATTATATGAATGGCATTCTTCAAGGGGGTAATGACCACAAAGGGAAATGGAAAAAGCTGTATTCATATATTAGGAAAAAAAGGAAAAGGAATCCAAATTCCTACAATGGTGGGAGAAGGGGGTGAATACTATTTAACAGATACTGAGAAAGCAAACCTCTTTAGTAGGGAATTCAGAGATTCAGTAGAAGATTGTCAGGACTTGGAAACCGTAACAGAAGATAGAGAGGGAGAGACACACAGGGATAAAAGAAGCTTCTCATTCACAAATGAAGATATTTTCAGAGAAATCCAACTTCTTCAGCAAGGAAAAGCAGCAGGAAGTGATCAAATTACTGGGGAGGTATTAAAGACAATGGGGTGGTATATAGTGCCTTATTTAAAATTTATCTTTGACTATGTCATAAATAATAGTGTAATACCAAAGGAATGGAAGGAATCTATAATAATACCAATGTATAAAGGGAAGGGTGATAAAAGGAAACCAGAGAACTACAGACCAATCAGCCTGACCAGTATAGTTTGTAAAATACTGGAGAGTTTAATAGCAAAGTACATCAGAGGGATATGTGATGATAAAAAATGGTTCATGAGGAGCCAGTATGGATTTAGAAAGAAATTTTCTTGCGAGGCACAACTGGTGGGATTTCAGCAGGACATATCAGATCAGTTAGATTCAGGAGGCCAGTTAGATTGCATAGCCATATATCTCTCCAAAGCCTTTGATAGAGTGGAACATGGAATATTATTAAAGAAATTGGAGGGAATAGGATTGGACGTAAGGGTTATACGTTGGATAAGAACATTTCTAAATTCAAGGGTTCAGAAAGTCAAAGTAGGAAATAATATATCACAGGAAGAGAAAGTCTGGAAGGGAATTGCATAGGGTAGTATAATCGGTCCGCAACTTTTCTTAATATACGCAAATGATTTAGGGAACAATATAACATCGAAAATAATATTATATGCAGATGACATAATTGTTTATAGGGAAATAAATAACATTGAGGATTGTTCAGAATTACAAAGTGACCTTGAGGGTATCCAAGAATGGGTTGAAGAAAATAATATGAAGATTAATGGAGGCAAATCAACTGTTATAACATTTACAAACAGGAGCTTTAAAACTGAATTTGAATATACTTTGGATGAGGTAGTTATCCCAAAAGATGGCAAGTGCAAATACTTAGGTGTGAGATTTGAAAGTAATTTGCACTGGAAAGGTCATGTTGATGTCATTGTTGGGAAAGCATACAGATCGTTACATGTCATCATGAGGCTACTTAAAGGATGCAACAAAGAATTAAAAGAAAAAAGTTACTTAAGTATGGTTCGTCCATTATTGGAATATGCAAACAGTGTTTGGGATCCTCACCAAGAATACCTAATAAAAGAACTAGATGGTGTGCAGAGGAAAGCAGCAAGGTTTGTAACAGGGGATTTCAGGAGAAAGAATAGTGTATCAGAAATGTTAAAGGAACTTGTGTGGGAAACTTTAAGAGAAGGGAGAAAACTAGACTTATAGGATTATATAGAGCCTATACAGGAGAAGCATGGAGAGATATCCGTGAGAGGCTTCAGTTAGAAAATAATTATATTGGTAGAACTGACCACAAGTACAAAATTAGAAGGAATTTTAGCAGAAGCGATTGGGGTAAATTTTCTTTCATTGGGAAGGGCGTGAAGGAGTGGAACAGTTTACCAGGGGTAGTGTTTGATCCTTTTCCAAAATCTACAGATATTCAAGAAGAGAATAAATAACAACAGAGATAATAAGTTAAATGTTAGAGGGCATTCGACCAGTGCAGGATATTGTAAATAATAAATGTGTGTGATTAAATTAATTCCATCCCCTGGTCTAAGGAGTTTGGACAGCCCAAGTAGGGGACTGCCTGTAGGGATGAAGTACAGTGGGGACTTCGAGGGCCCTGGGACCGCTACGGTAGCTGTGAAGGCCCTTCAGGAACTCTGAAAAGTGGTGGCAAAAGGGACTATGGTTAAGACGCAGCAGGTCGTTATGCTACCTAGGTTCCAAAATTGGTAAAATATAAATATGTAAATAAATTCAATGTTAATTTTAATCTTATACCAGTTGTATAGTATTATTAGAAGTAATTTCACATACCGTACTGTATATGAGTTGACTATGTTTGTAAGATATTATAAGTAGAATTTTGTAAACAATATAAATTTATTAAGTATGATGTGTGTGTTTAATAGAAAAAAATATTAGCGTAAATTGTATACTATTGTATTCTAGGAAAATTTTCTTCGTCTCCTGTTAATTTAAAATTTAGTGCTTGACAATAATGTATTTTAGTGTACCATTTGCCACCGAGGTAGACACCTCATTTGCAAATAAAGAGATTTTGATTTGATTTGACAAACACATACACACCGCCAGGCAAATGATACGAACAGTAGCACCAGTAAATACGTTGAACACAACTCATATATTGTGACTCACCTGATCACAAATAATGGTCTCACATATGTTTGGGGGACTGGAATGCGAGAGTGAGCAATAGAGTACCGGTATACGGGAAAGAAGTAAAAGTAGACGGGGTACTGCAAAGGAAGAGTAAGGATAATGTTGTAAATAGTTATGGAGAAAGGTTATTAGAGTTATGTGCTCTAGAACATTTATTTATTTTAAATGGGTGGATGAAGGGGGATAGTGTGGGAGATTTGACGTATATTACAACAAATGGAGGGAGTATGGTGGACATAGGAATAAGCTCAGAGATAGCGTTAAGGAGAATAATAAGTTTTGAGGTGTTAGAATATGGGTTGACAGAACATATGCCTATCAAAATAAAATTGAGAACGTTGGACGCTGATGAGAAGGGAAAGATGGAGGAAAGAAAGGAGAGGTATAGGAATGGAGGATGGAAGTATGTATGGGATGATAATACTAAAGAGAAATTAAGACGGCATTTGAAAGAGGAGGGAGATATATTAAGGGTAGGAATTGAAAGGGCGGTAGAAGGGAATGATATGGATAACGTGCTAAAATTAATTGAACTCCCTGTATGGAGGGTGCGGAAGAAAGTGAGGAGAAGGGTAGAGGGAAAAAAGAATAAAATGAATGGATGGTTTGATGAAGACTGTAGGAGAAAACGTGAGGTTGTATTGAGAGCCCTAGCGGAGTTTAGGAAGGAGGGTGTGCAAGAAAAAGGAAGGAATATTGTAAATTGAGAAGGGAATATAAGGAGGTATTGGATGAGAAGAAAAGAGGATGGAAGGAGGTGGAAGCTGAAAAAATAAATATTTATTGTAGAGAGAAGAAATTTGAGAGGATTTGGGAGTCAATAAACAAGATCAGAAGAACTAAACCAGAGGGGAAGGGGGATAAAATAGGAGAAAACGACTGGGTTAGGCATTTTAAAAGGCTTTTAGAAGGGGAGAGGAAATTGGGTAGAGAAATAGACAAGTCACAAATTGGAAGGGAACTGGAAGTAGGCATTACAATATTGGATGGGGAGATAACAAGGCAGGAGGTAATTACAGTATTAAAAAATGCTAGACCCAAGGCTGCAGGAGGTGTGAATGGTATTTCCAATAGTGTATGGAAAGAGGTAGGGGCAAATGAACCGATGTTGAGAGGGATTGTGAAATTCTTTAATAGGTTGCTGGAAACGGGGAAATTTCCTAGAGAATGGAGGAAGGGGGTATTATGCCCTATTTATAAAAATAAAGGAGCTAGTAGTGATCCAAACAACTATAGAGGAATTACACTCCTAGACTCGCTGTCAAAGGTGTACACAGGGGTTTTGGCGAATAGGATAACAAATTGGGCGGAACAGTACGGTAGGATATCTGAGTTCCAAACTGGATTTAGGAAAGGATGTAATACAGTTGATAATGTTTGGATTCTGGACACTTTGATTACAAAGTATGTGAGGATAGCAGGGCGTAAATTATTTATAGCAGCGATTGACTTAGAAAAAGCCTTCGATATGGTCAGTAGGGAGGCGCTATTTTTGAGATTAGGGGAGGTTGGAATGTCGAAAAAAATGAGGGTGGCAATTGAAACTATTTATGAGGAAGTGTTTGTGATGATTAAATTGCAGGATGGAAGGTTGAGTAAGTGTTTTGAATCGAAAAGCGGGGTGAGACAGGGATGTAAGCTATCCCCGATATTATTTATATTATTTATAAATAATATTTTAGAGGGTCATGTTGGAGACGCATGGCAATGCCCTTGGGTAGGGAAAATGGAGGTTCCGGGGTTGCTATTCGCGGATGACCTATTGATTTTGGCTTTGACGGCAAATGGGTTGCAAAAAGTGTTGGACAAGGTAGTTGAATATACTAGGAAATGGTCTCTCAGAGTAAATGTAAGAAAGACTCAGATAATGGTGTGTAGGAAAAGGGGTGGGAAAAAGAATAAGGAAGTCTGGAGGCTGGAGCAGGAAGAAATTAAACCAGGGGGAAAAATTGAGTACCTAGGTGTAATAATTAGTAAGAATGCTTCTTGGAAAAATCAGTGTAAGAAGACAAAACTTAAAGGAAGAGGAGTGCTTGCGGTAGTAGGAGTATTAGAAAAGAAATTTCCAGACGTTAAATACAAAATTCAGAAAACGGTGTTTAAATCACTGGTAATGGGCAAAATGCTATTTGGGGTTGAAGTATGGGGAATGGAGGAAGACAGGAGTGAACTAAACCAGGTGGTGGCGAAATTTAGCAAGATCATGATGGAGCTACCGAATTGTACAGCCAATGCCGGGGCCAGATTAGTCTGTAAAGAATCGATAGAGGTTGAAATAGCTAAGAGGGTGTTCAAGTACTGG
The DNA here is from genome assembly GCF_040414725.1 of Anabrus simplex. NCBI lineage: Eukaryota > Metazoa > Arthropoda > Insecta > Orthoptera > Tettigoniidae > Anabrus > Anabrus simplex. Next base: position 136,547,124 of record NC_090269.1, read on the forward strand.
ATTAGATTGGAGGAAGGGAAGGGTGGGGCGTTAGTACAAGAAACGTTTAAGTTTCAGAAAAGTATGACGAATGAAGGTTACTGGGTGAATAAGTGCAAAAATGGTTACAAAAGATTGGATTGGGGTATATGGAGAGGTCTGGGGGGATGGTAGGAATAAATGGGTATGGGAAAGGATAAAAGGATAAAGGGAAGACTACTAGATATTGAAAGACAGAGCTTAATAGGGGAATGTAGAGAGAGAGTCTCTTTATCAGTATTAAATAAATTGGTGGAAGTAATAAACCCGAAAACGGAGTTTGAGGGTAGAAGGGATAAGAGAGGTTTGTATTGGTGGGTATTGGGTCTTCCGAGGAATAGGGGGTGGGTAGGTAGTGAGAATAGGGATAGATGTGTGTTATGTGGAGAGAAGTGGGAGGACCTGCATATTTTTAATCAATGCCGACCTTTGGCGGAGATAAAGATCAAACTACTAAGTAAGAAGGAGCTGCATATGGTAGGGGAAAGCTATAAGATAACATCTTGGTTATGTAGAGAGTGGGAGAAAGGAACGAATATAGCGAAATTCTTAAATGTGGCCAGAGCTATATTTATAAAGAAATTGAGGGAGTAACAGGGGTTGTGCAGATAATGTGGTTCGTGCTGAGGGAGAAAGGGGGAAGGCATTCTGCTCAGAGGAATGGATATCCGCCCTGAGCAAATGCGGGAAGGATATCATGGTAATCATGATATCAGAAGAGGGGGCTGTAGTGTTAGGGGAAAGGGGGAGAACACCTTGCCCTGTGGAAAGGTGATCCGCCTGGGGCAAAGGGAAAGCCTGAGAAAATTAGGCAAGCGTTGAGAAAAGGGGAGGTTGAGTAGGTTTGAGGGTAGTGCAAAGCTTAGGTGGAAGTAAAAAAAAAGCGAGTTGACTGAGTGAACTAATGGACTTGGAATGGAGTACTGCCTGTTGGTGTGTAAATGAGGAGTGAAAAAAATGGATTGTTTAAGTGTATTTGTGTGAGGAGGGAGTATATAGAAGGTATATGTGATAGAATTGTGATAGATTAAGTGGGAATGTAGTTAAGGAGAAAATGTTGGCAGTAATGAAATTATGAAAGTAGGTCATATGAAAAAAAATTAAAAAATTTAAATGGTGTAGATGCCTTGATGAGGGGTGTAAAATTGAGGGATTCTTGATGTTTATGTATTAAGTTTAATAGGATGGAAGAAACGGGATCTAACAGTTTGATGTAATTGAGGTGTTGTAGACTGAGAAGTCGGAGTGAACTAATGGATTTGGAATGGAAACTGTTTGTTTGTGTGTAAGTGAAATGTTAAAAAAAACAAGTCAAATTGTTTGAAGTGCGATATAAAATGATTGTTAGTTGATGTTTAAGTCTGAAGCTTAATAAGGTGAGTCGGTTTGATATATGAAGTGTGGTGCGGTAGGTGGAGAAGACTGAGTGAACTAATGGACTTCGAATGAAAAAAGTTTGTCTGTGTAAAAAAACAACAGGTGTTAATTGTTTTAGGTGCGTTGATGAGGGATTTTAAATGGTTGTTAGCTGATGTTTAAGTCTTAAGTTTTATAAGGTGAGATGTAGATAGCGGGTGTAGTGCGTGAGAGGTGAGGGTGACGTATCAAGGGAAGAGGGAGGGGTGGGTGGCTTGTAACACATGATAAGGAGAGGAACACAGTGTTTGTCAGCGAGGGTCGGTGAGATACGATACCAGTTCTCACGTGGCAAGGCTGGTGGCTGCTGTAGACGGGTTGGTGGGCGTGTGTTCCATGCCAGGGCTGTTGCAGTGACCAGTCTAATTAATTTTTTAAATTATTTTTTTAGGTGGTAGTCAGGGGTTGGGCTTTGGGTAGTTAGTAGTGCGGTATCGTCCTGCATGTGTGCTGGCTATCCGCGTACGTGTGGGATGATACTGAGTAGATGTAGAAGTAGTAAATGTAGTTAAGTAGTTTTAAGAGAGATGTAGTTGCTATTATTGTTTGTTTTCCTTTGTTTCGCTCTGTCTGTCTTTATTGCCTGTAAGCCGATGGTGTACACTAGGGTGGGCAATAAAGATATGTTCTATATTAATTCTACATATGTTTGGGATAGCGTGCACGGCTCAGGCAATTAGCAACAACATATTAGTGACCTAACGGTCACGCATAAACCCATCATTTATGCACTGCATCCGACCCGAAATGGATCTCCGAGCCGAGACGCAAGGCATTCATTCATACGATGGCAAAATATATCACAATGCAGTGCACCAAAATAAATCAATCAGAGACCCGGCCACGGACACAATGCTATCACGTCAACAACAGACACACAATCCATTCTCGCTCTGAGTACAAGGACGCATATCAACCGGCCAATATTCAAAGAGGCAAACGGTACAATTTAACCGCAGAAATAATATAAATACAAAGATTACCGTACCTGTAATATCAGCAATTAAAATAATAAGAAGCAAGGTAGTATGGGTCATGTTTAAATCTGTTATAAACCCTTTTATAACATACGAACGCCGCTCCAATCTGCGAGGGTTCCATCTTTATATTCAGCACTCATAACAATGTCAAGATTCACTCCAAAGAGATAAGACAAAGATCTTGCCGAAAGAACGATCCTGCGTGCACACGACCGAGGGAGCTGCTCTCTAGGGTACAATCATGGAAATACGTAAGTCAATTGAGGTGAGGCTGACACAAGTTCTTTGCAATACAGAAAACATCAATTTAATGAACATGCCATATTAGCATGTTGCAAGGCTCATTCGTAAATACCAATCCCCAGTTCTGCCCACCCACTCGGCTGTAGGCGTGCCAGCGGGACATAACCTATCGCTGCCAGAGATGCTTTTATTGTTATCCGTCTCTCTTCGTTGTCTCGGGCGACGGAAGTAATAATAATACTCTGTGTTCAATTTATTGCTAAAAATCATAGAAATTTTTTACCGCACAATTTTTATATGCCTCTTCTTAGTTCACTTCATATACCACTCGAATTAAGCCGTATTGCTTATTCTCTGCAATAATAACACACACACAAAGGAACCTAGAGCCCGATACCAACACACATCTGTCCCTCGTGAGATGAAAACTCTAACTCCCTAGGGTGACGCTTTTAAAAATGTTAGCTGAAATCAATCAATCAATCAATCAATCAATCAATCAATCAATCAATCAATCAATCAATCAATCAATCAATCAATCAATCAATCAATCAATCAATCAATCAATCAATCGACACTGATCTGCATTTAGGGCAGTCGCCCAGGTGGCAGATTGCCTATCTGTTGTTTTCTTAGCTTTTTCTTAAATGATTTCAAAGAAATTGGAAATTTATTGAACATCTCCTTTGGTAAGTTATTCCAATCCCTACCTCTTCTTCCTATAAATTAATATTTGCCCTAATTTTTCCTCTTGAATTCCAACTTTACCTTCATATTGTGATCTTTCCTACTTTTAAAGACGACACTCTAACTCATTCGTCTACTAATATCATTCCACACCATCTCTCCGCTGACAGCTTGGAACATAGCACTTAGTCGAGAAGCTCATCTCCTTCTCCCAAATCTTCCCAGCCCAAATTTTGAAATATTTTTGTTGCACTACTCTTTTTTCGGAAATCACCCTTCTGCCTTCTTTCGAACCAGTTATTAATTTCGCAAACATGTCTCATATAATCAGAAAGAATGCCTACCCAAAGCTTACATGCAACGCATGTCAAACTTACTGGCCTGTAATTTTCAGCTTTATGTCTATCACCCTTTCCTTTACACTCAAGGGGCTACTATAGCAACTTTCCATTCATTTGGTATAGCTCCTTCAACCAAACAATAATCAAATAAGTACTTCAGATATGGTACTATATCCCAACGCATTGTATTTAGTATATCCGCAGAAATGTTATCAATTCCATCCGCTTTTCTTTTTTCAACTTTTGTATCTTATTGTAAATGTCATTGTTATCATATGTAAATTTTAATACTTCTTTAGCATTAGTCTCCTCCTCTATCTAGACATTATCCTTGTAACCAACAATCTTTACATACTGCTGACTGAATACTTATGCCTTTTGGAGATCCTCACAAACACACTCCCCTTGTTCAATAATTATTCGTGGAATGTCCTTCTTGGAACCCCTTTCTTCCTTAAAATACCTATACATATCCTTCCATTTTTTACTAAAATGTGTATGACCACCAATTATACTTGCCATCATGTTATCCTTAGCTGCCTTCTTTGCTAGATTCAATTTCCTAGTAAGTTCTCTCAATTTCTCCTTACTTCCACAGCCATTTCTAATTCTATTTCTTTCCAATCTGCACCTCCTTCTTAGTCTGTTTATTCCTCTATTATAATAAGGTGGGGCTTTACCACTCCTTACAACCTTTAGAAGTACAAACCTATTTTCACATTCCTCAACAATTGCTTTAAACCCATCCCAGAGTCTGTTTACATTTTCATTTAACGTTTCCCACCGATCATAGTTACTTTTTTTAAACTCCCTCATGCCTTCTTTATTAGCCATATGGTACTGCATAATAGTCCTACTTTTAAGACTTTCCTTTCTATCACATGTATTTTTAACTACGCCAAAAACTGCTTCATGATCATTAATACCATCTATTACTTCGGTTTCTATATAGAGGTCATCTGGTTTTACCATCACCACATCCAGGATATTATTCCCTCTAGTTGGTTACATCACTTTCTGAATCAGCTGTCCTTCCTATATTAACTTATTTGCCATTTGTTGGTCATGCTTCCTGTCGTTCGCACTTCCTTCCCAATTGATATTTCTTTAATTCAGATTTCCCGCTACAATCACATTCCATTCCATGTCGTTTCCACATAGCTGATTATCTTATCAAATAATTCTGTACCCGTGTCAGCGCTAACCTTTCCCGGTCTGTACACTCCAAAGATATCAAATTGCCTATTATATTTAGAAATGAGCCTTACACCTAGAATTTCATGTTTGATATCTTTAACTTTTTCCTAGCTTAAAAATTCTTCTTTCACCAGATTTAATACGCCCCCTCCCACCATTCCTATGCTATCTCTACGATACACACTCCAGTTCCTTGAGAAAAATTTCTGCATCCATTATATCATTCCTCAGCCGTGATTCAACTGCTATTACAATATCTATTAAATTACCTAATTCTATTCCATTCTTTACAATATTTCTACAGTTCATCACTAACATTTTTATGTCATCCCTACTTGATTTCCAGTTCCCTATTCACTTATCACCGCTCCCTAGGCCACGCAGTTTCCCTGAATGTACCTACCTATTACCCTCCCGAACACATTTCCTAACTTATACCTATTCTCGATGTATCTGAGGCGCAAAAGTGCGATAACCAGGTGACCAGTAATCATATACTTAGAACACCCCCGGCGATATCCAATCGCAGAATCTCCTGTAATAAATAAACTATTGCCTTCAAAATTCCCCTCGCTCACATGATTCCCCATGTCAAGTGGATGAAATTTCTCCGGTATCGGATACAGACATTGCCAAAATGTTTCAGTGGTGGTGATTATTGTTTTAAGAGAATATACAGCTATGCAACCATCCTCTATATAACACTAATCAGAGGGAAAATATGGAAGGGGTCCGACACTTCGAAAAATGAAGATATCGGCAAAAGGAGGACAAGGGCCACGAAGGGCATGAAAAAGAAAGCCTCCCTAGCCCTCGCAAACCTAGTAGCGTCGGGGTCGGAAAAGAACAAGAGCTTACCAAGAGAGGTCGGAAAGGATAGATGAAAGTGAGGAGCCTGGTACAAGTAAGTGGAAGCAATGCCAGGACTCAGCTAAGGGCCCCGTGGTCGCCAACCCACACTCCAAAGTTCAGAGTCCCTGGGGCCCCTTTGAGTCGCCTCGTACGACAGGCAGGGGATGCCGTGGGTGTTATTCTACCGCCCCCACCCACAGGGGGCAAAATGGTTCACAATTATTGACTACCAAAGAATATTTGAAATTGGAAATTTCCCAGGGTGCGAACCAAAAACATTGTTATGGTCCCTCGCTATCCGCTTCCAACTTGAATATCATCTCTTGAAATTCGTTTACTATCTCATCCCGATATTCATCCCAATTTGTAAAACAGTCTCCTTGTTATTCATACTTTTGGTCAACGCTATTCATCCAAATTTTTCTTCCCTGTCTTGTTCTTCAAAATGGTGTAATTTTACATCTCTCTGGAGTGCGTTATTTCGAAACTGGATCTCATATTTTTCCATGTCGATAACTGCTTTAAATTCTCGAAGAATTTCCATCCCAGTGATAATGTTGTATTCCATTTTGGTTAGGATTATAAAATGGTGTGACACAATATTGTTGGCTATTTCCAAGTCCAGATAAGCTTGCCTGTTACACGTGGTAGTGCGGTTTAGGATTATGCCTCGAACTTTAATATTTGAGACTATGATAATCGGAATGCGTGTTTTTGTCTCAAGTTCTCTCATCTTTACTCTAGATGCCACGCTGACGCAAGCGCCTGTGCCTACAATGCATCGAACATGACCCGAACATAAATAACCCGAAGTGCCTTTATTGTTTCTGGGTCTTCCACAGATCATCAGGTTGAACATCCAGGATGCTATAGTCACAGTCGTCCATCCTGACTGTCCTTCGGTAGTAGTCCTCGAAAATCCGGCTATCTCCTCGCTCGCTATTTCTAAATATTTTAACTGGCTCACGCCTCCATACTGATATGGTGGAGGGTGAATATCAAGGTTTTCGTCTGGAATTACAGCATTATGAGCGTGCAACTCTAAACTTTCAACCCCTCGGCATTCAACCGTCTTCGTGAATTTCGGTATCGGATCATTCCATACGTCATTGCCGTGCTGGGTATAACGTAGTTCCTTTATATAACAGCGTGACTCAATCCTGCGATCGTTTAAATCTCCCCGATAATACTCTCAAGGTTGAAATTTGCTGGCCTCCATTTCCCCAATTAGGTTTGTTCATCCTCTCGCATATCCGCTGCCCTCTTTGATTGCTTTGCCCAAGATTGAATCTTCCGGGATGGTATCGATTTGTTCTGCCATAGTTGTCGCTGTATTTTCACCCATGATTTTCCCATATTCTAGGCTGCAGGTCTGCGTCTCTTCTATTCATGTTTCCCATTTAAGTATCAGCCTGGGTACCCGTCCCTTGAGTGCTCCGGTTTGGAGACTGATTTTCCTCTCTCACTTTTATGGTATGCGCACATTCCACATTCCTTAATCGAGCATGTCCGTCATTCGACGTCTGATCCAGTTGTCTCAGGACGTGCTCGGCTTCCATAACAGTACGAACGTTTGCGGCAATTAGCATTCGCTGCACCTTGACCGGAAATTTCTTACTAATGGCCGAGATTAATTCATTTTTGACGATGGGCTGCCCGGTTTGCGCATTTTCACCAATTGCGAAGTGAAATATTTGCAGAACCTGATTGGCCCCCAGAGGAATAGCTTCTGGAAGAGAGCTCCAGCCTGAGTCCTTGCTGTGTCTCCAATCCCCAATACTTCTCCCGAAATAGTTTCTTGTCAGTTGAAATATGGCGTGGAATGACATCAGTAGACGAATAAGTTTGAGTGATGTCTTCAATAGCAGGAAAGATCACAATATGAAGATAAATTTGGAATTCAAGAGGACAAATTGGGGCAAATGTTCGTTTATAGGAAGGGGAGTTAGGGATTGGAATAACTTACCAAGGGAAATGTTCAATAATTTTCCAATTTCTTTGCGATCATTTAAGAAAAGGCTAGGAAAACAAGAGATAGGGAATCTGTCACCTGGGCGACTGCCCTAAATGCAGATCAGTAGTGATTGATTGAAGCTCCCATTGCGAAGTCAGATGCGTCAACCAACAATGTTAATGGAAAGTCACCTGACGAATGTACCAGAAAGGTGGCATTTGCTATTTATTCTTTAAGTTGCGTGAAGTCTTTTACTGCTTCGGGTGTGCAATTATCCTCACTGTGATCACGCCTGCGAGTGTGTTTACAAAGACTGAAGTATAAGCGTTGAGTAGCAGCTGTGTCTTGTAATGATCGGCGATAGAAATTCACTAATCCATGAAATCGTCTCAAGTTAGCACGAGGTTGAGGGAGTGAGCGAATAGCATGAACACGGTCGGAGATTTGTTTAATGCCCAAATATGATACACTGTAGCCTAGGGAGGAAATTTCTAAGGCTCCAAAACACATTAAGAAAGATTCACATTGATAATATATATATGCAGTCGTTCAAGGAGTATGCTTAAGTGATGCTCTTTTGAGATGCAATCAGGATACCATCGAGATAGCAAAAAATAAAGACGAAATCTCTCAAAATGAGTCCATGTACCTTTGAAAAATTGGGCAGCGTTTCGCAGGCCAAATGTAAGTTTGACAAATTCAAATAACCAAAACGAGGCTATAATAGCTGTATTGGGAACATCAACTTCTGCGACTGGAATGTGGTGGAAACCTCTGATAAGGTCGATCTTTGAGAAAATTGTTTCACCTGACAGTCTGGTGGTGGTGGTGATTATTGCTTTAAGAGGAAGTACAACTAGGCAACCATCCTCTATATAACGCTAATCAGAGAGAAAAATGGAAGGGGTCCGACACTTCGAAAAATGAAGGTATCGGCCAAAGGAAGACAAGGGCCACAAATGGCATGAAAATTAAAGACCCCCTAGGCCTCCATACGTAATACCGTCGGGGTCTGAAAAGAACAAGAGTTGACCAAGGGAGGTCGGATAGGATAGTTGAAAGTGAGGAGCCTGGCACAAGTAAGTGGAAGCAATGCCAAGACCCAACTGAGGGCCCCTTGGTCGCCAACCCACGCTCCAAAGTTCAGAGCCCCTGAGCCCCTTTTAGTCGCTTCTTACGACAGGCAGGGGATACCGTGGTTGTTATTCTACCACCCCCACCCACAGGGGATGACAGTCTGGTAGGGAGATGAGGTATAGGATACCTGTCTGGAACTGTGATGGCATTGGGGATCCTGTAGTCCGCACAGGGTCGCCATGAGCCATCTTCTTTTTGCACCAGGTGCAGTGGATTGGACCTAGGGCTCTTCGAAGTTCTGAAGATACCCAAGTCGATCATTTTCTGGAAAACAATCTTCGCTTGAACAAGTTTATCGGGGCAGTCTTCTTGCTTTGGCAGCGACTGGTGGGCCGATTATAGAGATGGTGTGGAAAAATGTATGTCGGTGTCAGTAAATGATAGAGGCCGGGGTAGTCTTGGAGTATAACGGAGTATTTGTTGTGGTGGTCGAAATATGAACAGTTCCTGAGTCAGGGGACGATACTGGTAGTGCGTGCGTTGTTAAATTAGTTGTGGCATGTATGAGACGTTCGTGTTTTATATCAACTAACAACCCATAGTTATTAAGACATTTAGCACCGAGGAGAGATTGACGAATATCAGCTATTGTGAAAGGCCACAAAAATGATCGTCTCAAACCAAAGTCGAGTGGAATTAAGTGCTCGCCGTACGTTTTGTTTGGTGTCCCGTTAGCTGCATCTAGAAGGCGTGTGCAAGCACGCTTTTTATCTTGTGCTATGGGAGGACAAATCCGCTCCTGAATCGATCAGAAATCGCCTGCCAGAGGAGCGGTCTATAATGAATAAGCGGCGTGAATTTACATGGCCCACGTCGCTAAGTGCCGCCTGTAGCGAGGGGCCTGAGCATTTCCCGAATCAGAAGAAGTGTAAAACTGCATGGTATGTGAAATGGTACCAGCATAATGAACCACGTGATTGATAATTTTTATGATGAGGTGAATGGAACTTTGAGCGAAATCGATGCTGTGGTCGGTTCAAAACACTATTTATTGATAATGTTAATTGTTCAATCTGCTCTTCAATCCTAGAAATCCTATCGGTGACTGATGCTGACGGTTTCGACTTAATAACGGATATGCTAGGGCTAGAGTAATACAATATCCGGTCCAGTATTGTTGCTATGTTGTCCAGTGTATCATTGGAAGATGCTAATATAGAACTTAAATGTACTGGTAGTTTTTGCATTAAAATCGTCCTTAAAATCTTGCTGAAATTGTGTTCCAACAGGGATACGCATTTCTCAGAGTAACTGACTAGGCTTATTATCACCACGTTCGATCTCTGTTAAAATTCTGGTTACCTTTCGTCCCTCTGATTCATCGAATTCAGTTATAAGACAAGACTTGAGGTCTGTAAAAGGTGTGTTGGATAATGATCGATTCAGAAAGTCATTTACAAGCTCTGCGACATGAGGCTCGAACGAACCTATTATGTAGGCTAATTAAATTGTGTCAATTCTGCTGTAATACCGGCTGTAGCGAATTGTGCTTCTATTTGCATCAGCCATAAATTTACGTTTTTTCGCCATATGGTTGGTATTTTTACCGAGACGCGTGCGATATGTGCATTTCTGTTCTGGGGAATGTCTGTTGATAGTGTTCCTTCCGTATTCTCAGTGTAAAGCATGTTTACAGAAACAAAATTGTATACGGTTACACTGCACAACAGTTCAATGTATGCGTTTTGATTTCATCACATTGGGTTCACCACTGTTAGAGTAGCCTAACTTGACTCTGCTCTTACATTGCTATTTAAGAATTCTTCTTCTTCTTCTTCTTCTTCTTGAAAGGTGTGGTTGGACTCATGTGATATCGTCCAGTCACGAAAACATTAACTACTTCAACACCGACACATGTATCACTCGTATTGTACGTTAAAAATGTAATTGATAGAAAAATATACCATTGGAGTCACACAAGAAGCGATGATGACATATAAGACAGAGGTTAAAGTGATTTATATCCCACCAAAATTATGACAAACATTTTGCAATGGAAGAGTGAGCATTAAGAGACTGTCAGAGGATTATAATACAATATGTGCATCATCAAGAAACTGATTTATGCTGTTAACAAGAGTAGGAGTTAGAGAGGATAATAAACACGAAATACTTGTGAGGAAGGGGATGCCCATGGTAAGGAAAGAGGATAGGAAGCGCTGGCGGGGAACATCAAAAGCAGGACATTGTAACAGGAGGTGATTACTGTCAGTATCAGACAAGCCACAAGCACAGGAAGTTGGGGGAGGAAGATGAAAACGATTTTTATATTGGGGAGTAAGGGCATGATTAAAACGTAGACGTATAATAGATGTGGTATGGCGCCGAGAGTACGTACCATAATAAAACCACGGTTTAGGAGGAATAACAGGTTGTAATTGATGATAAAAACGTCCCTTTTCTCGTGACGTTTCATTCCAATCGGACTGCCAATGTCGATATGCTATATCCCGCACTTCATGAGTGAGATCAAAAGGGGGGATCGCAAGAGAAAGAGGGGGAGATTGTTGTGATGCTCGTTTAGCTGCCTGATCAGCAGTCTCATTCCCCATGATACCAGAGTGACTGGGAACCCAAACTAGAGTTATGTAAACACCAGAACGAGTAAGGATATATAAGAGAAAGAGATACTTAACGCTATATAAGTACAAATTAGAGGAAGAAAGAGACGAGCATAAGGCATGCAGAACATTTTGTGCATCCGTGAAAATCGTAACCTTATCATAAGCATGTGACCTGATGGTAATGAGGGCTTATCGAATAGCAAACAATTCGGCGGTAAAAACAGAAAAGGCAGAAGGGAGGGAAAACTCAGAGAGATACGGTTGGGGGATATAAAAGGCTGCTCCAACGCCGTGTGCTGATTTTGATCCGTCAGTATAAATACTTACTTTCCTTATGTAGAGGGAAAGTCGAATACGTTTAGTTGCAAGAGGGGAAAGAGGAGTAGAATGTGTTAGACAAGAAAATGATTCAGAAGAAGATATAATTACTTGAGGAAAAAAGGACTGGCTGTCATAAGGGATAGAGTATAAAGGCAATGTTGGTAAACGGAGGAGCTCAACTTCTCTTGGTATAAGATAACGAAATGCGGTATATAAAGCAGGGACACGGTTTCCACGGGGAGATTTGGAAGAATAATAAGAATGTAAAAGTCGTAGCTTGGGGATAAGCTGAGACCGGGTGACAGTAAAATGTTTGAGGACATACTTAGCGGCTATGGTCTTTCGCCGAATCTTTAAAGGCTGTTCACCGGCTTCTATTAATAAGGCATTGGTTGGTGTAGTTTTAAGTGCTCCTAAACAGACACGTAGAGCGCGGTATTGTATTGTATTTAAACGTGCAAGGGTAGTAGCAGAAGCGGTGTCGATAAAAAGAGCACAATAATCTAGTAAGGATCGAATAGTTGCTCTGTAAAGGAGAATAGCTGTAACGGGGTCAGCGCCCCAACTTCGACGGGTGATCGTACGTAATATAGAAATAAAACGATCAGTTTTACGTTGAAGAGAGACCACATAAGGAGTCCACGATAATTTGTGGTCCAATATGACTCCAAGGTAGGGATGCTGATTGACAAAGGGGATGGTAAGACGATCAAGAAGGAGAGGAGAACGGTTAGGTGCGCGAGCATGGGTAAAAAGTATTGCAGCACATTTGGAAGGCGAGAGTGAGAAGCCATGTTCATGTAACCAGAGAGCAACCTCATGAAGGACACACTCTATTTTTCTCCTACACACATCAACACTATCATGTGATACGTATAAAACATAGTCGTCTGCGTAAGCTAAAACTCGTGCGTTCTTTGTAATTATACGTTCTAAATCTCGCATATAAAGCGCAAAGGGGATACCGCTTAGTATATCACCCTGTGGGACTCCATGCGAAAAGTGTCTTCCTGGAAACGGGGGATGGGGGATTTGAGAATGAGAGTACCAGAAGTATACAGGCGTTCTAATAGAGAAATAAAAGCAGAGGGAAAGCCAAGAGAATCAAGGCAAGACCATAATAGGTGTAAAGGAACGGAATCATAAGCTCCTTGAATATCAAGAAAAACAGAAATAGTGCTATGTTTACGATGTCTAGCTAGTAGGAGATCAGTCAACAAAATATTGAGTGGATCTTGTGTGCTACGTCCTTTAAAAAGGCATACTGATATTTAGGAAGGATTTGATGTTTCTCCATAACCCAGAGAAGATGCCGTAGTAGAATTTTTGAAAAAGTTTCCTAACACAGGAACTTAAAACAATGCCACGATAACTTAAAGGAGAGGAGGGATCTATCCCGGGTTTAAGAATTGGGACTAAATGAAAGTTGTTCCACTGTGTCGGTATCTGTAAGGTGAGAAGGATATTATTAAAAAGAGAAAGTAAAACAAGAAGACCGGTATGGGGTAAAAGTCGGAGCATAGTGTAAGTGATACTATCAGGACCAGGAGATGAACTACGAACTGCTTGTAAAACGGACTGTAATTCGGACAGTTGGATGGGTTGAAGTAAAACAGAAAATTGGGGGGATATGGGACGGAAGGAAGAAAAGGGAGGCGGAATTGTGAAGTCAGGTGTTACAGTATATAGAAAAGAAAGAAGGACATTAGGCAGAATAATCGAATGCGCAGGGTGCACAGAAGTAACACGGGTGAGCGCGCGAATGGCGTTCCAATGGGATGTTGCAGATACGCGATGATTAAGAGAGGAGATGAAGGCTTTCCAAGACTCTTTGCATTAAATATGCGTTTGATGCATTATGGCGTTTCAATGTTAAATGTAATTAGCTAGCGTCATATTCTTACGATACAATTTAAATAAAGCTGTTCGCCGCAGTATTAACTTGTGACATTCGTCGTCCCACCAATGTATTTTCTGATAAGGACGGGGACAGAGGGAGGGGATGAATTTGCATGGATGAAAAGTCTCAACATATGAGGAGAGAATGCATAGAAGGGTAGGATAGTCTAAGGTATTGGGCGTGTATTGAAGGAAATGGGTGTGAAGGAAACTACAATACGATTGTTTATCAAAATTTCGGAAAGACCTAATATTACTGAGCTGGGAGGGTGGTAATGAGGAAAAGGGTGGTTTACAAACACCAAAAGAAATAAGTATAGGGAAATGATCACTCAGATGAGTGTCACGGAGTGTATGCCACACGGTATTAAGAATTAAGAAAGCTGAAAAGCAATGGTTTATTGTTAACACAGCACCATACTTAGTTAACAACAAGATATAAACAAACCTACATAAACATACATTCCACAAGGAGGTTACACAATCTTAAAGAAGCAAAGAGAGAATGTAAAAATGTAAAAATTGGTCACTAAGTCTTTGGAATCATTCTTTTATAGGTGGAACCACCACAGGAGCTAATGAACATGAAATGAATGATGTGAATGGAATTGGGTAAGGAAGTGAAAGAAATCGGCATTGGCCTGTGAATAGGAACTGTCCCGGCATTTGCCTGAAAGTGAAAATGGGTAACCGCTGAAAACCATTCTCAGGAATACCAACGGTGAGATTCGAATCCAAGCGTCTGCCGAATGCTCGGCTCTATAGTTTTATAATACAGGAACACTCTCCAATGACGCAATCGCCGCATAAATTCAGCTGAATGTATTCAATCTATGGCGCTAGAGCGCGCACGAAGTCTTCGAAACGCTCGCTGTACCACCACCAAATGACAGGCCATGTCGGCAAATCTGCTGTCTGGCGGCGAGTTCCGCTGTGTCTGTTTCATCCCATCTGATACAATAAAACCATGTGTCGACTCGACGGCCGACTCGGAAAAATCCGCTCCGTGGGTCCACAGCCTAATGGACTTCAATAGACTTTGAACCGTTCCTAAGCTTGTGCTAATAATTTCAGTATTTATGTGAAGACGGCATTGCCAATAAATATTAGATCTCGGTAATCAGTAACAGAACAATCAATTGCTGAAATCAACATTAATAAATACACACTATATTATAAAAACTCTTGTCTTATGGTATACCGGTAACTTACATCTGTAGTGGACCAACACCTCCTAGATAATAATCTAGGAGGTATTTAGTAGACAACGAGAAAGGGAAATATTATTTTGATAATCTTGTAAAATTTCGACTGTGATTTTGAGCATCGATATTTACAGTTGTTTTCTCATGTGTAATGTATAGTGGTATGTCATGACCAGTCAGCTGATACTCAGTTGTAAAAAGTATTTTGACGAGTATATATCTTGAAATAAAATGTAAAGTGCAAACAGTGGAGTTATCTATTCCTAACCACTACAGATCCATCAGTCATTCAGACATTCATAAGGAACTTATGATACAGAATATACTGGCAGTTGCATTATTTAACACAAATTGTTAACGGTACAATTCAAGTATTAACCATCACAGGTAGATGGTACTTCATCGAAAAAAAATAAATAGTATTATTCTTTTAAAACTGGTGTGGATAGTAATCCTAGGGGGGTCTGAATTTCTCTTTTGAAAACCTCCAGAAAGTATTTGTGCTTACTCCCATGTCTCTGGCAGTAAGTTTCTGAACGTTGTTCAATGGGAAATTGTAGATCTAGCCACTGATTAATTAATATTAGGAAAACAAAAATGTAAGATAAAGCAGTATGAGTTAATACAGTGTAACTCCGCATGATACTCCAAAAGTGACTGAGAGCAAGCTCAACCACATGGCGATAGCTTCACTGGGCTCGCTGTCATGGCAACAAACCATTTTCGAGCAGCCAGTCCACCTTATTCTCGCAGTTAGCGCCAAAGTCAGACTTCAAATCTCGTGGGCCCTACTGCAGTGTATATTTAGCTCCCATCCATTCCCTGTCTACCCATGGAGTAATCTTCGTGCCATATTTCTTCCCTCTTCCCTGTAGATAGTTCTTGTATCTTCTTGTGCCTATGATGATGTCAGTGTCAATTTAATTTTGAGGGGTGGTGATTATTGTTTTAGGAGGAAGCTCAACTAGGCAAACATCTTCTATATACCACTAATCAGAGAGAAAAATGGAAGGGATCCGACACTTCGAAAAATGAAGGTATCAACCAAAGGAAGACAAGGGCCACGAAGGGCATGAAAATGAAAGTCTTCCTAGGCCTCGAGTGCTTTAATACTCTCGGGGTTCAGAAAAAAAAGATTTGACCAAGGGAGGTTGGGTAGGATAGATGAACGTTAGGAGCCTGACGCAAGTAAGTGGAAGCAATGCCAGGACTCAGCTGAGCGCTCTGTAGTCGCCATCCAACGCTCCCAAGTTAAAAGACCCTGGGGCCCCTTTTAGTTGCCTCTTATTTCAGGCAGGGTGTACGTGAGTGTTATTCCACCACCCCCATCCACAGCGGAATCATTTCTGAGATCCTAATTGTGGAAGGTTTCTCTGGCGAAAAATTTTGCCAGCCCTGACGAGGTGAACCAAGACCAACTACAATTACATCAGACCCTAATGCAGAAAAAACATGGCGGACATCGACGTGCAATATGAGAGGTTGAGGGAAAGGTTATGCATGTTTATTCCGAGTCACCTAAAGAAAATATCACAAGTTGAACCTCATGAAATGCAACTCACTAACTCAAAATATGAATAATTAAACACCATAAGTTGCGTTATCGCGTATTGTAAGTATAATGGCCTGTTTCTGGAACGACAGTTACCTGTAGATGCGTAGTTATCAGTGACTTAAGATGATGATATGTTCAAAATGAGTTTCCGAAACAACAGTTACCGTCTTCTTCACAGTTAACTGCGCAGTGACTGGTAACTGCAGCTAAAGCTAGGGTTACCTCTATGTTAGAACTGATTCCAACAAATACCGATGTGCAGCGCCACTTCATTACCGTTTCGTACAAGGTCTTGTATTAGTTACGTAAACATTAGTAAGTGATAATAGTCTGATTATAATATATCCAGTCATTCATTGTAGTGTTTACGTGCTTTCTTTTCTTTTCTACGTTACGGTAGATAGCCTGCGTTTATAGTATTGTAGGTGGTTTTACGATACTAGTTCATATCAGCAAAATGGGATTATTATTATCTTCGTCTTCCTCCTCATCATCAAATTCTGTGTCGTCAGACGAAGAAGATTTGGCTGTTTTGGGTGCTCTACCAATGCCACGAGTGTTCAGGGCTTCGAAAAATCCATTCGATCACTTTAATGAAACCGAATTTCAGATGAGGTACAGGTTAAGAAAACAGACAGTGATGAGGTTAGAACATCAAATTGGTCAAAATATTAGACCTGAAACACACCGAAACCAATCTGTAAGTTCATTAAATCAAATTCTGATTACCCTAATATTTCTAGCAACAGGAGCTTTCCAAATTTTATTAGGTGATGATATTAACCTACATAAATCAACGACATGTCGCATATTGCAGAAGGTGCTCCCTCAAATTTCTGCTTTGCGGGACGAATTTATTTACATGCCAAGAAACCCAGTGGAAATTGCAGAAACGAACCTTCCATGCCATTCCTGGCTTTCCCTCTGTAATAGGATGCATTGATGGGACACACGTGAAGATTCAGTCTCCGGGTGGTGAAAATGCAGAACGGTATAGAAATAGAAAATCCTACTTTTCCTATAACGTTCAAGTAGTCTGCGATAAAAATCTGCGCATTATGGATATTGTTGCTCGCTGGCCAGGTTCAACCCATGACAGCACAATCTTCAGTGCATCTGCTCTGAATCTCAGATTTGTTCGAGGAGAATTTCCAAACTCTTTTTTTTTTTTTGCTGACAGTGCATACCAGCAGAAGAAATTCATTCTTACGCCGATTCTAAACCCTCCAAATAATGTGCAAGAACGATACAATTCAGCACATATACGAACAAGAAATTGCATTGAACGGTGCTTTGGAGTTCTTAAGAGACGTTTCCCTATCCTGGCTTTGGGATTTCGCACCAAACGACAAACAACTTTAACAGCAATAGTGGCAGCTGCTATATTACACAACTTAGCGATAGAAGAAAAAGAGGATATGCCGGTCATGGAAATGGATGCAGATTACAACGACCCAGTACCCACAGAAAACCTACCTGTTAATGAGGGTAATGCTTTTCGTGCCGCAATTGTGGAAAGCATTTTCAGATAATGTAAATATGAAACATTTATATACTAATATAAATTGATATATTAGACTATAGTTTATCACAAATTATAATGTATTAACATAGGCTAATTTTCAGATTAATATGACACGCAAAAAAGGAAAATAGTATTTGTTTTAGATTGTTCTTACATCATTTCAAATTGCTTTAATTTTATTTTGTAATCAAGTTCCTTAATTTTAAATTTATATTCTTGTTTTTCCAACTCCTTAAGATCACTCTTCTTTTGAATGTCTAATATTTCACATTATTTATTCTGTTTTACTTCCTTCATTTCAAATTCCTTCTTTTTAATTATCGCAAGTTCTTCATCTATATCAGTTTTGGCTTTCTTTCTATTTACAATGCTTTCACTGACGCTGTCGACATAATCTGATTTTCTTTTAGGTGCTGGTTTAGGCCTAGGGAGTGCTGGAGTCGACAACATTTCATTCACTACATTGGCTTCAGTCACTGGTTCCACTTTGATGGTGTCATCTGTCCTAGCTGTTTTACCTACAACCTCCTCGGTACATGACGCCTCTACTGTAGACGTATCTTCGAATACGGGAACTGAATCATTAAACAAAATAGAACTGGAATCAAATGGATTTTCATCTGGCTCAAATTGATCTTTCAGTGCACCTATAATCTTAAGACCTATTTCATCAGCCTTTGTTTCATGAGTCCCACCACCAGTTAGTGAACACCTAATCTGAAATTAAAGAACGTTCACCATTAATATTTACATTTATACTAAATAATCAACATCTTAGTTACTGGTATGCATTTAATATAAGCCTGCTGAATAATAAATACAGATTTTTCATTGCTCTTTTAATTTTATTATATCATTTAAAGGTGATGTGAGGTCTCATATACTCCCACGAAATATAAAACATCTGGACTTCTTTAATTATAAATCTTTCAGGGAGCTGTAGTTTATGTCACCTTCTTATCTATGTCAACACAATTCATACCCAAGGTCAGGGTTAGCTCACTACGATTCAAATTCTCAAGTGGACATACAGAGCTCACGTCATCAGTTAGGAGAGTATTTTTGTCAATGCATGTTGCGTGGCCCGCGGAAGTAAAACATATCAAATGGCTGGTCCATTGCAGTTATTAAGATTACAAATCCTCAGTTCGGGGAGTATATTAGGGAAATGCTATGAACAATGAAGTGATAAGGCTAATTTCTTTCGGCTATTGTAGATTGCAGTTTGTAAGGGTTTCGTGTTGTACAAGTTGCAGCCTGAAAGACCGGATAAAGTGGATTTCTTGAAGGGTTTGGGAGCTTATCAAGTAAAATTACATATAAAAGAAAAGTGCGAGTAGCCAGTTTGTTCGCAGTGTACTAAAAAAAATTTGCACCAGTTACATCAAGGACGAATGAGAGTCACATCATCAGTGGCGGAATGATAGGTTACAAAGTGTGCTACACGTTTTCATTTATAGGATTATATTTGTTTACGCTCCTTTTGTTTTGGATCAGTGAAAAGTGATCTGTTTGATAATTTGAAGAACATTTTTAGTGACGACAACAATCAAGGTGAAATTTACGAGGATGTCTACGTACTGTGAGTAACAAAGAAGGGAATATATATGTAATTTTTGCATTATTAGGTACTACATATATTCATATTATGAGAGATTATTACATGCTGAATCCGATAAAATAGTAGTAGTACTTGTATAAGATGCCGAATGTTTCTCATTGAACTCTATTTTTGTCACAAGTCTCAGAGACCTCACGTCACCAGTAAGATGATATATCAGTACTTACCCTGTCTTCGTTGTTGTGCTTTCTTGCTTTCCTTTTCATAACGAAATACAGTTCTTTTAACTGTTTTGCAGTCCGTCCTCCTGTCTGGCTGGATGCATTGAAGACTTTACTTAAGTCCTCCCAAGAACCTTTTTTTCTGAGCTACTGTTGCCCCATCAGTCTTCTTATTCTCAATCACTTCTTTTCTTTGAAGAACGAGGTCTATTAACAAGTTCCTCTCGAAAGGACTGAAATTTTTCGCACGTTTAGAATTATCCGACATTTCCGTATTGTGTCGCACCAAATAGCTATCATTCACTGACTTCTTATAATCGCATTGCGATTGAGATGTCAATGAACATGTTTGCCAACCAATTTTCATTATAGAAAACTTCTGCTAGTAAAGGTAACTAGATATTAACAAAATAACCCTAAAACATTTGCGTAGAGACATCTATTGGAGGACGAGAGATACTAAACATGACGGTAACTGTACTGTTTATTACCAGGGCTTATAAATCTTGATTTAAGTTTCCGGAACCTCATTACAGTTAACAGCGCAGTTAAAGTTACAAGCGCATTTAGGTAACTCACAGGTAACTGTGGTGTACCAGAAACCGGCCATAAATGAAATTTCAGAGGGGAAAAACGAAGGGAGAATTATTGTATCAACGTCAGGTTGAAACACAGAGTATAAAAATATTTCACATATGAATCTCCGGTCAGCAAATACGATATATAGATGTCAACAAAGTACATTATTAACCTTACATGAAATACTATGTAACACCACCATTAACCACAACCCATTATGCAAAACACGCAAACAAATTTCCCCAACAAAATTTCAACCCTCCAAAATATGCCTGCATTGTTGAGTAGGTACAAGCGATATTTGTATGATAAACTTGACCGTCTAAAGCACTCGTCACCTTAAAACTCATCAGAATTGATGGCATAATTGTATTTTATATAAAAAAAGAACATAATCCTGACGTTAACTCACGGGAAATGGGGTTAGGTTTAGTTTACGCATGTTCACTGTAAAACGTTGTTAATTAATTAAGTTACGTCATTCTTGCACCACCGTTTAAGATTTAGTCTCTAAATCATAAATCTTGGTCATGATTTTCCGGATCTTTCTGGGACTTATTTAATTTTCTTTGTAGTAAGGTACGTTGGCTGATAGGGTAAATGCTAGGATAGGCATCATTAGTTTTAACTTCGGAAGTTTGCGCGGCACTGGAATTAGATCACCACCTTCTATAGGTATATGTCTTCCCTCAGAATACATTGATTTCAAAAATGATACAATAATTTATGCACACAACATTATTAGTCCTATGATTCGTTTCGAAGTTTTCCTTACGAATGCTCTTAACCCAATTTTGCCTTAATACTAGGTCTATTGGAAACGGGAACACTAAGCTCTTACTTACATCCAGGCAGACAGCACATTGAACTATAAACATATTGCATAGGTAACTAAAAATAAAGAAAGTACTTTCGGAGAAGAACACGAGAATCAAAATTAACCTAATCACCACCGACATTGTTGGAATAAATAAGCTCTTTGAGAACAAACAGCTTCTTACGGCACTGAAAGAGGATCTATAATCTTCTTAAGACCATAAATCAATATCATGTACGATTAATAATATTCAAATTTCCATAAATATTTGGTAACAACACGGCTTACATAAATCAAAACAAACGCATGCTAGCACTCCAGCTGCCACCATTATGGACAGTTTCGATAGGTCGGTTAAGATCTGAGATATTGTAGTTCGTCTTCGGTGAACTTTTCAGTCACTCGTCGTTTTCTTTTGACAAAGACCGATCGAGTTAGCTGTGCGTTTACGGTTTTAGCTGTGGATATGGTGGGTTCGAATTCCTAGGTCGGCAGCCCTAAATTCTCCCATTTTTCTAATGCTAATACCAGGTTATAATTCTAGTACGTTTTCTATTAAAGTGCTGCAGTACTGGTAGTCAAAACTAACCTTCTACTAGGAAAATCACAGAGACGTTAATAAAATGTCAAGAAGGTTGAATATAAACAGCAGTTTAAACCAAGAATATAGATGGTTTAACTTTGAATTAGGTTTAAACTTGATACTAAGTTTAAACCAATATGGGGAAAATGAATGTTAGTTTAAACTCAGACTTAAACCAGATTGAAATAAACCTAGTTTAAACTCATTTGGGGAAAACGGCCCTTAGCTGTGGATATGGTGGGTTCGAATTCCTAGGTCGGCAGCCCTAAAGATGTTTTCTCGTTTTTTTTTTTCACACCAGGCAGATATTTTTACTGGGAAGAAGCGATGCCTTATATCGTATGTTATGAAGGAGGTGTCAGAGTTCGACTTCTCATGACTGGGATGGCAACCCACGGGTTTCATAATTGTGTGTGCTATACCAAGGTGTTTCACACTCGGATCATACCTTAATTGCCGCCACGCTCACTACCTTCCCATTCCTAGCCCTTTCCAATGCTTGTATCTCCGAAAACCTTCGACGTGGTAGCGCGAAGTTAAATCACGATATAAATTGTCAGAATGTTCGCTTTAAAAATCTGATTTTTGAATGAATGAATGAATGAATGAATGAATGAATGAATGAATCAATCAATCAATCAATCAATCAATCAATCAATCAATCAATCAATCAATCAATCAATCAATCAATCAATCAATCAATCAATCAATCAATCAATCAATCAATCAATCAATCAATGTTATGCCATATGTTACGACTTACATTATGTCTATAAGGCGGTTTCCAAGGGTATCTTCCTTATGTTTTGTTTCGTAACTGCTGGTTACAAATAGGTTTTAGCCTGGTTTGAGGTATATCTACGGCATGCTTAATCAACGCGAAGTACGGAAGTATGTTATCTCGCACAATCTCGTCATGTACGGTACAGTTGGAATTATATTGCCAACTTTAATATGAACCTTTGTGTTAATGCAGGACATGTGACATGAACAGTTTCTTTCTAAGCCACGTTCTTCTTCTATGTTATTAGTAGTTAAAAAATTGGTATAGGTTTTGTAGATGGTAATATAAATATCATTGATGAATGTATGCACATCCTTTGTCATCGGACACATCCAAGCTATGGAACAAATCTGTCATTATACGAGAAATTTAGGAATTTTTTTCCGTTATTTGGCCAGCCTGGCTCATTGTCACACTGAAGTTACCGAAGTGAACGCTTCTGATTCTTTGGTATTTTTATAAAGTTAGATAGTAAATTTTTGTAACTTTGTACTGTTCGGGTAAAAATTAAGTCTTCTGTTATGGTACTGTTTTAGAGGTGAGTTGGAATTTATCGTGCATCAGCATGTGTTGAGCGTGTCCTTTCTTGATGGTTGTATTCGCAGGTCTCGAGGAAACAAAAGCTCCATCCGTACATGAAAAGTGTATTACAGAAATATAACCTCATTTTATATGTGAGAATGTTCGGCAGGTCGTTTTTTAGTTTATGCACTCAATGAAAAGAATACGTTGGTTTTTTAGTTCGATTTTCTGTTAAATTTCTTGATGACAATTTGTGAACAGATGAAAAATTTCTCTTTTTCTGCGCCCTGTTGCAACTGTTCTTGGAGTTGTTTAATGTGAGTGCCCTTCAGGAACTAAGGGTAGGTTCTCATTTGTTTTTCGGTATTTCTCTTCAATGATGACTGCTTTTACTCTTTATTTTATTTATTGTTGGTTTCCTGAATATATAATTATTTTGTGCATTCGTTCGTCCCCTCTTGGTTTAAGATTTCCGTACCTATTGAACAACCATTATGTCTCTGCAATTTACATTGAGTTTGTTGGGTTGTTATGCATATCGTATATTTCTGATATTTTAATTCTATGAGACTGGGTGGTAGAAGTATTTGTTGCTCTATTTTGTTTATTTTGTTCATTACTCTTTATTATTATGGGATATGATTTAGGATATAGGCTACTTGGTACTGTATTACTGTAAAATGCAGTGATTTCAGCACAGTTGTGACTAAAAGATTTACGAAATGAATACATCACTTGTAATAATTACACCTTTCTTGTCAAGGGAAATTTTATTTTCTTGCAATGGTTAATGGGTTAAACTCACTCAGTGTGTTCCATTTCCAGGTTGTGATGAATGTTGGGTAGCACAGGTAATCTGACTGTGAATTCATAATTGGCCTTTCTGTATAATGTGTGCTGAGCAAAGCGTGGCGTAAGTGGTATGATTTTGTTTAGGTATGTATATTAATTTACCACCTTTAGTCTGTTTAGAATATATCTACTGAGTAAAGTGAGGTGAAAACTTTGTACATGTGTGTATTAATTTATCACCATTCACTCTGCTTAAGGGGTTAATAATAATGTTATTGGCTTTACGTCCCACTAACTACTTTTTTACGGTTTGTGGAGACGCTGAGGTGCCGGAATTTAGTCCCCCAGTTCTTTTATGTGCCAATAAATCTACCGTCATGAGGGTGACATATTTGAACGCCTTCAAATAGCACCAGACTGAGCCAGAATCGAACCTGCAAATTTGGTGTCAGTGTCTCAGCCGTCTGAGCCAATTAGCCCCCTCCCTCTAAAGGGGTAAGACTTCATCATGCGAATATTTACATTTAAATTTTGCAATGGATATCTTCTGATGAATGCCAGTGGAACTTGCTGTTGGAGGGTTTTTCTGGTTAATACGGAATCGTTTTTATTATACATTAGTGTGTTAATATTTAATTAATATGTGGAGAATCAACAGTATTCTGTAGAATGCCGGTTGTATTACTCACGCAACTTTTAGTGGTACATGGCCTCCCTAGTGCTGAATCTGTCAACCTCGGTTATCTTTGAGATTCATATTGAAACGCAAACTATGAATCGCTGTGCGGCATCTGGCGTACACTTTACATACTAGTACTGTTGTTGTTTACACAGCAAAGCCAAACTATAGAATTCATGCTAGGAACAAGATTCACCTTGAGAAAATGTGTGCGTGTGTGGCACAGTTGTTGGCTTAAGATAATAAAGGTTTAGAAAATTCATAAAGATCATATTATCGATTCAATTCAGATTTCATTTCCATTCAGTTGGCAGTATTGCCGGAACCGGGAGAGCTCTTTCCTTACTCCTCACCACCTTAACACCAAATATCACTAAAAGTTGCACGAGTAATACTGCTGTTTTTATTTTTTATTACCAGAATCCTTGGTTAATTAACATTGTGCATTTGCTCAAATATATATCATTTTAATTGTCACTAACCTAAAAAGAAGGATGTGGAAATGTTACTTCAAAAGTTCCTTAGATATCTTAAATATATTATGGAGGAAAGGTTGATACTGGATGAAATGTCATTCTATGTTTATTGTATGTGCACTTTTTAGTGATAGATTGACACCCTAATGCTGAATTGGTCGACTTTGGTTATCTTCGAGATTCGTATTGGTGACCTTCAAAACATAAACTAAGAATCGCTTATGATCGCTGTGCGACATCTGGCATACACTTCACGTACTCGTACTGTTGTTGTTTACACAGCAAAGCTAAAGTATAGAATTCATGCTAGGAACAAGTTTCACATCGAGAAATGTTATATAGTATTATATATTGTGTGTGTGTGACACAGTTGTTGGCATAAGATAATAGAGGTTTAGAAATTTCATATAGATCGATCATATTATCGATTCAATTCAGATTTCATTTCCATTCAGTTGGCAGTATTACCGGAACCGGCAGTGCTCCCTCCTTACTCCTCAACCCAGTACAAAAATCTATCACTAAAAAGTGCGTGTACAATAATTATATTGTCTTTTTAACTTTAGGTCGTACATCCTTTGGTTTATAACTAGTGTTTCAAATAACTGGGAAGCTTTTTCATTTTATTATTGTTTGCAGATAACCAAACAAGGAAAAAAAAAAGTAATTTCCTTGCCTATACAACAGGGTATTTTCCAGATAAGTTGTAGTTTTTACTGTGTCAAAAGATCATAAGGTGGCATTCTCTTCAGCAATTTCATAAGCTTTCTTTCTGCCTTTTTATTTTACAATTTACCAATAACTTGCCACCTACTTTGATATGAAAAAAATGCTCTATTGGTTTTTGCCTATGAATGCCACTTTTGAATGACAAACTTCCTGATCATTAACCAGAATATCACAGTATTGAACCGACAGACTGGCTTCAGGATGGTTTCTAATAATCATCACTATACATACTACCCTACTTTATTCTTTCCTGACCCATTCATCCATTTGTAGCTGTTGCTGTTACATCTCTTCCTAGATTTTTCATATTAATTTCTTTGCCTCCTACACCTTTTGCACCCTACATTTCCCTTCAAAGTCAACTGATCAAGTCATGGATGTCTCAAGATCTGTCCTTCATTTATTTCTTCTTGTAATAATAATAATAATAATAATAATAATAATAATAATAATAATAATAAAAGAAAGCAGCACCCTCTCACCTACTTGGTTCACAAACTTGTTTCTTATCTGATTCTTTCTGCCCATTTTACTTTTACTTCAATAGCAACTTATCACTATTTTTTTACTGTATTGTTGATGTTTCACTTCCTTACAGTGATGTACTCAACCCAGATGTTTTAAGAATCAGTTCTCAAATAAGCTTGTCTAGCATATGTTAGGGGTGAACATATTCCTTTCTTTTCTGTTGGCTGCATTGTGTGTGTTATCGAGGCCTTCCGTTCTTTACTCAAAGTTTTCGCTTTACTTGTTAACTACAAGGATGTTTAGGTTGTTAAATCAGACAATTTATCAGAGTGTATTTATGGGCACAGTGAAATAAGTGCCAAGATATCGAAAGGGAAAGGAATTCTGTATGTCTGTGGCTTAATTATTTGTAGAAGACTGTACTGGTAGTAATGTTTTTATTTTATTTTTAAAAGTTTTTACCCTTATCACAGCAAGTATTGACTGCCTGGAAAGGTGTGGTTAAGTGTAAGAGAGGGCCAGAAGCCCCAACTTTACCATGGACAATAATCTGTCTGCTAAACCAAACCTCATGGCGCAACAGCCCTGAAGGGTCATGGTCGCTTGGTAAGCGACCGCTGCTCAGCCCGAAGGCCTGCAGATTACTGTCGGATTTTTTATTATGGACACTCGAGTTTAGGCTTTAATTACAAACGAACCAATAGGCCTATTGAAATTCAAGTTATACCAATATTTTCCTTGTTTAATTCTACATTAGCGTATATAAGACGCATTGTTTTCGACGTTCATTAAATATTTTTTATTTGTGGTTCTAATAAATATTGCCCGGGGTTTTGGCTTCTTCTCTACGAAGCGCTCACTTAGGAATATATACAAGGAAAACGACTTGTCTGATTCTAATCAAATTTTTATATGTTATAACCACATGTATTTTTAGTGCAATACTCAAGTTACAACTTTTTTCAACCACCTTGAAAAAGGTTCTTATCATTTTTCTAAAGCAACTCTTTCTCAGCCCAGGATAAACGTACAGCAGCAAACTTGGGCTTATTTTGAAGCACTCAGTCATGGTTATCAGAAACTACAACAACTGTAACCGTACAGTGTGGTACTGAATTTATGAAGAGTAATATTAAAGGGAGGTTTTCTGCACGCCGGACCGTGCGATTAACAGCAGGCCGGGTGCTGAAATTGGGCGCAGTGTTGCCGCGTTCAGTAGTAATCACGCGCGCAACGAACACAGTACACTCGCCCCGGGCAGTCGTGAAACGGAATGCCCGTGACCTTGGTTTGTCCGGAAGTTATTTTCAGTTTTCCTATATTCTGCATGTTGACCACGTCACTTCAAGATGCCTCCAAGGCCGCCGTTATCAAAGGGTGAACTTGCAATGATTTTTTTTTGTTGTCGTTATTTGCTTTACGTCGCACCGGCATAGATAGCTGGTCTTACGGCGACGATGGGAGATGAAAAGCCGATGAATGGGAAGGAAGCAGCCGTGGCCTTAATTAAGGTACAGCCCAGCATTTGCCTGGTGTGAAAATGGGAAACCACGGAAAACCATCTTCAGGGCTACCCTCAGTAGGGTTCGAACCCACTATCTCCCGGATGCGAGCTCACAGCTGCGTGTTCGTAACCGCATGGCCAACTCACCCGGTTTGCAATGATTTTGAGTGCTATTTTTTCTTTCAATGTGAGGGGGGGGGGGGGGGGGAAAGCAGGGAACAAGAAGTTCCCTGTGTACCAGAAGGTGGCAGATTGTCTTGGATTATCGCTGTCGTCAGTGAAGAGAGTAGGAGCCGCTTCAAAGGAGAATGATGGAAATACGTAGTCCAGGTCATAATTTTACACATCGAAATTGAAGAACGATTTCTTGACGGTGCAGAACTTTGTTTTATTGGCAAGAAAAGTAGTACTGATTATCAGAATGAGATGAACTCGACTCATTATGAAGAATCATGAAAGTCCTGAGTTTATTGCCTCAAAGGTCGGCTGTCGTTATAGATCAAGCTCCATGTCATACGAGGGTCGATCCTTCATCTTAAAACCCGAACATGTCATGACTGAAACGTGAAATTATACATTGGATAACGTCAAAGAATATTTCACTACCACTTGGACTTGGCGATTATAACAAATTAACTAAATCAGAGCTGATTATCCTTGCCAGGCCTTAGTTTCAAACGCCGGTAAAGAAGCTGGAACAACTGCCTAAACGACTTCGACCAGATGTACAGCTTGTTTGGTTACCAGTGGCCCATTGCGAGCTTAATCCACTCGAGCTCATTTGGCCTACGTAAAAGAGAAAATAGCCAAAACAAATATGGCTAACACATTAGAAAATGGTATGGGTATGGAAGCAATTTACGCTTTATGCCGAGAAGCCTTACGTACCGTGACCCCTGAACTCTGGAAACAGTGTATTAAACACGCGAAGAAAATTGAAGATCACTACTGAGAAAAAGATGGACTGTCTGCAAATGTCCCTTATTTCGAGTCAGTCATAATCAACATCAATGACAGCAGCACCGTTTTTTCGGAACACAGTGATTTTTCAGACGAAGAAAATTGATAGAATTAAATACCGTAAATATATGTAAATAATAATGCAAATAACTCTTGTAAAAATTGTACAGTGTGATATTTCTAAATTAGAAAGTTAACCATTTTTAAACCTGCCGTTGAAGGTCCAAAGCCCTTATGAGAGAAGGTGATGGCAAGTGGAATGTATAAGGGGAAATAAAATTAAAGTTTGAAAGTAAACGATTGAAAAGTAAACGAAAAGCTGTGTTCGTTGCGCGCGTGATTACTACTGAACGCGGCAACACTGCGCCCGATTTCACCACCCGGCCTGCTGTTAATCGCACGGTCCGGCATACACAAAACTTCCTTTGAATATCACTCTTCATAAATTCGGTACCACACTGTACGCTTACAGTTGTTTTAGTTTCTGATAACCATGACTGCGTGCTTCAAAACAAGCCCAAGTTTGCTGCTGTACGTTTATCCTGGGCTGAGAAAGAGTTGCTTTAGAAAAATGATAAGAACTTTTTTCAGGGTCGTTGAAAAAAATTGTGACTTGAGTACAACACTGCAAATACATGTGGTTATAACATATAAAAATTTGATTAGAATCAGACAAGTCGTTTTCCTTGTATATATTCCTAAGTGAGCGCTTCGTAGAGAAGAAGCCAAAAACCCGGGCAATATTTATTAGAACCAAAAATAAAAAATATTTAATGAACGTCGAAAACAATGCGTCTTATATACGCTAATGTAGAATTAAACAAGGAAAATATTGGTATAACTCGAATTTCAATAGGCCTATTGGTTCGTTTGTAATTAAAGCCTAAACTCGAGTGTCCATAATAAAAAATC
Source organism: Anabrus simplex (assembly GCF_040414725.1). NCBI lineage: Eukaryota > Metazoa > Arthropoda > Insecta > Orthoptera > Tettigoniidae > Anabrus > Anabrus simplex. The sequence goes on from NC_090269.1 coordinate 136,576,605, forward strand.
CGACAGTAGGTGTCGTGTGGTCAGCACGACAAATCTTCTCAGCCGTTATTCTTGGCTTCCTAGACTGGGGCCGCCATCTCACCGTAAGATAGCCCCTCAATTGTAATTGTGTAGGCTGAGTGGACCTTGAACCATCCCTCCGATCCAGGTAAAAATCCCTGACCTGGCCGGGAATAGAACCCGGGGCCTCCGGGTAAGAGGCAGGCATGCTACCCCTACACCGCGGGGCCGGCTTCTGTCTACTGTAAGTTCAGTTATGAGCCCCTTGGTAATATTACTGAAAGTAAAATCAGAATATCCATATCTTCAATTGTTCATGCGTTGTACAAGATGGACATCTTAACTGAATAACCTTGTATACCCAGTTGGACTCTCCAGATATCCCTGAACTGAAATACCAAGTTTCAAGAAATTCTGCCAAGCCTTTTTTCCGTGATGTTTTTGAAAACGAAGAACGAAACTAGACAAAAAGTGAACTGAACCCATTTTTGACTGAGGTAAAAATGAAGTAACTTATAAGGCAAAAATTTAAAGTGTATTGATAGATCTGTAATTTTATTTGTACCTATGTGGCTTCACTATCAGAATTCAGTACAGATGCGTGATTGCCAACTTAGACAAATGAATTGGCCATGCTCTTAAAAAAAAAATGAAGAGCATATGTCACGCCATCCACAGCGGCTGGAGTGGATCTTTATTGTGCAGCCCTGATTATTTAGACCGATGTCTCTGAAGACAGCTCTGTCCAGACTAGTTGAGTGTCACTAAGATATATGTCGTCAACAGTTGATATCATGGCTAATAAATGTGTAAGCAAATACACTGCTAGCAACAGATGAGCATCGAGGTGTGCGAGTATACAGCTCTCCTTGTTGGCATGCACATACCTAAAATCTATCCTAGATTGCCCACTATTTGTCATTATATATAGGCCTATATGAAGAAACCATATTGCTTAGGAATTGAAAGTTTCCCTGGCAGTGAGTTGCATATGAATAACCGTTAATAGGCCTATATGTAGAAAGTAATAAGTTCATCAGACTAATTAGAAACATGCAGGGTTAAATAAGAATTAAAAGATAGTGGGGAGGGTGGGGGGGAATATGTACAAAGGAGGAAGAAAGTGAAGTCAAAATATAGAAAGAATAAAAAAAGGATATATGAATAGAAATATTACCTAATTTTATGGTTTTGTTATATATAGCGTCAGATGCCATTGTAAAACAATATAGTTGGTCCGTTATTGGACATTATAAATTTGCTGGTAATACCAATATAAATGGTCCGTTATTGGACATTATAAATTTTCCAGCTAACTCATTCTTGGTTGCCAGCGTTTCGCCCTCGTGTGCCAGGGTGGGCTCATCAGTTGGTACCTAGCACACCTACCAATACGCTGGCTAGTGCATACCGTGGAGGCCACTGCGTAGGCTAACTGAAGCCACCGGCAGTGCCAATGCACTAAGAGACTTTGTCTCATAACTAAAAATTGATGCCTGCTTGGCCATCAGATGATATAGATGTTGATTCCCATAGGGAATCTGAAATATTTGTCCTGAATGAGTAAATTTATAATACCAATATAAATGGTCCGTTATTGGACATAAATTTTCCAGCTAACTCATTCTTGGTTGCCAGCGTTTCGCCCTCGTGTGCCAGGGTGGGCTCATCAGTTGGTACCTAGCACACCTACCAATACGCTGGCTAGTGCATACTGCGTAGGCTAACTGGATGAGCCCAACTTAGAACACAGGGACTTAAAGACTATGACCCTAATGCAAGAGAGTACAAATTTTGAAAGAAACCTTAGCGTTAAAGGACTGGAAAGAATAAAATACCTATCCATATCTTTATTGGCTGGCAGTGGTCCTGTTGAAATATTAGAATTTCTTCATTTTTTATAGTAATGGTTTCTGCATGATCCTCAGGGAAGAGGTCAAAAATCTTGGAACATGACAAAACTACCTGAACACAGAGTGTGCTGAGCTATTGTTGATGTCTGGCTGGATGAGATATGCATTCCTTTCATGCTTTTTGAAAATGCTTTTGAAATGAGACATAAAGGAATGTTATGTTTGCCTGGTGAAGTTCTGTTCAGCCCAGAAAGTAATAGTGGACACTGTCTTTATTTTAACTAAAGCATTTACCAGTTTTTGAAGTACCATTCGCTTCATTGATGGTTGTTTATTATTCCCTCTGGAACTCATTACCTTCGATGATAAAACTATAAAATGCACCTCAGCACAAATTACATTATTTTCAAAGGTAAATTTTACTTATATAACTTGTAGCAGAGTGATGTGTTCATTAATTAATAAAATATATCTTCACTCGTAGAATTCAATACAGATAGATGTGATTGCCAACTGTGACAAATGAATTGATCATGAACATTGCACGCCACACCATCCTCAAGAATCAGATAAAAAATTAGATGTATGGCTTTTCAGGCGTTTGCTCTATTAACCAGCGTTTCGTCTTAGGTCTGACACTAGATTCTTCTGAGTGGGATGTGTCAGACCCTACCCACTGACGCTGGGGTGTATGCAGGTGAACTTATCAGAAGCCTATTTAAGAGGCACAGTCTGACAACTGCATACGGGAGATAAAACTCCACAATGAAATTAATGCCCTAATTCCCTCCATGGGAACTTAGAATATCCACACCATCCTCAGTCGCTGGCGTGGCTCTTTGTTACACACCCGTGATGTTTAGAACAGTGAAGTGTCACTATGAGCCAGGTTTGTCCAGATCAGTCAAGTTCACTAAGAGATATCTTGTCAACTGATTGTGTAAGCACTAAGCTCCTAGCAGCGAAAAAGAGTTGAACTGAAATCTGCAGCACTCTGCTGCTTTCTCGCTGGAGGTGCATTCTACCTTGTACATGGCTCACTTGAAAGTAAATACCGAGTTAATTTTAATTACAACCGTCTCTAGTTATGGTAAAGGTAGAAAAATAATACATGCATTGGAAGAATAATGAACGTCCTTGGGGTGTGTGTATAAAAAAAATGATTGTCCACGACATCTGTCAAGACTGTGTTATAATTATATTACATTCATTCACAGTCACAAAATCCAAAAATCCAAGCATCATTGTTGTAAAAGTGTTACGATCTGTGATATATTGTGGAGTTAATACATCCTACTGATGTGTGATACAGAAATAGATGATACCAAATACACTAAGAAGAAGCATGAGCTAGGAAGGGTGAGTGATGTAGGGAAGACATTTCCACTAGACTCTCAGTGTAGATTCTTCCTTGGGTGTATGACATTCCTTCCCATAATTCTTTACACAGTCTTGAAATACATGCTGGATCAAATTTTTTGCCTCTCTTTGAGGATCCTGAATCACCAGTACTATACCTTCTTTTGATTATCAGTGGATGCCTCCCATCCTGAGCTTTTGGTTCTGATTTTTCTCTGTCTTTGTATGTTAGCTGTTACCCTCTCTTTTCCTACCCTCATCTAATTTCCCAAAGAATTTGGTTCCATCTAACCCAGTAATTGGATTTTCTGCTGGATCTGTTCTTTTGTATCTTCTTTGTCTGGAATGTTGGCAGTATCTTCTGTTTGTAGACCATTCATCACGTCGTCATGCTGGGTTTGTGCTAATGGGTGAAGTGAATAAAAATAACTACTACCTGGTTTGAACAGTTCTTCGAAAGTTGTTGATTAAATAAATTCTAATTCTGGGTAGGAACAACTGTACACGTTTAAGTAACAGCTGGATAAACTAGTACTTTGTAGGGGTAGTAGCTGCTAGTTTGCAAACTTTTAAGCATTTACTTGCATTGCCCAGAACTTATTACAACTCTTCATGGCAGTTGTGTCCCTCACCCTTTGTTTCTGTTCTTTTATTGTTACTCTGACTGACACACGTGCTTGTCTGTTCTTCAAGAAAATCATCAAGGGAAGATGTCAGACAAGAAAAGAAACTTGACAGTGATTTACCTGTTAATTTAATACTCAAAAACCCTATTGTGGAAAAATCTAAATTAACTTACTACATCAAAGAAAGATTCTTGGAAAAGTAATAATAAAGTGCGTAGAAAGGAATAGTGATAAACTTACTTACCGAATAACTGATGACTACTTTTATGAAAGAGAACCAATCCAGGAAGGTTAAACTTTTAGTCGGGTTGCCAAGGACTTAATGTTTCTCTGCCTGTCATTTATCAGTTATGGAATCCGTGCGAGACAGGTCTTTTCACCAGGTGGGTTGGACAAAGTTGTTGACACATCACGACCCAAAATGACAATAGATATCTAGTAATTTCTGTGTTGTGTCATCATACCACAAGTGCCAGAGAACTGCAACAAGACCTCAGAAGGGCTACAGAAGTCACGGTATATGATCAGACTGTTGGGAAGAGGTTATGCAAAAGGAACTGACAGCTCAAATGGCCTGTTCGAGTGCCTTCCTTAATGCAGCAACATCAAGCAACTTGCCTTCAGTTTGCTTGTAATCAAGTCAATTTCGTAATATCTGAAGCCATTTCTTATCAATACGACTCCACGCCGAGTGACTGTCTTTTATTTACTTCTTGCGACCTTCTCGCGGAGGACATGGTCGGGGCGGTTGACCTCTCTAGTTAAGAACTAAGATGAGGAGGCGTAAGCCCTTAGAGGAGAGGAATGAATGGAAGTTGAAGTAATACAAGGCCGTTTCCTTTGTATATACCATTGGTCTGTATTGGTTAAGGTAGGAGTTGACAAGACCAGTGATATGTGGACGAGCAAAGGGGTCTAGAGCTGTGAAGCAGCCTTAAGCCTCTAGTTCCCTGTGTATGCACCATTGGTCTGGACTAGTTAGGGTAGAGCCTGGACAAGACCATTGGTCTGGATTGGTTGGGGTAGGGTCTGGACAAGACCATTGGTCTGGATTGGTTAGGGTAGGGGTGGACAAGACCATTGTTCTGGATAGGGGGTCTGGGGACATAAGCCCCCAAGTTAGAGTTGCAAAATGGCCTTAGGCCTCTAGTTTCCCCTGTGCAAACACTATTGGTCTGCACTGGTTAGGGGTGGTAGCAGCACATTCTATGTGGGATAGCAGTGAAAAGTTAAATTAGAACGGTAATACTGTTTCATAATTGAGATTGACGTGTGGCTGGAAAGCAGTTTTCAAAATACACATTGACCCAGGGCAATAACAGGCATACTATTTGACCTAGGGCGACAGCATAGCATTCATTGTATGTTCGATTCGACATGCCCCCGCCTATATCAGTTCTATTTGTTTGTGCTTTTATTCTGCCCAGGTTGGTAATACAATCTAATTATGGTTATTCACGGGAATGACATCACATCCGACTTTATGTTGGCCAATAGAAATGCAGGTACGTAGGTGGATCAAAAGGTTAGTTGCACTAACGCGCTGCAGCAGCGCGCTGTGTGTCGCAAACGTGGGCATAGCGGAGAAAGGGACAGACACTGCCCACACGTCTGTTAGGCAGGTTGCTGTGGTGTCTCGTCTAGTATTGTGGGAATAGCGGCCAAATGCAATGACACGTCAACTGGACGTTCACTCCAAATATGAGGTGCTTGCGACAATCCGATTCCTATGGGCCAAAAGAAAGAATTGTACAGACATTCATCGTGAAATTAGTGCTGTGTATGGGGAGCGGGCCATTTTCCGGCAAGGTATCGTAAAGTGGTGTCAGCACTTCGAAGCCGGACGCACGGATATCACGGACAACCATCGCGAAGGCAGGCCCGCAACGTCTATGACCCGTGCAAAGGTCAACACTGTGAATGCGATCATTAGACAGAACCGGCACATTAAACTGAGAAATTGCGACGCAGCTGAACATATAATAGAGAAAAACGCAGCTGAACATGTCGTATGGCAGTGTGTTCGCCATTGTTCACGAGGACCTTGGATATCGTAAGCTGTGTCAAAGATGGGTCCTACGTCTTCTCACCGATGAGCACAAGCGACGTTTCCAATCCTCCCTGGCATTTTTGCAATGCTATGCCGCAGATGGCATTGGGTTTCTGCGGCGAATCGTCACAGGCGACAAAACGTGGGTCCACCACTTCGCCCCCGAAACGAAGCAAACATCAATGGAATGGGTGCACTCCTCATCACCACAACGAAAGAAGGCCAAGGTTCAACCTTCAGCCGGTAAGGTTATGGCGACAGTGTTCTTTGACATGGAGGGTTTGCTGCACATGGAATTCATGCCGAAAGGAACGACGAACAACGTGTTGTCATATTGCCAAACGTTGCACCTGTTGTGTAAAGCGATTAAAGAGAAGTGCCGAGGGAAATTGAGCGCCGGTGTGATTTTGTTGCACGATAACTCAACACCTCACAAGGCCCGCCAAATGAGAGAACTGCTGCAGCGTTTCAAGTGGGAGGTCTGGCAACATCCACCCCACAGTCCCAACCTAGCGCCATTTGACTTTCATCTGTTCGGTAAGCTCAAAACGGAGTTCGGTGGTCGACGTTTCCAGACCGATGAGGTGGTGAAGGCCGTTGTCTCCGAGTGATTGCAGAACGCTGGAGGAAATTTCTATGCATCCGGCATCGACAAGTTGGTTGTGTTTACGTAGAAATGTTTGGAGTCTCTTGGAAACTATGTGGAAATGTGACGTTACAGTGTATGTCGTTATAGTCGTGTTGCTGTTGTATAGGTGGTGTAATAAATGGCCATAACTGAGAAGTGCAATATATTTTCTGATCTGCCCTCGTAGCTACTTCAGCAATGTATAACGGTGACTGCTGCTCTTAATTAGGTTATAAAAGTAAATGTACTTCTGGGGGCAGGATTGTGGGTTCCAGTACATCACAATGAACACATCTCTCCTGTAAAAGGAATTCCAAGTAACATTTGCATAAATTCTACTTCCTAATAATGATACTAAAGTTGGTAAGCAGGGCAATAATTTTACCTAGGGCAATTCCAGGAACGTCTTGAGAAGGCTTCACATTCAAGCGATGGAATGGTCAGTGGTGAGTCCTGACTTAAATCCCATTGAACACATGTGGGACGTGCTGGACAATCTTGTTCGTGGTCGTTCTGTTGCACAACTGACCCTCCAGGAACGCTCTCAGGCTCTCATTGAAAAATGGGAACAGATATCATAGAGACCTCTCGTAGACTTGTATGGAATATGCTATGTAGGTGTCAGGCTGTGATAAGTGCTTGCCGAGGGCATACATGATATCAGAGATCTCAAGCTCAGAAGAAAACTAAACTGGATGAGCAGCTGTTTTCTTGACACTGTTTGCACATTTAACTTAAGAAGTTTTTGTTAGTGTGAATGAGAATCAGATTATGTTTTGTTGTGTAATTTATCTGTGAAGAAGACAGGTGTATCTGGTAGCATTGCTAGGTATAAATTATTTTTCTGTACAGTATGGTATACGTTTAAAAACGTGTTACGTTAATTCTTTTGGGCAATGAAATGTTGCTAGATGGTAAGGAGTGTGTAAGGGATTGAAGAGACTAGAGAATTCTTAAAAAAGGAGCAATTATCTTGTATTAAGGGAGTCTGCATCCCTGGATTTGAGCACCAGTCCAACTTCAGAAGGTTTAACAAGAAGGGGATGGGAATGAAGTACCTTGACAGTGTAACATTAATTGAATGTGGTGTGGTGAACCACCATGGGAAGGTGAGCAGAGTCTGCATTGAAGCTGATGTATGGTATTAGATGAAGTGCAGTTTTGATGACCTTGTATGGGATAAGATTTGTTGTCACTGGTAAAATTTTAATTGTTTTTGCTAGTGGTTTTATGTTGCATTAACATGTAGATTTTCAATGAAAGGAAAGGGTAAGACTGGGAAGGAAACTACCGTGGCCTTGATTAAGATACAGTCCAATATTTGATGTGAAATCGTGGAAAACCATCTTCAGAGCTGCTGATGGTGGGGTTCAAATCCACTTTCACCAAAATGCAAGGTTACAGTAATGGGTGCCAAACTATGCTGCCTATGCGCGCTTGGTGTTGCTGGTGAAAGTGAAAGTTTTTTTAACAATTGGCATTGTCGCATCTTCACAGATAGGTCTCATGGCGACGATGGGGGTAGGAAAGGGCTAGGAATTGGAAGGAAGTGGCTGTGGCCTTAAATAAGGTACAGCCCCAGCATTTGTCTGGTGTAAAGACGGAAAACCATCTTCAGGGCTGCCGATGGTGGGGTTCGAACCTACTCTCTCGTGAATGCAAGCTCACGGGTGCGCGCCTCTAATCGCATGGCGAACTCGCTCAGTGAAAATGAAAGTGGTACTAGATATATGTAGACAGCAGATCATGCAGGTGTTATGATCACAAAGGAAAAAATCCAGAAGTTAGTGTGGAGTGATGTGGTCCATAGTGAGAGAGAATATTTTTGAGTTTTGAGGAGCTTGGGGTCTGCGGGGCTTTTATGTGAGGTCCTGGGTTTGGGGTGAGGGTGAGAGGAGATTGAATGATTGAGTTGGCTACGCGGTTTTGGGTCATATAGCTGTGAGCTTGCATTCGGAAGGTAGTGGATTCAAACCCCACTTGCCAGCAGCCCTGAAGATCCCATTTTCCCATCATGCTGAACCTTAAATAAGGCCTTGGTCGCTTTCTTATCTCATTGGAGTGCAGTGACCATTCATACACAGATGCCTGGCAGGCGGTCTACTGAGAGGTAAGCCTTCTGCAACTAGTTCAAGCCTTCTGTCCATAGATGGCATGACACGCCGTATACCATCTGAAAGCTGAGAATCTTCTCTCTTTATTGAAGTTGGAATGAACATCATAGATTGCATCATGCAGCAGGCAATCACTCTCCAAGTAGGGTGATTACCCGCTTGATAATCAGCAGAAATGTCCGGTCTTAGTAAACATTGTATTACAAGGAATAAAATCAAATGTATATTATGGGATAGTCAGAGTGAATTGGGCAGTGATGTAGTTTTGGAAAATTATACAATTTTATTTACTAGCAGTGAAAATTATAGCAGCATAACAAAAAAAAAACTTCATGTGAAACTGATGATGCGTTTGAAAGTGACGATGATAATGAAGTCCATCCTGCCTACAAAAAGACAAAGGAAGATGGCTGGGAATGGAATAAAACAGGTGATAAACCATCCGAAATATGATTTTATATGAAATTCTGGAATAAAACCCATCACAAACAGGGCCCTCCCTCCAGATCTCTCCCCTCTGTACATTTCTCAACATGTGATTCACAACTCTTTATGGGATGAGGTAGCTACTGAAAGCAACAGTTTTGCCGATCACTTATTCACAGAAAAAAATCCCAACTCACCTTGTATGAGTTCATTGTGAACATTTCGCAAGGTTTATGACCCTAAACCATGCTGTGACTATGTGAAAAGTAAGACAAGCAAGAAAAGTGTAATTAGATGCGACTGTGAAAAGTATTTGGTGGCTTTGCATTTCCTGGAGTGTTTTAGGATGTTTCACACCATTAAAACTTGCACAAATTGTTCTTCTGGGTGTTGCACTTCATCACATCAAACAAGGGTATGATTAAAATTCAGAATATTGCGGATTACATGTATAAATCTTAGTAGCGTAAGACTATATCTTTTGCGTGAAAAAATATACAGGCGCATGTTCATTACATTAAAATTAGTATGTCAGTGGGTTAACAGTCCTAACCTTGTCCTTTCCCATTGCCACCATAAGACGTCCCTGTGTTTGTGCAATGTAAAACAAATAGCAATAAAAGAAAATAAATGCTTGTTTTGAAATTTGATTTTGTGGAGACCAGGATGATATGTAGTTGATCAGAGTTCTGGGTTTGGTTGCTCAGGGAGTCTGAGGCCATAATATATGACCAAGAAGATCCAGTTTATTGACTAGTTGGCTGGATTACTCTTGCTAGTGAAGGTGTTCCCCAGATTGACATATAAGTCATAAGCAAATCTGTTTACCCTGGGTGGCAAGGCTAAATGGTAGCAATCATTTGGCGCAATATTGTTGAAAACCGTTCCAGTGGAGGAAATGCTGATGGTAGGTGGGTTTTTGATGTGTACACAGGTTTCGATTTGCTATCATGGTAGTGGAGGTCACTGTCAAGGATAAGGTGAGAATGTGGGTCTAACAATTTAAATGGACAATTCAATTAGAGTAGAGATGGTGTTGAAATAAGTTGAAGTTTGGGTCGTGGTTGCACAGGTGAAATATATCAATAAACTGATATCTGTCAACTGTGACCAGACTGAGGTTTTGGAGAGGCTCAGTGGCAAGGAACTCAAGGTTGGGGTGTATGAGGGGGCTGTCCTAGTGCTGAAAATAACGATAGAATTGTTTCCCCTGAAGCTTTAAAAGTTGCAACTTGAGATATAGTACTTGAAGCATGCGGCACCTTCCTTGCAATGCCAACGTGACACCTTCTGAATGTCATATTTTTTGTTTTGTGAAGAAATATACGCAAGGCCTACACATTTATATCTAACAATTCACGTCTTGCTGCCTTCTAGTTCTGTAGTTGCCTGCCTTACGTCGCATCACTGCACTTTGGCTATGTATTCATCATGTGCTTTATTCTAGAGTGAGAAGTAGATGTTTTCGTTGAGCCTAGTGTAATACACTGTATCAGGATGTAACAAAAAACAAGCCACAAAATTGTGTTATTCAGGAAGATCTTTGTTATTTTCAAATGTAAGCAGAAGTGTATCACACAGTGTGAAAATTGAAATTATCCAGATTCTCATATTTCCCATATTTAATTACTGTGATGTAATGAGTGGGACGCTGGCCTCTCACTGCTGGGTTCTGTGGTTCAAATCCTGGTCACTCCATGTGAGATTTTTGCTGGACATAGCAGAGAGGTTTTTCTCAGGGTACTCCTGTTTTCACTGTTATCTTTCATTCCAGTAACACACTCCAATATAATTTCATTTCATCTGTCGTAATTAATCGTTGCCACTGAGGAGTGCGACAGGCCTCGGCAGGCGGCACAATTCCCCTCCTCGCCACTAGATGTGGGCTTCATTCATCCCATTCCTGACCCAGTCAGATGACTGGATACAGGCTGTAGATATTCATATTCAATGAGTGGTGCCACTATGGAACTAACACTGAAGCTACAGGAAACAGAAAACTCACGTATTAGTCTTATCCTTTCCACCCTGAGCCACACGATCGTGCTGGTTGAGTTTTTATTTTATTAAAAGAAAACTAGCCCGTTTCCCTGCGTCACACCGGGCTGCAATGATCGTGTGGGTTCCACACTTCATATTGCAGTTTTTATTTCGACAGTTTGGCACAAGGAGGCAGCATATGTGTTTAAACTTTTGTAAATAAAACATACCATGCAGCCTCAAATTAAATTGTCCCTTTTTATTATCTTTTACATATTGATTTCGTTTGCTACAATTTCTGTATTTTTTGCAGCAAAAGTAATCACATCTTTATTATGCATACCACCCATTGTATTTGCATACAGTGGTAAAATGCCTATCTCGTGATAAAATACTGTACATATAAGGCTGTTTGAACTTAGTTCTGAAGGTCCAGGTTTTCTTTTTAACACCATTGTTTCTGTAATGCTTCAAAGTTTTGCATATTTATCAGATTTTTGAAATAGAAAAATAAACCTCAGCCTTCAAGAGTGATTACAAATCAAGGCTGTCAGAAATTGTATATTGAAAAAGGTCAGGTTGAAGTTTTTGAAACTGTCCAGTTTCTTCTCCAAGAATGACCTCCACCTATCTCAGAGCATGCAGAGTCTAGCATGGTTTCCACTCACTTCAGTTGTCATTTTCATCCTTCTTATTTGACCTGCCTTCTTCTCTTTTGACCCCAATGGTGATAGCTTTCTGAAGCGTAGGGAGTCTCTTTTTCACTCCCTTCATGGCCCTTCCCCTTCTTTTGCATATACTTATCCTTTGAAGAATCATGGACCTCTTCCACCTGCTGACAATGATACATGAAAATAACAAAGCAAAAAAATTCTCCTGTAAAAAAAAAAAAAGGCAGGAATGTACGTTACACAATGCAATAAGTACACGACTGGATGCATTTTTATCATAAAGATATATTGTCATTATCATTGGCATCCATAGGAGCACACCTTACATCTGTGACACACAATATCAGTCTGTGACATTCGGATGCTCTTCGTGTGTTGAAAGTTTTATGTCTGGTTCTGTGTTAATTAGTGCAACAATGTATAGCCATCATGACTATTCTTTCATGTAAATAATTGAATGCCATATTAATATTTTTAATGTTGCATCAAGTGCTTCATGGCCTTGCCTGTGAAATTTTCTGTATGTGTTCATTTGCTGATTGATTGCTAATTTTTATCATTTCAGATTTTGAATTGTGGTTGTGCAGTCTTCATTTGCCATGTCGAGTCATAAAAGCCAGAGCAACCCTCCAGGGTTGAAGCAGATCGACCTTGATCAGATTTGGGGTGATCTGCGTGAAGGCATTGAGCAGGTGTACAATCGACAGGGCATGTCAAGACCTCGCTACATGGAACTCTATACGTATCCTTTTGATTTTTTAAAAATGTCTCAAGGACATGTGTTTCAGGATTGTGTAAGCTTTGGATGGATTTTGTTTTGTAGTAATTTGAATAGAAATGTCCAAAACTAATTACAGTAAAACCTGCCTTAACGGACACCTCTCATTGGCGGACGATTTTCTAGGTCAGTAATTAAATACCATGTTGTGTATGAGTAATTTATCCCTCTTATTACGGACACCCTTTATTATGGACGTGGACACACCATAGCCACGAGAAACTCCAATTAAACCTCTCCTGATGGACACTTTCCTTTTTTAAAAATACTGTATTTGTGTCCTGTACAGGATATATTTGCTTACTTTTTGCACAGGCGGTACCTCAAAAAATCGCAGACACTGTAACATTTGGTCCAGGCTGTACACATTCTTGGAATGCAACACTAAGCTACGCTATCACTTCTGGAAGTTGTGTGATCTGACATGCTCGACAGCGCTGGAATTCGTACCTTCACTGTTAGGTTATTTTTCATTGACTCCTGGGCCTTTGATGTGTTGAGTTTTACGTTAGTAAGTTGGTGTAAACATGGCTCCGAGGAAGTTTCTAACTCTAAAAGAAAAGATAGGCATAATCATCATCAATGCCTTTGCTGGCGGGACCTAGTGTTTACAGTGCACTATGTCTTCTGGTATGGGCTAGAGCAATCTTGTTACTTTCATTGATCTGTCTCAGCTTTATCCTTGGCTTTGACAAAATGAAAGTGACTGAGGTATGAGTGATGCTAGTAATGCCATTCCTTCTGCAGCCAGTCCCTGCTATGAATGGTGTGAAAATATTGCTCATAGGGTCGGTTGGTGCATGCATTTCAGTGGGCTTGGCAGACTGATATGTAATAGCAACTTCTGGCCCGGTGAGGAAAGCAACGGGAAACTACCTCACTCCTCATTTCCCTAGTATGCCTCTTCAGTGATGCCTAGGCCATCTATGACAGCTGATGGCAGAGCTGTTGAGGATCCAACCAGCCTTCGGGCTGAGGACTAAACATATACAATCATCATCATCTAGGTATTCTGCCTTATGGCAGGTCTTGTCATGGGATGAACCTCTTCCACTGTTGCCTGTCCTGCGCAAAGTTTTTCATGTCCGAATATTTATTTCCTTGGATATTGTCCAACATTTGATATTTTTACCTTCCTCTTCCTCGTTTGCCTTTCACCATTCCTTCTATTCCTTCTTTCAGTAAACAGTCCCTCCTCAAACAATGTCCGATCCAGTTCATTTTTCTCCTTCTAATGATTTGTAACATACTTCGTTCTTCTCCAACTGCGATTTTTGACATTTTAACACAAAAACGTAAAATTGCCAGTCTTATATTAGGTCAGAAACAGTAATAGGCAATCCCAAGACCTCCCATGGCTTTTTGTATGTAAGGTGGAACATCTGTTCTGGTCTCAATAACATAATTGTGTACTATAATATTAAAATACAGTGAAACCTCGATTCTCCGTTTTTCGAGGGACCATGAAAATAAAACGTACAACATGGGAAAACAAAAAATCCGGGAATGAATGAAAACCATCAACAATTTGGCTAAACATCACAAAAATGAAATATGTATAATTATAAATTTACAAAAACTCCTAAACCAAACCTAACTACAGCCCCAATGGGCCTTTGCCTGCTAAGCAACCGCTGCTCAGCCCGATGGCCTGCAGATTACGAGGTGACGCATGGTCAGTGCGACAAATCCTCTCGGCCGATATTCCTGGCTCTCTAGATAGGGGTCGCCATCTCACCATTAGATAACTCCACAATTAAAGGTAATCACATAGCCTGAGTGGACCTGGAACCAGACTTATATCCAGGTAAAATTGCCTGACCCGGTCGCAATCGAATCCGGGCCCTCTGGATGAGAGGCAGGCATGTTAGACCGCAAAACCGGATTAATTACCAGTACGTGAGTTCAAAATCTCGATACTTTATATTCAGTTTTACAGGGGAATCTTCGTCAGTTTCCCGTGAAAACTTCTTCCAGTTCAGCAATTTTGATTAGGCTAGCCAAACTCTGAAAAATCTAATAACGCCAAGCCAAACGACAATCGACCACAAGTAGTTTTTAATTCTCTCATCTAATAAAATAAAGCACATTAGATATAAAAGCACCCAACATGATAGCGAAATCCCTTCGTTTCTTGATCTTTCATTGTAATTTAGTCTCCGGTATACTGTTTGTAGTCAGTTGCCGGAATTCTTGTACTGCGTAAATTAGGCCTACATCGACTTTTAAAGGTTATGTTGAACTCGAAAACATGGTTTTGAATGTAAGTATCGATTCTTAAAAATTCTTGAATGCATTATATTCAATTCTGCTCATTACAAATCCAATCAAATTGGAAAGATAAAAGAAATATCATCAAAACTTCGGAAATTACGGTTATTCGTGACCTTGAGGTCATCTGGAATGCGTGCTCGCTGCACATGTCACTACGAGTTGGAAATTATACCAACCATTTAAATGTAATGTGCGCAAATAAAACGACTGCGGTTTTTGGTATTTTAACATGAAAACGTAAAATTCCCAGTCTTACATTAGGACCTAAACAGTAATACCGTAGGCAATCCCAAGACTGCCCTTGGCTTTCTTTTTTAATGTAAGGTGCAACATCTGTTCTGGTCTCGCTAACATAATCATGTACGATAATATAAAAAATACTGAATTTGTGTTAAGAAGGAGCAGTTTCGATTCCTGCCTGAAAGCCCAGTTACTTTACAGTGCCCTGAGCAAAGTGCCGAAAACCTGTTCGGCAGTATGATTGAAAAAATGTAAAAATATAAACATCTAACCCTGGACATAATATGGACATTGTGGCCCCACTCTGCTTTATGATTTTCCGAGATTCTCTAAACAATACCACCCGAATGCGATGCTAAGATGGTCCCTTATGCAAGTTCACCACCGATCGCTTTTCCAGTACCGGTATTATCGGCACACTTTATCTGGATGCATGTACACCCTAGTGCTGAATCGGTCGACATCGGCAATCTTCGAGATTCGTATTGGCAACTTTTGAAACACAAACTATGAATCACTTAAGCATTGTTGTGTGACATCTGCCCCGTACACTTTACGTACTATAGAGCATCCAGCGTTAAGAAAAGACTACAGGCCTTTATGGGCTTTTACTTCTATTGGTGTTACCCACTTTAGTTCTACATGTATATAAAAATTATAATGAATTCCTATTAAAATATATAATTTTTCTTATGAAACAAGCATTGGTTGTGCCATACAATACTGAAGAAGACGTAAAATCATTTTGATATCTTTGAGTTTATTCTTTTAAATATCGTATATGCGGTTCAGTACACGGTACAGCCGGCCGTGCTTGTCGCATTGCGCGCCACATTTCAACGTGTAGTGAGGAAGTGTGTACAGTAGTCAACACGTGTAATAACTCAGCTTAACCACTGCGAATCATCATTGGTGAAGTCAGCGCGTCATGTTTCCCTTTTTGTGTGTGTCACTCATTACAGTGATTGCTTATGTAAGGGAGATATTTGGCAGAGTCAAGTGATCGTCTTCTTCGGGCGCATAGTGTTTTGTTATAAATACAGTATATTGTGTTTCATTTTTCGTGTATTGCATTGCTTTTGGTTGTTTGTATCGTGTATTGTTTTTGTCTGTTTAGTATTTTATATAATCAATCAGCGAGTAATACATTTAAATTATAGCTGAACATGTGAAAAGGAGTAGTGAAGTTGTCAGGAGAAAGGAACGGCAAATGGTGCTTAATTCATTTTCATATTTGAAAACAAAGCATCCAGGACGAAGTGTAAACTGGGTAGTAGATAAAGCCGCAAAGGTTTTAGGAATTTCGAGGTCTTCCGTCATCAAAATAAGGAAGGAAGCCAGCGAAGGGCCACTCCAGAGTACCAGCAAGAAGCGGGAAAGGAAAAAGTTAATTCGCAGTAATTCCAGACTCATTAAATATGATGATTTCGTCAGAAGTGGAATACGGCGCACTGTTCATGAATTCTATTTTAGAGATGAACCGCCAACTCTGAACAGAATCCTCACTTCCGTAAACAGCAACCCCAAACTATCTGATTTTAAGAAATCATACGAATAGGTCATTCAGCATTCTGTATTTTATGTTGCGGAAGAATATTTAAATTAACGTATTTTGTGATAAACATGAAGCCCTTGCATCTGTTGTCACGAGTAATTTTATCTGAAATGAGCTGAAGGATACATCACCGAGATAGATATATCTTGCCATCAGCTTCCTGTGTTGTAACCACATGGTATTTCGTCGCTGCCGAGACAAAACCTCCTATGTGAAATATTGTCGCTTAGAAGTTTGTCCGGTAAGGTTCTGTCATCTAAGGTGCAATACTGTGTGAATATTGTCAAGGCATTCTCGCTCTTCATAATGTATGTGCTGCGGGTCAGTATATCTCCAAAAAATATTATCACACAGGAGGTTTTATCCCGGGAACGACGATTTGCCTTAATAATGAAATATTTCTGGGGGCTAATACCCTCAGCACTGCGCTCCCATAAAGCAACAATGATCATGAAACTTTCTCAGATATAAGAAACAAGACAATCATTTCGGTTTCTGGACATGCATGTTATTGTTTTTGTTGTTGTTATTATTATTATTATTATTATTATTATTATTATTATTATTATTATTATTATTTAGTTCGCATCCCTGTATGTTCAAACTCTTACTCTATTTCGAATGATAGTCAGTGGGCTATTATCCTTAGAAACGTTATGACAAAACGAAATTTCATGACTGTAATTTCATTAATGACGGGAGTTAATCTGGCATTTATATTATTATTAGTCTTGCAACAGCTGTACCAAGCGATGCATAATTTTGTGTCATCACTGTATTTTACAAGCAGTGTCCGAGCCGCGGTGAGTGAGTGAGTGAGTATGGCAACAGTGGAAAGCAGCAGGTCCATAAGGACTGTAGTCTTTTCTTAACTCTGGATGCTCTATAGTACTGTTGTTGTTTATACAGCAAAGCCAAACTCTAGAATTCATGCTAGGAACAAGATTTGCACCGAGAAATGTTACATGATGTCATATAATGTGTATGTGACACAGTTGTTGGTTTAATATAATAACGGTTTAGAAACTTCATATCGATCATATTCTTTATTCAATTCAGATTTCATTTTCATTCAGTTGGCAGCACTACCAGGACAGCTCCCTCCTTACTCCTCAAACCCGTACACAAATGCATCCAGATAAAGTGTGCCGATAATACAGTCACTTGCTCTAATTATCGCAATGACGGGGCGTTAACACCAAGATCCATAAGTATGCCATAGCCGTCCTTTCGTGAGATACAGTTTATTAAAAAAAACGATTGATCGAGGATTTAGCGTTGATGGGACGGAAATTTCTGGACGGTTGATCCGGGAAATCGTTTCTTCAAGGAATGGATAATGCGGGGCTTTTACAACGTGATTTAATTACGATGCTCGCGAGACCACATAATTTGAACGTATATTACACGTTATAATTCTCATGTTAGGTCCGTATTGAAATGTACGTAAATACAAAGTATGTTACAAGTGTTATTATTTTTTATTGAATAGGTGGATATAAAAAATAACAACACTTGTAACATACTTTGTATTTTGAACGTATATTCCAAGAAAACGTATTTTCCAGGAACGGATAATCGAGGTTCCACTGTACATTTTATTCAGTCTGCCTGGAATTTCAGGTGACTGCAAAGATCCATAATATCATATTGTGCATTTCTTAAAGTTGATGCAATACATAATGGTTGGTGTTTCGAATGAGATAATCTTGAAGTTTCAAAGCTGAAAGAGAGCTAGAAGTAAAGATGACAATGAATATGTCGAGTCCTTTATCCCATGTAAGATCATGTTGCTGAAGATAATATCAAGATCTAATAAATATTGAGGTTAGTTTTAAACTGTTTACTGCGTATGCTATTGCAGTACTGAAGAAATTTCTTGTACTGAAGAGAGTATAAAATTTCTTATATTGGAAATTCTCCAATAATCAAATAGTAGATCTTTGTATCACTAAGGTACTGCACCCGCCCCTACCCTAATAAGGCACCGGCATTGGATCTACAGGGTCGCACATGGGTCAAAAGGTATATTAAAATAGGCGCTTATCTAACATTATCTTAAAGGCGTACAGGGTAGGATGACGGGCATACTTAACTATAATGAGAGCACATTCGGATTAAATTTTAGCTAACAAGACCGGTTTATTTAACCTTGATGGTGATGAGAATGATACATAAAGATACACTGATGAACTACATTAATATTTATAAGTGTTGTGAATTATTCAGTGGACGTTTGTCCATTATGCGTGATAGAAATGAGTGAGTATATCGCGACGCGATGTATCGTGACATGAAGCGAATGGAAAATTTTACCGTAACACTGAGGCTATATTATATCACTAACACATAAAACTAACATGCACGCGACAACATGTCTGAGCAATCACTACTCGAATGAAAACCTAGATTTCCCAATGAAATGATGTAAAAGAAAAATACACAAATATGAAACTACACCTGGGTTTCAACCGACCCTCACTAGTATAGACATTGCCAGGCCGATGGACAGAACCACCGCTGACCTTATTTACAATCAAACATGACGCATAGAACACACAAAAATCATACATGATACGCAGCAAATACATGAGGCACTTTAATCTTCCTTTTGGCAGTGTAGGCTTCCAGTGCCTACGTTGAGCATTGAACTGATAACCCCTTGCGATGAAGACATGGTCCTGTAATCCCTGTCTATATTATATTCAAACAATTAACAATGATTCACTGACAAACATTAGCATTATCGGCCGGGTCACTTGTTAATAAATACACCCCTCTGGCGTGTTGAATGAATCACATATTTAGCCGCTCAAAGAGGCCAACTTCCCTTTAACAGAAATGTCCCTTTCTCCTCAGCTACGGGACACCCTCACAAAAAAAAACACAACTGGGGCAAGGTCGGACGGCACGTCCGCCACCCCAAGGGTCAATAGCCCTACATAACAACCGTGACATTCCCTTTCAAAAGGAAACAAAACACTTCACAATGAAGTACATCCACAAAATAATCTAAGGGCTCATAACTCACGCAAATCACCTTGAATTCAACACACATTTTCTCATCAGTATCACGTCACTTTTACCACGCGACACCGGTATTACAATGCTAATATTTGCGTGACCACTATTATTATTATTATTATTATTATTATTATTATTATTATTATTATTATTATTATTATTATTATTATTATTATTATCATCATCATCTTTAGACTGTCACTCCCCATGACTCACCTGGTGCTTTGATCATACCTGGTTATCGTACAGATTCTACTTTGCACTCACAATTTAATTGCGCCCTCATCGGCAATTCATCCCTAATTAATAACTTCTAATTATTGATAGTTATACCCGGTCACTTTATCATCACACGGCAATGCATTAATTAATTAATTAATTTGATATTCACACGGATTAATATTTGACACACGCATTATAATCACATCCTGATAAATTTGATCAAATAATCCAACTTGAATATAAGACTCTC
Organism: Anabrus simplex; assembly: GCF_040414725.1. Taxonomy (NCBI): domain Eukaryota; kingdom Metazoa; phylum Arthropoda; class Insecta; order Orthoptera; family Tettigoniidae; genus Anabrus; species Anabrus simplex. The sequence continues at coordinate 136,596,655 of NC_090269.1, forward strand.
TATCTAAATATATCAGGGGTGGCCTTGGGTCATCAGTTCCGCCTGCGATTCTTGTAGCTTCGTGCCTTCACACAATATCGTACTTACCTTTTTTTTTTTTTTTTTTTTTTGCCTGTCATGCACTTATCAAATTAGAATAATTACACTCTAACTGCAATTCCCTAACTCATTACTACCGGTCTCTTGACGCAAATAATCAAACGAAAATCTCCCAAGATAAAATAACTGAATAAATCTCTACCACATGCAAAACTAAAGTGTTATATTCCCTAAATTATTTACAATCAATCACTCAGACGTCACCGACTCCCTAAACTAAGAATTAATAACTACGTGCCCATTTCGGCAGTTTGTATTCAACTGGACTACATCTTTAACCTTTTATAGTGTCAGCTTATGATAAACATTTCCCATCCCCACTAGGCATGCCAGATATTAAAATTAGTACTCATCTCTATCACGATGACGACATCTTTGTCAGGTCAGGAGATCCATCCTGGATTTACTGCTGCTCCATGGATACCACGGTAATCAGTTGCAGCTCCATCACCACTTTAGGCTTGAAGTTCATTGTCCTTGCTGATGAAACCACTGGAAGTACTCCTGTGCACAGACACATCACTATTTAAATTTACAATTCAATTAATCAGCGTTCAACATGAACGTTCGGGCACTACTTTGAATACTATCGCGTCACTCGCAGTTCCGTACGGAACTCCGTCTATCACAGCTACTTTAGCCTTTGTTGCTCATTGGCACTGCCATGCTACAGTAATAATAATAATAATAATAATAATGTTATTACGTTCCACGCTGTAAGTTCGCGATACAACACTGTTCATTAAATATTCACGTAGGTGTCACGAAAAATAACTCTGTTCGTTTTATTTAAGACGAATTATTTGACTTCACTTGAAAATTTAAGTTTAAGTCACTAGAACAAAGCACTAGTGCGAGCGTCACGGATATAGCTCCGCCCTCACCAAGCTGAAAATCCCGAATGACGCTCTTCCCTTACTGCAGTGGTTTTTACAAAGAAGCGATTTCCCCTTCTACAAATCTGTGTATTGCCTATCCACGGCAGCCTAGAGGTGCGATAGTGCAACGATCAAGTGACCAAAAATCATCTGATGTGACCGAGACATATCCGCCCAATTATCCTTCATTAGATTTCCTTTAATTAATTAAAATCCGTACAGCTTACCCCCCTCTGCTCTGGTGAACTTCCCTGTGAAGGGTGAAAGGTGACGATGACCAGATGGCCCTTGGTAACTTTCCACTCATAACTGAGGCCGTATTTTTTCTTGTATGAAAAGTTAGCATGTAATATGACATTAGAGACTCTAAATAGACGGCTCAATCACAGCTGTCTCTTTTAAAGCGAAGAACGACTCCAGAACTCAGATTTCAATAAATTTTATCTCGTAGAAAATTAAGTTGGCTAGTCCGAAATAAAGATGGCTCTGGTATTCCGCTTCGAAAAAATCTGTTTCCCCTCATTCTCTCAGTCGTGAGGAAGGGAAGTTTCTTCTCGAGTGGCGCCATGGGAAACCACTGATTGTCGCCCCTTTTGACTTTGGCTAGGCTTGGCTCCTGCCGCGTTCCCCCGTTACACAAAGGAAGTATCGCACACTGAGTTGCAAATAAAGAAATCATGTAATATAAATTCTAAAGACTCAATTTATATATCGTAATGATGCGGATATTAATTAATTTCGATGTCCCTTTTCTCAGATAGCATTGCGTCTGTAATTTGGAAGGTCAGTATTAGCCAAAGGTCCTTAGATCATGCCCCTGTCGGGTTCAGTACTTTGAAATTGGATTGGTGACCAAGGAACCCCTAGTTTAGTCTGCTAATGTACGCACTTACCTGTGAGACATCCTCACTTTCAACTTTTCCCGACTTCCCGGGTTCAACTCCCCCCCCCCCCCCCCCCCCCCCCGATTGATGACTCTTCCTTTTCTTCTGCTGATATTTTCGTTTTTTGAAGGATCTGACTTTTGCCTTCATTTTATTGTAGTTAAGGTGGCTGTTTTTTAATCTTGAAACAACAATTGCTACCAGCTTTTCTGTTAACCCTAGAACACAAAATCTCGTAATTTTGATGACGGCGATTTGGCAAATGTATTTGTACTGTCTTTGCGCGCCACATTGCTGGCCATTGTAGTACCTTCCTAACTCGTGATGAAAGTTGTCGTGATGAGTTCTGTTCTGTGATCTGCTCGTTCGCGAGTTTAAAAAAAAATCAATATTGATTCGTAAATTTTATGAGCTTTTGTTTTTATGTGGTGCAGTTACGGGAAGGTAAAGTATTCAGTATAGAATTATATGCAACTTACGTTTGTGACGTAAGTAAACAAGGCACGTATATAAACTCAACGAGTGAAAATACTAGTCTTTTTCCCAATTGTTTTAGGTGAATATCCTAGAAGGAAACAATCCGGAGTTTGGTGCAAAAATTGCACTAATGCTTCAAGATACTGAGGGGGGAAGTGATGATAATAAATAGTGCTGACGAAAAGAGGACTATATAAAGTTGACATTATTGTACCAATTGAAATTGACGACTAGTGCATAGAGCAGTCGAATGAACACAACAATACAAAATCCTCCAATGATCCAGAAGCCAGTGAAGATGAGTGTATTCCTTTCGAGAATTCCAAAATATTATTATCCAGCTGATTGAAGTACTTACAAGACTGCTGATGGAGAAAAGAATTCGAATCTCGAGCTTGCAGTCTGATTGTATACAATTATCTTCGTATTGGTCTGAACTAATGCAGTTACAATTACAATAAATAGAAATAAGAATTCTACCTAATCAATACATATTTATTGGTATTTAAATATGTATTGATTAGGTGGAATCCTTAAAATTATACAGGGAGCTTTAGGAGTTAAAAAGTAAACCCTTTAAAGTGGAAGTTGGATCCAGCGACACAAAGAGGACTATTTCCCGGCATATGTCCTTCTGAAAAGAGGCGAATGACAATGTCACATTACAGTCGGTGTTCACGGGTGTACTGCAAAGAGCACAGTGGCAAATAAGTGTGGAAATTGCTCCTGATGAGTGAAAGAGTTATGTGCAATGTTTTTGTGGACCCTCACAAACATAAGGAGGTCCCAGGGCTAACACGCTACTATGAGAGGTGAATAACGTCATGTTGCAGTTAGTCTCAGAAGGTGGCCAATTGCAAATATGACGACTATCAGTGGCTAGATTATTCCCGATTGAGGAAAAAGCTGCTGTGTGTGATATTTTTTAACGCACGCGCGCGCGTGTTGTTTTTTTTAAATTTTTTTGCTGCTGCAAAATAATAAATGGAAAGTGCAGTCATATTACAAGGTTTTGTGTTTATGTACTCTTAATGTAGGTTTTGTGTTCAAGGGTTAAATATTGATATTTTTCTGTTTGTTCTAAGGATAGAGTCTGACCACAAAAACATGTAAAATCAGAACCCCACAGAGGTTAGTCTAGACACATACTAGTATTACATATTTTCAACAATGTGTATTTTGTGCTTGTAAGCTCTGGTAGCATGTTCATTGTAAGGGAGGTACTGTCTTTATTTATTTACTTTTTATTTTATGAAATACTTCCTCTCGTGCAGAGGCTGCCTTGCGACAAAGTATACTTTTACATTTATTTCTAGAAGAGAAATAGATGTACTGTACTTGAGAAATGTTGAATGTAACCTAATTGTAACTGTGATTTCTTAGAATTCTCAGTGAACCCCATTATAGCGAGAATTCATAACAGTAAAAAATTCACTTGCTGTAGCAGATTTTATAGAAATTGGGAAAAACACAGACACATTAAAATTTAAATTCTTGCATTTCGTATCAAACACCATATACATACTTCACTTACTGAAGGTCATTTTCAACCTCAAGGAAACCCCTGTTTTTCTGCCCCCAGAATGCTTTCCTGGATTTGTTAATATTTTTGAGAGCAGCTTTTTGTTTTCATTAGTAGTTTACATTAAACTTCATTTCATTAAATTCTTGACCTGAGGCATGATCACCATTCTTTTCCATAACTCGCCCATAAGCGAAGTCATTCTGGAAAGTAAATTATTTATTGTAATACACTGGACTTTATCTTATACCTTGCGTCTTGCACATTCCATATACTGACATTTATCTTATACCTTGCGCCTCGCACATTCCATATACTGACATTGCAGCCAGCTCAACAGTGTTGCATTCTGTTTAGCTCATTAGGCCAGGGAATACCCTAGGATCCAGAATTACCTCCTCGACTTTCACCAAGTAGAGCCTCTGTGGCTCAGGCAACAGTACGTTAACCTCTCACTGCTGGATTCTGTGGTTCCAGTCCTGGTCACTCCACGTGAGATTTGTGCTGGACAAAGTGGAGGCAGGACAGGATTTTTTCCGGGTACTCCGGTTTTCCCTGTCATCTTTTATTCCAGCAGCATTCTTCACTATCATTTCATTTCATCTATCAGTCATTAATCATTGCCCCAGAGGAGCGTGACAGGCTTCGGAAGCTGGCACAATTCCTATCCTCACCGCTAGATGGGGGTTTCATTCATTCCATTTGTGACACGGTCAAATTACTCAAAACAGGCTGTGGATTTTCATTTTTCAGTTTCACCAAACAAGGAATAACTAAGATAGGGGAAGGATTACAGGAGACACTTAGTTTTGTGCTGCATGCCACAGGTTATACGTTATTGTATTCATGCTGACACATAAAGATAAACTGATGCGAGATATAATTGGGGATTATTTTTCTTGTAAGATTCAGGAAATTTTGAAATTATCTGTCTGGAACAATACAAATTCTACAATGATATCATCTTAACTTGTCAGTCATGTATACAACTATTGCACGAGTGTGCATCAACAGGCTAATCGCAATATGTCATCCAAGATGAAGAAGGGACAAGTGTCGGGCGGAGCTCAATTGGTGGGACTTGAATTGTATAAAAGGTTAAGAGACTTCTTGCGTAATTACCTCATCAATTTACTTAAGGTAAGTAATCATTTTAGTATAGCCTGATTTTTAGTTATCATTTATCTTTTTATTTTGAGGTTTCCAATTTCCTTGTTGATTTGCCTAAAAAACATTTAAGTATTTAAGCAAATAGTAGTTATTCGACTCAGGAGCGACGTTATTATTTTTCTAAACTGAATATTTTTAATAATGAATTTTATCAAAATTATTTGTAATTAACAATTTTATGCATGCAGGATTATCAGCCTGTGTATATATACCGTACTGTAAAAGGCTAAAGCTTCATATAATAATGTTTACTGTACTTCTACAGAGCTAGCAGGATGATTTTAACAATTTTTATGTCGTATGCAAGCTCTTGCTAAATGGATTCCAAAATGTCTTGAAAGTGGCAGTATTCTCAGGAAAAACTAAACTCCTTAACTGTTAAAGATACTGAGTTGAGGCCTTTTATATTAGATTCCCTCATTGTAGAAAACTAGATATGTTTCGTGTCAAAATTTACATTTTGTAACTTTACCGCATACAGTAGCATAGAGAGAGTGGGATCACTTCACCTATTTCTGTGGTTAATGCTTTAACTTCCTTCCAAGTCTTCCGTGCTTCAAGAGCCTCCTCCTCTACAGTCCTCTTCCAGGTCTTCCTAGGACGACCTCTCCTCCGTGCCCCTTGCGGATTCCATTCCAATGCTGTGCGTTCTATAGATCCCGCTGGCTTCCTCAAAGTATGACCTATCCATTTCCATTTCCTCCTCTTGATTTCCACTGCGACTGGAACTTTGTTTTGTTATCCTCCATAGCTCGTCATTGGATATAATTTCAGGCCATCTGATGTTTATGATGCACCGTAAGCAACGGTTTATACATGTCTGCAAGAGATTAGTGATAGTTCATACCTTCCAAGTTTCACAGGCATATAGAAGGACTGATTTAACATTTGTATCAAACATTTTTATTTTCGTTTTCCTTGAAATGTTGTTATTCTTCCATACTGTATACAGCTGCATGAAGGCTCCATTTGCTTTCCTTATTCTGGCTCTCACATCCTCTTCCGTCCCTCCTTCTCCTGTCACTACACTTCCCAAGTAGGTAAATGTTTTAACCTCTTCAATCTCTTCTCCTGCCACAAACAGTCTTTCATCAATTTTAGCATTTACTCTCGTTTCCTTGGTCTTAACAACATTTATATTGAGTCCTGCAGCCTCTGCTTCCTTCTGTAATCCTTCTAACTTGTTTCATATCACTTCTTGAAGACAAAAGACAAATATCATCTGCAAATTCTAAATCTTCCAGTCTTTCCCCCATTCCCCATTGTATTCCTCTTTTCCTTCCACCCAACATATTTCTCATAACATTATCGAGCACCACTAAGAAGATTGTTGGTGAAAGAACGCATCCCTGGCGAACTCCACTTGAGACATTCACATAATCTGAGAGTTTTCCCTCATGTACAACTTTACATCCATACCCTTTATACATTTCTTTCATGAGATTCAAGATCTTATCCGATACTTGATATTTCACCAAGGTCTTCCACGGTCCTATTTACTGAATCAAACGCTCTTTTGAAGTCTATGAATGTCAAGTACAATGTGGCCTGCCATTCATTACTTTGCTTTAGAATTATTCTTAACGTATTTATTAGATCAACGCAGCTGTGTTGTCTACGGAAACCAGCTTGTTCTTTTCAAAGACATTGCTCAATTGAGTCCTTTACTCTGTTTAGAATTATTCTAGAGAGAATTTTACTTGGTATGCTCAGTAGTGTTATTCCTCTCCAGTTCTTACACGCTGTGGTGTCACCTTTCTTGGGGAGTTTCACGATCAAGCCTTCTATCCAATCAGCTGGAATTCTCTCTTCTTTCCATATTTTCCCCAGTAATGGTAGCAGCAAATTAATGGTGGCCTCTTCATCCACTTTTAGTATTTCTGGATCTATATTATCTATATCTGCTGCATTACCATTCTTTAATTGTTTCAATGCTAACCTAACTTCATGCCTTGTTGGGGGATCTAGCTTTATTCTTGAGTCTTCACTATCTAAGCCTTTATTTACTTGAATTTCCTGCTCATTTCCGTCATCCTTGTTTAAAATTTCTGAAAAATACTCTTGCCATCTTCTCAATTGTTCTTCTTGTGATAATAGCATATTTCCTTGCTTATCCCTCACTGGTTTACTCTTCCTATAACCTCCTCTTCACAATTTCCTTGTAATAGTATAGAGTTGTTTCATATAACCCTTCTTCTCAGCTTCCTCTGCAATTTGTGCTTGCTGGTCAATCCATCTTCTTTTATCGCTTCTCACACTCCTTTTAACCATTTTGTCAATTTCCAAATATTTCCTTTGGGCTTCTGACTTCTGCTGTCTTGTTCTGCTTTGGTTTACTATAGCTTTTGCCTCTTTTCGTTTTTCAGTTAAGTCCCATGTTTCTTCAGACATCCAGTCTTTCTGTTGATAGCTCCTATAACCAATTACTTTTTCACACGTTTGTATGTAAGTGTTCTTAACATTTTCCCAAGTTCTTTCCACACTCAACTCTTCCTCTTTTTCGAGATTTGAAAGGACTTCAAACCGATTTTTCAACTCCAGACTAAAGTCCTTCCTCCTCTTTCCACCGTTTAACCTTTGTATGTTGAACCTCTTTTTTCTTCTTCGATGCAGCCTTTATTTTCAATTTAAACTCAGCCACTACAAGATGGTGATCACTACCAACATCAGCTCCTCTTCTATTCCTCACATCTGTCAATGATCTAAATTTCTTGCTAATAGCTACATGGTCGATCTGATTTTCTATTTTGTGATCTGGTGATACCCACGTAAACTTATGACACCTTTTGTGGGGAAAGATTGTCCCTCCAATCACGATTTCCTGGCTGGCACACAAATTTACAAATCTTTCTCCATTATCATTCATTTCATCTAATCCATGTTTCCCTATCACATGCTCTAGTCCCTCATTATTTGATCCAATTTTCGGATTCATATCACCCATAATAATAGCAATATCTCTTTATATTCTTTATAGTTTCATTCAACTGATGATAAAATTGATCCTTCATGTTGGCATCAGATACTTCTGTTGGTGCGTAACAAACTACTATTGTTACATTTTGAATTTTACCTTGAAATCTAGCTTTCATCATTCTGTCTGAGATGGGACTCCATTCAATTAAACTGTTCTTGGATCTCCTATTTAGCAATATACCCACTCCATTTCTCCGTTCAGCATCCTCCCCAGACTCTCCAGAATAAATAAATATATTCCCATTTTGCGTCATGATCTCTCCAAAATCGCACCTCCTCACTTCACTTAAACCAAGAATTTCCAAGCCATAATTTTGCATGTCTTTTTCAACCTGTTTTAGTTTACCTTCTTCTGTCAAAGTTCTAATATTACAACAACCAATTCTCATTTTCCGTTTTGGGCCAAAGTTCATCGAGGTATCCATTCGGTTTCGTTTCACTTCAGTTTCTTTAATAATTGGATTTAAGATGTGCGAGTTATTAGCCCACAGCACCCGAGCTTGGTGGTGGGGCTGCCACCTGAGCCTCCAAGCCTGCCGTTTTCTGTAGGGGTTGTCTCCCTTAGCCTTTGAAGATCCCTCTTCATCACAAGGCAGTGGTTTCCCCCATTTCAACCCCAAGGGAAAAGGATTGCCTCGTCTGCCAGATTTGCCGTTCCAAAGGTCTCCTCCTCCAGCGCATCTGCCATTGAGGACTTCACCAGAGCCCCGTTAGTCGTCACTTTTCAGGGTTCTTGAAGGGCCTTCACAGCTACCGTAGCGGTCCTAGGGCACACACAGTCCCCGTTGTACATCACCCCTATCGGCAATCCCCTACTTCATGCCGTTGCCCACCTCCCACGACGTGGACGAGGTGTTGGACTTACGGGAGGCATTGCACTCTACAACGAAAGATATTACGAAAAAGAATTTACATTTGCGAGCAATTTTTTTTTACAAACACACAGCCTTTCTTATACAGCACCCTGGTTCCAGTAAATTCCTAACCATTGTAATATACTGTATACATATGAACACATTCCAAGAGGTTAAATTAAGTTTGAAACTGAAAAAAATAAAAGTATTGTAGAAAATTTTTGAGATATTCAGTTCACTGCACAAACTTCTGCTCCAGTTCCACTTCTATTCCCGCTGCATAGATATCATGATTGTATACACACTGTGTTACTGTGGTTTCATTCTTGGGTCTCACCCTTACCCAAAGCTAGTTGTTTAACTTTATCCTATTCCTCATCCTTATGGTCTATGACAGCCATCTCATTCACGTAAGTTCCGTCTTTGCCGTTAATCACCAATTTATCAGCCTTAAGAGGCGACCGGAGTCAGTTCTAGATCCACCTTTTATTTCAAAATATCGCCACTAGTCTCGTTGCTGTCGACAGTTAACTCCATTGATAGTTGCATCACGGGTGCATAGATGTCAGTAAGAAAGGCCAAGGCCAAGCGAGCGATTCCCCTCTCACCCTCCAGCATCACATAGTCTGTCACCAGGAAGTTGTGATACAGTACTTGCACGGAGCTGATGGTGTTGACATTTGTACGGAATGCAAAACATTCCAGGAAATTGAGCATGGGTTAGGGCTGAGCCAAACAGTCAAAATAAGGTACTGTTTCCGACAAAAATAAATGAAATGGCGTATAGCTTTTAGTGCCGGGAGTGTCCGAAGACAAGTTTGGCTCGCCAGATGCATATCTTTTGATTTGACTCCCGTAGGCGACCTGCGCGTCGTGATGAGGATGAAATGATGGAGACGACATATACACCCAGCCCCCATGCCAGAGAAATTAACCAATTATGGTAAAAATTCCTGACCCTGCCGGGAATCGAACCCGGGACCCCTGTGACCAAAAGGCCAACACGCCGGACACTGTTTCCGATGTTGAAATGAAGTAGTGCATCAACCCCGTCCCCGCCTCACATCTTTCCCTGTACCGGCCAGTCGGTGATACATAATATAATTCTATCCAGTTAAAATACAAACTGATATAACAGAAGTTAATTCATTTACGCATTTTTTTGTCACACAATGATACTTTGGACATACGATAAAGACTGTAACGTGACCAAGAACGGAATTTTTCAACAACCCTGAGTAAAAAAAAACCTTACTAATTTATAACAGTTTTTCCCCCTTGGAAACAAACAGTTCTGAAATATATAAACAATATATAAAACATCCCATTGCATATTGTGTTAAAATTTGAATTTGATCAAATAACTTGTTTTCGGAGATGCAGAGGTGCCAGAATGTTGTCCCGCAAGAGTTCTTTCTTTCCAATACCACCGCACTGAGCCCGTTGTGAGAGTCTCTTTGTCTTTACAAAGACGGATTTGAAGTCGTATGTATTCATATAAGTTTTAAATAATAAATGTTACAGCATCTAAATATCCATTAGTTCTGTATTTCATGACTTGAGTGGAGTGTAATTAGAGTAACTACTAAGCTCAAAAAAATACCACTTCATTCTCACTCTCGGTGACGTCAGGTGCTTTAGCCTATAGAAACGCTGCTCACGGGAATGACCTATTTGACCTGTGAGTTATTCTAGTTAAGTTGAAAAACACCATTTTCAAGAAATACAAGGATTGTAAACGACGGTTTTGTATACCTACCCGTTATGAAACTCTGAAACGGTGCTGGTTAAGAACGCAACAGCTGAAGGGCACAGCAACTTCCCTCTGTAGGTGGGGGTAGTAGTAAAACACCCCCAGTATTCCCTGCCTGTGGTAAGAGGCGACTAAAGCGGGCTGCATGGGCTCTGAACTTAGGAGTCTGGGTTGGCGACTACGGAGCCCTTAGCTGAGTCCTAGCTTTATTTCCACTTACTTGTGCCGGGCTCCTCACTTTCATATACCCTTCTTCTTCAAGTGGCATCTCTTTTGTTTTTTTGTTTTTTTGTTTTTTTGCTAGTTGCTTTACGTCGCACCGACACAGGTCTTATGGCGATGATGGGACAGGAAAGGGCTAGGAGTGGGAAGGAAGCGGCCGTGGCCTTAACTGAGTCGATTATTTCAGAAAGTGCCAAAAAATGGAAAAATGAGTTAATTACAGAATATGTTACTAAAAGGGTATACGCACATTTTGGTGCTGAAACCAGTCAAGAAACGTAGTCCTATAATGGTCAGGCATCACGTTGAATTTCGTATTTAGTTCAGAAACCATTTAGTGACACCGCTTGGTTGGTTTCTGCAGTAAACTGCTGGTACCTTTCTGGTTGGCGCTACTGTTCTGAATCCAGAATAACCAGTTGTTCATCTGTTTTTGTTGTCGTTGTGTTTCTGGAATCGCATGTTCCTAGTTTTGTGAACAACTGATTCCAAAAGTGTTTCTTTTGTTTAGTGCAGTGTTCTTTATATTCTTAGTGATATGTCTGAAAATTCAGAAGCGGGTTCGAATCCCACTGTCGACAGCCCTGAAGATGGTTTTCCGTGGTTTCCCATTTCACACCAGGCAAATGCTGGGGCTGTAAATTAAGGCCACGGACGCTTCCTTCCAACTTCTAGGCCTTTCCTATCCCGCCGTTGCCATAAGACCTATCTGTCTCGGTGCGACGTAAAGCCACTAGCAAAAAAAAAAAAAAAAATCAGAAGACGAACCTGTATCTAAAAAGGTGTCATCTCATTTGCGATCAGTCCCATTTGCGATCAATCTTATCAGTGACATACAAACAGGTTGCTGTGGGGGAATTCCCTACTGAAGGACTGGTAAAGGAAGACATCCCTCAGTAACTGTCAAAACTACATACTAGAATTCTTGCGAATCATATGTTGAAACGCATTAAATTACTTACATTTACCGTTTGAGACTGATGCATTAATATCGGGATTGGCAGAGAATAAAAAAACTCAAATGAACCTTTTATTTAGAGTTACCAGATGGTTGTGGGTGTAAAGGCGGTTAAATTAGTTTTAAGAAGTAAGACAAATGATGGGCGTATTAAAACCGTTGGATTATACGTACACTTTCCAATTTCAAAACAAAAGGTTTGCTGTAATACTTTGCTTCTTCGATAGTGCTACCCTTTTTGAAGCAATTGTAGGTCATCTCAGACTTAGACTTAACAGTTTCTTATACAATAGGGGACACTATTAAATTACTGCTTAAATAATGCTCAAACTGTTCAAACATTCATAGTGACACTTAAGTAAACAGCTGCTCAAAATAGAATTAGCCTACTTTCATCTATCTGTATGTCTGTCTAGCCCCAGATCTCATTTCTTGATACTGGTTCGGGTTGAGGTGAGATTAATTTATACGGGATGTTTCTACGGCCGGATGCCCTTCCTGGCCTCAGTCGAGGACCTAATGAATATGAAATGTGTTATGGTGAATGAAATTGGTTAACGGGTGGGAGGACACACCTCTGGCCTATGAATAGGAACTGTACCGGCATTTGCCTGGAAGTGAAAATATTAAACCCCAGAACACCGTTCTGAGAACTATTGACGGTGGGGTTCAAACCTACGCGTTCCTCGAATGCTTGGCGCCATAGCCATAGCGCGTTAAAACGCACAGCCACTCAGACTACTTTCACCTATATAAATAAAATGATAAGTTAATTTGTGTCTGTACGTTAGGATTAGATGTACAAGATTCCAGAACATTATGTTAAGAAAATGTTTAGATTAAAATAAGTTGAAGAAATGATAATTCTATAATGATAGCACGAAAAGATGAGATTGCATTAGGGAAATAGTGGGTTCGAATCCCACTGTCAGAAGCTCTGAAAATGATCTTCCATGGTTTCCTATTTTCACAACAAGCAAAGGCTGGGGCTGTACCTTAAGGCCACAGCCGCTTCCTTCCCACACCCTTTCCTATCCCATTGTCGCCATAAGACCTATCTGTATCGGTGCGATGTAAAGGCAGCGATATAAAAACTCATGTCACCAAACATTCCTGACTTTTCCGTAAATGTATGTAAGCGTATCCATAATATAAAGTACAAGGCTTGCCTTTCTTCGTCTGTGACCTGCATGTCGTAAGTAAATACGCAGATAACAACATAACAATAAAAGCTACATCAACGATGGATGTCTACAGCTGGAATAATTCCAGTATGTTAAAAACTATAGACTAATATTCTTTCTTAATCTGCTTACCCTCCAGGGTTGGCTTTTCCCTCGGACTCAGCGAGGGATCCCACCTCTACCGCCTCAAGGGCAGTGTCCTGGAGCGTAAGACATTGGGTCGGGGGATACAACTGGGGAGGATGACCAGTATCTTGCACAGGTGGCCTCACCTGCTACGGTGCACAGGGGCCTTGGTGGGGGATGGGATGATTGGAAGGGATAGACAAGGAAGAGGGAAGGAAGCGGCCGTGGCCTTAAATTAGGTACCATCCCGGCATGTGCCTGGAGAAGTGGGAAACCACCGAAAACCACTTCCAGGATGGCTGAGGTGGGAATCGAACCCACCTGTACTCAGTTGACCTCCCGAGGCTGAGTGGACCCCGATCCAGGCCCTGGTACCACTTTTCAAATTTCGTGGCAGAGCCGGGAATCGAACCCGGGCCTCCGGGGGTTGGCAGCTAATCACAACAGACTAATATTACCTCGAGAAACCTTCAAGGGAGAGGTTGTGTGGACTAAGCCCTAATTAGAAGTCTCCCTGCTGCATGGACGTTGGAAAACCCTGATGGGCTGCTGATAATTTTACAGTGGTCGCAAATGGGACACGAACTGGTCTTTCTTCACATTCTTGTTTTCCACTCTAATGGAAGTGATCGCAAATGGGACAACTTTTTCTGTGATCGCAAATGGGACACAGCTTCTAGAAAGGAAACGAGGAATGGTAGACAAACAAACTCTCACGTGTAATATTATTCGGAATGCTAGGGTAAAAGGAGAAGATTATATTTCTTGCTCAGACAAGGAAGTACCTGGTCTGAGCCCTACATTATTCTTTGTTATTGTTTGCTTTAGGTGCCCATCAATATCAAGAAGTACTACCTCTGCGGTTCTGGAAATTGTCAATCAAACTTTAACAGCCTTTGAAAATAGGAAAATGGTTTCTCTGGTTTTATGTGATTTGAGTAAAGCATTTGACTGTATAGATCATGACATTTTGTTGGGAAAACTTCAGTATTATGGCATAAATAGTCCCACTTTGGATGTAATTAAGATGTATTGAAGTAACAAATGCCAGTTTGTTGCAATTAGAAATAGACATTCCACATTGAAAGATGTTATTACAGGCTTTCCACAAGGATCTGTACCTGGCCCATTTCTCTTTAATGTTGCTGTTAATGACCTACAACAAAATGTTACGTCACAATCAGTTGTATCACATGCAGATGACACAACACTAATCAACATGCATCAGGACGTATTAAATCTGCAAGAGATGTCACATGAAGCTCTTAGCACTGCAGTGAAATGGTTTTCATCTAATAAACTACTCTGCAACGAGAATAAAACCCAACATATTATGTTAGGATTTTTGTCCAATAATATAGAAATTCAGTCAGTCAAGCTACTAGGTATTCACATTGATACCAAGTTAAGCTGGGAAGTACATGTCAATCATGTCTGTAAAAAGGTATCACGGGTCTCATATCTTATGTGGAAATTGAGGGAATTAGTAACAGCAGACTATTTGAGAATGGCATATTTTGGACTTTTCCAGTCCCATATTTCATATGGGCTGCTATTGTGGGGACATTCATGTTATGTCCATAATGTATTGCTAATTCAGAAGAAGCTTGTTCGTGTAATGTGTCAAGCTGGTTCTTCTGAACACTGTCGTCCCCTTTTTATCAGGCTTAAAATATTAACAGTTATAAATCTGTATATTTTTATCTCATTATTGTATGTTAAAAATCATCTGAATGAATTTACCATCAGGGAAAACATCCCTCAACACAATACTCGTAATAAGGGTAATATTGATGTCCCAAGACATAGACTTGTGAAAACAAGTAACTCACATAAAGTAAATAGTATAATATTTTTTAATAAAATACCATTCTCTGTACAGGATGTGTCCATCAATAATTTTAAAAGAAAACTGTATAACTGGATGTTGGAAAATCCATTTTATGACGTAAAGGAATTCTTAGAAATGAAATATTCTTATTCTTACATGAACTAAATGCCTTAAAACCTTACCTGATGGAATATGAACACTTTTATGATAGCATTTTACAATGGCCTACTACAGAGACAAAATGTGCTGTGGAGTTTGTTTATGGGGATTGATTACCTCCTGTCATGATGAGCAGACATTGCTGATTTCATCCTTTTGTATCAACAATACAGTCTAAACCTATTAAAATATGCTTTTTTAAACAAATATGGGGTTTATGACAAAATCCCTTCAAAATTCAACAATTATCCCATAAAAATATGTTTGCAACACTCGTTTATTTCAGAAACCAGTTAAGTGAAAACTTTTTCTGTTTTTTTTTTTACAGCAAAGTTAATAAGCACAAAATATTTTTCCTTAGATAGAAATTATTAAGAGATTTAATACTTTCAAGCTAAAATATTAAAACCCCTACCATAACATTTTGTCTGATGCTAGACGGTTTTTTCACTTTCCCAAAAATGACAGACTTGGCACTTGACTGGTTTCTGATATAATCGATTCAATTAAGGTACAGCATCAGCATTTGCCTGGTGTGAAAATGGGAAACCACGGAAAACCATTTTCAGGGCTGCCGACAATGGGGTGGTGGTGATTATTGTTTTAAGGGGAAGTACAACTAGGCAACCATCCTCCATTAACACTAATCAGAGAGAAAAAATGAAAGGATCAGACACTTCGAAAAATGAAGATATTGGTCAAAGGAAGACAAGGGCCATGAAGGGCGTGAAAATGAAAGACTCCCTAGCCCTCGCAAACCTACTAGCGTCGGGGTCAGAAGAGAACAAGAGTAGACCAAGGGACGTCGGATAGGATAGATGAACGTGAGGAGCCCGGCACAAGTAAGTGGAAGCAATGCCAGGACTCAGCTAAGGGCCCTGTGGTCGCCAGCCCACGCTCCAAAGTACAGAGCCCCTGGGCCCCCTATTAGTCGCCTCTTATGACAGGCAGGGGATACCGTGGGTGTTATTGTACCATCTCCACCCACAGGGGGGCGACAGTGGGGTTCGAACCTAGTATCTCCCGAATACTTTATACTGAATGTAGGATGCTAAAAGGTTTGTTTCTTCCACCTATTCAATACATATAAATTTTATAAATTAGGAATTTATTATTGATTCCACTTGAGACATGTTTCGCCCTTCATTGAGGGCATCATCAGTCAAAATATCACCTCAAGGTAAAAAATCAGGTAACTGGTTAGTAGTTGACATGTACAAATTAATACATATTATTAACACACATACAAAAATTAAGTATGGGAAATAGTTGTACAAAAGTGATGGTTGAACATACAGGTTTATAGAAGAAAAGTCAGCACCAATGCCTAAAATTAACATAGTAGAGTTCGGCAGTGGTGCTCTGGAGAAACAGTTGACGCAATCAAGGAAAAAAGTTTAAAAATATTTACATTATAACAATTAAGGGAGAAAAGGTGTAGTGTTCAGCGTCAATGTTTGTAACCAAAAATTAATGTCAAAGGTTGGTAACTATACAGTATTTACATTGTTCAGTTGAACAGTTGAGATAAAGTTTTAAAAATATTTACATTATAACATTCAGCATAAATGTTTGTAATAAAAACTAATGTCAATGGTTGGTAACTATATAGTAATAACATTATCTAATTGAATAGTTGAGAATTTACAATTATATACATAATTACAACAAGAGCAGCTGGTGCGCAAGGATAAAAAATTTTAGTACCAAGTGCGTCCTGATGTTTTAGAGGTTGGACGAAGGAATTAGCATTGACATTTCAGAAATATGTAGAGCAGTTTATTTTAGTTAAAATCACCGGGGGTAGGGAAATATTTCATAGCCAAATGAGGTTTTATAGGCATCAAGCTGAAAGTTTTCCAGTTGCAGCGCCGAGATCGGTACGGAGACTGGTCAGTGTGGATGGAGATTCATGGGTATTCCGTGCGTTTGAACGGCAACAATGGTGACAGTCACTGCAACTGGAAAACTTTCAGCTTGATGCCTATAAAACCTCATTTGGCTATGAAATATTTCCCTACCCCCGGTGATTTTAACTAAAATAAACTGTTCTACATATTTCTGAAATGTCAATGCTAATTCCTTCTTCCAACCTCTAAAACATCAGGACGCACTTGGTACTAAAATTTTTTATCCTTGCGCACCAGCTGCTCTTGTTGTAATTATGTATATAATTGTAAATTCTCAACTATTCAATTAGATAATGTTATTACTATATAGTTACCAACCATTGACATTAGTTTTTATTACAAACATTTACGCTGAATGTTATAATGTAAATATTTTTTAAAACTTTATCTCAACTGTTCAATTGAACAAAGTAAATACTGTATAGTTACCAAAACTTTTTTCCTTGATTGCGTCAACTGTTTCTCCAGAGCACCACTGCCGAACTCTACTATGTTAATTTTAGGCATTTGTGCTGACTTTTCTTCTATAAACCTATATGTTCAACCATCACTTTTGTACAACTATTTCCCATACTTAATTTTTGTATGTGTGTTAATAATATGTATTAATTTGTACATGTCAACTACTAACCAGTTACCTGATTTTTTACCTTGAGGTGATATTTTGACTGATGATGCCCTCAATGAAGGGCGAAACATGTCTCAAGTGGAATCAATAATAAATTCCTAATTTATAAAATTTATATGTATTGAATAGGTGGAAAAAACAAACCTTTTAGCATCCTACATTCAGTATCTTCAATACGGATAACAATGATTTTTATCACTTACTTTATACTGGCCGCACTTAAGTGACTGCAGCTATTGAGCTCGGTTCATCTCCTTTCAGAAGATTGGCTACCGTCATAGAGATTCTTGCTTTGGGTGTAGGTCAGAAGAGGAACAGTTGAACCAAGTTTTCAAATTATCAATCGAAGGAATGCGCCTTCTTCCTGGTCTTTTTTGCCTTGTATCTTCCCTTGAATAAGCAGCTGCAGTAGACGATATTCTCTTCTCTCATCTATCCTATCCGACCACATTTGATCAACTCTTGTTCTTTTCTGACCCTGACGGTATTATGTAAGGAGGCCTATGGAGTCTTTCATTTCCACGCCCTTCGTGGCCCTTGTCTTTCCTTGGCCGATACCTTCATTTTTCGAAGTGTCGGATCCCTTCCATTTTTTCTCTCTGGTTAGAGTTATATAGCGGATGGTTGCCTAGTTGTACTTCCTCTTAAAACAATAATCGCGATGTAAAGCCCCTAGCAAAAAACCAAACAATAATCACCACCACCAGCGCACTGCAACTGAACAACGGATATATTCTTGTAATTGTTTCATTCAACAACGGTTGTGTTCCCGAAATGGTTGCATTCTATCTGTCCCAGCTGTAATGGGTATTACAAACAGTGACACATGCACGGAGCCTCAAGGAGGGTTGTAATGCAGAAACAGGGGAGGTCAGCCTGCTAGCCTCGTATCGAGAGCAAGGGAAGCAGTACAGCGGTGAGTTTCCGTGCACACTAGTAACAAATGTAGATTTAAACCCATATCCAGAGGCGATTCTAGTCCTGGCGGGGGGGGGGCTCAGTTTTAGTGAAATAATAATTTTAAAATTCCTTGATTAATAAAGAAATTGATACGTATTAGAAATAAACATGTTAAAGGTTGTGCTAATGTTGCCCATTGTATTTTCATAAACATGGTTACTTTTCTTTTAAATTCCGTTACCAAGACTTTCAATTCCAAACAGCCCCCCCGCCCCCCATTTTAACTACCTTTTTTGCTAGTTGCTTTACGTCGTACCAACACAGATAGGTCTTACGGCGACGATGGGACAGGGAAGGGCTAGGAGTGGGAAGGAAGCGGCCGTGGCCTTAATTAAGGTACAGGCCCAGCATTTGCCTGCTATGAAAATAGGAAACCACGTAAAACCATCTTCAGGGCTGCCGACAGTGGGATTCGAACCCACTATCTCCCGGATGCAAGATCACAGCCGCGCGTCTCTATCTACCAACTCGCCCAATGTTAACATTTTAAAAAAAAAGTTTAATGTCTTATTACAAATCAAGTATTTTGCCATTCCATTGCACTCGGTAAAAAGATACGACATAATAAAACTCGACAAAATATAATGTGCTATTGAAAGGTCATACCACAAGTAGCGAGTAACAAAGTATTGTTAGCGTGTCCACTGCTGCTTGTTATGAAGCAAGGGTGAGGAAGCGACTGATAAGCAGCTAAAGATCTCGCTCACCACATCCCTGCATGGGTAAGAGCTAATCTGTCATTATCCCTCTTCAAGGACAAGGCTTTGTGACGCTGCGGCATCTGACGGAAACTGGCTGAACTACCAGCACTAGAATTCGGCCGACACTCGTAAGTCAATAAGCAGAGCTTTATTAAAATCTTGATTAAATATATAAAGAATCCCTAATTTTGAAGAATGTTAAAGTAGCCCCTTAGAGAAAAAAATAAACTTCCCTATGGTATAGTTTGCTTCTAATTTGAACACCATCTTGACTTAAAACAAGTTTAGGAAAACCGCGGTTCAGAGCTCAATTTCATATGGAGATTTGTTATTTTAACCACCATTTTATAACTATATTTGCATTTCTTTTTTTAATGCTTTAACACTAATGAAGAGTGTATCACAGACTATCGTGCACTATAAAAACAAAATAATTTTACCTTGTTCCGTTTCCTTATAAAAACTCATACAAACTTTTGACCCATGTTACAACAACTACTGAGCTGGTGGCCGGCCGTTCCAGCTCCGGCCGCCTCTTAATAATGTGCTTGACATGAAAATGAACATCACATACAGAACTTCGCTGTGCGATTTCTGTCCTTCCGGGAATAGCATTTGGCCACTTCGATGTGAAAAATCAGGGGTCGTCGTGCATTCGCGGCTTAACAATAACCACTGTCAGCTACTACAGTAACCGTGCTGCTTCCCTTCAGTCTTCGCATGTGTGCAAAAACTCGTTCACCTTCAACGTCCGTGTCTTTATTATATATCGCTAGCCATGGCAGCAGGTTGTACAGTACCTCTGTGTAACATCACTGGTTCTCGGAAAATAGCGGAGAGAATGGCATTCTACTAGCCTCTACAAAAACATTTCTCAAATCCACAGAATGGCATTAAAACATTACTCTCTTGACTATAACGTACTTCCGAGCCCCAACTGTGCAGGAAATATAATTCAAATTATAATAGCAAGGATACGACTCTTGGAATATTTAGAAAGGCCACGTCTTCTCATTGGCAGAGTTATAAACCGTATACCTGATGCGCAGTAAAAGGAACAGTTTTTATAGCCGGTAGGGATATTTTCGTGATGGATTGTCTTAGTGTAGAGACATATTGAAACTGGTAATTTTCAACGAGTTCTAATCGGTATTATGATGCCAATTTTAAGTGTGTAAATGAAGAATACCATGTTGTTGTTTGAGTCATCAGTCCATAGACTGGTTTGATGCAGCTCTCCATGCCACCCCACCCTACACGTAACGCTGCAACAACAATACACCACAAATACTGGCACAGTCAACCTCCAAACTCTCAGAAAACGTATTCCTTAATACCAATTTTATATTCTTGTCGAGCTGAATACCAGACCTGGGAAGATTACAAGATTATTTTGTGCATCTACAGAATGGTGGTGTTAATGAAGCTATGTAATATAGAGAGAGGCTTTCAAAAGGTGGTTAAATGAAGAAGTTATATCATGTTCAAGATCATGCTTTCACGTCTCTGCACAGTATTTAAAATACAATTTACCGTTGGTCTTTATAGCTATTGTTGAGAGTGAAGGAGAATTTCCTGTTGTGTATGTTTATCAGGAACTCAAGGGAGACTTCATTAGTTAGTCGGAACATAGAAGAAATGATGAACTCTTCTCAGAAGAACTCTTAAGGTTTCACCTTACTTTCTCCTGCCTGCTGGCTCTTCAGAAGTGTGTGCACGTGCGTTTTGTATTCAGGAATCATTCAAGGCGAATATTTTCGCACTGCAAGATGTGTGGTTAAGGTTATTTTTAATATGTATAACTTTTGCTTTATCAACGTTTCATTTGTTTCTATATTCGTCCCTGTTTTTATCTCCTCGTAAGATGTGTATTGTTTAATGTAACACCTTGTGTAAAAAAAATTGGGTTAAATGAAGTTATATCATGTTCAAGATCATGCTTTCACGTCTCTGCACAATATTTAAAATGCAGTTTACCGTTGGTCTTTATAGCTATTGTTGAGAGTGAAGGAGAATTTCCTGTTGTGTATGTTTATCAGGAACTCAAGGGAGACTTCATTAGTTAGTCGGAACATAGAAAAAATGATGAACTCTTCTCAGAAGAACTCTTAAGGTTTCACTTTACTTTTTCCTGCCTGCTGGCTCTTCAGAAATGTGTGCGCGTGCGTTTTGTATTCAAGAATCATTCAAGGCGAATATTTTCGCACTGCAAGATGTGTGGTTAAGGTTATTTTTAATATTTATAACTTTTGCTTTCTCAACGATTCATTTGTTTCTACATTCGTCCCTGTTTTTATCTCCTCGTAAGATGTGAATTGTTTAATGTAACGCCTTGTGTAATATAAATGTCTACATGCTAGCCTATTTCCCACATTTTGGCTGAAGATGACGCCAAACAGCGTCGAAACTAGTTCCAAGTGTAAATATATGTTGTAAATAAACTATAACATTTTTGTATTGAAAAGGTGGATCCCTTTTAAGTTTCCTATCTTCCACCCTATCATGTGCTAAGCTTTTCATTTCTACGTAACTATTGCATCTTACATCTGCTCTAATCTGCTTGTCTTATTCATACCTTGGTCTACCCCTACCATTCTTATCCCCTACACTTCCTTCAAAAACCAACTGAACAAGTCTTGTGTGTCTTAAGATGTGTCCTATCATTCTATTTCCTCTTGTCAAATTTAGCCAAATCGATCTCCTCTCACCAATTCGATTCAGTATCTCTTCATTAGTGATTCGATCTATCCATCTCACTTTCAGCATTCTTCTGTAACACCACATTTCAAAAGCTATTCTCTTTTTTTCTGAGCTAGTTATCGTCCATGTCTCACCACACAATGCCACGCTCCGCACGAAAGTCTTCAAAAACATCTTTCTAATTCCTATATCAATGTTTGAAGTGAGCAAATTTCTTTTCTTAAGAAAGCTCTTCCGTGCTTGTGCTAGTCTGCATTTTATGTCTTCCTTACTTCTGCCATCGTTAGTTATTTTACTACCCAAGTAACAATATTCATCTACTTCCTTTAAGGCTTCATTTCCTAATCTAATATTTCCTGCATCACCTGCCTTCATTCGACGGCACTCCACTACTTTTGTTTTGGACTTATTTATTTTCATCTTGTACTTCTTACCCAAGACTTCATCCATACCATTCAGCAACTTCTCGAGATCTTCTGCAGTCTCAGATAAAATAATATCATTGGTAAATCTCAAGGTTTTGATTTTCTCTCCTTGGACTGTGATTCCCTTTCCAAATTCCTCTTTGATTTCCTTTACTGCCTGTTCTATGTAAACACTGAAAAGGAGGGGGGACAAACTGCAGCCTTGCCTCACTCCTTTCTGGATTGCTGCTTCTTTTTCAAAGCCCTCGATTCTTATCACTGCAGACTGATTTTTATACAGATTGTAGATAATTCTTTGTTCTCGGTATCTGATCCCAATCATTTTCAGAATCTTAAATAGCTTGGTCCAATCAACATCATCAAATGACTTTTGTAGATCTACGAATGCCATGTACATGGCTTGTCCTTCTTGATTTGATCCTCTAAGATCAGACGTAAAGTCAGGATTGCTTCACGTGTTCCTACATTTTTTTGAAGCCAAACTGATCATCTCCCAACTCAGCTTCAACTTGTTTTTCCATTCTTCTGTAAATAATGCGTGTTAAAATTTTGCAGGCATGAGATACTAAACTAATGGTGCGGTAGTTTTCACATCTGTCAGCACCGGCTTTCTTGGGAATAGGTATAACAATGATTCTGGCTAAAATCGGATGGGACTCCTCCTGTCTCATACATCTTACACACTAATGCCCGAGTGCACCAACCTCGGTAAAGAGAATACCGCGGTAAACTTCACAATTTTACCAGGGTAAAGTCGTATTTCTGTTGCACCAAGCTCGGTTTCGAGTTTACCGACATTTTACCGCGGTATAATGTTTACCGCACGTGAACGAGCGGTTAACTAAGAAAACCGCGGTAAAGTTTATTTGTGCTCTGTAGTTAAAGATTCCAAGATGGAGCTTAACAACTATAGGTTATATCTCCAGTATCTTAATCAGTTTGAAAGAAATGAAGGGAGAATTATAGAAGAGAGACGCGATTTATTTGAAGAATTAAGCGATGTTTCGTTCCAGAGAAGATTTAAATGGTGAACAATTGGAATGACCGACAGGGAGAAACTGTCCTATGTCGCCTAGAAATCGTCTTTTAATAGCGCTGCGGTTCTCTGCAACTGGAACATTTCATGGAGTGATCGGTGATGTCTGTGATGTTGACAGAACAACTGTATGCCGCATAATACACAAGGTTTCTGATCTACTTGCGTCGTTATCGCCACAGTTCATTCAACTTTCACTTACGCAGCGAGAACAAAGAGAGGTTATGGAAGGGTTTCATACAATAGCTGGGTTCCTTGGTGTATTGCGTGCGCTGGACTGCACTCATGTGCGAATACAGTCTCCCGGAGGTGAAAATGGGGAGGTATTTAGAAATAGGAAAGGTTATTTCTCGCTAAACATGCAAACTGTGAGCGATTCGAACCTCACGATACGAGATATTGTAGCAAGAAGGCCAGGGTCGACTCATGTTAGCACAATATTTCACAATTCTCGGCTGAGAGCGCTTCTCGAGACGAGACAAATAGCTAATGGCTATATTTTGGGTGATGGAGGTTACCCATGTAAATCCTTCCTCCTTACACCTGTTCAGAATCCCACCTCCCCAGCAGAACAACGATATAACAGAGCCCATATTGCCACAAGGAATGTTGTCGAGAGACAATATTGTGTGTGGAAAAGGAGGTCCCCTTCCATGTCTTTAGGACTTCGATGTAACATTCAAAACATGTCGAACATTATTTTCCATTTTAAGGAGTCGATAACTTTGCTTGCGCTGTCACAAAATGTAAACACGAGGGACAAGTGACTGTCGAAACGATCACTGCCGGCTGGATAAACTAAAGACAAGTGACTATCGAAATGATCACTGCTTCCTGAATACTACTTCGAATTTCTTCCGAGGGGAATAATAGCGAGAAAATCAAGCGTCTAGAAACCGCGGTAACGAAACCGGGCGATAGTAATGGTGCACTGCTTTTACGACAATACCACGGTAAAAGTTTTACCACGGTTTCGTAAAGGCTGATAATTACCGAGCTTGGTGCACTCGGGCATAAATGGAATAACCTTGCCATGCTGGTTTTCCTAAGGCAGTCAGTAACTCAGAGGGAATGTCATCAATTCCAGGTGCCTTGTTCCTATTTAGGTCACTCACAGCTCTGTCAAACTCTGACCTCAAAATTGGGTCTCCCATTTCATCAGCATCAACAGCCTCTTCATGTTCCAGAACCAAATTATCTACATCTTTACCTTGATACAACTGTCGGATATGTTCCTGCTTTGTCTTCTTTCCCTAGAAGTGGCCTTCCATCTGAGCTCTTAATATTCATACACCTAGATTTCCTTTCTCCAAAGGTTTCCTTGATTTTCTGTATGCAGTATCTACCTTTCCCAGGACCATACAACCTTCGACATCCTTGCACTTCTCCTTCAGCCATTCTTCCTTAGCTACCTTGCACTTTCTATCCACTTGATTCTTTAATCTCCTGTATTCTTTTCTGCCCTCTTCATTTCTAGCGTTCTTGTATTTTCATCGTTCATCAATCAGGTCTAGTATCTCCTGAGTTATCCACTGATTCTTAGTTGATCTTTTCTTCCTTCCTAACATTTCTTCAGCAGCCCTACTGACTTCATTTTTCATGATTATCCACTCTTCCTCTATTGTGTTTCCTTCAGCCTTTTCATTTAGCCCTTGTGCAACATGTTCCTTGAAACAAATCCCTCACACTCTTTTCTTTCAACTTGTCTAGATCCCATCTCCTGGCATTCCTTCCTTTCTTCAACTTCAATTTCAGATGGCATTTCATGACCAACAGGTTGTGGTCAGAGTCCACGTCTGCTCCTGGGAAAGTATTGCAATCCAACACCTGGTTTCTGAATCTCTGCCTAATCATAATGAAGTCTGTTTGATACCTTCCAGTGTCTCCAGGTCTCGTCCACGTATACAGCCATCGTTTGTAGTGTTTGAACCAAGTATTGGCAAGGACTAAATTATGATCAGTGCAGAATTCAACCAGCCGACTTCCTCTTTCGTTCCTTTGTCTCAATCCAAATTCTCCTACTCTATTACCTTCTCTTCCTTGGCCTACGACTGCATTCCAGTCTCCCATCACAATTAGATTCTCATCACCTTTTACATATTGTATTAAATCTTCTATCTCTTCATATATTCTTTCGATTTCCTCATCCACTGAACTAGTAGGCGTATAGACCTGCACTATTGTGATGGGCGTTGGTTTGGTGTCTATCTTGACGACAATAATTCTTTCACTATGCTGGTCGTAGTAGCTCACCCGCTGCCCTATTTTCTTATTATTAAACCAACTCCTGCATTTCCCCTGTTTGATTTTGTGTTGATAATTCGGTAGTCGCCTGACCAAAAATCCTGTTCTTCCTGCCAGCGTACTTCACTTATACCAACTACATCTAAGTTCAGTCTATCCATCTCCTTCTTCAGATTCTCTGACCTACCACAATGATTCAAACTTCTAACATTCCACGCTGTGACTCGCAGAATGTCAGTATCCATCTTCCTGATGATCGTCCCCTCTCGTGTAGTCCCCACCTGGAGATCCGAATGGGGGACTAGTTTACCTCTGGAATATTTTACCCGGGAGAAAGCCATCATCAGTACATCATTCATACAGAGAGAGCTGCATGTCCTCGGGAGGTAGTTACGGCTGTAGTTTCCCGTTGCTTTCAGCCGTGTAGCAGTATCAACACAGCTAAGCCATGTTGAGTATTATTACAAGGCCGTATCAGTCAGTCATCTAGACAGCCGCCCTTGCAACTACCGAAAGGCTGCTACCCCCCTTTCGATGAACCATTCCTTAGTCTGGTCTCTCAACAGATACCTATCCGATATGGTTGCACCTGCGGCTGGGCTATCTGCTTCATTGGGACACGCAAGCCTCCCCACCGCGGCAAGGTCACATGGTTCGCAGAGGAGGAAGAATACCATATAATCCCGAATACCACCCTCCACCCCCCCACCAATTAAGACCTGCACCGTAAATTTGAGACGGAAAAATACGAAAAAATAAAAAAAATCAAATAACTTGTATACCTATTTAATTTTCTTCAAATATACCACAAATATAAATTCAAACAGCTTACAATTAATAAAATCTTCACAAAAATCGTAAATAAAATCGGTCCAATACTCAGATCATTCACAATTCACTGTCGTCATCTGAAGTTTCACCATAGGAACTTTCGTCGCTGGCATCTTTCCACAAATAGTCATCCTAACTACTGTCCACTGAATTTGAAATTCCACATTTCTTAAAGCTTTTGGACACTAGATCGTTGGGAATGCGCGCTCATGCGGTCTTGATCCAGCTGCATATTAGTTCCACTTCAGGCCTCTTCACTCTCGTCCGGTTGGTGTTTACGCGTGATCACCGTCAGATATCCATTCAGTGTACAACTGTTTCATTGCAGTTTTGAAAGGCCGGTTCATGCACACATCCAACGGCTGTAGAATAGAGCCGAGTCTTCCGGGAATTATCGCAAGATCAGTTTTCCCTTTCCTAATCATATCTTTTATGGCGTTGATTGTATGTCCTCGGTAACTGTCGCAACGCAAGCATGTTTCGTTTTTGTAACAAAACTCCCTGGTGACGTTGCGAAACGCACTTCACCCAGTCCTCAACTAACGCACTGTCCATCCACCCGGACTCGTGTTCTAACAATAACACCGGACGGCAAGTTTGCTTTCGGAAGTGTTTTCCTTTTCAGAACCACACATGGAGGGAATTTGGTTCCATCCGCTAATAAGCACATTACTGTGCATCGTCGCTTTTCGTTACCACCTGTTCTGATGGTTACACTTTTAGAACCCTTCGTATCCACTGTATTTTCCAATGACATTTCAAAATAGACAGTTGTCTGGTCAGCATTCCCAATTTGCGACAGCAAATAAGAATTTTGCTTCCTCAAATGAATAATGTGATGGTGAAAGGCCGTTCATTTTTCTTGATACACCCCAGCGAGACGTTGTGAAATAGACGTATGTCTCTGAATGCACAATCCCTTTCTCCGGTAAAGGTTTTGGCTCCATCCGTGGCTTGTAGTAAAACCCTGTGTTGTGAGTTCTTTTGAAGTTTCTAGTGCTTTCAGTTGACACATTTCACTAGAAACACCCTATCCTAACTCACGTTTTTCTGTCACAATTTTGTGGAGTCGTTCTTCAATTTCCGGAAACACTGCACTCCGCTCGCGGAATGCTGTGCGATCGCCGTTACTCTTTAGAAGTTTTTCCTTCTTCCCCAATCATGAATACACGATTCATCAATAACGTACTTTCTGCCATATATTTCAGCTTCGCTTACAACTTTCAGTTTCTCACCCACAGTAAATGACCGCAGACGCCGTTTTAAATCCATCGCTTACTATCGGGACAGCACTTTCACAGGGCAGATACGGAACTCGAATGTGAGCGCAGTAGACTTCCGTAACCAACAGTCTCGTCTCTCGCACAGTACGATATCTCACAAGATTAACTATTCGTGCATCCAGCATGCCAGCAAGACTTGTGAAACAAATGACGATCGAGCATCCGCAACAGCGGCTTTCATGCTTACCGCATATTTACCTATATTCTTTGATTTACTGTATTTCATTACCTGACATTTTGCGTTTGCATGCCACTGTAACCGTATTGAGAAAAAATCGATCTTGTTTTCTAGAACGAAACTAAAACACAATAAGACCTGAATGCCCATTTACATGTAGTATGAGTACGGTAACCATCTTCAAATATATTTCAATACTTCATGTAAACGTATTAAATATTTACGAGAATGAATGGCTTGTATATGACCCGCACCCAAGATTTAGAACCAATATTTTGCGGGAAAATTGCGGGCGGTATTCAGGATTATATGGTAATTGTGAAGCCACAAGAAAATATGGCATAACTAAAGTCGAAGTTCGGCATTAGCGTGAAGAGACAGATAGCCTAAAAATGCATGCTGAACAGTACTGAACAAAAAAATGCACTCAGTGGCCCACAACAGGGACGCTTTAAAGAAGTTGAAGATGAAATTGTAAGATATGTGCACGAAAAAACACAGGGCTGGAATGGCATTACCATGGCGCACAAAATTCGTTGATCTTTAACGTCTGCACCTTTATTAATCCCATGACGCCGACCTCCATAAGTTGTGTAGATCTCCTTTTCTTCATATGCTGCAGATGCGTGGTGTAGACCTTATAGGCCTAACTTCATTTTGTTCTAACTTGTAAAGTTTTAAGGTTGTTGAAATGGTATGTCTTTGAAGGTGAAGATCTCTGCCTTTTATGTATGAATCATGCTAAATCAGTATTTCTTTTTCCTTTATAAAGAGTTTGAAATAATCTGATCTCTTTCCACTAGGCCTGTGTTACCTGTGCGCATTACACTACCTGTGAATAGTACGATAATATGTGGAACACCGCAAGTCTGCGCTACTTTTGTTTAGTACCGCAACATTACACATAGCATGATTCTACTTTCCTAGCGATACATACCATTGTGAGGGGCCGATGACCTGGATTTTGAACCAATTTTGACTATGGGCTCCGTGCGTTAGAAGGAGAAATGCACTGCCACGCTGCGAGTGGCGAAAATGGTAAGTTATTGCGTTATACCGCGAATGCACAAACATCAGCTGTCATCTCACCACGTGTTGCCATGGCAGACTTGATAATAACAGTGGGATTTGAGAGTATTTTATCTGACAGTAATCGGCCCAATTCTTCGAAGAAAGGCCGCCTACTTGCAGAAAGTGGACAAGTCATAAATTTACTAGAAAAACAGTTTGCAGGTAATACCAACAGTGTAATAACTGCTGATGTGATAAGAGAGACATCGGTTCGTCAGAAACCTTACCTTGTCACGATAAGAGGTAACGTACCTAATCATCATTTATGTACCAGTTGAAGTGATAACGGGATTAATGATCATGTACACATAAGCAATGTTGACTTTAGAAAATTATGTTAGGCTTACTTCTAATAGGATATCATGTTCTCATAGGTTAGTGCTACTAGAGAGACAATTAACTGTTCCTGTGAATGCCCTGCTGGACCGTCAGAGAAGTGCAAGCATATTTCGGCTGTTATTCATGCAGTGAACTCGGAAAATGTAACTTCGTGAACCGATCAACCATGTGAATGGTCTCGACCTCGTATCTCAAACGCGGGGAAAGAGAAATATAGTGAGGGAAAGAGGTTAGAAGAACTTTTTCCCACAAAAAGGCAGAGGCTTGATGTTAACGCAGCTGAAATTCCTGATTTTAAAACCCCATGTATACTTTTCAAAGTCTTAAATGAGGAGAAAAAATCAGAATCAGTAAAAGTTGTTAATGAATTGCTAGGATATTTAATAGCAGATGTCACAGTTACTGTTCAGAATAATGCATGTAAACATGTAATGAAACAGGAGACTACATCTATAATTAATGTGTGTAGTGTCAACAATTCTGCACTAACAAATAATTTTTATAACAATCATGTTGTAATTAATAAGACTCAAGCAACTGAAATTTGTGTAAAAACCTTACATCAATCGAAGTCTGACCTCTGGTTTTCAGAAAGAAAGAAAAGGATATCTGCAAGTAGGGCACATTCAGTTAAAAGTAGGAGGAAAGATCGCATGAAACTGGTAAATACACTTTTTAATCCTAAATGTCTTTATGGTAGGGGCCTTAGAAATGTCACATTTGGAAATAAATTAGAAAAATCTGCTCTTGCCAAATACACAAATTTATATGACAGAACAGTTGTTGAATGTGGTCTTGTAATTCATCTCACCCATCCTTGGTTATGTGCTAGTCCTGATGGTATAGTTGAAGCCAGAAAGGGTACTAGAAATTAAATGCCCTATTTCATGCAATGATAAACCAATTGTAGGTGATAATGATGAGATCAATGTATCCTATATTATAAGAAATTCAGAAAGAAATTTGGAACTGAAACAAAATCATACATATTTTACTCAATGTCAGCTGTTGATGTACTGTTGTGGGCTTGATGTTTGTGACTTTTTCATTTATACAGAGAACCATAGTTCCATTCTTTTAGAAATTCAAAGAAGATATGTTCTTGAAGGGCTGTATTGAAAAGTTGCAACAGTTTTATTTTACACATTATTTAAAGGAACTATCATTCAAATTTAATAATGAGCGTCAGAAATCAAGGGAGGTTGTACATTTGTCATAACACAACACATATGCACAATGTCATCAACACAACATAACAGTTCACTTGGAATTTTTTGAAGTATGTTATATACTTTCACTCTCTGAATGCAGCGTTCAACATGGATTCGCACACTAGCAATATTGTGTCATCTACTTCTTCAGGTGTCAAGTGACCTTCATGCATGAAGGGAGGCATGACTAAAATTGCATTGCTGTCCTCCCAATACAGTTTTTATGCCAGGGAAACCTTTATGAGCCATGATTTGATCTCCTGGTTCTATCAATTTCAAAATTCCACAGTCATTTGTGATAAAACTCACTAGCTCTACCACCATAACATTTGGAAATAAATGTCACCATACCACAAGGTGCAATTGCAATAAGGACCTTTGCAGTATATGTAGATTTATAATTAGAGTACATATACACACGCTGGCTGATTTCAGGAGGCTGTTCTGTTTTAATTTCAGTGCAGTCTATAATAGCTCTACAATTTGGATAGTTACCTTTAAAAACAGAAGGCAATGTGGCATTAACCGTACTATGGTGAATATTGAAAATAACAGCAAGGGCAGCAAATGGCAAGGCTAACTTCATTTTCATTAAGAATACCAAGAGTCTATTTTCTTTACTAATTTTGCGTGTAGTAGTGTCTGGCAGTATGTTTAAAAATACATTAAAAATTTCTTTGTTTACACCAGTGAGAACATTTAATTGTGATTCATCAAAAACTGAACTATAACCAAAAAATCCTATTTCTTCATATGGGGAGTCAGGCCCAGACAGTTTACTAACACGTCTAGGTTTAGCATGCAATGTGTGAATGGCTGATATACTTGCTTGTGTGCTGACACTATTCCCATCCAAAATACAACTGAATTAAAAATTACTTTCCACACCACTAATTCTATTTGTCTGAGTTTGTGCATCAGCTTTAATAGTCACTAGAACAGGCTCACTATCTTGCAGATCTGATATATGAGATGTTGAAATGACTAAATTTCTATTTACACTTTTCTCCTTCAGTCTTACAAATCTGTTGAGAGAGCTTGTTCCTGTTGATTTTCTTCTATAACATTCTGGAAAGATACTTGGTACATATGCTGGACTAGAAGGATGTTGAGATTTACTCCCTCCTATGAAGTGTTTGCTGCAGATTCTAGATGATTTTGAAGGTGTACACAAAGTACCATCTGCCCTATAAAATGAATTGTGTACATGTGGTGATAAAGTTTGAGCAATCTGTAGGCCTAAATGGAATTATTATTCTGAACACATATTGAAAAATTTAAGTTTTATCTGTATTACACTTATTTGAATTATTGTTGTAATGAATTCAAATTATTTTGTGACTATCTGGTTTCATAATATTACTTCGATAGGACTTCTTAAAATACTGTAATGCTTCTTTATTTAATGTTTATATATAATTACACATTTGTAAAATAGTTATGTAGGCTATTAAGATAGTGTTCCTATTTCTTGTCATGTAGGCCTATTTCTGTAAATATATTTATCCACTGACTTAGGAAAACTACAAAATTTCACACTTTGCTCAGTATTAAGGTATTTATTATCCTGGCTTTAATTAAGACTATTGTGTAATATATCTCTACAATTATGATGTGTCTGCTTTAAAAATAAGGCGTATGGAGCTTACTTTTCAAGTATAGCATTACTGTAATTATTTGGTTGTAGCTCTTAACCTTTTTGTAAAATTTGTGGTTAATATAGGTTTTGTACAGTATAATTTAGTCATTAAAATATGTAAATCCCCAATTACTGACTTCTTGCGATTTACTGCTAAGATCCACTGTCTTTTCAAATCTATTTTGTGAGGTCGTGATGGAAAACTATAAAATTTCACACTTTGTTCTGTATTGCAGTATCTATTATTACAGCCAACAACACAGCACATAGTATTTCCGGAACGTTTTGACATTTTAAAAATAGTAATGCCAAGATTACACTATAAAATAATTGAATAAATACATGTAAACACACATACTCCAACTTCTTACCATCAGCTATTTATAAACATCAACCTCTGAGTAGTTCTCATAATATCCACCCGCGGCATCTCAGTGCTATACGCACGGAGCCTATAAGCATAATCGATTCAGCATCGTGCTATAGAAGCAGTCCCGTTCTTCCGACTGGAAGAACAAAGAGTGTGGCTACTTGGAATGTGAGAGGACTTTTAGCTTCAGGAAGACTTTTCCTGATAATACAAGAGCTGGAAAGGTATAATATAGGAGTGGCTGGGTTAAGTGAAACTCACTGGAAAAACAATGGCCATTTTAGAAGTGTTAATCATTGGGTCTACTTTTCTGGAAATGATGAAAAAAGAATAACGGGGTTGCAAAAGTGATCAGCGGCAAACTGAATGACCTAGTGAAAGGATATAAACCTCTTAATGATCGCATTATAACACTAAGTCTCAAATGCAAGCGACTTTCAATCAACATCAATCAGGTTTATGCCCCAACAGCGGGTGCGTCTGATGAAAAGATCGACCGCTTCTATGGAGATCTTGATGCTACTGTTTCAGCTTTTCCAAGCAGAGAACTAACCTTTGTTATGGGAGACTTCAATGCCAAAATTCGTTCAACACAACATGATGAGCATGTCAGAACATCGGTAGGAAGATACGGAATTGGAGAAAGAAATGAACGGGGAAACAGGCTTCTTGAGTTTGCAATTCAAAACAGGTTCACTATAACACAGTCTTCAAGCATCACATCCAGCACATGTACACATGGACTTCACTTGGTGGTCTATATACAAATCAGATTGACTACATGTTGATCAGTTCAAGGTGGAGGTCTTCTGTAATGGACACCAAAACCTGTCCAGGTGCAGTATGTGGCAGTGATCATCAGCTTCTTAGAACAGAAATAAGAATAAAACTCCAAACACTAGTTAAAAGATCACACAGGATAGCACAAGTAGTTAATGTCGTCATTCAAGGAATCATTGGTGTGAAGAGCCTCCATATTACAGGATCAAGTAACAACTGCAGAAGGGCTGTGGAATGTGACTAAAAACTGGATAGAGTCCTTTTTGAATGAATCCAGAGTACCAAATACTAGAAGGCAACAGTGGATCTCTGACTTAACCCTTCAGCTTGTAGAAGAAAGAAGGTGCCTAAAATAATCTGGCATTAACACTAAAGAAAAAAAGAGAGCAAAAGTTTGATCTTGATCGAAAGATTTAATCTTCTTGTAGAAGAGATAAGAATAATTTCCTTAGTAACATTTGTTCCGAGATTGAAGACCATGCAAATCAAAACCACACCAATGATCTTTTTGACAAAATTGGAATAATCACTCGAGAATTCAAGCCATATTCCTGGATTGTACAGAGCCCACAGAGTGATGATGTGGATATAGAGAATGTTCTAAAAACATGGAGATTTTACTGACAGGATATGTACAGTGAACAATGCAATGCACAAGACCAAGTGAAGATAGACAGTCAGATCCTGAACCTAACATCCTCTGAGATGAAGTAGAAATGGCTTTGAAAATGCTGAGAACTGGAAAAACGTGTGGACCAGATGGAATAAGTGCAGAAGTCTTCAAAACTACAGACGATGCTGGAATTGAAATGCTGTTGAAAATCTGCTAATCTATATGGAATTCTAGAAGCTGGCCCGAGGAATGGGTACAGTCTATCTTTGTCCCACTCCACAAGAAAGGATCGAGGAAAAAAGTGGAAATTATCGCTTAATTCCTTTGATTTCACATGCCAGTAAAGTTATGCTTCATATCCTGCATAAGAGACTCCAGGCATTCTAGAATATCAAATTCCTGAAGTCCAGACTGGATTCATGAAAGGAAAAGGCACTCGAGAACAGATTTTAAGCCTAAGACAAATCACAGAAAAGGCTAGAGAATTCAATGTTCCGGTATACCTGTGCTTTATTGACTACCAAAAAACCTTCGATACCGTCAAATGGAACCATCTTTGGAAAGTCAGACTCGTTGGCTGAACGGTCAGCGTACTGGCCTTCGGTTCAGAGGGTCACGGGTTCGATTCCCGGCCGGGTCTGGGATTTTAAACTTAATTGGTTAAGTCCAATGGTACGGGGGCTGGGTGTATGTGTTGTCTTCGTCATTTTATCATCACGACACGCAGGTCGCCTACGGCCGTCAGATAGAAAGACCTGCAATTGGCGAGCCGAACCCGTCCTGGGGTATCCCTGCACTAAAAGCCATACGCCATTTCACATTCATATCTTTGAAAAATTTTAAATGACATGGGTTTGCCACTCTATTTGATTGATCTCCTCAAGTCCTTGTATAAGGAAAATACATCCACTGTGAAGACTCAAAACAAACAGTCACAACAGTTTCGTACGAGGGCTGGAGTCCGTCAGGGATGTATCCTCTCACCGTTACTTTTCAATCTCTATGGTGAATGTGCAGTGAGAACTGCATTAGATGACTGGGACAAAGGATTTTCCATTGGGGGGATGGAAGATCAACATTTTGCTGATGACACCACCTTGATAGAATCATCTGAAGAGGAGTTGACAGAGTTGATGAAGAGAGTGGAGGAAGCAAATCTTGAAATTGGATTACGCCTAAATTGACAGAAAACCAAAGTCATGATTATTGATCGTAAGAACATCAGTCCACATATCAAACAGATTGGAGGTTGTGAAGTTGTACATCAGTATGTATATCTAGGCTCCTTAATATCCAATTCTGGTGGTTCCAAAGATGAAATAAAGAGAAGAATTGAAATAGCAAAGGTAACAATGATCCATCCGCAGAAGATCTGGTAAGATAATAACTTCACCATCAATACAAAAAAGAAGCTTGTTCAATCTCTAGTCTTCTCAGTCTTCTTGTATGGCGCAGAGACCTGGACCATCCTCAAACGTGATCATGAACGGATAGAAAGCTTTGAAATGTGGTGCTGAGGAAGATATTGAGGATTCCTCGTACAGCTCATTGCATGAACACACCAATCCTGAACCAACTTCAGATAAAAGTTTGTCTATCGTGTAAGGTCTCCCAGCGGATCGTACGTTACTTTGGACATATAATGCGCCGAGATAGTAGTCTTCAAAAGTTGATTGTTGAGGGCAAAGTTCAGGAAACTAGACAACGAGGACGAGAACCAACATGATGGATTGACATGGTGAACGGCTCCCTACAGAGTTCTCTCAGAGCAACCATATTGAAAGCTTTAGATAGGGAAGAATGGCGGAGTATGGTTCATCGGCTAGATGGCTGAATATTATGATAGTCACGATGCCTCAGTCATGAGGTAAAACGAAGAAAAAGAAATGGTAATGTATATAGACAAACGGATTGCACCATAAAATGCCTCTTTTAGTGGTCTAAATGGTTGATCCTATGACATTTTC
Organism: Anabrus simplex; assembly: GCF_040414725.1. NCBI lineage: Eukaryota > Metazoa > Arthropoda > Insecta > Orthoptera > Tettigoniidae > Anabrus > Anabrus simplex. The sequence goes on from NC_090269.1 coordinate 136,632,634, forward strand.
TTGTATCTCCTCTCTTTATGGGTTAGATTGAGTTAGAACATTGAAGAGAGAGAAATTTGGGTAAGGTTTTCACACACTGCTTTACGTTTCGGATAATTACGTGATAGAGACATAGAATTTGGCTCACATATGGCTGTTGGCAGGGCCAATGTTCGTGCCCAATTTGATGATTCTGTATTTCCTATAAGTGTATCAAACTATGAATTATATATGCAAAACCTGCATATTTTACGTACAATCGACAAATAGTCCGAATCTAACACATAAGCGATAGAGATACGACTAAACGCCATAGGACCAAAGTTGATCACACCAAATTGAACTGACATTGTTCCATCCGTTTTGTGATACGACTTACCATTTAGCCACGAAATACACTGAAACGAAGGTCTGCAGCGTCGTTTAAATTGCCTCCATATTTCAATATTTTCCGGGGTTAAAAAGTGAAAAATTTATACATCTTGGAATTCTTCCGTCGGTTACAAGCTAAATCCTATAATTTTGCCAAATTTCAACTTTCTGGCTCGTCTGGCAGGTTGTGCTGCCATCTTGATTTTACGGAGGGGATAAAAATGAGGACTTTCAGGAAACGAAAGCTAAAATATATGCAGGATCATTATTACACCTGAAACGCCAAAAAAAAAAAAAAGGCATTGTACAGACACACGGTCATTACAATTTTATTTATATACGAGGGTTGGGGCAAAAGTCATGGCAATTGTTTCTTTTCTTGCAGATATCAGTCCGGTTGGAAAATGTGACATCTACAGACGAAAGGACAAGGTGTTAACTACATATGTGGACAATGAATAGCACTGAAATATCATAACACACTAATTTATTACAACCGGGCGAGTTGGCCGTGCGCATAGAGGCGCGCGGCTGTGAGCTTGCATCCGGGAGATAGTAGGTTCGAATCCCACTATCGGCAGCCCTGAAGATGGTTTTCCGTGGTTTCCCATTTTCACACCAGGCAAATGCTGGGGTTGTACCTTAATTAAGGCCACGGCCGCTTCCTTCCAACTCCTAGGCCTTTCCTATCCTATCGTCGCCATAAGACCTGTCTGTGTCGGTGCGACGTAAAACCCCGCAAAAAAAAAATTTATTACAGTAGTATACAGGGCAATATGGCCTTTCCGGTGCAGAAGAATGACAACACAGTACACATAAATTTGACATGACAAACCTGGGCCTAAAGACCCTCTAAGAAGTCCCGTGCTACTGACATCACACGCTGCCAACGATGTGGGAGGCACTGAATATCATCTGCCTCAGCATTTGCCGCACCATGTGTGAATCGAGTCACGTGTTGGCACACAGCATTAGCAATGTCCTCTCGTGTTGCAAACCACCTACCATGTAGTGATTCCTTAATCTTTCGAATGAGATCAAAGTCACAGGGCAAAATGTCGGGAGAGTACGGTGGGTGCTCCAATTCTTCCCATCCCCAACGTTGCAGTTGCTGCCCTACACACTCTGCTTAATGTGGTTTTGCATTGTCGTGCAGGATTATTGCACTGTCCACAAGATCCGGACGTTTCTCCCGAACGCCACGTCGTACCTGTCGCACCAGGAAGTCGCTGTAGTACTGTGCGGTCGCTGTTCCGCCATGTGGAACAAAGTGGCAAACAATGACCCCCTGACATCATACACAACGATCACCATCAATTTGACTGGGGAAGGATTCTGATGGACCTTCTGCCTCCTTGGTGATCCAGCATGTCGCCACTCCGCAGACTGACGTTTCAGTTCTGGTTCGTATGCCCCGGCCCAAAATTCATCGATGCTGATTATTCGTGACAAGAATTGATCGCCCGTTCTGTTGCCAGCGTGCAAGGTGGTTGGAGCATATTGCATAGCGCACCCACCTTTGAACTTGCGTCAGTGCATGCGGTACCCACCGCGATGCGATTTTGCGCAGTTGCAGCTCATTACGCAGTATCCTGTGGACGGTGCGTTTCTCGATGCCACTTGCCCTCTCTGACTCCAGTAGCATCCATCGTATGTCTTCATCCAGGAGCTGCTCGATGATGGCACGTGCCACGTTGGTCCACACACTGACAGGTCGTCTCGAACGTTGCTCATCACTGGTTGACACGTCCTTGCTGAAACCTTCCTACCCACCGTGCTACTGTACGGTGTGGTAGGGCATTATTCCCAAGAGCTTCCACTAATTCACTGTGACATACCATCGCATTCCCTTGGAGAACGGCTATTTTGATGTAAGCGCACTGCTCAACGCGGGTTACTTCCATCTCGCATGACACTCACCAATTGACTGATTTCACAGCCCTCGCTGCGCTACTACCAGCTATCACAGAGCTATCTCTTGTTCTGCATACACACTATGCCTGCAGAACTTCCACACGACATAATACGTGATTCTTTGTGATCCGTTCACGTACTGTATCTACAAGAAAAGAATCCTCGAATGTGCTCAACAGTCTACATCTTTACATAAAAGAAATGAAACAGGGGTATTGAGTACCCGTTCTACTGGGCCTTTGTGAAAAACAACAGGTTAAGTTACTGCCCATACATCGAAATGGTGAGGAGGCGAACACTTGCGCTCCTTGAAAATAGAAATGAAAGTTTAAAATCCTATTTGGGTTTATGGCGCAGAAGTCAGAGGCTAAGCCTATGCTACTGGGGTGACTAGATGGAGAGAATAATTAAATTACAAGGATTACAAACTGGAAAAGGTTCCAAAATCATAGTCACCTCAAAATCAAGTTGATAGGGAACACGAGAGGGTATCACACTCTCTATACCTTGATTTCGAGTAAGTTCTTTTGATTTTAGAAAATATCCTGTTTTAGATTTTAGAAAATTGAAGTTACATTAGTAAAGATTGGAAACCACGTCGAGCTAGCTTTCAAAGACTATCACGTAGTTAAACCAGGACTGCCATTACCTTGAGCTGATGGACGTCTCGACGATGAACGAGGCACCCCTGCCTCCTTTATTAACACACACTCTGTCGACTGGAATGATCAGTAAGACAACCTGGCTCAGAAAATGTGCGAGCTGATATACTCGAGGGGAAGGTTCCAGAAAACTCTGGGCTAAGGCCCGACACACCCCCAATTTTCATTGGGTAATTTAAATAGGTACAAGACGGAGCTTATTGGCTAAAAAATAAATATACAAAATTTTGTATTGGTCAACATTTGAAGTTGGTGGGAGAAGAGTTGTAAACTTTAACATACCAAAAACAAAAAATTATTTCAGTTTAGGAAACCTTAAAATAAGATATTATCTTAGAATTTTAATGGTTACTCTTCACACCAGAGGGCATAACAAAAGTTTTTAGTAGTGACATCTGTAGAGAAAAGTCCTAACTTCTTGTATTAGTTGTTGCGCGTTTTAGTTGTAGATGACATTCTTCAAGGCGCTTCATTTGAATGAATGGAGTGGTTGTACATTCCGGTACAAGAAGTACGCAAGGCGTGTGCAGTCTTAGCTCAGGAGAATGTACAGAGAGGGAATTGCATTTGAATAAATATTGCATAGTAGGCCACACTTACTTTTATTAATATTAGCAAATGTAAATAAATTCCCTGTGATGTCATTGAATCCTTGTCAAATTGAACTAGCATACCATTAAAATTTTATATTTAAAAGCACATAAAGTTTGGGTCAAAGTTCATTCTTGAAGTTTCAGCAAATGTTCAATTCGAAATGAAATAAATAACTAAATAAACCAAGTTCCTTCTTGAAATAATTAATCAGTTTGACTTCGTATGGAAATAAATAAAGTTCACTCTTGAAGTTCTTAATTGAATGCCTAATTCGAAATTATCGCAAATTAACCAGAGTTCACTTTTGAAATAATTATTTTGACGTATTGTGAAAATAAAGTTCTAATTCACTGGAAAAATATCTAACGAAATGGCTCTCACTTGCATTCTATAAATGTTCTTCAAAGTTTTTCCACTCGTTAGCAAGTTTGTTTGAGCTTTGGAGTATTTCTGGTAAGACTTAATACTACACTGGCTTTGCATGTAAAATTGAAAGTTATTTGAGAAATTGAAAGTCACTTTGAGAAACTGAAAGTTACCTTTGAACTTGAAAGTTAAATTATAAGTTAGAGTTCATCAAGTTTGAACTGACTGCTCTTTAACCAACACAAATGCATATCACCTTTAAGTAATTCTGGATCTTGAAGTTGCTGGTTCCGTCTGCCTGCGTCCTCACAGGCCCGTAGTACCACGTATTCAGCAACGACCAGGAAACCCCATCACCACATGTCCCCCGAAGCTACCACGTCTCCATCGGCGAAAGTTCACACGATGGTACGGGTTGTTAAGCATGTGGCATAAAATTGCACACGGCACGTGAAGTGTTGTAGCACCGTCGGTTCCGCTTAATAATGCGATCGAACCATAACTGTCCAACTACACAAATTCGATATGCTGAATGCACTGTGTTCCCGACTGTAAGTTTGGATACAGTTCGTGAAGTCTAAGCAGAGTCTGCACATTCTATCTCACACATGATAGTGTCGTAATATTCAATTACACAGTCTATGTTCCCTCACATGAAATAATGAGCACCTAATTTTATGAAACAGTCTACTATTACAAGTTATAAATCTCATTCCATATTGATGGTTATCACTTTACAAATAAAAATTAATTTAAAATCCTCCTTATCAATACAAATCAAATCATCTGTTAGATGGAACAAAGTCTACACGTGTTTCAGCCTATTCTCAAGGCCATCTTCAGTAGCAGAGCAATTATTACATAACACAAAACAAATTAAAAATCTTGATGAAGTGAAATGACAATGATCATGATTAATGAATTAAAAAACATGTTGAGGTACAAGGTCCTCTCGTCTGATAGGTCATTCTTGATTGACAAATAAAACTTGCTGACTGTTAAAATGAAACACTGTGCTGGGCAGTGTAGTGAGACCGTCAATTACATGGATTAAAAAGTGTGTAACATCTGTAATAAAAAAAAGAACTATGAGTGGATGAAAAACAAGTCAAAATATTGTGCAAAAAGAAAACTCAATCGACTTACTTGTAAAAAAGTTGTCGCCTCGAGTGGAAACGACCTTGTCAGTCTCAAATCACATTGACAACCAAGTTTGTGTGTGGCTTACTGTGTGTCTGTGCTGACGCGGTTGGGTGGGGAAGAGGAGAGGGACGGGCGAAGGGGGAGGGATGAGGTGAATCACAGGAGGGGGATGTTGAAGAAAGGGCGAGTCTTGTTCTAGAATGTCGGTAGTGAAACTCGTTTTTAATAAATTGCTGACAGATGAGTGGGACAAAGGTTTCCCATAATACATTTTTCTTCTCATTGATTTCATTTAGGTTGTGCTCGGGATTGTTGTATTGGTCAATATCTATATAAATATAAAACAGTCTACTGTCTATCTAGCCCATCTTAAAATATTATTACTCGGTTCACAGTCTTGGTCCCCTTACGTGAAATAATAGGCACGTAAGTTTAAGAGTCCTAAATAAGAGTGGACGAAAAATGTTAGAGTATAAAGTTATCCTGCTGTCACAGTCAAAAGTTCTCACCTAGGCCGTGCCTCGCTGATACAAAGTTCGAAGTTGTAGACGTTCGGAATTTGGCACTCCACGCACCAAGTTAAATCACACTCGCCAACACTACGTCACGCAGCAGACCTTGACCGGTCTCTGCTGTCGATCGCTGTGTGTCTCGTTGTGTTTCCAGGCTCGCCTTTTATACAAGATCTTGACCCTAGACGTGAATGTCACGGATATCACCCGATATTTTAATATCTTAATATTACCTCAAATATTGAAGCTATCGACTTGAAATTTGAGTACGAGCCATTTGTTATTGCCAGCTGCACGATCTCGTTGTCCATTTGCTGTTACCTCATCAGAAAGCGGATATAGAAAAAAAGCTTCTAGATCATTCCTTCTGACGTGCAGGCCACGTGTTCCCTGATGTCGAGGTCGTGCTTTAGCAAGCTGCAGCTGAGCTTGCTATCAGGATGCGTTGCATCACAGACTACAACGCGCACAATTTAAACTTATGAAACAGACCGTGCATTCTCCAGTTCGATCATGGGCAATTGCAGGTGTAAACGGATTATTATTATTATTATTTATTTTCCACTAATTGTAGTTACAATTTAGGGATGGTGAATGGAGAAAGGGCATAGCCCCACATACACAAAAGTGCCTCCATCACCTGTTTCAGTATATACGGCAGAATTTTGCCGTTTTTAAAAGCTGTATGGTTTATGCTGAGATACTATTTCATATGTACCTACTCATTAACTTGTAGTGGTTGTATTTAATTAGGGAATATTTATTCAGTTGGTTATGTTTAAAAAGTGCACAATTTAGGAAGGTTTACACAGTTGCATTATTCAGTTTCAGAATTAATTAGTAGCTTTAATATTCTTTGTGATATTGCTTTTGGGGTGTCTCTCATACATATTGCTTTAGTCCTTGGCCTTGCAGTCAACCTTTCTGTATTACAGTTAAAAGCAAATACTGGCATGTAGTTCTGGTTCCGTTCCACAGGTAGCACGAAATATACAGTCTTACAATAGTGACCTTTGATTTTCGTGGTGGAACACACTGCACAGTCCTTGGTGTTGCTGTTTTTGTTACGGTAAATTGAATTTGGTGTCCCAGTCAGTCTTTCATATGTATCACGACAATGACGACGATGATGGTGGACGACCGTGCTTCACTGATGCTTTTACAGATATTCCAAATCTTTTAACACTTTGTCAACCATTGTTTTATTGTCCCTCTTTTCCTTCCTTCTTACTCTGTTATGTGAGACTTGCTCTATGCTATGCAAAACATCCAAATTTATATGTATGTATGTTCAGTCCTCAGCCCTAAGGCTGGTTGGATCCTCAAAAGCTCCGCCATCAGCTGTCATATATGGCGTTGGCTTCACTGAAGAGGCGTACTAGGAAAATGAGGAGTGCGTTAGTTTCCTGTTGCTTTCCTCACCGAGCCAGAAGTTGCTATTACATATCAATCTGCCAAGCCGCTCTGAAATGCATGCATCAACTGATCCTATGTGCAACATTTTCACACCATTCATAGCGGGGACTGGCTGCATAAGGAATGGCATTGCTAGCATTGTTCACATCTCAGTCACTTTCATATTGTCAAAGCCAACAATTAAGACTGAGACAGGTCTATGAAAGTAACAAACTTGCTCTAGCCTATCCTAGAAGACATAGTGCACTGTAAACACCAGGTTCCGCCAGCAAAGGCATCAAAATTTATATAGGGAAGAGTATCTTTGTTAAGCATACGTTTGGTAGGAAGCCCTGATAATTCGTCCTTTAGATCCCGTTCAGAATCTCTGTCTGAAAAATGTTCTGAACACTCCTGGCACAAATCTGCATATCACTTTCCACCACACATACATCTATGAATCCACCACTGCTTTCTTAGCTCATTGTTTGGGAAACGTGAAGTATTTGGTGCCACTTTTGGAGGAATCTTTCCTAGGTTTCGTCCTGCCTGTTATTTCACACGGCAACCGTACACCTAATACCAGGTATGTTCATATGCAGCTTGAGACTTAAGTCATGTCAAACTCTGAATAATACTGAATAAGAAAGCATCTGTTCACCACAGGGCTAGTCGCTAATGTGTAGAAAGCACCATGAAACTGTAAAAGCAAGACTACAACTAACTTGCTCATATTAAAGAAACTCACATGTTACTGCACAAACTCTTAGAGAGACTGGCAGCGGGTCTCTCTGTGACATTATAACCTGAGTGTAGCTGAAGCCTTCTGGATGCAGAAACCCCTTTGTGACCAACCTCTTATATACCAACCTTGAGCTCTCACTGCCCTATTATCCCCACTGAAGGCTTCTTCCAGCATGGCTGTAATGTCTGTCATATTGATCATATTTCCCACTGTTATATAGTCTGATCATAGTTCTTCTATACCTGGTAATTTTCTTCGTAACTCTGAGCTGTTTCCTCCTACAAAAATCAGTCAGTACTTCTTGATTTTCATTTCCATATCTGCAACTTCCTATGATTTCCTCTTTCCATTGTCTCCCTCTCCCCATGTGTGCATTCAAATCTCCCTTTGTTGTTATATGTTAATCTTCTACATGGCTTTCCAGCTCTTCAAAGAAGTCCTGCAGTGTCTGTTATTATTCTTTGTTTGAGGAACATTCACTTTAGAGATATCCTTCGTACCAATTTCAACCTGCATCCTTGTTCCATCATCCTGCTATTGACATTTTTTACAGTTTGCACATTTAACTGTATTTCTTTTTTCAGTATCATTGCTACTCCATTTTTAGGCTCAGATCTTCTGCTATAGAACAGCCTGTATCCATCTCCAAGTCTCACATCTCCTTTACCTTTTCTCTTGTCCTCTTATTCCTAGAATAGCTATATTTTCCTGATGCAGTGTTTTTGATCATATTTCTTATTTGTGAATTTCTCTTGTTTTCATTTAAAAACTTGTCTTTTGACCTACAGAATGATCTGGGTATCTTTTTTCAAGATGCCTATGAAGTTTAGCAGGATTAATTAATTCATTCAAGAGAGTATCAAAATATAGAAGACATTGAAGTTGCTGTTGTTGGTTGTTGAAAGCAGTAATCCTTATTGCAGATTTTTACAGTAAAACCTTGTTAATTCGAAGTCGTTGGGACGCAAAAATCGGACTTCAAATTACGTGATTTCGAATTAACCGCCAAATCATAATTCAGAAATGCCAACCCTTGCGGCGTCACGAAGTATTCTAAGACCTGTTACTGCATGCAATTAACCTTGATTCACAGTTTAAATCTTTCCAATGCCATGGAAAATTAAAAAAAAAAAAAAAAAAAATCCAAAATGTATCCATCCAACAAGGTGCATTTACAGTATTTAAATAATGCACTTGGATAACTCACTGGCAAACATAACCTCACGCAGTGAAATTTAACAAGAAAGAAAAAATGATTCAAAGACAAGGAGAAATCTAAGCTAGCTCCCCTGTGCAAGTGCTTTATTCATTGGATGTATGCATTGTACTTGCACGAAAAGTACCCAATGCCCTTAAAACATCGTGGCTTATCGAACTTTCCTATGTCGAGGGGAGAAAGTCTCTCACTTCTGTTTGCATTACAACGCAGTACAGTGACTATCCTTGTACGATTTCCCTCCATGGCACTTGTCCGTGGCCTCCTTGTCTCATAATTTAGAAATACCAACTCTTGCCGCATCACAAAGTATTCTAAGACCCATTAATGTATGCAAACACCTTGACTCTCAGTTTAAACCTTTCAAATGCCATGGAGAACACTATTTCTGAAATGTATCCAACACGGTGCATTTACATTATTCAAAAACATTGGATAAAACACTGGCAAACACACTCACGCAACGAAAGATTTTTTTTTTTTTTCAAAGATGAGGATGAATTATGCTGGCTCTCCTGTGCAAATGCTTTATCTCTTGGATTACTGTACCATTTGCATTATTAGATGCCTTGTACTTGCACGGGAAGTGCCAGACGCCCTTAAAACATCGTGGCTTATCAAACTTTCATATGGCGAGGGAAGGAAGTCACTCGCTTCCATGTGCATTGCAACACAGTACAGTGACCCCTACCCTTGTACAATTTCCCGGCTGGCACTTCTCTCCTTTATAACCATAAGTCCATTTGGGCTTGGCATTGAACAAATTTAAAAAATGCAGCTTCTTCGGCAATGACAATATTCTTCGGTGCATACGAATTTGCGGGTTCTGTTTCTCCGCACACTGCCTGCTGTGTGATATTGTGGCATTCCTTAAAACACTGAATACAAAATAATTACAATTTCACTCGAACTTAGCACATATGAAGCGCACGGTAGACACACCGATTTTAGTGAAAGTGTGAAAAGCTACCCATGCATGTTCTGGAAGATGTGTTCGTTCATGACGCGGAGAAATTTTGAATTTAAATTACTTTGTAAAGTACTATTTTTGTAAAATGTAAAGGCAGGTTTGAATTAAAAGTCTGAATTTTGGTAATGGGACAGACATTGTTCTTTGAATTACGAATTATACGTATTTTGAATTAATTTAAATAACATGCAAAACCGTACCTCACGCTTTGGGAACGAGAGCTTCTTCGAATTAGGCAAGATTTTGAATTAACCAATTTCGAATTATTGAGGTTCTACTGTATTACAATATCTCTTTAATTTACTTTTTACTGGAACATCTAGAGATGAAACTGAGCTGAAAGATGCATTTCCCAACAGCTTATCGTTGTCACCATGTTTATCTGTAATCAATATTATTATGAAGAATAAGCCAACAACTAACTATTAAAGACAAAACTAATCAATGTTTATGATTAATGTGTTTAAACTTATGGTCGTACGCTGTTTAATATCTTGGGAAGGCTGCAGAAAAAAATCAAACAAATTTGTAAGTTGTACTAACAACAGTTGAAAATTTTTTTTAAGTAATGCATTTCCATCATCATTTCAATATTACAAAAAAAAGAAATCCTTCTGAAAGAAGGAATTTCTTTAATCAAAATATTAATTTGGGTATCCCTGGGGATTTGCGGACCACAGTTTGAAAGCCATTGATTGAAATTATATTTCCTTTCTAATTTAATCTTCAGAACTATTTCTATCCAATCTTGTTTTTAACCCATTTTATTTTCTGATGCTCTTTAGGATGGTATAGATCTGATGGATGAGGACGTGCTGCAGTTCTATACAAAGCAGTGGGAGGAGTATCAGTTCAGTTCCAAAGTGCTCAACGGTGTGTGCGCCTACCTCAATAGGTGAGTAGCTAAATTGTAAGATAAGTAATACAATCAAACCTGCAAAGACCACTATAACAATCTACCCTCGTTTAGATATGTTTTATCCTTCATTGCAGCATTAGTAAAAGTTTGAAGAATTATAACTGTGATAATGATATTTCTTTAAGTTCAATGTTTTCCTTTTCTTTGTTGGTATCTGTAGCCGCTAGTGACATCAGTAATAGTTTAGGAATTGAAAGTTCAAAATTGAAAAAAGGAAGTACAGTAGAACCCCATTAATCCGGACTAATTGAGGCTCTAGGTTGTTCGAATTAATGAAAGTCCGTATTAAACAAAATAACTTGTGAAATGAGCCAAGTTACATATTAAAACACTCTATTTAGTAAAAGGAATGATTACAGTACAGTATTTTAAATTTAAGAAATACAAAGCTTATTTAGTATAAAAGATTTAATGCAATACAGTATTAGGCCCTACAAAATACAGAGTAACTAGTGCAGTACAGAAGTAGAACATGGCACTCAAGGCACACCTTCATTAACCACTCTTAACATGCTTACTGGTTTGACGAAACTGCTGATCTTTTGTTGTCATCGATTGACATTAATTTCTTTAATAATTAACTAACACAGGTGCCTCAGATGTTCGTAGTATGCAGATATGTTTTCATCATTGTTGTCTTCAATGTATTTAATGACAATGTTTAGATTGTCTTCAGTTCACTAAGTTTTGGCTCAGAGTTAATAATAGAACCTGCTTTATCCTGGTCATATTCATCCTTGTCAGAGCTTTCTGCATAGATCACACTTTCAACGATTTCCTCTTCTGTTAATACATTGTGCGGACAGGAGACTAGTTTACTCGTGTTTGGCCGGTCGAGCGTTGCGGCTGGGATACGAGTTAACTCGTCTATATGTTCGGTGATATCTCGAAACTTCTGAAACTAGCTGGCAGTCAAAGTTACTAGGATCTCAGTGTTGAAGCTTTTTTTTATTTTTTTATTACATGCTAGCTTCGCTTTATGTTCTTCTGTTTTATGATTTATTTACTATGTTTTCTGACCTCTTGTTTACATCATTCAAGGAGCTATGCGGTGGGAAAGATGGCGCTTCCCAGGCCGGCCATTTGTGGTATGTCGCACCGGCTGAATTGAGTAGAGTCCCGCGGATGTGACGTACGTCGAGCTGGCCTGAGTGGTTAAAAGTTTCTTCCACGGGTTAATCAAAATTGATGGTTTTATATCATTGACAGCAGATGCGAAATTGAAAATCATGGATCTGAAATTGTAATCTTTGAGATTCTGTAACGTCTTTTGCCCACTATCTTTTTCCCCTGCAGCCGGTTCCTTGACTTCCAAAATTCCATTTTTTAAAATTTTTTTATTTTTTTAAACAGATGCTTGGCTGTGTAGATGACGCCTTGATCCGTAGGCTTGATCAGAGAGGTTGTGTTTGCTGGCAAGAACATGCACCTGATCTTTTTATAATCACTAATCAGCTGTTCAACTTGTGGTTGTGCTGGGCAATTGTCCAGTAAAACCAGGGCCTTCACTTTTTCGTCGGGAATTTTCAAAACTTCTGTTTGATAACTTCTGGTTTCTGGCACTGCTTTTTGGTAAAACTAATCCAATATAATATCTGAAGTGAACCATGAACTTTTTGAGATGTAGTAGTAAACTGGAAACATGCTCATGATATTTTTTATTGCATGTGTTGTTTTTTAAATAACTTTTGCCTACAATCACAGACTTCGACATGTGACTTCCATCAGCATTACTACACAGCAATGCAAGAACTCTATCCTTTACTGTGCTTCTTTCCTGGTGAATCTTTTTCAGCCTTAGATGCTTGGGGACTGTCTGGTAACGGTCTCCAATATAGCCCTATCTCGTCATAATTGTACAGTTGTGAAGGCTTTTATAATGTCATTCAATTTTTTCCTGAATGGCTCACCAGCTTCGTCGGCACCGGGAAATGACTCTGATACACATCCCACTGCACTGCTCGTTTGTTACTCTATTATCAATATTCAAACACTATTTTGCAGTGTTTAGTTTATATTGAATGCGATCAATCATATGAAGTGAATCAGGTGACTGACTGATAGAGGTTGATGGGAGGCAGTGTGAGATAAGGTTGTCACATACGTACACTGAACAGCAGAGTGGCTTTGGGAAGGTCAACAACCCGCCACTAGCTGCTGCACAAACTGCATAGTTTACAACATTGCGCTTGTAAGTCGGCTTTGTACTGTAATTGCATTTGTGTATTGTTACTAAATGGCTGTCCGGATTAGCGAAGTCTGGACAAATTGGGTCTGGATTAATGAGGTTCTACTGTATTAAGGGGTTTTACAGGGGAGAATCGCAGAGTTTTAAAGCAAACAGTTCATGATCTCATGTAATATGTACTAGAAAAATAACAACCACAATACATATTTACGAAAACCACATCAAAATCCCTTTGGATATTCTCGAGATTAACTTGCAGGGACACTGACGGGGAACTTTTATAATATTTATATATGATTGGTAAGTGACCTTTGTACATCTGCAGTGAAAGAACTAGTGGTTTTTTTTTTTTACACCTCCACTTATTAATTTCAGGGATGAATGTTGAATTTTCATGACCATGTTACGTACATGTACAATGGGTGACTAGCATGCACTCTACAGTGTGATGGCTGTAGTGCCAGAACTGTAGCTTAGATCCTTTCCAATAGAACAATGATGCCCTAGGCCACCATAGCTCATTTGGTAGAGCAACTGACGCAAAATCGGGAGGTTGTGGGTTTGGATCTCACTGGTGTTCGGTTGGCAATATTTGTTCTGTAATTAACATTTCTTCAACATGTTCTACAAATACATAACATGGCCTAATAGGTTGAAAGTCTATTTCAGTTTCAGGGATGTTTTGCATTTTAAAATTTTAGGATTAGACAGTAATAGATACATGAAGTGGACACTTCCACTTCCTCGTTATAGTTATGTTTTCACATATTGAAACCGTACAGTGTCCTGTACAGCTCCATGGGAATGATATGGGCCTCTATACTCCATTAAAATTACTCCTAAAGGTCGCGTCATAGGTAGCAGTATGGGCGAAGGGGATCGAGCGGCGTCCGGCCAGAACGGAACCCGCGAAAAGAGCGCCTGCGAACAATGGAAAGACAAAGCAACAGCCAAGCCCTCGCGGAAATACGCTCTCAACGTGCAGAGAGAGATAGAAGGGGACGCGATGCTGGAATAGTCAGATACGCCCCGAGGTGGAGCCTAGCCTCCCCGAGTTCCAAACGAACATAAGGAACTTCCGGTTTTTTATGCACGTGTCACGGGTGCCAACGTCGGATTTTGGCGCGTAAACAATAGAATGATATTTTAATCCAGACATAGGAAAATTATGCGAGACACACCATTGAATAGAGCGGAATTTTCTGCGTTCTCCAGACTAAAAATATGTAATAACTTATGCAGGGGAAGAAATGAGGTCACCAGCTGTCAAGATGTAACATATCGCTAACACATGTGGATACAGCGGCGTCACCCACGCCAAGAATCGCGCTTAGGAGATAGCTCCACCCCCCAGAGGACGCTATGAATTAATCAAAGGCGGGAAGCAAATTACATAAAAACTGCTGATCGTCGGTCCAGCACGCCAGGCTCAAATGAAAGAGGAGACAGAGGGCTACAAGATGCACTATTCAAATATCGTCAATTCTTGGTACGAAAGGAGCTCTTGTGCTTAATGAACCGTGAACGTTGACGCCCCCGAGCTTCCGGCGGGTAAGATAATATAAGCCGGGCAGGCCATTGTAGAGACAGTTGTTGTTCTTTTACGGGTCGGTGAGGAGGACACTATATCCCGCGGTGCCCCAGTTTAAGTCAGAAACCCTTGACCGTGTATTGAAAGCGCCATTGTGTCCAGCACGCTTTGTGAAGTGAACGGGAGGCCAAACGAGCCTAGGTATTGTTCCTGTGCTGCGTGTCAAACTAGTAAAAACCCGCGAGCATAATTTGCAAACAAGTATTGGAATTCGGCTGAGACAGTGCCGGCTTTAATGAGTCAGTCAAATTCATAATTTGGTATCACCCAACGTGTTACTTTGAATCAGGGGCTCGAATCTCGTGAGCCACCCGATTCTTACTGTGAACGCGGGTGTAAACTCTGAAATAGAGGACGTGTGACGAGTGTAAAAGTGTTACCCACTTGGATTACTGTAAGATTTCAGCTGTGACGAGTTCCCCATGATGTCGGACTTGTATGGACCAGGGATGAAGGACTGCACGCCCGCCACCTACCGAGTGGTCATGGAGTACTAAGAACTTCACCATGGGTCTCCCGTGGCGGAAGAAACAACGGCCACCAAACAGATGAGTGATGTCCAAATTTAATTTCTAAGCATGACATAACCCGGGGATAGGATTAGCGTTCTTTTGTAAATATCAAAATGTTGTAAGTTAATGCATGTCCTATATGGAAATTTTATTGATTTTATAATGTTGAAGTAAAATTTAAGGGAGCTGAATTCCCGGACGACTCATATTTCTTTCTTAATGGTTAGCTTATCGTGAGGGTTATATTTTTAATGTAGAATGTCCTAGCAAATATGGGAACAAGGTTAGGAGAATATTTGAGTTTCCCGTAGGGGCGGTTGGAAACATAGTGCTGGCAAGCAGGGAAATATGTCGAAATGTTGGTAGTCACTGTCCCACGTGGTTGTCGGATATGCCAGGGAAACTCATGGGTCAGTCAGATAATGCATGCCTAGCTTACAGATATAATCCGTGCATGTACATCAAGAATGAAGAAAATCCCGACCGGGAGAGGTACATACTGTGTGATCTAGATAGGTGTGAGGGACCATGTGCAAGTCTCCCGTGATTTTTGATTAATGGGCCATAATGGTTTGGAGTGTATTTTTTTATCTATAGCCGGGGTAAGACCCAGGGGCATGAGTCCCTAATCTTTGGCCAGAAGGTTTAAATATAAGTGTAGTTATGTGGTATGGACGAGGAGCCATGAGAGCCATAGGCCCAAGGGAAGAAGATACGCGGTATGAGGCGTAGTGGAAGGGCCGAATAGGAACTTACGATGAGATGATTGAGAAGTGATCGTGCCCACAGTCTCAGTGATAATAATGAGAAGGGAGTGAATAAAAGAGTATTTCATGGGAATTCCATAATGATATGAATAAACAAATGAAGCGGGCTGTGGATATGTGTGTCCCCGAGATGAGAGGGTAGACGTGTGAGCGAGAGAAGAATCAGAACGGCCGTGCGAAGTGAATGGCCGGCCTTCCTTCTGTTGTGAATGACTGGCTCTCGCCCTCGCGACAGAGGGATCCCTTTAAACCATTGTGTTAAGACTAACTTGGAGCCCTGGGTCAACCTCGCGCTCCCCTCGGTTGGTTTAAATGGCTCAGCTAAGAATACTTGTATAATGATAATATCACGGTAACTTCTTTTAAAAGGGTATTTAATAAATGAGTAGGGATTCCCCCAGATATCCGGCGAGATGAGATTGTAGCTATTCTCGGTATCTACAGAAACCCACAGTACCTCTCGGTCGGGAGTCTGCCAGTTCGACGCCGGATGATGACGGCGCCCTTGAGCGAGCTGCTTCCAAGCTTGCGCTTTGGGCCGGAGACTGTGATAACCATGCTGTTTTCCTTTCTAGGAAGGGTTCTCCGGTGTGCATGAAGTGTATATATCCATATGTTTTGTGTATGTTTCGTAATGATGTGCACATATTTTTGAGTTCAAACAGAACCTATGTGCACGACGTGTGGTCTTGGTGACAGATGAGAAGTCCGGGGTTTAGCAAAAATGGTATTTGTGTTTGTTTGTGCATTATGCAAATGTGTCTTTTAATATGATATTATGTAGCGTAGGCCCCGGTTATGTTCGTGCTTAGAACAGCTAGTGATATTTGTGTATCGGGACATCAAGTCATCTCACGGTGTGATCGACAGAATAATGTACAAATTTCATGAGCGGTATGAATTAATGAGGAAAAATGAACGATAGCAAGTCGCAAAACCTCAATCATACCGTTATGCAGACGACGCCCATGGGCGATTCGTATTTTAAAATGATTATTATTTTCTTTTCATCCCATATGTGGAGAGTCATTGTATAGAGCTGTATCAACCTTTTTAAATTGTTATTTTTGAATAAATTTGCATTCGTAACCCCTATTTTATGGTTCTTGTCATTGGTAGCAGTGGTAAGCAGTATCCAGTAGGCATTCGAACCCAGAGATCCTACTTTCATATTATAGACATAAGGCTCCATCTTAAGGATTTGTTGTTTTTGTTTTTCTTTGAACGTACCACTTCCCCAAGTGCTCAGGCTGCCGGGCCGGCACAGAAAGTAGGAAGGGGAGCGGTTCGAAGCTCGTTAAGCAATTCGACCCGCTCTTCAATCCAATCTCACCCGTGGGTGTTTACCCCGTTACGTGGAGGCATTCTTATGCGTGGGTCATCCATTCGACGCCCGGTAGGGTGTATACTTGGCGCCCTTCGTGGATGGGCATTGTTTATAGTTTACGCTGGAGCATTTTTAGTAATAGATAGGCCGCCCACAGGGAGGATAGTGTGCGATGATGGAGTCAAATTGCCAGGTTCGTGCCACAATCTGATTACATTTGGTATCGAACGGGTTGGCAATTATTTGGAATGGAGTACCCGCCACGTAACCGAACGGATGGAGACGTTAAGCACATGTCCGAAGTGCTAAGATTCATAATTATAGATTGGATACTGCAAGGGTTGTTCAGATTGTGTGATACTCAGCAGGACTGTAATGGTCATCGTACGGGCGTGCGTAAGTCACGACTCGTGATGATAACTCACACAAGATCAGCCATGAAAGGGAGCGACGTGAATAATAAATAGGATAGGAAAATGACAAGAACAGAAAAATCATGTGTCCAGTTTAAGTGGAAATCCGCATGAGTGTCGCTCATAAAAGTAAAATGGATACCCGGGACAGACTATGAAGCTGTCATTTCTTTGGGAGACAACGTTATGGTTCTCTCAGTGTGAGGTTAAAACGGCCGGCAAAATTCTTCAAATTTCGCCAGTTACGGGTATCGGCCAAAGATTGTGCGCTGAAGTAACAACATTTGGCAGATATAAATATTTTTTCAAGAGGGCTTTAGACGCCGCGGATAGAGCAGGGTACCTCAACCCAGGCTCTAATTTTTGCGCAGTGACAGATGCGATGTTGCCAGTTTGAGACGGGTAATTGTCTGCTAACGTCATCTTACCAATCTCAAGGTGATAACATCCATTAGTGACTGGGGTGTGCCATGTTTCCGGCATACGTAAAATCGAGCCCACGGTAGGCCGCGCGCGAGGTTGGAAAACTTATTCCAGGATAACAGGGCTAACGTAGAATCAGTATTATTATTGTTATTATTATTGTCAAATAATATGACGAAATTTCTTATACAATGAATTATGACATTAATATGGTAGGGGGCGTGACACAAGCCGTTTGTAGGCCCAGTTTGGATTGATTTGTTGGAATTTCGAGTAAAGTTAGGTCACGCTGAAATTTGTATTAAATATTTAAATGGATCTATGCTTTCTGTCGATCACCGGTGGTCAATTTTCTGCCCACGGGAGATCCGCTTTCTCCAAGATTGAATTTAATATGGACATGGAGGCCATGAGGGAAATGATGTGCCAATTATTGGCAAAACACGAGGAAGGCTTAAAGGAACATTTCGAAGAACGATTAGACAGAATGACGGAACGTGCAAATCAGCAGGCAGCGGATGTTAAAGCGCAGTTCGAGAAGCAGGGGGAACTTTTGAAAGAACAATTAGACACGCAGGCAGAGCTTTGCCAGGCTCAGGCGGCTACGAATAAGGCTTCGTTAGACGAGCTCGCAGAGGATGTGAGATTAGGTTGTGAACGTAGCGACGAGAACGCCGCGAGGCTGGAGGCAAAGATGACTGAGGCGTTGGAGGAGAAGTTAGATGACGTCATCCAGCGAATAAAGCAAGTGGAGATTAGGGTGACAAAGAAGATCGACCTGACGGACACCAGAGTAAGCGCGTGCGAGGAAGAGATGGAGAAGGTGAGCACCCGCGTAGAGGATGTTGCAAGAGACGTGCAGGATACCAAAGCGGAAGTCCGAGAACTAAGGACGCAGACGACGGAGTCCCTCAACAAAGTGGCAAATGAACTCAGGAACAGCATAGCCCGAGTGCAGGATACTGCGACAACCCAATTCAAGGAGGTCCAGACGCAGATGTACGATGAGGTCGAGAAGCTACGGAAGGAGATGACCGAAGAAATGGGAGTCAGGCGAATTTGTAAAGTTTCTACAGAACATATAGTGAAAGCAGATGGGAACGACGGTGTAGAGAAGGTGGCCACTAAAAGGGATACCGAAATAAATGCATCCGAGACCCAATGTGACGCCGAGATGGATGAAACTGACGTACGGCGACCGTGAGACGTTGGACAGGCTGCAACGCATCGGAGAAGAGCAAGAGAATTGGCCCGCAACCAGACGATTGATCGATTTCTTCCGAAAGAGGATACCAGCAGGAACGCCTGAATACCAGGAGAGTGAGAGGCAGGCACCAAAATATAACTATTTCAACGGGATCCTTCACCAGTTCATCGATGAAGATCATACGAAGTACCGTATTGTTGTTCCGCCCGTGCTGCAAGTGGAACTGATTTGGCTCGCACATCATTCCATCGGTCATGCGGGAATCGATAAAGTTACCTCGACACTACAGGAGACCTTTGTCTGGCCGAGAATGAGGCGGATGATTAGGACCGTGTTGACAACATGTGATACTTGTCAACGAATCAAACCAAATACCTATCTCCTGCGGCAACCACCTAAGCCGCTGTTGCCAGAGAAGCCACGAGAGCTATTTGCGATAGACTTTTACGGGCCCTTACCCAAGGCAATTAGAGGGTTACAATTCATTTTGGTCTGCGTAGATGTTTTCTCGAAGTATGTGATGCTGTGCCCAGTACAGAAGGCAAATTCCAGGTCGGTACTGACACAGATCCGAAATAAGATCATTCCATCTATGGGAAAGCCAGATAAGATATTGAGTGACCATGGGTCTCAGTTCACGTCCGCCATGTTCAAACGCGAGATCGAGCAACTCCAAATCCAGCATGTCTTCAGTTCTATTAGGCACCCCGAGTCCAATCCATCAGAAAGGATCATGCGCGAAATAGCGAAATTTTGCAGAGTTTATTGTGCCAGACAGCATTGGCGATGGGTTGATGTTCTTCCAATCATCATGGAGTGCATCAACGGGACGATTCATGAATCTACGGGGCAGATCCCGATAGCGGTACATTTTGATCAGAAACCAGAGAGACCGTGGCACCGCGTGCTACAGTGCCCAGAAGATCCCAGGCCTTCGGCTGAACTTCGTGTGAGGATAGCTTTGGACCATCTCAAAGCCCAGGCAGAGAAGAGGCTCAGACGTCATCGAAACCGGAGATTTCATCGGCCACTTCGTGTGGGAGAACTAGTTTTAGTCAAACGGCCAGCCATGTCCGACCCTCCGAGGAAGTACTACCACAAGTTTGCAGAACTTTACATCGGGCCGTATAGGATAATCCAGAACCTAGAGAATAATGCCTACAAAGTACAGTCAATGGATGGGAGAACAGAGGCCACTTACAATGCTGCAAATCTCAAACTGTACCACGCCCCAGGACAACACCCTGAAGAAGGTCCGGAGGAAGAAGAACCAGGAGAAGCCGAGGATGACGAGGACAACCCGGATCCAATGGAAGAAATGGAAGCCGATGAAGATGATGATGCCGTGAATCACATTGTTTTGGAAGAAGGGAGCGAGTCCGAGGCATCAGCCTGTGAAGATTGTCCAGAATGTTCTGAGAGGACCGGTCTTAGGAATGCTTTAATTAATCTATGCTACCAGATACAACTGGAGAACACAGAGTTGACCGAGAAGGTCCACCAGCTTCGCGACCATCACCAATGACTACTTTCCGAGACAGTTAAAAGGGAAAGAAAAATCCCGAGTTCGTGATTTTTCTTTGATGAAGTAGGAGGAGAATGAAACCGTACAGTGTCCTGTACAGCTCCATGGGAATGATATGGGCCTCTATACTCCATTAAAATTACTCCTAAAGGTCGCGTCATAGGTAGCAGTATGGGCGAAGGGGATCGAGCGGCGTCCGGCCAGAACGGAACCCGCGAAAAGAGCGCCTGCGAACAATGGAAAGACAAAGCAACAGCCAAGCCCTCGCGGAAATACGCTCTCAACGTGCAGAGAGAGATAGAAGGGGACGCGATGCTGGAATAGTCAGATACGCCCCGAGGTGGAGCCTAGCCTCCCCGAGTTCCAAACGAACATAAGGAACTTCCGGTTTTTTATGCACGTGTCACGGGTGCCAACGTCGGATTTTGGCGCGTAAACAATAGAATGATATTTTAATCCAGACATAGGAAAATTATGCGAGACACACCATTGAATAGAGCGGAATTTTCTGCGTTCTCCAGACTAAAAATATGTAATAACTTATGCAGGGGAAGAAATGAGGTCACCAGCTGTCAAGATGTAACATATCGCTAACACATGTGGATACAGCGGCGTCACCCACGCCAAGAATCGCGCTTAGGAGATAGCTCCACCCCCCAGAGGACGCTATGAATTAATCAAAGGCGGGAAGCAAATTACATAAAAACTGCTGATCGTCGGTCCAGCACGCCAGGCTCAAATGAAAGAGGAGACAGAGGGCTACAAGATGCACTATTCAAATATCGTCAATTCTTGGTACGAAAGGAGCTCTTGTGCTTAATGAACCGTGAACGTTGACGCCCCCGAGCTTCCGGCGGGTAAGATAATATAAGCCGGGCAGGCCATTGTAGAGACAGTTGTTGTTCTTTTACGGGTCGGTGAGGAGGACACTATATCCCGCGGTGCCCCAGTTTAAGTCAGAAACCCTTGACCGTGTATTGAAAGCGCCATTGTGTCCAGCACGCTTTGTGAAGTGAACGGGAGGCCAAACGAGCCTAGGTATTGTTCCTGTGCTGCGTGTCAAACTAGTAAAAACCCGCGAGCATAATTTGCAAACAAGTATTGGAATTCGGCTGAGACAGTGCCGGCTTTAATGAGTCAGTCAAATTCATAATTTGGTATCACCCAACGTGTTACTTTGAATCAGGGGCTCGAATCTCGTGAGCCACCCGATTCTTACTGTGAACGCGGGTGTAAACTCTGAAATAGAGGACGTGTGACGAGTGTAAAAGTGTTACCCACTTGGATTACTGTAAGATTTCAGCTGTGACGAGTTCCCCATGATGTCGGACTTGTATGGACCAGGGATGAAGGACTGCACGCCCGCCACCTACCGAGTGGTCATGGAGTACTAAGAACTTCACCATGGGTCTCCCGTGGCGGAAGAAACAACGGCCACCAAACAGATGAGTGATGTCCAAATTTAATTTCTAAGCATGACATAACCCGGGGATAGGATTAGCGTTCTTTTGTAAATATCAAAATGTTGTAAGTTAATGCATGTCCTATATGGAAATTTTATTGATTTTATAATGTTGAAGTAAAATTTAAGGGAGCTGAATTCCCGGACGACTCATATTTCTTTCTTAATGGTTAGCTTATCGTGAGGGTTATATTTTTAATGTAGAATGTCCTAGCAAATATGGGAACAAGGTTAGGAGAATATTTGAGTTTCCCGTAGGGGCGGTTGGAAACATAGTGCTGGCAAGCAGGGAAATATGTCGAAATGTTGGTAGTCACTGTCCCACGTGGTTGTCGGATATGCCAGGGAAACTCATGGGTCAGTCAGATAATGCATGCCTAGCTTACAGATATAATCCGTGCATGTACATCAAGAATGAAGAAAATCCCGACCGGGAGAGGTACATACTGTGTGATCTAGATAGGTGTGAGGGACCATGTGCAAGTCTCCCGTGATTTTTGATTAATGGGCCATAATGGTTTGGAGTGTATTTTTTTATCTATAGCCGGGGTAAGACCCAGGGGCATGAGTCCCTAATCTTTGGCCAGAAGGTTTAAATATAAGTGTAGTTATGTGGTATGGACGAGGAGCCATGAGAGCCATAGGCCCAAGGGAAGAAGATACGCGGTATGAGGCGTAGTGGAAGGGCCGAATAGGAACTTACGATGAGATGATTGAGAAGTGATCGTGCCCACAGTCTCAGTGATAATAATGAGAAGGGAGTGAATAAAAGAGTATTTCATGGGAATTCCATAATGATATGAATAAACAAATGAAGCGGGCTGTGGATATGTGTGTCCCCGAGATGAGAGGGTAGACGTGTGAGCGAGAGAAGAATCAGAACGGCCGTGCGAAGTGAATGGCCGGCCTTCCTTCTGTTGTGAATGACTGGCTCTCGCCCTCGCGACAGAGGGATCCCTTTAAACCATTGTGTTAAGACTAACTTGGAGCCCTGGGTCAACCTCGCGCTCCCCTCGGTTGGTTTAAATGGCTCAGCTAAGAATACTTGTATAATGATAATATCACGGTAACTTCTTTTAAAAGGGTATTTAATAAATGAGTAGGGATTCCCCCAGATATCCGGCGAGATGAGATTGTAGCTATTCTCGGTATCTACAGAAACCCACAGTACCTCTCGGTCGGGAGTCTGCCAGTTCGACGCCGGATGATGACGGCGCCCTTGAGCGAGCTGCTTCCAAGCTTGCGCTTTGGGCCGGAGACTGTGATAACCATGCTGTTTTCCTTTCTAGGAAGGGTTCTCCGGTGTGCATGAAGTGTATATATCCATATGTTTTGTGTATGTTTCGTAATGATGTGCACATATTTTTGAGTTCAAACAGAACCTATGTGCACGACGTGTGGTCTTGGTGACAGATGAGAAGTCCGGGGTTTAGCAAAAATGGTATTTGTGTTTGTTTGTGCATTATGCAAATGTGTCTTTTAATATGATATTATGTAGCGTAGGCCCCGGTTATGTTCGTGCTTAGAACAGCTAGTGATATTTGTGTATCGGGACATCAAGTCATCTCACGGTGTGATCGACAGAATAATGTACAAATTTCATGAGCGGTATGAATTAATGAGGAAAAATGAACGATAGCAAGTCGCAAAACCTCAATCATACCGTTATGCAGACGACGCCCATGGGCGATTCGTATTTTAAAATGATTATTATTTTCTTTTCATCCCATATGTGGAGAGTCATTGTATAGAGCTGTATCAACCTTTTTAAATTGTTATTTTTGAATAAATTTGCATTCGTAACCCCTATTTTATGGTTCTTGTCATTGGTAGCAGTGGTAAGCAGTATCCAGTAGGCATTCGAACCCAGAGATCCTACTTTCATATTATAGACATAAGGCTCCATCTTAAGGATTTGTTGTTTTTGTTTTTCTTTGAACGTACCACTTCCCCAAGTGCTCAGGCTGCCGGGCCGGCACAGAAAGTAGGAAGGGGAGCGGTTCGAAGCTCGTTAAGCAATTCGACCCGCTCTTCAATCCAATCTCACCCGTGGGTGTTTACCCCGTTACGTGGAGGCATTCTTATGCGTGGGTCATCCATTCGACGCCCGGTAGGGTGTAATATATAATAACTGATCTTTCTTTTCAGGCATTGGGTACGGAGAGAATGTGAAGAAGGCCGTAAAGGAATTTATGAGATCTATCAGTTGGCCTTGGTGACGTGGAGAGATAACCTGTTCAAGCAGCTTAATAAGCAGGTAAAATTCTACCATAGAAGAAACTTCTTTTCTTTTTTCATTTTTGAATTATTAACAGTTAATTTCTGTTGCAGGTGACAAATGCAGTCCTGAAACTCATAGAACGGGAGAGAAATGGCGAGACTATAAACACTAGACTAGTTAGTGGTGTAATTAACTGTTATGTTGAATTAGGTGAGAGAAAAATAACATTTAATTTTTGTGCTTCGTTATCTTTAGAGATAATGAACAGGATATTTTATTGATAAAGATATAAACACTCAAATCGTAGAGACAAGATGAAGTAAATACAGTTATAAATAGCATTTACAGACCACTCAGGACATTGTCCCGGGGAATGATTATCCATATAGAGACATGCTTATCAGTTACAGTATCCCCTATCAATATCTGAAGCTCAGTCTGTCCATCCATCACAAATTCTTGCTTACCATCTGATTCATTTTGTGATGTTTACTGCGCAGAACAGTGTTGCATGGTACCAGAAACAGTGCCTGAACAACATGTGGTGTGAAGTACAATGTATGAGTGTGATCACAGAGCAGCAGTTGAGTGGAAATTACATGATGGAAAAGATTGAAGATATTCAGTTGGCTGTGTACTGTGCTTCAATCATCTAATTGCTCTGTACAGGAAATCAGTATTATTTTAAGAAAATTTAGGAGGCTCAAGTAGGGAAGGAATGTAACTGAAGAGTTTTATTTTGTATGCAGAGTGGTTCGCCATTTTGTGTAATTCGTGGAGATATGCAACCAATCCTATACTGATAGTACTTAAGGTCAATATTGCTCTGTTTGCTATTTTTATGTCGGCAACGTAAAACGAGACACACTTGCACAGAAAAAGACTTTTATATGTAATCTTAGTGCCAAGATGAAAAGATTATTCCACAAATATGCTGTTTATTGCATGCTTTTATAATACATGTACCGCCGATATGAACTAGTTACAGTAGTGGGTTGCCTGAAGTAGTTGTGGTAGGATTCTACTGTAAATGAGCACTGTAAAACATGAACCAGAGGTAGGGCATGGAAATGACCACATTTTACTCTCACAATTCCCCCCCCCCCCCTTTTTTTTTTTCTCTTAATATTTATAAGGGAGAGACTACTTAGACATTATGCCATGACTACAAAAAATCTGACATTAAATTGAGGCATACAACTTCAAAAATTTCATTTATCAAATTAATGTTTAACCTCTTAACCTGGCGTGATGAGTTAATTCGTCTACTGATAGTTGCTACTCAAGCAGGTAATGACGAGTTAACTTGTTTAAGAGCTTTTCGAAACTGCTATCTGCTGGGCAGGGCGTGTAATCTCGTCACTTTTTGTTGCCTAGTGTAGTTGTATGATCACTTTATAGATGTCAGTAGGTTCCAGACTTGCAGTGCCACACTGCACGCCAATATTTCATTGCATTTTCTTACGTACATGATAGCTATGCGTGCTCATTTCGATGATGAGACTATTCCTCATCTCGTTGATTCGGATGACAAATTAGATTACACTTCTTTGGATAGCGAGGATAACACAAGTGGAGAATCACAGTGAGTTTGCTTCTGTACCATTGTAAATAGACTCATTGAAGAAAAAGTATTTTGAAGAGTGTCTTACAATTTTTTTTGTAACCTTGTGTACAGTACAGTCCTTCACTTTTATTTTTCACTGCTTTTCTTGCTATACTGTTATAAGACAAGTTCATATTGTGTAATAATAATGTACTTTATTATAACAGTGGCATCGTTTTATTGGTTGTTGTTACTTAGTGTCAGATGTAGTCTCATTATAATGAAGTTGCAAAAAGTTGAATCAAATATTGAACTATGGTTTGAATCACCAAATGTATATCAAAAGAAACCACTCTTTCCATCTGCGAATATCAAATGATCATGAATATATCTGTCGGTTGTGGCCATCCGTCACCGCCTGCTAATTGGAGATGACCACCACTCATAAGACATAGTCTGCATGGTTGCTATGTACATTGTCTGGCCATCCATCCATATCTTACGTCACATCCTCCATGGTTGCCATGGTTACACTATTGTCACATTTTGTGACGTTAACTTCCATAACGCTAATTTTCAGATGCCCCCCAGTCATAAGACATATTAATATCAAAATAGGCAGGACTAGATATCTCGTCTTCTGCAGAGGCATGCACGCATGATGGGTGGGACAAGTTCCTTCATCATTCGTGGAAGAAAAATCTCGGTAAACTCCTTGGTTAAGAGGTTAAAAGCAAATAACTAAAGTAACACAAAATTTAACAGTTGTGAGGTTATTCTTCAAAAACCTTGCTGTATCAAAGTTCAAAAGTGGCTGCAGTACAGGTGCTTGATTTTGGGGTCAACCCTAACAATACAAACATTACATAATAATCATATTTATCGGGCCTAAAAAGTACATGAACAAAATTTACCTCATAAGTGCGTAAAAAAATCAACGTCCCTATCCTTTTCTCTCCACAGCTTTCTTTGGAAGACATATCGGTAGACAGATAATTTTCATCAGCGGAGTTGTTCGTATCCATTGCCTCGTCCCATATGATCATTCAGTTCACAGTTATAAGGTTGGGAGTCTCCACTTAATCAGTACATGTTACAATAAAATGTATGTATTTAACTTGAAAAATACATTACAATCGCCGGACTAGTTTTGATCCCACTGGGGATCATCTTCAGGTGCTGAGCATATCATTAACACCAATTGTCAAAATATCAGATACCTTGATAGTATTATGTTCTAATGCTAACAGTATTTTATGTCACCATTTGGTGAGAAAGTTTATATAAACATTTTTTTGTTTGTGCCAGTCAAATATGCATACAGTATAACCCCGATTTTGCATGACCTCGATTTCGCGTAAAGCCGCGTTTAACAGAAGAAATTTCAAGTCCCGAAAAATTATTCCGTAAGAGCAATGTAATTTTATATTCGATTTAACATTATTCACAATAGGGCACATCCCTCATTTAGCGTGAAAGAAATGTTAAAATTCTCAAATTTTTTATTCGTTTTGGTTATGGGACGTTATGAACCTATGAAATGAGACGTCGTAAGCTTGCTAAGGATGATTCAAGGCAGAAGAGGAATTTAGAGCAATTAGGGCTAAAGTGAGATGTCAGACTCGGATACACATCCGACTGCGTCTGCTGTAGTACAGTAGAAGAGAATCCCCGTTTTAATGACATTGTTATTATGCCCTTTGAAAATTCCTATATTAATCTGCAATGTTCTTTGGTTACAATGAGAAGCCTTTTACTGATTCATCCATTATTACATTATTACAGGCAAATTCGCATGTTTTATTTTTTATCCGTTATCAATATTCAAACACACTACTCCAGACAGACCGAGAATGGGGAAGATATGCCATGAATACGAAGATAATCCGTAGTAAAAGTATGGAAGGTGATCATAGATTATTGATTGTGAAATTAAAACAAGTAAAATTCCCTAAAATTGTATTGAAGAAGAAACCAAAGATCAGGATTTGGGAATTGGAGGAGGAGGATAAAAAAATGGCTTTCCAAGATTGTATAAAAAGGAAGTTGCCTAACACGGAAATACAAAGTGGAGAAGAAGAATGGGACAATTTAAGACAGACGTTTGTGGAAGCAGCAATTGAGGTACGCAGGAAAACAAAAGCAAAGTTTAAGGGAAAGGAGACACGGTGGTGGACAGACAAAATAACAGAAATAAAAAAGGAACAAGGTGAAGAAAGAAATGGATAAGGAAAAGCAAAAAATGTATCAGAGGAATGAGAATTAGATAGAAAGGTTACATGTGGAATACAAGATTGAAACTACAAGTAAAGTGGAGTATCAAGGAAGAAAAGGAGAAATGTTGGGGAGAGTTTACCAACAAAATGGAGCAAGATAGTCTAGGAAATCAGAAACTATTATACAGAGTAATTAAATCGAAAAGAATAAATCAAGAAAAAATCAAGGCATTAGAGAGGGAAGATGGATCCATAGTACATGACGAAAAGGGTCTTCAGAAGGCAATGGCAAAGTATTTTGAAAAACTTTATAATGAGGATGACTGCTCGGAGGAAGGAGGAGATAAGAAAATGGAAATAATAGATGGAGAAAAAGAAGAGAACTCGATAACATGGTTGGAACTTTAAAGCGCAGTGGAAGCAATGACCAAAGGTAAAGCAGGTGGAAAAGACAAATTCAATACTGATATGATTTAGGCAGCAGGGAGCTTTAGACTACTGTAACTATACAGAGCCCTCAGTGCCATATGGAAGGATAAAAGGATACCTGAAGATTGGCAACAAGAAAGCATTGTACCGCTGTTCAAAAAAAGGAAATAGGAAGAAATGTGAAAATTATAGAGGTATAACTCTATTATCACATAGGCTAAAAATCATGGAGAAAGTCAGACAAAAGACTGAGGGATATAATAGAAACACAGTCAGTTAGAGGAAGAACAATATGGCTTTAGACCAAATAGATCAACAAAAGACTTGATATTTACAGTGTGAACGATAATGGAAAAATATCTGAAAGGAACAAGGAAATTATCTTCGTATTTTTGGATTTGGAAAAAGCTTATGATACACTTAAGAGAAAACTGTATGGGAATGCCTACTGAAAAGGAATGTACCAAAATTATTAATTAACAAGATAAAAATGTATCATGAGAGTAAAAGCAGTGTGTAAGTAGGAAGTGGTGACTAAAACATTTTATACAAAAAAAGGTCTCAAGCAAGGAAGTGCACTGTTGCCATTATTGTTTATTATATTGATGGATGAAATCATAAAACGAGTAAAACAGAGTATCAATAGTGATGAAGTGAATGGTTTGGTATTTGCAGATGATGTGGTGATTTGGGGAAAGGGAGAAAAGTACAAAGCAGACTGGACATTTGGAATGAAAATCTGAAGGAGTTTGGAATGGTAATTAGTAAAAAGAAAACTGTAGTCATGCTCTGTGGAAAAGAGTAGCCAAGTGAACATAGGCGGAGAATGGTTAGAGAATGTAGAACAGTTTACATATCTGGATAGCATTATTAATGGAAGTAATGAAATCAATCCTGAAATTAATAACAGACTAAGTAAAGGTACAACATGTTATAAACAGAAAGGAGTGGAGGAAGCTTGTTAACCACACCTGGGCGACTGGAGTGGGACATTGATGATGATGATGATGATGATGATGATAATGATGATTACTCCAGCGTTTACATTGAATGTGATCGATCATCTTCCGTATCGATTCCCCTCTACGTGAAGGAGTCGATCTTGAGCAAGCCAGAGCTCTTCTCACAACTCCAACTATTGTAAACAAACATCGGGAGAACTTGTTTTGCCAATAAATGCGATGACAGCAGTTGTTAACTCCTTAGAAATAAAGGCTGAAGTAAACGATTGCATAATTTTAATACTATGTACTGAAATAAAATTAAAATGTGATACTTCTCCTCAAGATACAGCGGTGTGCATAACTAATTTCAGAGGTTAGGTTAGGTTAGGTTTTTTCGTGTGGTGTTCAATTTCAGAAAGGCTGTTCCAATGTAAATTTATAGTGAAAAGGTTTATCATTATTCTACAGGGAGCTTGAAATATCTTTTCATAATACGTGCGCAGTAAACCTAGGTTAGGTGACGCCGTTTGAAGTAAGAAAATGGAAATATTTGCCACAAGCCTCTGGATGATGCTATAACAGTTTTTAAGAATGAAACTGAATATGCGTGTTCAGAACATTGGAATTAGGCTATAACAGTCTTTAAGAATGAAACTGAATATGCGTGTTCAGAACATTGTAATTAGAAAATATGTGCTAACTAGCAAGCTACTGCTTGGAAAACATCCACGAAAATATTTAAACAAGCTGATTACTGTTTCATACTGATTTTAATGTGTTTTTGGGCGAGTTTTGTATCTTTTCCAACTTTGGAAAATCATGTATAATGTTATAAGAACAACCTTAAACTGAAGTGGTTTTGCATTCACTGACACAAGTCTGTCAAAAGGAAGGGTTAACCATGGGCTCACCATTATCAGGAATAATAGCAAACATATTCCTTAATAACTGTACCATGCTATACGGGTAGAGGAGGAAAGAAGTGTCTGGACCGGAACCAGCGCATAGAGAGCACAACTTCGGGGAAGCACATCATCTCTATTTAAATTCAGTTTTCCCCTTCTTGGGTTATCCTTTTTCTTTACGAGAGATATAATTAAGTACAATACTGAGGAGGAAGATGTACAAATATTTGAGAAGAAGCCTTGGCTAGTATAATTTACATAAATCTGGAGGTTGGTGCAAATGAATAAAATCCCTTATAACTTCAGTAAAAAGGCTTCAAAGTTAAAATTAGAATTCAAAATTTAAAAAAGCTTCAAAAGCTTGGTATCATTACATGAGACGCGTCTCGGACACACAACTCATTTAACAACAGCTAGTTCTGGAAAAATATTTACTATAATCTCACTTAAGCTAATTTAAATGAATGCTAAACTACAACCAATTAAACCTTTTAAAGCACCAGTAAGGCAATAAGCCTCGAACGGGAAAACACAACCCCAGATCCGCAAATGAGTTAAGGAAAAGAACTAGATGTTCCAGAATGCACTGGGTGTTTACAGCAATGTCTGGCTGCAGCCAAATATAATACCTTTCCTTGATTAGAACCAACAAGGGTGCTCGCCGACTCGAAACAGCTTTAGCATTCAACATTTCAAATACATTTTTGTGAACTAACAACGTTAAAAGCCTGGATACCACTACAGTGCGACTATCCAACAGGAATCGGGCAAATAAAACCTACTAGGCCAAAGGCCGATTAAACAGTGGGTAAGCCATACTATGAGTGACTGATAAAAGTAATTGCCTGAAGGGCGACATCCAATTCTGATTACAATAGAGTAAATTAATATATTATTTTGGGTCCACCTTTTCAATACAAAATGTAAATAGTTTAAATTACATAGGGACTAGTTTCGACCTAGTAATAGGTCATCATCAGCCTGAAGTAAATTAAAGCGTAAATATCGAAGAAAAAATAAACAATTTAAACACAAATACAGTCTTTTTAAAAGTACATACCATGTGGGATATTGAGCAGCAACATATTAAAAATAATAACTCTTCCAATTGACGAAGCACTGAGCGGAAGTTATGTTGTTTATTTATGAATAAAGTCCAGTGCGCCGTATAGTATTAAAAGTCCAGTGTGCACTAAAAGATGTTATAAAGAAGAATTATCATTTGAATGCTGGCTTCTTGAGGTATTTTCATAGACGAATACCTTAAAAAATGACGTAACTTCTTCGAATATACAACAGCAAACTCAAGAAGCCAGCATTCAAATGATAATTCTTCTTTATAACATCTTTTAGTGCACACTGGACTTTTAATACTATACGGCGCACTGAACTTTATTCATAAATAAACAACAAAACTTCCGCTCACTGCTTCGTCAATTGGAAGAGTTATTATTTTTAATATATTGCTGCTCAATATCCCACATGGTATGTACTTTTAAAAAGACTGTATTTGTGTTTACATTGTTTATTTTTTTCTTCGATATTTATGCTTTAATTTACTTCAGGCTGATGATGACCTATTACTAGGTCGAAACTAGTCCCTATGTAATTTAAACTATTTACATTTTGTATTGAAAAGATGGACCCAAAATAATATATTAATTTACTCTATTGTAATCACAGTTCAATACAGATCTATCATTATGAAACTTATTTCTTTTAATCCAATTTTGAAAACAGTCACTACAAACCAGAACAAAGTGTTTTCCAAGGGCACTCGCGTACCTCATTTACATTCTCTATGAACTTCACATAACAATTCTATTTTTATCCTCCATCCCCTTAAGTAAGTAAAAGGCTTTCAATTCAAGACCTTACCTCCATGCTCCCGGCAGTGAGGAGTTCAAACCTTGAGCGGGACCAGCCCGCTGTTACTCAGAGCAGACTCAGACCAGTTAGCACGATGATCAAAGACCTCAGTGAGGCGAGGAGCAGAACATATAAGGCCGGAGCAGAAAGCCCCGATTGGTCGGCGAGGAAGGTGGGGCTCGTTGCCATCGAGGCAAGTAACAAGTGCGTCTTGAAGGTCAGACTTGGCGCACCACGCCACAGAGTAAGGAAACAGACATCGTACACAAAACCCTTGCATTAGGGATGGGAGGGAGCAGGAACATATAGTACAATTTTAGATTATACAACAAATAAGGCATAATTTACGAGGGTTTACCTCACTAAGTTAAAATTAAGACGTAGCAAATATGGTTTAACAAAATGCTGCATATCTGACAGCAACATAAGCAAGGGGAGACAGTAAACTCATGGTACAATAACAATGAAAACAGTTTCTTAACCAACTAAGAGACTTGGAGACAAAATTCTAAGAGGTGTGCAATTACACTGACCAAAATTAATGTGTCACTTGAATTATCTAAGGAAAATTTCCATGAAAAAATTAATGCAAGTAATGTTATCTGTCTGTTATTGCTACCCTTATTTACTTAGATAATTTTTTTATAATAATAATCAGTGTATAACATAACTGCCAAGTATTCAGGTTTTTCTGTAAAATGTATGGATTTTGAGTGTGTTTTATGGTTGTACAGGTGAACAACGTTGTTGTACAGATTTTGAATATCGGCACTTGGTTTCGCTTTCTGCGGTCAAATCAGATTCGTTTGACTTTCGATAGTAGCTGGTAATATGAGATGCATTGTTTGAAATTCGACTGGTAAATGTATCGATAATCACATTATTGAAATTTGACTGGTAAATGTATCGATAATCACATTATTATCACCGTGCTTTTGTCACCTGTTCTACCTCAGCTGCTACTTCATTCAGTGAGATGTTCCCAAACAAGTAGCATGCTGCGATTTTAAAGAAAAGAAATCCGTGAAAAGTAGCAGGCTGTGAATTTATATAAAACAACTTTAGTAACTGCGCCGTGCTTCGTAGCAGCTGAAAGGCTTTGTTTGTGTGCGTGTTAACATTGACGGAAGTTCTGAAACTCGTGGAATTGTGAGACGAATTTTCGAGTGATTTAGTATTTTTAGCGGTGTTCATAATGAGTTCAACTAAGAAACAATATTATCAGCCTTTTTGGGAGGCATATTCTGCTTAATTTCCTTGTTTTATACGATCATGGAAAGTGTTCCCAGTGTTAAGTGAAAACAGATGAGCACTTGTCAAGATGTTACTTTGTGTAAGTATTTAATTTCAGGGATGATCATAACATATACAGTGAAAACTCATTCCATTGTTTTTCAGGTGCTAGGGGGAATATTACGACGGATGTGGGGAAAACTATAAATGCGGGCAACAAAAAAATAGGGGGAAAGCAAAATAATAAAAATACTGGTACTGTATTGGGACATTTTTTGTTATATAAATATAATATTATTATTATAAAAACAACAATAATGGCACGTGGCCTCCAGAGCCAGGTGCTGCAGGTCTTTTGAGTTGTCGCGTGATACGCAAACTGTGCGCATATGAAAATGCGGCCCTACCTAAGATAAATTTGAATGTTTAATTTGGCAGACAGACAGCCCCCCCAAACCGTTGGAATTAACCAAGGAAAGTTAAAATCCTTGACCCAATTGAGACCCCTTAAACCAAAGGCCAACATGTGCTAACCATTTAGCTCATACTACACATACCGGTATCAAAATATTGCAACTATGTTATAGTCCTACGAGATGAAAATAAAAAGCTTGACTTTTACGCAGTTTCGTTTCACATTCCTTTACACATTTCGTAGTAATTGAAGACATGCTCGCTAAAACGGTCTAACCCTCACTGTGCTTCAAAGGAGAAAATTAAAGTTTTGTAAATGGAACAAAAAAATATATATATATACTGCATTAATTTTACCTGGTGTATTGCACATCAAAACAAAGTACAGTAGAAGTCCATTATAGTGAGAATTCATAACAGCGAAAAATGTACTCGCTATAGCGAGTTATCGTTATATCAGTTTTTTGTATAAAAGTCGTAAAACCCCCCATGCACATAAAAATCGGTGTGAAACGGCAATCAGTTTGTTCAAAACTTGCATTTCCGCAGATGATATCCACACTACGG
Organism: Anabrus simplex; assembly: GCF_040414725.1. Lineage (NCBI taxonomy): Eukaryota > Metazoa > Arthropoda > Insecta > Orthoptera > Tettigoniidae > Anabrus > Anabrus simplex. Next base: position 136,667,180 of record NC_090269.1, read on the forward strand.
CTTACTTGTTTTTTTTCGAAATCTGATACAACGTGGAAGTGTATGTTTAATTTCATTCTGAAAAAAATATGGCACCGTATTTCTCCGAATCCAAGATGAACCCCACGTTTTTCTTCAAAAAATTTTAATCAGGCTCGGAAAGTACTTTGTAAATTCATATGAATATCTTGTTGTATTGTAGGCCTATGCATTTTTAGACGCCGAACATTGACTTTCGTCACGCTTTTTTTTTTTTTTTTTTTTTTGCAGCTGCACAATTATTATTTATTTCCACGGGTTTAAGGACCATTAACTTAAAATTCTCATCATAATACCAAAGAGAACCCATTGAAAGCATCAGATATAACCGGCTACCGCTGCATGCACGTCTCGCTTGCCGGGTTCGGCCAACTTCAGCGGCTAGCGATGTATAGGCCTAATCGTGGACGTTGAAAGTCAATGAACGAGTTTAATGCGCCATGGTATGCCCATGCCGCCCTTGTGTTTTTCGTGCACATACCTCACAATTTCATCTTAGACTTCTTGATAGCGTCCTTGTTGCGGACCACTGAATGTATTTTTTGTACAGTACGCTTTTTTTTAGCTCTTTGTTTTCACACTAATGCCAAATATTGGCTTAAGTTGTTAGGCCTATACCGTATTTTCTTGCGGCTGCACAATTATTCTACATTTCCGAGTGTTTAATAACCATTAACTTAAAATTGGCATCATAATATCGACTAGAACCCGTTGAAAATTTGCCGGCACTATCTTTTCCACGTATCTGTACAATATGACTATCCGTCACAAAAATATTGCTGTCGTCTCTAAAACTTAAATTTACTAAGCGTCATGTACAATAGATGCGTTATAACTCTGCCACTGAGTAGCCATGGCCTTTCTAAGAATTCGAAGGGCTGCATGTTTTGATGCCATTTTCCAGATTTGAGAAACGTTCTTGTAGAGGCTAACAGAACGCCATTCTCCACTATTTCCTGAGATCCAGTGACGTTACACACGGGCACTGTACAACCGGTTGTCGCGGCTAGCGATGTACAGTATAGTAAAGAGGCGCTTGTTTGTCAATGAGTTCTGTGCGCGTGTGAAAAGCAGCAGCGTGGTTACTGGGGTAGTTGCCAGTGGTATCCATTAAGTTACTGATAGGCCGCGAATGCAACAACCCTTGAGTTTTCGCATGAGATTCTGAGAAATAAACAGTCTTGGATTCGGAGAAATACGGTATCACTCCAGAGGTTTCTGTGGCAAACACCCCAGTTTTCTTCTTCGAACAGCATTACCTAACCTAACCGTATATGTATCATGAAAACATATTTGAAACGCATGTAGAGAAATGATAATATCCTCGCTAAAAATTTACATGTAAATAGCCTTTCTGAAATTTAACTAGACTCGAAAAGATATGAAATATCTTCTGAAATCAGTGATTTACTCTGCCATATCTTGAGGTGTATCACATTCTTACTTAATTTCTGAATATAACATTAAAATTAAAATATTGTTTACTTCAGTCTTTATTTTTAATGCTATCGGCCATGTCATTTACGCATTTATTACGAAAACGTATTAACCTCTTTCATTTCAAATTTTCTTTAGAGAACAGCAGTCGCCAGGTATTATTAATCAACTCCAACATCGTCTCTAAATGTCAACGAGAGAGTTCGCAAATGCACAAAGTGAGAAAACTATACCGTACCGAAGATGATCGATCGCATTTTGTTGCAAACTTTTCAGTTTTCTTATTCAAACAGCGTCACCTATCCTAACTTAACCGTACTATACCTGTGATGAAAACTTACTTCAAGCGCCAGTAGAGAAATGATAACCTTCTCGCTATAAATTTTCATAATTAGTCTTTCCGTAATTTAACTAGACGCGACAAAATATAAACTAACCTTTGAAATCAATTAAGGAGTCTACCATATCTCGAGGTGTATCCCATTCTTCAGTATTTAGCCTCAAAATTAAGAGGTCGTTTAGTCAGCCTGAATTTTTAATGAGTTAACAACCATTATCGGACACGTTATTTATACATTAATTACGAAAATATGTTCTCTTTCATTTAGAATTTTCTTTACGGAACAGCTGTCGACTCCGACATCGCCTTCGAATGTTGACGAGAGAACTCACTAGTGTCCATAGCGAGGAAACTATGCTGAAGGTAATCGATCGCATGCAATATCACCACTGGGGTGCATAAATATTGGTAATGGAAAAAATCGCGCACGCTTAATCGCTCGTAATAACGGATGCGTCAGTGATAGGGTTCTCGCTGTAACTGAAGGACGAAACTCAGTTTAATATAGGAATTTGAGGGGACAGAAAAGAGTCGTCGCTATAACAGAGTTCTCGTTATATGTCGTACTCGCTATATCAGACTTCTACTGTATGCATTCAGGAAAATCTTTTCATAGCAATTTTAAGTTGTTTTATTGCAGACTAGCAATGCAGTAGCTAAATGAACTTCAGGCAAGTTGTGTACTCAATGTACATGTGTTAGTTTTATAACATACCTACCTGACTTTGGGATAAATGGAAGGGAAATACAAATAATTCTGGCAATACATTATATAATATAGATAAGGAAAGTGTTATTACAAACAAATATTACATACTTTATCAACAAATGCAATAATGAGCTTGGCCTACAGGTACTTAATCCTGTACCTTAACCTAATCATAATCAGGAATATCAAAAAGTGGATCATCATCTTCATCTTCTTCTTCTTCTTCTTCTTCTTCTTCTTCTTCTTCTTCTTCTTCTTCTTCTTCTTATTCTTCTTCTTCTTGCATGGGACTACATACTTTGGAAGCAAGATTTTTGTAGTATGCATGATACACAGGGGGTATGTAATCTAATAAGTCTAAAATATCCTGGATTTCGGCTGGAAGTACAGGCCTAGGTCTGTCATACTTGCATGGTAGGTGTTCAATACCAGATGATGGTCTATCAAGTACTTACTTTCTGAGATCTACAGAATCATGAAGAGTATGAGTACTTGAAGAGTAACCTAAATGGATCCTCTTTACTGATTTTACGTGTAATCTTGCTTAATAATACCTTTTGGTTAGATCAGAGACTGTTCTTTTCGTTATCTTATCCAGTAAAGGCAAAACAGTGATAAACATGTCACGTGTCATCTTTACCGCTGCAAACGGCTTCTTAACCCTAGTCTTCCTAACAAGTTCCATCCATTGATCTGGAATGTAAATTGATGACACTAGCCTCTTTTTCTTCTCTGTAAGGCCAAAGTCTCTGTCACATTGCAAATACGTGTGACCTGGCACTAAATATTTATGTTCTATTATATTAAATCTTCCAGTCTGGACTAAAAACATCCAAAAGCTAACTAAAGAAAAGTTCTTATCTTGACCGAAGCAAGAATCAGAATATACTACCAGGTGGTTAACATTATCAGGAACGGAAGTTATTACATAATGCCGAAGGCATGAGATTATATCATCGTCCCCCCTTCCCGCTACATCCTCAGACCACATAAACATTGTTGCAGTGTTATTTGCAACATTGTGAATACCAAAATTCAAAGTCCAAAACTGACGTTGACAAAATATTATCCCTACAGTCAAGTGAGGAGACATTGCTGCATATCAAAAGCAATCACATGAACAGTACTGTCTTCCTTAGCCAATTGTGTGTCTGTTTTTAACTGCTCATAGGCCGACTCTGCTTTTCATTTATGCAGCTCTAACTTAAATTCTAGATCTTTTTTTTTTTTTATTCAGAGGGTCATTCTCTGTTGAAATTTGAATGTTTAAACTATCACATATTTTACATGTATCACTACGAAGTGCTTGGAAAGACAAACTATAATATTTATCGAACATCTTTCTGTAAATGGCAAGGCTAACTAGTGTCCTATTTTCCTGGGTGCACTTGTCCTTATAAAGGTTATACAAAACACTGATATTGAGTTATCCGCTTAAGTACTTCATGTTAAGATTCTTTTTCCAAGAATAATGACTCGACTGAGTGGGGAAACTGTCATTATGATCCCTTACATAGTTTACATCTGCCTCTTCTGTTTTGTTAGGACGGTTTCTATGATGACCCCTCTGATCCAACTAAAACAGAATAAACCATGGTCTCTTATAAACTTGTTTTATTATCTTGAAGCACAACCTAACTTAAGTAGAGAACTGCACGTGAAAAGTGATTAGAAGCACAGTGATATCTTACCTTGAAGGTGCCTGAAGTTTTCTTCTCTTGAATTATTCGAGGTCGTCCATTACTAAATCCAAATACAGTAGAACCTCGATAATTCGAAATCGGTTAATTCAAAATCCCGCCTAATTCGAAGAAACTCTCATTCCCGGAAACATGAGATAGAGTTTTGCATGTTATTTCAATTGTTTAATTCGAAATACGGATAATTCGTAATTCGAAGTACAATGTCGGCCCCATTACCGAAATTCAGACTTTTAATTCGAAACTGCCTTTACATTTTAAAACAATAGTATGTTACAGAGTAATTTCAACTCGAAATGTATCCGCTCCGCGTCATAATAGAACGCGCGTTCCGGAACGTGGAGGGGTAGCTTTCCGCACTTACTCACTTCGGTGGGTCTACAGTGCGCTTCATGATTGCTAAGTTGAATGAAATCGGAATTATTTTGTGTTCAATCTTTTAAGGAACGCCGTAATATCACGCAACATACAGTGTGCGGGAAAACAGAATCCGCGAACACTGGCGATGCCGACAGTTGACGAAAAAACGTGGCAAATATAATAAATTCGAAGGCACCAAACAAAATTGACATTGCCGGTGAAACTGCATTGTTTTATTTTAATGCGAGCCCAAACGGTCATATGGTTTTAAAGGAGAAATTGCCAGCCGGGAAATCGTAGTGTGAGGGATGGGGGTCATAGTAGTGCGTTGCAATGCACATGGAAGCGAGATACTTTATCCCCTCGTCATAGGAAACGTCGATAAGCCACAATGTTTTAAGAGCGTCGGGCACTTCCCATGCCAGTACAAAGCATGTATAATAAAAATGCAAACAGTAAAGAAAACCAAAAAATAATGCATTTGCACAGGGGAACCGGCATAATTTATCCTCGTCTTTGGATTGTGCGATTTTTTTTTCTTTCGTTGCGTGAGGTTATGTTTGTCAGTGATTTATCCAAGTGCATTATTTGAACATTGTAAATGCACCTTGTTGGATAGATTTCGGAAATAGTTTTTTCCATGGCATTAGAAAGGTTTGAACTGTGAATCGAGGTGATTGCATGTATTAATGGGTCTTAGAATACTTCGTGACGCGGCAAGTGTTTACATTTCTGAAGTACGAGAGAAGTGCCACGGCGGGAAATCGTATAAGGATAGAGTCATAGGAAAGTTCGATTTTAAGGGCATCGGGTACTTTCTGTGTAAATACAAGGCATCTAAAATGCATACAGTATAGTAATCCAATCAATAAAGCACTTGCACATGGAAGCGTGCATAGATTTCTCCTCGTCTTCGAATCGTATTTTTTTTTCTTTCTTTCGTTGCGTGAGGTTTACCAGTGAGATATCTGAGTGTAGTATTTGAATACTGTAAATGCACCTTCTTGGATACATTTTGGAAATAGTTCTTTTTTCATGGCATTTGAAAGGTATAAACTGTGAATCAAGGTTAAATGCATGCAGTAACGGGCCTTAGAATATTTTATAACGCGGCAAAGGTTGGTACTTCTGAATTGCGGATTGGCGGTTAATTCGAAATCACGTAATTCGAAGTCCGATTTTTGAGTCCCAACGACTTCGAATTAACGAGGTTTTACTGTATAGACAATAGGGCCTTTTTACAGATTCCAGCCTGTTTTGCATCTACCATAACCTTGAAAACACATGAACATTGTCATCTACTGCTACTAGAATCATTTACATATCTTTGTTTCACTGCGCAAATCTCTACACAACCTGAAATGTATGCATTTTGTAAGTCATGGTCACCCATATTCCAGAAATTGAGAAAAAGTCTCACGATAATCTTCTGTAACCTTTTCAAAACACTTACGCGAAGAACAGCAGTTTGCACCAATACTCTTCTTTTCTATTACAACACCTTTGTAATTAACATACAGTATTCCTCACCACTATTCCTTTCCTTTTTCTGAATTTCCTGACACCATTTTGCAGGACTACTTTTCGTTTTACGATAATTTCCGCACATTTCTTCAGCTCGCTCAGCAAATTCACTCTGTGTCCTCCATGTTTGTTATTTACAAGCAGTAGCCGTCGTCACCAACATTGATGCAATGAACATTCTGGGGTAGGTATAATACGCGAATCTTTTCTTGAGCCCTGAACTCCATAGTGCATAATGGGAACTAGGGCTCAAGAAAATGTTTGCGTACTATACATATTCACATATCATCAGAGACATCGTATTCTCAGTAATGATTTTTTAAAATGATGTTACATTAAAATTCTTATGTAATGTTCATAATGTTAGCCGCTCTCGGCAACTTAGTTGTTTCAATCATCGATTCACCACCACACTACACCACAATATTAGTGCTAAGCCTGTAATTTCTGGTGTATAGGGGTTAGCCCATATTTGCACAAAGGCACAGAGGTTAAACACTCAAAATTTTCACTCATTCTATTTCCTCTAAATGATCCCTGCTGATATTAGTGCATGTAGGAATAGTTACTATTCATGTTACTCAATAGATAGCAACACCTAACTCACTTTATTTAATTTTGTGGGTTAGACTGTTTTTGCGAGCATGTCTTCAATTGAAAACATTAAGTTCAGTTCTGTTATTGCAAATTGAAGATATTTGTGGATATTACGGCGATAACCTGTATTTAGGAAAAGATTCCGTAGACCCTTTGCAAACGATAGGTTAGATACGCAACATGGCGCGGCTGCCGCAGCTCAGCTCAGACAATGTCACAGAGGTTAGAAATTCAACGCGGCATGTCTCGAACGATGTCACAGGGGCTTGTGCGAAGCTCCCAACTTAGTAACTAGTTACGAGACTAGGCTATGAGAAAAGATTATTGGTCTGGCTTGGTTAGGTCCGGCTTGTAACAAACTATTGGGTAGAGGGCAACAAAGCGGTCAACATGCCTCTTGCATCCCACAGACTCCACTAGGTACGACGGGATTAATCACCCTGTGAGACTGAAAACGTATCTGGCACACTGAGCTCTTTTTTTTTTTTTTTTTTTTTTTTTCCCATTGAAGTTGGCGGCCATAACCAGCCTATACCAACACCGAAAATGGTGGCAAATTTGAATTTTACGCTGTCTATGTTTTAATTCTTGTAAATAAGAATACTTCTAGGAGTCGGTTAGTGGGCCGAGGAGAAGCGTTGGCACCAGGAGGCTCGTAGTGAGGTTGCGCGTGAATAACCTGCGCACAGCACTCCAACCTACAAGATCCTTGTTGTTCAAGACTAGCAACTCCGAATCGCTCGTACATCCTTACGTAACAGGTTGCCGCTATTACATGCTAAGAGTATTGAGCCGTCCCTCTAAATTAAAAAAAAACTGTTGCGTATATTTTTCTTATGTATGATCGATTAATGCAGGAAAATTGTGACTAAGGACAAACAATTTTTCGACGATTGATGCGATAAAACAATAGTTCGAGAAATGATAGATGCGGGGAAATTTAACATTGGTTTATATGGAACATTTTTTGGGACCGAATAAATTCAACGATGAATACGGGGAAACGACAGTTCCGGGAATGATGCATCGAGGTTCTACTGTATTTGACTTGTATTAGTATTGTTTATAATATCCCCCCCGCCATCCTTTTTCATTATGTCTCAAGACTGTTACGCATGCGTGTGTAGTTAAATTTCCGCTTAAGGATCTTCCGGATTTCTCTTTTTTGAAAGTTGGCAGGTATGGTGTATAAGTTATAAAACAAATGTTTCACAATTTAATATGCTTTTTTATTTAAAAATTCAAGTTATCCATAAATTTTGCAGGTCACTGTAAAAGAAGCTACAGAGCTGGTTACAAATAGAGGATTATGGAAGAAGTGCAGTAGAACCTTGATAATTCGAAATCGGTTCATTCAAAATCCCGCCTAATTCGAAGAAGCTCTCATTCCCGGAAACATGAGATACAGTTTTGCATGTTATTTAAATTGTTTAATTCGAAATACGGATAATTCATAATTCAAAGTATAATGTCGGCCCCGTTACCGAAATTCAGACTTTTAATTTGAAACTGCCTTTACATTTTAAAACAATAGTATGTTACAGAGTAATTTCAACTCGAAATTTAGCTGCTCCGCGTCATAATAGAACGCGCGTTCCGGGACGGGGAAGGGTAGCTTTCCCCTCTTACACTCACTCCGGTGGGTCTACAGTGCGCTTCATGATTGCTAAGTTGAATGAAATCTGAATTCTTTTGTATTCAACCTTTTAAGGAACGTCGTAATATCACGCAACAGGCAGTGTGCAGTAAAACAGAATCCGCGAACACTGGCGATGCCGACAGTTGACAAAAAAAACTTAGCTCCTATAATAAATTCGTAGGCACCGAACAATATTGTCATTGTCGGTGAAACTGCATTGCTTTATTTTAATGCAAGCCCAAACGGTCTTATGGTTTTAAATGGGTCATAGTAGTGCGTTGCAATGCACACGGGATGGAAGCGAGATACTTTATCCCCTCGTCATAGGAAAGTTCGATAAACCAAAACGTTTTAAGGGCGTCGGGCACTTCCATGCCAGTACAAAGCATCTAAAAATGCAAACAGTACAGAAATCCAAAAAATAATGCATTTGCACAGGGTGACCGGCATAATTTATCCTCGTCTTTGAATTGTGTGATTTTTTTTCTTTCGTTGCGTGAGGTTAGTTTGTCAGGGATTTATCCAAGTGCATTATTGTATTCCTATATTCTCTGTTATGGCTATTTGGCTGCATTAAATATATTATTATTTGAACATTGTAAATGCACCTTGTTGGGTACATTTCGGAAATAGTTTTTTCCATGGGATTTGAAAGGTTTAAACTGTGAATCAACGTGATTGCATGTATTAATGGGTCTTAGAATACTTTGTGACGCGGCAAGTGTTTACATTTCTGAAGTACGAGAGAAGTGCCATGGCGGGAAATCGTACAAAGATAGTCGTAGAAGAGTTCGATTTTAAGGGCATCGGGTACTTCCTTTGTAAATACAAGGCATCAAAAATGCATACAGTATACTAATTCGATTAATAAAGTACTTGCACATGGGAGCCAGCATAGATTTCTCCTCATCTTTGAATCATGCTTTCCCCCCCCCCCCCCTTTCGTTGCGTGAGGTTATGTTTGCTAGTGAGATATACGATTGCATTACTTGAACACTGTAAATGCACCTTCTTGGATACATTTTGGAAATAGTTCTTTTTTTCGTGGCATTTGAAGGGTATAAACTGTGAATCAAGGTTAACTGCATGCAGTAACGGGCCATAGAATATTTTGTAATGCAGCAAGGGTTGGTACTTCTGAATTGCGAATTGGCAGTTAATTCAAAATCACGTAATTCGAAGTCCGATTTTTGAGTCCCAACGACTTTTAATTAATGAGGTTTTACTGTACTTAGTTAATTCACAGAAACTTGCAGACTGAATGCTAAAAGGCGTAACAGTTTACAATGAAGATGCATATATGAGATAGTGATCCTTCATCTGACAACCACATTTCCTTATGTATGTGCCTTCAGCAATTATTCATTTGGGTTCAGCAAGTAGCATATGTCTGTCATCTGATAATAGTGCAAAGGAAAAATTTGTTAGGGCATACCCAACATTTATTTATTTGATTAAATTTATTTTCTAAGAACAATCTGAGCCAAAGCTAGTCATAGTGCAATACAGGTCTCTTGCTTACATACGAGGGGCAGTTTAACATGAGAGTAATCTTCAGCACAAACCGTACAAAGGTGTAACTACAGTGTAGTTTAGGGTGGATATCTCCTTGTTTTATTGCTGTCTTGGTGTGAATAATGTACAATAGTACAATTTAGGTTAATGCAGGTGAACATGCTTTCTACTGAAACCTTGATTTAAAGTTAAAAATATCAGGTCCCTGTAAAAACGTTAAATAGGGGTTCTACTGTATATTGATCAAATTCTTAGAGATCAGAGTCTATAATAAAAATATTACCAAGACAGCAGGCTCAAGTTTTATATCAATGTACATCTCTTTTTTGAAGTGGTCCAAACAAATCTTAGCCCCATTTTACTTAATTGTGATGACAATTTACCAGTTTTGAACTAAGTATCACTACGCGTAAGATAGAGAATGCAAAATCTTCCTGTGGATGAATAAGGGTAGAAAATATTCATAATGGGTAAATAAGACAGAAGTACATGGATATGATTAGTAAAAAATTCCAAACAGTAGACAGTAATCAGGTTCAGGATGTAGAAAGAGAATCTGTGGCATACAATGATGCTGTAGTAGAAACAACATGGGAATATCTAGGAACAACTGTGTGTAAAGGTGGGAAAAGCAAACAGCAGGTTGTAAACGTGAAATGAAGGCGTATCAGATATGGCTCCAAACAAGGACTAATGCAGATAGGGAATTGCACGTAGAGAAAAAAAACAGAGCGAAACAGATAGTTGTTGATCCAAGAAAAAGTAATGAGATGATTTTGATGATAACCTGGAAAGGCTAGGTCAAGCAGGAGGGAAACCTTTCTGGACAGTAGTAAGGAATCTTAGGAAGGCAGGGAAAGAGGAAGTTAATAATGTTTTAGGTAAATCAGGTGAACTCATAATAGATTCCGGGGAACTACTGGACAGGTGAAGGATTATTTTGAAAATCTTCTCAGTATAAAGGAAATCTTCCTGGTGACGTTGCAAACAACTGAGTTCACAGGGAGGAGGTCAATAATGTGGGTGAAATTACCATATTTACTAGTTTTTTTTTTTTAATAAGATGGCGCGCAGTAATGACAACGTAGTTTTTTATCCTCCAAGTAAATTAATCGTAAAATGTGACGAAAAATGCAGAAAATGTCTAAGATCAGTGAAAAATGGAATGTTGTGTGATTCATGTGATCGATGATGGCATTATAAGTGCGGAAATTGCCTTAGAGACGTAAAAACTAATGAAAATTTTGAATGTATTTGTGAGCAGTGTGTTCGGAATGTTGTAGTTGGCGATGGGTTGACGGTGAAGCACCGAAAATAAATAATGAGAAATACAAAAGTGCATAAAAAATGATAAACATTCTACAAAAGGACAACGAGGCTCTTAAGTAGAAAATCAAGAATGAAAAGAAAGACTGCGATCACCGGTACTAGTAACAAACTCGAGCACGTGGTGTCTAGTAGTTCATGGTTGGCCGGCTAAGAAGAAATCTACAGCTGAATATCCGGAAACAAACATCAGATATAGGTTTTCTGCCCTAAATAATTTAATTCAGGAAGAAAGTGATCGCGCAATTCAGTGTGATAGTGTTTCAACCTTGAAGGATGGCATCATTTCCGTCTTTTCAAATGAGATTTGTAGTCTGACTTTTGCTGCTATCTTTTCAAGTTCTTCAATTTGGTGTTTAGCCTCTTCCACACTATTTGCAAGCAGCGCAAGGTCATCTGCAAATGCCAGACATTTGAGTTTGATATTTTTGCCTATCTTGATGTTTGGTTGGCATTTCTTCATCCACTTTCGCATGATTTTTCCAGTGTGCAGTTAAATGGTAATGGTGAGAGACCATCACCCTGTCAAAATTTCTCACTCTTTGATGTTTCATGATCCACTTAAGTCTGATTATTTGATCTGGACAACTTCTTCCAGGTCTAAATCCTCCCTTGATATTCTCCAAGTTCTCGGTCGAGTTGTTCCTGAATTCTTGTCAGGATAATTCTAGACAGGATCTTAACATGTGACATGAAGTAAAAAAATCCCCTGGTAATTATTTGGATCCAATCTATCACCCTTTTTGTGTATGGGATGAATTGTAGCTGTGTTCAATTCTTCAGGCAGTTTTTCAGAATTCCAGATGTCTATGAAGTGTTTGTGGAGGTTTTGAAGTGTTTATTTGCATTCTTCCACAGCTCTGCAGCCACTTGATTCTCTCCTGCTGCCTTGTAGTTCTTGAGCCAACCAATCGCTTTGATTACTTCATTGAAATCTGGTGGTATAACCTTTTCTAGACGTGTTTTATTTTTTGGATAAGGATCAAATTCTAAGTGTTCTTTTGGTTTCTCAGCATTTAGTAATTCTTTGAAGTGATTCAGCTAGAATTTTGGCATTCTCTTGATTATTGTGTGCTAGTTTCCCCTGTTTATTTTTCATCATGAGTGTGGGTGGAGTATACTTTGATTGATATTGTCTGTATGTTCTGTAATAGTCCCTTGTCTTGTGTTGTTTGAACGACTCATCTATGATGTTCAGGTTTTCTTTTTGATAGTCTCTTTTGATTCTTCCAATTTCTTTGGCCGCTTGTCTTCTAGCAATGGTTAGTTCTTCTCCAGATTTTTCAGTTTTTTTTGTTGGTCATTTAGCCATGCTTGTGCCTTTTCTGAATTGCCATATCACGTTCCTCATTCCACCAGGCGTTTCTTTCTCCTTCTAATAGGAGCAAATTCTTCTGCAGTGTTTTTCAGTTTATCGATAATTGTTTCCAGTTTGTCGCTTAGATTTGTTTTGGATCTCTCTGAATACAATGCATTATTTAAGTAGCTGAATTATGTTAAATCTAATTTAAAATTGCATTGCTCTTATGGAATAATTTTCGGGACTTAAAATTTGTTCCGTTAAATGCGGGTTTACGCTTAATCCAAGGTCATGTAAAATCAGGATTATACTTATATTGAAACTGTTGTCATGAATCACATCCACATTCTAAGATTTTTTTGAAGAAAGTTGCAGATTTTCATCAGTGTCTCACTTCACAAATGAAATTACTTTGATGTTAATTTGCTTCTGATTTTAGATTTAATTGTGTTGTTTAAGTAATCCATAACTGTGAAGTTGTCATAAACTAATTCAGGATAAAATAAATACCTGGAATGAAAACATTAAATAACAGATTATACCTGAAAAATATGCCATTAAGTAATGTCCATAGATCTGTCATACATAATTTACTATTCACATTTCAATGCTCATTTGTTACGCTCCTTTCTATTCTATTGGCATAGTATGCTGTATCTAGATTCAATGAGCGAGTTGACAGTGTGATTAAGGTTGGTTAGCTATGAGCCTGCATTCGAGAGATGATGGATTTGAATCCCATTGTTGGCAGCCCTGAATATGGTTTTCCATGGTTTCCCATTTTCACTCCAGGCAAATGCTTGTGCTGTACCTCAGTCAAGGCCTAGGCTGTTACCTTTCCAATCTTTGTTGCCAAAAACCTTCAGTGTGTTAGTGCGACGTTAAACCTCTGGCAAAAAAAATCTAGATTCAGGCTGAAAGAAATTAATTGGAACATGTAAGTTTATATTTATGTCATTGAAGATCTTAGGCTAGGATAGAACATGGGATCACCCACACAGTGAAGAGCAATACAGTTCATTGTGGACAGAGGGAACAAGAGAAGAGAGACAAGAACAAACATGCAAACCTTGGGACAAACTTCATGCATAGCCAACTTCATGAAGGACAGCTTATTACAGCTTCCCTGCTTCGGGAGAGTGGCAGGCATCCACAATCCATCAAGAAATTTCTCCTTTCTTGAAGTGGGAATTGTAGGATAAGGAGAAAACTGGATAAATACAAGAAATGGAGAGTACTAAGTGAATATAATTGCTGGAGGACGATAAAAACACTGAAGAGGAATATAACAAGCTTAATATGTTGTTGTTTGAATCATCAATCCATAGACTGGTTTGATACAGCTCTCCATGCCACCCTATCCTGTGCTAACCTTTTCATTTCTTCATAACTACTTTATCCTACATCTGCTCTAATCTGTTTGTCATATTCGTATCTTTATTTAGTTCTTTTTCCGGGTTGAACCGTGTTGTTGTTTTCTTTACTCCCAGGCAGGGAGACTGATTACTTCGGATCGAGTAGGGGTATTTCAGTCACTTTGACAAAGAATACTGCAGTGTGTTCGAAACGTCTGCAAACTGTACGTAATGTACAGAAAACGATACAGATCAGCCCAGAAAAATAAACTAAATTCTATACACCGTGGAAGCTTCACTTCTAAGATATTCGTATCTTGATCTACCCCCACCGTTCTTACCACCTACACTCCCCTCAAAAACCAACTGTACAAGTCCTGGGTGTCTTAAGATGTGCCTTATCATTCTATCTCTTCTTCTAGTCAAATTTAACCAAATCAGTCTCCTCTCACCAATTCGATTCAGTATCTCTTCATTCGTGATTCTATCTACCCATCCTACCTTCAGCATTCTTCTATAACACCCCATTTCAAAAGCTTGTATTCCCTTTCTCTCTGATCTAGTTATCATCCATGTTTCACTTCTATACAATGCCACATTCCAGACAAAAGTCTTCAAAAACATCAATGCTCGAGGTGAACAAATTTCTTTTTTTTAAGGAAGGCCTTCCTTGCTTGTGCTAGTCTGCATTTTATGTCCTCCTTACTTCTACCATCGTTAGTTACTTTACCACCCAAGTAACAGTATTCATGTACTTCCTTTAAGACTTCATTACCTAATCTAGTATTTCCTGTATCACCTGACTTTGTTCGACCGCACTCCATTACTTTTGTTTTTCATCTTGTATTTCTTCTCCAAGACAGTCCATATCATTCATACCATTCAGCAGTTTCTCCAGATCTTTTGCAGAGTCAGATAAAATAACAATATCATCGGCAAATCTCAGGGATTTGATTTTCTCTTCTTGGACTTCGATTCCCTTTCCAAATTCCTCTTTAATTTCCTTTATTGCCTGTTCTATTTAAACATCAAAAAGGAGAGGGGACAAACTGCAGCCTTGCCTCACTCCTTTCTGGATTGCTGCTTCTTTTTCAAAGCCCTCGATTCTTATCACTGCAGACTGATTTTTGTATACATTGTAGATAATTCTCCTTTCTCGGTATCAGATCCCGATCACCTTCAGAATCTCGAACAGCTTGGTCCAATCAACATTATCGAATGCCTTTTCTAGATCTACGAAAACCATGTACATGGGCTTGTCTTTCTTAATTCGATCCTCTAAGATCAGACGTAAAGTCAGGATTGCTTTATGTGTTGTCACATTTCTTCTGAAGCCAAATTGATCTTCTCCCAACTCAGTTCCAACTTGTCTTTCCATTCTTCTGTAAATAATACGTGTTAAAATTTTGCAGGTGTGAGATACTGAACTAATGTTGCGGTAGTTTTCACACTTGTCAGCACCGGCTTTCTTGGGAATATGTATTAACTACGTTCTGTCAAAAATCGGATGGCACTTCTGTATCATACATCTTACACACTAAACGGAATAACCTCTCCATGCTCGTTTCTCCTAATGCAGTCAGTAATTCCGAGGGTAAGTTATTAATTCTCGGTGCCTTGTTCCTACTTAGGTCTCTCAAAGCTCTGTTGAATTCTGACCTCAAAATTGGGTCTCCCATGTCATCAGCATCAACATCCTCTTCTTGTTCCAGAACCCTATCATCTACTTTTTTTTACCTTGATGCAACTGTTGGATATGATCCTGCCATCTTTCTGACTTGTCTTCTTTCCCTAGAAGTGATTTTCCATCTGAGCTTTTATTATTCATACACTTAGTTTTCCTTTCTCCGAAGGTTTCCTTGATTTTCCTGTATGCAGCATCTACCTTTCCTAGGATCATACAACCTTTAATATCCTTGCACTTCTCTTTCAGGCTTTCTTCCTTAGCTGTCTTGCACTTTCTATCTGCTTTATTCTTTATTCGCCTGTATTCTTTTCTGCCCTCCTTATTTTTTGCATACTTGTACTTTCGTCGTTCGTCAATCAGGTCTAGTATCTCTTGAGTTATCCTTTGTTTTTTAATTGATCTTTCCTTTCTTCCTAATTCTCCTTCAGCAGCCTTACTGTTCTCCTTCTTCATTACTGTCCCTTCTTCCTCTACCATGTTTTCTTTAGCCTTTTCGTTTAGTCCTTGTGTTACATGTTACTCGAAACAATCCCTCCCACTCTTTTCTTTCAACTTGTCTAGATCCCATCTCCTGGCATTCCTTCCTTTCTTCAACTTCAATTTCAGATGGCATTTCATGACCAACAGGTTGTGGTCAGAGTCCACATCTGTTCCTGGGAAAGTCTTGCAATCCAACACCTGGTTTCTGAATCTCTGCCTAATCATAATGAAGTCTATTTGATACATTCCAGTGTCTCCAGGTCTCGTCCATGAATACAGCTGTCATTTGTGGTGTTTGAACCAAGTGATAGCAAGGACTAAATTATGGTCGGTGCAGAATTCAACCAGCTGGCTTCCTCTTTCATTCCTTTGTCCCAATCCGAATTCTCCTACTACGTTACCTTCTCTTCCTTGGCCTACGACTGCATTCCAGTCTCCCATCACAATTAGATTCTCGTCATCTTTTACATATTGTATTAAATCTTCTATCTCCGTATATTCTTTCAATTTCTTCATCATCTGCTGAACTAGTAAGCATATAGACCTGCACTATTGTGGTGGGCATTGGCTTAGTGTCTACCTTGACCACAATAATCCTTTCAATATGCTGGTCGTAGTAGCTTACCCGGTCCCCTATTTTCTTATTCGTTACTAAACCTGCATTTCCTCTGTTTGATTTTGTGTTGATGAAATTGTAGTCGCCTGACCAAAAATCCTGTTCTTCCTGCCAACGTACTTCACTTATACCACATATATCTAACTTTAGTCTATCCATCTCCCTCTTCATCCCTTTTCAGATTCTCTAACTTACCACAATGATTCAAACTTCTAATTTCCACGCTGTGACTCGCAGAATGTCAGTATCTATCTTCCTGATGATTTCCCCCTCTCGTGTAGTTCCCACCCGGAGATCCGCATGGGTGACCTCCGGAATATTTTACCTAGTAGGAAGCCATCATCAATACATCATTCATGCAGGGGGAGTTGCATGTCCTTGGGAGTTAGTTACGGCTGTAGTTTCCCGTTGCTTTCAGCCGTGTAGCAGTATCAACATAGCTAAGCCATGTTAAGTAATATTTCAAGACCATATCAGTCAATCATGTAGACTGCCGCCCTTGCAACTTCCGAAAGGCTGCTACCCCCGTTTCTATGAACCATTTGTTAGTCTGGTCTCCCAGCATATACCCATCCGATATGGTTGCACCTACGATTCGGCTACCTGCTTTATTGGAACATGCAAGCCTCCCCACCGCGGCAAGGTCACATGGTTCACAGGGGAAGAAGCTTAAGATAAGTAATGAAAATTGAAATCCTTTGTTTTTTTATGGAAAAAATGAAATATTTTGGCAAAATTTTGCCAACTTAATGAACAATTGACTTGTCTACTAAAAAGGAGCAGGAACATGTACATTTCTGGACTGGTAAGTTATCTGAAAGTATAGAGGTAAATATTCAGGGATTAACATTTTTGACAAAATTAGCTTAATTGCTGCTTGCATAGCAATAAATAAAATTGTATTGCCTGTCCTCTTTTTTTAAATATTCCACACTTTTCTGTTTTCATTCCAGTACAGTACACAGGCTTTGGATGTCTTTCTTGTTAAACAATTTCATCCCTTCCTAATCCCCTACTTACTCTTAATGCTACTTAATTAGTGATGTTCTGATTTGTCCCTTTCTATGTAGGTTTAAATGAGGAGGATCCTGGTGCTAAAGGCCAGAACTTATCGGTGTACAAAGATTCTTTCGAGAACGTTTTTCTTGAAGACACAGAAAGGTTTTACACACGAGAAAGCACAGAGTTCCTACGTCAAAATCCTGTAACCGAATATATGAAGAAGGTAAGTTTTTTGTACTGAAGTATGCCTTAACAGCAAAGTGAAAGTGTTGCATTAATAGTGATCTACTGTTCTCTTAAATTAACCTTGTAGGGGCGCGCGGCTGTGAGCTTGCATCCGGCAGATAGTGGATTCGAAACCCACTCTCGGCAGCCCTGAAGATGGTTGTCCATGGTTTCCCATTTTCACACCAGGCATATGCTAGGGCTGTACCTTAAGGCAATGGCCGCTTCCTTCCAACTCCTAGGCCTTTCCTATCGTATTATTGCCATAAGACCTATCTGTGTTGGTGCAACGTGAAGCCAGTAGGGGAGAAAAGAAAAAAGACCTTGATATTCAGAAATAAAACTGAAATGTTCAGTTCCAAGTTTTATATCCTGGTTGATCTCTGCTGTTGTTCTGTGGAGAAGGAAGCAGATAGGAAGTGAGAGAGAGAGTGAGAGGGAGGGGGGTTGGTCATGGAAGCATTGTATCATACATATGTTTACACTAATGATATAAGAGGCCTTTCTAATCTTATCTGGATCTATTACCTTATTTGAAGATTACCTTGGGAATATTTTGGTCAGATATAAAACCATTGAGGGTTGCTAAAATTGTGAACTATTTCCTTGTCAGTTGTCATATTAATTTGTAGTCAATTATTGCAGACCTTACTTTCCTGGATACATATCTTCAAACTAGATTACGATTACAGCTCTCTTGCAGAGATTATTATTATTATTAATAATAATAATAATAATAATAATAATAATAATAATCTAAAGTAACCAAAATCAGTACTATTAGAGCAAAGCTCTTTTTCCTTGTTAAAGGCTTAGAGTCATAATGTTTATTACTATTTAGCGCCTGTACTACGATGTCAGATAAGTCTGACTCGTTGGCTGAATGGTCAACGTACTGGCCTTCGGTTCAGAGAGTCCCGGGTTCGATTCCCGGTCGGGTCGGGGATTTTAATCGCTTTGGTGTAATACTTCTGGCTCGGGGACTGGGTGTATGTGTCCATCCCAACACTCTCCTCATCATATTCAGACAACATACCACACTACCAACCACCACAGAAACAATAGTGATTATATCCCTCCATGTAGGGTTGGTGTCAGGAACGGCATCCACCCATAAAACAGGGCCAAATCTACCTGTGCAACGCAATTCGCACCCGTGACCCCACAGGTGTGGGAAAAAGCTGTAGGAAAAGAAGACTACGGTGCCAGATACTGTACATAGATGGAAGTTAAACATTTTATTGCATACTACCAATGAATTTTAACTACGATATTGTTATGCGGAAGATGTAGTTATATTTTTATTGCATTGGCAATAAGGTTACTGAAAGTATAGTGAAATTCTGCACGGATGTATACCTGTTCCCTGGTGTTATGGTTTGTTTAGGGCCATATCTTTTTAGAGTCCACAGACTCTTATTAGGCTGTAATGTGGAAGTTGTAGCCAAGAAAAGAATTAGGACTGAAATCTACAAATGTAAAGAAATTTGGAAATTAACCCCTTCAGTGGCAGGTTCTGGCAGACCTGTTGTGCCAAAAAGGTGAGGTTTATTTCAGAGGAAGTTATTTATTTTAGGAAGCAAGGAATGAGTAACAATTATTAGGGGAACATATTCAAATATTACCCAATGTTAATAATTATTAACTTTACACTCTATACTTTTTTTGCAGCAAGCCTGTGACATGGTTTCATAAAATATTGGTGTTTTGAGAATACTGTCCTGTGACCAATACCTTTTTATTTCAAGCTTTTGTATTATTCCCATCAACAACACTAATAAAATAAATTGCCGAATTTCATAAGAGTTTGTTTCTTTCCAAAACTGTACCCCTTATATGCGGAGATTTATTTACAAGGTTTTCAATGCACTTTTAGCTTACAAATTTGTTTTGGTCACCATCAAATTTACAACTTCATTCGTTAGAAAGGGTTCAGAACAGTCAATCGCACTCACTGCTGGTAATAATCCTACCCTCACACTAGGATTTCCCTAAATGGAATTATATTAAGTCACACACTATCCCCAGCCTTACACTATTTCACACGAATGTATGTTCAACAT
Source organism: Anabrus simplex (assembly GCF_040414725.1). Lineage (NCBI taxonomy): Eukaryota > Metazoa > Arthropoda > Insecta > Orthoptera > Tettigoniidae > Anabrus > Anabrus simplex. The sequence goes on from NC_090269.1 coordinate 136,687,073, forward strand.
CTCCTACCATCACCTTAGCCTCTGACGTAATATCTTCTTCGATTTCACCAGAAATACTAGGAAGATAATCATCCGAAGAATCAATACAATCATTATCACTAATATCAGAAATACTACTGTCACTTAGAGATTCATCTTCGATGCAGTTCCTTATTTTGTCTTTAGGCTGGAACAGCTGGAAACCCTCCCGCCACCTGTTGAGAGTGCTTGTAAACATTTTCCGAAGAGGTTTTAGCACCCGATAAATTATTGGGCGATCGCAAAATGAACACTGGTGCTAAATGAGAATTTCTCGGGCGGTGACGTTATGGGCAAGCATGCGCCACCCGAGAATTTCTCGGGCGTGCCACTGAAGAGGTTAATTAAATATTTAACGAAACACAGAAGTTATTGTAGGAAATAAAGAGATTGAGAATCATAGGCCTACGTGGAAGCAAAAGATAAGATTCAGGTCCTGTATCTTTTCAAATAATTCCTACCACACAATTTAATCTTGTTTTTTGTCTAATACCAACTAGCACGAGGCTTTGCGATGGTTTAAAATGAACGTTATCATTCAGTTTTTACATTTTGGGGAGTCCATTGTTGGCTGAGCCTGTAAAATATACCCTTAGTTCATACATCAGTTGGTTATGTAGGAATGATTATTTTTGGATTTGACACTCATTTGAACCTCATAGAATTGGAATGTTTTAAAACCATACTTTATTTAACCTGTAGGACGTAGAAGCGACAAATGTGCGAAATTTTGACTTCGTACGTTGCATAGTAATGGAGGAATGAAGGTTTTATTTAGGAGTGAAATGTTTTAAAAATATTTTTTTAGTTTAACCTGTAGGATATGGAAGACCAACCTTTGTGTAAAATTTTAAGTTTGTACGTGAAATGGTTTAGAAAGAATAAATGTGATTTTCAGAGTCAGTCCCCATCTAAACCTCTTAGGGGAGAAATATTTTAATGTATATGATGCATGACACCCAGGGCAAATAACAACCTTCTTATAAAATTACAACTTCGTACGTCCAACAGTTTTGGAGGGATGGTTAATTTTGCTTCCAGAACTAACCTCATTTAACCCCTTAGGGGTGGAATGTTTTAAAATACAGTAGAGTCTCGTTTATCCGAACTAATTGGGATCGGAGCCTGTTCGGATTACAAAATTTTTGGATTAACCGGAAAATATTTTCTAATAATGATGTTATTGTTTTTATGTCCCGCTAACTATTTTTACGATTTCCGGAGACGCCTAGGTACCAGGATTTTCTCCCGCAGGAATTCTTTTACGTGGGAGGGTGTCAGTGAACAGTTCATGAGGAAAACATGGAAGAAATTGTGGCAGAGTCTCGCATTCATCGAGAGTCCAGCGGAAGCATCTGCAAATATCAATCTCCTTGAAAATCATTCAGTAACTTCCTGGGTGTGAGGAAGCCAATGAAAATGACATTAGCGAGTGGATGGAAGCTGACTGTCATCAATTACAAACAGACCAAGAAATTGTAGCGATGGTGGAGAAAGAATCTGGAGTGATGTGGAACAAAGTGACGACGAAGAAGACCCCAATGAACAAACGACTAGTGTCACGTTCAGATGCCGCGGCCGCCTTAGAACTTGCCGCACGCTACGTCGAGCAACGCTCGACTGCTACGCCGGCTGATGTGAAGTTTATGAGATGCTGGTTTAACACTGCATTTTTTAGTAGGTTCCAGTCACTATGGCAAAAGAAACTAACAGACTTTGTAAAGATAAACGACCAGTGATTGATGGTTTATGATGTGTAATTATGTTTACATCAAGTTATTCTAGTAAAATATGACTATTAAAATGCAAATAAATCTTAATTCTATAATATGTTCTTTCATTTCGATAAGGAGAATGTTTTTAAAAAATTAATATTTCAGTTTGGATTAACCGGACATTCGGATGAACGGGACTCTAGTGTAGTTCCTTTTTCTCACACCTAGGATTTAAAATATACCTCAATTCAGAATTTTTTCTTCGTACGTTAAACAGTTTTGGAGGAATTAATATTTTTGTTTACGGATCTTTATCCCCATTCAACTCCCTAAGGGTTTATTTTTTCAAACTTTCTGTTATTTAACTCCTAGGAAAATGGAAAGATTAAAGGAGATAAGAGGTAATACCTATATAATGGTCCGTTATTGGACATTATAAATTTTCCAGCTAACTCATTCTTGGTTGCCTGCGTTTCGCCCTCGTGTGCTAAGTTAGGCTCGTCAGTTGGGACTTAGCACACCACCCAAGACACAAGGCTAGTGCATACCGTGGAGGCCACTGCATAGGCTATTTGAAGCCACCAGCAGTGCCAATGCACTAAGAGAGCTATGTCTCATTTCCAAAAATAAATGCCTGCTTGGCCATCAAATGATGTAGATGTTGATTCCCATAGGGAACCTAAAATATTTGTCCTGAATATCTACATCAGATAAGAGGTAGTAAAATAAAAGTGTGAAAATTAGAAGGTATGAGGGTACAGGAAGAATTTCTAGAGATACTGAAAAAACATATTCCTGTTACTGAAGTAGGAAATGTGGAAGATGAATGATTCAACTTCAAGAGGAAATTTGTAAGTGGGACAGAGAGTGCCTGTGGTAGAACATCGAGAGTGAAAGAAAATGGGACACCGTGGTGGTATGAGAAGGCGAGAGCAGTGAAAGAAAAGAACACAGCATGGCAAGAATGGAGTAGAGATGAAAAGGATAAGAGCAAAAGGAAGTACAATGGAACCTTGATTCTCTGTTTTTGGGGGGACACTGGGAAAAAATAATACAGTCCGGGAAAACAGAAAATCCGGGAACAAATTAAACCAAACCAAACCCCATGGCCTGCAGATTACGAGGTGTCGTGTGGTCAGCACGACGTATCCTCTCGGCTGTTATTCTTGGCTTTCTAGACAGGGGCCGCTATCTCACTGTCACATACCTCCTCAATTGTAATCACGTAGGCTGAGTGGACCTCGAACCAGCCCTCATATGCAGGTAAAAATCCCTGACCTGGCCAGGAATCAAACCCAGGGCCTCTGGGTAAGGGGCAGGCGCACACTCCCCCTACACCGTAGGGCCGGCTGGAACAAATTAAAATAATCAACAATTTGGCAAAACAACACAATAGTTATATGTATAATGATGGTCTTATAAACACTCCTAAAACAAACCAAACTACAACCGTAGTGGGCCTTGACCTACCAAGTTGCCGCTGCTCAGCCCGAAGGTCTGCAGATTACGAAGGGACGCATGGTCAGTGTGATGGCTCTTATTCCTCTCTCTCTATACTGGGTTCGCCATTTCACCGTTAGATAGCTTCTCAGTTAACGGTAATCACGTAGACTGAGTGGGCCTACGTAGAACCAGCCCTCATATCCAGGAAAATATGTGAGACGTGGCCGGAAATTGAACCCGGAGTCTCCGCGTGAGAGGCAGGCAAGCTAGACCGCGCGGTCGGCTTCAAACATTAATTACACAAGTTAAATGTCTCTATACTTTACATTTTTACCAGAGAAACTTCTTGAGTTTCCCGTGAAAACTTCCTCATGTCAGCAACTTTGATCAGCCAAGCTCATGGATGAATCTAATAAATAATGCCAAGTCGAACAACAATCGATCAAAGGTAGTCTTTAATTCTCATATCTAATAAAATAAAGCACATCAGATACAAAAGCGTCCTACAGGATGGCAAAATCCCTTCCTTTTTTTTATCTTTCATTGTAATTTGGTCACTGGTGTACTCTTTGTAGTTAGTTTCTGGAAATCTTGTACCACGTAAATTAGGCTTACATAGACTTTTAAAGGTTATGTTGAACTCGAGAATATGGTTTTGAATGTAAGTATCAATTCAGTATCAATTCTCAAAAGTTCTCCAATATATTCAATTCTGCCCTTCACTAATCACAAGTAGCTTTGAAAGAGAGAAAAAACGATCAAAACTCCTTAAATTCTAGTTTATTCATGATCTAAAACTCAACTGCAAAGCTTGCTTGCTGCACAAACCAGTGGGAAATGACACAAACTCTTTGAATGTTACGCTACGCAAATAAAACAACTGCTGTTTTATAAGGATATTTTAACATAAAAACATAAACTTAAAAATCCCCGTTTTATATTAGTAGTTAAACATTAATGGCTTCATATATGTAAGGGGCAACATCCCTTTTGGGCTTGAGAACATGTTCATAGTACATATAACGTAAAAATGTCTAATAATACAATGATAAAACTCATTACAACAATTTAAAAATGATCAGTAAAAGGATAATGTCTATTAAAACATTTAGTAACCATTAAAATAGCTTGAAGTGTAGGTGAATGATGTTATTGGTGCATTGCTGTGAATGATTATTCTTACGGAACAATGAACGTAATCCTCACACGATGGCATTAAACTGTTTATAGTTGTGAACACTTCTACACCATAAGAGTGAACTATTGTGGACTGCTATCTTGTTACAAATGTCTTAAAATCACGTGTTAGTTGAAAAACGAATTGTATGGATGGATAAAACATCACCTGGTAAGAGTAATATGGCTTTAAGAGACTCCCTCTTGTTATATTTCGTCATAATGTTATTCAATATATACTGTCATTAATCTTCGAACACGGGACTAAAAGATCTCATAGATGGAAAACATTGAAACAGGTGAGCCCCTTGTGGTTGAGGAATAAATGGTCCTTTAGTTGTTTACGGAGGTATGTTTTCCATCTATGAGATCTTTTAGTCCCCTGTTCGAAGATTGACAGTATATATTGAATAACACAACGACGAAATATAACATGAGGGAGTATCTTAAAGCCATATTACGCTAACCAGGCAATGTTTTATCCATTCGTTTTTCAACCAAGAGATGTCATTTTAAGACATCTGTAACAAGATGGCAGTCCACAATAGTTCACTCTTATGGTGTAAAAGTGTTCACAACTATAAACAGTTTAATGCCATCGTGTGAGGATTACGTTCATCGTTCCGTAAGAATAATCATTCACAGCAACGCACCAATAACATTTATCATTCACCAATACTTCAAGCTATTTTAATGGTCACTAAATGTTTTAATAGACATATTTTTACTGATCATTTTTAAATTGTTGTAATTAGTTTTATCATTGTATTATTATCGTAATCTATAATTTTCATTTCCGTATTGACAATTGCACAATTAAAAATAGGAGAGGATTTCCACCAATCAATACTTATTTATTGTATATATTAAATTACAGGACCGGTTTCGACCTCATATTCAAGGTCATCTTCAGCTGAACCATACATACATATTTATATAATGAAGCTTTGATTAAGATTGTGGTGTTGAAGGAATGCCATATGATGATGTACATTTAGTTACATACAAATGGGGCACGTCTTAGCGTGAACTGGTGTATATGTCATTCTGTACAATATTGCAACTGTATGTCTAAAATGTTGAAGGTCTTAAAACTAGTGTATAAAACACGTCTTTTCCTAAACTAACTTATATATATGTACAAGATAAAAACAATATATAAAAACACTTCATGCATATGAACATTCGTTCTTGCTTGGTGGTCAATACATCGACTAACTTCCGTATTTAAGTCTTATTCACAGTTGTGCACTTCAGCTGCTATTCTTAGAGTTTGTAAAATTGCATGGATAAAAGTTTTGTCTTCCTGTGCGTATGTGAGATAAAACACTTTCAATTTAAAATAGGTGCCAAATGTATGGATGAAATTCAAGTAAAATATGTTCAGCTCTGCTGTGTGTGTTGCCCTTTTATTAGAACCAATTCATGTTGTCTTTTGGCGTCCGTGAATTTGGATGACATTGGTTTCAAAGTAGTGGCTCCTTTCCCATTTGTAGCTGTGCAATGATGTTATGTTTATCTGTGGAAGATAAGATTGAGTTATAAGTGATATTGTGTGGAGGAATGTCTAAGGGTTATGTGTGTGAATTGGAATGGCACGCCCCTCCAGTTTGGTCTGCCACTGCTAAGCAGAGTCCTGGAGGGGCGTACCATTCCAGCTGATGAGTCCAAATGGCACGTCTGGACGAAACTTTGCAAAATGCACATGGCCTAACCACCCAAAAGCTGGTTCTATTCCCGTGATTATAAGATCTGCAGCCGTGAAAGCCTTTTTTGATATTACATCTCCAATGGGGAAGTATTTTTTAAACGGAGAATTCATTTCTCCTTTAGCAGGTTAGCAAACTAGATTTGCTAACACTGCAGGGCCACACAGTTTGGTCTGCCACTGCTAAGCAGAGTCCTGGAGGGGTGTGCCATTCCAGCTGATGAGTCCAAATGGCACGTCTGGACGAAACTCTGCAAAATGCACACGGCCTAACCACCCAAAAGCTGGTTCTATTCCCGTGATTATAAGATCTGTGGCCGTGAAAGCCTTTTTTGATATGTATTGTCTCTGTGTTGGGCCAATAATGTTTAGGGCCATAAGAGAGGATCGAGTTGTCATCATCATCTAGAGTTGTTTTTGATAAGTTGACTACAGGTGGATGGAACGTCTTTATTATGTTGTCAGGATTGTTCCATTTTTTGGTTACTTTAGTAACATTTCTGCTTAGCGCTGAGTTGTTTTTGAGCATGTTGAGCTTTCTATCTAAGGTACTCTCTTTTTTAGATAGTATATTGAACAATCTGTTGTCAACTTGGGTCTGAAATATGTCCCATTGAGCGCTTGAGAGTTGTCGAGCTGCTTCAAGGTCAGACTCAAGAGTCGACTGTTTAGAAAAGATTTTTTCCTATAAAGGGACTTAATTTCGTTATTTAACCAAATCTTGTTAACTTGGGCTTGGGTTCTAGAATGGTTAGCAGAAATGTTTGTGGGTTTTTTTTGTTTTTTTTGTTTTTTTTTTGTAAGTTTTAGGAAAATGAATTAATTAATTTTAATTTCTTTTCCTTAGATCTCATAAAATCCATATCAGTACTAATAGTATCATATTCTAAGAGTTTTTATATATACCACTATCCACCTTTTGAAGTACTAAAAAAAAATCATATCATTTGTTACCTAGCAAAAAATTTTATTCCTTGAATAACAACAATTGTGAATTATACTGCATCATTTTTTTAACCTCAAGATCTACAGCAAGAGTGCTCAAGAACCTCTACATGAACTTCTATTTTTAATTCAAGAAAAGTGTCATAAGTGTTACAATTGTGTTGACTTCTTGCCATTTTTGTGTAGGCTGATGATGACATGGCCTTATGTCGAAACCAGTCCCATAACATATTAAATATGTTGCTACATTAATTCGTGCAACAATATTATTGTATTGAATAGGTGGAACATCTTTCTCTCTTTAGCATTGTAATACTTGTGTTCTCAATAGTTAAACACGCCTGCGGTCCGGTCACCATTGTTGCCGTTCAAACGCACCGAATACCCATGAATCTCCATCCACACTGACCAGTCTCCGTACCGATCTCGGCGCTGCAACTGGAAAACTTTCTGCTTGATGCCTATAAAACCTCATTTGGCTATGAAGTATTTCCCTACCCCTGGTGATTTTAACTAAAATAAACTGCTCTACATATTTCTGAAATGTCAATGCTAAATCCTTCTTCCAACCTGTAAAACATCAGGACGCACTTGGTACTGAAAATTTTTTATCCTTGCACACCAGCTGCTCTTGTGTAATTATGTATATAATTGTAATTCTCAACTATTCAATTAGATAATGTAATTACTATATAGTTACCAACTATTGACATTAGTTTTTATTACAAACATTTACGCTGAATGTTATAATGTAAATATTTTAAAACTTTATCTCAACTGTTCAATTGAACAATGTAAATACTGTATAGTTACCAACCTTTGACATTAATTTTTGGTTACAAACATTGACGCCGAACACTACACCTTTTCTCCCTTAATTGTTATAATGTAAATATTTTTAAACTTTTTTTTTTTCCTATGATTGCGTCAACTGTTTCTCCAGAGCACCACTGCCGAACTCTACTATGTTAATTTTAGGCATTGATGCTGACTTTTCATCTATAAACCTGTATGTTCAACCATCACTTTTGTACAACTATTTCCCATACTTAGTTTTTGTAATTGTATTAATAATATGTATTAATTTGTACATGTCAACTACTAACCAGTTACCTGATTTTTTACCTTGGGGTGATATTTTGACTGATGATGCCCTCAATGAAGGGCGAAACATGTCTCAAGTGGAATCAATAATAAATTCCTAATTTATAAAATTTATATGTATTGAATAGGTGGAAAAAACAAACCTTTTAGCATTTTACATTCAGTATCTTCAATACGGATAACAATGATTTTTATCACTTGCAACGGTTCGTTTTTGCCGATGTGATTGCAGTACTCATAAGTTTGACAGTGCGCGAGACACAGTTTGGGAAAGAGTCCTAGTGATTAATAAATGCAGTTTATCTGGCCTCGTGGCTTCTCTCAACGGCTCGAGGTAATTGTTGTCGCCACACCGAAGTGAAAGGTGCGCTCGCGGCCAAGGGAGGCCGGCTTGTCCGCATGTATCCAGCAATGTGCTAGCCGTCCTAATGCTGGCGCTCTCCGGAGGTGTACAACTGAACCCAGGACCTAACCAAAGCAATCAAGGTATGACATTTTTCTATCAAAATGTGAGGAGTATGCGTAACTCTCTTACTGACTTTAATGCTGGACTAAGTGAAGGGAACTATGACTGTATTTGTATCAGCGAAAGTTGGCTTAACGAAACTGTAGTTGGTACTGAAATATTAACGGACAATTACACTGTATTTCGTAAGGACAGAAATTCCGTGAACACTTCAAAACTGGATGGTGGGTTTTTTTTTACTAGCTGTGAAGCCTGACCTTGGACCAGTGCCGAAGCCTGAGCTTGCTGGGAATTTGGAGTGTCAAGTAGTGAAAGTCAACCCTCAACCTGGTCGTGTTGTCTTCATTGTATGTTGCTACCTGCCTCCAGATGAAGTGAACGACCGGCTTAGCGACCTACGTCAAACATTGGGAAACATAACATCTTCTCAACTCACAGGACACTGTTGTTGTGTGCGGTGATTTTAACTTGAGCCAATTAGCTTGGAAAACTGATGAATCGTCGAAAGTACAACACATTATCAGAGAAGCGAGGAGGTATTCTTATTTCTAGAAATTATTAATGAATTCAATTTCAGTCAGATTTGTGATTTTCCTACTAGGAATGGTAATTTTCTAGACTTAATTTTAGTCTCAAACGAATTACTTCAGAGTGGAGAGTGCGTCAAAACTGAAAATGTAATTCACTGTGATCACCAAGCCATCGAAATCTTTCTGTCTATGCCACGGACATTTCGCCTCAAAGCGCAAAACAGTCATATTTGCGTGGAAGAAAGCTGATTTTTCTTTAATGAGGTACCGTTTATCCCTGTGCCCCTGGGATATGATTAAAGAGTCCCACTCTCTGGATGAAGCTATGAGCACTTTTTATGACTTACTATATGCGGTCATAAAAGACAGCGTACCATTTCGAAAGATTATCATCAGAAAATACCTTGGTACGACTCAGAACTAATCCAGAAACTGAAGGAAAAAGAAAGGGCGAGAAGGAAATACAAAAGATCAGGTCAAGAGTGCGACTATGTGCAGTTTTCGACATTACAAAGTGAATGTAAAAAACTGCAGCGTGCTAAGTACAGGGACTACATTAATTCGGTACAAGATGACGTCATCACACGCCCTAAGCGCTTTTGGAATTTCATTAATAATAAAAGAAAATTTTCCTGTCTGCCTCCCACTATTCTAATAAACAGAACTGAAATCCACGCAAAACATTAAATTCTAAACACATTTGCGCAAACTTTCGCAAAGTACCATTCTCCTTCCGAGCCCTGCAATGCAACTTTTTCTCCCCAATTTTCAATAGATCCTGTGTCTATTCAAACTTCTGTGGTAGAAGTGACATGGATCCTGTCATCGGTGGATATCAACAAATCATGTGGGCCTGACGAGGTACCTGGCATCGTCCTCCGTGAATGTGCTTCCCAACTGGCAATTCCACTATGTGAAATTATAAATAAATCATTTAAGTGTGGGTGTTTTCCATCTGAGTGGAAAAAGTGTTACGTAATCCCTATCTTTAAAAAAGGTGAAATGGTGTTGTTCGATAATTGTAGACCAGTAGTGCTGCTCTCACTTCTATCGAAGGTGGCGGAGAAAGTGTGGCTCTTTTAGTCAGTACATAGACCCATCACAGCATGGATTTGTTAAAGGCAGGTCAGTTGTTACCAATCTGGCAGTTTATTTATCCTCAATTTCAGATGCATTGGACAAAGGTAAACAGGTTGATGTGATATATTCTGATTTCTCCAAAGCCTTAGACTCTTTACAACACGAAGCCTTGTTGAGAAAGTTGTCAGCGTATGGAGTGTCTGGGAGTATTTTCGAGTGGCTAAAGAGCTACTTGACAAAAGAATATGTTTTGTCAAGTCCGAGGGTTTGATCTCTGGCGTCCCACAGTGATCACTGTTAGGGCCCCTTCTGTTTGTTTTGGTTCTAAATGATATTAGTACAGTCGTTCAGAGCAGTGAATATCTCTTGTACGCTGATGGCTTGAAACTATACAAAGTCATAGAAGAAGACAGTGATGGCGATTGTCTACTGTACAAGAGGATCTGAAGCAAATATGCGAGTGGTGTGAAAAGTGGTCCCCCTTAAAGTGAATAAATTCAAGTGTGGTGTCATGTCATTTACTCGGAAATTAACACCTGTATTTTACAGATGTAAAATCAGTGGGGAAAGTTTAAATCGTGTGGAGGAGTTTAATGATCTAGGTGTAATTGTTAGCAACACTAATGGCTTATCCTTTGAGAAACACGTCAGTGGTATTATAAAGAAATCTTTCAGACTCCTGGGGTTTGTCAAAAGGAATTGTAAAGATTTCAGTAATATTGCATGTGTCAAAACACTGTTTTGTTCCCTGGTGAGACCCTGTCTCGAGTATGGTTGTGAGGTGTGGCTCCCGTATCAGAAAGGCCACATACACCATCTCGAGAGAGTACAGATAAGGTTCATGAAGTGGATTAGTTTTGGATTCCTGGGCATGCCACACTCTTCAAGCAGGTATGAAGAATTTGTAAACATTCTTGGAATGAATACGCTGGCAACGCGCCGAAAATGTGCAAACGCAATGTTAGTGATTTAATGCTTGAAAAGTAAAGAGGACTGTCTGGCTATACTGGGGCTGATCCCACTTCATGTTCCAAGCAGACAAACAAGGCAGATATGTACATTCTACCTGCCCAAATGTAGGGTGGTTGCATATGAAAATTCTTGGTTCAGGCAAGCCCTTAGGACCTTAAATCAGCTGGAAGGGTCACTCGACATTTTTTACCACCCTTCCACTGCAATTCAGAAAGTTCTTCTCAAGGGTGGAACGTGATAATTTTGTAAATTATGTAAATAATCTGTAGAAAACATGTGAAGATTTATATCTGTTTGTATATATATGTATATTAGTATATATATTATTTAATTTAATTTTCTGTTATATCATCTGTAATTGGGACGTCCTGTAGGTGATAAATAAATATATTCTATTCTATTCAATAAACATCTAACCCTGGACATAATGGAGATGTTTTACAAGTACGCACATTTGACGAAGCTCGTTCTTTCTTCAAGTAGAGCTGTCGAAATGTGCTCTGTATCCTTCCAGTTGTTGTGGCCACTCTCGGCTTTTTGTATAATTTCCGAGGGTTCCCTAAATAATACCAGCTGAATGCAATGCTAAGATGATCCCTTATGCAACTCCACTGTTGATTGCTTGCTCTAATTACTGCAATGAGGGGACGTTAATGCCAAGATCCATAGGTATTTCGTAGCTGTCCTTTCGTGAGAGAATTTTTCTTGAAAAACTCTTGATCAAGGATTTAGCATTGAGGAGACTAAAATTTCTGGATGGGTGATCCGGGAACTCGGTTCTTTGAGGAACGGATAACGTGGGATATTTAGAACATTTGATTAGGAAGTTCGCGGGACCATATAATTTGAAAGAATAATCCAGGAAAACGTACTTTCCAGAAACGGATAATAGTGATTCACTGTATCTTGATAATAAAAGTAAATACACTGACTGACAGAGCAAATGCAACACCAAGAAGGAGTGGTCAGAACTTTATGCCAATTGCAGGGTAGACTGACGTCACTGAGGTATGCTCATGATGTGAAATGCGCCGCTGTGCTGCGCACGTAGCGAACGATAAATGGGACACGGCGTTGGCGAATGGCCCACTTCGTACCGTGATTTCTCAGCCGACAGTCATTGTAGAACGTGTTGTCGTGTGCCACAGGACACGTGTATAGCTAAGAATGCCAGGCCGCCGTCAACGGAGGCATTTCCAGCAGACAGACGACTTTACGAGGGGTATGGTGATCGGGCTGAGAAGGGCAGGTTGGTCGCTTCGTCAAATCGCAGCCGATACCCATAGGGATGTGTCCATGGTGCAGTGCCTGTGGCGAAGATGGTTGGCGCAGGGACATGTGGCACGTGCGAGGGGTCCAGGCGCAGCCCGAGTGACGTCAGCACGCGAGGATCGGCGCATCCGCCGCCAAGCGGTGGCAGCCCCGCACGCCACGTCAACCGCCATTCTTCAGCATGTGCAAGACACCCTGGCTGTTCCAATATCGACCAGAACAATTTCCCGTCGATTGGTTGAAGGAGGCCTGCACTCCCGGCGTCCGCTCAGAAGACTACCATTGACTCCACAGCATAGACGTGCACGCCTGGCATGGTGCCGGGCTAGAGCGACTTGGATGAGGGAATGGCGGAACGTCGTGTTCTCCGATGAGTCACGCTTCTGTTCTGTCAGTGATAGTCACCGCAGACGAGTGTGGCGTCGGCGTGGAGAAAGGTCAAATCCGGCAGTAACTGTGGAGCGCCCTACCGCTAGACAATGCGGCATCATGGTTTGGGGCGCTATTGCGTATGATTCCACGTCACCTCTAGTGCGTATTCAAGGCACGTTAAATGCCCACCGCTACGTGCAGCATGTGCTGCGGCCGGTGGCACTCCCGTACCTTCAGGGGCTGCCCAATGCTCTGTTTCAGCAGGATAATGCCCGCCCACACACTGCTCGCATCTCCCAACAGGCTCTATGAGGTGTACAGATGCTTCCGTGGCCAGCGTACTCTCTGGATCTCTCACCAATCGAACACGTGTGGGATCTCATTGGACGCCGTTTGCAAACTCTGCCCCAGCCTCGTACGGACGACCATCTGTGGCAAATGGTTGACAGAGAATGGAGAACCATCCCTCAGGACACCATCCGCACTCTTATTGACTCTGTACCTCGACGTGTTTCTGCGTGCATCGCCGCTCGCGGTGGTCCTACATCCTACTGAGTCGATGCCGTGCGCATTGTGTAACCTGCATATCAGTTTGAAATAAACATCAATTATTCGTCCGTGCCATCTCTGTTTTTTCCCCAACTGTCATCCCTTTCGAACCACTCCTTCTTGGTGTTGCATTTGCTCTGTCAGTCAGTGTATAAGAAATTGGTAAGAGAAGAAAAGTTAGGAAGAACGTACATAAAAAATGGAAATAGATGGAGCTGGCAGTAAAGGAATGCTGTATGGAATTATATGAAGTAATAGGAAAGAAAGAGTTAATACAAGGAGGGAAGTGAAGAGTTAACACATCCAGAAAAATTTAAAGTAGATGGAAGTAGTATTTTGATAAACTGCTGAATGTGACAAATTGTGTAGAGGAGATGTTAGTAATATGGTGTGATGACTCAATACTAGATGATATAACCATGTTAGAAGTGTAATTAGCAATCCATAAAATGAAAATGGAGAAGGCACCAGGGATGGATGAAAAAAAGGCTGTTGGGACCTGTTGAACTACAGTGGGTGTACAGATGGTTAAAGTGCTTATGGAAACAGAAACGTGTGCCAGGAAGACTGGGGAAAGGGAGTAATAATGCCAGTCTTTAAGAACGGGGTCAAATAAGTTTGTGAAAACTTAGAGGAATCCCACTCTTATCACAAGTAGCAAAAATAGTGGAAATAATATTAGAGAGGAGAATGGGAAGAAAGGTAGAAGGAGAATTGTAAAAGGAACAGTGTGGCTTTAGAAGTGGGAGATCTACAGTGGACCCAATCTTCAGCGTGAGGCAATTGATAGAAAAGAGTTCGGAATATGGAAAGGATCTGATCATGACATTCATAGGTCTAATAAAGGCGTATGACACTGTTCCCAGGGAGAAGGTTTGGGTAACCATGGTCAAAAAGAGATTAGGTACACAAACTGTAGTAATGGTGCAAGCGATGTAAAGAAAACTGTGTCAGCAGCACACAAACTCTGTATGCAAAGACAGAATGGTTTAGAAATGAAACTGGACTAAGACAGGGGAGTGTGCTGTCACCTCTTTTGTTTCTAATGGTTGTGGACAAAATTGTAAATGAGACCAAGGAAGCATATGAGAACAGGGAGATGAAGTTATTACTATTTGCAGACTATATTGTGGTCTGGTTAATAAACAGCAAAGAAGTACAAGAACAGCTTGTTGCACTGAACAAGAAACTTGAAAAGTATGGTATGAAAATCAGTGCAGAGGAAAACAAGACCATTGTGATATAAAGAAGAGAAAGAAAAAGAGAGTTCTGCAAATTGGTGTTCAAAAATTACCCAGGGAAGGAATTAATTCAGAATACAAGGTTGGACATGGAGATTAGCAAGAAGGCAATGTATTCTACCCGAGTGTAAGAAACCTTGTCTGGAATAAGGAAGTACCAAGAAAGAGATAACGTACAAAATGCATTATGTGCCTGTATTGACAGGTAGGGAGGAGAGTAGAATTCATGCCAGTGAATTGAAATTCCTAAGAAGTATGATGAGAAATGAAGATTTGAGAAAGGAGTTCAGAATGGAAAACGTAAGGAAAGAATTGATAGGAGTAAACTAAGATGGTTTGGACGTGTAAAGAGGGAGGAGGTAAGAATACTAAAACAGATGATGGAGATGGAAGTTCGAGGGAAAGAGAGCGAGTGGGAGACCTAGAACAAAGTGGATTGATTCAATAAAGACGAGTGCAAGAAGAAGAACTGGACTGGGACAAAATTATGGAAGAGGAGTGGTGGAGGATAAGGGTAAAGGGGGGAGGATAATGATTGAACACACATGATTAATATAACTGCTCAGAAAATCATTTTTTTTTTTTTAATAAGGCTGTAATCTTTCACCTTCGTTGTTCGTAGTGTACATGGATCATCTGCTGAAGGGTATAAAATGGCAGGGAGGGATTCAGTTAGGTGGAAATGTAGTAAGCAGTCTGGCCTATGCTGACGATTTGGTCTTAATGGCAGATTGTGCCGAAAGCCTGCAGTCTAACATCTTGGAACTTGAAAATAGGTACAATGAGTATGGTATGAAAATTAGCCTCTCGAAGACTAAATTGATGTCGGTAGGTAAGAAATTCACCAGAATTGAATGTCAGATTGGTGATACAAAGCTAGAACAGGTCGATAATTTCAAGTATTTAGGTTGTGTGTTCTCCCAGGATGGTAATATAGTAAGTGAGATTGAATCAAGGTGTAGTAAAGCTAATGCAGTGAGCTCGCAGTTGCGATCAGCAGTATTCTGTAAGAAGGAAGTCTGCTCCCAGACGAAACTATCTTTACATCGGTCTGTTTTCAGACCAGCTTTGCTTTGCGGGAGCGAAAGCTGGGTGGACTCAGGATATCTTATTCATAAGTTAGAAGTAACAGACATGAAAGTAGCAAGAATGATTGCTGGTACAAACAGGTGGGAACAATGGCAGGATGGTACTCGGAATGAGGAGATAAAGGCTAATTGAGGAATGAACTCGATGAATGAAGCTGTACGCATAAACTGGCTTCGGTGGTGTGGTCATGTGAGGCAAATGGAGGAGGATAGGTTACATAGGAGAATAATGGACTCTGTTATTTATTTATTTATTTATTTATTTATTTATTTATTTATTTATTTATTTATTTATTTATTTATTTATTTATTTATTTATTTATTTCATGTGCCACCAACAGAGACACACTCCAATTATAGGTGGCTTTTACAAATTATTTGAACAAATAACATAGAAATACCAAAAAGAAGAAAATGTGAAAATGCTATGTAAATGAGAGGATAATACTCTGTATGAAATGGATGAAACAATATATCATATACAGAAGCCTGTTAATAAATCAAACAAAAATTTGTAACAAAATCATGTAAATATTATACATATAAACAAATCACTTTGACAAGAAAAATTCTTTTAATATATTTACATATGTGTCATATTCATAAGCAAAGTCAAGATCTACATGATACTTATTAATTATTGTATGTTTCACACATATTGATAAACGGAGAGTTCTTAAAAAATACAGCTTTGGAGACTGGAGTAAAAAACAATTCCCGAAATCTTAAATTTCCTTTTCTAACATTAAAGCATAACTCGTGAAGCGAACTATTATCGTCAATTAATGCATTAACCATCCTATAGAGATAAATTTGTTGAGCTATTACACACCTACTGGCTAGTGATACATATTTAAATTCATTCAACAAAAATCCATATGAAACATAATTTCTAAAGGGGAATATCTTATATTTTTTATAATAAATATACCTTAAAAAGCGTTTCTACACCCTTTCAATTTGATTTTGATAAGATTTATAACATGGAGACCAAATTATACATGAATACTCAAGTTTTGATAGGACAATACTATTGAATAATAAGGTGAGTGCATACGTGTTAGAAAAATCTCTTGACTTTCTAATTATAAAACCCAATTTCTTAAAGGAATCATTAACCATTGTATTAATATGCTCCTTGAAAGATAAATTTCTTGTAACAATTACCCCTAAGTCATTAACAGAGTGAACAACTTTGAGTTCTTCATTATTAATTTTATATTTATAATTCAATGTATTTTTCTTATTTGAAATCTGAAGGAAACAACATTTATTTATATTTAGTTGCAAACAGTTTTCAATACTCCATGTGTATAAGTAATCCAAATCATACTGTAATTTCAACATATCAACATTTTTTATCTCTTCATAAAGTTTGACATCATCAGCATATAATAAACACTGAGAAAACCTAATTCTAGTGGGCAAATCATTAATATATAAAATAAAGAATAAAGGGCCAAGGTTAGACCCTTGTGGTACACCAGAAGTAACATTGTATGCGAAAGACTCATGTTGATGATAGTAAACATATTGTTTCAGTGCACTAAGATAAGATGCAAGCAGTTTTAAGCAAGGAGGAGTCAGACCAAAGTATGACAATTTTTTCATTAAAATGCCGTGATCTAATTTGTCGAAGGCTTTGGAAAAATCTGTGTATATTACGTTGACCTGTCCTTGATTATTCAAAACGGCACGCATATAGTATAAATTTTAATAGATTAGTCGTAGTTGATCTACCTGGTATAAAACCATGCTGATTGATATGTATACCGACCCTCACATGATTAAATATACGCGTGTACATTATTTGCTCAAATACTTTAGCCGGTGCACACAAAATACAAACAGGGCGATAGTTTTCAATATTTTTACTGTCCCCACATTTAAAAACTGGACACACTTTCGCTATCTTCCATTCTTTTGGAAAGGTTTGCGTTTTTACCACAATGTTATATAAGGCTTGTAAGGGAAAATCCAACACATTAGAACATGCTTTCAGTACGTACGGCGGTATTCCATCAACACCACATGACCTTTTAGGTTTTAATTTTTTAATAGCTAACATATATTCCTTTTCATCCACTAATTCTAAAGATAACGGATAATTAACATATACATCAGATGAATCAGGAATATCATAGGTTGGTGGAGGTTTTGAATATACTGATCCTGAAAAGGTTGCAAAGCCATCAGCTATACTTTTATTACTATTAAGTAAGATATTGTTAAATTTCATGCCCTGTTGCAGACCCTCCTTGGTATTTCTTTTGCATTTCATATAGCTCCAGAACTGATTAACATCACTTTTGATATTCTCTTCAAGTCTAGAAATATAATTCTTATACGCTTTACTGATCATGTTTCTTTTCTCTCCTTAACTGGTTAAATATTACCCTACTATACTCTGAATGTTTCCTTCGCTTTCTGTGGATTTCCTTCAGTTTCAAGTTATTTATTATGTCTTTAGTAAACCATGGAGGATACTTTTTCTTTGTGTGAAAATTCTTCATTGGTACCGTTTCACAAAATACAGAGTGTACCTGAGCATAAAAATACTCAACAGCCTGGTCAACGTCTGTAAATTTTTACAATCCTAGACCAATCCATTTGGTCGAACATTTTATAAATTTGAAAGAAATTAGCCCTTCTAAAGTCAAATAACTGCTTAGGTTATTCAGGTTGTTGTGAAACATGGCTACGCTCTCTGTTTAATAGTAGCGTGACTGCAATTGCAGGATGATAACTATCCTCCTTAATTGAGGGGCACTTATCTCTATATACTGTTAATGTGTTAACATTCGTAATAATAAGATCAAGTGTATTTCCATTTGCATTAAGAATATTATTGACCAAGTGCAAGTGATAGAGTGACATAAACTCAGCTAAGGATCTATATGCAGGTCCAAAATTTACAAGATTACTTTGCTCACCAGTAATTAATGGCAAATTAAAGTCACCAGCTATAATAAGATCTAAATTGGAAAGGTCCTTATTAACTTCAAACAATCTATAGAAGTCCAAATATGCTTCCAATTTGGTTGCAGGTGGAAAATACACTGACATTATTACATAACTGTGACCATTAACTATAATTTTTACACAGACTGCTTCAGTATCACCAAAATCTAACGTTATTTGTCTTGATACTATAGAACCTTTAACAGCTATTAATGTGCCTCCTCCTTTCCTTGTACCTCCACGATCTTTTCTATACACATTATAATCCCTACTAAACAGTTCGCTGTTAGCAACATGAGATTGTAACCCTGTTTCCGTTATCAACAGAATATCGTATTCTGATTCACTATTGTTAACATAAAACTCCGAAACTTTAGTGTTTAACCCTCTTACATTCTGGTAGTAAATATTAATTGCATTAAAAATCATTTTTCTCAAAACACAAAGGAGGGTAAGAGAAGTAGAGGTAGACCAAGACGATAATGGTTAGACTCGGTTTCTAACAATTTAAAGAACTAAATGAGACCACAACACTAGTTGCAAATCGAGGATTGTGGCGACGTGCAGTAAATCCACAGGGGCTTGCAGACTGAACGCTGAAAGGCATAACAGTCTATAATGATTATGTATGTATGGTACCATGGGAAGTGCTAGGACAAATATCTCACATAAACATGAAAAAAAAAAAAATTCAAAATCTTACCTGTTATATGTTGATTATTTTGTGCTTCTTTCTGACTTTTATTTGGTCTACTTCATAGGGAGTGTAGGAACTGAAATGCAGCTCTGAGGCACTTTGTCACTGTTGCCGTACAACAGAACTATTATGCTTTGTTTGCTTTGTTTCCGCTGATTACAGTTTTCCCTCTTTGAATGCCATTTTACGACCAGGCATTAAATAAAAAAAGAAGCCTGTCTAGTTCTCATTGAAAATGTCTTTAAGGAGCTAACGGAGATGTCGGTTCTTTCAGTTTTCTTTCCAATCTTGCCGAGTCTCGGCCTCGATACTTCTGCTTTCCCTACACACATTGTGATTGCCTATAACATGCCTAACCTTAAATTTGTGTAGCTAGCCCAACGAAACTCTAAAATCTTCTACACAAAGTCTGATTGCCAGTTCACTTGCCTTTTTGCAAAGCATTAGTCCACTGATTGGCCTTCTAAATTGAAAATATGTAATTTTTCAGTAGTTGTAATGCACTTCCTCTTCCTTTTGCCCATATTCACTACTCACAATGCTTATCACAACTGAAGTGCAAAACACACATGACTGAAGCAAGTATGGTTTGGTATTTCACAACTTTTTCTTGAAAATAGCTTCGTAGTTGTTCTGGCTACCCGTTGTGTACATCGAGGGATGTTTTTCAAGAAAAGTATAATGCGAGTCATAAGTTTGTGCATAGAATATTTCTCCCGATTTTGAAGACTGAAACCATCGTTCATGTATGAGCGATGCATTTTTAAGATATGATCACATAAGCTTAAAAACCGTATAGATGGAAGACTTACAAACAAAATAATATGCCATAATACATATAGGATTTTGTTGGGACTGCTGAAAAAATACATATAAGATGTGTGAAGCATATGATTGAAGTTTTACCGTGTCATTTTTTGTCATCAGCAAGGTTTCCTCCCCATAACTGTCTTAGATTTTTCCTATTGTATTTTTAAACAGGCAGGTTATCCCTCCTTCTCCTTCGCCATGTTCGTTCTGTATTGCAAGTGTGTTTTTGCAGTAAAAACTTGGAGTACTAATTGATTCCGTTAGAAAGGTTTGTGTGGCAATTATAAAATCAAAGTTGTTCCAAAATCTGTCAATTGTCAGTGTGACCAATCTTTTTAAAGCCTTCTCTGTTGCATAGCAACATGTTTGTCCTGTTTTATCAATCCCTGTGCATCTGTTGTGGTCATTTGTGACATTTTGTTTTAATTTTGGATGGAAATTTCATTGTGTATAGCTGTCTCGTCTGTTTTCAATACTGCACACTCTCTTCTGATCCTTCAAATAAGCTGGCATTGTACAGTAATGCCCTTTGGCCAGAGTTCTGGGGTCTTTACTAATTCTGTGCACACTCACCTTGAATGATTTGTGCCCCTCCTCCATGTTTGTAGCTGCTCACACAGTATCCTTTTGACTCCATTCTTCTATAGATAGGTGATAAGGTTTTAACTGTCAATTTTCGAGTGTAAGCGACCTGTATGCAGCCACGCTAATCATTCTCCTGGTTTTATTGCACCTCTATCCATTACTTTTCTTGTTCTTCAGTGCCTGTTTTATCTGCTTTTTCGTTGCAGATTTCTGATTGGGCTATGGGTTTGGTATTTACTTCTCTTGCTTTTTGGGTAGGTTGCGTGATTGAGTAACCAGATTCCTGTAAAAATCATGCTGGGCTGGTGGAATCCATTTCAGAAGTGACATTGAATCTGGGTGTTTTTGATTGTTTGTTGAAACTAGGGATGAATACTTACATAGTAGTAAATTTTAAATTGAAATTTGTGAATGAGGATGTCCCTGTTTCTTAAGAATGCATTGTGTACTTAATGAGAATTCATGGTGGTAAGTGTAGCAAACTTGAAGAATGCCTGGTGCAGCTGAGGCCATCTGAAACAAATAAATAAATAAATAAATAAAAAGTGAATAAATAATAGACTAGAAAAAGGATATAGATTTACTGCCAAGTTACACGACGCTCCTACTAAACCATCCTTTAACAGCAAGTTCGTACTATTATTCTGCATGTTTCTATACATCATGAATATATATTTTAATAAAATGAAGGTTAGCACCTTATTGCATCAAGCCCTTCAGTGATTAAATTACTTCAGGTAACATTATTTACTTTGTGATTTGGACATATCCTTCTTGTCCAAGGCTTGTTAAATTAGTATCTAAGTACTTGTTTTCACCCTGTTATCTCTCTCTATGTTGAGGTGTTCTGAGCAGAACCAGTATACTACTTCTGTATGTTATGTTGCAGAGTATCTGTTATAGACACACTATAACCTTTCACATAAAGTTCTACACTTTTATTTGTTATGTTCTAACAAGCATTGGCTGTTTGTAGGCTGAACAGCGTCTACTCGAGGAACAGAAGCGTGTTCAGGTTTACCTTCATGAGACTACTTTGGAGAGACTGGCAAAGACTTGTGAAAAAGTGTTGATTGAAAAGCACCTTGAGATTTTCCATGCAGAATTCCAAAATTTGCTAGATGCTGACAAGAATGAGGATCTAGGCCGCATGTATCAGCTAGTAGCACGCATTCCTGATGGTTTGGGTGAGCTTAGGAATCTCCTGGAAAGCCATATAGCAAGCCAAGGTCTAGCTGCCATTGATAAGTGTGGAGATGCTGCCAATAATGTGAGTATTTTCTGTAATATTCTCCAAAGGATCCTTAATTAATTTTTTAAAAATTATTATTATATACAGTATAACTAGAGCCCTGCACGGATGTGGATATCCGTGAATATCCACGGATATTATGAGGAGCAGAACCAGTATACTACTTCTGTATGTCTTGGCGGATACAAACTGTACGGCAGTGCGAATAATGTTGCTGATAATTTGTAAATAATGACGTTTATTGAATTTCATTCAGGTATACTCTTGTTTTTGCTTGTGGTTAGGCGACCCTTGATGTTGGTATGGGATAATATAAAGAGCCTCGAGGCCATAAAGCCGTAAATCTGACCTAACCCTAACTGGCTCCTGCCCGCAGTTAATGGAAGGAAAGAACAAAGTTCAATACATCGGTAGTTGTTGCAAGAGAAAATCCCTCATAAACCTGAGACTGTAGTTAAATATTTAAATTATCCGCGGATAACCATTTTGTGGATGGAGGTAACCCTGGATGCGGGTGCGGATGAAGGAAGTGCAGGTGCGGATATTATTTTGTACATCCACGCAGGGCTCTAAGTATAATTTGGTTATAACATCCAAGAGGCCTAACAAAATTGTGTCGGTATGAATGAGTGTTTTCATAACCGAGATTTACGCTATAAGTCAAGTGAGGTAGCAAATGATATAGAACAAAACTTAATGTGGCTTATTTTAATTTGTACATAATTTATCTTTAAGCCATCATTAAAGTGCAAAATTAAAAGTATGTACAACATAAAATGCAGTATTAATTTTTATAAAAGAGTTAGAGGTTGGGTGGAGAAGTCGGCCTAGAGCAATTTCCGAAGGTCTGTGACAGAATTGAAGATTTTTCTAGGCACTAATCCCCAACTCTGACTTTTGAATGTTCAAGTGACAATAGAAATCTTAAAATACTTTGGTTTTTAGATAGTCCTAACCCAAACTGGGGATTAAATTGACGTATACGAGGTAGATGCATAAATGTTTGTGTCGTATTAAGCAAGGCTGAAAGATGAAAAACACTTTACTTGTGAGGAATATGCTGGCACCACAGAATACCTGACACTATAGATGAGGTGTTGCTGAAACCAGTGCTGCTATAATAAAATTCTACTGTATATGGAATTACATTAATTATGTTCTGAAGGTCATCTTTGTTGAACAGTATTGTTTTTGTACTTAAATCCTTCTTTTATTAATTAGTATACCTGTTTCTTTCCCCCTTTATTTATTTGTGGGTTGGTCAGGATCCGAAGATCTATGTCAACACTATTCTGGAGGTGCACAAGAAGTACAACGCTCTTGTGCTGACTGCATTCAACAATGACTCTGGTTTTGTGGCTGCTCTAGACAAGGCTTGTGGACGCTTCATCAATAGCAATGCTGTTACCCGACAAGCTAATAGCTCATCTAAGTCGCCAGAACTGTTGGCTAAGTACTGTGACCTCTTGCTGAAGAAAAGTAGCAAAAACCCTGAAGAGGCTGAACTGGAGGATACCCTCAACCAAGTTGTGAGTGTTTAGTCATTACTCCAAATATTACATAACTATTCAAATTCTGAAATTAATTTTGTATCATCTTGTGTACTGCTCTACTGTATCTGGAATTTTAGAGCATTAATTCTTCTCAAATATTCTAGTTAAGAAATTGCAATAATGTCATTAATGAATAATACTTTTATTGCAGCCAAATAGCCATAAAAAGAGAGGTAGAATACAAAAAAATTGCACATTTTGCCTTGTTTTGCATACTCTTTAATTGATCTTGTTCTAATGCTGCAGGGTTCTGAGTGATAGTTTTCTCCTATATGTCCACAGTTTACATTCACATGTTTCTGTTGGTTCATGGTAAGATGTGTTTGTACAAATAATTTGGTGAAAACCCTGCACTTCCAATCTTGTAAATACATGCTACATCTCATAAATGGATATTGTCCATGTCCGATCTATACCTTTTCTTTTGTTTTTTGTTGAGTGATGTTAGTTTTTCTTTGGCTCCAGTGTTGAGTAGATGCAAAAGTGTTCTGAGGTCTTAAGTGAGGAATGATTCTCGTGCGAAGAGATAGACGAGTCGTCATCTTGTAGTCTTTGGTACTCCAATCACTCTTTTGATGTATAGCACTTTTGTGCTTTATAGTGCTGATAGGTTCTTTTCTGTGAGGCATTGTCATACCTATGATTAGAGTTTGTGATTTTTAGCATTTGCGATAAATGCGAAATACGTCGAAACTTTGTTAGTGTATGTGCCTTCATCCTATATGACCCGTACGAGTGGTTTCCAGCGATTCTGAATTAGCTATAAAATGCTAAATTGGTTCAAAATGCGAAATTATGCAATTTATGCAAAATAGATGCTAAACTCTCTGTTTTATACAAAATAAACATATATCTTTTTAAAACGACACATTTTTCTTAAAAATAAAATATATATGTTATTTATTTCAGAAGAAAGAATTATTACGGCAGCCATTGCCATTATGAGGCGGTAAAATACTTTGACGGACACTTCCGTCCTGGTGCACGGAACATTTATAAGTTCTTCTTCTTCTCCTTCTTCTTCTTCTTCTTCTTGAATGGTGTGGTTGGACTCTTTTGTTATCGTCCAGTCACGAAACCAGATTAATAACTTCAACACTGACACATATATCATTCATAGTGAAACGTTAAAGAAAAAAAACTATAGGACTCACACAAAAACATGATGACCTCATATAAGACACAGGTTAAGGTGATTTATATCCCACCAAAAATATGTCAAACATTTTGCAATGGAAGAGAGAACAAAGAGGCTGTTAAAGGATTATAATACAATATGTGCATCATCAAGAAACTGTTTTATACTGTTAATAAGAGTAGGAGTTAGAGAGGATAGTAAACACGAAATACTTGTGGGGAAGGCGATGTTCATGTTAAGCAAAGAGGATAGGAAGCGCTGGTGGGGAACATCAAAAGCAGGACATTGTAACAGGAGGTGATTACTGTCGGTATCAGGCAAGCCACAAACACAGGAAGTTGGGGGAGAAAGATGAAATCGATTTTTATATTGGGGAGTAAGAGCATGATTAAATCGTAGACGAATAATAGATGTGATGTGGCGCCGAGAGTACGTGCCATAATAAAACCATGGTTTAGGAGGAATAACAGGTTGTAATTGATGATAAAAATGTCCCTTTTCTCGTGACGATTCATTCCAATCAGACTGTCATTGTTGATACGAAATAGCCCGCACTTCATGCATGAGATCAGAAGGAGGGATCGCTAGAGAAAGAGGGGGAAATTGTTGTGATGCTCGTTTAGCTGCCTGATCAGCAGTCTCATTCCCCAAGATACCAGAGTGACTGGGAACCCAAACCAGCGTTACGTATACGCCAGAACGAGTAAGGATATATAAGAGGTACTTGACGCTATATAAGTACCAATTAGAGGAAGAAAGAGGCGAGCATAAGGCGTGCAGAACATTTTGTGCATCCGTGAAAATCATAACCTTATCATACGCATGTGACCTGATGGTAATGACGGCTTGTCGAATAGCAAACAATTCGGCAGTAAAAACAGAAAAGGCAGAAGGGAGAGAAATCTCAGAGTATACGGTTGAGGAATATAAAAGGCTGCTCCAACGCCGTGTACCGATTTTGACCCGTCGGTATAAATACTTACTTCCCTTAAGTAGAGGGAAAGTCGAATACGTTTAGTTGCAAGAGGGGAAAGAGGAGTAAAATGTGTTAGACAAGAAAATGATTTCGAAGAAGATATAATTACTTGAGGACAAAAGGACTGACTATCATAAGGGATAGAGTATAAGGGCAATGTGGGTGAACGGAGGAGCTCAACTTCTCTCGAGATAAGAGAACGAAAGGCGGTATATAAAGCAGGGACACTTTTTCCACGGGGAGGTTGTGAAGAATAATAAGAATGTAAAAGTCGTAGCTTGGGGATAAGCTGAGACCGGGTGACAGTAAAATGTTTGAGGACATACTTAGCGGCTATGGTCTTTCGCCGAATCTTTAAAGGCTGTTCACCGGCTTCTATTAATAAGGCGTTGGTTGGTGTAGTTTTAAGTGCTCCTAAACAGACACGTAGTGCGCAGTATTGTATTGTATTTAAACGTGCAAGGGTAGTAGCAGACGGTGTCGATAAAAAGAGCGCAATAATCTAGTAAGGATCGAATAGTTGCTCTGTAAAGGAGAATAGCTGTAACGGGGTCAGCGCCCCAACTTCGATGGGTGATCGTACGTAATATAGTAATTGAACGATCAGTTTTACATTGAAGCGAAACCACATAAGGAGTCCACGATAATTTGTGATCTAATATGACTCCAAGGTAGGGATGCTGATTGACAAAGGGGATGGTAAGACAATCAAGGAGGAGAGGAGAACGGTTAGGTGTGCGAGCATGGGTGAAAAGCATTGCAGCACATTTGGAAGGTGAGAGTGAGAAGCCATGTTCATGTAATCAGAGAGCAACCTCATGAAGGACACACTCCATTTTTCTCCTACACACATCAACAATATCATGTGATACGTATAAAATATAGTCGTCGACGTAAGCTAAAACTAGGGCATTTTTTTTAAATTATACGTTCTGAATCTCGCATATAAAGCGCAAAGAGGATACCGCTTAGTATATCACCCTGTGGGACTCCATGCGAAACGTGCCTTCCTGGAAGCGGGGGGTAGGGAGATTTGAGAATGATAGTACGAGAAATATTGAGGCATTCTAATAGAGAAATAAAAGCAAAGGGAAAACCAAGAGAATTAAGGCAAGACCATAATAGGTGTAAAGGAACGGAATCATAAGCTCCTTGAATATTAAGAAAAACGGTAATAGTGCTATGTTTATGATGTCTAGCTAGTAAGAGATCAGTTAACAGAATATTGAGCGGATCTTGTGTGCTACGTCCTTTAAAAAAGGCATACTGATATTTAGGAAAGATTTGATGTTTCTCCATAACCCAGAGAAGATGCTGTAGTAGAATTTTTTGAAAAAGTTTCCTAATACATGAACTTAAAACAATGCCACGATAACTTAAAGGAGAAGAGGGATCCTTCCCAGGTTTAAGAATTGGGACTAAATGAAAGTTGATGATGATGATGATGCTTGTTGTTTAGAGGGGCCTGACATCTAGGTCATCGGCCCCTATGGTATGAAATGAGACAAAATGGGATTACAATTTAAAAGTACAAAATTCATCCACTGACCCGAATTCAAAACGTGATGATGAGGAGTGAATTGATGAATATGAATTTAAAACAAGCAGTGGATAAGACGCGTAGTGCCTCACATTCCCAGAAAATAAATGTTACTGACCAAGGGACTGCTTCCAAAGCACAATCCTGAATCGATGATGCTTGTGTGAATGGGTCAATGTCTATGTCAACGATCCCGCATAGTGGCACTTATCGGTAGTAAAGGAGAACCATGATATTTCTCAAGCTGCGGTACTAATCAAAGGTAGCGTAAACTCACGGTGTTCAAAACATTCAGGTACTACTCACAAGTATTGTACGTCGTAAAGGTAACGCAGATCTGTGGCGTTTCTCACACAATGGCGCCACTCATAGCCTACGCAAACCGATGAGGTTCCTCACCTAGGTGTACTAATCACGGGTGCCGGCATTCCCGCGGTGTTCCTCACATAGTGGGTACTAATCACTGGCAACGCAGACCCACAGTGTCGCTCATATAGTGGTACAACTCACTTACTTTGAAGGGCTTCCCATATGTTATTTAATAGTAGTTCAGTTGTGTTTAGAGTTGATTTTCTTTTCTTTACCCAAATTGAGTATCTGGAAGTTGTTTATCTATTTCTTCTTTTATTTTCTCAGTAATTATTTTTGTGAAAATATTTTGAAAGGGATATTCTGTGAAGCGATGCCTCTGTATTTATTGGAGTCCTTTGGATGTCCTTTGCCTTTATGCACCACTTTTATTATGGACTGTCTCCACCTCTCTGGTATTGAGGTTGTTCCAATGCATTTAGAGTGGAAATTTATGTTTCCGAAGGGACTGAGAAAAAATTGGACGTCAAAAGCAGGAAAATGTACTACCAAAAACGCTAAGCTGTATTTACAGCATGGAAAAATGTTAAAAAAGCGCATCATAGACATGCGTGTGAAATTGACGACCTTAAGTTTTAGTTGCATGCACTACAACAGTCACAACATAAACATAGGTTTGTCAGTAACTTACAGGGGGAATAAATATCAACATAAAAATGAATTGACCGGGCTGAGCGGCTCGGACGGTTGAGACGCTGGCCTTCTGTCTCCAACTTGTCAGTTTCGATCGTGACTCAGTCTGGTGGTATTTGAAGGTGCTCAATTATGTCAGCCTTGTGTCAGTGGATTTACTGGCACTAAAAAAGCTCCTGCGGGACTAAATTCTGGCTCCTGGGCATCTCCAAACACCATAAAAGTAGTTAGTGGAATGTAAAGCCAATAACATTATTGAAAATGAATTACAGTATATGAACTTTAATTCTAATAATACATCTTAGCTCACAAACTATTTCTAATAATACATCTTAGCTCACAAACATGAATGCTTACACTGGTTTGAAATGCATTTGTGTGGTTGATTGCTTTCTTGGTTTTAATTTTAAAGTTATACTGTCCATCCTGTTTAATAAAGTCATTTCTTTGTCATGAAGTTCAAAACTACACAGTGCTGCTTCACAATGTCCATTGCATCCATAATTTTTGACACAGTGGGATCTGGCTCGTTATCACTTTAATCCTGACCGGACGAGTTGGCCGTGTGGTTAGTGGTGTTCAGCTGTGAGCTTGCATCCGGGAGATAGTGTGTTCAAGCCCCACTGTCGGCAGCCCTGAAGATAGTTTTCTGTAGTTTCCCATTTTCACACCAGCCAAATGCTGGGGCTGTACCTTAATTAAGGACACGGCCGCTTCCTTCACACTCCTAGGCCTATCCCATCGTTGCCATAAAACCTATCTGTACTGGTGCGACGTAAAACAAATTATAATAAAAAAACAAAAAAAACAGTACTTTTCATCCTGCACTGACTCTTTTTCCATCTTCTGTTCAAGTATTTCTTCCATTGTCATACTTTCACACACAAGAACATCATAAACGTTGACATATGTTTTGAAAGGGACCACTGCTGCTTTTCGGCGTCATTTTTTCACTCTCATAAAAATCCTCTAGCGTGACTTCATCAGCGTGAACACGACAAAAGCCGGCTCCATTGAAGCAGTTCTGAATAGTGTTTTGCTCCACAGAATCCCAGGCAGCCTTAACCCGATGAGTGCTACGCCCGCCTATAGACGGGCTGACGCGGCCGGTCCACCAGTACTATGTCCGTCTATAGACGGTGTGCGAGAATTTTAATCTTTTTGAGTTTCCCGGTTCACTTTCGAGTGCAAATTTGATCTCTGATATTGGTCTGCCATCTGTTGGGCATTATGTAGAACTAACTGATCAGAGATTATAGCTTCGGGAAGTAAGTTTCAGAGCTTTATGTAGACGTCTGTGGAGTTCATCTGTGATGTAAACAAACATGGCAGAACAACATTTTAGTTGCTCTTGCAGCGATGTTATTTCGGATCACAGAATCTTTCAGTAATGAACCACAGCGGAAAGTGATGATGGAGATAATCATTTTAAGAAATTGTTAAGTGATTTTGAAAGGGAGAGTAATAGAGAGAGTGCTGAAAATATTGTATGTAAGAGAGAAACAGAGCCTCGTTCTAAACTAAAGAAGAAAAACACTGTGAGTACAAAAGCTATTTTATTGGTAATTTTGTGGTGGATGGATTACTTTTCATCACCAGAGTTTCAGGTAACTGTAACAGGCTATGAGGGGCAAGTAGTGTTTGATGACAACCTAAAATCATTGATGTTTTAGAAATTTTTGTGCCAGTGGAGTTGGTGCAGATAGATGAACAAATCAGCATCACAAACAACCAGTAGAAAAAACTATCACCACATTCCAGGTTTGGAAAGTATTTTAAAATATCAACTTATATGCTTCTAAGAAGTTACATGTAATAGTTGCCTACATATTTTAGGAAATATTATTTTGGGCTCTTTACTTTGTATGAAGATAATGCACGCGTGGGCACATAAGTGTAATTTTGTTTTCTCTCAAAATAATATTGAACATAAGTGTAGGATTTTCCATTTGCATTTAGATTTGTAAACAACCAACATTTATAAACATTTTAAGCTAATCACCCCACTGATAAGTTAAAAATTGAGGCTTCTACAAATTGTTTTACATACGCATGAAAAAACTCAGCACTGAGGTACCAAACAGTCAACTGGTAACTCAGCACTTAAAAAGGTTAATGAAAGACGGTGATTTTTCTTGTCGTCGATTTCCACTGCAGCCAATCTTCTCTGTACAGTCTCTTTCGATATTTCTGCTTCATGCACTGTATTATGCCTTGGTCTAACTATTGTAGCTTACATAAAATCATCTTCATGGCCCGTATCGCACTTCAACAGATTCACAACTAAGTACTTTTATTTTCCACCTTGTCGATACATTAGTTGCTTAAGGTAACTTATTGGTTAAAAGTGGTAGGCTACATGTTTCGTATATTATTAACCACATAACACTGTTTTGATGAAAAATTTGTATATTGACAAAGTATCAATGCTTTGAGAGGAAGTGTCCTTAAAAATAGCATAAGAAAATTAAATGACAACATTTAAAAAAAATAACAACATGAAAGCATGGATAATATCTGCAGTATTTGAAATTTTGTTACGCGCATGGGAAGCAAGGCTTGGCATAAGAAACAAGAAAACTGCATTCTTCATTAATCCGTGCCTTGCTCAGCCCCCAAATGTTTCTAATCATTTTCCTCCCAGCAGACTGCACGAGTAAGCTACAATACAACTAATTTTTTTTTTTTTTTTTTTTTTTCTTCCACCTTGTCAGTACATTAGTTGCTTAAGGCAACTTATTGGCTACAAGTGGTACATAGTGGTACATGTTTCGTATTGCACGTTTCACTTATATATATTTCTCAATCACGTTGGCTGCCAAATAAATGCGGCACGTAGGGCAAAAAATCTTCTTGCGGCATGTTGAGCGACCAAATAATTGCACCGTGCATTTATACTATGCTATGTACCGGCAGCTACACCAATCTTTATTAAACCAGCCATAATAATTTTTCTATGCGCCGACATATCTTTGGTTAGGATAAAAAACCTCCTTTCCATGTTTCACTGTTGGTGTCAATTAAGTCTCTGATTCGCTGCACGATACCTCTCAGGGATAAATATCATTCATAACAAAGAAAATTATTTTTAAAGTGTGTCCGACTGGGAAACCGCATATCCTCTTTTCTAGTCTACCAGCAAATCCATTTCTTCTTAAATGTAATTAAAGATTAACTCTCAAATTCATCCAATCATAAACTTGCCAGAAATCGATTTTAACTAATCTCCTATAATAATGAATTAAATTGCAATAATCATAATTTAAATTCTTAGATTCTAGTTTTATTCATGATCATCAAGTGTCTTAGGATGAATTATAAAATTATTGAAATGTCCAAATACATTCGTTGTATTCTCATTCAAAAAGGACATAATTAATAAAATCCTTGACTGAAATTAAATCATTATCTCAGTAAAAAAAAATGCTGTACTTGTTAAATAGAAATGTAAACAAAAAAATAACTAAATATCATTTAAAAATAACTATCAATCATATTGGGTAACAATCTTGTCGAGCATTAAGAAAATAAAGAATGTCATTAAATTCAAGAATGCTTATTTATCTTTTCGTCAAGTCATTAATTTTCTCTTATTTTGTTCAACTTCATTCGTAACGCAAGCAGAATAAGTAAAGTTCCGTTTATCATAGCTTCCAATGGCTATTCTTATAATATACCAATAAATTTAAAAAATAATAAGTTGTATCTGAAATTGGATAAACATATCCGCAATATTTCCTGAAAAGAAAATGTAGGTATCGTTTAACATAGCATAATCATTTTCAACACAGGTCATACATCTCCCATGGTCAAATTCTTATTTAAATTCAACCACCTGATCACAAAAATTTCAAGAAATATCGTATGATAATTATTTACTTGTCAATGGCAGTAACTCAAATTATGTGGATGCTTTCTCCCATCAAAATATGGCTTCGACATTAATCAAATATAGCTTAATACAACATGCGAAATTCTCCTACAAAACACCAGGTTTACACCTTAGTATCAGTTATTTGGAAATAATCTTTTGATGACCGTACACCATTATCAGCCTGCAAATTCAGTAACATTATGTCTTCTGGTATGGGCTATATCAAATTTGTTACTTTCATTGACCTGTCTCAGTCTCATCCTTGGCTTTGACAATATGAAAGTGACTGAGGTATGAGTGATGCTAGTAATACCATTCCTTATGCAGCCAGTCCCTGTTATGAATGGTGTGAAAATATTGCTCATAGGGTCGGTTGGTGCATGCATTTCAGTGGGCTTGGCAGACTGTTATGTAATAGCTACGGCTGGCTCAGTGAGGAAAGCAATGGAGAACTACCTCACTCCTCGTTTCCCTAGTACGCCTCTTCAGTGACGCCTAGGCTATTTATGACAGCTGTTGGCGGAGCTGCAGAGGATCAAACCGGCCTTTGGGCTCAATACCCAACATACACATACGTATCACTATATGACTATCACATCAACCCAAACATCCTACGCCACTATGTAATTTACGCCGCAATCACGTCAGCTATAACCTATAGCTAGAATTATGTCACGTATTTACCATCAGTTAACCATTATTACACATCTCTCATCATATTCTAATCGTAAACATCGTAACCCCACATTAATCATATCAACAAATATAACCATCTCAAACTTCACACCAATAACCTCCTTACTCCGCCATATGTACTCTCAACTACACATATAAATATCAATTATTCCTCCCTTAGTGGCGTAACATTTCAATATTCCTCTATCATATCACCATGATGCTTTAATGGGTTTAATTACTATTCAAATACAAATAATCACTCTTAACCTTGAAAGAAATACATATATGAATGTATCAGGCTCATAACTTACATTTGGTGACGATTCGGCGTTAATCAGGTCTTAATATATCCTATAAGACGATCTATTTCCACACCGTATTTCAACTGGATGAAATCACATTATGTTTAACACACTTCTTTAGCAACAGTCGAATAATCATTTTCATATCTCTCCACAAATTACTATAAGCATCCCTACATATGAATGTTAACTAGCTGATGTACCCGTGCTTCGTTACGGAATTCTACATTGTATACAGAATTCTAGGCTAGTTAGTGTTCACGTTGTGAGCAAGATTGTATTAAATTGCATAGCTCTTAACGTTACCCTAGAAACGCGACGGGGAAGTCACCAAACGTCTTTTCTCATATGAAGACTGTGTTAGGGAATTTTTATTGTAATGATAGGCCCGCTTGCCTACCATCAGTCACCACCAGGTTAGGGAGTTTTCATTATAATGGCAGACACTCACTCCACCAGTCATTTTACATCCTCAGAAAGACTGTCTAAGTGGTTTCACCAACTTAAATGAACATAGGTCATTGCAATGACGTCAGTAGGGATGTCGCGATTAAAAGCAATGCTTTTATATGAAATACTCCATCAATGAAAGACCACACAATTTCTCACTTTTAACCAACAGTAGTATGCTGGAATTCCAGAGCTGGAATGACCAAGCCGCAGACAGCTCTGATCCGTGAATACTCTTCGTCTTTTTTTGGTGGTGGGGGGTGGAAGGGGAGGTGAATAGTGGAGAGTCCCAGCGCAAAAACTATGCCCTTTTACTAATCTGTTTCCTAGGAGTACTCGATGAGTCGTAAAATCTCAATTCACTACACTGGCAACGGAAAATTCTATCTGACTTGGAGGCAATTTTTTCCTCCAAGCCAGAGGAGAAGCCCCCTCTTCACTGATAATTTGGAATTAAATGAATGTAGATTTTCCAACTCCACAGCTATTTCCCGCCAATGTTCAGTCGGGCTGTTATACTCGGTACGCAGTAGTAATCCCATCTATCGGAGTTGAGCGGCACCATAAAAAACGAAGAACATCAGAACAAACAATGGTCAATGTAAAGTTATTGTTGATCAGTAACAAACAATGGTCAATATAAAGTTATTGTTGATCAGTGTTATGCTCTTTCGATATTGTAGGCCTTCTGAAATACCACTCTTATCATAGTCGGTACAGTAAAACTGAATGAAACATAAATGATCGGAAATTGTATTGTCTATAACTTTTGTTATGTAGTACTTTTCGATAGCACCAATAACATTGGTACCGGTATTTAAAAAGTAAATTTTAGGCGCCTTCCCCTAAACTACCTTTTCACTCAGCGTGAATAAAATAATTTATAGCCTAGATTGGAGCGGCTCATCCCCCAACTTTACATACCGATTTTCATTAAATTCTCTTCAGCCGTTTTCTCGTGATGCGTGTACATACATACATACATACATACATACAGACAGACAGAAATTACGGAAAAGTAAAAAGTATATTTTCTTGTTACTATGGACATGACCGATACAGAAATACCATTCTTTTCAAATTCTGAGCAATGTACAGACAAAACTCTTATTTTATATATATAGATTTACGTAATTAAAGACTACATAAATCCGTTGCTTTAAAACAATTGTATGAATTCTTTCACAAAGACACTGCAATTGAAATCAATTCTCGAAGATATAAATATCGACCTTTCTGTAATCACATTACAAACATCAACACACTACATTTCAAGTTATAGTTAATTTAAATATATAAATCTACATGGAACTTCTTATTTCTGCCTGCATTACTGGACTGGGCTGAATTTCATCTCGGTCTTCTTTGGTTCATCGGCTCCAGGTGATGGCTGCGTCATGTACGGTCAGTGGTTTCCATCCTGGGGTTTACAGAATCAGCTGGTTGGTGTCCATCAGTTGTTAACCCCATCTTCGGCTTAGTTGCTCGTAGCGTCGTCGCATACATGCGATAAAAACATATTTAACATAGTCATTAGTTCCATAATTCAATTATAAAATGAATTATCTTGTGCCTAATTTCTATTTTCAAACAGATTATTCCTTAAGATGTACAATATTATAGGTTAGGATCCACCTTTCAATACTCCGTAATAAGATGTGTTTTGAACATTTACTGAATTGCTACGTTATGATACAATGTTAATTTTTTGCCTGTATTCAATGTGCTAGTTGTTTTAAGATCTTCGCAAATTGGCTGATGATGACACTTAAAATGTGTTGAAACCGGTCCCATTAAACAGGTTGTAACTACTTTTTACCATCTTATTACGGAGTATTGAAAGGTGGATCCTAACCTATAATATTGTACATCTTATTTCTCTATTCAATACGGAACAATAATGAAGTTTTTAACTTTAAAAGATTATTCCTTCAAAATTAATAATGTCTCCAGTTATAAGACGTATAAAGTACTTTAGATAATTTCTAGTTTGACGAAAATGTAAATGTAAATTGGCGATATTTAATTTCTCCTTTAAGTAATCCTTTTTAATTTTCAATCCAATCTTCGGCCTCCGACAACTTATCTCTTCTTCTCTTTTTTTGTTTTTCCACTCGGTAATCTTGTTATTTATTTGAGAATTGGCGTAATATCTTTATAATATTACTCGTTCTTCCAATTAATCATGAAGTCTTCTTTAGTAAAACAGCTTCCTCCTTCTTTACATGTTGAATCTCGCGTGAAAAACTTTGTTCTGATGCTCAACGTAAAAATGTGTTTGTTCATTTTGCCGGTTTTAACAATTAAAATATTCTGCATTTTTCTTACTCACGGCCGCATGGATTCTATAGGTTTGAACGTTTTACTTTCTGATCATGGCTTACTTGACTCGTTATGTCTGTATTCCTTCCGATATATTCACGGCTTCTTTAATTCTATATGTCTGTATTTTTTTTTTTTTTAATAACATAATCATGGCCTATTTAATTCCGTATGTCTGCATTTTCTTACAATACATTTTTCTACTTTATAATCTTTGTCATTTTATCGCGATGTATGGCAAACATCGGTGTTGTAACATCTCGTTTTGACATAATCAGGGCAATGAAATGGTACAATTTATTATTAACATCTTCAGCCACATAACACAGTTTAGACGAAAAGTTCATATATTGACAAAGTATCAGTGCTTTGAGAGAAAGTGTCCTTAAAAATAGCATAAGAAGATTAAATGATAGCATTAAGAAAACATCATCTGAAACTTTGATCACCAATGAGACCTTACCTGCAATACATCCAACACTTCGCAGCGCAACTATCAGAACTTTGTAAGGAGTGATATATACAAACCTCAAGAACCTTCAACACCGAAATTCTTCTTCTTGGATTCTTCCTTCAACAGCTAAGTGCATTAATTTATGCATTTTATGCATTATCCAAAACTTTTTCAACAATTTTGACTTTTTACATTTATAGTGTCAAACCACTGTGTTTTCACGACTTTTCAAGGGACTGCAAAAAAAACTTCTTAAGCAGGAAACTTCTTAAAAGGGTTAATGACCAAAAAATGTTGTACTTTGAAATAGAGTGGAACCTTGATTCTCTGTTTTTCGAGGGACCCTAAAAATAAAACGTACAACACGGGAAAACGGAAAATCCGGGAATGAATGAAAACCATAAACAATTTGGTTAAACATCACAAAAATGAAATATGTATAATTATAATCTTACAAAATCTCCTAAACCAAAGCAAACCAAACTACAGCCCCGATAGGATTTTGCCTGCCAAGCAACCGCTGCTCGGCCGGAAGGCCTGCAGATTATTAGGTGACCCACGGTCAGTGTGACACATCCTCCCGGCCGATATTCCTGGCTCTCTAGATAGGGGTCGCCATCTCACCATTAGATAGCTCCTCAACTAAAGGTAAACACATTGGCTGAGTGGACCTGGAACCAGCCCTTATATCCAGGTAATATTGCCTGACCTGGTCGGAATCTAACCTGGACCCTCTGGATGAGAGGCAGGCATGTTAGACTGCGAAACCGGATTCATTGCCGGTATGCGAGTTCAAAATCTCGATACTTTATATTCAATCTTACAGGGGTGTCTTTGCCAGTTTCCCGTGAAAACTTCTCTCAGTTCAACAACTTTGATTAGCCAAACTCCTCGAAAAACCTAATAACATTGCAGGTTATAAATTTCATTTTTTGTCCATATTGAAGATCTACTTGTGATTCAGATTCTTATAATTTTGTTAAATACCACCTATTCAATACAATAATAACGTAATAAAAACTTACATATTTATTAAGTTGTTAATATGGTACATATTCCGCTCCTTTTTCGTGAGCATCATCAGCCAGTTATCATTTACTGAAGGTTATATAAGATTGTGAATCTATTCTATTGGATTTATGCTTGTAAACCTGATTGACAAATCTTATAATATTTTACAAGTCATATAAGAATAAAATTATGTCTTTAACTCATTGGGCCCGAGCCACGGAACTGTTCCGTTGTCTCATTTTACTACGTAATTCAACTTTTCGTCAAGAGATGGCAGAATGAGTTACATTTGTGATTTGTGGAAGGACTTCCTTTGCAATGTTATATGCTCTTTGCTAATATATATCGATAGTGTGCTTGGTAATATTAGTTTGAAGTGGGCTATCTCTAGTTTTGAGATTTGCTTATAAACAAGATGGCTGCCAGTATAGAACTGATATTTACCGATATATAACTCCTTTTAGGATGTAATGATGATTAGGAATGTAATTTTTTCGGAGAAGTTAGTAGTTATATTAGTACTAGTGTGAGCAACGCTCCTGAAGAACAAATAGATGTGGAAATCGAAGAGGAAGTGCAAAGAGAAGGCTGTGTTACAGCTCAGCAGGCAGACTGAGTACAGTCCCTTGATGCTAATTGTAACCGTTATTTCGAGCGCGTACATAAATAAAAATAATAATAGAATAATACCAGTAGTAAATAATATAATACTTAATAATATCACTAAGAAAATTGTTGATAACGCAGTGGCGGAGTATTCATATCAGAACTTAGAAGTGTGACGAGTATCTTTTAAATACGCAATACTAAATCAAATATAGGGAACACTTACAGGCCTAAAAATGACAACTAAGAAAGGATAGTGGAACGTGCGGGAAGCCCTACGAGGTCTATGGAACGTATAACGTTATGGGGGAGAAAAGACTTACATGAAACACCCTCTAGCTCAATTCTATTAAAAATAACAAATAACCAAAATTACAAGAGACATAACAGAGCAGCAGATACTTTACACGTTTGACAAACGGAATAACTACGAAACCAAAACACAAATGAAAGGATAGTTGATTAAAGGACAGGAGAAAGACTTTAAATTACGAAAACGAGAATCTAGGGCAAACTCAGACACGTTGAATATTAAACTTTGAAAATTACATTAAGCAAGAAAATACCGAAACGCAAAGGAATTAAATTAAATCAAACAAAATCAGAAAACATTGATAATAACAAGAAAATAGCACTGAAATAACACTTACTTCGGAAAGGCAGGAGTTCCCGAGGGTAGCCCTCGAGCGCGAACGCTCGCTAGGGCGGTCGGATGGAAAAATGACGCCGAGCGCACGCATCATTTTTCCAAAGCCGGCAAGAAGACCAGATATGGCCCGATTACAATCAACCAATAAGAAACAATTTCCACTAGATTCTCGTTTGCCAATATATTCGCATGACCATATATGGTCATTTCCTGTCTACAGACACTAGATAAATTACATCACTTATTTCAACATCCCTAACCGCGCGTGCAGTATAGGCTGTTCCAAATTAAAGCACCTTTACATTTTTTTTAAATGTTATCAAATTACATCATGATATACAAATCACTTTAACACTCTTGCAATGTTAACAATCCAATCTCGAGGATTTCTTAAATTACATTTTACTAGTTGCGTAATTTTTGAATCGAAATACTTCTTGCATCTCGCAATGTTCATACAGTTCAACATTTCTTGCTTATTGCCTAAAAGAAAAATTATTACACACATACTTCAGCTACATAAACGAATATACCAGCAAAGTCCAGAGTTCTTATTTCTTCATTTCTCAAAATATTACAAACAAAATAAAATCCTTCAGTTATGTTAAATTTTTTAAAAAAACTTTTACATTTCCAAACTCTAACTTCTTGCAACACACAACATCCAGTTCCAGTTTACTGTCCCACCACAGCTTACACTAATAAAATAAAATGTTTTACTGTATTCCTTGTTCCGCAGTTTGTGGTATGAAAGCCTTTTGTTTTCACGTACATTTAAATCTTTAATGGTCTTGTTAATTAAGAAATTTCTCATGATATGAAGCGACACTATATTTCCTCCAAAATAATTCCAGCGTCAATGCAGTTTCAATCCAACAAATATGCAGGGCTCAATGGGTTAAGTTAAAACATATTTGTCTAAAAGCTATCTAAGTCTAACATTTTATTGACGAAACTCATGTGGTAAACATCCTTAACGAAGTTTCATCGACAATCATACAAGTCAAGCAACATTGATTCAATACAATTAGCCAGATCTCAAAAGGATTTTAAAATAATTTTAAAGGTGTTCACCAGATGAGTTTCGTCAGTAAAATGTTAGACTTAGATAGCTTTTAGACAAATATGTTTTAACTTAAAGACATAATTTTATTGTTATATGACTTGTAAAATATTATAAGATTTGTCAGTCAGGTTTACAAGCATAAATTAAATCCAATAGAATAGATTCACGATCTTATATATATAACCTTAAGTAAATGATAATTGGCTGATGATGCTCATGAAAAAGGAGCGAAACTTGTAACATATTAACAACTTAATAAGTATGTAAGTTTTTATTACGTTATTATTGTATTGTAGGTGGTATTTAACAAAATTATCAGAATTTGAATCACAAACCTAATAATGCCAAGCCAAACAACAATCGACCACAAGTAGTTTTTAATTCTCTCATCTAATAAAATAAAGCACATTAGATACAAAAGCGCCCAACAAGATAGTGAAATCCCTTCTTTTCTTAATCTTTCATTGTAATTTTGGTCTCCAGTAAACTGTTCATAGTCAGTTTCTGGCAATCTTTTACCACATAAATTAGACCTACACCGACTTTTAAAGGTTATGTTGAACTCAAAAACATGGTTTCAAATGTAAGTATCGATTCTCAAAGGTTCACGAATGCATTATATTCAATTCTGCCCGTCACTAATCCAATCAAATTGGAAAGAGAAAAAAAATATAATCAAAACTTCAGAAATTACGGTTATTCGTGATATTGAGGTCATCTAGAAAGCGCGCTCGCTGCACATGTCGGTATGAGTTGGAAATGATACAAAACGTTTAAATGTAACGTGCGCAAATAAAATGACTGCAGTTTTAGGCATAACACGAAAACGTAAAATTCTCAGTCTTACATTAGGGTCAGAACAGTAGTAAACAATCCCAAGACCTTCCATGGCGTTTTTTAAAAATGTAAGGTGCAGCATCTGTTCTGGTCTCGCTGGCATAATCGTATACGATAATATTAAAATACTAAATTTGTGTTAAGAAGGAGCAGTTTAATTCCTGTCTGAAAGCCCAGTTAGTCTACAGTGCCCTG
Organism: Anabrus simplex; assembly: GCF_040414725.1. Taxonomy (NCBI): domain Eukaryota; kingdom Metazoa; phylum Arthropoda; class Insecta; order Orthoptera; family Tettigoniidae; genus Anabrus; species Anabrus simplex. The sequence goes on from NC_090269.1 coordinate 136,727,710, forward strand.
AGGAAAGTGCCGAACACCTGTTCCGCAGTACGATCGAAAAAAAGTAAAAATATAAACTAACCCTGGACATAATGTGGATGTTTTATAAGTGCAAACATTCGACGAAACTCGTTCAGTCTTCAAGCAGAGCTACAGAGCTTTCATTATATTATCCTTGAGAATCTATGCCTTCAAGCAGAGCTGTCGAAATGCACTCTGTCTCTGTACAATTGTTGTGGCCACTCTCTGCTTTATGATTTCAGAGATTATCTAAACAGTACCACCTGAATGCGATGCTAAGATGGTCCCTTATGCAAGTTCACTGCTGATCGCTTTTCTACTACAGTACTTGCTCTAATTATTGCAATGACGGGGCATTAACGCCAATATCCAAAGGTATGCCATAGCCGTCCTTTTTTGAGATACAGTTCATTAAAAAACGGTTGATCGAGGATTTAGCTTGATGGGACTGAATTCTGGACGGTTGATCCGGGAAATCTTTTCTTCGAGGAACAGATAATGCAGGATTTTTACAACGTGATTTAATTATGACGCTTGCGGATCCACGTAATTTGAACGCATATTCCGGGAAAACGTAGTTTCTGGGAATGGATAATCGAGGTTCCACTGTACATGTGAAACACACAGTCAACAGATTTCCTTGTTTGTGAACAATATCGAAATAGGCCGATATATAAGAGCTGCTAAAAGAAAGCCACAATACAAAAATTTGATTATCATGACATGTATTTTTAGAGATAAAGTAAAATAATTGAACATACATACATATATTTGATAAGAGAAGGGAACAAAAAAAGTCACTTCCGTGCAGGCCATGAAGACCCTTGCAGGAGTGGAAGGTAAAGGCTTCCACCATTGTTAACCTCAGCATGTGATGGGGTAGAGTGGTTAGCTGCATGCCCGGCCGCCTCTGCCCCCGGGAATTAACCTGGTACTAATTTTTGGTGTAGGCTGAGTGAACCTCAGGGCCATATGCACCTCCGGAAGTGGAAATCTCGTTTCTTAAATTTTACGACTTCCTGATGGGGATTTGAACCCACGTCCTTCCGAGTGAACAGAGCACGCCTTTACCGCCTTGGCCAGGCAGCCCCTAAGAGAAGGGAACACATTATATAAAACCGTGCACAAGAGATAAGAAGAAATACTAAGAACATTCAAATGGTAGATGGTAACTGTACATTATGTCAATTCTGTACTGCATTAGACATTAAATACATTTTCAAACACAAAAGTCTAGGCTCCTACTTGGAAAAGAAATTGTCTAGGGTTGACTGTTTTAGGTTTTTACTGCTTTCTTGAAGTACAAACCTTTCCATTTCCCACATTGCCTTTCATGTGTTCTAAGGCACACTGTTTGAACATTCCATAAACTGCCTCAGTTTTTCAAGGCAGATGCTTGCCCCACTGCAAGATGGCCTTAGGGGATGCTCTCCCTCATCTTCTTCTTCTTCTTCCTGAATTTCCCTGCAGATCTGATCTATGTTCTGCTCCTCGTAAGTGATTACCATATCATCAATGGCAGTGAAGTTCTTGAAACTACTGATATGTCCATCTTCTGTATAGTTTTCCAGCACCCAGGCTCTTCATGACCAACTTCCATAACAGTGCTGTTGGTACCACCACCGAAGCCTGCTTTCTTGAAGCAGTTTGTTATTATTACAGGCTCCACTGAATCCCATGATGAGGCAGTGAAATGCATTGTGTCCAAAAGAGATGGTTTGTAGATGGGTTTGCCTGCTTCCATGCATAGCAGTATACGGCGCTCAACTGATTTTCAGTACCTCTGCTTCAATACCTTAATGATTCCTTGGTCCATGGGCTGTAGTACCGATGAAGTATTCGGTGGAAAAAATTCTACCGTGATGTTCCTTAAATGGGGCCATTCCTTGGAATGAGCAGGGCAGTGGTTCATAAACACCACAATCTTCTTGTTCTGGCTCCCCATTTTCACATCTAATGCCTGCATGTACTCTTCAGACAGGGAACTTGTCATCCAAGCTGACTTGTTGCTGGTTTACTTGTACGGTAAAATCCTGATATTTTTGAAACAAAGTGGCTTCCTAGGCTTCCCTATCATCATTAGAGGTAGTATTTCAGATCCTTCCATATTAGCACCAACCTATACCGTAACGTGCACTTAATTTTACCCCGTGGCAAGATTCTCCCGTCAAAACTAGAGACTTATCCGGGATAAGCTGGTAAAAAAGTGCAAATTCATCAAGATTAAAACCGTTGCAAGGTTTGCTTATTTTAGCAGGCAGAACCATTTCCTTCCATGCTTTCCTTTCCTCTGCACTTACACTTTCTGCTTCGCCATAAATTGTTTTGTAAACGATGCCGGCTCGATTTTTAAAGCAGTCCAGCCACCTGTTCGACACGGTAAAAGGTACCTTCAAGTTGCACGCAATTTCTTCGGCTTTCTTCACAATAGTCCCGTTGAAAGGTATGTTTAAACTTTGCTGCTGTTTATACCCTATTAGCAGAGCTTGTTCTACTTCATCTTACTTTCCAGATTTAACTGTCTTGCCATTTGCTGAAGTATTCCCTGCAGAAGCAAAGATCTCTTCTTTCTTCGCTATGATGGCGTTCAAAGTAGACAGCGGCACCGCCGTCTCCTTTGCCAAAGCACCACGGGAAATTATAGATGACTCCACTTTCCTTATAATCTCCACTTTGTCTTTTATTGTTAGTGCCTTTCCTTGATCTCTTTCGTCTGAGTTCCGCTCATTTTCACTTAAAACGTTCGTACGTTGATATTACAAGTACAACTAACTTCCCTGACTCCTACTCACACTAAGTACGACAGTACACTATGCTTGGCAATCCGCAGTTTAGGCTTAAAAGACGCAAAGACAAGATGTGTACTACAGTTCGTTAACATGCGCTTTCTATCTTCCTCACACCCCTCGACACCTGCTTCAAGGTTAACGGCAGCAAATGGGAAATCTGGCAACTTGTACTTAGAGATTCTTAGAACCTAGGCCTGAATGGTCCCTGCATTCTTACTGGTTGTCACAGCAACGGGGATAGTTTTTGGCTGTTTCGCAAGTACCGCATGGCCAAGCCAGTATCGAGTTTATTTTCCCGCTTCAATCCTCTTCATGCTATAGCTAATGAAGAAAAGAAACACAGGTTCGAAGTTGCAGAAATGAGTGCATGGAAAAGTATCTGGGGTATTACGTGGGAGTGATAAAGGCGCAGTAGCAACACTAGCACATCTGAACGTAAACAGTTTCTTTCCCTGCGAGAATTTTATTTCATGTCTCCTCATCCTTGTGCAGCGTTCTAATAATGTGTTGTAATAATTACGAGTGACACGATAACACAATGTTTAGCTTGTATAAAGGTAAAAATAAAAATAACTTTTAATTTTATGCCAACATGTGGTATTGCAACGCCTCTGTGTGTTTCCCACCAACACCCAGTTGGTTATCAACTTCGTTGACGATCGAGATCTTCTGGCCGGCTGTTTGGCGGCATGTGTATCAGCTGGCAAGTTGTCTGTTTCTGGCATAGAGTCTGAAAGTTGTTTTTGTTCACCTTGCTAATGATGGACACAGAAAATCTTATCAGTTTAGTTCAAAAACGCAATTTCCTCTACGACAAGACTCATAAGTATTATTGCAACAACAACAACGTAAGAGAGAATGCCTGGAAGGAAATAAGCAAGGAAATGAAAAATCAAACAGGTTAGAATATTCAATTTCATGGTAGATTAGGCCTATACTGTATTTAGTTTATTTTGCAATTATTGTTGATTTATTTCAGAATTATATTATCATGTTGGAGTCCATATACAGTACGATATGTCAGCACGATAATTGGCATTGTTTGGAATGTATGACCTTTAAGTGTTTATTATAATTTTATAAGTGGCATCCCATAGGTTTGTTGTACATATATTCGTAACAAACAGTAATGTTGTGGACAAATACATTTTACGGTTTTTAATCAATGTTTAGGCCACCTCGATTAATGACTTCACCCTGTTGCGGCAACTTACTGCATTAAAGTTTTATCAAGCCATCCATTGCGTGCTTTATGTTTCCTGCATAGAATCCCGTTCGATTCTATTCCGCTAGATGGAACGATGGAGTGGAAATTTCGACTGATGGGTTCGATACTGTAGGATGCTAATTTGTTCGATTCAATTCCACAAAGTGAGAGTGAGCATCTGGTGTCTGTGTTTTCATAGCGTGACGTCGTATGGCCTTGGCAAGCCCGGACAGGTTCTGTGACATCAGAGACACACCGCAAGTGCGCGAACAGCCTAACACGGTGCAACTTGAGTGGAGACTGAAGGGTTCTAACCATGGTCTGCTTTGAGCGGACGTTTTCTATCTCAAGGGGCTCTAAAATCTGAACTATTTAACTGGGAAATATATTTACAACAGAACACTTTAAACGATAAAAATATATATATATCTTAATGCAACTGATCAAGGGACCAAGAATGTCACACTTCTTAAGCAGGAAAACTTCTTATGCGGGAACTTCTTAACAGAGTTTCACTACTTTAAAAATAAAGTCCCATCTTTTGTTCAGTAAGTGTTGCCTGAGTTTGAACCACAGTACTATCTACTGGCATGTTTGAAGCATACAGCTTCTTCTTAGTCTGGAAACTGACTCTGGTGATGACCTTTCTTTTAGCACTTTTCTTGTCTTCAAAGACAGTTTCAATCCATTCAAGTTTGCTAACAATTGTATTTAAAGTTGATGGAGGAATGTTTAACTTCCGCGCTACATCCACATGCTTCATATTTGGATTGCAATCCACTTCTTGAAGGATTTGTAGTTTTTCACTGTTTATTTGCCTCACTTTCTTCCTCTCCATTGCAAACACGTAAATAATACCCAGATCAAAATAGTCAAGGACACTATCACTATAGGGCAAGCTTTCATCACTAAATGAATAGATGACATTGCAGGGAGCACACTCACTGCTAAACTGAGTTGGCCGTGCGCGTAGAGACGCGCGGCTGTGAGCTTGCATCCGGGAGATAGTGGGTTCGAATCCCACTATCGGCAGCCCTGAAGATGGTTTTCCGTGGTTTCCCATTTTCACACCAGGCAAATGCTGGGGCTGTACCTTAATTAAGGCCACGGCCGCTTCCTTCCAACTCCTATGCCGTTCCTATCCCATCGTCGCCATAAGACCTATCTGTGTCGGTGCGACGTAAAGCCCCTAGAAAAAAGAAAAAACTGAGCTGAGCTCTCGACTACTGCCGCACCATGCATAGGCAGTCACTTAACCTTGACCGAAGTGACATGATCTGAGCCTACGTTGCTCGAACAGAGGTGCCAACTACTATGGATTTGTTACGAATTTCACCTCACATTTGCGGAATTACGGTCAAAGGGGAAATTGTTACGGAAAAGCTGACATTATCATGAAAAAATAATTTTCCACGGAAAAAAGGAAAAAAACGAAAAATGTTCAATCCTTTTGAGCCTTTCTCCTATACCGTCCTTGTTTCAATGCTTGTGAGTTGGCATTGGTACTTATTTGATCGTGACTTCCTTTTGCTACCCAGAAGCGTTGTGAAATTCATTGTGAATGAAGGAGCTCAGGTGCTGCTCATCTCCACTACATCCTTCAGTAATGTTTTATTTGCTATGTTAAGTGTACCAGACAGTTGACAGAAAACTGGAGTCTACATTTTAAGCACATCTGCACTGGAATCGTGTATGGTTCAGAAGACGAAAATGTCATTACAGTGGGAAGGATGCTTCAAGGAAAATTACACCGGAAAGCAGCTGTTGTGTGAGAAACAAGCTACAAGAAAGACAATCAACAGCAACAATAAATACAACCACTCAGGGGTATACAGTATTAAATGCAATAACTGTGAGACAAGGTACGTCGGTCATCGCCCTCTACTATGACTGCGCTAATACGCCTTCTCATTCGCCCAGTCACACATGTAAATGAGCGAACACGGCGCAGTTACCAGTAGAGGCGCTTGGAGCGCGAAAAGCTGGCATTAGTATGCTTGACGAGACACGCTCAGTGATCATTGCTAAGAGTGCTGGTGTAATTTGAGCCTGTATTTACCTTAGTTGGCTTATTTCGATGGTCCTGAACCATTTTAATGTTTATGTACATAATAATGTTTACTACTGTGTGCCTTAATGTAAGATGAAAAGCAGATCGGCAAGTGGGATTTCGTTTTATGAAATTACTTTGAGTGAGTAACAACGTCATAAATGGTTAAATGTTACTTCAAAACAGAATTTCTCACCGATTTTCAATTCAAGTTCATCGAAACGATATGTTTGCCACACCAAATAAATCCACACTGTCAGGCTACGTAGGAGATATAAACTGCGAGACTGGAATAACACTCTTAGTAAAAGAGCGCCTCTTAGCAGAAAGTCATTGCCTAAATGAAGAGAGATTGTGATTGTTGATAGTCCATCGAACAGCAGGTGTTATGTGACAAGAAACTCGACACCTTCTTTCAGCAGAAGACACTTCATTCCATGTTGAGTGAATAAAAATTACTTAAGATGACTGTTATGCAAGCGAAAGTAGAAATCGAATTACCCTAGTCAATAACCTTTTCTGTTTTATAATTTCTGCTATGACTTCAAAAATAAAGGTTACAGCAGTATTTTTCTTCTTTAAGAGGCTTTTAGGTTCATAGCTACATACTTTAACACTCAAAAGAATAAAGGAAGTCGAAGCTTGTGGTTTTTTCGTGTTGCGCATTGTGACTGACAATCATAAGACTAATATTAGCAGGATAAGAAGAATGTCTTCTTCAAAACACATTAAACCAAAAAACTGTCATCCAGTTGATAGCGAAATGCCTCTTCTTGCTTTCAACAAACGGCACTTTCTGAAAAGTAAGAAATTCTTTACAAAAAATATCTATGTCTGATGGTTCCCAGGATATAAATGGTGATTTTATTAACTGTAACAGATGCAATCAAATGAAACTGCGAAACAGGTTCATTTTCCTTACATGCGAAAACATCGAGCCGCCTAAGTTTAAGAAAATGAATGTGTTGCGCACAAAAGATATTTTCGCGACTGAATTGAAAAGACCATTTTTATACAGATATGCACAATTTTTTAATGCAAGTACCACTGTCAAATACAAGTTATCGATACAAAACTGATTCGACATACGTGTCAGTAGCACAAATGTAGCAACATTGCAGCTGGACAAGATGCTTGATTCTTTTGACAAGACCAAGGGGTTCAACAGTGCTAATGGGCCGCAGTACCCATCTTGATTTGCCACTGTGGATTTTGAAAGTTAATCTTGATTTTGTATTGAAAGCACAACCATTTGTGCATAAAAATCCTGTTGCATCTATGAGCGACTATTTAGTGCCTGTGTTGCGTGATTTTCCTCACTTCAGTTGTACTGAAATCGGACATTCATAGTTACTGAGTGAAGTTATTTGCGAGTGTGGTACTCCTGTATCTTTAAACAACATAGCCACATAAATAAGAGAAATTTTTGAAAGATTTGAATGCAGGAATGCGAAATACTTAAACAGTAAAGTGTGTGAATATATTTATCTTCTACAGTATTTACTACCTACCTACCGTTAATATTATTTTGTACAGTTTGTCCGCTGTGCAGGGGTATTGTTCAGCTTAAGATGACCCTATGTAGGGCGTCGAAACCGGTACTGTAGCATAATAAGTGCAATAAATAAGTATTGATAAGGTGGAAGTCCTTTCCTCTTTCTAATTGTCTCAATCACAAAGCGATGAAAATCAATTGGTGATGCTTCCGTAAGCGGGCTGGCATTGGTAATAATTAGTGAAGATTGAAAAGTAATGTTTTACAATACCTGAAGCACCAGAGGAGAGATCCTTCCTCTACGCTTGCTATAATCCCACCATCCCACCCCAAAAAGTATTCTTTCTCATATAGGAAAATTGAAAGGAAGACAGCATGAAAGAAGAAATTGCCACCATTTACTTTACTCCTTTTGGCGAGCTCCGATCAGCTGTGATCAGCCTGTGAAGAAGTCTATGAAACTTTTTTCCCCAATAGAGGTTGCATGATCAGTGGCCACAGGGTTATCACATTTGGGGAAAATAAGAAAGAAATGTGCGCATTTTCAATGTGGTAATGGCTTGTGGTTGATGTAATTTGAGTAATCATAAAAACAGTCTTTTGAGTGTTGACGAAGCTAAACTGAACGACTTTCTAATAAGCCATGGGCTAATAAAAGATTCTGTTCCTTGTGGCGTATGCGCAAAAACATTCACCGTAGAAGTTTATCAAACAAAGTTGTTGTTCGGGTACAGGAAAAGAACGTGCTCGTATATCAAATCCATACCAATGGTTTTGTCACTAACCTAACCAAGGCAGACCAATGATTTTGTCACTAGCCGGACCTAACCAATCCAGACCATTCATGGTGACACGCGAGTTACTGGAAGCCTAAGGCCGCTTCGTGCTCTAATGTGGGGGCTTACGCTCCCAGACTCCCTTTGCTTCCAGCCAGGCCAATGGTCTTGTCACTAACCCAACCTAACCTTTCCAGACCAATGGTCTTTAAATTTGCCTGTCGTTAAAAGATATTTGTAGGTTGGCAGCCTTCTGCAGCTGATTAAGACTTTATCCAACCTGTTCTATGTTGTCCGTGTAACTTCGGTTACATCGTCTGAGGCGCGCCACGCCCGGCCCGCTTACGGAAGGTTTACCAATCAGTTACTTTTTGGTTGAAATAATTCGGCATTTTGTAGCATGATGATGTTCTTCGTCGAAGAGAAAGTCCATTTCTCCTCATTAAGCCTTGGCTAACCTTCAAATCCGAGACCCTGATTCCATGTGCAGCAGCGATTTCTCGTCCTATAAAATACAGCATTTTGTGAGAAACGGCATATCCAAAGTTGCATAACGAAATATATTTAAGCAGATCCTTACCTACTTTCAGAAACTTGCCGCTTTTTGGTTCGCGAAATGCTTTGCGAGATTTGTTGGTCGCTTGAAGTGCACTTCTATGTTTTCTATTCTACACTTCTCTTTGATTCATCTGATGCCCTCCCTGTTACTTACATGCACACACGCTGTGATAGGAACATCTTATTGGAGCTTAATGTTTACGTCAGCTCCCGCTGTGCCAGCATGTAGTCAGCCATCTGGTGACGAATAAGTGTACCACTACAGTGACCAACGGTAAAGCATTCTTAAATTTAAACCCTCATATTATAGAAGTCTTCCTCGTGAACAGCCTAGATTTTCTTCTGAAGACGTGGAGCAAAGTTCTCTGCGAAACGTAAAGGATTTCACTTGGATGGGGTATTGAGAAATCTAAGAGTAGATGGAGTGTGTTACCAAGGCCAATGCACAGGTGGTGCAAAAGCATGGGTTTTATCATTAATTGAACTGCTGCTCTTTCTGTTTTATCAATTGAAAGATATTGTGTGGTTAATTTTTTTCAGATTTTTTTCTTTTTCTTGTAATTTTTGCCCTGGTAATAGTTGAGAATTAAAGGGGGATGTTATAGCAGAGTATATATGGTACTTACAGAATTGAACGTTATTTAAGTATTCCGTAAAATTTGTAGAGTTGATTGTTTTATTCTATTCATTGACTTCAAGATTATACAAAACAATTCTCTTTTACAGATGGTGGTCTTCAAGTATATTGAAGACAAAGATGTATTTCAGAAGTTCTACAGCAAAATGCTGGCCAAACGGCTTGTACAGCACATGTCTGCCAGTGATGATGCAGAAGCTTCTATGATCTCTAAACTAAAGCAAGCTTGTGGTTTTGAATACACGTCAAAGCTTCAGCGAATGTTCCAGGTGTGTTATAATTCTGTAAATATTGTGTACTGCATGTTAATGAGCATGTGTATGTTCAAGGCTTGGTATTAACCTTCTTTAAATTTTCTGGTGTGCAAAACATAATTTTGCTATTAGGTAATTGATGATCCACATTTTACATGGTAACTTCCTATTAACTTGTAGAATACCAGGGAGCGCAAATGCGTTTCTCAGCAAGCTAGAAAAAATTGCAAGAAATGCAATAGTGCTTTTTAAGCAAGCCGTTTTGTATATGCTTGTAGTTCTCATGTTTCTGACAGCCAAACAAATCAGATGATCTAGAATCCACATAGCCTGTAGTTTTTAAATTTACCACAACTGTTACGCTAATCGCTTTATTTACGGAGTTCATCATCATTGGTGCGACAGCCCTTTGTGGGCCTTGGCCTTCTGAAGAAGTTTTCCCCATTCTTTCCTGTTAAGTGTAGAGCTCCTCAAATTCTTGATTCCAGTTATCTTTACATCCTCTCTCACCCCTTCTTCCCACCTTAACTTTGGTCTGCCAACTTTCCTGATTCCTTCTGGCACTGCATTAAATATCTTCTTTATCATTCTGTCATTAGCACGCAGCACATGTCCTGCCCACTCCAACCGTCTGATCTTTATACAATTAACAATGTTTGGTTTGTTACCTAAATTATACAATTCATGATTAATTCTTCTTTTCCAGACACCATTTTCTTTCACTGGCCCAAAAATTTGCCTCAAAATAATCCTTTCAAATATACCGAGCTGTCTTTCATCAGATTTTGAGTGTGTCCAGGTCTCAGCCCCATATATTAATACAGGCTTTATTAAAACTTTATACATCAGGACTTTAGTTTTTCTGAACAGCAGCTTAGACTTAAGATGTTTTCTGAGGCCATAATATCACTTGTTGGCAGACAGTATACGTTTTTGCATTTCAGAACTAACATTGTTCTTGGAATTATATTTTGATCCAAGGTAGGTAAAGCTACGCACAATATCAAACTTATACGAGCCAATTTCTATTAATGTAGACCCACTAGGGTAGTCTTTCTTGGTTACGGGCATGTACTTAGTTTCCCCTTCATTAATCTGTAAATTCATCTTTCCCTGCTGCTTTTTCGAGGCTTGTGAAAGCTTCTTTCAATGCTCCTGGTGTTCTGCATATGCCAAAATTTGAAGATTTATATAAGATGGTTCCCCTTTTGTTGATACTTGCATCTCTAACAACTGTCTCCAAAGCTATATTGAATATAAGGCATGATAATGAATCTCCTTGCCTAACTCCGTTCTTGGTCGTTGCAGGACTAGATAATATATTCTGGATCTTAATTTGATTCCGAGTATTTTCCATGGTAGCTTTGACAAGGGCGATCAATTTCTTAGGGATCTCAAACTCTTGCTACATAGAGATTACTCCTGTCAATGCTGCCGTAGGCTGATCTGAAGTCAATGGAGAGATGGTGTGTATCAGTTCAAAATTCTTTACATTTTTCAAGTATCTGGCGATTTGTGAAAATCCGCATGGATAGTCACCAAGGGCATTTTCCACGTAAGGCACCAATCTGCTAAAGAGAATTTTGGAAAATATTTTATAAGCAATGGATAATAAGTGTATACCTCTATAGTTAGAACACATCATATCACCTTTCTTATGTATCGGGCAGATGATACCTACGTTTCATTCATCAGGAATTGTTTCAGCTACCCATATCTTGGCCACTAGTTTGTGAAAGTGTTTAACAAATTATTTTCCAGCATTTTTCACAAGCTCTGATTGTATTAAATCCATTTCCAGGGCTTTGTTCTTCTTCAACTTCCTCAGTAGTAGGTATCGGTACTTCTATGTCTGATTTTCTTGTATTTACAGGAGGTAAGGTTACTTGGTTATCACCTGGACTTTCATTCAACAGTTCATCAAAATATTGGGCCTATCTTTCTAGTATTGCTTCCTCGCTGCCCAATATTATACCATCTTTATCTCTACACAGACTTGTTCTAGGCTGGGAAATCCTTACGATTTTTATGTAACTTCTGATAGAAAGCTCTCACATCATTCATCCCTTTCAACCGTTCCATTTCTTCTTATTCTTTCCTCTCTCTTTTTCTTCTTGTGCAATCTCTTTTCTTCTCTTCTGGAAGTTCTATACTCTTCCACTGCTTTTCGGGTGTGGTTCCTCTGTTGCATTCTCTTGTATGCTTCATTTTTTAAGGTTGTTGCTTGTGCACACTCTTCATCAAACCAATTGTTGTACCAGACTTTCTCTTCACTTCCTAAAACTTCATTTGCAGTTTTTAATAGTGCATCTTATTCTTCCAGATTTCATCAATACTCTATTAGGCAAATCGGTCAGGGCCTCATTAAGCAAGCTAGCATATCTGAGAGCAGTTTCGGGCTCCTTCAGCCGAGCACTGTTGAACTTTCTTGCATTGGATCCATGTACCTTTCTTGCATTAGATATTTGATAGTTGCTACCACAAGGTAGTGGTCAGAGTCAATATTGGGCCCCCTATTAACTTCTAACATCCATCAACCCACAAACACGAACCATTTGTTTGTTAATTGATTTTTCAATTATATGTAAGTCCGTAAGGTCTCGAAAAAAATTGTACGGCTGCCCCCCTGTGACCGAACGGCTGCATTACGAATTCCCTTTCTTGCAAGTTGGCATCTCTGCATGACCCCACCACCGAACCCGGTTTATGCATACAGCTTCATCCATCGAGTACATTCCTAACTTAGCCTTTATTTCCTCATTCCGAGTTCACTCCTGCCACTGTTCCCACCTGTTTGTGCCAGCAATCACTCTTGCTACTTTCATGTCTTACTTCTAGCTTATGAATATGATATCCTGAGTCCACCCAGCTCTCACTCCCATAAAGCATAGTTGGTCTGAAAACAGACCAATGTAAAGATAGTTTAGTCTGGGAGCTGAGTTCCTTCTTACAGAATACTGTTGATTGCAACTGCGAGCTCACTGCATTAGCTTTACTGCCCCTTGAATCAATCTCACTTACTATACTACCATCCTGGAAGAACAGACATCCTAAATACTTGAAATCATCTACCTGTTCCAGCTCTGTGTTCCCAATCTGACATTCAGTTCTCTTGGATTTCTTACCTAGTGACATCAATTTAGTCTTAGAAAGGCTAATTTTCATACCACACTCATTGCACCTATTTTCAAGTTCCAAGACATTAAACTGCAGGCTTTTGGCACAATCTGCCATTAAGACCAGGTCGTCAGCATAGGTCAGACTGCTTACTATATTTTCACCTAACTGAATTCCTCCCTGCATGCGATGCTAAGATTGTCCCTTATGCCGACCCTACCAGGAATCAAACTCGGGACCCCTGTGGCCAAAGACCACCACGCTAACCAAATAGCCAAGGAGCCGGACAATACATATAGAAATTTCATGTAATACATATGGATTACATGAAATGACCATATTTTCAGATCAACAACTCAAGCAGTTCCTAAGTACCAAGTATGGACCCATGCTGAAACACCCATACTAATATGTCGTGTAGACTCCACAGGTAGCAATGCAAGCACTGACTCTGGCATGCAGTCGATCATACAAGCGGTGAATAGTGTCTTGATATACGTTATTCCACATCTGCTCGACCTATTGGCTCAACTCCATAAGAGTGGTGGGTGGGCGAGTCGCAGAAGTCACTTGTCATCCCATCATATCCCACACACGCTCAATTGTAAATAAGCATAGTGATTGTGCTGGCCAGGGAAGATGCTGAACATCTTGCAGTGCATGTTGAGTTTCACAGGCAGTGTGTGGGTAAGCATTGTACTGTTGGAACAGCACATCACCTTCCTGTTGCAAGAACGGCAGAAGAGTGGGTTGAACAACATTCTGCACTGCAAGAAATCAGCTTAATTTCAAATTCAATTACTATAGAGCAAATTGAGAAGAGGAGAAGATTCTAAACAACAAATACACAAAACTATCACTTAAATTTACTGTTATTGATTCATTGGAACATTCTGATGTACTAAGAACTGGTCAGTGTTCCCTCTACAAACACCAGAGATGAACGAGAATTGTAGCTTTTTGCACCATAGACCAAAAGACCTGGTGCGAGACCAGTGTGCCTGTCCTGTCACAAGAAAGGCCACAATTTGACACTCAGACTCGCTGTACGAAGCAAGAGTGCATCTCTTTGGCATGGTGTCTGCTTGCTCTACATGTTTGCACCACACTGAGCCTGCTGGAGATCGAAATTCAAATCGTTATCAATACACGGACTATCTCCCAAAAGTCATCGGATCAAAGTAATCATTCTTTTAGGTGTTCTTATTTTTATTTTTCAGCAGTATAATTACCAATACAATACAGTCCTGTGTACCTTATGTATATACCAGTATACAACTAGGGGCCATGTTTTTTGACAACAGTGATAAGTGCAAAATTTTTCATGTCCTCCTTGCCAATGTATGACATTCTAGGAAATTAATGTACTGTATTTTAGCAAAATGAAGTCTTGAAATATGATTTATTGTATTAATTACATGAATATCCATGAAATACAGCTTGTCTGTTATGAAAAATTTGAAATACGAGGATCACAAACGTATATGTGTCGTGTGGAAGTTCTGCAGGCATAGTGTGTATGCAGAACAACAAATTGCTCTGTGATAGCTGGTAGTAGCGCAGTGAGGGCTGTGAATTCAGTCAGTTGGTGAGTGTCGTGTGAGATGGACGTAACCCGTGTTTAGCAGCGTGCTTACATCAAAATAGCCGTTCTCCAAGGGAGAAATTTGATGGAATGTCACAGTGAATTAGTGGAATTTCTTGGGAATAATGCCCTACCATACCGTACAGTAGCACGGTGGGTAGGAAAGTTTCAGCAAGGACGTGTGTCAACCATTGATGAGCAACGTTCGGGAGGTTTTGGGATTGCCTATCGCTGTTTTGGTCCTAATATAAGACTGGGAAAATCATGTTTTTGTGTTAAAATGTTATCAAAACCGCAGTTGTTTTATTTGCGCACATTACATTTAAAAACTTTGTATCATTTTGTTGCGCTTGTACCGACTTCTACAGCGAGCACACTTTCCAGCAGCACACTTTCCAGCCGAGCTCAAGGTCACGAATAACCATAATTTCAGAATTGTTAATTATTTTTTTCTCTTTCCAATTTGATTGTGATCAGTGAAGGGCAGATTTGAATTGAATGCATTCAAGAACTTGAGATTCGATACTTACATTCAAAACTGTATTCTCGAGTTCAACGTAACCTTTAATAGTCAATGTAGGGAGATTCAATCAATCACTGCTGATCTGCATTAAGGGCAGTCGCCTGGGTGGCAGATTCCCTATCTGTTGTTTTCCTAGCCATTTCTTAATTTATGCGGTACAAGATTTCCATAAACTATGAACAGTATACCGATGACCAAATTACTATGAAAGATTAAGAAAAGGGAATTTCGCCATCATGTTGGGCACTTTTGTATCTAATGTGCATTATGTTATTAGCTTAGAGAATTAGGAACTACTTGTGGTCGATTGTTGTTTAGCTTGGTGTTGCAGGTATTAGATTTTTCGAAGAGTTTGGCTGATCAAAGTTGCTGAACTGAAAGAAGTTTTCAGAGGAAACTGACGAAGTTTCCCTGGTAAAACTGAATGTAAAGTCTCAAGATTTTTAAGTCGCACACCAGTAATTAATGTTTGAAGCTGGCCCCATAGTCTAACTTGCCTGCCTCTAACCCGGAGGGCCCGAGTTCGATTCCCGGCCAGGTCAAGCATTTTTACCTCGATATGAGGGTTGGTTTCAGATTCACTCATTCTGTGATTACCTTTAGTTGAGGAGCTATTTAATGGTGCGATGGCAATCTCGGTCTAGAGAGCCAGGATTAACTGCTGAGAGGATTCGTCACACTGACCATGTGTCACCTCGTAATCTGCAGGCCTTTGGACCAAGCAGCAGTTGCTAGGTAGGCAGAAGGCCCATTGGGGATGTAGTCTGGTTTGGTTTAGGGGTGTTTGTAAAATTGTAAGTATACATATTTCTTTTTTGTGATGTTTAGCCAAATTGTTGATGGTTCATTCGTTCCCGGATTTTCAGTTTTCCCGTGTTGTACTGTTTTTTTTTTTTTTTTTTTTTTCTTGTCCATCCAAAAACTGAGAATCCAGGATCCACTGTACATTATTATGGCAGGCCAAGAAACTTTTATTGGTTGCTGCACTACACTAAAGTGACATAGATACACGACTAGTTTTCAACATAGTCACCAAATCTCTGTAAACAACAGTCTAAGCATTCTACCAATCATTCAATTCCTTAACGATAGAAATCCGCTTCTTTGTCACGGAGCCATTCGAGAACTGCTGTGTGAATTTCCTCGTTGTTGGAAAATATCTTTTCCTCCAGATTTTCTTTCACCTTGCTAAAAAGATGGAAATCGCATGGTGCAAGATCTGGATTGTATGGCGGTTGCTTCCATACCTCCCATCGAAAACGATGAAACTCGTGTTTTGCACGCCGTGTGGGGTGTTGCGTTGTCGTGCAGGAAAACAATGTATTTGCTTAATTTTGTTCTTTATAGCGTTGCGCGGTGTTATCAGTACTACACCTTAAGAATCGACATTAATGGTTGTGCCCTTTGCCATAAATGCTGTGTACACAACTCCTTCACAGTCTACGTAAATGGTGGCCATAACCTTCCCTGCCGATTTCACAACTTTGTATTTCTTCCTCCCAGGCGAGGAAGTGCGTGTACATTCCATAGGCGCTCTCTTTGTTTGAGGTGTGAAATGGTGCACTCATGTCTCTGCTTGTAATGAGCCCAAATTGTCACACTGGGGTGAAAACCAAGAATGAGTTAGCTGGAAAATTTATAAGTTCCAGTAACGGACCATTTATACATGAATTATTTACTCATTCAGGACAAATATTTCAAGTTCGTTGTGGAATCGGTATCTATATCAGATAAGCATCCAGTATGTTTACATCTATGGCTTGGGTCGGCACTGAAACATGCCAGCTTCCTGCC
Organism: Anabrus simplex; assembly: GCF_040414725.1. Lineage (NCBI taxonomy): Eukaryota > Metazoa > Arthropoda > Insecta > Orthoptera > Tettigoniidae > Anabrus > Anabrus simplex. Next base: position 136,744,495 of record NC_090269.1, read on the forward strand.
ACATAGGATATAAATGCAAAAGCTGTCATTATCAGATAGAATAGAATTGCTTTCCGTTTACTGTACTATACTGGGTTCCTATATAGTATACGTGAAACTACAAAATAAACACATATCATTAAAATTATAAACAGGTGATTTTTTGTTTTCTGTTTTACTCAATCTGCTTTACTTCTCACTGACACAGCTAGATTTTATGGCGACGATGGGATAGGAAAGGGCTAGGAGTGGGAAGGAAGCAGCCATGCCCTTAATTAAAGTATAGCCCCAGCATTTATCTTGTGTGAAAATTGGAAACCACGGAAAACCATCTTCAAGGCTGCCGACAGTGGGGTTCGAACCCACTATCTCCCAAATGCAAGGTCACAGCTATGCGACCCTAACCGTACGGACAACTTACTCGGTGATAATTATTTTTAAAGTTCCTTGTATTTTAATTTGCTTACACTGTCCATGATTTTTATTTCTTTTGTTAATATTGATGCTTTCCCGGCCCATACTTACAGACATAAGGGCTTTTGGGCTTATGCCGTGTCAAGGAAGCAGGGTGAAACACTTTACGTTTCACAGAGAACTTTGCTCCACGTCTTCAGAAGAAAATCTCGACTGTTCATGAGGGAGACTTCTACAATAATGAGGGTTTGATTTTAAGAATGCTTTACCATTGGAGTTGTAGTGGTACGCTCGTTCATCACCAGGTGGCTCGCTGTATACTGGCACAGTACTCCAAGCGGGAGTGGACAATAACATTAAGCCACCTAGTGACGAATAAGCATACCACTACAACTCCAACAGTAAAGCATTCTTAAATTCAAATCATCATTATTGTAGAAGTCTCCCTCGTGAATAGTCGAGATTTTCTTCTGAAGACGCGGAGCGAAGTTCTCTGCAAAACGTAGTTTCACCATGTTTTCTTTCATTTCTTTTGTTTGTCCTCTTGTAATTTGTTTATACTTTTAATATGTCATATTTTAATTATTTTTTTCATTTTATTTTCAGGACATTGGTGTTTCGAAAGATTTGAATGAAGCATTTAGGAGACACTTGGTAAATTCCAATGAACCATTAGACATAGATTTTAGCATCCAGGTGTTATCATCTGGGTCTTGGCCATTCCAACAGTCATTTACTTTTTCTCTTCCTACAGAGGTAAGGTATATTTTCACTCATTTTCCTTTACTGAATATGTACCTATAATACTGATTCATTGAGAGCCACGCTTCCACTGTTTTCTATAACCAACTTTAATAATTAAAATCATCACATTAGAATTTCAATTAAGGCAAAATTATTTTTGTCTATTTTGCTTGAGCTTCTCATGATGTGTAGCTGAACATAAAAACCAAGGCAATTTCTACACATGAATTTGTAACACTCCTTCCCGTCATTTGTAGTGAATTGATCCTTAGAATGATATAAATCTGAAACATGCCTCAGGTGGGTTTTTCCTGTACCATTAGTATTTTTATGGGTTGATTGAAACTTACAATGGTAGTTCTTAAATTTTTCCTTATCGTAAAGAAGCTTTATTTAATGTTGCCATTGATGCTTTCACGGCCCGTACTTATAGATATCACACTGTATAGGCTTTTGGGCTATACAGCTTTATTTAATTTGCAAATAGCCTTTACTGTCTGCTTCCATCAAGCAGAGGCTGCCAAAGACAAAGCGTAATCAACAGAGTAAAGAGAAATAATCAAAAGAATACTTACACTATGTAAACTAACGTTTGAATTAGATTTCCTTGAAAAATACATCAAGCATGATGTTTCAGATGTTTCCAAGCTTTTTTGTTAATTTTTCTTCCTATGACATTTGCTGTTCTGTATACACAGTATGTGGCAAAACAAAAACAGTGCTGTATTTACATACAAGCTTTGTACATCAAACAGTATTGAATGTCTCCAGAGACCTGTCGCTGCAACAATAGTGGATGCAGCAACCAACTGGGGCCACACTGTGAGGGTGGTCACTTGCCCTTCTGTGACACCACTGTCGATATGGATTAATTTACCCAGGAACAAAATTTCCGTACCCTTCCTACTGCCTGTAATTCATGTATCCAGAGGCTGAAAAAGTCCATTTTCCGGTCAAATGGCCCACGTAGGAATATTTCGGAATTACTGGAGAAGATAATTTTTTGTGTCCTTGTTACTATATTTGACAATCTGCTGTATTGTTATGAACAATGCATGAGATATGAGGTTGCACATTTTGAACACATGCTGTAGTAGTGCAGTTAGATATGTATTGCCATTGTCACCTTGCATGTTATAATCTCAATGTTCAGAGCACGTTTGTAATTCTAGTATTGTTTGTTTTGCCACAAACTGTAGTACTTCCTTTCTAATTTCGTATGCAGAATTTATCTTCCTTTCACAAGCTTCCCTATATGAATTATTCTATTACTCCTGAGGTCAAAATTCTTTTTATTGGTGTTTTACTCATTGGAGTTTACTTGTCAGCCTAAACCCAGTCAAATTATAATTCTTCAGTTTGCATCTCTCCATAAAATTCACTTCAGGCAACACTCCTGATATAAACAGATATTTTTACCTAATGCATGGATTTTCACAAAACCTTGTGGGAATGGCACCTACATCAAAGTAGAGATATTACAAACATTTTTTTCATGTACAATTAATAGTTTTTCCAAAAAAAATGTTTTTTAATTTTTGACATTTTTAATTTCTGTTTTTCATGAAATTAACATGTTAATGGAAATTTGTAATTAGGTACGTAATTTACTATACAAATTTTGCTTCATTTGGCAAAATATTACGGGAGAAAAATGGGATTTAAATGTAAAATTACAATTGGTGGGAAAATTAAAGCAAAGTTCAAGTGATGTTTTCTTCCTGATTCATTATCTAAAAATCACCAGAACCGTATGTTTTTCCTTCCTTTTCCTTCTTAGCATCTTCAGTACAAATACTGGTAAGTCTGGCAGTTGTCTCTTCTCCTTCTCCAAAGAACGGAAAATGATTCACCTGCATTTAGTTTTTCACAATGCAACTTTTCTTGGGTTATGGGAATAGTAGTTTCTGTCATGTCATGGCTGTTGGCTATAGGCTCCGTGCGTATAGCACTGTGCTGCTGTGGGTGGATACTACGAGAACTACTTAGAGGCATCTTCATCAACAGCTCATCATAAGCTGGAATATGTGTCACGTTTACATGCATTTATTCAATTATTTTTGTTCCGAGGTATCTGTGGAACAGCAGAGGTGAAAGAAGGTGCGGGGGTGAACAGGTCTCAGAATACGAAATTAAAGTTAAGATAAAATTTAACAAGGTTATATTTTCTTAGCAAAATCAAGAAATAACAAGAATGGCAGGTACAGAGTAGCAAGGTAACAAATGTACAATCACAGTATTCACAGGATTTGGGCTTCAAGCCCCGGACTCACAATTCTTGAGCAATTAGCCCAACTTTACCCAAAAAAACAAGATTCGACAAAGGGGCAGAAGACCCCAATCATGTTCAGAAGCACTTGCTTCCAATTACAAGGTAAAGCCTCCTCGAGGCACCCAAAATCAATTTCAAAAGAGCGATCCGCTCTCAAAGTTTAAGCCTAACAAAGGCCACACCAAACTCAACTTTCAAGCTGTCCTCCAAGGACATAGACACAGGGGTAAAAAGATACCCAACCTACTGAGGCCTATTAAGTGAAGAAACAGAAATATTACATGGCCTCGACAATACCAATTTGAGAGGAGGCGAAGCTGCACTCCTAATACATGTTGTTTAAAACCTACTTGGCACTAGGCCGTTAATGCAAGGGCTAATCCCATACTAAGGAGGTGACTTATATGAGAAGACAATTTACACTACGCTAGACAGGAAGAATCGGTTGAGAAAATAAGTTCACCTCGAAGCAAAATGAGTGGGAGCTCGAGAGGGTTAAGCACTCTCTATCCCAATTTGTAGTTAAAACAGAAAGAATTGATACCGAGTGTCTTTACATTTTAAAGGAAAGTTACATGGAAAAGGCTTCGGACCTGCCCCGAGAGTTAAACTGCTGAGCTAGCAAGAAAAGAAGTTATTAAAAGGCCATTACCTTGTGGTTGAACTGCTGCCCGAAGAAAGAGGCGCTTCCCGCCCCCTGCTACGTACTTTACACACTGAAAGATGTTACTGAAGTGGCGCGGAGACCCGAAAATCAGCAGTTTATATACCATCGTGGAACGTTCGAGGCGTTTCAGGAATGAGAACACCCTCCCACAAAAATTTTATTGGCTAACAATGAAAACCCCTACACAAGATGAAGAAGAAACACATTATTGGTGGAAAATTAATTACAGAAATTACTCATTGGTCGAATTCAAAGCTGGCGGAAAGAAAGGGTTAATATTGCCAACTTAACTGAAAGAAATTTAACAAAGAACAAACTTATGAATTCCAAATTTCTCCAAAAAACCCAGTTCTTTCACTTCGCACTAGGGTGCATAATTGTAGTTCTTCAATAGTGCCATCTGGAAGAGACTGTCCACACTTCTTACTACAGGCAAAACAAAAATACATCGAAAACGACCCAGTTCAGAACTTCAAAAGTTACAAGTAGTGACATCTTCTGAGAAACTTGAAAATTAACACAGTAGATAAAGTTCAGACTTCCTCCAGTAGAGGAGTTTCAACTGGCGCAAAGTTTGAATTAGCGGCGTGGAGGTGTACCACCCGGTACAATTTTACAGTGCTGTCTTCAGATGATTATATTTCAATGTCACAACGTTCCGACAGAATGATGTGCTTGTTCTTGGCTGCATTAATAAATACTGTAATACAGAGCTTTCATTCACGACCTCACGAAATGGATTTGAAAAGACTGTGGATCTTAGCGGTAAATCGCAGGAAGTGATTCAGGATTTGCACATTTATTTAATACACAACAAGTCTTTACACAATGTAAAGTTTAACAATTACAAACAAATTATTATAGCAACGTTAAATTTCAAAGTAAGCTATAAATAGACCATCTTTTTAAAGCACACACACACATCATACTGTAACAGATACATTGTATTCTATTAACATAGTCTTAATGATAGCCATAATAATAACAGCAACAACAATAATAATAATAATAACAACAATACTGAAGAAGTTGGATGTCGACACCAATACATACAAGACCCTGCAGAAGACGGTGGTCATTGCCATGACTGGAATTCTACGGAAATTTTTGGGTTCAAATTCTACGTAAAACTGTAGTGTAAATTAAGGTTTATTCTGCTTTGATTTCCTAAAATCTGTACAATTGCTTGAATATCATTACCACGAAAGTGTGCAAAATAAATAATGATAAGAAGAAGAAGAAAGAGAAGGATTATTATTATTATTATGATTATTATTATTATTATTATTATTATTATTATTATTATTATTATCACCAACTGCACCCAACCCTCAGCCTATTGAACTGCTATTGAAGCAATCTCTGTCTCAGTGTTGCCATATCAATTTTCTCTCACTCCTCAGTCACATAGATGAAGTTCGTTCGATAATATCAACCTGTAACATGCATATTATGTGTATTACTGAAACCTGGTTATCCGATAAAATTAGCTCTACCTTTGTAAATCTAGAAGGATATACTCTCTATCGGCATGATCGCACTGCCAGACACGGTGGTGGTGTAGCCGTATATTGTAGAGATGACATTAAATGTAGAATAATCAAATCATCATCTGGCATCTCTCCACATATGGAATGTATGTTTGCTGAGACCATAATTAACCGTCAAAAAGTATTGATAGGAGTTGTTATAAACCACCGAATGTTATTAATATATCTGACCTTGAATCTGACCTTCTCAAACTAGTACCAACCTACGAGCATATACTACTTCTTGGTGACTTTAACTCAAATATCTTAGCCCCGACTGGCAAATCAGAACGAATCAGCAACCTACTTACCTCCGTCGACATGACGATCTTACCGCTCGATGCAACTAATCATATTCATACACTTAGATATACAGTAGAACCTCGATAATTCAAAATCGGTTAATTCAAAATCCCGCCTAATTCGAAGAAGCTCTCGTTCCCGGAAACATGAGACAGTTTTGCATGTTATTTCAATTGCTTAATTCGAAATACGGATAATTCATAATTCGAAGTACAATGTCGACCCCATTACCGAAATTCAGACTTTTAATTCGAAACTGCCTTTACATTTTAAAACAATAGTATGTTACAGAGTAATTTCAACTCGAAATTTATCCGCTCCGCGTCATAATAGAACGCGCGTTCCGGAACGTGGAGGGGTAGCTTTCCTTACTTACACTCACTTTCGTGGGTCTACAGTGCGTTTTATGATTGCTAAGTTGAATGAAATCGGAATTTTTTTGTATTCCATCTTTTAAGGAACGCCGTAATATCACGCAACAGGCAGTGTGCGGGAAAACAGAATCCACGAACACTGGCGATGCCGACAGTTGACGAAAAAAAACGTGGCTCATATCATAAATTCGTAGGCACCGAACAATATTGTCAATCCCGGTGAAACTGCATTGCTTTATTTTAATGCGAGCCCAAACGGTCTTATGGTTTTAAAGGATAGGCCTATATTGAGAGCCGGGAAATCGTACAAGGGTGAGGGATGGGGGTCATAGTATTATAGTGTGTTGTAATGCACATGGACGCGAGATACTTTATGTCCTCGTCATAGGAAAGTTTGATAAGCTACAATGTTTTAAGGGCGTCGGGCACTTTCCATGCCAGTACAAAGCATCTAAAAATGCAAACAGTACAGAAATCCAAAAAACAATTCATTTGCCCAGGGGAACTGGCATAATTTATCCTCGTTTTTGAATTGTGCGATTTTTTCTTTCGTTGCGTGAGGTTATGTTTGTCAGTGATTTATCCAAGGGTATTATTTGAACACTGTAAATGCACCTTGTTGGATACATTTCGGAATTTTTTTTTTTCCATGGCATTTGAAAGGTTTAAACTGTGAATCGAGGTAATTGCAAGTATTAATGGGTCTTAGAATACTTTGTGACGCGGCAAGTGTTTACATTTCTGAAGTACGAAAGAAGTGCCATGGCGGGAAATCGTACAAGGATAGAGTCATAGGAAAGTTCTATTTTAAGAGCATCGGGTACTTTCTGTGTAAATACCAGGTATCTAAAATGTATACAGTTATAGTAATCTAATTAATAAAGCACTTGCACATGGGAGCCAGCATAGATTTCTCCTCGTCTTTGAATCGTGCCTTTTTTTTTTTCTTTCTTTCGTTGCGTGAGGTTATGTTTACCAGTGAGATATCAGAGTGCATTATTTGAATACTGTAAATGCACCTTCTTGGATACATTTTGGAAATAGTTCTTTTTTCATGGCATTTGAAAGGTATAAACTGTGAATCAAGGTTAACTGCATGCAGTAACGGGCGTTAGAATATTTGGTAACGCGGCAAGGGTTGGTACTTCTGAATTGCGAATTGGCGGTTAATTCGAAATCACGTTATTCGAAGTCCGATTTTTTAGTCCCAACGAATTCGAATTAACGAGGTTTTACTGTACAACTCATACTGGAATTGACCTCCTAGTTACAAGTAACCCGCATAAAGTTCTTAAGTACGGTCATTTTCCTGTATCTGGCGCTACTCTCTACGTGTACCAAAATACAAAGCTAAATACATTAGTTATAGGGATCTGAAAAATATCGATCTACAACTCCAAAATGATGCGTACAGTTTACCTTGGGAAGATATAAAGCAGTTGCAGGACACAGAAATGAAAGTGAGAAGATTTAACTGTCTACTCATAGGACTGTATGACAAACATGCTCCAGTTAGGCAAGCTAGAGTCACTTGCTCGCATGCACCTTGGTTAACAAGCGATATAAAAGCAACAATGGCTCTCCGTGACGCAATGTTCCGCCGATACAAGGAAACAAATAATGAACTAGATTTCGAACAGTATCACCGAGCTCGATAGCTGCAGTCGCTGAAGTGCGGCCAGTATCCAGTATTCGGGAGATAGTAGGTTCGAACCCCACTGTCGGCAGCCCTGAAAATGGTTTTCCGTGGTTTCCCATTTTCACTCCAGGCAAATGCTGGGGCTGTACCTTAATTAAGGCCAAGTCCGCTTCCTTCCCACTCCTAGATCTCTCCTGTCCCATCGTCGCCGTAAGACCTATCTGTGTCAGTGCGACGTAAAACAACTAGCAAAAAAAAAAAAAAAATCTAACAGTATCGTCTTTTACGTAACAGAACAAAGCAATTAATTCGCAATAGCAAATTTAATCGCATTAAAAATGTAACAAGGAACTTACATGCACGTGAAACCTGGAACGAACTTCGAGCTATGGGAGTTGGAAAATGCAAAGAGCCACATATGCCAACTATATCTCTCGATACACTTAACTCTCACTTCGTAACTAACCCAGTAAAGGAATCTCAACCTCAAAATCATATCAATCTCAAGCAAAGAATCAGTGACCGTACAGAAAACGAAAATAATTTATCTTTGAACCCTGTCAGTGTAAATGATGTAAAGCGTATTTTGAATTCAGTTAAATCACAAGCTAAAGGAGCAGATAACATCCCAATAGGCTATATAAAAAACTTAAACGTCCCTTACTAACACATTCTAATTTTAATTATGAAATGTTTTATGCTTTTTCACCTAAGCTTTAAGCAACATGTTCTGTAAGTTTTTAATGACATAAATTTAGCCAAAGGCTAAATAATAAAAAAGTATCGATCAGGTGGAACCTTTTACTTAATTGTTATCTTGATTACAGCATCGATACGGAATGAAGTGGATAGTATCTAATAGCTCTATTTGAAGACTGAACGAGTTTCGTCAAATGTTCGTACTTGCAAAACGTCTACATTATGTCCAGGGTTAGATGTTTATTTTTTTACTTTTTTCGAGTGTGTCGCCAAACAGGTTTTCAGCATTTCCCTCAGGGCACTGTATAGTCACTGGGCTTTCAGGCAGGAATCGAAACTGCTTCTCCATAACCTTTACCACTTGTCTGTCGGGTGAGGCCCGACATTACCATATTCCCGTTCCGGTCGCATGTCGGGGGGAGACCCGATATGGCATTTTATCGCCCACCACTCGTCTGCCGTCTCTTAGCCGATAAAATACATGATGATATACTGTACTGCCATCTTTTGGTTCCGCGTGGAACTTTGTAGAATCCAGATACTATTTGACAGTCAGTCAAAAATCTATTATTTAGATGGCAGTGTAGCCGTCAGCTGTAGCTGTACACTCATGCACATGAAAGCTTGAGCGATAGTAAACAAAGATGATCGCCATGTGCTCTTTAGTCATATATATGTTGTATATGTCAGGCATCACACAAAACCACAGTATTTTCGCACCTCTGCTCCTAATGAATATATCTAATAGCATTTCACGGTGCCTAAAAGTGAACTGACCTGACGATAGTCTGTTTGTGTACCATAACCCAACATGTACCTGATGCTGACGGTTGGCACAATTATAAATCAACAGATTCAGATTTCAACAAATTTCCGTTTACAGTGGTTTCAGCTTACAAACTACCGCGAGGTATGAAAACAGAGACTGAATAGAGTTTTTCAATTGCTTTGTAGCGATAATTTGTACCTAAATTATTAACGAAAACAATCGGTGTGCGATAACGGTAACAGTGCAAAATAATTCCTCTTAAATTCCACATATTGCTTTTATTTGCTCCAGTATAGTTTGCTGTAAACATGTATAGCCTAACTACATAATTTAAAAGCAAGTGCTATCTCCAGAATCGTGAAAGATTAATACAGGTCATATAAGATAAAAATGTACATTTAAAATACGAGTAGTAGAGGCAACACAGAGAACTTTAATTCGAAGGGTAAGAGTTAAGTAACACAAATTTAGTATTTTAATGTTATCGTATATGATAACGGTATGTTATCGAGACCAGAACGGATGTTGCAACTTACATACTGTACATAAAGCCATGGGAGGTTTTGGGATTGCCTATTACTGTTTTCGTCCTAATATAAGACTGGGAATTTCACTTTTTTGTGTTAAAATGATATAAAAGCCGCAGTCGTTTTACATTTTAAAACTTTGTATCATTTCGCACTCGTACCGGCTTGTACAGCGAGCGCGCTTTCCAGCTGAGCTCAAGGTCGCAAATAATCGTAATTTCGGATGTGTTAATAATATATTTTCTCTTTCCAATTTGATTGTGATTAGTGACGGACAGAACTAAATATAATGCATTCGAGAACTTGAGGATTGATACTTTCGAAACCATATTCTCGCGTTCAACATAACCTTTAAAAGTCGATGTAGGCCTAATTTACGTGGTACAAGATTTCCATAAACTGACTAGAAACAGTATACCGGTGATCAAATTGCAATGGAAGATTAAAAAAAAAAATAGCCATCATGTTGGACGCTTTTGTATCTGATGTGCGTTATTTTATTAGATTAGAGAATGAAAAACTACTTGTGGTCGATTGTTCTTTGGCTTGGCGTTGCGGGTATTAGATTTATTAGATTTAAGAAGAGTTTGGCTGATCAAAGTTGCTGAACTGAAAGAAGTTTTCAGAGGAAACTGACGAAGTTTTCCTGTTTTTTTTTTTGTATTAAAAACTTCATTTTTTGTCCGTATTGACTCAAGATTTTACAATGCTTAGTAAAGCTAAAGGTTCCACCTATTCAATACGTTATCGTAATGGTCTATTTAGAACATCACATATTTATTTAACTTATCATAAAATACATCTTTGGTACCGGTTTCGGCAATCCACTATGCCATCATCAGCCATAGAGTTTTTTATAGCAAGGAACATTCAAAAATTTAAAAATATGCAATAGAAAGTCCTATTCTAGCTATATTTTTAATGTTTTTCATGTAAGAATAGGACTTGCTATTGCATATTTTTAAATTTTTGAATGTTCCTTGCTATAAAATACTCAATGGCTGATGATGGCATAGTGGATTACCGAAACCGGTACCAAAGATGTATTTTATGATAAGTTAAATAAATATGTGATGTTCTAAATAGACCATTACGATAATGTCTTGAATAGGTGGAACCTTTAGCTTTACTAAGCATTGTAAAATAATAAGAAGTTTTCCTGGTAAAACTGAATGTAAAATTTCAAGATTTTTAAGTCGCGTACCGGTAATTAACGTTTAAACCCAGCCCCGCGGTCTAACTTGCCTGCCTCTCACCCGGAAGGCCCAGGTTCGATTACTGGCCAAGTTAGGCAATTTTTTCTGGATATTAGGGCTGGTTCCAGGTTGTCATTCTACAATTACCTTTAATTGAGGAGCTACTTAATGGTGATATGGCGACCCCGGTCTGGAAAGCTAGGAATAACGGCCGAGAGGATTCGTCACACTGACCATGCGTCACCTCGTAATCTGCAGGCCTTCGGATAGAGGGTGGCCGCCTGGTAGGCGGAAGGCCCATTGGGGCTGTAGTTTGGTTTGGTTTAGGGGCATTTGTAAGATTATAAATATTTCATTTTTGTGATGTTTAGCCAAATTGTTGATGGTTCATTCGTTCCCGGATTTTCTGTTTTCTCGTGTTGTACGTTTTTTCGTGGTCCCTCCAAAAACGCAGAATCGAGGTTCCACTGTATAAGTCTGGGAATTTCACGTATTTTGTGTTAAAATGTTATAGAAACCACAGTCGTTTTATTTGTGCACGTTACATTTTAAAACTTTGTATCATTTCGTCGCACTCATACCGACTTGTACAGCGAGCGCGCTTTCCAGCTGAGCTCAAGGTCGCGAATAACCGTAATTTCGGCAGTGTTAATGATATTTTTTTTCTTTTTTCCAATTTGATTGAGATTAGTGACGGGCAGAATTGAATATATTGCATTCAAAATTCGATACATTTGAAAACATATTACAGAGTTCGACATAACCTTTAAAAGTCGGTGTAGGCCTAATTTACGCGGTTCAAGATTTCCATAAACTGACTACAAACAGTATACCGGTGACCAAATTACAATGGAAGATTAAAAAATAAGTGATTTCACCATCATACTCGGCGCTTTTGTATCTAATGTGCTTTATTTTATTAGATTAGAGAATGAAAAACGACTTGTGGTCAATTGTTGTTTGGCTTGGCGTTAAGGGTATTAGATTTTTTGAAGAGTTTGGCTGATCGAAGTTGCTGAACTGAAAGAACCGGTAAAACTGAATGTAAGGTTTTGAAATTTTAAGTTGCGTACCAGTAATTTATGTTTGAAGCTGGTCCCTCGGTCTAACTTGCCTGCCTCTCACCCTCAAAGCCCGGGTTCAATTCCCGGCCAGGTCAGAAGACCCATTGAGGCTGTAGTTTGGTTTGGTTTAGGGGTGTTTGTAAGATTATAAGTATACATAGGTATTTCAATTTTGTGATGTTTAGCCAAATCGTTGATAGTTCATTCCTTCCTGGATTTTTCGTTTTCCCGCGTTGTACTTTTTTTTTCGTGGTCCCTCCAAAAACGGCGAATCAAGGTTCCACTGTAATACCATTTAGTTATCATGATTTTTGCTTTGGTAGGTACTTTCCTATTTCTAATTATGTCTGAAACCCAGTAGTAAAAAATGTTGAACCATTTCCTATCCTCTCCGAATTTTCTTGCTTATACAGTAGAACCTCGATAATTCGAAATCGGTTAATTCAAAATCCCGCCTAATTCGAAGAAGCTCTTGTTCCCGGAAACATGAGATACAGTTTTGCATGTTATTTCAATTGTTTAATTCAAAATACGGATAATTCGTAATTCGAAGTACAATGTCGGCCCCATTACCGAAATTCAGACTTTTAATTCGTAACTACCTTTACATTTTAAAACAATAGTACGTTACAGAGTAATTTCAACTCGAAATTTATCCGCTGCGCGTCATAATAGAACGCGCGTTCCGGAACGTGGAGGGGTAGCTTTCCGCACTTACACTCACTTTCGTGGGTCTACAGTGCGCTTCATGATTGCTAAGTTGAATGAAATCGGAATTCTTTTGTATTCAACCTTTTAAGGAACGCCGTAATATCACGCAACATTCGTCAGCATCACGTAATTCGATTGCAGAAGGAAAATGCATATTTGCTTTCCCAAATTGGCAATGCAGATCAGATGCTGGTCTACTTTGAAATGCCAGTGGACAGGACTGTGAATGTTACGGGTGCGAAAACTGTTACCATTAGAACAGGTGGTAATGAAAAACAACGGTGAACGGTAATGTTATGTATTCTCGCTGACGGAACCAAATTGCCGCCATACATTGTTCTCAAGTGAAAGACGCTCCTAAAAATCTACCCACTGGTGTTATCGTCAGATCTCTGAACTCCGGCTGGATGGACGGTTCACTTGTGGAAGACTGGGTAAAGTGTGTCTGGCAACGTTGCTCTGGTGCATTATTGGGACAAAAGAGCTTGCTTGTTCTCAACAGTTACCGCGGCCACACAACAGACGCTGTGAAGAAACATATCAAGGATGGGAAAACCGACCTAGCAGTCATTCCGGGCGGGATGACTTCTATGCTACAGCCACTGGATGTCTGCGTGAACCATCCATTTAAAGCAGCCTTGAAACATCTGTATACAGAATGGATTGCAGCTGATAATCACACGCCAACTGGTCGCATTCAGCGCCCGGAAGTTCAGCTGCTGTGTTCGTGGATTTTGACGGCATGTAATCATATCCCTGGGGACCTCATACAGAAGAGCTTCAGGAAATGTAGCATTTCTTAAGCAGACCCTACACGGTCAATAAAACTGTCAGTACCAAAAAATAAGGACAGTAATACTGATCGTGTGTGGATTGGAATGATGGAATGAAGGTCAGTACTGAAGCAGATCCGGATTTCCTGATCTGCGAGCGTCAGTACTGTAGAGTGGTGGGGATACTGACAGTTATACTGACCGTGTGAGTGCGCTCGTCATAATTTCTGTCAGTATTAACGGAGCAACGATGGACGACAAATGCGTTTCTCATCAAGGCCAAGTAGAGGTGCTTGTGGAACCGCCAATTAGGCCTATTGCAAAAGTTTATCGAGCTTTATGAAACACTGTCAGAATAAACGTAACACAATACTTCACACGTTTCCACAACTGCTGTACTGATGGAAACTGGTGACATTATAGCGGAAAACTTTAAATCTTCAAAATTTCTACTAGTTGCAAGATACCTCAGTGTCGCCGCTAATCTCTCTGCCACCGATAAACAGGTCCAAATGTTTGTATTTTGCCTTATTAGAAAATGCTCTACCATTCCTAGCAATTTCGCAAAAGTACCCTCACTCATTCGGAGATAGTTCTGATAATCTTCTGCTTCGTTATATTGTATTTCCCTCAACAACTTCATATGAGAATGCTCTTCTCTATTCCTAAGCCAATCTTTAACCCATCATTTACGTTTCACACTGCGTTTCATGCAGAGTGCTAATATGATAGCTACATATACCCGTTATTTACGATCCATTTTGATAGAATACCGCAATTGCATGTTATAAATCTCATTCCGTACTGACGGTTATTGACTTTTTATTTGTAAAGTGAGAATACTGCAATGGTAAGCAAGTGCTCTAGTACTGACCAAAATATTGACAGCAATAATGATCATGTAATGTTGATGCGTACTCTCAGTATTATTGACCGTGTAGGGTCTGCTTAATACTATAGATGGCAGCGATGACATTTTGTGGGAAGGTGATGGTGATGCAAGTTCCGAAGTTGGTACTGATGATGATGATGATGATGATGGATGAATGAATGAATGAATGAATGAATGAATGAACTCGTTGGATATCATTCTGGAAATGTTTCTGTACTTTATTTGTATTTTCTAATCATTTGATTGATGTGTGTTAGTAAAGATTGTAAATAATTTTGACTTCACTTTTTTTAAAAAATTTTGTTCCTTCAAAATAAGGGTACGGGTCTTATTCGGTGGCGGGTGGTATTCGAGATTATACGGTATTCTATTGCAAAACATAATCCACATTAAGTACTTTGTTGGCCAGTTCTTTAGCCACTATTATTGCAACACCATTTATTCTTTTGTCTCTTCCTGACCACCACATTTTATATTCCCTCTCTAGCACCTTGCTACCACTCCCTTTTTCTTATTTCACTTATAGTCCCATTATCGGTATGCTTTTCTCTGTCATTATTCGTGCGATTTCTTGAATTCTTGCATCCTTTTGTAAGGACACTACATTAGTAGTCCCAATTCTTATATTTTTCATTGAACAGATTTTTCTATCATCAGAGCCATTTTGGCCATCATACCTGACAGATCTGCACAAAGGCTTTGTCACTTTTGGTATTGGTTTTACATTTGATCCAAGGCTCGTTTGTTGAATGCGATGTTAATACGGTACCACTGGCTTTCTAGGCCTATCATGGATATTTGCATTAATATTTTGTTATGCACTAGCTGGTTGCCTAACATGCATTTCCTCACGTCAATAAAGTTTATAGTTTACCCGCCTATACTCGGGAAACTAATTGCAGTGGTTGGTTACGTACTGGGTGATGTGGTCACTACATCCCTACGCCATTGATACGCAACTACAAGAGGTTGCTTGCGCGCGTACTTCGTAAAAGTAAACAGACTGGCTATCACCACAGAACTCACAAAAAAGATAAAACATACAAGAATATCAAAACGTAAGTTATTGGCGCTATTGTTGTACCATCAGGAATACCAATACAAGCATAAAATGTTGCTCAGTGACAGTCGAGTACTGAAATATTAGCCCGTAACCAGCTTTATAAATTAATTCAGAAGTATGGGAGATCTTACAGCTGTATTCTGTATAAATATATCGGGAGAGTGGGGTGGGGTGGGACTGTTGGCCCATCCCATGGATGCGTAATTGCAAAGAACAAGCATATTTGATTTAATGGAAACATGACAGTGACATCATCACCTAACAAAGCATTTCAGCAGATGCCACGCCAATTACTGCTGTGTGCAGACTGGCAAACAAAGCATTATTAAAGTGATAAATTGTTTGAATTCAATGGAATAACTTTGTAACAAGAAAGAAGAAACTCAATACTTTCAGTTTCAGTCATAAAAGAAATTCACTTGAATGACCAAAATGTTGATTTTTATCTCCAGATCACCTTAAAACTGTTCTCTAATATACTGGCTTTCAAAAAAAAAAATTAATTGACAGAGTGCCTATAAGAATATGTAGTCTACAAACATTAACAAGTAATTAAAAGGTTATGCAGAAATTTTCTAATCAGTAATATGTTGCTGATACATCCTATGTATATTTCCATTAATTGGAACAAATATTAAAGAAAAGTAAAAAAGAATTTGTGAAGTTCAAAACTATTTTTTCCCCCACTTCCAGTCTTACAATGTTGAGGCCGAATTTCTTTTCTTATTTCCTCCAGATGTATACATATCTTGTGTCATTCTCCAAACATTGAGTATTCATCGAACATTGTATATTACCACTGGTCCCATCTCTATGCACTGTGCACTCTCTGTGCTCCCTATACAAGTTCATCCATGCATTTTAATGGGGCACTGTCATCGGATGCTCCGAATAAGTTCCTGTAGTTATATCCTTTGCTACTCTGGCTCTGACACCGGGTGCATAGCACTATGTAATGGTTTGAGCATGGATGTACACCTAACACTTCCTGTACCAAGCGTCCTTAAAAATGCTGGTCTTTGATGGTGTTGTACAGTTGCATTTTTTAAAAAAGCCCTAGCGCATGGTATTGTATGTTCCTTGCATTTAATATTTCATCAGATTTAATTGTAATTATCAAAATGTAATTTGCTTCCCGTGGAGATAACAAACCCTGTGGATACCCACACCAAACATATCTGTAACTTCAGTTGTTTCTGAGAAAAGTGTACCTGAGAGGGACTTGCACAATACCATGCACATATTCTTTTTTATTTTGAGTGGCTGTACCTATCTGGAAAGTTTGTTGGCAACATTTTTTGTCTAGAGGGGACGTTGGCAGCAGTTTTTGTACATTTTGAGCAGGTGTGTCATATTGTGTACATGCAGAATGGCTTTACTTCAAATCTTGCTTCATGTCTTTTTGTTGCCCTGCTGCTTGCAGCAAATTGTAGGCATACTATAGACCAGAGTCATATAATGTGATGTCATTGTGTCAATCTTATTTTGCTGCAACTCTAAAACTGTAAAATTCTGTGATAACTGGATCTTCTATCCCATTTCTGAAGTATTCAGTTGATGAAGAAATGTAATTGTCAAAGAATCTCATCCTTATAGAGGCATATTAAACACACTCAGCTAAAGCTTGTACAAGCATAATCTTGTTGGGATATTGTTCCATTTTGATGTTCAGTACATGTCGTCGTAGCATCACCTGAACTTCCATTGTTACCAGCTTTTAATATCCTTTGTTGCAGACTGATGCTGATGCTACTAGAAGGCCTCTGACAATGACCAGTATTGACTGGGTTAAATCCAATGAGATAGGTTTTAAACATGCCCTTACTCCTTTTCTGATTTCTAGTGTTGTGCAGTCAAGATTATGATTCTGTACAGAAGAATTTCATATTGTTATTTTGCAAATTGATATTAAGTGGTACTGGGAGGCCATGCCTTCTTTCTCTTCTGTCACCCTAGACCAGGGAACTTATGGTTTGGGCAGTGGACCATTGACTTCCATTCCATTCTCTCCTGCCACCACTCGTTTCCACCTCTGCTTGTCATCTTCGAATATTCTCCCCAGTCTGGACCTCTCATCTGTTTCTTGGTCTTTCTCTTGGTCTCTTCTCATAGCTGCTCCTGAACCTACCCTTGGAATTTTGTCTGCTTTCAATCTTGTGGCATGCCCAAACCACCGAAGGTGAGCCTACCGTATCTGAACTCCTCATTTCTGATTTTATCCTGTCTTGTTTTACCTTTCATACTTCCGAGGACTTCATTTCCAATACCTTTATTCTACTCTCCTCCCATATTTGCTGGTTTCAACACGATACCAAAGAAATCTTGTTAGATCTTTGTCATCTAGGGTCAGTTGTAAAAAATACTTAAGAAATTCATATTATAAACACACAGTGTACATTATCAAGATCATCATTTTCCAGTTCCAATTTTCCAGGTGTGGTTTACATGCGCTCGCCACATCTTCCTGTCATAGTTTCGGTTCCTCTATGTTCTCTATATACTCCCAGTTGGTATTCCATTTGCTGATATCTGATTTCACTGTCTCTATCCATCGATTCCTTGGTCCCCCAAATTCATCCAGGTACCCTTTGGTAAATGGAGGCATCAGATCGTTAGTTGTCATCAGGTCTTCTGCTAGCTGGTATACAAGTCGATTTGGTGAAAACTTCGAGATGCAGAGTGCATTTTTTATGTAGATTATCTGACTTAGTTTTCAAATTTCTGTATGAAAAGTCCGGCTGTAACATCTCAATTGCATACAATACTATTGGTGCAACTTTCAGCTTGAATAATGACATTTCCCATCGTCGCCATAAGACATATCTGTGTCGATGCGACGTAAAGCCAATAGGAAAAAAAAATATAGTAATAAATGACATTGAAAGTGATCTGAGGTTGCAAATCTCCATTGTAGCCGTCATCGTAGCCACTCTTCTATCTTCAGTGTACCTTGTGAAAGTGAATCCAGTGACCTATAGAATCACGCCTAGATATTTGAAAGATTTGACTATTTCAGTTGTTTGGTTTCCACAGGTAAATGTATCCGTTCATGACAGTTTCCCTCCTTTCCGGAACTTCATGATGTTCATCTTACTGTGGTTTATATGAATTTCATTCTTCTGAGACAATTCCATTAGTCTATAGAGTTTAATAGACTGTAGTGAGGTCTTGCTGTTGCTCAGTTTAACTATATGTTCTGCATATAATTACATATTCACATCTCCAGTTACTACCTTTTTTAGTACATCATGTGTGACTGTGTTAAACATCATGGCGCTCAGGGGATCACCTTGTAGTACGCCATTCGTTTGTATGATGTCTCTTGACTGAAGAAGACCATTACGGATGTTATTAACTTGAGGAAATGATATTCTGGTCCTTGAGCTGCTTCGAGCTTCTGGGTGAGGATGTTTTCAGTTTATCCCATGAATACAGCGAAAGCGTGTCCTTTTGGTTTCCTGATTGAATCTCCAATGTACTATAGTACACAGTGTACTGTTTGTACTGCAGATCTCCCTGGTATGAATCCATCTTACTCCATTGGCATGGTTTCCATCAGCTGGTCAAAAGGCGGACACATTCTAGCGAAATCCATCTGTATAAGTTTTTTTGTTAGGGGCTTTACGTCGCACCGACACGGATAGGTCTTATGGCGACGATGGGATAGGAAAGGCCTAGGAGTTGAAAGGAAGCGGCCGTGGCCTTAATTAAGGTACAGTCCCAGCATTTGCCTGGTGTGAAAATGGGAAACCACGGAAAACCATTTTCAGGGCTGCCGATAGTGGGATTCGAACCTACTATCTCCCGGATGCAAGCTCACAGCCGCGCGCCTCTACGCGCACGGCCAACTCGCCCGGTCTGTATAAGTTAGGAGACCTCTGAAGTCCTTTACCTTTATCATTGATCTTCTCCAGGCATTAGGAATTGTTTGGAGTTCCATACATTTGTTATAGTGCTGTCCATGTGCTGTTGTACGGGAGGGCTGCCTAGATTAGTTCAGTTATGATATTATCTGGACCAGCAGTCCTACTGGATTTGCTTTTCTGTAAAACTGACCCTACTTCTGCTACTGTCATAGACAATTGCACATCAATGCAATCAATACTGGAGTAAAGTTGCAAAATTTCAGACAGCATGTTTTGTCCCACCTCGAGTCTTCCACATTTTGTACGTGTTTCCAGGATCCAAGCAATTTTAGTAATTTTCAAAAACTTTGTACTTTTTACCTACTGAAGGGATTGCAACTTGTGTGTGATACATCATCTGAAAGGTACAGTCATCTCTCTTTACATCCCACTTACAACATTCAAGTATTCTGAATAGTGCATGGATATTGCTATGTTCTGTATCTCTATGTAAACTGTAAAAAATAGTCATTTCAACCTATTTGTTTCTCTCATCATTTTCATTTCCCTTTTTCCATCTCCTGCCAGGTCGGGGTGTTAATGGCACTTCTCCTCCGTTGCCTCTCCTTACACCACTCCTCTTCAGTAATTGTATTCCAGTCCAGTCTTCTTTTTTCTTATACTGTTCTTGGCAGAGTCCATCCATCTTGCTCTAGGCCTCCCTCTTGCCCTCTTTCCTTCCATCTTAGCCTCCAACACATTTTGTATAGTACATCTTGTACATTATCTCTTCACATTGCATAGGAACTTGTCTGTTCCACACCAGGTTCCTTACATTCTGGTACAACGTATTTCCTGGTTGTACCCTTCTGCTGATCTCCTTATCCAATCTTGCATCTTGCATTATTTTACTTCCCAAATATTTGAAGTATTCAACAACCTCAAGGTTTTATCCCATGATACTAACAATTCCTTTTCCTTCTATTTCTCCTCTTGTCATCACCACTGTTTTGCTCTTCTCCACACTGATTTTCATACCATATTTTGCAGAATTGTCATTTGAAGTCTCTGGTTGGATTTGCACATCTGTATTGTTGATTCCCCAGATCACTATGTCATCTGCAATCAACATTTTCATATACCCTCGATATCTTGCCTTTGTTTCCTTATGAATTTCATCCATAACCATTATAAACATAAGTGGAGACAATGCACTTCCATTTCTTAGTCCAGCTTGGTTTCTAAGCCAGTCTGTTCTTCCCACTGGAGTCTGGACTCAGCTGAAATAATCCTTATACGTTGTTTTCTCACCAGTTCCCTCGATTGCCTTCCACATCTTTTCTTTCCAGGGATTCCCACACCTTTTCTCTACTAACACTATTGTATGCCTTCTCTAGATCAAGGAATACCGTCGCCAGATCTTTTCCGCATTCCCACTGTTTTTCCATCAGTAATCTCATGGTGAATATAGGGTCTATCGTTGACCTTCCCTGTCGAAATCCATACTGCTCTTGTTCTAAATTTGTTTCCACCCTTCCTTTCATCTTCCTTTCTATTATTCTCTCCAATATTTTGGCTACTTATTACAGCAGAGTAATTCTTCGATAATTGCTATATACCTTCCTGTCACCTTTCTGAAATACTGGTATTATTACACCTTCACACCATTCATCAAGTACTTTCTTTTTCCTCCATATACACCTTAGCAGCTTTTATAACCAATAGAGACCAATAGGTCCTGCCACCTTTTATCGTTTCCACACATATTTCATCCATCCCTGCTGCTTTTCCTATTTTAATTTGACAGCCATTTCCACTTCTGCCATTGTAATATCACTCTCCTTTTCTGGATCATCATTTACCACTTCACTCTCTTCATCATCATTTCTTACATTCAGGAGTTTATCAAAGTAATCTTTCCCCCTATTCTATATCTCCTATGGGTCTGTTATATTATATTTCCACTCTCTTCCTTCACTTGTTTTGCAAAGATTGTTTCTCTCTTATTTTTTATCAAACCGTACATCTTTCTTCCACCATTTACATCCTCTTTCAACTGTTGTGTGAATCTCTCCCAACATTTTTTTTTTTTTTGGTCATATACCACATTTCTACACTTACTTTGAATTTCCTGATACTTAACCCTTACACTGCTACGCCCGAGATAACTCGTGCACGATAGTACGTCACGTCCTTCTGCGCCCGAGATATCTCGTCGGCAACTTAAGCTTAATTTCTAAAAAGGAAATAGATACCTTTGGAGATTCCTTTGTTTTTCAAACTTGACTAGGAACAAGTTACAGCTTTTAAGAGCATAATGGACTAACAGTCAAAATGGAGACTGCATTTCAACACTATCTGCGGTCAAATATCTGAAATAATGCACTCAGCTCAGTGCGTAAGCTAGGTTGGCAGTCCTGCAAAGCACCTAAGTCCAGGGTTTGTAAAAATGGCTTCATGTAACAACTCTTTCGGAGTTTGAACTTTTAGAAGCTGTGAATACTCTTGAATCGGAAGATGAGTACTCAGATATTAGTTATTTGGGTAGTGATTATAGTCATAGTGGCAGTGATGACAGTGATAGTGCTGAGCCTCGACTACCATCTCCACAAACCAGGAAAAGAGTTCTTCCAAACCTGATTTATTTCAGTGGCGCACGGGTAATATGTTTAGTCCTGTATACATAGTTTTGACGACTGTTCATCGGGTATATCACCCAGTGTGATTCATGATGAACCAATGGCTTTAGATGTATTTCAGTGCTTCTTTTCGTGAGAAATTATGGAACATATAGCAGTTGAAACAAACAAGTATTTTCTACTTGTTCCTCAAACAATGCCACCGTTACCAAGTTCAGGGCTACAGAAATGGAGTGAAACCACTCTTGAAGATGTGCATCTTTTTCGCCCTGACAATGCTTATGGCAAGAATGAAGAAACTTACAATTCTTGAATTTTGGCCAACTGATCCTCTAATAATAACCCCACAGTTCTCAGATTTCATGTCTAGAGACAGGTACCTCTTATTATTGTGGTTGTTACATTTCAATGACAACACTAGTCAACCTGAAGATGACCGACTGTATAAAATGAAAGTCTGTTATTGACCATCTCAGAAACAAGTTTAAAGAAACGGTCACCCCGTTCAAACATTTGCATTGATGAAAGTTTGACTCTCTTCCAAGGTAGGCTTTCATTCATTTAGTTTTATCTCATCAAAGAGACACAGATATGGAATGAAGACATTTGTTATTTGCGATTGTGAGACCGGATATGTGCTGGATTTCATTGTTTACACAAGATCAACTACAGGAATAATTCTTGAACTTAATTTGGGGTATCAGGTGCAGTTGTTTTGACACTAATTGATAGGTACTTGCAGAAAGGACATACATTGTGGATAGATAACTGGTATTCATGTCCACAACTGTGCGATCATGTACGTAGAGACAACACCAACACATGTGGTACCGTCAGGAAAAACAGGAGGGGTATGCTGAAATTTATTAAAAAATTGGAGAAAGGACAAATTGAATCAAAATCAACAGATAACATGATTCCATCAGGTGGTTCGATCGTAAGGAAGTTTGTATGCTGACCACACGAAAGACAAGACAGCCTGTAGAGAAACCCCACTGCGTTATTTACTATAACAAGTACACGAGTCCTGTTCACCGGTCAGACATGATGATCAGCTCTATCGAATGCTTGCGGAAGTCAATGAAATGGTACCGGAAGTTCTTTCTCCACCAACTGGACATCATCATTCTAAATTTGCATGCCCTCTTCAATGTCAAAACTGGACAGAACATATCTGTAGCAGATTTCCACCTACCAGCTTATTGGGGAACTCATCCAGAACTACCACGTTTCTAGACAAACTAGTAAAAGAGGACATCCTATATCTGGTGTCCAACCACTCGGACTGACGAAGATACATTTTCCACCTCCTGTGTAGCCTACTGCAAAGAAGACATTTCCTACAAGATGCTGCCACGTCTGCTCCTACACAATTGGCGAAAGGAAGAGGCGAGAGACCCGATACATGTGCGTCAAATGTGACGGTGCTGTCTGTGTTCACCCGTTTCCAAATATATCACACATTAGTGAAGTTTTGAAGACGGACACATTGGAGTGTCTGCTGTAAATTATGTGAGTACTTAGTGTTTTCTCTACATTTCTTATTTTGGACAACCCTGAATTTTACATTCTTAAATAATGAAATGTTCTTTGATTGCTTTTTATTAGGAAATAATCAGTCATACCCGATCTGTTCAAGGTGATGACCAGGGAGTACTATGGCGATTATGGATAACCCTAATTTGTGAAATAGCTAAAATGTCTGACATTCGTAATTTTTGAAGGAACGTTGTGCAGTTTGGCGAGAATTTAGCACTTGTGAAAGAGGAATATCGAACTTTTTATAGGAAAGAGTATTCTTGGCTCCAGTGGACAACCCTGAATTCCTCTGTTCTTAATTTTTGTGAAAAAAATAAAACTGAAAGCTATTCTGGAATATTTCTGCCAGTCCATATGAAATTTTTTATTTTTGCACACTTCTCCTATATTTCATGCATTTTTGTACATTATGAAAGTAATTCAGCATGGAGGGTCTGATAGTCACTTACGTTATTAGGAGTGAAAAGGTTAATCTTATCTCCTCCTTTCCTATTTCTGTTCCAATTTTGCCATGCTTTCTTCTTTTGTTTAGCAACCTCCTTCACCTTTCCATTCGACAAACGTGTCTCATTTTCCTTCAGTGTTGCCAAATTTTTGCTACAAATGTTCTCTGCACAGCTTGTAATTTTTTTTTTTTTTTTTTTTTTTTAAGTTGGTCCATTCTTCTTCTACACCTTCCATTTCTGATATAGGGATGTGCTGTTTTAATTCCTCCTCAAATTTTGCCTGAGTTCCTTTATCTTTTAATTTCCATACATCTATTTTCTTCTGTCCTTTTACTCTCACAGTTGTACCTATTTTCAGTTTTGCTACCACTACAGATGTGTTCAAATTATTAGACTAAAAACACTTTTGGTAAAACATTGACATTTATTACAATTTTATATCCATGTACATGTTACATTCTTACATTTAATACTTAGTGCATGCCTTTATTCTTAATCAACATCTTTATCCTGTTTGGTGTCATTTTTACCAGATTTTCACATGAGTTTTTAATTTCAATCTTTGCAGTACCAAATTTCCTCTAGATTGTCCATGAGGTCTTGTTTGGTGGTTATTGTAAATTTCCTTATACTTTGCTTGACAAGTTTTTAATGGAATTCATATCAGGCTAGGGTAACACTTTCTGCTGCCTTTCTTCCAAATACTTGGAGACACTTTTGGCTTTGTGGCAAGGTGCCCCATCATGCATAAAAATGGAATCTTCATTAGGAAACCTCTCACTTATTTGGGCAAAAAGTTCTGTTTTCAAAGATTTCTTTATATTGATTTTGCCTCATTGTCCCTTCGACAATGTGTAGTTGGCCAGAACCTTTCACAAATTGTTGCATACATCCAGACTTGAAAGATTCTCCTAGTCTCCTACGAACATACTGGGTAGGGGCCGATGACTAGATGTTGGGCCCCTTCAAACAACAAGCATCATCATCATCATCATCATCATCATCATGAACATACGGGCTGCTTTCTGCCATCATGGCGAATACAGATTTTTGCATTTTTGACCATACCTTTTAAGAATACACATTTGTCACTGAAGCATACCTGAAGGATATGTACAGAATTCCAAAGACCTAAACAATCCCAAAATTCAAATTTATACTTTTTGATTGCCAGTACAGCATCACAATTTGAAACACAAACTCTTAATGTTGCAGTACACTGCACATTAATTTGACATTGAATTGTACATACCTTTCCCTAGTCCTCGTTCACTCTTCAAATTGTTTGGGCCAGTGCAGTCTCTCTGTTTTCATTGCTGATGTGATTTTTTAGTTTTTTCCTTGGTCGGCATGCTTTTAAACCAGCTTCAAACGCAAGAAACACTTCAACACCAAAACCTTTCAGCTGATGGCTTAAGTCATTGGACGTAAGTTTATGGTTCAGTGTTGCCATGTTCATAAGTCTTCTCATTGATCTAGGACTACTGGGCGAGTTGGCTGTGCGATTAGGGGTGCGCAGCTGTGATGTTGCATCCAGGGGATTTTATATAAAACACAATCAAGTTCACAGACTTTATAAAGTCTTGATAATGTAACAGTAGGTATCCAAAATAAAAGCAACGCCTAGATTTACCACAGAAACATTTAAAAAAAAAACCCACTGTAAACAGAATTACAAAGCACGTGCATTGCAAACCTACACTACCACAGTTTGGAAGGAAACTGACATCTGTTGCCAACTGTGAAAAATACAGTACATTGATATGTGAGTTGCCTGAAAGGGAAATCTCTTGAGTATCAATCGAGAATGAAGTAACCAGTAAAGACAACCCTGTATTATACTATTATTATATTATATAATAATGTATTCCTTAGGGCCTGTACTACGACTGTCAGGTAAACAGCCAGATACGTAGGCTGCAGTTTTGCAAACTAGAAGTTAAATATTTTCTTGAGTACTACCAACGGATTTTAACAACGGCATTGTAATGCGGAAGATGTAGTAACATTTTTATTAGGTTGGTAATAATGTTACTGAAAATATAGTGAAATTTAGCACGGTGGTATACGTGTTCCCTGGTGTTTTCGTTTGTTTAGCTCTATTCCTTTTGTAATTGTACTTCTAGAATCCAATATCAGACTCGTATTAAGCTATAATGTGGAAGTTCAGGTCAAAAACAGAATTAGGACTGAAATATACACATACGAAGAAATGTTAAAATTAATTAACTGTATGACAAAACTGAAACTGTTATAGAAAATAAAAACAATGAAAATGTAACCTGGACGCAAAAGTTAAGATTGAGGTTATGTATCTTTTTTGTCTAGTACTAATTACGAGGATACGCGTTACGGCGAAAGTAAAGTTCATATTCGTGATTGTCACTGATCCAGGTTACGATCATCAATTTTATTATTAATTCAATTTATTGTTTGCCCATTGAATAAGTAGTTAGTTTCTTGGAATAGAACCCACGCTTTTGACACGCATTTTTATGATTAGGAAATGTGTACTATCACCTCTAGTACCCTATCGACTATAATTTAGAAGGTAAAAAAAAATTGTTAGACTACTGGGACTCGAACCCACGAAAAAGTGCATAGCAGCAAACGATGTTGCCCTAACGACCACGGCTATCCATGAAGCTTGCTTTTTACGGCTTGTATGCTACTGATATAGTCAGTAGCAACAATTTTCTAGTTTTGGAAATCTTTAAGAATTCTGTGATAGCTGGACAGGAAGCACAACATACTTTATAAATATATACATAAATTACATTGTAACAACTTAATTTCGCACAGTACCATGCAGATGTAGATTCCTCTTGATGTGTAGCCATCTTGATTCTTTACAGTAGCATAACTATACTCGAGAATATTTTCCCAGATAGCACATAAACGAAAGTCGTAGTACGCGTTTTCAACCGAACTTCCAGATAAATGTCCAAACTGCCAAATAAATTTATACCGCACTTTTAACTGGCTGTCGTAGTACAGGCCCTTAGTCTAATAATTTGAACATGTCTGTACTCTGTGCTTTCCATTAAACGCCTCACCTCGTGGTGGTGCTGCTATGTCTAGTATCTGTTTTTGTCCTTCTTTCACCCTAACCATATCTAGTGACACTTCTACTATTCTTCTTTCTAAACCAAGCGTTACCCACACTCATTTCTCTCACAAAAATCAATCCACTTAACTCTCTCGCTGTTTCTTTTTTTCATATCCAAAAGGCCAAATTACTTCTTCATTTCCAACCTGCGCATTGAGGTCTCCCAAGACTATCACTTCCACATCGGTGATTACTTCCTTGGGTGCCTCCAAGAATTCCTCGAAATTTTCCTCACACATTCACAAGCTATGAGCGAC
Organism: Anabrus simplex; assembly: GCF_040414725.1. NCBI lineage: Eukaryota > Metazoa > Arthropoda > Insecta > Orthoptera > Tettigoniidae > Anabrus > Anabrus simplex. The sequence goes on from NC_090269.1 coordinate 136,771,945, forward strand.
TCGTAGTCCAGCAGGGCCAACTTCCAAGCATTCATTTGCTTTCCAAACTCATCCATTTGAATAATTTGGGCCATATTGACAGAACAACAGAAGATAAATTATCCAGGTTGTTCCAAGAACATATATCATCCAAATCAAGAATCTGTTTTGTCAAATTAACAACATGTTAACCACATTACAGTTAATATCTACATTTCTCAACATCTCAATTTAGAAATTTTCATTTCTATTTGAAGGCTTCAATTAATACGAGAGACAGTGTTTCAAACAGGACATTCTCTTCACTAAGAAGCAGTAATTTTTAAGAATTTCCTAAGATGTACAGTGTTTTAATATGTTTTTAGTACCATTCCATGAACAACATACATTCTTTAACTTCACACCACATGAAAATGCACACCTCCCTTCATGTTAATTTATCTAATGAGTGCTTATAATACAACTGGGAAATCACACACTCCTCACCAAATTCATGTGCAGTGTTCTAACATGACATTCTTTTTAAGAATTCCTAAGAAGGATCAATTGTTTTATGTACGTACATTGATTTTAACATAACATTCCACTGTATTCAAGGACATTAAGTTAGTCATCCTCATGAAGGTGTTATTAACCCATTCAACGCCAAACCCGTATATATATATATATATATATATATATATATATATATATATATATATATATATATATATATTATTGAACGCCGTGCCTTGTTCGCCAAACCAGTATATATATATTTTGGTGCAGTGTGTACTATACAGATCTCGTATATGAACGGGATATAGTGTCATGCTTTGAAATTCTGTGGAAATGCTCAAAGAAGTTTTGTACAGCAGATATGCTACTCCATTTTGCTTGTTTTGAAAGCAATCTGATGTTATTTCAGCTTCGTTGGAGTGGAACATCTCTCCCGCTAACATGTAGCCATCATGGCACCTTGAAGTATACATTCAACTCATGTTGATGAAGAAATTGAATGTTTCCTCATAAATAGTGGTTCTAGAGAGCTATATGTTGATAATGAAGATGGGGTATACAGTATGATTCTGCAGCCCAACTAACGTGCACATGGTCACATGGGTGCTATTCCCCTGCAGGCGTACTATATGGTACTAATGTTCAGTGAGCACATTTTGCACATGATTTTGAACACTAGCGAAATGTTACACCATCTGTTCGCAAAACATGACGCCTTGAAATCATGTAGCAACGTCTTTTTTCATGTAACTATGATGATGTGTTGTGCCCCATGACCAGGTGTAACGAAGAGGGGAATCAATGCTTAAAACAAGGTAACAGCACAGTAATTAATGTCTTAAACACCGAACCAGATGGCGTATGTACTCTGCCCTCGTCGTACTACCAGCAGGTTTCCAGCAGTGTAGCATAGCGGATGTGGTTAAGCGTTCATCTAGCAATCGATGGAATGTGCCAGAGGCGGTTCGAATCCTGCATCGCTCGCATATTTTTGCATCGGTATGATGTTTGAATATATAAACACAGGCCCACGTTTGCCACATTCAAACAGTAGAATGACGTCCTTATCTTGTGCCCTGCGCATACTCCGCTGGTTAGGGCCTGAATGTACAATAATCTCTGCTGTCATTCGGTATGTTTTCCACAGAGGAATACGTTGACAGGCTCCTCATTAATGGGGAAGCAAGACAAAACGCGTGCAAGGCTCTACGTCCGTACCAGGAACGGTATCCCGACAGGCGACACTCGGCTGCTACGACATTCCGCCATGTTGAAAGATGCCTAAGGACAACAGGCGTGATTTCCAACCAGCCACCAGTCCGTGATAGGCCCGTTACATCGGGTGAAACAGAAAAGGCCATTCTGAAGGCAGCGTGTAATAATTCACACATCAGTACAAGGGCAATTGCACGACACGTGAACACTAGCCAGCCGTCCGCCTGGCGAATACTGCATGAACATAAATTTCATCCATACCATGTTGAACTACACCAAGAGCTCCATGGGCAGAATTTCGAAGCTCGAATAGAGTTCTGTCGGTGGCTATTAGGCAGGCTGAACAATGATGCAGCATTTGTATCGCATATCTTGTTCTTGGACGAATCGCGCTTCCACAATAACGTCAATCGCCACAACATGCACTATTGGATTCCGGACAGTCCTCACTGGATGCGACAGGCGGCCCTTCAAGTACGATGGGGAATGAATGTTTGGTGTGGAATATTGGGGAATCGCCTAATTGGACCTTATTTCTTTGAGGGCCATTGGACGGGATCCTGCTGCCTGCACTTTCTGCGTCAGGAACTCCCACTGCTGCTGGAGGATGTGCCCTTGCACGATCGTTTAACGTGATTGCAACAGGATGGAGCTCCACCACATTCGACCTTGCCTGTTCGTAACCATCTGAACGAGGAACTGCCAGGGGAATGGATAGGACGAGTAGGCCCTTTTTCTTGGCTCGCAAGATCACCGGATTTAACGACGTTAGACTTCTTCCTGTAAGGACATTTGAAGAACGTTGTTTATACTCCTATGCCGGAAAACCCCGACCAGCTCCGGCAGCTCATCACGGACGCTTGCCGAGCAATTACACCTGGAATGCTTCAGTGCGCAAGACGATCTATTGGACACCGGGCCCGAATGTGCATAAACCAAAAGGGCATCACATCGAGGATTTGCTGCGATAAAACATTGTCAGGGCAGTTGTGTTCCTATTTCCGGTCTGTATGTGTCCGGCCCGCTAACTAATCGGCCCTTCTTAGGGCGACAAATACATTCATTCACACACAATTTTCATGAAAGTGGGTGTTGAACTTACATTGCGTGCGGTACATATTAAACAAACAAATATTTCAACAGTTTGTAATCTTCGCCCCAGACTCAAACTTCCCACCTGACATGCAAGCCTGCTCCGCAACGCCTTTACCAACTACACTACGGTTCCATACGGCACGCTGGGCAGCTTAGAGCAAGTATTAGGTATACTGCGGTCACAATATCATTTTAGTGTTTCGCTGGCGTGTCAGGTTCATATGATCTAGAAGCCACATGCATGTCTTCCAGTGTTTAATACAGGTATGACATTACGGTGTCCTATCGTGGTGAGGCAGTAAATACCAAGATATCCGGTTGTGTTGTCTGAGCATACCGGCAGAGCGCGTTTTCAGGACGGAATGAATATTGTGGGTTGCATAAACTACATTGGAAGGGCCAGCTGAATTACGCTGTATATAGGGGGCGATATTGAACTACAGGAAAGTGCGAGGCAAATTAGTAACGATGAATCTCGTGCGGAATTGTCAACCCCTTTTCAGATAAATTCTAAATTATTTTTTCCCCATATGTCAACGATTTTGATAATACCAGTTCTTGGATCAACAATTTTATATTATATTTCAGAAATAATATCACTAAGCGAAGTAATTGTGCGTGTTAACATGCTACGGCTATGGAGCCAAGCTCTGCATTCAGCAGACGAGTGAGTTCGAACCGCACAGTCAGCTGTCCTGAGATTGATTTTCCCATTCATAAGCCACAGCCGATTCCTTCCACCTCCTTACCCAGTTTCATTCACCATTACCATTTCATTTCATTAGCTCCTGAACTGGGGTTAGTGTCTGGAAGGGACCTAGCCGTGGCAGAAAGTGAAAGACCGGGCGAGTTGGCCATGTGATTAGGGGCGCGCAGCTGTGAGCTTGCATCTGGGCGATAGTGGGTTCAAATCCCCCTGTCGGCAGCCCTGAAGATGGTTTTCCGTAGTTTCCCATTTTCACACCAAGCGAATGCTGGGGCCGTACCTTAATTGAGGCCACGACCACTTCCTTCCCATTCCTAGGCCTTTCCTATTCCATCGTTGCCATAAGACTTATCTGTGTTGGTACGACGTAAAGCAAACAGCATCAGAAAGTGAAAGTGATGCAATCTGTAGTGGTTTGAAAAAGCTGTTGTCTGTATATTATCAGTTGAATCTTGTTTGACGATGATTTAGCAATGTGGAGTGCTGCTTTTTTGGAGAACTTCTTAAACAACAGAAAAAATCAACAGTTAAACAATTATGAAAGAATTTAGTTATAAATAACAGTTACAAATAAATTAGCTGGTGTTGTGGTGAAGTTGTGTGAGTGCCTGACCATAGTGGACAAGTCTGTGCTATCCCGATAGTGGTTCACCAGTTGTGCGTGCAAAGCAGCAGATCTCGTCCAATGTAGCTCTGGTTCCTGCATGGTCTGTAAGGTGTGCATGTATGACAATAAGTTGGGGTTCTTTGCTCGTAGAGAGTATGTGCATCGTAATTTGAAATGAATACGTTTTATTCTCCTTCACTTAACTGATTATCATGCAGACTCCAAAATTGCATGCATACAGAACACTGTTGATAGCTTCTTGTATGATAATTCAATTTATCTCTGTTCTTGTAGTGACACATGGAAGGTCCGATAGTATCATTCAAGATTCATGGAGGTAGTTATTTGGTAGAATGCATGCTATTTGGTATTTACACAATTCCCTACTTTACATCCAGTTTGCATTTGTATCGCATCCACAATCTCTAATGATTGCAGCGTAGTTTTATAAAATAATTTTGAATTGCTGGTGTGGATGTAGTGTACTGTATTCATAAAATTAAATGAAAAATCAACTATTTTCGATGTTAATATTATTTATAGCTAACTGGATTCTTTGTGGAATGTGAGACTGAGACTGCTCGTCCGCTGAAAGCAACTACATACGACTGTCCAATAACGGACCATTTATATTGGTATCATATGACTATGCACGACTGGGGTCATCTACTGCAGGCGAATTCACGCGACTCTCAGTTGGTGTCTGTACTCCGTACAGATCTATGTGGATTTTTGTAGTAGGCGTTGTCAAGTTATTAAAAGCATTAAAGATTGTGTGAGATGGATGATAAGGATTTAGTTTACTTTGTTGAGGCGTCTGAGGAAAATCGCAAAAGAAAACAGTGGTTTGAGTAAACCCAGTACTGGCTAAAAGGAAGCCAATGGAGAATTCCATCATCTGTACAATAATTTGGACAAAGATCCCCAGTTCCGATTATTATCGGACGCATCCACAAATATTCCAAAACTACATTTTGAATGCAATAGACTACAAGTAGCCATAATGTCAAACCTCAGGAAAACAGGAATATTTTTTAAAAGCATTGATTATTTTAAAGAATCAAAGGTCAAATTAATTATGTAATTTAAGATATCAAATACAACATGATATCCTTAAAATAAATCTGGGTAGCATTATTAATGGAAAAAGCCCAGATAAACCCAACTGACACCGCGGACAGAAACCTTTATAGGAAAAAAATTAATGGATGGAAAGTGCAACCAGAGAACGAAGTGAAAAAGAAGACTGGAGCAAAGTGGACAGAAGAACGAAAAAGGATCCACGGAGAAAGGATGAGAGCTGTTTGGCAACTCAGAAAACAGAATCGTTAGAGCTTTGCGTGATCCATTGGGTCCATACGCACATAATAATAATAATAATGGAAGTAATAAAATCAATCCTGAAATTAATAACAGACTAAGTAAAGCTACAACATTTTATCATCAAGTCAGAGAGCTTTTATGGGATGACAAAGTACCCGAGAGAACGAAATTAACATTATATAAACAGTATTTCATACCAATTGTAACATACGGACTAGAAACGCTGGTAACTAATAAGAGACAAAATTGTAAGATCCAAGCAGTAGAAATGAAATTTTTAAGAACATTGGTTAAAAAGACAAGTAGTGATAGAATTCAAAATATTAAAATCAGAGAAGAGCTAAATATAGAACCGTTAGTGCAGAAAGCAAGACTGAGATGGTTCGGACATGTAAAAAGAATGGGGAAGGAATGGGTAACAAGAAGAGAATTGGAAAGAGAAGTTAAGGAAAGAGACCCGTTGGAAGACCGAGAAGAAGGTGGATGGATCAGATTTGGAGGACATTAGAAAAGCTGGATTGGATGTGGTGGAAGTAATGGAGCAGGAAAAGTGGAAGGACAGAAAGTAGTGGAGGAGGCTTGTTAACCACACCTGGGCGACTGGAGTGGGACATTGATGATGATGATGATGATGATGATATCATGTTACATACAAAAATGAGGAAGGTATGCATCTAACAGAAAGCATCTATTTTCCCTTAAACAATAATATAAAACCTTTCTTTCTAATTTCAACAGTCTCTACATGTTACTTTCAACCATTTTCCTTCTCACTTTTAATGATTTTTATATTCTTCAAGAAACAATTGTCATAACTTCACAACTCATATGACTTAGCACTGTTTGTTACGACACCTGAAATTTATTGTTCAACCTATTCAATACAATAAATGTACTCCTTTTGTAAACTAAGTGAGATCGCTGTTTTCAATACGGACCAAAAATGAGAGTGATGATTTGTAACTTGAAAAGTTACCAAACTATTGTCATAAGCCCACATCTGTAGAACCGGATCCCACTTGAAGAGTGTTGTTAGGTGGCTTGTTTCAGGTTTTAGTTCGATGGTTCAGGAGGACGCATATCGTGTGTATTTATATGGCGACGGTGTGTGCAGAGAAGTTGACATAATTCATCCCCATCTTTAAAAACTTGCTGGAGCTTATTTTTGCAGCCAGTTTTAGATTGTCAGGAACCTTCTTCATATAAGGAAGAGGGTCTTACCAAAAATTAGTAATCGCTGTCATCCTTAACAGCTCTACTTTTAGACAACTAATTGTAATTTTACTCTCTTTATTTCTAGTAATTTGTTCACCATCATCAACTATTTTATCATTCTTCTTCCTTCGCTTGGTGTTGGTTTTGGAGGCCCCTATTTTGGTTATTCAGCCGATGAGCTATGCTGCTGTGGATCAATTACATTACTGAAATTATAAATATATTGATGCATTTGGATGTGCTAGGAGTAAGTGATATTCGGGTAAGGGGAGATAACGAGGAAGAGATAGGAGATTATAAAGTGTACTTGACGGGTGTTAGAAAGGGAAGGGCAGAGTCTGGGGTAGGGCTCTTTATCAGGAATACCATTGCACGCAATATAGTTTCTGTTAGGCACGTAAATGAGCGAATGATGTGGGTAGATTTGTCAGTTGGAGGAATTAGGACTAGAATTGTGTCCATGTATGTGAGGGTGCAGATGAGGATGAAGTTGACAAGTTTTATGAAGCATTGAGTGACATCGTGGTCAGGGTCAACAGCAAGGACAGAATAGTGCTAATGGGCGATTTCAATGCGAGAGTTGGGAATAGAACTGAAGGATACGAAAGGGTGATTGGTAAATGTTGGGAAGATATGGAAGCTAATGGGAATGGGAAATGTTTGCTGGACTTCTGTGCTAGTATGGGTTTAGCTGTTACGAATACATTCTTCAAGCATAAGGCTATTCACCGCTACACATGGGAGGCTAGGGGTACCAGATCCATAATAGACTATATCTTAACCGACTTTGAATTCAGGAAATCTGTTCGGAATGTACAAGTTTTGATATACTAACAATTTGTTGGTTATTTTGATCCACCTTTTCGATACAAATTACAGTGTGAGTTGCTAAGTTGTAATGTTACAACACTAATTTACCGGGACATGTTTCGCTTTTATTCATAAGCATCATCAGCCTATACTATTGCCTCAAGCTTTGAATTATTGAATTATTTAGATGTTACTGTAACACGCTTAAAATCCAAATTTGATTATCAGATATACAGAAAACCAACACACACGCCAATAACAAGAAGAAATGACTCACTCCACCTCAAATCCCACAAACAAGCAACCTTTTTCAGTATGGTCTACAGAGCCTACAAAATAACCTTATCACCCGCGAATTTTATAAAGAAATAAATTTTATAAAAGAACTAGCACTAGCCAATGGATATAAAGCAGACATAGTAAATCGAATCATCAACAAAGTAAAGCTCAAAATAGCCACAAACCTCACACCGGAAAAGACTAAAAAATCCAAATACACAACCTTCACTTACACCAGTTCAAAGATTCACCAAATAGCAAACCCACTCAAAAAACGAGATATGCAAATAGCCTTTAAAACATATAAAACTAACAAAAAATTTTTTAACCATAACACAGTAAATGCCTACAATAACAAATTTCAAGGCTCCGGAATATACAGACTAACATGCGCACAGTGTAAATCTTCATATGTTGGGCAAACTGGACGCAGTTTCCTAACCAGATACATGGAACACTTTAATGCCTTAAAACACAATAAATACTCCGCGATGAGTAATCATATGAAAGAAACCGGCCATCATTACACCTCAATAGATAAAGACCTTACAATAATCAAAAGAATCAAAAAGGGGAAGCTAATGACAGAATTCGAAAACATATATATTCATTTGGATCAATACTTCAATAAAGGAAAAAACTTGAATGACGCGGTCGAAATAAAAAGTCCGTTAATAGAGCAGTTGCCAACATTATTACAAAATCTCAAATCAGAAAAAAGCAAATTCTTTAAAATATTCAATCTAAATACACTCACAACTGAAACCATTTCGGCAACGCAAAAAAGTCCCCCTCCACATAACACGCCAAAGCTTAACGCTCCGCCTGCAGGATCGTCCTCTACCCCCACCTCGACAACAAATAAGAATTCCCTACCACGTAGCACGTCAATAGCAAACGCCCCGCCCAACATCTCTTCCCCTCAACCCCCTACCCGCCCTTCACAACAGCTCTTTCATACATACAACACAAGGAGTAGAGCCACAACAGACAATAGTCACAGTAACACAATAAGGCCCACAAGATTCTGTAGCAGCAGACAAAGGGGTAAGTGATAATGCAACATCAACACTCACATTATAAGCACAACACACACACACAATATTACTTAAGTTCATTTCCATTTGTTCCAGAAGCTTCTTCCATTCCATAAATCGAAAGAAACATAATCAGATACCAGTACTCAAAATTTGGATTGAAGCCCCTTTTAACCATAACTTACATCAAAACAATCAACTTCCAACGGAGAGTCTGGTCGCTACAAACAAGAAGTAAATTGTCAATACTTCCTCTGATCAAATAGCCAAACTGCAGCAGCAAGCCTCATCAAATCTAGAAGCCGTTTTCCAACGAACTCAAGACTTCAATTCTAGATTATCATCATGACTAATCACGCATAATGCAAAATTACAGTCTTTTTAAATAACATTATTTAGAGAGCACAATTCTTAACTATATTTCTCAATACTGAAATGTTACTGTAATCTAGAAACCAACGCACTTCAGAAACTATGGCTCCTATATATTAACATCCAATATTTATATTTATATTTATGACTCAAATTTTAATGCCAAATTATAGTTGAATCAATTTTATTTTAACATTGCAAACAATTTTTAGCCAAATTAAAAACTGTGTTTTGGACGTCAATGTGTTTTAGAATTAAGAGTTAATCCATTTCAACATTTCAAATCATATTGTCATAATTTTTAATGTGTATATTATTCTTGTTTTAAATATTGTTATCACTGAAATCAGATTTACATTCAATGTAATGAAATTTGTAACAACAACCCAAAAATGACAAACCTTGAGGCAATAGTATAGGCTGATGATGCTTATGAATAAAAGCGAAACATGTCCCGGTAAATTAGTGTTGTAACATTACAACTTAGCAACACAAACTGTAATTTGTATTGAAAAGGTGGATCAAAATAACCAACAAATTGTTAGTATATCATAGCATAGTTCAATACCGGTCTAATAATGAGATTAGTTACATGTTGTACAAGTTTTCCACGGATTTTTTGATGATACAGACCACTATCTGATCTGTAGTGAACTAAGTATCTCTAGGCCTAGGGTAGAGAAAGTGAAATCTGTCTGCAAACGAATAAGGGTAGAAAATCTCCAGACGAGGAAATTAGACAGAAGTACATGGATATGATTAGGGAGAAGTTTCAAACAGTAGACAGTAAGCAGGTTCAGGATATAGAAAGTTAATGGGTGGCATACAGGGATGCTGTAGTAGAAACAGCAAGGGAATGCCTAGGAACAACTGTGTGTAAAGATGGGAAAAGGAGAACATCTTGGTGGAATGATGAAGTGAGAGCAGCTTGTAAATGTAAAAAGAAGGCTTATCAGAAATGGCTCCAAACAAGGGCCGAGGCAGACAGGGATTTGTATGTAGATGAAAGAAACAGAGCGAAACAAATAGTTGTTGAATCCAAAAAGAAATCATGGGAAGATTTTGGTAACAACCTGGAAAGGGTAGGTCAAGCAGCAGGGTAACCTTTCTGGACAGTAATAAAGAATCTTAGGAAGGGAGGGAAAAAGGAAATGAACAGTGTTTTGAGTAATTCAGGTGAACTCATAATAGATCTCAGGGAATCACTGGAGAGGTGGAGGGAATATTTTGAAGATCTTCTCAATGTAAAAGGAAATCATCCTGGTGGTGTTGCGAGCAGCCAAGCTCATGGGGAGGAGGAAAATGATGTTGGTGAAATTATGCTTGAGGTAATGGAAAGGGTGGTAAATAAACTCCATTGTCATAAAGCTGCAGGAATAGATGAAATTAGACCTGAAATGGTGAAGTACTGTATAGTGGGAAGGCAGGGATGAAATGGCTTCATAGAGTAGTAAAATTAGCATTGAGTGTTGGTAAGGTACCTTCAGATTGGACAAAAGCAGTAATTGCACCTATCTATAAGCAAGGGAACAGGAAGGATTGCAACAACTATCGAGGTTTCTCATTGATTAGTATACCAGGCAAAGTATTCACTGGCATCTTGGAAGGGAGGGTGCATTCAGTCGTTGAGAGGAAGTTGGATGAAACCCAGTGTGGTTTCAGACCACAGAGAGGCTGTCAGGATCAGATTTTCAGTATGCGCCAGGTAATTGAGAAATGCTACGAGAGGAATAGGCAATTGTGTTTTATGTTTCGTAGACCTAGAGAAAGCATATGACAGGGTACCGAGGGAAAAGATGTTTGCCATACTGGGGGACTGTGGAATTAAAGGTAGATTATTAAAATCAATCAAAGGTATTTATGTTGACAATTGGGCTTCAGTGAGAATTGATGGTAGAATGAGTTCTTGGTTCAGGGTACTTACAGGTGTTAGACAAGGCTGTAATCTTTCACCTTTGCTGTTCGTAGTTTACATGGATCATCTGCTGAAAAGTATAAAATGGCAGGGAGGGATTCAGTTAGGTGGAAATGTAATAAGCAGTCTGGCCTATGCTGACGACTTGGTCATAATGGCAGTTTGTGCCGAAAGCCTGCGGTGTAATATCTTGGACCTTGTAAATAGGTGCAATGAGTATGGTATGAAAATTAGCCTCTCGAAGACTAAAGTGATGTCAGTAGGTAAGAAATTCAACAGAATTGAATGTCAGATTGGTGATACAAAGCCAGAACAGGTCGATAATTTCAAGTATTTAGGTTGTGTGTTCTCCCAGGATGGTAATATAGTAAGTGAGATTGAATCAAGGTGTTGTAAAGCTAATGCAGTGAGCTCACTGTTACGATCAACAGTATTCTGTGAGAAGGAAGTCGGCTCCCAGACGAAACTATCATTACATCGGTCTGTTTTCAGACCAACTTTGCTTTACGGGAGCGATAGCTGGGTGGACGCAGGATATCTTATTCATAAGTTAGAAGTAACAGACATGAAAGTCGCAAGAATGATTGCTGGTACAAACAGGTGGGAACAAATGCAGGATGGTACTCGGAATGAGGAGATAAAGGCTAATTTAGGGATGAACTCGATGGATGAAGCTGTACGCATAAACCGGCTTTGATGGTGGGGTCATGTGAGGCGAATGGAGGAGGATAGGTTACCTAGGAGAATAATGGACTCTGCTATGGAGGGTAAGAGAAGTAGAGGTAGACCAATACGACGATGGTTAGACTCAGTTTCTAATGATTTAAAGATAAGAGGTATAGAACTAAATGAGGCCACAAGAGTAGTTGCCAATCGAGGATTGTGGCGACGTTTAGTAAATTCACAGAGGCTTGCAGACTGAACGCTGAAAGGCATAACAGTCTATAATGATTATGTATGTATGTATGTATGTATGTATGTATGTTGTATGCATGTATGTATGTTAAATAATCTATATATTATATAAAATAAGAGTTTTATTTGTACATTGCTCAGAATTTAAAAAGGATGGTATTTCTGTATCAGTCGTGCCCACAGTAACAAGAAAATGCACTTTTGACTTTTCCGTAATTTCTGTCTGTATGTATGTACACGCATCACGAGAAAACACCTGAAGAGAATGTAATGAAAATTGGTATACAAAGTCGGCTAATAAGTCGATATAATGTAGGCCTTAAATAATTTAATTCTCAAATATTTATATTATTAGTGGTCATATCTTAATGAAAATCGGTATGCAAAGTCGGGGAATAAGTCACTATAATCTAGGCCATAAATAATTTTACTCATGCTGTGTGAAATGGTAGTTTAGTGGAAGGCCTAAAATTTCATTCTCGAATATTTGTTATTGATTGTCGTATCATAAAGGAAATTGGTTGGGGAAGTCGAGGAATGTGTCGGTACAATTTAGGCCATAAGTAATTGTATTCATGCTGAGAAAAATGGTAGTTTAGGGGAAGGCATACAATGGAATTCTCAAATATTTATGTTATTAGTGGGCCTATCTTAATGGAAATCGGTATACAAAGTCGGGGAATAAGCCACTAAAATCTAGGCCATAAATAATTTTATTCACACGGAATGAAATGGTAGTTTATGGTTTGGCCTAAAATTTAATTCCCAAATAATTATGTTATTAGTTGTCGTATCCATAAATACTACATAACTAAAGTTATATAGTATTATATTTCCGATCATTTATGTCTTATACATTGTTACCATACTGACTATGATCAGAGATATTCATGAATTTGGATTTTTGTTGCTAAGTATTTATCAGCGCCGAGTCACGAGAAAATGGGTAGACAGTATTTGATGAAAATTGATATGTAAAGTTGGAGAATAGGAAACTACAGTCTACACTATAAATAATTTTATAAGATGCCCTAAGATCGCAGAGTCGAAAACTAAATGTGAAGGCGTACAATATAGAAAATTCATAAAATTGATCAACAATAACATACATTGACCATTGTTTATTGTGATGTGCTTTGTGTTCTGCCACTCATCTCTGATAGATAGGATTACTGTTGCATACTGAGAAGTTTTTAAAAATTTGCCTTACGTCGCACCGTCATAGTTAGGTCTTATGGCAGTGATGGAATAGGAAAGGGCTATGAGTGTGAAGGAAGTGGCCTTGGCCTTAATTAAGGTATAGCCCCATCATTTACCTGGTGTGAAAATGGGAATCCAGGGAATAACATCTTCAAGGCTCTCGACTGTAAGGGTTCGAATCCACTATCTCCCGGATGCAAGCTCACGGTTGCGCACCCCTAACCATACGGCCAACTCGCCCAGTCTTACGAGTGTAACAGTCTGCCTAAATATTGACAGGAAGTAGCTGGGGAGTTAGGTAACATTCTTCTTTAGCATGCCATTCCTCTCTTTCATAAATTTTCCGATACTACTGGACCTAACACACTGGTTCATCATAGCATTCGAGCTATGAATCCCTACTTTGAGGCCTTGGTTGGAATGAGCAGTGTACATATTTAACGGAATAATAGCAGAGAAGTGTTCACGGCTGTCTGTGGCCTGGTCATTCCAGCTCTGGAACTTTGGACTGTTAGATTGGCACCATAGTATTGTTTGTTAAAAGTGAGAAAATGTGCAGTTTTTCATTTGATCAAGTATTTTATATGATAACATTGCTTTTAATCGCTACATTCCTACGGACGTTTTTGTAATGACCTATATTGACTTCAGTTAGGAAAACCACAAGGTCAGTCTTTTTGAGAATCCCGTAGCGAAGCACGGGTACATCACCTAGTAATTTAATAAGACTAGTTAATATTATCAACACCCATTGAACAGAGTGGCCATGCGTATTAACACGCTATGGCCATATAGCCAAACTTTGCATTCGGGAGACGCGTGGGTTCGAACCCCATCGCCAGCTGTCCTGAGATGGATTTTCCCATTCATAAGCCATTCCTTCCACCTCCTTACCCAGTTTCATTCACCATTACCATTCCATCTTCATTAGCTCTTGAACTGAGGTTGGTGTCAGAAAGGGTCCTAGCCATAAAACATGCCATGGAAATTCACCTCACCTCTTTCCCGACCCCATAACAAGAAAGGGAACTAAGGGGTAGATATACATATCATTATCAACACTCGCTTCCTCTGTAATATTCGCCCATAGTTTGCGTTGTATAAGCCTATCTCGAGAATGATAGCGTTTATCTTTCATACCGAGCTCGATAGCTGCAGTCGCTTAAGTGCGTCCAGTATTCGGGAGATAGTAAGTTCGAACCCCACTATCGGCAGCCCCATTTTCACACCAGGCAAATGCTGGGGCTGTGCCTTAATTAAGGCCAAGGCCGCTTCCGTCCAACTCCCAGCTCTTCCCTGTCCCATCGTCGCCATAAGACCTATCTGTGTCGGTGCGATGTAAAGCAACTAACAAAAAAAAAATCTTTCATATTCCATTGAGGTGGTTTTTTTTTCACAAACTGCACTGATCAACTTTTCACTATCTACATCCATGATAACAGGTGTTGATTGAAACTGTAATATTATTATTATTATTATTAGTATTATTATTATTAGTATTATTATTATTATTATTATTGTTCCAGGGTTTCTGTGGCTTACAGAGGAATAGTAAGCGCCTGGGTTGAATGGCTGGACAAGGGATTACTTAGAGAAACGTTTAGTACAAATTTGAAAATTTTATTTCTTTCTTTTCTTAAAATTGAAAGATAGAAAATTTAATAGAATAACAAAGAACAATTGAAAATGTTAACGACCTCATCAGCTCTAACGATGACTTGGACTTAAAAGTCCTAAATCAGGTACAAAATAACTTAGGATAAACTCCCATTCATTAAGTCACATATGAAAGAGCATAATTGCTCCCGACAGGTACAATTTTGTGAAAGAGTAAGATTTGCTTCGAGCAGTTACACTTCATAGGAGTCTCAGCTCCAAAATACAGGAGCCTAGCCTCGAACAGGCAATCAGTTGCTTTTGACACAATTAATTACACTAGGCAACCCACAGGGTGACTCCACTTCAAAGTGTTCATACACAGTTGCCCTATGGTAGGCTTATCAGTTGCAATGCTCCAAATAAGTTAAATTACTTTTCCCAAAGGGGAAGCAAAATTAAGACAGTTTCCCTAAGAATAATTAAGAATACACAGGAGTATAATTACCCATACTACGGGCCGTAACGATAAAAAGAAAAGGTTGTACATAGCAGGCCATTAACAAAAGGCAAGGAGACAAAACACCAGCATTCCTTATAGAAATTTCTGAAGGGACGAGTACCTAAGCATGCTTAAGGCCCAATGACACAGAAGCTAATCCCATACTAAAAAGAGTGACTTACGGAGGAACATTAGAATCCGGGCAAGATTATCAAAATTTAGAGGTTGAAAAATTGTCACCCAAATTCAAAAGTTGAAGGGGAGATGACTGAGGGTCACCACTTGCGTTTCCTTACATTAGGCTACATATTTCCCATTAGGGAATAGAACTAGAGTCCGAAGACTGCGCAGAAGGTCCTACATTCAAACCACCAAAATACAAAATTACATTTAAGAAATGGCTCTAACCTTCCCCTCAAACTACCCGCACTCAAAATCACATGTTAAGGTAAATTCTGCCATTTCCTTGTAGTGCAGGATCTTCTTCAAGCCAGCCTCGCCCCTGCCTCCCTAGCCATCTATGGCTTCCATGAAGTCACACTCTCAAGCACTGGAGCAATTCGGACGAAACGGCCCTAAAGTGCCCCTCTTATATAGTTCCATAGGGGAAAGTTCCAAATTAAATTAAACTATAATATGCTGATAGGCAGAATTTCCATACACACCCCCGGGTTTGATTGGCTATAGAACATATGATAAAGATGTTAATTCCCATAGCAAACCTGAAATAATTGTTCCGAATGAGTAAATTTATAATACCATTATAGTTGGTCCGTTATTGGACATTATAATTTTTCCAGCTAACTTATTCCTGGTTACCAGCATTTCGCCCCAGTGTGCTAACTTTGGCTCATCAGTTGGTAAATAGCACACCTACCAAGACACATGGCTAGTGCATACCGTGGAGGTGTGCTATTTACCAACTGATGAGCCCAACTTAGCGGGCGAAACGCTGGCAACCAGGAATGAGTTACCTGGAAAATTTATAATGTCCAATAATGGACCAACTAGATTGGTATTATAGAACATAGTTACAAGCATGTGATTGGTAGATTACAATAGAGAAGGAACCAGTTGAAGTGTTGACAACTTCGGTACCTTAAAAAAACAATCCTAAAATAAAGTTTACCAACTTCCAAAACTAGAATATCTCTGGTCATTACAGTATTTTGTTTTAGTCCATCAGATCTCATTATTAAATAGATGGCAGTGCCATTTCACTATCGAAGAAGAAAGTTTTGAAAGTTTAAAATTTCAGGTCCGTTGGCATAAATGGCCGTAGAGAAGGTGCGCAGTTTAAATGGCCGGAGAAGGTGTACCCCTGGCACAATAATGTTTTGTATGGCGACGGGAGATAACCAAGTGCTGTAGGACCGTGGTGTACTGGCGGCTACAAACGGCAAATCCTATTAGAGTAGGATCTGTCGCTTGTTGCCTGTTGTCGGCAGTAGTCTTGTGAAGTTGGCTGCTCCAGATCGCTTGCAGTGCATGCGGTTTTGTTATGCTCTTCGCATTGGGATCGGTTGCATTGGTACGTACGTACTTGCCTCATCTTGTAATCGCTTCCAGTGGACGAGCAGCCTAATAGCATTCCTAACTGTGTACTGGCATATTTCATGGTTGAACCTGAAGCATTGCTTCTCTCAGACATGAATGAAGAGTCCTTCCTGAGTGTAGTAAGCACAGTTATAATCCTTGTTCCAGTTATTCTTAATAATGTTTCAGCACCGCATTATGTGGAGTAAATGAGGGAACACTCACCGAAAACACCGTCTTCATTTCACTAGGCTTTATTTATACATCTTTACACTCTCGTACATCTACTCTGCATCTCACATTAGCAGGTTAAAAGTTCTGCTGATAGGAGGCATCTGTAGCTTCTACTTGAAGCTTAAAAAATGCAGTTCTCTGGATGGTATGCATGGTCTGTTAGACAACTCTGTGTAACATAGGTTGCTCTGGACCATTCTAATATAGGTTCGAGTCTTCTCAATGTGCATGTTATTACTCAAGCACATCATCACCTCAATGCTTCCATCAGTGTAGATATTATGCTATTTTAGGTAAAAATTACTACCCTAGATCTGATTGTTCAATAATGTGGTCTATTTTAATTTAATTCTGTCATGCATAGTGCGTTAATATGGAATGACAGCGGTAGCCTGACTCTTGTTTGATGGCGTCCTTGGTGAACTTGAAGTACACATTTGCAACATACAACATTCTAATTCAGCTGTACGGTGGTATTTGAAGGTGCTCTTGGCACGTAAAAGAACTCCTTTGGACAACATTCTGGCACTTTGAAGTCTCCAAACTACGTAAAAGTGGGACATATAACCAATAACCTTATTGTTTTTATTATTAATCTCATGTGTGTTAAATTTTGTGTTTATGTATTATATAAGAGAAAAATTTAAGTGTTCATCATAACCTGTAAGTGAGAAAACAGAGCCTTCTTGTAATATACTGGAATAATTCTATTTCCACAGTTGGAACGTAGTGTGCACAGGTTTACAACATTCTATAGCAGTCAACATAGTGGTCGAAAGCTGAATTGGCTGTACAACATGTCCAAAGGAGAACTCCTGACCAACTGCTTTAAGAACAGGTTTGAAATATTTCTTTGATTTGAATTTATGTCAAAAAATAATGTGTTTTAAATTATACTTTTTAAACAAAATATATACCAAATACATACATTGGTAATTGCCATAATCAGTCCATAGAGTGCACAGATTGTGACTACTCTAAAGTATGCTGGGCACTAAGAAATTCCAAGGATGGTCAAAGTACAAATTGAGGTTAAGAAAGAATATCAGCTCGTGTAACAATAGATAAAGGTTCTATTCGAACAGCAAAATATTTATGTACTAACAGTTCATAATTGTAGATAATAGCAGGCAGTGTTATAGAGTTTGTTCTTAAAGAACAGGTATAAAAGCTTTTACAACAACTGAAAAGAATTAACAAAGAAAAATCATGTCAGTGTTTCCCAGTCTTGTAGGCTGTGGTCTAGGAGTATGTGATGGTCCCAACGTTTCACCGAAGACTGTTTGGCATTATCAAGAGTTCCGACTGACTTCTATAGCTGCAAAGCTCACATTGGAATGGAGTGGTTTTGCAATTCCACCTCATTGTACAGCGTGCTGCTTGCCTATTGGACCGCCATGCTGGAGGGGTGGTCGCTGATTGGATGTTCTTTGGCCAATAATTGAAGCATTAAGGAGCCCGATGTACATCAACCTGCCTTGGCGGAGACAGGCAACTATTACCCGTTGCTTTTCGGGTCTGCCGCAGCCATCGTGTCCTCCAGGATTTAAGGCTTTTAGGACTGGAAACCAGGCTTTGTTTACCTGTTCAAATTCCTCCTTATGGTAGAAGCTGTTTGTGTGCTTTAGAATTTCAATGGCTTCCCTTTGTAGCCGGGCGTGATAAGATACAGTAGTTGACAGTACTTTGGTGTTGCTGTACTGTATGTCACGGCATGCTATAATGCCGAACGCAGTCTTCGGTGAAGCGTCAGGACCATATCGCATGCTCCTAGACCTCGGCCTGCAAGCACAGAAAACACTGACATATTTGTAATGCCGTCCATGAAAGCCTCAATTGCTATATCAATGAAGATAAATTTTTACCATTTTAAAAAGTGTTCCTTACAAGATTGTTTAAAGGAATTATTATTCAAAATAGAAGAAATGCTAAGAACAATACAATAAGAGAGATTCTTTATAGACCACATACAACTTTTAAAAAATTGTGGTATTTAGAGAAGTGTCAGGTGTTAAATATTTACACCAAAACATGTCTCATAGGCATGCCAAGTTGGTTAGTCACAGTCCATGTCTGTATAATCATTTTTATTTTAATAGACAACAAATATTGCTAAGAAAAATGGGATATTAACTATTTATTTATTTAAATTTTTTAGCCAACATAGGACTACTTAGTCAGGTTTATGGAGGTTTTTCTTCTTTTTGTCAGCCCAATACTGTGCCATCCTTTCTGAACGTAATTTTCTTTCTACTTCTGGAATCACTCTTCCTATTCTCTGTTCGTTGATTTTTGTGTGTAGTCTAGTGTTCTTTCTCGTAAGTCCCCCTGCGGGTGAGGGCAGTAGAATAATACCCATGGTATCTCCTGCCTGTTGTAAGAGGCGACTAAAAGGGGCCTCAGTGGCTCTGAACTTTGGAGCGTGGGTTGGCGACCATGGGGCCGTCAGCTGAGTCCTGGCATTGCTTCCTCTTACTTGTGCCAGGCCCCTAACTTTCATCTATCCTATCCGACCTCCCTTGGTCAACTCAAGTGTCGGACCCCTTCAATTTTTTTCTCTCTGATTAGTTGCCTAGTTGTACTTCCTCTTAAAACAATAATCACCACCACCACCTGTAGTCTAGTGTGTTTATCTTTCAATATTTTGAGTGTATTGGTTTTGTATTTTAAATCTTCTATTGTTATATGCAACTCTCTCAAGTCTTTAAGTTCTGTGATCCATCTAATATTATTCTTACTCTTACTCTTCCATAATTTTTCTATTTTTCTACTGATTCTATTTTCTGGTGACTGTATTAGATGGCCTAAGAATGATATTCATTTCTTTTTCATTGTGCTAGTCACAGGTTCTATTTCTTTATAAACTGTCTCATTGGAAGCTAGTCTCCAGACTCCATTTACTTGATAAGTTTTATTTAAACAGGTTCTCACTATTCTCCTTTCTAACTTGAGTACTCTGTCTAATGCAACTGTGTTTGTTGTTTTGAATAATGTTTCACTTGCATATGTAATTTGTGGCTGGGTGACTGTTTTGTAGTGTTTCCATTTGGTTGCTATTGAGAGACACTTTTTATTATATGTATTCTTGGTAACATGCTGTGCTGTAACCAGTTTATCTATTCTATTTTGCCATGCTGGTTTCTTGTTCAGGTTATATGTGATTATTTCACCTAAATATTTAAATTTTTCTACAATTTTTATTTCTTGTCTCCCAGCTTAATTTTGTTTGCAAGTGAAAGTTGAGTTAGCATGATTTCTGTTTTTTCAAATGAAATTTTCAAACCAGAATTTTGAGCTATTTCCTATAAAGATTTTATTTGTTGTTTTGTTTCCTGAATATCATTGGCCAGAAGAGCTAGATCATCAGCAAATCCTAGACAGTTCAAATGTATGTTATCCTTCTGGGTTCCAATTTTTATATTTTTCTAGTTGTTCTTGTACCATTCCTTCATAACGTACTCTAGTGCACATTACATAAAATCAGCTTCATGGTCCGTATCGCACTTCAATAGATTCACAATGAAGTATTTATTTATTTTCCACCTAGTCGATACAATGATTGCCTAAGGCAATTTTTATTGGTCAAAAGTGGTACATGTTTCGTATATTAACAACAGCTTCAGCCACATAACAATGTTTAGATGAAAAATATAAAATAGACAAAGTAATGCTTTAGAGGAAGTGTCCTTGAAATTAACATAAGATTGACAAGATTAAAACAAACAAATAACTCAAGAGAAAATATATAAATTATTTCTACAATAGAAAGCAGTCGTCAAGGAAACACTTGTACAATATTCCATAGAGAAATTGTCCTAATAAATATTCTT
Organism: Anabrus simplex; assembly: GCF_040414725.1. Taxonomy (NCBI): domain Eukaryota; kingdom Metazoa; phylum Arthropoda; class Insecta; order Orthoptera; family Tettigoniidae; genus Anabrus; species Anabrus simplex. The sequence goes on from NC_090269.1 coordinate 136,792,809, forward strand.
TTCTTAATAATCCATGAAAAAAGATCAATTTATAAATTAAAAATTATACAATTTATAAGTAATTATCGAAATGAAGAAATCCTGATATCACAGTGTGGCTCTTATTATTAATGTAGATGAAAATATAACTAATTCCTAGTTGTCAAATCTTATTAAGCCTGCTTTCCTTTGGAACAGTAACTCCTGTCATTCTTTCACAGTTTTGCGCCGGGTGTAATATTGATGATGCGTTCTTCCTTGTTCTTGCACCTGAGGAGGAGGAGGAGCGGGGGATATAGGTGTGTCAAGAACTTCCTTGCTGTCACCTATAGCTTCAACTGAGGAGGAATAAGTTGTAGGGCTATCTGTAGGTGGAGAAATTCCAATTCTTTTTTCTTGATCCTCCTCAAGCATTTTCAAATATACTAGAATTTGATAATATAATGGATTCTTATATTCTACAGCCTCATTAAGGTTATCATTTTTCTTTACAAGTTGGTCTAGATGAATGTACAGGTCTTCATATGTGTTCATTAAGCTGCCCTTTTTTAACTTTTTTATGATGGTCAGGTCTTGTTCTATGTTTGTAAATTTATGACCTGTGGCAGTCATGTGTGACCCCATTGCTGAGAATCTTCTATGTTTTTCAGCATTCACATGTTCCAAATATCTAACTTTAAAATTGCGGCCAGATTGTCCTATGTATGTGTTCTTACATTCAAAGCATGTGAGTTTATATATACCGGAATCAAAAAATTTATCTTTTTCCGAGAGATTTATTGTATCATGGTTGAAAATACTATGTTTCATGTTGTTATTGGTGGAAAATGCAATTTTGAAATTTTTTCTTTTAAATAAATTTGTTATTACATGAATGTTTGGATTATTATATGTGAACTTGAGATATTTTTCAGTTTTACTAGGTTCGACTGCTAATTTAGATTGTTGCTTCTCCGAAAATTTATTAATTATTTTATCAATCATGTTATTGTTGAAACCATTCAAGAGGGCTTGTTGTCGGATAAACAACAGTTCTTTATTCCTTTCAGATTTGGATAAAGGAATACTAAACGCTCTGTTAATGTAACTATAATATGCTGATCTTTTCTGTGCCTCAGGGTGTAACGAGTTGTTCTTGATAGTGGTCAGTGTGAAAGTGGATTTTCTGTGTATTTTGAAAGAAAATCCTTTTTCTTCTCTTGTTGTGACTATGTCCAGAAAATTCAGTGATTTTTCAACTTCTTCTTCTAAAGTGAATTTTATATTGGAATCCAAATTATTCAATATATTTAAAACTTTATTGCTATCGGTGAGTCTGTTATCTATTATAGCGTAAACATCGTCCACATAACGTGTCCGAAAATCCAAACCCTCTATTTGATTAATAATTTTCGTGTGTTCCAAATAGTCTAAGTATATATTAGCCAATATTCCTGATGCTGGGGCTCCCATTGAGAGTCCTTTTTGTTGGTAAATTTTATTATTAAACGTAAAATAATTTTGATTTAACACGAATTTTAAAACATTAATAAAATCTTCAATTTCTGGTATGCTTACTAATTTGTTCTTCGTTAAATTCTTCTTAATGATTCTGATAGTGTCTTCTATTGGAATGTTTGTATACATGTTGGTTATGTCAAACGAACATGTCGTGTGAGATGATCCAAGTTTAAAATCTTTAACTAGATTGCAAAAATCCACTGAGTTTTTGATAGGTGTTTTACAATGAAATACGTATTTACTTGATAAGAAATTATGTATAAATCTAGAAGTTTTATAAATGGGGCTATTTTTGAAATTTATGATAGGTCTAATCGGTTCTCCCTGTTTATGTAATTTCGGTAGTGCTCTTGCAGTCGGGAGTCTAGGGTTCATATTTATTAATGTTTGCACATCATGTTCATTAAACAAGAAAGACGTGCTTTTTAATAGTTTTTTAAGATCCCTCTGAATACGTGATGCCGGGTCTTTATCAACTGTACTAAACGAATTGTTATTAAAAAATGTTTCTGTTTTTTCAATATAAACATTTCTATCTAGGGCTACAACTGTTCCTCCTTTATCTGCTTTTGTGATAATTAAGTTATTTAGTTTGATTTTTTTGTTTCAAGTTATTAACCGCCTTGTTGGTGCCTCGAAGTGATTGTAAACCTTTTACTAAAATAGGAATTTTCTTCTTAGCTTCATACCTTATGTCATTCTGTAAGTCTACAGGTAGATTCTGTATTGCTGTTTCTGTTTCAGCTAATGTGGTGATTAAATCATAACTTTTGTTTGAACTAGGCCAATTGAAATTAGGGCCTTGACTTAAAATAGAGGTTTCTTCTTCATTAAATTCTATCATAAAAAAGTTAAAAAAGGGCAGCTTAATGAACACATATGAAGACCTGTACATTCATCTAGACCAACTTGTAAAGAAAAATGATAACCTTAATGAGGCTGTAGAATATAAGAATCCATTATATTATCAAATTCTAGTATATTTGAAAATGCTTGAGAAGGATCAAGAAAAAAGAATTGGAATTTCTCCACCTACAGATAGCCCTACAACTTATTCCTCCTCAGTTGAAGCTATAGGTGACAGCAAGGAAGTTCTTGACACACCTATATCCCCCGCTCCTCCTCCTCCTCCTCAGGTGCAAGAACAAGGAAGAACGCATCATCAATATTACACCCGGCGCAAAACTGTGAAAGAATGACAGGAGTTACTGTTCCAAAGGAAAGCAGGCTTAATAAGATTTGACAACTAGGAATTAGTTATATTTTCATCTACATTAATAATAAGAGCCACACTGTGATATCAGGATTTCTTCATTTCGATAATTACTTATAAATTGTATAATTTTTAATTTATAAATTGATCTTTTTTCATGGATTATTAAGAAAAGAATATTTATTAGGACAATTTCTCTATGGAATATTGTACAAGTGTTTCCTTGACGACTGCTTTCTATTGTAGAAATAATTTATATATTTTCTCTTGAGTTATTTGTTTGTTTTAATCTTGTCAATCTTATGTTAATTTCAAGGACACTTCCTCTAAAGCATTACTTTGTCTATTTTATATTTTTCATCTAAACATTGGTATGTGGCTGAAGCTGTTGTTAATATACGAAACATGTACCACTTTTGACCAATAAAAATTGCCTTAGGCAATCATTGTATCGACTAGGTGGAAAATAAATAAATACTTCATTGTGACTCTAGTGCACAGTTAAAAGGAAGAGGCGACAATCCGTCACCCTGTCTTAAACCAGTTGTTACCAAGAATGGTTCAGAAAGTTCTCCTCTGAACTTCATTTTAGAAATTGTATTAGAGTAAGATCAGTCAATTTGATTAGCTTTGGGTGAAATCCAAATGTCTTAAAAATTTTAATAATGATGGTCTGTGGATGGAGTCATAAGCTTTCTTGAAATCTATAAATGTTATTGAAAGGGGCTTGTTTTGTTTTCTGTAATATGCCATGCCTAGCTTCAAAGTTATTATTTGTTCAGAGTAGCTTCTCCAAGGTCTGAAGCCTCCCTGGTATTCACCTAACTCTTGATCAAGTTGTTCTTTAATCCGATTATATAGTATCTTAGAGAAAATCATATTCGTGCAGTCAAGGATGGAAATACCTCTATAGTTGTCTGGATTACTTCTTTCACCTTTCTTATGAACTGGATTAATTATAGCTGTTGTCCATTATTCTGGGAATTTCTCTGATACCCAAATCTTCTGTAATATCATATGGAGGGATGTCTGAGTTGCACTGCCGGCATATTTCAACATCTCTGCAAAAACCTGGTCTTCTCCACATGCTTTGTAGTTCATTTTTTTAAGCACTGTTTCAACTTCCTTTGCTGTAGGTGGGTTTATATGTTCTGGTTTTGTTTTTATCGCGGTATGTGTTCAGTTAATAAGAGCTTTTCAGGTTCATCACTTTTCAAGAGCTTGTTAAATGCTTTTGCCATGATTTCTGCATTTTCCTTATTATGCGCTATTTTACCATCGTTATTTTTCAACAATAGTGTGTGTGGGGGGGGGTTGTATTTTTGCAATTGTTTACCAAAGGCTTTGTAATAATCTCTAGTATTGGTTTTGTAATAATTTTCCTCAATAGAATTTATTAAATCTTTTTGATATTTTCTCTTAATTCTTCTAATAGTTTGGGTGAATTCTTTTCTGACATTCTTGAGGTTCATGGCGTTTCCTTCTGTTTCGTGGGCTTGATATTTCAACCAAGCTTGATGCCTTTTTTCATGCATTCTATCACAATCAGAGGTCCACCAGGCATGTCTTTTCCTTGGATTTAATGGAGCTAGATCTTCTGCATTCTGTTTAAGAATTGATATTAGGTCATCTAAATTGTCTGTTAGTCTTGTAATTCCTGTTCTTTGCCGATACTGAGCATTCTGGATTAAGTGATGAGGGTCGTATGTCCTTTTCTCTCCAACTATGTTTTGTCTTTTTCTTCTTAATGGAGTAAATTTAATTTTGATTTTAATTAAGTAATGATCTGAACCAGTGTCCGTTCCCCTTAGAACTTTGACATTGTGGATTTCCTTGTGAAAGTATTTGTCCATACATACATGGTCTAGCTGCCATTCTCCTTTTGTCCAATCAGGATGTTTCCAAGTTTTAAGTTTATGTGGTTTTCTTTCAAAATATGTAGATTTGAAGATTAGTCCATGGGTTCTACAAATTCCTGTGAAATTTTGGACATTTCTGTTAGTATATTTATGAGGAGCCCACTTTCCTACTACGCCTCGATACTTCTTTTCCTTACCCAGTTGAGCGTTAAAAGTCCCCTATAACTATCTTGATGTTATTCATATTTATTTTAATCATTGTCTGATCAAGGAGATCCCAGAAATTATCGACTTCTTGCAAAGGATATTAACTATAATAATAATAATAATAATAATAATAATAATAATAATACCACCACAAAATGTATTAGGGGAGGAGAGCAATCGCACAAAAGGTTCACCATGTCAGTGTACTGCTAGGGATAATACTTTTTGCAAAAAGGCATGATTTAGATTTCCTTAATCATGGAATTCACAATAGGAATCGACAGCAAAAATTTAAAACCGTCAATCACATATCCAAGTCCAATGCTAGGAATTACAACAGCAACTTCTAGAGTTCTAAGTGTCTAGTACTCTTAGTTATACACCACCATGCAAATACAGTAAGTATTTAAGCAAGATGCGAGGGGAGAAAACACAAGACCAAAGTTGGTCTTGCAAAGTACAGTCCGTGAACCCTTGAGTTCTCTTTGAATCACCGTGGGGAGAAGGTAGAAGGATAAATCTGTGGTACGAAGGCAGAACCCGATATGTCAAAGAATCAAATTTTTGGTTTTATTGCTAGTATGGCAGATTTTGCAATGAACAGTATAGTATGATGGCAGAGCCTGGTATGATTCTGGTGCCTGTAGAATATGCTGTTCCCAAAGTAATGATGCTGATATGTTCAGTACATGTACTGAGGCAACCAAATTATTTGTTCCCTGAGCTTGCTGAATATATAAGAATAAAACTTGTGCCTTCTTCTCATTACATTTAGAAATGTTTGTCACTTCATTTTAGAGGTCATTGAAATACAACATGAATTTTGCGAGTTTGCAAACTTTTAAAAGTGTCTCCTGAAGAATCAAGTTCATTGACATATCGGGTTCTGCCTTAATACCACAGAAATACTCCCAAAGTCAAAGTAGGAAAAACAAGGAAAAGGGAATGGTGAGTACCACTGCCAGCATCAGTGAACTGGTTTCCCAACTTCAAATGAGGGATATTTATACTCAGTTTTATAGAAGCACTGAGAATACAGCAGATACACCCTGATACAGACTAGCAAAATGATAGATGGTATAACAGCTTGAGTCATGTGACAGCACTGGATACAGTCTGTGAGCAGAATAGCTGCAGGGTAGTTGTATGGTAAGCTGACGGAGGTCCATGGAGCTGATATGCTGAAAGTTGATACGTTAGGATTAAGTCGTTACAACTTGTAGAGCACTGGCTACATAAGCATGAAAACTCAGCAGTTGAAGTATCATATGTCCAAAATTCTATTACTGTAAGACTCACTGACATCGGTTAGTAGATCCACAACACACACTCAGTGATATCATTGAAAATTAATATTTAAAAACAATATTAAGCTTTAGCAGCAGCTGTATATTTCTGAGGGAACACACACGTATAGTTGACGCAACATAGTTGTAACAAATTCATAATGCACCTGGTCCCTAGTCTTTCATGAAATAGTATAATATTTTTTGAAAACAATTGTGTAGCAAATAGGGCAATAATGAAATGTCACTATTTCACCACCTGACAAGAGAGTAAAGTATAAGCTCTGAAATGTGTTGTGGAATACAGATTAATAAAAATTATGACTGGTAACCGTTTTAATTATTTAATAGCTCAGATTATCTTCAGTAGAATAACAAATTTCTTCTACTGGTTTCTCATGAATTAATGGAAGATAATGTTTACAAAGAGTAGACTCATGTGGTATAGTCTGTTTTGTGTGTTTCTAAGAATGCATGTAATTTAGTATGTTCTAATTTATGTAATGGAATGTCAGCACTAGTCAAAACTTTACATAGATCGAAGTTGAACAAGTTGCTTAGTTTGGGGTATTTAGTTTTAGAAAACACAGTTGGCACTTTTTTTTTTCAGTGAAACTTTTTTAAAAATGTTTTGCTGTTTTAATGTTGCATCACTTGAAAGTGAGTATCTGCTCTTATATCTTCCATATGCGACTCAAAATAACAAGCTGCCAACTGTTGTAAGCATGCCTTCTTTTTCATGTATGTATGTATTGAGTTGAGTAGTCATAATTTCAGTACCAGCATGTTTCTGCACGTGAATGCGGGAGTTTAACTGCAACTAGAATGGGGACTGAAAAGTAACGTCTGACTCTCACGTTCACAAAGCTCCACTGCACTGCAGAAGCGCTCTGCTCTAGCAATACTGGTGTTGTCAATCCCCATCAGGAATACCCCAGCTTTGACCAACAGTATTTTCAACATATGGCTCCAAATGAGTTTTTCATTTGTTTGTAATTGTTTGATTATTATTATTATTATTATTATTATTATTATTATTATTATTATTATTTTAAGGTATCAGTAATTCATTATATTTTTAAAACTATTTTCCTCTGAAAATAGTTTTAAAAATATGTATAATTGTAATGGTATCATCTAAATATTATGCAATTCTGAAAAAGTCCTTAATATGCAAAATTTGAAATTCACATCTTCAGACTGAGGAAACATGTTTTGAACAAATAGAAAAAGTTATGTAATAACTACCCAACCTTAGTGTTTAAAATTTTTTTAAACTCCCTCGTGCCTTTCTTGTCACCCAAGTGATTCTGCTTAATAATCCTCCTGTTACTACCTTCCTTTTTCTCACATTTTTTAAATGACTAAAACAGGTTTGTGATCACTTATACCATCAATCACTTCAATTTCTCTGATTTTTCAGCATCACATCTTGAATTACATTACAAGATATATTGTATATTCTTGAATATTCTTCCCTCTAGTTCCATCACTTCTGATTCAATTGTCCTTCCCACATTAACTTATTTACCATTAATTGGTCGTATTTTCTGTCATTCTTATTACCTTCCCGGTTAACATTTAGTAAATTGAGATCACCTGCTACAATAATGTTCCTCTTTGTGTCGTCCCCCACATAACTGATTACCAATAATTCTGCATTACATCACCCCTACCAGGCCTGTACACTCCAAAAGCATCAGTTACCTATTATATGTAGAGATGAGCCACACACCTAGAATTTCATGTTTCTCATCCTGAACTTTTCCACTCTACGATAAGCACTCCAGTTCTGGAAGAATATTTCTGCTTCTCAGCCGTGATTCAACTCTTATTACAATATCTGGGAACAATTTAACTGAGTACATTGGAACCAGCAGTGAGTCAGTGTGTTTGCGCCGTATAAAACAGAGTCATGTAATTTGTCAAGTGCAGTCACGAGGTCCTTTTGGGAAGCAGTTTGGAATCTCTTCCCCCACTAATAAAACATATCAAGAGATATATGGTATAACAACTCATAAATATCAATCTACTCTAATGAGCTGACGAAGAACTGTATTTCTTATGCCTGAACTATTAAGTGTTATTGCTAACAGAACATAAATGATTTTTAAAATACAAAAATGTATTGGGACATAAAAACATATTCTTCTGTATTATTAAAATATTCTGTACTTAACTAAAACAGTATGGTGTAACCTAAGTGAAACGATGGCTCTTGAACAAAGGAGAATCAAATTAGACAAGGCCTACCATGCCTGCAGAAAACTGTATGCCTCAAAGCATTTATCAAAGAATGTAAAACTGAGACACATAATGCAGTAGTCAGACCATCAGTCCTCTATGCAGCAGAATGCCTATCCCTAACTAAAAAACCCCACTGAGAGCCCTGGAAGTGCAAGAACGGAAATTCCTGAGAAGAATAATAGGGCCAAGGATCCTACCAGATGGAAGGCGATGGTACAAACCCAACAATGAGCTCTACCAGCATCAAGAAAACCTCATAGATGCCATCAGGAGAAAACGTCTGACTTCCTATGGACACCTATACAGAATGGATCCTAATAGATTATCCCATAAGATCTTCAAGGTTGCTAACAAAGGCAAAGCTACTGCATTCCCCTGGACCAAACAAGTGGACAAAGATCTTGCAGAGCTTAATATTAATCAAGCCGCCATTACTGACAGAAATGCATACCGTTTAATGGTCAAAACTAAACTTTTCCTAACATCCCTTACATCAGCTAGCCACAAAGGAGCCGGGAATTGGTCAGAGGAGCGCAGGAAAGAATTCAGCGAGAAAATGAAGGAATACTGGGCCAACAGGAAGGCTCAAGAGGCCACTAAGAACACAATCCAGTATGAATATTGAATTTTCACGACCGCATTGTAATCGAAACCGATTTTCAACCTATTAGGTCGTGTTACATACATTTAGTACGTGTTGAAGAGATGTTAAGTACAGAACAAAAATGGCCAACCAGACCACCGTGGTTCACAGGATGGCCAGACAGTGTTACCTAGCAACCCGTGGAGGCAGTCATCTGAAATTAGCAAACCTTGATGGATGGCCATGACCGCGAGACATATAAGCCACCGTGGTCTGGTTGGCCATTTTTGTTCTGTACTTAACATCTCTTCAACACGTACTAAATGTATGTAACACGACCTAATAGGTTGAAAATCGGTTTCGATTGCAATCCAGTATGCTAAAAGGGGCAGACGAAGACAAAAACACAGCTAGAACACAAGCACCGTGGTCCACAGATGGCCTAAACGCAAAGAGAGAGAGTATGGTGTAAACATTTGTACTCTGTGATATTAATCATTAAACACTAGCAGGGTTCATCTAACCCCATTGTGGTATCCATGTAGGAGTTTTTGAAGTATGGTATTCCAGGGTTAAACTGTTCACAGGATGGCCAGACAGTGTTACCTAGCAACCCGTGGAGGCAGTCATCTGAAATTAGCAAACCTTGATGGATGGCCATGACCGCGAGACATATAAGCCACGTTTATAATCGTTTAATTTTCCCATAATGAAATGTGACACCATTTTAGGTCAGTTTTTTAAAACTAGAACCACTGGAGCAGTCATACACTTTCCAAACACTCTTTTGACTATAATTTTTATTGTAGGATATTGATCTGCAGTGACTTTTCCTGGATGATCCTGACGCGTTAGTATCGAAAGGAAATTGAAGATCTTGATAACAAGTACAGTTTCTATCTGCATAAGAGAGTGATATTGAGCGAGTTGGCCATGTTGTGAGAAATAAACAATAAAAGTTCCAGGACCAATCCTACCTTAGTTGAAGTTGGAATGCAGCCGACATCTCCGTCCAAGGTAACTAGCGGTGATGAACGCGGTGGCCAAAACCTCCTTGAAATTTATAGGAGTTGGGGGCAGACACAAGGAGAAGTTGTGATGCATGAGAGGAAAAATCGCTGCATCAGCGAAAAGTTCGAGAAGCAGGGTCAGGTAGAACACAGGAGCGAAGCGTCTAGATAGTTCTAGGGGTAACAAATGAGATTGATCACATCGTAAGGTGTAGCAGGCAGGATATCATAGAATGCAATTCTGTAGAGAACACAAAGCAAACTTAGGTGGGTTTTTTTAAAAAAAAGCTTATGCAGGTGGAGATTCCAGAAGACTTGACGTCGTTGGGTGAGTCCATTATAGCCACTCCAAAGGTCTGCTCCTTCTCCCAAACATCCAGTTCCATTTTCCGAATTTCAAGTTCCAGTTTCCTCTTTTCAGATTCCCTAGACCCATACTTTCATGACGGTTTTGAACAGTGATACATTTCAGAGTAAAACCTTTGAGAAATAAACAAGAAAAATTAGCTAACCTTTACATGTTGATACTTGTAGGTGTACTGTACATGAACTGAAAACAGAAGAAAGAGAAAAATTGGATCTTTCAACTTAGGCTATTACAGTACATGTAAAGAGACTAAGTAAGAATGAGGCATCCTTCATGTAGTTTGTGCATTATCTGCAGTTTATTGACCCTATTTTAAAGTGACTTCAAAGTATTAAAAAGACAAAGGCTAAAATATTCTGTATCTTAGGCTATAATGAAACTTAAATGTTTCAGTGACCTTACCTTTGCTAACTATGAGGGGTGTATGAATTTGCTTTTCATAGCTTTTATTTTCTGAACTTTGACCCTTCTTTTCCAGTGACCAATATAATTTTCAACAGGCCCTTGGTTATCAGCATAATAATAATAATCATCCTCACCATCATATCTGGAGCAGTTTCCAACCACAGGCTGGGTCTGCTTGGAACATAAGCCTCTCCATTGTTTGCTGTCCATCCACTACTTCTCTTCTGCCACTGTCGTCCATTTCCCTCCTTTTGCCTCAATGCTCTTCTTTAAATGTTTCAGCCATCTGTCCCTCAGTCTTCCCCCAGGACTCCTTCCCTTCAACTCCATTTCTAACATCTTCATATCTTCTCTTCTCCCATTCTTTTAATGTGTCTGTACCACTTCGACTTTGATTTTTCTATCTTTTCCTGTAAGGGTACTATAAACAGGGATGAGAAGGTCTGCCTACTTAATACTGTATATAACATGTTAATATCATTTATTACATCGGGACTAATTTTGACCCCTGTATTGAATCATCTTCAGCCTTAAATTATAAATGGAAAAGAACATTAAACGAAACTTGAAAACACAAACACCTAATATAACACTATTGGCATGCCTTGGCGCTGTTTCTCTGCATTATTTAAACACAGTGACACAGCATAATCATGCATTTCATTCCAGGCTAGTTTCCTTTGCTGTTGTTGCGCTAAACTGTCCAAACAGATCTGTCTTCATTTCGTACATTTTTCTTAAAAGACTGGTATTTCAGATGTTCATCTTGCCTCTGGCTTGGTTTAGGCATATTCATATTAATATTCACTCACAAATAATAGGCTATAATTTATTTATGAAAACCAATTTTGGAACGCTACTGAAACAAGTTTTATAACTTCTAAATTTAAATTAGAAACATGAAACAAAAAACTTACAAGTTCTTATTATAAGTAAGTGCCTTATGTGTGTTTCATATTAACGAGACAGGCCCCACAAGTGGAATATATTTCATAGATTGCAATACTTGTGAATCTAAGGGTTTTCTAGTGATCAAAATGAGTGGTCTTACTATGGGCATTGAATAAACTATTATAGCAAAGGATTCTCCAATAATGGTTATGTTTGGAGGGAAATAAGAGTATAACATAAGAATACCTTGGGCCTTCGTGTTGCCTAGTTTGTAGGGAATTCTAGCAAAATTGTGAAATATGTCAGTGTGTATAGTGTAGCAGTTTTGTTGAAAGATATTTCTAAAGATCATTTAAGAAGAGCCCTTTAAAATCTACTCACCATATACTACTTCAGGTTCATTTTTTGTTTTATTATTTTAGGTATACCCTTCAAGCGTCAACTTTCCAGATGGCCGTCTTGTTGCAGTATAATTTGAGTGAGAGCTGGTCAATACAACAGTTACAGGAATCTACACAAATCAAGCTCGACTTCTTAATCCAAGTCTTGCAGATTCTTATTAAATCAAAACTGCTCCAGTCTGAGGAGGATGAGAGCGAGCTGCATGCCAATTCCACTGTAGCCCTCTTTACAGGCTACAAGAAGTAAGTAAAGTTCATCTAATAAATATGATTGAGTTCAAAAGTCAGTTTGAAATTCCTCCTGGAAAACTTGTTTTATATTTAATTTGATGCTGTTGTTTATCTATAACTGTGTTGGTCTCTAGGAATCCTGTACAGTAGAAGTCCGTTATAGCGAGAATTCATAACAGGAACAATTTACTCGTTATAACGGATTGTCGTTATGTCCGATTTTTGTATAAAAGTCGGAAAACCCTTCATGCACTTTAAAATCGGCATGAAACGGCAATCAGTCTGTTCAAAACTTGCGTTTCCGTAGATGATATCCACACTACGGCTTACTTGTTTGTTATTTTTCGTAATCCGATAGTATGTGAATGTGTATGTTTAATTTCATTCTGAAAAAATATAGTACCGTGAATCTCCGAATCCAAGATGAACCCCACTTTTTCCTTCAAAAAATTTTATTCAGGCTCAAAAAGAAGTTTGTAAAATCATATGAATGCCTTGTCTTACAGTAGGCCTACACATTTTTAGACTATTTTTAGACGCCGAACATTGACTTTCGTCACGCCGTATTTCTTTATTTTTGGCGGCTGCACAATTATTTATTTCCGCGGATTTAAGGACCATTGGCATCATAATACCGAAGAGAACTCGTTGAAAATTTTCCGGCAATACCTATTCCATGCGTCTCTACAAATACAACGATCCATCAGGAAATTATTCTTGCTGTCTATAAAACTGTTACTTTTACGCAGCGTCAGATATAACTGGCTGCCGCTACACGCACGTCTCACTTGCCGGGTTCGGCCAAATTCAGCGGCTAGCGATGTATTGGCCTAATCGCGAACGTTGAAAGTCAACGAACGAGTTTATTGCGCCACGGTATGGCCATTCCACCCTTACGTTTTTCGTGCACATACCTTACAATTTCGTCTTCAACTTCTTTATAGCGTCCTTGTTGCGGACTACTGAATGCATTTTTTTGTACAGTCCGCATTTTTTAGCTCTTCGTCTTCACGCTAACGCCAAATATTGGCTTTAGTTAGGCCTATGCCGTATTTTCTTGCGGCAGCACAATTATTCTACATTTCCGTGTGTTTAATAAACATTAAGTTATAATTGGCATCATAATGTCGACTAGAACCCGTTGAAAATTTGCCGGCAATACCTTTTCCACGTATCTTTACAATACGACTATCCATCACGAAAATATTCCTACTGTCTATACACCTTAATTTTACTAAGCGTCAAGTACAATAGACGCGTTATGACTCTGCCACTGAGTAGCCATGGCTTTTCTAAGATTTCGAAGGGTCGCATGCTTTGATGCCATTCTGCAGATTTGAGAAACACACAGGCTCTGTACAACCGGTTGTCGCGGCTAGCGATGTGTAGTAAAGAGGCGGTCGTTTATTGTCAACGAGTTCTGTGCGCGTGTGAAAAGAAGCAGTGTTGTTACCGCGGTAGTTGCCAGTGGTATCCATTAACTTGCTGTTAGGCCGCGAATGCAACAACCCTTGAGTTTTTGCATGAGATTCTGAGGGGGAATAAAAAAGTGTTGGATTCGGAGAAATACGGTATCACTCCAGAGATTTCTGTGGCAAACACCTCGGCTTTCTTCAAACAGCGTTACCTAACCTAACCGTATATGTAGCCTATCATGAAAACATATTTGAAACGCATGTAGAGAAATAACCTCCTCGCGAAAAATTTACATGTAAATAGCCGTAACTAGACGCGAGAAGATATGAAATATCCTCTTAAATCAGTGATGTACTCTGCCATATCTTGAGGTGTATCACATTCTTACTTAATTTCTGTATATAACATTAAAATTAAGATATCGTTTACTTCAGCCTTCATTTTTAACGAGTTAACAACTGCTATCGGCCACGTTATTTACGCATTTATTACGAAAACGAGTTTTCCTCTTTCATTTAAAATTTTCCTTAGAGTACAGCAGTCAATGGGTATTACTAATAAACTCCAACATCGCTTTTGAATGTCAACGAGAGAGCTCGCAAATGCACAAAGTGAGAAAACTATACCGTACCGAAGATAATCGATAGCATTTTGTTGCAAACGTTTCAGTTTTCTTATTCAAACAGCGTTACGTATCCTAACTTAACCGTACTATACGTATGATGAAAACACACTTCAAGCGCCAGTAGAGAAATTACACATTTCTCGCTATAAATTTTCATAATAGCCTTTCCGTAATTTAACCAGACGCGACAAAATATAAACTAACCTCTGAAATCAATTAAGCACTCTGCAATATCTCAAGGTGTATCCCATTCTTACTTAATTGCAGTATTTAGCCTCAAAATTAAACGGTCGTTTAGTCAGGCTTAATTTTAACGAGTTAACAACCGTTATCGGACATGTTATTTACGCATTTATTACGAAAATATGTTCTCTTTCATTTCGAAATTTCTTTACGGAACAACTGTCGACGGATATTACTAATCGACTCCGACATCGCCTTCGAATGTTGACGAGGGAAAACGCTAGTGCACATAGCGAGGAAACGATGCCGAAGGTAATTGATCACATGCAATATCATCGCTGGGGTGCATAAATAACTGTAACGGAAAAAAATCGCACGCGCTTAATCGCTCGTAATAGCAGATGTGCCAGTGATAGAGTTCTCGCTGTAACCGAAGGACGATACACAGTTTAATATAGGAATGTTGAAGGGACGGAAAAATGTCGTCGCTATAACGGAGTTCTCGTTATGTGCCGTACTCGCTATAGCGGACTTCTACTGTATTTTTACTTGCATATTTTTATTACTATTCTGTGGTTTCATACTGAGAAATGTGTACTAACCACTCTTTCACCACCCAAGTACAATTTGTCATCCAGCCGAGCAAGTGGCTGAGCGGTTTGGGTCACGTAGCTATCAGCGTGCATTCGGGAGATAGTGGGTGATGGTTTTCCATGGCTTCCCATTTTCACATCAGGCAAATGGTGGGACCGTACCTTAATTACGGCCACAGCCGCTTCCTTCCCACTCCTGGTCCTTTCCTATCCCTTCGTTGCTGTAAGCGGTATTTGTGTCGATGCCACGTGAAGCAATTTATAAGAAAATAATAATAATTTGTCACCCAATAATATATTGAACTGCATGGGTTCAGTTATCCCTCAGCCACTCATTTTTCATAAATGGCAGATCAGTGTCCAAACAACACTTTCTGACTGTTCTCTGAAAGCTTTAAGTCAACCCAAACTCGGTGGCTTTCAGTTTCAAGTCATATCACTTCACCACACCTGTGCAGGTATAATGCTCTGGTTAGAGTACTACAAGCTATGCTAGTTGCTGAGAACTTTAATCTAAAACTGTATATAGGATAACATCTTTTGTTTATTTCCACCTATTCAATACATTACAAGAAGTTGGCATTTACTTTAAAACATTATTCAGATGAGACATGTTTCGCCTCTCACTGTGAGGCATCTTCAGTCATTATCAAAAACCTTATTATTTTACCAGGCATCTGGTTAAAGATATTCAAAAAAGTGTTTGATGATTATAAGAGAGGTAAGATTTACGTTAGTTATAAGCATGTTCATGAAGTAACTAAAAATCTAATATATTGATAAAAACATATGTAGTTCTTTGTTGAATAGGACTTGTTTGATTGTACTATAGTAAAAGAAGGTGGCTTGAAGCCGTAGTCATTAATAGATGTCTAATACATAGTGGAAGGCATAAAATATCAGTTCTATGAGAATATACATTACATTCAAATGATACTAAAAACTAGTGGATTCAAAGGTAGTACATATAAAATGTTCAATGAAATAACTATAGATCTAATAAAATGATAAACACATATGTAGTTCTTTGTTAATTAGGAAGTCGTAAGATTGTACGGCTTAAAGCCGTAGACATTAATAGATGTCTAATACATAGTGGAAGGCATATGAAATCGTTCAATGAGAATATATAATACGAACAATTGATACATAAAAACTGGTAGATTCATAAGAGGTACATTTAAAAATGAAGGCGTCATGTGACTATAAAAGACAGTTGATGGCTTAAAGCCGTAGTCAAAGTTTGAAATGTAGGTCAAATAATTGCTAAATATATGGTAAAAAGATATAAGTCAAAATATACAGCTTAGTATAAAAAATATGAAGGAAAAACATTCCAATTGCTTGACAAAAGTTACTTGACGTTGGCATGCGTTTGTCCGTGATATTTATTGTTCAACATTTCGTAGGTTATTTTAGATTTATTCGGCAAGATTGCGTTGACAAGAAGTTCACCAGATGTTTATAGTTGGCCTAATTTGTAAAACGAAAGTTGCAGAGATGATGATGGGTGGAAATTCTCAACATTGGTATGGTTTTCTGACGTGAAGGTTGGAGAGCTGTTGTGTTCTTCTTCGATGACAATATATTTTATAAAACGTTGATTGTAAATAATTTATACTATTGAAGAGTATTATGGAAGTTTGATGAAGCTGTTGAATTATTGTTGTTATAGAATGGTTCTATGGCGTTGTAGGCCCATTTAACAAGCTGTGTGAGGCGCTATTAGGATACTAATGGTCACTAACGGTTTTTACTCCTTGTGTTGTACGTATGTCGTCTGGCTAGAGGGGGGTGGATAGGAGGGGGCGGAGTTGTAGGCTTGTGATTCGTGAACGGGAGGGAGTTGTGAATGGTAGGGGAAGCGGAGGGGCGTGTATCATTTATTGGTTTATGAATGGCGCGTGGAGGGGAATTACTTAAGATGGGAGGGGGAGGGGGGTATGATGTATTTGTTGACGTAAGGGTGTTTGTTGATACTGTTTTGAAAATATTAAAAAACTTTTTGTCCTGAAGGTTTACATTATTGAATAATGTTACTATTTGGTCATATAAAGGGCTTCTATTGTCTATTGGATCATTTAAATTCTTATTAGCATTGAATTTTTGGTCCAGAAATATGTATAAATTTTCGAATTTGGTCATAAGTCTACCTTTTTTAATTGTTTTTAAAATTTGAAGGTCCTGTTCAATTGTGGTAAAGTTGTGCCCCGTTTCTTTCATGTGATTGCTCATTGCTGAGTGTTTATTATGTTTCTGAGCATTGAAATGTTCTGTGTACCTAGTTATGAAGCTTCTTCCTGTTTGTCCGATGTATGAGCTGAGGCACTCATTACATTTTAATCTATGGATATCGGAGCCTGAGTATTTATTATTTTCTGAATTTATTGTATTATGGTTGAAGAACATTTTTTTGGTTTGAATTTTGAGTTTTGAAAGCTATTTTGATCTCTTGATTTTTTAAGGTGTTGGTTACTTGGTGTATGTAAAGGTTGCGAACTTTGATTTTTCATTTTTTATTGGGGAGAGGTTTGTGGATAGTTTCAATTTAACTTTATTAATTAGATTGTCTATGATAGAGGGA
This sequence comes from Anabrus simplex, assembly GCF_040414725.1. NCBI lineage: Eukaryota > Metazoa > Arthropoda > Insecta > Orthoptera > Tettigoniidae > Anabrus > Anabrus simplex. The sequence goes on from NC_090269.1 coordinate 136,810,389, forward strand.
TTATATCCATTAAAAGTGGCTATTTCTTTTATTGTATTTCTTTTTTTAAATTGGTCACTGAAAGGGGAATTTTTAGAGCTCTGTACACCATACTATAAAATGAGGACTGTTTGTGTGATTGTGGATGAAGGGAACTTTGTTTAATAGTTATAGGTGTGAATGAGGGTTTTCTGTAAATTTGGAAATCAAACTTATTGGAAGTTCTTGTTATTGTGATGTCAAGAAAATTAATTGATTTGTGGTTCTCGTCTTCTTTAGTGAATTTAATATTGTTATCCAGATTATTTAAATAAGTTAACATGTTTTCACTATTGTTGAGATTTTTGTCAATTATTACTAGTGTCATCAACATAGCGTAGCCAGAGATTTAATCCATTGATGTTATTTATTATTTTGCTGTTTTCGAGGTTTTCCATATAAATTTCAGCAACTATTCCGGATAAAGGGTCTCCCATGGCCAGGCCTTCCTGTTTGTATATTTTATTGTTGAAAGTGAAAAAGTTATTTTGTAAGACGAAGTTTAGTACTTTTAAGAATTCTTCTATTTCTATTTTGCTTAAATTGCTATGTTTGGAAAGATTGTTTTTTATTATTTCTATAGTTTTTTTAGCGGGAATGTTTGAATACATGTTAATGACGTCGAAAGAGCACAATGTGTGATTAGGTTTTAAGTTACATTTTTTTAGAGTTTCACATAGTTCTATTGAATTTTTGGGGTGTTTGTTATGGAATTTGAAATGTTTTTTGAGAAATTTCTGGAGGAATTGTGAGGTTTTATATGTCGGGCTATTTTGGCTGTTTATGATTGGTCGAATGGGAACGTCCTTTTTATGTACCTTCGGTAGCGATCTGACGGTGGGTAGTTTGGGGTTCATATTAATGAGACTTTGTTATTCATGTTCATTAAATAAAAATGAAGAGTTTTTTAAAAGTGTTTTTAGATTACGTTGAGTTTTTGTAGTGGGATCCTTTGAGATTATTGTGTAGGTCTCATTACAGAAGAACTCCTCTGTTTTATGAATGTAATCTTGTTTTTTCATTAAGACTACAGTATTGCCTTCGTCGGCTTTAGTTATTATTATGTTATTAGTGTCCACTTTTTTTCTTAATTCTTGGATCTGTTTTAGTGAGGACGAGTTATTTTTGTTAAAAATTTCTTTTACAAGGGCAGGTAATTTCTTTTTAATTTCGTATTTTATGTCGTTTTGTTTGTCTGTTGGAATTTGTTTGTTTATGTTTGTTTCAGCTTCGGCTATTGTAGTGATTATATCTTCTGCTTTATGTGGGTTGGGCCAATTATGTTTTAAGCCTTGGTTGAATAAACGTGTTTCTTTATCTGTGAAGGTGACGTCGGATAGATTAATTGTAGTTGGAATATTGTTCCATGGAGAGGGGGATATTTTTAAATTACTGTTCCGGTTCATTGATTTTGCTTTTTCTTCTTTTAAGTGTGTCAATTTACGATTTAGTGTTTCTTGTTTTTTGTTCAATGCAATCTGTATTTTATATGTAATGTGTTGTTGATAAGAAATCCATTCTAGCGGTGATAACGATTGCGCGAGAATCAAATGTTCGCGATAAAGTTGTGTATTTAATAAGGATTTCTTTCTATACAATAGTTTTATCTCATTTTTGAGCCAAAGGTTGTTGATTTTGTTTTGAATATCGTTAGATTTATGTTTCGGAATGTTTTTCCTTTGAGTCGATTTTAGAAATTTCGACACTAGATTGGATCTTACACATTCTTTTAGGAATTGAATATCTTTTGAGATCTTGCTAATTTTTGTTTTAAGGTTTAGATACTTGTTTTTATTAGCCTGGTTGGCTTTATTATTACAAGTGATGAAATGTTTAATAATGAAATGAATAATGTTTTAAAGTAAATGCCAACTTCTTGTAATGTGTTGAATAGGTGGAAATAAACAAAAGATATTATCCTATATACAGTTTATGAAACTTTCAATACGGACGAAAAATGATTTTCATCACTTGTAATAACTTCAATCTAGTCGGACAATAGTCTTACAACTGAAAATAGTTTGCTCCTCCAGAATTTTGTGGCGAACCATCAATCGTGACAACTATTCCTGAACTCAACCTACTCTATAGAATATGGTCAAGATCAAGTCATATGAGGACCAACTCTGGAGTATGTGCAGACTCTTCACTCAAGTGAAAGTAGGTACTCTCTCCAGGTGTGATTGTGGTGTCAATAGACAGACTGTAGCACATCACCCAGAAATGTGCCACTAGAGCCTACAGAGGAGACAGCTCGGTATTTATTGTTCCGATTCTTGCATTAGTAGACTATACACCGTATTTCCTGGTATATTACACACACACACACGCGCGCACACACACACACACACACAGAGTTTTTTCTAGATGAAAAAAAGGCGTGCATATAAGATCTCCCCACGGCGTAATTCATCAGGGAGAACTATTCTGCTTCGAAGCGGATACAGGGTATACTGCAGCTTCGATGACATCACACAAATTAGTAAATAGTTTCATCCATTCGACCCCTGCAATGAAAATGCATCAAAACCGTTTGGTACATCTGTGCTTCGTTGTTAAGAAGTGTCCACCTCATAGCGTACTGTAGCTCCGATGATGTTGCACAAATAGATGAACAGCTTTGTATATCCAGCCCACGCATCAGTCATGTGATATGTCTGTGTATTGTAATTAAGAGTGTCTTCACACATAATGATTTGCACAATTAGCTGCTGTTCTCGGGGCCCCAAGTTCAATTCCTGGTAAGATTTAAGAATGACAGGAAGGTTGATAGGAAAAACTTAAAACGGTCCACCTTTTCAATACAAAAAGTTATATTTTATTTATAACATGTATTTGTACTTGGAACTAGTTTCGACGCTGTGTTTGCATCATCATCAGCCAAAATGGGAAACAGGCAAGCATGTAGGCATTTATGTTACACAAGGCGTTACATTAAACAATACACATCTTACAAGGAGATAAAAACAGGGACGAATATAGGAAACAAATGAATCGTTGAGAAAACAAAAGTTATACAAATTAAAAATAACCTTAACCACACATCTTGCAGTGCAAAAGTGTTCTTCTTGAATGATTCCTGAATGTAAAACACACGCGCACACATTTCTGAGGAGCCAGCAGGCAGGACAAAGTAAAGTGAAACCTTAAGAGTTCTTCTGAGAAGAGTTCATCATTTTTCTATGTTCCGACTAACTAATGAAGTCTCCCTTGAGTTCCTGATAAACATATACAACAGGAAATTCTCCTTCACTCTCCACACTAGCTATAAAGAACAACGGTAAAATTTTAAATATTGCGTAGAGACGTGAAAGCATGATTTTGAACATGATATAACTCCTTCAGATAACCCAGTTTTTACACAAGGTGTTACATTAATTAATACACGTCTTACGAGGAGACAAAAACAGGGACGAATGTGGAAACACATGCATCGTTGAGAAAGCAAAGTTATACATATTAAAAATAAGCTTAACCACACAACTTGCAGTGCGAAAATATTTGCCTTGAATGATTCCTGAATACAAAACGCACGCGCACACACTTCTAAAGAGCCAGCAGGCAGGAAAAAGTAAGGTGAAACCTTGAGAGTTCTTCTGAGAAGAGTTCATCATTCTTTCTATGATCTGACTAACTAATGAAGTCTCCCTTGAGTTCCTGATAAACATACACAACAGGAAAATTAAACAATACACATCTTACAAGGAGATAAAAAACAGGGAAAGTTATACATATTAAAAATAACCTTAACCACATATCTTGTAGTGCGAAAATATTCGTCTTGAATGATTCCTGAATACAAAACACACGCGCATACATTTCTGAAGAGCCAGGAGGCAGGAAAAAGTAAAGTGAAACCTTAAGAGTTCTTCTGAGAAGAGTTCATCATTTTTTCTATGTTCCGACTAACTAATGAAGTCTCCCTTGAGTTCCTGATAAACATACACAACAGGAAATTCTTCTTCACTCTCAACAATAGCTATAAAGATCAACGGTAAATTTCATTTTAAATATTGTGTAGAGACGTGAAGCATGATCTTGAATATAATATAACTCCTTCATTTAACCCAATTTTTTACACAAGGTGTTATATTAAACAATCCACATCTTACGAGGAGATAAAAACAGGGACGAATGTAGAAACAAATGCATTTTTGAGAAAGCAAAAATTATACATATTAAAATAAGCTTAACCACACAACTTGCAGTGCGAAAATATTTGTCTTGAATGAATCCTGAATACAAGATGCACGCACACACTTTCTAAAGAGCCAGCAGGCAGGAAAAGGTAAGGTGAAACCTTAAGAGTTCTTCTGAGAAGAGTTCATCATTCTTTCTATGTTCCAACTAACTAAAGAAGTCTCCCTTGAGTTCCTGATAAACATACACAACAGGAAATTCTCTTTAACTCTCAACAATAGCGGTCGGCCTACATATAAAAGAATTTAAGCACAACTTTACTGAAATAAATCAAGATCTTGAAGTATTAGATATTCTAAACAAAGGTTCTTTCCTAGACGTCACTGAAAACCTCTATATTCATTTAGACCAATATTTCAATCCCAACCTAAACTTAAATGATATCTCAGAGAAACCAAAGATCCTATTCGACTTTCTCATTGAATTTTTCAAAAACATGAATATCCCGAAAAACAGATCTGTCTTTCAAATCATGCATAATACTTTGTCACGCCACACACTTTCACCACATCACCCTCCATACTTCCCCCCCTTCCACCCCTCCTCCCCTCTCCCCTCCTAATCCAACAACGGCCGCTGCCCAGACCTAAACTATCCAACACGCTCTGTTCCTCTTCATCTCACGCCATAGCTTTACCGCCTTATGTCCCGCAATAAACATCATAGAAACCTGCCCCCACCCTACACGTAACGCTGCAACAATACACCACCAATACTGGCACAGTCAACCTCCAAACTCTCAACAATGTATTCCTTAATACCTATTTTATATTCTTGTCAAGCTGAATACCGGACCTATGAAGATTACAAGATTAATTTGTGCATCTACAGAATGGTTGTTAATGAAGCTATGTAATATAGAGAGAAATTTTCAAAGGTGATTAAATGAAGAAGTTATATCATGTTCAAGATCATGCTTCCACATCTCTGCACAGTATTTAAAATACAATTTACCGTTGCTCTTTTATAGCTATTGTTGAGAGTTAAAGAGAATTTCCTGTTGTGTATGTTTATCAGGAACTCAAGGGAGACTTCTTTAGTTAGTTGGAACATAGAAAGAATGATGAACTCTTCTCAGAAGAACTCTTAAGGTTTCACCTTACCTTTTCCTGCCTGCTGGCTCTTTAGAAAGTGTGTGCGTGCATCTTGTATTCAGGATTCATTCAAGACAAATATTTTCGCACTGCAAGTTGTGTGGTTAAGCTTATTTTAATATGTATAATTTTTGCTTTCTCAAAAATGCATTTGTTTCTACATTCGTCCCTGTTTTTATCTCCTCGTAAGATGTGGATTGTTTAATATAACACCTTGTGTAAAAAATTGGGTTAAATGAAGGAGTTATATTATATTCAAGATCATGCTTCACGTCTCTACACAATATTTAAAATGAAATTTACCGTTGATCTTTATAGCTATTGTTGAGAGTGAAGAAGAATTTCCTGTTGTGTATGTTTATCAGGAACTCAAGGGAGACTTCATTAGTTAGTCGGAACATAGAAAAAATGATGAACTCTTCTCAGAAGAACTCTTAAGGTTTCACTTTACTTTTTCCTGCCTCCTGGCTCTTCAGAAATGTATGCGCGTGTGTTTTGTATTCAGGAATCATTCAAGACGAATATTTTCGCACTACAAGATATGTGGTTAAGGTTATTTTTAATATGTATAACTTTCCCTGTTTTTTATCTCCTTGTAAGATGTGTATTGTTTAATTTTCCTGTTGTGTATGTTTATCAGGAACTCAAGGGAGACTTCATTAGTTAGTCAGATCATAGAAAGAATGATGAACTCTTCTCAGAAGAACTCTCAAGGTTTCACCTTACTTTTTCCTGCCTGCTGGCTCTTTAGAAGTGTGTGCGCGTGCGTTTTGTATTCAGGAATCATTCAAGGCAAATATTTTCGCACTGCAAGTTGTGTGGTTAAGCTTATTTTTAATATGTATAACTTTGCTTTCTCAACGATGCATGTGTTTCCACATTCGTCCCTGTTTTTGTCTCCTCGTAAGACGTGTATTAATTAATGTAACACCTTGTGTAAAAACTGGGTTATCTGAAGGAGTTATATCATGTTCAAAATCATGCTTTCACGTCTCTACGCAATATTTAAAATTTTACCGTTGTTCTTTATAGCTAGTGTGGAGAGTGAAGGAGAATTTCCTGTTGTATATGTTTATCAGGAACTCAAGGGAGACTTCATTAGTTAGTCGGAACATAGAAAAATGATGAACTCTTCTCAGAAGAACTCTTAAGGTTTCACTTTACTTTGTCCTGCCTGCTGGCTCCTCAGAAATGTGTGCGCGTGTGTTTTACATTCAGGAATCATTCAAGAAGAACACTTTTGCACTGCAAGATGTGTGGTTAAGGTTATTTTTAATTTGTATAACTTTTGTTTTCTCAACGATTCATTTGTTTCCTATATTCGTCCCTGTTTTTATCTCCTTGTAAGATGTGTATTGTTTAATGTAACGCCTTGTGTAACATAAATGCCTACATGCTTGCCTGTTTCCCATTTTGGCTGATGATGATGCAAACACAGCGTCGAAACTAGTTCCAAGTACAAATACATGTTATAAATAAAATATAACTTTTTGTATTGAAAAGGTGGACCGTTTTAAGTTTTTCCTATCATCCTTCTCAGTTCAATACGGACAAAAAATGAAATTCTTAGGTTTAAATGACAGGAAGGTTGGTATGCAGTAAAATCATACATGCAGCTTAGAAAAAAGCTGCACGACTTCGGGATGAGGAGAGGAGTTTACTTTAGTTCAGACATATTCACAGTTATTGCTGCAGTGGACTCTTTTTAATTCAAACTCCAAGGGGAATCAGAAAAATTCCAATTATCCAAAATTCAAATTAATCAAGAATGCTTATTTTACCGGAAATATAGTAAAGTACTGTCTAAATAGATAAAAACTAATAAATTCATTGTAATGGACAATTATTACAGTACTAGCTGTTGCCTGCAGCTACGCTCACGGAGATTTCGTAGATAAAAGTAATCGTTCCTCGTTACTGCACTTAGGGCCCGTACTATGACAGCCAGATAAAAGTGCGGTTTAAAGTTATGTAGCAGTTTGCACATTAATCTGGAAGTTCGGTTGAAAACGCGTACTACGACTTTCGTTTATGTGCATTCTGGGAGAATATTCCCGAGGTTAGCTATGCCGAAGTTGCAGAGGCAGTTAACGCTCTTATCTGGGACTTCGCACCTATTGGGGACCCTACTGTAAGAATCAAGATGGCTACACATCAAGATGTATCTACATCTGCATGATGCTGTATGAAATAAAGTGGTTACAATGTAATATATGTATATATTTATAAAGCATGTCTTGCTTTCTGTCCAGCTATCACAGAATTCTTAAAGATTTTTCCAAGGTAGCAAGTTGTTGCTGCTGACTATATAAGTTGCATACAAGCAACTTCACAGCAAGCTTCATGAGTAGCCGTGCTCGTTAGGGCAACATCGTTTGCTGCTATGCAGTTTTTCGTGGGTTCGAGTCCTAATTGACTAACATTTTTTTTACTTTCTAAATGTTAGTCGGTAGGGTACTAGAGGTGTAAGTAAACATTTCCTAATCATTAGAATGTGTGTCAAAAGTGTGGGTTCTATTCCAAATCTATCCGCGACGCACATATGGAGTAAAGGTATACGACGTTGTTCATTGCGATTCGTCCGTAGAATGAGGATGTTAAGGAGGTTATATTTCTTTGACTTCATAACAACTTGGTACTAATTATTTACACTAAAGTGAGATAAATGTTTGTCAGTTACTATTCTCACATTGTGTTGAAAAGAAAGAAACTACTTACTTATTCAATGAGCAAACAATAAATTGCATCAGTGGCATTAATTACGAATATAAACTTCACTTTTGCCGTAACGCGCATCCTCGTAAATAGTACTAGACAAAAAAAGATATATAACCTGAATCTTAACTTTTGCGTCCAGGTTACATTTTCAGTCTTTTTATTTTTCTGTAACAGTTTCAGTTTTGTTATATAGTTAATTTTAATATTTCTTCGTATGTGTAGATTTCAGTCCTAATTCTGTTTTTGACCTGAACTTCCACATTATAGCTTAATAAGAGTCTGATATTGGATTCTAGTAACACAATTTCAAAAGGAATAGAGCTAAACAAACGAAAACACCAGGGAACACGTAAACCACCGCGCTAAATTTCACTATAATTTCAGTAACCTTATTACCAACCAATAAAAATATTACTACATCTTCCGCATTACAATACCGTAGTTAAAATCCGTTGGTAGTACGTAAGAAAATATTTAACTTCTAGTTTGCAAAACTGCAGCCTACGTATCTGGCTGTTTACCTGACAGTCGTAGTACAGGCCCTAAGGCATAATTATCTGAAAAGCCCTGAAGTGCCGGGCTGAGTGGCTCAGATGGTTAAGGCGCTGGCCTTCTAACCCCAACTTGGCAGGTTCGATCCTGGCTCAGTCCGGTGGTATTTGAAGGTGCTCAAATACGACAGCCCCGTGTCGGTAGATTTACTGGCACTTAAAAGAACTCCTGCGGGACTAAATTCCGGCACCTCGGCGTCCCCGAAGACCTTAAAAAATAGTTAGTGGGACATAAAGCAAATAACATTATTATTAAGCCCTGAAGTATTTAAAAAATGCTGAAAAATTCAGTTACATTTACCCCAGAACCTCTTTGTAAACCATGTTTGTGGTATTGCCTTTTGGGGCTCAGATGACCAGGCTACCAGCAGAGCTAACTCTGGAACATGTGACAAGGAACTCTACATGTGAGAAACAGTCCTCTCAAGTTGAAAACTTTTCTTTTAAAGGAGGTTCAAAGTACCTATTTCTTTGAAGTTTTTGAGATATACATACATACATACATACACACATACATTATCATTATAGACTGCTATGCCTTTCAGCGTTCAGTCTGCAAGCCTCTGTGAATTTACTAAACGTCTCCACAATCCTCGATTTGCAACTAGTGTTGTAGCCTCATTTAGTTCTATACCTCTTATCTTTAAATCGTTAGAAACCGAGTCTAACCATCGTCGTCTTGGTCTAACTCTACTTCTCTTACCCTCCATAACAGAGTCCATTATTCTCCTAGGTAACCTATCCTCCTCCATTCGCCTCACATGACCCCACCACCGAAACCGATTATGCGTACAGCTTCATCCATTGAGTTAATTCCTAAATTAGCCTTTATCCCCTCATTCCGAGTACTCTCCTGCCATTGTTCCCATCTGTGTGTACCAGCAATCCTTCTTGCTACTTTCATGTCTGTTACTTCTAACTTACTAATATAAGATATCCTGAGTCCACCTGGCTTTCGTTCCAGTAAAGCAAAGTTGGTCTGAAAACAGATCGATGTAAACAGAATACTGTTGATCGCAATTGCGAGCTCACTGCATTAGCTTTACGACACCTTGATTCAATCTCACTTACTATATTACCATCCTGGGAGAACACACAACCTAAATACTTGAAATTATCGACCTGTTCTAGCTTTGTATCACCAATCTGACATTGAATTCTGTTTAATTTCTTACTTACTGACATCAATCTAGTCTTTGAGAGGCTAATTTTCATACCATACTCATTGCACCTATTTTCAAGTTCCAAGATATTAGACTGCAGGCTTTTGGCACAATCTGCCATTAAGACCAAGTCATCAGCATAGGCCAGACTGCTTACTACATTTCCACCTAACTGAATCCCTCGCTGCCATTTTATACCTTTCAGCAGATGATCCATGTAAACTACGAACAGCAAAGGTGAAAGATTACAGCCTTATCTAACCCCTGTAAGTACCCTGAACCAAGAGCTCATTCTACCATCAATTCTCACTGAAGCCCAATATTGTCAACATAAATGCCTTTGATTGATTTTAATAATCTATCTTTTCTCTTGGTACCCTGTCATATGCTTCCTCTAGATCTACAAAACATAAACACAACTGTCTATTCCTCTCGTAGCATTTTTCAATTACCTGGCGCATACTGAAAATCTGATCCTGAGAGCCTCTCTGTGGTCTGAAACCACACTGGTTTTCATCCAACTTCCTCTCAACAACTGATCACACCCTCCCTTCAAAGATGCCTGGTATACTAATCAATGAGATACCTCGATAGTTGTTGCAATTCTTCCTGTTCCCTTGCTTATAGATAGGTGCAATTACTGCTTTTGTCCAATCCGAAGGTACCTTACCAATACTCCATGCTAATCTTACTACTATATGAAGCTATTTCATCCCTACCTTCCCACTATACTTCACCATTTCAGCTCTAATTTCATCTATTCCTGCTGTTTTATGACAACGAAGTTTATTTACAATCCTTTCCACTTCCTCAAGGGTAATTTCGTACTTTTCCTCCTCCCCATGAGCTTCTCTGTTCGCAACACCACCAGGATGATTTCCTTTTACATTGAGATGATCTTCAAAATATTTCCTCCACCTCTCCAGTGATTCCCTGGGATCTATTATGAGTTCACCTGAATTACTCAAAACACTGTTCATCACCTTTTTCCATCCCTTCCTAAGATTTTTTATTACTGTCCAGAAAGGTTTCCCTGCTGCTTGACCTAGCCTTTCCATGTTATTACCAAAATCTTCCCACGACTTCTTTTTGGACTCAACAACTATTTGTTTCGCTCTGTTTCTTTTATCTACGTACAGATCCCTGTCTGCCTCAGCCCTTGTTTGGAGCCATTTCTGATAAGCCTTCTTTTTATGTTTACAAGCTGCTCTCATCATTCCACCAAAATGTTCTCCTTTTCCCATCTTTACACACAGTTGTTCTTAGACATTCCCTTGCTGTTTCTACTACAGCATCCCTGTATGCCACCCATTCACTTTCTATATCCTGAACCTGCTTACTGTCTACTGTTCGAAACTTCTCATTAATCATATCCATGTACTTCTAATTTCCTCTTCCTGGAGATTTTCTACCTTTATTCGTTTGTAGACAGATTTCACTTTCTCTACCCTAGGCCTAGATATATTTAGTTCACTACAAATCAGATAGTGGTCTGTATCATCGAAAAATCCCCGGAAAACTCATACATTCCTAACAGATTTCCTGAATTCGAAGTCGGTTAAGATATAGTCTATTATGGATCAGGTACCCCTTGCCTCCCATGTATAGCGGTGAATAGCCTTATGCTTCAAGAATGTATTCGTAACTGCTAAACCCATACTAGCACAGAAGTCCAGCAAACGCTTCCCATTCCCATTAGCTTCCATATCTTCCCCACATTTACCAATCACTCTTTCGTATCTCTCAGTTCTATTCCCAACTCTCGCATTGAAATCGCCCATTAGCACTATTCTATCCTTGCTGTTGACCCTGACCACGATGTCACTCAATGCTTCATAAAACTTGTCAACTTCATCCTCATCTGCACCCTCACATGGTGTATACACGGAGACAATTCTAGTCCTAATTCCTCCAACTGACAAATCTACCCACATCATTCTGTCATTTACGTGTGTAACAGAAACTATGTTGCTGCAATGGTATTCCTGATTAAGAGCCCTACCCCAGACTCTGCCCTTCCCTTTCTAACACCCGTTAAGTACACTTTATAATCTCCTATCTCTTCCTCGTTATCTCCCCTTACCCGAATATCACTTACCCCTAGCACATCCAGATGCATCCTCTTTGCTGACTCAGCCAGTTCTATTTTCTTTCTTCCATAAGCCCATTAATATTGATAGCTCCCCATCGAATTCCATTTCGTTCACCAAGTTGTTTCCAAGGAGTCCCTCGCCTGTCAAATGAGAGTGGGACTCCGTTACTCCCATAGGTCCTAGGCTTGCTTAAAATGTTCTGAGCTTGGTAAATTCATGAAGCAGGATGCTACTCTACTTGCACATAGTCCAAGTGAGGATTTCTCCTCCAGCGGGTTGTTTACCACCGGTGAATTGTATAGACTTAGCCGCCTGAGCACATGGAGGGCCATGACTCAGAATATGTCCGAGATGCCCACTCCCATTCCATAGCAACTGGTATCCCAACTCTTAGGACCACATACTAGGCCACTCAGCCATTGCCCATGGTTCATGAACTAGGATGTGACTGCAGTACAATCGACCTCGAGTTCACAAACAGCGACAAGACCCACCAGAAGATAAGAAGAGACATTCCAGTGAAGCCTACTGATGTGCACCGTCATATATGTAAAAGACTCGCAACAAAAAAACACATCTAGAAAACAAACAGTCAAGGGAAGTCGACAAGGTCAAACTGTACACAGAAGCGGCAAGAAAAGCATCGAAGGAAATACAAGAAGGGAAAAATAAATTAATTACTTGAGATGATCGAAGGACATATAAAACAGGCAATAGTCAAGTAAAAACAGAAACAGAGAATAGTCAAGCCATGGTTCAAACAGGAATCTGCATCAGCATTTGCCGCACCCTATGTGAATCGGGTCACCTGTTGGCGTACAGCATTAGCAATGTCCTCTCGTGTTGCAAACCGCGTACCACATAGTGGTTCCTTAATCCATCGAATGAGATCAAAGTCGCAGAAATGAAGATGTCGGGAGAGTACTGTGGGTGCTCCAATTCTTTCCATCCCCAACGTTGCAGTAGCTGCCCTACACACTATGCGTTATGTGGTTTTGCATTGCCGTGCAGGATTTTTGCACTGTCCACAAGATACAGGCGTTTCTCCCGAACGCCATGTCGTACCTGTCACACCAGGAAGTCCCTGTAGTACTGTGCGGTCACTGTTCTGCCATGTGGAACAAAGTGGCAAACAATGACACCCCTGACGTCATACACGACGATCACCATCAGTTTGACTGGGGAAGGATTCTGACAGATCTGCCTCCTTGATGATCCAGCATGTCTCCACTCTGTGGACTGACGTCTCAGTTCTGGTTCGTATGCCCTGGCCCAAAATTAATCGATGGCGATTATTCACGACAATAATTGATCGCCCTCCTGTTGCTAGCGTGCAAGGTGGTCGGAGCAAATTGCATAGTGCACCCACCTTTGAGCTTCCGTCAGTGCATGCGTTACCGACGACGATGCGATTTCGCGCAGTTGCAGCTCATTACACAATATCCTGTGGATGGTGCGTTTCCCGATGCCACTTGCCCTCTCCATCGTCTGTCTTCATCCAGGAGCTCTTCGATGACGGCATGTGGCACGTCGGTCCGCACATTGACAGATCATCCTGAACGTTGCTCATCACTGGTTGACACACGTCCTTGCTGAAACTTTCCTACCCACCGTGCTACTGTATAGCATTGTAGGGCATTACTCCCAAGGGCTTCCACTAATTCACTGTGACATTCCATCGCATTTCTCCTTTGGAGAACGGCTATTTTGATGTAAGCTTGCTCCTCAACACGGGATACTTCCACCTCGCACAACATCACCAACTGATTGATTTCACAGCCCTCGCTGTTCTACTACCAGCTATCACAGAGCCATCTGTTGTTCTGCATACACACTATGCCTGCAGTACTTCCGCACGACACATATACGTTTGCGATCTATTCACATGTCTGCAAGAAAAAAAAAATAGTTGCCATGACTTTTGCCCCAATCCTCGTACATGGTACTGTATAGGCTTTTGGGCTATGCCGTGTCAAGAAAATAAGGTGAAATTCTTAAGTTTCGCAGAGAACTGTGCTCTGAGCCCTCAGAAGAAATCTCAACTGTCCACGAGAAAAGCTTCTTAAACGATGACTCTTTAAAATTTAGACGTTATAATAGAAGTGGAAATGGTACATTCATTCGCCACCAGATGGCTCCCAGGACGTGGCACAGTGCTAAGATTCGAAGCAGAAGCTGACCGAACCATAGAATCAATCTAAGCGGTTCACATAAATGTGTGTACGTAACATTTGACATTGACAGGTGTATGATATAGACACAAGCCTGGAATGAAACATCTGGCGACGAGGAACGTGCGAATTTGGAAAACACAGAGACGAAATAACAATAGTGAAAGGATGGGGAAGGGAACTACCTACGTAAATTCTTAATGGCTGGCAACCAGGTATTACTTAATTGATAGCAGGTGTCCCTGTTGAAATTGTTAGGATTTCTACGTATTTCCACAGCTTCCCGTATAATCCTGGACCTGTAGTGTCTAGTGTGGGTAAGAGCTCGAGCATCTTGGAACATGACACCATGACCCGACGATAGAGCGTGCTCAGCTATTGCCGGTTTGTCTGGTTTGTTGAGGCGAATATTACATTCGTGTTCTTTGATATGGGTACCAATGGACCGGCCAATGGACCGGCATGTTTGGCCAATGTATACCTTACCGCAAGTACAGGGAATTTCGTATACCCAGGATGAGTGGGGACAATTTATCCTTTGTTTTTCTCAGACTGTGAGCAATTTTAGTGGCGGTGCCAGACATTCGTCTCAACGAACTATGACTTGACTTATTTCCTATTGCTCCCTCTGGAGCATAGGCCCTTGGCAAAATTTCTCCACACAGTACGGTTCCTGGCCATTCTCTTCACTTCGCTCCAGGTCTTGTCAACCTCTGCGATTTCCTTTTCGATCGTCCTCTTCCAGGTCTTCTTTGGCCGACCTCGCTTTCTGGTGCCTTGAGGGTTCCAGTCCATGCACCGCCCTCTCAACAGCTCCATCCGGCTTCCTTAATGTGTGGCCGATCCAGCGCCATTTCCTCTCCTTGATCTGGATGTCAATCGGCTGCTGATTGGTCATGGTCCAAAGATCTTCATTAGAGATTATGTCTGGCCACCTCACATTTGTTATGCGACGCAGACATCTATTTATGAACACCTGTAGCTGGTTATTGATCTGTTTTGTAACTTTCCATGTTTCACAGCCATATAGAAGAATCAACTTTACATTGCTGTTGAAGAGGCGAAGCTTAGTCTTCCTGGAGGTGTTTCTATTCTTCCACACGGGATAAAGCTGGACAAACGCACCATTTGCCTCCCGGATACGGCTTCGAACATCTTCCTCTGCTAACTATACTTAAGGTAGAGGAAGTTTTCAACTCGCTCAATTTCCTTTCCATTTACTGTCAAGCTGGTCATGACATCCAAATTAATCCTCATCTCTATGGTCTTGTCTGTGTTGATCATGAGACCTGCTAATTCCGCTTCCTTCTGCAACCTACTCAGTTTATCTTCTAAGTCCCGGTACCGCTGTGCCATAAGGCAGATGTCTTCTACAAAGTCAAGATCTTCAAGCCTGTCTCTCATCCCCCATTGAACACCCCTCTTCCGTCCTCCTATTACCTTCTTCATTACACTGTCTAGGACCAGCAGGAACAGAGTGGGAGAAAGAACACACCCCTGTCTCACGCCAGACTTGACGTTTATCTTTTCTGTTAGTTTCCCTTCATGAAGAACCTGACACTCATACCCCTCATACATCTCTGTCATTATGTTGATAATCTTTGATGTAATTCTGTATTCCTTGAGGGTCTTCCACATAATTCTTTGATTTACAGAATCAAAGGCTTTCTCAAAGTCCACGAATGCGAGGTAGAGGATACTCCGCCATTCCATACTCTGTTCTATGATGATTTGAAGTGTATTGATGAGATCCACATAGCCGCGATGTTCTTGAAATCCCGCCTGTTCCTTTCGAAGTCTTCTTTCTACTGAATCCTGTATGTGATTCAGGATGGCTCGTGACAGCACTTTGCTTGGAATGGAGAGCAAGGTGATACCCCTCCAGTTGTTGCAGTTTGTTGTGTCCCCTTTTTTCGGTAACTTGACTATCAGCCCCTTCTTCTAGTCGGTCGGTATTTTTTCCTCTTCCCATATCTTCTCCAGCAGTGGGTGCAGCAATTTGATTGTAGTACCAAAGTCTGCTTTCAGTATTTCCGCTGGAATGTTGTCCAGACCTGGTGCCTTCCCATTTTTCATATGCTTCAATGGTGTCCATATCTCACCCTGGGTTGGAGAGTCAAGGCCGATGCCTGGATCACCTTCTGCTTCTTCCTCACCTTCTTCTCCTTTCTGCTCATTTTCCAGTC
Organism: Anabrus simplex; assembly: GCF_040414725.1. NCBI lineage: Eukaryota > Metazoa > Arthropoda > Insecta > Orthoptera > Tettigoniidae > Anabrus > Anabrus simplex. The sequence goes on from NC_090269.1 coordinate 136,826,583, forward strand.
CCACATCTCTATAAAAAACCTCCGCAAAGTATTCCCTTCATCTACTCAGCTGCTGTTCGCACGTAGTGAGGATCTCGCCTGTCTTGCTCTTCACAGGCCTAGTTTTATTAAAACCTTTCTTCGAAAGCATCTTTGTGATACCATAAAGCTCTTTTATATCACCCCTTTTTGCCGCCTGTTCTGCTTTCTCTGCCTGCTCATCAATCCACTTCCTGTGATCCTTTCGCACACTCCTCTTTACTTCCTTATCTGCTACTGAATACTCGGCTTGTGTTTGAGCCTTCTGCTGTCTAGTTTTGCATATATTTAGCTTGGCCTTTATCTCCTTCCTATAATTTATCTTGTCCCAGGTCTGATCAGATATCCATTCCTTCCGCAGGTAGTTTTTGTACCCGAGCTGCTTCTCACTTGTTTCCACAAAAATGTTCTTCACCTCGCTCCATACAGTCTCCACATCCTTCTCTATCCCGGAATCCAACACCTGGAATCTGTTGCTAAGTTCCAGTTGAAATTGTTCCAACGTCTGCTGATTCTTTAGCTTACCAACATCAAACTTCTTGTGCCGAGTGTTGAACATCTGATGGACTGCCACGGTCTTTATACAGAAATTGGCGACAACAAGATGATGGTCACTGCCAGTGTCCGCTCCTCTCTTGTTCCTAACATCTTCCAAACTCCTTCTGAACCTCCTGCTCACCGCAATGTGATCAATTTGGTTTTCCGTGACTTGATCAGGAGACACCCACGTGACCTTATGACATCGCCTATGCGGGAACACCGTGCCACCTATCACCAGGTCTTGGCTGGCACAATATTCCGTAAACTTTTCCCCGTTTTCATTCATCTCGCCAAGACCGTGTATACCCATGATATGTTCCAATCCTTCATTTTTTGAGCCAACCTTCGCATTGAAGTCTCCCATAACTATGAAAATATCCTTACTTTTTTTCATTGTGGCATCTCGCAACATTTGGTAGAATTCTTCCTTTCTTTCCAACTCAGATTGTTCTGTAGGTGCATAGCATTGAATAATGGTCACATTCCTGATCTTGGTCTTGAATCTAGCAGTCGATAGCCTACTGGAAATCGGCTTCCACTCCATAAGACTTCTCATTGCATTTCTACTGAGCAGCAATCCCACTCCATCCCTGTGGTCTTCGTCCTCACCACCAGAATATAGAAATGTAATTCCATCTGTTGTCTGTATCTCGCCAAATCCTGGCCACTTCACCTCACTCAATCCCAGAATGTCTAGCCCGTAGTTCTTCATTTCCCGTGTCACTTGTTTTAGTCTGCTTTTCTCCCTCAAGGTCCTCACATTCCAGAAACCAATTTTCGTTATCCCAACCAACCATACGAATTGGCAATAGGTGAGCACGATCTATTGTCGGGTCATGATGTCATGTTCCAAGATGTTTGCAAAGAGGAGAAGAATTCCACCTAATCAATACTTGTTTATTATTGTTATTAAAAATACAGGACTGGTTTCAACCCTAGCGGGTCATCCTCAGCCGGACATACATATACATATAACACTTCATGCAATTGCAAACATTACCAAATCTAAAAAGGAATATCATGTGACGGTAACATGTCAGGTTGTACTCAAGAGTAGGGCATTCATCAAATTGGAAGTTAAGTATATGTTTTCATGCGCGAATGCACATCTATGAGAAGTGAATATTCCTAAACATAAAACTAACTTATAAGTATTCATAAAATAAAAACAACATGTGCGTAAAACACTTTCATGCTTGTGAATGTTTGAGTTTATGGCTTGCACTGTTTCTTAATTTTTCAGTTTGACTGCTATCATTAAGTCTAGTTGTCCACAACTGTGCATTATATTAAAAACTCAATGGCTTAAATTGTAATATGAGTTACACTTTAAAATACCAGTATCTCATTTAAAAGATTTTTGTCACCATGTGTACACGAAGGATACGAAACACTTTGCATCTCTAAAAGGCAAAATATTGACGTAGTGTGGATTCAGTTGAGGCTTGGACGGAAGTGTAGAAATTGCAGCTTGTATATAAAATCCAGTTGTTTAAATTAAAAGATGAGTCATAATGTCCTTTGCCGTATTAAGTAATGTTGTATTGCATTAAGCCAGAGTGGTGGCTCCTTCCTTTTTGTAGTTGTGTGATATTGTAATGATCTGTGAAAGATAAGAGTAAGATGTGAGTGATACTAATACTGTATATTGAAGGAATGTTGTAAGTCATGTGAGAGAATCTATATGTGTACTTACTGTTATTGTGGTCTTGAGGTTGTATATGGTTTGGGAGCACGTTGTGTACTGCTTTGTCTTCGTCTCGGGCTTACGCCATTTGCTGTGAGGGGAAGGGGCGTGCGGAGTGGCTGATGAGGGGGTAGGGGTGAAGCTGGGCGTGTCTTCCGGTGGTTCTCTGGCGTTTGGCAAGTTTTGTTAATTGATTCTCTTGAGATAAACATTTTTAAGGAAGGACTGACTGTATTAAAGATGATATTTTGTTTTTTCTGTGATTTCGTGTATATTAAAATTAGGGTTGGCCTATTGATCTAGAGAAATGTAAAATTCTTCTGTTATGTTGAGCAAGGGGCCTTTGGGTTTGATATTCAGAATTTGCATGTCATTTTCGATATTTGTGAATTTGTGTTTGTAATCTTCAATGTGTTGGCCTATGGAGGATAAATGATTGTATTTTATGGCATTTAGGTGTTCATTATAACGGATGGAAGTTCCTGCCAATTGTTGCATTTTATCCAATATACCCCTGAATGGTTGTATTTATTATTACTGTTGATTGTTCTAGCGTTGTGTATGATATTGGCACTATTGTGTGTAGTTTTATGTGCTATTTTTAAGTTGTATTTTTTGAAAACTTTGATTATGGGATATATATGCTTATTATTGAAAGTAAATAATACGTAATCTTTCTTGGATTTTTCTGTTTTTGTTGATTTTGATTGAAATTTTATTTTACAAATAATTTTGTTAATAATTTCTTTCTTATACCCATTGTGTTTGGCTATTTCATGAATTAATTTGTAATTCTTTATTTAATTCTTCTGTTGTTTACGGTATGCTAAATGCTATAGTATGCTATAGTATGCTGCTCTTTTGTGTATATTGGGATGAGTAGAATCCATTTTGATTGTATTAGAGGTGTGTGTGTATTTTTTCTATATATTTTGTAAGATAGGTGACTTCCTTGTCTGGTTATGGATATGTCAAAATAGTTAAGGGTACAGTTGTTTTCTGTTTCTTCAGTGAATTTTATGTGTGGGTCTATTGAATTCAATTGGTTCAGTATGTTGGTTTCATTGGTAAATCTATTATCAGTGATAACAAAAATGTCATCAACACATCGGCACCTGAAAAATGTTATCTATTTTACTGATTGGTTGTTGCTCCAAATGATCTATGTAGATTTCGGCTAGTATGCCTGAGGCAGGAGATCCCATCGGTAGGCAAATTCGAGTAGTTTTATAAACTCTTCTATTTCCAAAGTGCTTAGATTACTGTAGTTTTTTAAATTGGGCTGTTGGTATGTTAGGATACATATTTGTTATGTCTCAAGTATTATTACAATATTATAAGTCCACCTGTTCAGTACAATACAATACAATATGATCCACTATTTCATATGGTCAAATATTTTTTTATACATAATACATAAAAGTCAAAGGTACATGTTTCACCCTCCTTACGGGCATCATCAGCCTATATCAATCTTAAAAATAATACATATACTTATAAATTATAGGTTAAAATGTTGAAAAATGATTTCGTAAAACATTACGCAATAACATCTAAAACAACGATAATGCACCAAAGTATGTTAAAAGAGAGTGAATTAACAGTTTTGAAGATTAAAACGTGATTAAACATGAAATTTTGAGAGTTTAAAACTAAAATGGATCCATATTTTTATAATATCATTAAGACTGTGATGGCCTTGAGTATAAACACAATCATCAAAGGAGGATGTTTCTTCAATTCCCAAGTTGAATCCAAGGTGGTAAAATCACTGTCAGTTATTTAAAACGGAAAAATGTAATAAACAAGTTAAAATGTATATGTTTGGGATATCTGAAAGTCGAGAAGAAAATGGAACTTCTGTAGAGGCGTTGCTTATGATAAAACGTATGTCAAAGCTAGCGGAGTTCGGAAATTATGTGGTAGTTGGAACAAATGTTTCAATGGAATTTTCACATCAACTTGACTATCTTTTAGATCCATTCGACTATCACATAATTTCCGAACTCCGCTAGCTTTGACATACGTTTTATCATAAGCAACGCCTCTACAGAAGTTAGATGGATGGCTTTTCCGGCGTTCCCTCCATGGGAACTTAGAATTTCCATCTACAGAAGTTCCATTTTCTTCTCGACTTTCAGATATCCCAAACATATACATTTTAATTTGTTTATTACATTCTTCCGTTTTAAATAACTGACAGTGATTTTACCACCTTGGATTCAACTTGGGAATTGAAGAAACATCCTCCTTTGATGATTGTGTTTATACTCAAGGCCATCACAGTCTTAATAATATTATAAAAATATGGATCCATTTTAGTTTTAAACTCTCAAAATTTCATGTTTAATCACGTTTTAATCTTCAAAACTGTTAATTCACTCTCTTTTAACATACTTTGGTGCATTATCGTTGTTTTAGATGTTATTGTGTAATGTTTTACGAAATCATTTTTCAACATTTTAACCTATAATTCATAAGTATATGTATTATTTTTAAGATTGATATAGGCTGATGATGCCCGTAAGGAGGGTGAAACATGTACCTTTGACTTTTATGTATTATGTATAAAAAAATATTTGACCATATGAAATAGTGGATCATATTGTATTGTATTGAACAGGTGGACTTATAATATTGTAATAATACTTGAGACATACGTCAACTTCAATACGGAACCAAAATGAGAATAGTTACTTGTAACATATTTGTTATGTCAAATGATGCAAGGATATGGTATTGTTCAATCTAAGTTTTGTGGATTCTTCTTCCGTTAAAAGAAAATGTGTATTTTTTAGTAATGCTTTGAACTTTCTTTGTATATTAGTGGTTGGATCTTTGCGTTTGATATGAAAGGTACTATCTTGAAAACATTCTTTAGTTTTTGTTATGTATTCATCCTTGTCAATGATAACAGTAGTATTACCTTTGTCGACTTTGGTTATGAGTAGGTTGTTCTGTTTAATCTTGTCCTTGAGTTTTTATATATGTAAACTGTTGATAGTGTTTTTGCTATGACTATTGTCGTGAATTCTATTCATATATTCGTATCTGGCTTCATCGCGTAAATGTAATGTGATTTTTTTATAGCGTTTACGGTTTCCATGATAATGGTTATAATGTTCTGGAAAGCTGATGTATTTCCCCAATTATGTTTGGGTCCCTTGCCCAATATGACAGTTTATGTTTCATCAAGTTTCGTTTCTGTTAGAATTTTTATAGGTGGGTGGAATCTGTGTTCATTAGCGCTGTTAGGATGGGTGGGGGGATTCATCTTCGGGATCTTGGTTTGCGGTTTTGAGTTGAGTGGTTGTTTGAGTGCTTCTAGTTTCCTATTCAGTGTGTTTTGTTTGAGAATCGCTAAGTTTTCCAATTTTTCTTTGGATATCTGTTGGAAGTATTCCCAGTAGCTGTGTATTAATGAATGCAGTTAAGAGCATTGCATTTCTGAAGGAATGTCTAATTAACAATTTAACACCTAAATTTCAGGACCAGAACAGACATTGCACCTTTCATACATAAAGCCATGGAAGGTTTTGGGATTGCCTATTACTGTTTTGGTCCTAATACCAGACTGGGAACTTAACGTTTTTGTGTTAAAATGTTATAAAACCCTCAGACGTTTTATTTGTGCACGTTACATTTAAAAACTGTGTATAATTTCGGACTCGAACCGTCTTGTACAGCAAGCGCACTTTCCAGCTGAGCTCAAGGTGGCGAATAACCGTTATTTCGGAAGTGTTAATATTTTTTTCTCTTTCCAAATTGGATTGTGATTAGTGACAGGCAGAATTGAATATAATTCATTCGAGAACTTGAGAATTACACTTACTTTCGAAGCCATATTTTCGAGTTCAACTTAACCTTTAAAACTCAATGTAGGTCTAATTTACGCGGTACAAGATTTCCATAAACTGACTACGAACAGTATACCGGTGACCAAATTACAATGAAAGATTAAAAAATAAGTGATTGCACCATTATGTTTGGCGTTTTTTATCTAATGTGCTTTATTTTATTAGAGAATTTAAAAAAATTTGTGGTCCATTGTTGTTTGGCTTGGAGTTACGGGTATAAGATTTTTGGAAGAGTTTGGCTGATCAAAGTTCTTGAACTGAACTGAAAAAAAAGTTCTCAGAGGAAACTGACGAAGTTTCCCCAGTAAAACTGAATGTAAAGTTTCGAGATTTTTAAGTTGCGTACCGCTAATTAATGTTTAAAGCCGGCCCCGCGGTCTAACTTGCCTGCCTCATCCGGAGGGCCCGGGTTCGATTCCCGGCCAGGTCAGGTATTTTTACCTCAATATGAGGGCTTGTTCCATTCACACATCCTACGACTACCTTTAATTGAAGAGCTATTTAATGGCGAGATGGAGACCCAGTCTAGGAAGCCAGGAATAACGGCCGAGAGGATTCGTCGCACTGACCATGCGTCGCCTCGTAATGTGCAGGCCTTCGGCCCGAGCAGCGTTCACTTGGTAGGCGGAAAGCCCATTGGGGCTGTAGTTTGGTTAGGTTTAGGGGTGTAGTTTGGTTAGGTTTAGGGGTGTTTGTAAGATTATAAGTATACATATTTCATTATTATGATGTTTAGCCAAATTGCTGATGGTTCATTTCGTTCCCGGATTTTCCGCTTTCCCGTGTTTTTTTTTCCGTGGTCCCTCCAGAAACAGAGAAACGAGGTTCCACTGTACTTTGAACACTATTGTGGGCAACCGAGACAAAATTGAAAATACATACAAATAAACTAGAAACGGAACTAGGAAACGAGTGTGCGAAGGAACCTTTCCAAAGTTTAAAGAATGATTTTGAATTTTAAAAATTGTAACTTCTGATTGGAATGCGAAATATGCTACAAGCACAATCAAGCGCACTGGATTATTCAACAATCTTACTGACAACAAAGACCTTTCCATAGAACAAAAATAAACCACTTTTCCCTTTGAGAAAATCAAATGATCATAGATATGTCTCTTGGTCATGACCATCCAGCAACGGCTGCACGGTTGCTAGAGTTACACTTCCATTACTCATTTTGTGGCCGTAACTTCCGTGACGCATAATTTCGGATGATTCCCAGCCATAAGCCATGTATGTCAACAGGACAGCTTTTTTAAAAAAAATGCGTGAAAACTGAATTCAGCACTCCTAGCCATAGCGGAATCTATTACTGTACTCTAACTTAGCACTGTCCTGTCTTTTTCTAATTTAAAGTCTTTGCTACCAATCAGTGATGCAAAACTCAACTTTACCTAAGCTAATAGCTTGCGCCTCAATGGCACAATGTACCAGGTGTTCGAGAATTCAAGGTCATTTCCTCTTGTCGCACAACTTTCTCCGACCGACCCGTGGTGAGGACTCTTTGTTGGAAATTACATTCTGTACACTAGGGATGACAAAGAACATTTTCAGGTCTGGGGAATATATGATCGTACTAAGCGGTAAAGGCGAAAAATCGTGACGTGTTAAGTGGGGGATTTTTTAATACCGATTTAATACGATGAGCGTCGGGACTTCAAATTTACGACGTGCTAAGCGGGAGAACATGTTAATGAGCAATGTACTAACGAGGTTTCGCTGTAACTCCCTTAATAATCCTCCTATTGAATAGGTGCATTTGAGAAAAATAGTTTTAGAAATAGATTTCCATTAAGGTTGCTAGATTTCCATTCATGGTGGCCTTGTGTATCTTGCGGGAGAGTAAAATCACTGTTCCAATTCCCTATAAACCCCTTTCGGGAATTTGAAATGGTATGAGATTTGAGCAGTGATTAAATACTTTGTAAAGAAAGATATGAAAACAAAGGAAATTCATGCTGACTTTCAGAACACACTGGGGGACTCTGCTCCTTCATTTTCAACTGTTGCCAAGTGGACCAGCGAGTTTTAAATTTGGTCGGGAGAGCTTGGATGATGATCCGCGTAGTGGACAGCCAAAAAGTGTTACGGCCCCAGAATTTATCGCAAAAGTGCATAAAATGGTCATGGAGGATCGTCGACTGAAAGTGCGGGAGATTGCTGAAGCTGTAGGGATGTCTTCTGAACGGGTATATTATATTTTAACCGAAGAATTGGGTATGAAAAATTATCCGCAAGATGGTTGCCGTGGCTCTTGACGTTGGACAATAAACGCACCAGATTGGAAATGTCCGAACGAAGTCTGGCCCGTTTTCAGTGCAACCAACAAGATTTTTTGTGCCGGTTTGTGACTACAGATGAAACTTGGGTCCACTATTATACCCCAAAGACAAAACAGCAGTCAAAGCAGTGGAAACATGCTGATTCACCACCACCAAAGAAAGCAAAGGCAGTGCGTTTGGCCGGAAAGGTCATGGCCTCAGTTTTCTGGGATGCAAAAGGCATTCTGCTGATATATTATCTTCCTACTAGCCAAACAATTACGGAGCAATACTATGCAAACCTCCTAGACCAACTACAGGAAAAGATACGCAAAACAAGGCCTGGTTTGGCAAGGAAAAAGGTCATCTTTCATCAGGACAACACTCCGCCGCACACAAGTGTTATTGCATGGCAAAACTTCATGAACTGGGGTACGAATTGTTGCCTTATTCACCTGATTTGGCACCATCAGACTTTCATCCATTCCCCAAGCTGAAAATTTTCCTCAGTGGACGGAGATTTTCTACAAGGGAAGAACTGACGGCCGAATTGGAGAGGTATTTTGCAGGCCTGGAGGAATCTCATTTTCGAGATGGGATCAAGACATTGGAACATCGCTGGACCAAATGCATTAGTCTACAGGGAGACTATGTTGAAAAATAAAAGCAGTTCCACCAAGGTAAGATACTTAATTGTAGTACATTCCAAGAACTTTTCAAACCACCTACGTATCAAGACTGGAGTGGTTTGGTCACATGAAGAGGTCACATGCCAGTAAACAGAACTGCAAGGAAGGAATTTGACAGAAAAGTAGAAGGAAGACGACCCATGGGAAGGCCACAAAGGAAATGGATAGATTTAGTTAAGAACGATGTACTGATGAGAGGTCATGATTGGGACAAGTTGGTGGAGGAAGAATGGTACAAGGACAGGATGAGATGGAGGAGGCTCATATACCACACCCGGGAAACTGGGGATGGTTTAGGGTGATGATGATTATGATGACCAGGAAAAAGACGTCATCAAGCTTGCAAGAGTCCTTACCCCTTCCATACTCTGAAGAGACAGTTAAAGCCTTGTTAACGCGTACTTTTCGAAGTTCGCTACGTGACGCTTTGATTGCCCAGGGAAGTTCAACCTATGTGAATGGATGTTACGAAATATGATGGATATACAGCGATGGATAGGAGAAGGGATAGCACATTAGATCTTACTGGACCATGTGATATGGTACATGGAGGGAGATTCTGGAGCCTATATACATCCACGACAAGAGCTGGAGAGGAGAATTCTATTGGTCAATTCTAATCTGTTCTATCATTACATCGGAGGAGGGCTGTACGTCTTGACATCGGAGAAGGTTTTAACTGCTGAAGATCTTAACTTAGTTCACTTCGCATCTGAGTAGAGCACTACTCAAAATTACTCTCATTGAGATCTGATTATCTCAATGACGAGAGTTAAAGTCAATAAGAGAGCGGTTTTGACTGGTATAGAACAGGAGAAATTTTGTTGTGTATTTAGTTACGCTACATTTCTGTAACACGGAAGAATACAAGTGTATTCTCTCCATGAACGTAACCCAAGGTGGTTTTGCTATTAAAATTAGGATTCATTACAACTTTATGTAAGGAGTACTCTATGAAGTGTTAAAGTCAGGAATGGCATTGTTCAATTAATAAGCTATGCACAAATCAGAAGTAGGACTGGTACCTACGAGAGATGACACCAACACCAAAGGTCCATCAAACATCAGCTGCTACATAGATAGTGTCCAGATAACAGACTCTACAAATGGTGAGCTAATGGCATAAATTACTGCAAGTCTTCATGCAACAGTTCATTTCATTAAATTTTATTTCATTCAAGTTTTCTTTTGCTTCCGTACGTTCAGAGTTATGTATAGTTATTTAATTGGTTATTACAAAAATTCTCATTAACGAACCTTAATTTCCAAGTCAGTGTGTACATAATGGTTAGTGTTCCGTCACCCCACCTCTGGGACTATGTAGAGTTTCATTACTTATTATTATTATTATTATTATTATTATTATTATTATATATAATTCGCTGGGGCCATCAAGGACCACGTTAAGTCTTGTTGCATTTGACACTGAACTTGGCCTTCGTTAGAGCCCAAATTTCCCTCATTCTTCGTGAGTGGGCTTGCTTACGCTCCTCTGTCCAAGGGGCACCGTGTCTTCTCTTCAGTTGCTCGTCTCGGTTTAGTCCGTTCGTCAATATTTTCTTGCAGAAGAGATCTCTGTTAAGGGCGTCTTCAGCTGAGATATGTAGCATTTGCAGGTCTTCTTTGGTATTTCTAAACCAGGGAATTGTGGTTTTGGGGTTTGAATCAAAAAAGTGAAAGATTTCTTTAGTTAACTTTCTTCCGTCCATTCTTTCCAGATGACCGTAAAATCATGCCCGTCTTTTTCTGATTGTGTCGGTAATTTTCTCTATTTTGCTGTAGACTTCCTTGTTGGATCTTCTTTGATGGATTCCATTTCTGTACTTTGATCCCAAGATTCCTCCCACAATTTTGCGTTCTCTTTTCTCCAGTTCTTCAAGGAGTCCTTTGTTGGCATTTAGAGACAGGGTTTCGGCTGCATATAGAACTACTGGCTTCAGAACTGTTTTATAGTGACGTATCTTGGTGTTTTGGGAAAGGCATTTTTTGTTGTAGATTGTGCGGTATGTTTGGTAGGCTATTTCCAGTTTGCGTACTCGCTCCTGAAGTGCTTCTTTGTCCAGTCCATTTTTCATAATGATCTCACCCAGGTATTTGAATTTGTCTACTCAGGTGATGTCCCCGTATTTTGTATGGAGTTTTGGTGGAGCCTCTTTGATGTTAGTCATTACTTCTGTTTTCTCAAACGATATCTGCAAACCAGTTTGTTTGGCAATTTCCTTTAAAATTTCAACTTGAGCTCTAGTGGTTTCTATGTCGTTTGAGAGAACAGCAATATCATCGGCAAATGCTAAGCAGTCTGTTGCGATCCCCTTAGATTTGGTTCCTATTCTCAATGGACTGTAGTTGGTTTCCTGTAATCTCACCCGCCAGGTTCTGATGATATTTTCAAGAACACAGTTGAAGAGTATCGGGGATAGCCCATCACCTTGTTGGGCTCCTGTTTTGAAGTCAAAGGAATGCGAGAGACATCCATGGAACTTCACCTTGGATTGTATATCGGTCAGGGTGGCTCTAATTAATGCCAGCAGTTTCAAATCAACTCCGAATTCATTTAAGATGTTTAGCAGGACTTCCCGGTCAGTGGAGTCGTATGCTTTCTTAAAGTCCACAAAGACAGACACATACAGCTTGGACCTTCGTGTACAATATCTGATGATCGTTTTGAGATTTTGGATCTGTTCAGCTGTTGAGCGACCTTTTCTGAACCCTCCTTGGTATTCACCTATTTGATGATCGACTTGTGCTTCCAAACGCTCCAGGATGGCAAGTGATAGAATTTTGTAAGTCACGGGTAGCAAAGATATTCCTCTGTAGTTGTTGATGTTCTTCATGCTGCCTTTTTTGTGTAATGGATGGATCAAAGCTATTTTCCAATCTTCGGGAAGGGTCTCCTTGTTCCAAATTTCTTCTATTTGCTTTTGCAAGATATCAAGTGATTCCTCTGGGGCATATTTCCATAGTTCTACTACTACTGAGTCTTCCCCCGACGCTTTGTTATTTTTGAGACGGGCAATGTGGCGCTTGATTTCATCTCTGTCGGGTGGTCTGGAATCTGGGTACCTGAGTAAGGATTCCTTGGTGTCAATGGCGCTTTGCGGTTTAAAGTAATTAAGTAAATTCTTGAAGTAATCTGCCAGAACGCTGCAATTTTCTTCATTTGACGTCGCCAGTGTGCCGTCCTTTCGCTCAAAGCATAGAGATGGTGGTTTATAGCCAGTGAGTTTGCGTTTGAAAGCTCTGTAGTACTCTCTGCCTTCATTCTTCCTGAAGTTTTGTTCTATCTTTTCAGTGAGAGATTTTTCGTATTTATGTTTCTCAGTTCTGAACACCCTAGCTGCTTGGGCACGTTGGGTTTTGTAGGTTTCCCAATCATTTTCTGATTTCGTCGAGTAGTAGATAGATAGATAGATAAAAAAATGGGTGAGCCCTGTTTTCGCAGAGCTCCACACGTAGGTCTGTCAAGACCCTTTGTGCCCCTTGAACGGGTTTGCCTAGTCCAGCCCTAGTGCTCCTATAAAGGATACCAGTGTCCGGATTTTGGCATTCCTGATGTCCTCCAGGCTCACAAAATGTGAGCCCAGGAATCGATGTCTAGTGCTTGCAAAAGCCTCGCACTGACATAACACATGCGCGGAGGTCTCCTCCTCCTTACCGCATCTTCTACACATCGGATCCTGGGTGATTTTCATGATGTGTAGGTGTCTCTGTAAGGTATTGTGGCCTGTTAACAGTCCAACTACCATTCTCATTCTGGTCCTATTCAAATTCATTAGGACCTTTTTATAGCTTTGACTAGGCCCTTTGATAAGTTCACGTGCCTGTCTTGCTATGGTTAACCTCTTCCAAATATCTAGGTGAGACTGGTTTATCCATTGGGATATTGCCAGTCTCACACTTCGGAGTGACACTCCCAGGAAGGGCTCTGGTCCTATGAAGGAACCCATTGAGCCCTGTTTCGCTAGTTTGTCAGCTTCTTCATTTCCACTGATACCTGTGTGCCCAGCCTAGAAACCAGCTGGTGCAGTGCCGTCTCAACCGACTTCCCTGGTTGATATGCATGTTGGTGGGAATGTAGGGGAAAGTCTCTTAATACTTTCTCCCTGATATGTCTATCCACCAGTCTTTCCAAAGTCTTAAGTAGAAAAGACGTTAGACTAATGGGTCTATAATCCTTAGGTCTAGTATATGAAGACCTTCCGGGTTTAGGTATAAATACCACTTTCGCCTGACGCCACAAGGAGTACATGTACCCCATAGTGAGACAGGCTCTAAAAATTCTAACCAGGTATGGTATAAGGACCTCTCCCGCCTCCTGAAGAAGCGCCAGGAAGATCCCATCCACACCTGGGCTTTTATAAGGGGCAAAGGATTCTAATGCCCACTTAACCCTTCTTGGGGTGACAATCTCTGCGGCTTCCCTCCAGCCACTTTTATCGGGTCTGAAGGATCCGCTCGATTCTACCTCACAATTCGTGATTACCGAACCTGGAAAGTGGGCATCAAGCAGTAAGCTCAGGGTCTCCCCCTCTGTGGATGTGTATCCACCAGAAGGAGTCTCCAGTGAGCCCAGCCTTGCCCTTCTATCCAAGGTTAAAATTTTATGAAGCCTTGCCGCTTCATGTTGACTTTCAATGGAGTCACAAAATTGTCTCCAAGATTTCCTAGAAGCCTTTTTGACTTCTGACTTGTACCTTCTTTGTGATTCTTTGTAAGAATCTAGGCTTTCTTGATCCTGAAGTTCCCTGTATTTATTCCAGAGCCTTCGTGTATTTCTCCTCAGGTGTTCAAGATAACTATTCCACTTGAAGCTTCCTGTTACTCTCTTTGCCTTAACAATAGGGCAGTTTAATTCATAAGAGGTAACCAGTGTCCGTGTGAGAAAACTCACACTGAGCTCCAGCTCCTCTTTGTTTTTAATTATGTTTGAGGGTCCTCCCTCCAGTCCCCTCCTCACGTCCTCCCTAAAAGATATCCAATCGGTTCTGCTAGGGTTTCTGTAAGACGGGATCTCGATGGAGCCCTCTATATAAAACACAATGTGTCTATGATCTGACAAGGAAGGCTCCAAAGAGACCTTCCAGTCTTTAAATTCCTGCATGATTCCCATGGAACCCAGGGTAAGATCTATGATCCCTTCGCTCCTATTATTAATGAAGGTAGGGGTATCACCAATATTCATGATCTCAAGATCAGTTGTACATAGAAATTCTATGAAGTGCTCTCCCCTTCGGTTTGTATTTTTGCTTCCCCAAATGCTATGATGAGCATTGGCATCGCATCCTACTATGAGGTTTAATCCTTGTTTCCTACAGTATATCACCAGTCTCTTGAACTCCTCCGGCGGGGGTGGAGATTCAGAGTCTCCTGGGAAATATGCAGAACAGACAACCAAGTCTCTTGGCTGTCCGCCCTCTTCATATCTCATTAGGACTGCTACCAGGTCTCTACTAATGAAACCCGGTATAGCCCAAGCGTTATGATCCTTAACTAGTATACATGCTCTAGGCTTCTCCTCTGCTATTCCACTGAATAGCGTGAAACCTGCACATTTTAGTCCCATGATATGCCCCTGTCTAAGCCAGGGTTCCTGTATCAGGGCGACCGAAAATCCGCCTTTCTGGATACTTCTATTAAGTACCCTAGAGGCCGCTATACAATGTTGTATATTTGCTTGTATGAAAGTAATCATTCTTTACTTTCATAGAATACTTTACCTTATGCAGTCTCCCGCGATGGATCCTGGGGCTTGGCTGGCCCCGGTTCCTGTCCGGGCTCCAGCTCTTTGCCCCTGCTGGTCTCGATTTTTTCTGTGGTGGGGTTGGTCCTCTGCTTGTCATGCTTGCCCTCCACCAAGGTGAAGGTAGCCACATGCACCCCGCAGAAGATCTTCTTCCCCACCACTTTCTCCACATCCCTGGAGTCCATGCTGACCACAAGGCGGACACCTCTCTTCTCCTCCTTGCGGTCGTAAACCCTCCAGCTGGTGGGATTTAAGCCATGGTTCTGGCGTGCCATTCTTCCCAAAAGGACATTATTGTCCTTTGGTTGTCCTGGTATCCAGACCATGACTCTCTTGTAGGAAAGGAGTTTGTCCATGCCCACAATTGTGAGCCTGGCTCCTTCCCACGGTTGTATACCTGCAACAAGACTAGAAAGCCATGCTACAGTTTCGTTGTTCTCTGCTATGATGACGGCCGCACCCCTCGACAGATAGTAGTCCAGGAACTGAGGCTTAATGGGCCCCTGCTCCGGAAGCCCGTCTATCAGATTGGTGATAGCCTCTTCCACAGCTTCCACCTGTTTCTCGGATAGCTGCTGGTCAGGATATCCCACAGGTACTATGGCCATCCTGATCCCAGCTTTGGCTATCCTGGCGTACTCCACCTTGGGTCTCTTGCGGGTCTGCCGGTCTTCTTCTGGGGTTGCCCCCGACAGAAGTCGTTTCCCCGCTGGCATCTTAGTGGGTGGGGTCTTCTGTGCCCTAGAAGCAGAGCCCTTTTCAGGGTCCCGCCTCTTGTGCCCATTGGATCCCTCCACTGTTGTCGCTGTTGTGATAGTAGAAGTCCCCTCAGCCCCAGGAGTCAGGCCCTCTTTGGCCTGCTCCCGGGCCTTTAAGGCCTTCTTGTATCTCCTCTTTTCAGCGCCAGAGCGCTGTTTCTTCTTCTTCTTCTGGACCTGTAGATTGCCCCCCTCTTGAGTGAGCCCTCTAACTGTCGAAGATGAACTATCCGAGGGTATCTCCGAAGAGTCCCCTTCGGTCGTTGTTGTAGTGTTTCTCTCGGAGGCCCCAGAAGGGCTCTCCGGTTTATGGATGGCTACCGTATTTATACAAATCCCACGAGTAGCTAGGGAAATAAATGTCCGCCCAGGCAGAGCCCCGCATACCTGGGTAAGGCTACTTACTTCGAGAGGGCGCCAAGTATCTCGAAGGCTCCGTCCAAGACACATCTCCCATGTGCCATGCACCCCATCGGCACGGGTCGCGTTACACCTTAGGGTTGGGCGGTGCTTTAGCTTCCTCCTCCTTGTATGCCGAACGGTTACCCAATAGGGCTCCATTCGGCATCACAAGAAAGGAGCTACTAGTCCCCCTCACCACGAAGAGGATCTTCAATTGAAGAGGGTAACCAAGGTTAGCCCCCTACAATTGTAGAAGCACACACGAGGGGGTCGTCGAGTAGTACTGTTTCCACGCATTGAGTCTTTCTTGGAGGACTGATTCGCAGGTACTATTCCACCAGGCATGCTTTTTGCTTCTCTTGATTTCTGCAACGTCTTTGGCGGCCTCAACAAGGAGACTTTTGGCGTTGTTAAAGTCACAGTCATTTGGTCTAGCCTTCTCCTGGAACTCCTCGACCCTTTGCCGAAGTTTATCATTGTCGAAGCGTGTGATCTGTTTGGTTGTCTTCCTTGTGTTTGCGGGAATTGGTTTGAATTTGATAAGAGACATAATGATCTGAGGCCACATTGGTGTCTTTCTTTACCTTGACATTCATAATCTCAGGGCTGTTTCTCCTGGAGATTGCAACATGATCAATTTGGAACACTCTGAGAGCTTGGACGGGAGAACGCCAAGTCATTTGCTTTCTGGGTAGATGGCGAAAGTGGGTCGACATGACCTGCAGGTTGTGATTTTCGCAAATGGACACCAGGCTTTTGCCGTTGGGATTGGTTCTTTTGTGAACTGGGTAATTTCCTATAACTTTCTTGTACTTCTGTTCACGACCTAGTTGAGCATTGAAGTCACCCAAAAGAAGCTTGACATGGTGTTTGGAGATTTTGTTTAATTTTTCATCCAGTAGGTCATAGCCTTCGGATTCAAAAATTTCTTTATCTGGGTACTTTGTTTCCTGTAGGGTATCTGATTTTTGTGAAGAGCTTTGGTGAGGGTTTTCAGCTTGCCAGTTTGTGTAAGTGAATTTATGTTGAAAGTTGCTAGAAAGGTTTTAGATTTTGGCCTGAGTTTTTGACTCTTCGGGGTACACCGAGACGCTCCGACTCGTCTCTTGCATGATGTCGGGTCTCCCCCAGAATCCGAACGAGACTCATGCGAGGTGGCGTTCACGATGAGGGATTTATCCGAAGATTTACCCCCTGGGGTATGTTTCTTGAAATGTTGTGCCATCATGCTTTTTGACTTGACTTTGCTTTGGACGGGTACCCATCCTTTTACAACTAGGGTTGTTAGCCCTAGAGGTTGCCTCAAGAGTTTTCTGGCTTCTGGTCATTTACCAGTCTTCGCCGTAACCCTGGCAAGGGACCAGTTTTTTTTTTTTCCACGGTATTTTATTTCCCTACTACCCTCTGACTCTGCTGGCGGCAGAGCCAGCGAGCTTCCCCAATTCCAATGGGACGCGCCCAATGGAGGTAACCGGTAAATCTCCACCCCGTTATGATTATTATTATTATTATTATTATTATTATTATTATTATTATTATTATTATCATCAACTATCGTCTTCAAGCCATAAGTTTGAAGGCTGGCGCCCATGGGATATTGCTAATGGAGAAGTATATGAGCAAGTATGTATTTATATTAAAATTAAGGTGACCTGGCACGTCAAATATTACATGTAACTAATCTCATGATTAGACCCGTATTGAATTTGCTATAATATGCTTACAATATTGTGATTTTTTTATTCCACCTTTTCAATACAATTGGTTTTATGTTGTTAGATCATAATGCTACAACACTATTTTATAGGGACATGTTTCGCTTGAATTTCAAGCATCCTCAGCCTATATAATCATCTCAAGGTTAAGACCTGTCATATTTGATTTGCTTTGACAAATTTGTGTTTAATTATAATTCTAAAATTAAGTAATAAAATATATAAACATAGGAATTTATGAACACATTAATAGTTTAACAATATGAATGACTATACTAAAATTGGAATAACCGTTAATTCTAAAGATATTGACATCCAAAACATAGTATCTTCAAATGTTGAAAATTTGGCTAAAATTGTTTTCTCAAAGTTCTAGTTCATTAAAAACAATTGTAATTTGACTCCTATGTTAAAATTTGAATCGTAATTATAGTTAAAACTTATTGGAATCTGAAGATTAAAATTTTGGATACGTTGGAATTCAGCTTCAGGTTTCAATTTTGAGGCTTGCTACTGTAATTTAATAGTTTTGAACAGTAAAATGTTGAATTAGTTAGTTTCATCGAACTAGTCTTGTTTTTACGATCAGATTTTCCATTGGTAATAGTTTGTATTTATGAGGGTTTTAGTCAAAAGGGACGTCAATCCAAAATCTTGAGGAGTTGATTTGTTTCTTTCATAATATTTGAATGATGATGCGTCTGTAACAAAGGAAATCTACTTGAATAATGTGTGTTATTGTGCTTTTACAGTGATCTGATGGTATGTATTCACTTACCCCTTTGACTGCTACTACAAAACCTTGTAGACATTACGGTGACTGTTATCTGTTGTGGTTCTACCTCTTGTATTATACGTATGAAAAAGCTGTTGTGGAGGGCGGTACAGGATTTAGGGGAAGAAATATTAGGTGCGGGGTTAGACATTGGCATATCATGTGGTGAGGAGTCCTTATCTTTTGTCGAGGTGGGGGTAGGGGAGGAGACTGTAGGCGGGGCTTTGGGCCTTGGCGTGTTGTGTGGAGGGGACTCCAATAAGTTTTAACTATTATTTGAATTCAACCATAGAGCAGCCGTTGTTAGTCAAGTTTCTCTTCTGATGAGATAAAACAAAATCTTCACAGATTATAAAGTTTCAGCATAAGCCATGAAATCCTCTTTTTAATCCACAAATAATAATAATAATAATAATAATAATAATATAATCATACTTTACAGAATAAAATCTCTTCCTGTCTAATGTATCTGTATTTTTCCAGGGTGTTGTAGTATGGGAAACATGACTTCTTAATAATTTCATCATTTAAAAATGTTGCCACTGATGGTTGTTGTATCAGGGAAAGTAATACCACTTTTCTATTACAGCAAGAAATTGCGTGTTAATATCAACATCCCTATGAAGACAGAATTGAAAGTTGAACAGGAGACGACGCACAAGCATATAGAAGAAGATCGTAAATTACTTATTCAAGCTGCCATTGTGCGCATTATGAAGATGAGGAAAGTTCTCAAGCATCAGCAGCTGGTTGCTGAGGTACTGAATCAACTGTCATCCCGCTTTAAGCCCCGTGTACATGTCATTAAGGTAAGAGCGTGTGTTATTCTACCTTTACATTGTGAATTGTACCAAACAGGCTTTTTACCATTAACTGAAGTGTTGTGCTCTGCTAAAATATTTTTTGGCTGATGAATTAAGTGTTATTGCCCTGAAAACTTAGTTGCATTTATGTAAAATTCCTTTGCTTTTTTTTTTTTTTTTTTTTTTTTCTCGTAATACCCAGGCACTGGATATGATCAACTGGCTGCAATGATATGCATATTGCGGTATTCATTTAATTATGCACACCTCTCAAACATCCTCATATGTCCTCTCTCCATATGAGATAGGGTGCCATGGTTAAATGGTTGGCATGCTGGGTTTTGGTCCAAGCGGTCTTAGGTTTGATCCCTCGCTGGGTCGGGAATCTTAACTTTCATTAGTTGATTCGGGCTGGATGTTCATGCTCTCTTCGCCATTAAAATTCATCATTTTATATATTGCCCCATCCTCACAGATGTGCAGGTCTCCTATACTTGAAAGACCTGCTCACGTCGTTGTTGTTATTGATATTACTCCATATGAGCCTGGCAGGGATGTTTGTAATGGAACCCAGGCTTTTGGCACACAATCTAGTGAGAAAGAAATTGTATACTACCATCTCTCGTACCCTGCTGGCCAACATTCATGGTGGAAATTTTTTCCACTAACGGGACTCAAACCAGCTAACCATGAAATATAACTAGATTTGTACAGGATAAATGACACTAGGGTTAACCAATTAATCGTGAACTTGTTAGAAAAGGCATTGAAGGTGACACATAAGTTGAAAGTTCCAGTAAAGCTATGGGAAGATGGTTGTTTTTACACATAACATTTCTCCGTCAAGTAATGCAAGAAATATGTGCATGGTGTGAAATATTAAGGGGTCAGACATTATAGAGTTAATTGCACAATATGGAAGTAGAAAGCCATTCTCAAGATCACAACACAGACAAATATCTTTCTGTAAAGAATGCAACATCTCGCAGCTGCACATATGGTAAGAAACCGTGCGCGAGTGACTAGGTTGAGTTCCATGTATTGGATGTATCGACCACTTTGTCTGTTGTTTCCTTTTACATCATCATCTAACAATGAATAACGAAACACTCACTTTTGATGTTATGCTTAATTCTGTCATGATATTTCAAAACATTTAATTTCTTTAATAAGTGCACAACAGTCTACACCGAGGCCTTACAGCATAGACACCTACATTATGTTAACAACGCGTCCCGAACCTAAGTCGTTTAATGCATAGAAATTGCATTAGGTTAATTCAAAACATTGCGTGTTTACATTTGTACATTTCTTTTTATCATTATTATGAAACTTACCATCTATGCATAACAACATCTGGGTGATACTTAATAACCTCTACAAATTTCTTTGTTATAAACGTGACAAATGCGATTTTTTTTCTTTATGTTTTTTCTAATTTCTGTGAGTTGTGATACCTTTTGTTGGTAATGTTAGGATATTGTTTACAAGAAGGACATAGGTATCTTTTTGCAAAGAAAAAAAAATGTCTAAGTTGTGTAATGCCTGCGTAATGTAGTTAAAGGCAATCGTCGCCCTTTTTTTTTTCCAAGTTGCTTTACGTCGCACCGGCACAGATAGGTCTTACGGCGACGATGGGACAGGGAAGGAAGCGGCCGTGGGTTTGATTAAGGTACAGCGTTTGCCTGGTGTGAAAATGGGAAACCACGGAAAACCGTCTTCAGGGCTGCCGACAGTGGGGTTCGAACCCATTTTCTCCCGAACACTGGATACTGGCCGCACTTAAGCGACTGCAGCTATCCAGCTTGGTGGTCGCATGTTTACTTGACAGTGTCGTGGGATTACACTTGTGAAATGTGTATGGTGATATGGCATGCTGGACTAATAAATCTTAAAATCTGCATCAAATACTATCACAGAATCATAAGTTGTATATTTAATATCATAGTAAGTAATAAGAAGGGCATGATGGCACAGCAGTCAAGCTGCTTGCAACCATCAAGATGGACTGGGTTCAAATTCCGAATAATGCATGTGTAATTTTAGAGGTGAAAGACATGTCTGGTGGTTTGGATTTCGCTTAAGAAAAGAGGTCCTGTGGCTTATGATTGCGAGATTATCTGTCACATAAAACTACAAGCTTCGTTCTTCCCAATAATAATAATTATTTATTTTATTTATTTATTGGTGACAAAAGGTCCCAGGAGCCTGTGGCTCATGATAGGGACAGTACAGTACAAACTTTTCTTAAGGTGACACAATAATGACATTTTATATACAACTGCTTTTTCAGTAAAGTGACAAGTACATTTTTGTATAACTAAGACATAATTGCTGTTCTTTAACATGTTGGCATCTTAATTTTTCAGAATATAATCAGATATTGCTTAGCTGTAAGATATTAAATATGGGCAATATACTATTATGTTAATTAAAGTAAGTTATATAGAGGTTATATTAAAATATCGGTATAAGAGTAATATTCCTTCAGTTGTTTTCTTAAGGGCGGAGACCTACTTTAACACAGGGAAAATAGGCCAATATTCATTCGATTGTTATTTATGCTACAAACGTAGTTGACAAATGCTGCACATAACCCAGTATTGGCATGCTTCAGAGCAATCAGAAGCAACTTCAGTAATGTCAAAATTCTAATTACAACATTTCAAAATAAAATGTTCAAAATTTCCCGCCTTTTTAACGGTTTCCTTCATAACTCCTTTACTGTTTCACGGATAATTATGAATTTTTCAAAGTTTCTTCCCATAGTATTGTACTACAATCTGTACCTCATTCAGATCAATGGGATTGAAATTAGATTTTATATAACATATTTATTTACAAAAATATTAATATTTTCTACTGCTTGGAATAAAAACCCAACAAAAAATCCGAATTACAGTCTATGTTAATGATTGAGGTTTATTTTGTAGCTGGAGGTTTGATACACACTTTAAAAAAGGAAAAGTACAAGAATTCTTATAAAGTTGGAGTTTATAAGGGAAACAGTGATATATTGTTAAAAAGACGGGAAATTTTGAACATTTTATTTTGAAATATTAAAATTATTAAAATTCTGACTTTATTCAAGTTGCTTCCGGAAGCATGCCAACACTGGGAAATGTGCAGGAATTGTCAACAACAATTGTAGCATATTTAACAATTGAATGAATATTAACCTTTTTCCTTCGTTAAGCTGGGTCTCCCCCCTGTTAACCTATTCAGAGCTCTTTATAACAGGAGACAATACATTATATTCCCTAAACATTAATGATTCTATGCCTTTCACTCCATACTTTACTGAATGGGAGTGAGAGGGATATATCCTTAATGTTCCTCTAGTTTCATATCTGTGAATTTCACTAAAATAGAAGTCAACAGCAGAGTGGGTTAATTTCCTGTCTAGCTTATACATAAAGACTGATGATGAAAATGCAATTTGTTTATGGAATAGCAGAATATTTGACTCTGAAGAAACTTCATGTGACGGTTTGAGGATCTGAAAACATGATTAGCATTTGAACCATGTTGGTTCTCATGTTCAAGGTCCGCATCGATATCTCTGTGCACCACCACCGACTGGTAAAATGTGCCTGTGGCTCTCGTCGCTATAAACTGAAGGTAATGGGTCCATGTGACTTGAGCAGACGTGCAGGATGCCTCGCAGATGTATGAGAGAACCATACTGTCAAATGAGTGAGTTTGAAAGAGAGCGCATTATTGGCATGAGAGAACATAATGCATCCATGCAGGAAATTGCTGCTTGTGTGGGACAAAGTGTGTCGGCAGTGCAACGGGTGTGTACAGAATGGTTCATAGAAGGCCGTAGAACATGACGAGATGGGTCTGGTCACACCACCCACACCACCCCCTCGAGAAGATCGACACCTCATCCGAATGCCATTATGGCATTACAGGACAGATCTGCATCCTCCTCTACTCTGGTGCAACAGTGGAATAGTGTAACCTATCAGGAGTGACAATCCGTTGCAGTTAATTATAGTCTTGGTTACCGGCGCATCGTCCACTTCTCCGCCTACCTTTGACTAATGTGCACAAACATGCTAGACTGCAATGGTGCATGGAACAACGCCACTGGGAACAGGAATGGCAGCAGATAGTGTTTTCAGACAAATCCAGGTTCTGTTTGTTTGAAAATGATGGCCACATTTTGGTTCACCGCAGACAGGGGGAGAGGCATCATATTGACTGCATTCGCACAAGACATACAGCGCCAACTCGAAGACCAGTTTGGCCTGCGTGAATGACATCTTGCGACCCGTAGCCAAACCCTTTCTGCACGACAGCCCAGATGCCATATTGCAGCAGGACAATGCGCGATCACATGTTGCTGCACGAACACGTGCCTCCTTGTTGTCACGGAGTGTCAGACTGTTGCCATGGCCCGCCCGATCACTGGACTTGTTGCCAATCAAAAATTCTGGGATATGGTGAAACGACGCATGCGGCGCTGTGACGCATTGCCAACCACCAAAGATGAACTGTGGAACCAGGTGAATCAGGGTGCCATTTTTGCCGTATACGCGTCGATGCCATCGCACATGGAACAAGTTTTCAGTGCCCATGGAGGACCCAGTGACTACTAGGCAATAGGACATATGCTGAACCTAGGTGACTGAAATTCTAATCGTTTCTGCAGAACATACTAATGAACATGTCCTGTGAATATGAACTTCCTATCTCGAGTCTTTTGAGGTGTTCTGTTTTTTATGAACATGAGTGTATTATTTAATGGCTCCACATGATTAATATCATGTGTTCCTGCTAGAGCACAAACATTGGCAAAGCTGCTTTCCAGGAGGGGTTTGCTCTTTCCACCACTTCCTCAACATTGTGTACATTTATAAGGTCTCTGATGCTTGCTTGTTGTTTAAAGGGGCCTAACATCTAGGTCATCGGCCCTTATAAGGTCTCTCTTTGCACGTACAGCAGCAGTCAAATTCTGTTTTAGTGTCTAGCCAACACCGCCAACAGCAACACAAAAAAATTCTAAGTTTCCTTAAAAAAACCTGAGGTTTGAGAACATGAACCTTTGCTTAAACTGGCTCGTTGCCCTGTTTGAGAAGGTAAACAATGTGGTAATATCTGGTCTTTTTCCCTCCTTCTTCTTCTTATTGATATCTGTCAATACTGTGCTTAGAAAGGAGTGCGTGACAGATTGCACACAACACTACCTCCTAGTCCCAAGTCGTCTTAAGTAAGTTTACTTCTCCCAATGTACAAATCTAAATAAAAAACATAACCACTGACACTGTCTGCCCTTCCCCACCACTTCAACCCACATTTTACTGGTTTCAGGGGAAGGTACTGTTTCATAGCTGACCGCCCAGTAAATTTTACCCTGGCCTCATCTATTAACTGAAATTTTTGTGGTAGATAATGCTCCTGAAAATGATGTATTATAGAACTCAAAAATGGTCTAATTTTATAAAGTTTATCAAAATTTTGGTCCCCTTTTGCAGGCTGTCTTTCATTATTGTTACAGTGCAAGTTTCTCAAAATATCTAAAAATCTATTTCCTGGTGACATAAGTTCGGAAATTGCTGGAACATTCAAAATGCAGTTTGTCGACCAGTAGTCCTTCAGTGTTGGCATATTATGGATGCCAATCATCAAAATAATTCCCAACAATGCCTGGAGTTCATCTATAGTAACTTCATTCCATTCATCACCTTTCCCTAATGCAATTAGTTTCTGCCTAGCATACGAAGTTTGTTCCACTAGCATTTTCAGTATGTCACTTGTTAGAAATAGGTGGAAAAAATCCAAAGTTGTAGCAATAGGTGATAATACTGTCTAAGGTATGAAATATTCTTTCTTTTCTTGCTGGGAATCACAGCAGGCTCATATTCTTTCTCTACGTCCTCTTCTGATTCTCTTGAATCACTAATTGCAGCACTGGGCATAACTTCAACATCAGATGATTCACTAAAATCACTTTCTAAATCACTATCTAACCCGTCATATGGCAAAGAAACCAGTATATCTGCTATTTCCTCGTCTTTTATTCAAGGCAATTTGACAGCCATATTGCCAATTCAGTCACTGGAAAAATGACACTTAATAAAATAAAAAAAAAAGAAGATACAACACTTTGTAAACAGCCACTCAAAATAGACACATGGAATAAAAAAAGCCTGCTGTTTCCAAAAATTTTTCACTAGATGTCTCTACAAGTGATAGAAGGGAAGATTTGAACGTGCTTGGAGTGGAAGGATGGGGAAATAGAAATAAGGAAGGGGAAAGGCTACTGGATCTGTGAAAAAGGAATGGGATGGTGGTCGGGAACTCATGGTTCAAGAAGAGATAAAGCCGTAAGATAAACCTGGTACAGCAGTGACTGGTCTAAGAAATCCATTGTGGATTATATGATCTACGACTGGTAAATGAAGGGGAATGTTACCGATGTAAGAGTAATACCATCAGAGGCCCTAGATCAGGACCATCCAGTCATTGCGCTCCGAGAGCGATGTTCGGACCGCGCTGACTAGATACGTACAAATATACAAATATACCACATACATATACATATCGAAAGGTACTCCGATGTATGGAATGTATAGGAAACAATATCAAGTGTTTAGTAAAGAATAATGTGATTTATTCAAAACTGAAATTTGAACATATCTGAGAGAAAAATTCAACAAAATTTTACCAATATGAACAGATACTACAGAACTTGACTGACTTTCGCTCAGTCGTTTTTACAACCTTTTTAGTTTTGGAGCAAACGGTCTTCTTCAAATTGGGTATAATATTTCTGGACACAGCTATTCTTTAACAATTGCGCAAGTTTCTATTACTCATCATTGCATGATGTTCACTTTTGGTAAGCTTAAGAACCAAAAAGAACGCTCACAAATGTACGTTGAGCCGAACATTGACAAAACGTTACATGCATGTTTATTCAAAAGGGGGTATTCTTCTTGCGAAAAGCCGCTGTAAAATTCTTCTGAACTTCGTGACATTAAAAGCTGTCTTTAAGACGAACATTGCACTGCAGTTCTATCAACTCTAATTGAAATAGCTGTGGAGCACTGTCTGCACTAAGAGAAAATGGTCAAACAAATAGATCTTAACACCGCTTGGAGTTCTGATAATTCTGAAAAATCTCTTTTCAAACTCTTCTTGTAATTTGTGAATTACCTGCAAATACTTATCGAAGTCAACACCTTCTTTCATTGTTTCAAGCAATGGAAAATGTCCTGTGTTCCTTGCATGCAACTGGTCTTACTACAAAATCAATTTTCCTTTGAACGCTTGAATTTTTTCCACCAAATCACAGGTGTTGTGTTTTTCGCTCTGAAGCGAAGTATTCAAAGTATTCAGATGGACAGTAATGTCACTTAAAAATGCCAAGTCCGCCACCAACTTAGGATCACACAAAAGAACTTCGGGTCGCCCTTTCATGTCGCAAAATGTATTTATTGCGTTCCGCAAGCAAAACACACGAGCATCTTCGCCTTGCTCAGCTATCTTACTTCTGCTTGGTACGGTATATCCGGATACTCCGCTCTGATGTCATCCAAGAACTCTTTGAATTGGCGGTGTTTGAGTCCATGGGAGCGAAGAAAATTTACCATTCATACAACTGTTCCCATTCCGTCTTTAAGCTTGGCGACTTTTGCACAGATTGCCTCCAGGTGTATCAAGCAATGGATCGCCGCCATTAGGGTACTACCGCTCTCAATCATGTTTAATTTTACATAGCTGAGGAACCCCATGCCTAGACCACGTAAAGCAAGAGCTCCATCCATCGTTACAGTCGTCAACCGCTCCCATTTTAATCCCATTGACTCAAAAACACCCTCCACAGCTTGGAAAATATTGAAACCAGTAGCAGTGTAATTGAGAGCTACCAAGTCCAGGAAATCCTCGGTGACCCGAAGATCATCATCCACCCCCCGAAAAAAATAACGAGCTGAGCTGTGTCCGCAGTGTTGGTTGATTCATCGAGGGCGATGGAAAAGGATACAGAATTTGGTGCCTTCTCCATTAATTGCTATTCCATATCAACAGCCATTCTGCAAGCCACAGTTTGAGGAGAAAGAGAGATTTTGTCAAATTTCTCAACTAGCTCCATAGGACAAATATATGCCGCCGCGTCCATTAGGCACTCCTTGATTAAATTCCCTTCCGTGAAGGGTTTCCCAGCTTTGGCAATTCGCAGCGAACATTTATAGCTTGCTTGTAAAATGGGTCCACCAACCCTACTCTCCTCATACTCCTGTGAAACAAAAATACAGCAAGTCACAATTTTAATGTTCAGATAATTCAATCATTTCTTCATTCCCGTTTGTAAACAAGTGTTTCAAAATTAAAACAATAATACTTACAGAATAGTACTGCTTGAAATTTTCTTGCAGTTCCTCCAACTTTGATTGGCGATTGGCGTCGGTCAAGTCACCGTAAACCTCCCTGTGGTTGCCACTGTAGTACCATTCTAAATTGTGTTTTTTTTAAACACATTAAATCTCGGTGGCACACTAAACATTTGGCATGCCCTTTATAAGCTGTACAGAAAAACGAAATTTCCCATTCTGCTTTAACGGCTGCTTTACCACTCCTTTTTTTTTTTTTTTTTTTTTTTTTTCTGTATGATGTTCAGTCATGACAACTGCGAAACTGATTTAGTTACACGCTGTCACCAAAGCACATTGGACTAGACTAGCGATTCATGGTGGTGGATCGGCTGCTCGCTTCGGCACAGCGGGCCGGCCGCTCGCTCAGCCAGCCAAGCTCCTCACACCACTACCGAAACTACCTTCCACCAAAGCGCTCGGAGCATTGGCTTAGAGCGCGGCCAGAGCGCTGTTCGGCTGGCCCTGCCCTAGTTAGTGACCACAACCTACCGGTAATTAAACTGAAAACAATGCAGGAAAAGAAAAGAACAGAGAAGCAACAAAGACATATTAAAATATGGAAAGTGAAGGGGGAAGAAAACCAAGCAAGAATACCAGTAAATAATAAGATTAAATTTACCAACAGTTAATACAAAAACAGGAGAGGAGGAATGGGAAAGGTTCAAGAGGGCATTAGTAAAAACTGCAGAGGAAATTTATGGGAGAACTAGTACCAGGAAAAGATTCAAGAAGACTCCATGGTGGAACGACAGTCAAAGTGGCAGTTGGGGAGAAGAATGAAGTTTTTAGAGTGTGGTTTCAGCAGAGAACAATGGAGACAATACAGGAAAATAGACCAAGAATGAAGAAGCTAAAATGGTTGTAACAGAGAAGAAAAAATTGATGGAAAAGTGGACAAACATGATGTTGGAAGATAGCAAAGGAAATAAATAAGTACTGTGTGGAATAGTCAAGAGTAGGGGAAAGGCATGAGGGAAGATGTTAAAATGATAGATAAAAATGAGAATGAAGTGCAGGAGAAAGAGAAACTCAAAGGAATGTGGAAGGAGTATTTTGAAGATTTACTAAATCCAAAAGGATGCATTGAGGAGGAAAGTAGAAGCAGGGAGGAAGGAAGAAACACCAAAAAGAAAAGAACTTAACATCGGGAGAAGTAGAGGTAGCATTGTACAAGATGAAAGAGGGGAGTCCCAGTAAGTGAGTATATTGAGATGGTGAAGGAAGTAGGAGAGGTAGGGAAACAGTGGCTTTATCGTGTGTTGAAAGTAGTATGGAAGGAGAGAAAGACCTCTGAAGACCGAAAGAAGGTGATAATCATATCCATGGGCAAGAAGGGGAATGGGAAGGGAAAGATTTTATGAACTATAGGGGAGTCACATTGATATGTCACTGTGCAAAGGTGTTTGAGAAGATTCTGGAGAATAGAATCTGAAAGATAAGTTAACACAATGTGGACCGGTCCCGAGAAAACTCGTGTTTGCCTGGCCAAGCATTGCGGACCGGTCCCGCGTTATCTCGTGTTAGCAGCAGACTGAAGTTTATAGTGCTATCTTTTGAGATATACCAGAACTATTTGGAGGTCAAGGGTGATAGAACTCTGTTATGTATGGTTCTACACAATCGATAGTCTCATTTCTTTTCGATTATTCTTCATATCATAGATTTTCTTTGCATTTCTTGACAACATGTTCACAAAGTTCGAAGAGCCATGCAAGATGGCATCGCCCCGGGATCGCACGTGTTTAGATAAGGATGAAATTATTCGCGAATTATGTGCTGATACAGGCTCCGAATATCCAAGTGATGCTGAATATTTAGAGTTTGATGATGAAATATCTTCTAACATAAATGTTTCTAGTGATGACGAGGATATAGCCTCATCTTCAAGGTGTGGAACTTGCATGGCGCCATACGAGTATGATAAATGTGTTATGGGTGTAAATATTTTAAATAATGTAGTGTTTTCTGACAACTGGGTTATGGACAACAGTGAACCTAGGCTAGAGGATTTTGAAGGTGCTCCTGTTATAAAGGTATGGCCTAATGAATCTGGAAATATAGGACAAGTAGCAAGACTTACGTTTGGTGAGGTATTTTTCAGCATGTAGCTGAGCAGACAAACTTATACTATGAGCAGAATTCACATTCTCATAACGTATCCCCTAAAACACTAAAGTGGACTAATGTCACTAGCAGGGAAATTTAAAAAATATTGCTCTGTGTATATTGATAGAACAGGTGAAAAAATCATGTCTGAAAGATTACTGGCCAACCGATCCCCTAATAGAAGGCCCCATATTTCCGAAAACTATGAGCTGAAATAGATTTCAACAAATACTTACCTACCTGCATTTCAACAACTATTCAGGAAGGCCGCCATAAAAAAAAAAAATTAAAAAAAATATAAAAAAAAAATAGTCCTTCGAAAGCTAGTGAAGTTCTAACAGTTTATTTGAATGCATGCACTCCAGCTTGGAGGTAGTTAAAAAGTGGCCAGGAACAGGGCTTTGCATGGGGGGAAGGGCACCCAGTTTGCAATGTGTTAAAGAGGAGAGCATTATGGCTTCAGATCAGGAAGGTCCACAGCAGACCTTATATTCGCAGTAAAACAGTTACAAGAGCATCAATATGGGGTAAAAATCTACTGATGGACTTCTGGGACTTCAAGGGAGATGTGCCATGAGAGTGTCAGTTGTGTGAAAGTAGGAGGAGAAAGAGCAGACTGGTTTGAGCAAAAAATGTGGATTAAGACAGCTTGATGAGCTAATGACAAAAGTGGCAAGGAAAATTATGGAAGGAAAAATGGTGATATTTGCAGATGACTTGTTAGTCTGGGGAAAAAAAGGACAAGGATATCCAGGAACAGTTAGATGCATGAGAAGAGGAGGTGAAACAATATCAAATGAAATTCAAAGCCAAAAAGAGCGAGATAGTGATCACAACTAGAAAGGAGAGACCAATGAGAGGGATAATGCTTGGAGGGGAACAGCTTAGGAAGGTAGGCAGTTTCAGGTACCTGGGAGTATTATAGACGAAAGTGGATGAAGTGATAAGGACATAATCGAGCATGGAAGATGAGCAGGAGCATTCCTGAAAATGTCAGAAGCCTGGTTTGGAGCAAGGATGTCCCTGAGAGAGGCAAGTGAAATTAAATTTCTGAGGAGGAGGATAGGAGTGACAAGAATGGATAAGACGGGAAACGAGTAGGGTAGAGATATAGTAAAAGAAGAGTTACTACAGAACAGGATAGAGGCATCAAGACTTAAATGGTATGGACATATGAAGAGAATGTCAGAGGAAAAAGGTGCTGAGGAAGATGCATAAAATGGAGATAGCAGGAAAACAACCGAGAGGAAGACCTAAAGATACAAGTGGATAAAAGGAGTGGAAGAGTGTGCACAGAGAAGGGGAGAGGACTGGGCAAGAGTTACGAGGGAGAAGTGGTGGGAAGACAAGAGGAGATGGAGAGGCTAATGTTCCAAGCAGACCTGGCCAACAGCTAGAAACTGCATATGATGATGATGATGATGATGATGATGATGATGATGATGAGTACAGTATAAAGGACCTTGTATTACTTGGGCATTTTATTTCTCAATATGAAGGTTGAGATGTAAGTCAAGCTTGCAATTCGGGTCGCACAGCTGTGAGCTTGCATTCGGGATATAGTGGGTTCAAACCCCACTGTTGGCAGCCCTGAAGATGGTTTTCCGTGGTTTCCCATTTTCACACCAGGCAAATGCTGGAGCTTTACCTTAATGAAGGCCACGGCCGCTACCTTCCCAATCTCCCACCCTTCCATTGCCGAAAACCTTCGATGTGTTAGTGCGACGTTAAACAAATAGCAAAAAAAATACCCCTATTTTTTAAAGTTACGCAATTATATCACTAGATGGTAAATGTCTCAAGCAAACCTGGCATTTTTAGTATACGTCAACATCACTAGATGTGTCCACGATTTACAGTTAGTGCACAGAGAGCAATATTAAATCGCTTGCGAGTCAACCAACATGTTGAATGGATGTGATCTGACTTGAACAGCATTCTTACGTCAAAATTGCCATTACCCCCTGTGGGTGGGGGCTGCAGATGAATACACCCATGGTATTCCCTTCCTGTCGTAAGAGGTTACTAAAAGGGGCCCCAGGGGCTCTCAACTTGGGAGCATTGGTTGGCGACCACGGGGCCCTTAGCTGAGTCCTGGCATTGCTTCCACTTACTTGTGCCAGGCTTCTCACTTTCATCTATCCTGTCTGACCTCTCTTGGTCAACTCTTGTTCTTTTCCGACCCCAGCGGTATTAGAGCATTTGAGCCTAGGGAGTCTTTCATTTTCACGCCCTTTGTGGCCCTTGCCTTTCTTCGCCCGTTACTTCATTTTTCGAAGTGATGGATCACTACTTTTTTCTCTTTGTCTGCCCCCTGTGGGTGGGGGATCCTCTGCCTGTCGTAAGAGGCGACTAAAAGGGGTGATCAAATTAAAACTATCAGACTACTTGTAATTAGTACCATCACGCAGGGAACACCATGGGTTGCATTTACTTGCGCGTAGTACCACTATGTTAGGTACGCAATAGGTTTGTCATTAGTAGCGACAGTGTGTGAATCAGGATGTGGGTCCTACAGTACCTGTGATTCGTACGCCTATATGAGTGACACTCTGGGATTAGCGACACCATGGTTCTGCCTTACCTATGCTCAGTTCCCACTATGTGATGAATACTACGGGATAGTACGAGTCCCTGTGGTTAGTCCACTTATGTGAGGAACACCATAGGTTTGCGTTGCCTGTAAATAGCGTTGCAATGTGTGAAACACCATAGGTCTGTGTTGCATGTGCGCATTACACTACCTGTGAATAGTACCATAATGTGTGGAATACCATGAGTATACGCTACTTTTGATTAGTACTGCAACATGACAAATAGCATGGTTCTACTTTCCTGGAGATAAATACCATTATGAGGGGCCAATGATCTGGGTTTTGGACCCGTTTCGACTATAAGCATGATCGATTCAGCGTCGTGCTATAGGAGCAGTCCCTTGGTCAGTTATACTATTGTTTTGTGCCAGCTTTTGTGCATGTGAGGCATGTGATCCACTGATCATTTTAAATTCATATCCATCCATCCCTTCATTCTTCGTCCTCATGCTTTGAATTCTGGTCAGTGGAGGATGTTGGACTTTTAATGTCATTTCATTTCGTCTCATTTTGTACCATTAGGGGCCGATGACCTCGATCTTAGGCCCCTTTAAACAACGAACATCAATCAATCAATCAAAATTGCCATTCTCTAGGAGAGAAATGTTGGTGAATGCCACAGAGAGGTGGTAGAAACTGTCAGAAATAATGCTCATCCATACCGAACTGTCTTGAGATGGGTACCAATGGTTTAGTGAGGACATAAAACAACCTATGACTGGCAACATGCAGGACGACCTGTGATTGTACAGGCGTGTCACATACAGTAATTGATTACCTGATGGAGACCGAGAGATGGACACTGCTCGAGTTTGCAGAGAGAAAGCGGGATGGAGAAATGAACTTTCCACAATATCTTGGAGGTTACCATGTACACTCAGTGATGTTCAAATCTAGACTCAATTTGTAATATGCGACTACCACCTAACACGCTATCAGCAGAAAGGCGACCACTTTCCAGAATCATCGTTTTCAATGAAGGTTGGACCAGGGCGTATGAACCAGAGTTCAAATGTCAGTCAGCAGAGTAAGGACATACAGGACACCGTGAAGGCAGAAGTTCCATCAAAATCTTTCCCCTGTGAAGTTGATCTTGATTTTCACGTATGTCGTCACAGGGTTGATTGTGTGTTACTTTGTTTCACATGGCACAACATTGAGAACAGCTTATTGCAGGAAATTCCTGCTGAGATAGGTGTGTTATGCCATTTGGGAGAAACATCCTGATCTTCCGGACAGTGAAATCATTCTCCATGAGAATGCAAAAGTACACACACCAGAGTTTGTACAGCAGCTGAGGTAGCATTGGAGATGGTGGAGATGGGAAGTACTCTCCAGACTTTTCTCTGCATGATTTTGACCTTATACCAAAAGTAAAAGAACCGTTACATGGTAGACAGTTTTGTGATACGGGGAGGGGGTCATTGCAAATGATGTGTGATGAGAGATGACCAAAGTAACACATCGTGAAACCGTCTGTATTCCATGCCTTTCATATCGTTGGCAACGTGTTGTGGACTACACTGTGGGGGTCTGACTTTATAATGTGTATGTATGCTGTAATATTATTTCAACTACCATAATAAACATGAGAGAACAATGTTTTATGAGTTTGGTTTATATGAATGATTGCTACCCACTGCCACACAGCATTGTCCATATCCTCACATTTTTTCATACATACATACATACATACATACGTACATACATACTTTAAAAGGGAAAAAAAATGGTGCCCTGACTTATACTCCAACCCTTGTGTGAATAAGTTACAGATCATGTGCTTGGTTAGTGTGAGACTCGTACAACATATTTTATGTAGGAAACCTGTAACCTTGCACTAGAGTTCAGAACATTCTACAGTAAATTTTTTAAGTGTAAATAATTTTATTTTGATGCTGTTGTAGTGTTTTATTCCTTCAGTTAAAGGTAATGGATTTACGTTATCAGATACAAAGGTATGGAAAAGTAAGAGCTTACTTAGGCAAACTCATGATACTACATACACATCATTACCTGCAAATATGAACTGCACCACCTTGGTATGAGAAAACAAGTTTACTTAAGTTGAGAAATATTCATGGTTGTTGCTATTAATATACCAGGCGAGATCATTAACAAAGTGATCGTTTAATATCTCGTAATTCGGGCCATATAGGTTTTTTTTGGAGAGATCAATTTTAAAATGTGATTTGAAACTATCCAGCCATAACGATTGTTTTACTCGCCAACAAGCCTAACACATCATCAGCATATTTGTGAATATAATCAGTACGGAAATGAAACTTACAGATTATGACATTACCTGCAATCGATAAAGTAAGTTATCATTTTCAGGCAGCCAGCTAAGTGATGCAACAAAAGCTAACCATATCAGTTTCTTCTCTTGCAAAGTGTTTCAAAATTACTCTAAATTAGTCTGAGATATCTGTCCGAATTGATTATTTTATTGAATAACATGGATCTTATTCTCCTAGTACTGATCACATACTTACTACCAATTTTATGATCAGAAAGTGAGGTTTCTTATAACAGATTTGAGAAGCCAACATTTCAGATCAAGATTTTCCTTCAAATCATACATTTGTGTATACTGATAGGTTTTGAGGCATAATAAATATGTAGTATTTGTTGTGGAAGTAAATTCCGTTGGAGATTTTTGAGGCAAACGCTCCAGATGCTCATGAATTTCTTGTAATTTCTTCTAGGGTTATTTAATACTGAGCCTGAAGTATAAAATAATTTACTAGCCTATGCATGTCTGATCTTCAAATTCAGGGAATTTGTTAACAATAATTTTTACACACATGATTTACAGATTTGTATTCAAAATAACTTTCTCAGCAAACAAGTATTCTTCTCATGATGACAAGTGATACACCACAACATTAAGCTCGCCTTTTGGTACAGTTTTCGATTTGTTCATGTCTCCACAGGGCAAACTGTGACAGCTGTCTTGCCCTTAACTTACATGCTGGAAGACAACTCATTAAATAAATTCTCTTTATATGTTACGTGGGTGTTGTGTTTCTTAATACACGTTATATTTTAAAAGTAGTATATCACAGTATGCTGGTCCATAACTTTCTCCAATTTTTTAAATGCTACTATTTATAGTATTTTATTCTCTTCAAACTTGTAAGCATAGGATATGAGATTTACACTTCCAGGTGCAAAAGAATGGTGAATAAACAACTTGCCTAAACAAAGATATGATAGACACACAACATTGTATGAAATGCAATTTTGGTTTCTCTCTAGGTTGCCTTTATTGATACTGTCAATCATGTTTTTTGTATATTCTAATTATATCCTTGCATTGTCAAGCGTCTTTCACATTCTGTATTTTCCTTCCACATTTGCTTCTAAAATAATAGTCTTGTCTATTAAATTATTCATGCACTTCATGAGTGCCTGTCCAGTTC
Organism: Anabrus simplex; assembly: GCF_040414725.1. Taxonomy (NCBI): domain Eukaryota; kingdom Metazoa; phylum Arthropoda; class Insecta; order Orthoptera; family Tettigoniidae; genus Anabrus; species Anabrus simplex. The sequence goes on from NC_090269.1 coordinate 136,862,340, forward strand.
TTTGGTTCTCTCTCTCTCTCTCTCTCTCTGTATATATACATATATATATATCCAAGTTACGGTGTGAAAAATTCTTACCTTTTATGTTTATGTTCAAACCTTGTATGACTAAATCATGTGCCTTACAATACATTTTTTTTCTCTTTCAGAAATGTATTGACATCTTAATAGAGAAAGAATACCTGGAACGGACAGAGGGTCAGAAGGACACATACAGCTATTTGGCATGATTACTCGAACAGAAACCATCCCGAACACCGCGAGATGTGGTCAACTGTGTGGGAATTAACCCATGAAGGACTAACGGCCGGGGAAGGTGGGGCAATGTGAGGAGGCATATTAAGTGACGTGAGGAGAAGTGTAGAAGTTATTTGACCGTGTCAAAAATTGAAAAATTAAAAAATTACAGAAAAGAACAAAGTATGCTCTCAGAATTATCCAGAAGAGATAAAATAAGAGACAAAAACAGTTGTGGACGTAATATGTTGACGTCTTGGTGCAGAAATGTTCTTGTGTTTAAGTCTTTGATTTTAATTTTAACCTTCTACCAACAGAAATCATGAAATTTTTCATGTTAATTTTGTTGGTATAGATAGTAAACCACAGTTTTTAATGGAGAAATTTTATTGAATACATTCTTATTTTGTTATTAAACTTCGCCAAAGGTGTTCAAAGTTTTGCAAAATATTGTCATGTATTCATTCATTTTTCTCTACCACCTGTTTAGAAATTCAGTTTTTAAATATGGAAATAATTCACTCACTCACTAGAAGAGGAAAATCAGACAGTGGCATATATACTTTATTGCTTGTTATGATTTGTTGCTGCATTAATGTGATATAACACTTAAATTTAATATCACTAGAAGCCTGAAGAGGTGGCTGTCTACACCACCCTGTGCTGTGAATAATGCTGTGTGAAGTGATGTGGAAGAAGTAAATGATGATTTTCATCACGTTTAAGAGAATTTTTCAGAGCTGTTCTTAAGCATTTTCATCCATGTTTGTGATGCAGTGAAAGAAGAATATAAAGAACTTAAAACACGGTTTTTTGTTTATTTAAGAGAATTTTCATCAAAACTTCCAGCGATAGAGAACAGAGAAGTTTGATATTTTTTAAAAAACCACACTTGTGTGCGGGAGATAGGAGCAGCAGTCGTGCGCTGGTGGAAAACAGAGATAACATCGATACTGTTAATGAAACTGAAAATGTGTGATTTAAGAATGGTTGAATTTGTTATATTTGTTTTGTGCATAGTGTTAGGTAATTTAATCGGAAACTTTTACTACTTATTGTGGTATGCCTTGGAACAAAGGGTACACTGACAAGAGCCCATGGTGGTGAACAACTAAAAATTGAGAAAATGTTACTTGTGATAAACTGTGATGTCTGTATGTATTTTATGATTTAAATTTATTCATTCTTATGGCTCTTTTCTCGGTGTACCTTTTAATCCCATTGAAATCGGTGGAAATTCTCGATGTTAATAGAAGATTGCTGGTAGGCTTTACAATGTAAATAAGTCATTGTCAATAAACAATTTGTTAACGAGACTCATTGTGACCCATGCTTTTAATTATTATATGAAAAAATCTCTATTCAAAACACTACTGAAGGCATTACTGCAGTGAAATAGTATTATGGTGAATATAGAAGTTACAAAGTTTTGGTACAGCTAAATTATTTTCCTGTCAATGCCAATTTACGTGCATTTTATGTGTTAAAATTTCAGTTCAACGAAAGCCACCATAACGACAAAAATTCCAAGTAAACACTGGGAAACTTAATCCTGCCATGTGGTGAAAATATCAGAATAACAAATTTAATTTTAAGCTGCAGATCATTTCTCCTAAATTGCAACTGTATTCAGAATGTTATATTGCCTAGTATTGTCAAATATTCGAGCAGAAGTTGAGCCATACACTACTTCATGGTTGTATTATCTCCAACATATGAAATATTGTTCTTACCTCAGGATTGTATTGCTCCCTCAACTATTTCTAATTGATTCGATATTTATACAACAACTTCTGCTTGTTCCATGTGAAACTGTTGTCTACTTGTGCATACCATATTTACTCGTGTATTACTCGCATATTAGACCCCTTTCCCTGGCTTTTCAGTACGAAGAAAATGAAAAAAAAAATCTCTAATACAAGATCCCCCCAAACATAATTTGTCAGAGAAGAATGACGATTCCACTTCGAAGTGGATACAAGTCTTATTGCACCTCTGATGACGTCGCACAAATAGGTGAATAGTTTCTTGTCCGACCCACGCATTGCAAGCATGTATCAGTCATGCTAAATCTCTGTATTTTGTAGTTCAGAATGTCTGCCAGTATAATTAATGGTTAGTACAATTCGCTGCTGTTCTTGAGAGTCAGAATTCGATTCCCAGTACCGTACTGCCAGAGATTTACGAATGACAGGAAGATTGATATGCGGTAAAAATGGTACAGTACATGTAACTCCCCTCCACTGGGGGCGTGTCTAAATAGAACTGCACTACCTTGGTATGAGAAAACAAGTTTTCTTAAGTTGAGAAATATTCATGGTTGTTGCTATTAATATGCCAGGTGAGATCATTAACAAAGTGATCGTAATTCGGGCCATATAGGTTTTTTTTTGAGAGATCAAGTTTAAAATGTGACTTGAAACTATCCAACCATAACGATTGTTTTATTCGCCAACAAGCGTAACACATCATCATCATATCTATATACCGTATTTCACGGCATAATCGTCGCACTTTTTATACCAAAATTTTCGAAAAAAGTTGTAGGGTGCGACCATTATACGATGAATATTTAATACCAGTATTTGTATTACTCAAAAAATGTATTTATAACTAAATTGTATTTGATACCAATTTAAGATGCACGTAATACTCGCGTTTATACAGCAAAATAATTAAAATAGTCTAAAACAAAATTCATAATTTTTCACAACAATTCGGCGAACGTTTTTCCAACCTGAAAATAAAAATGAACGTATTAAGTTAATTTGTCATTAATTTGAGTATTAAAGTTAAAATATTACACTTGCAAAACATTATCGCTTTGTTGTGAAATGCGGACTTACCGGTACGCAATTTATTCCAAGTCTTCGGTGTCGTTATCGCAGGTTTCACTATCTGATGCGCCGTCCTCGCCTCTGTTAATACCAGTATCAGATTCTTCGTCTCCCTGCCACACTGCGTCATCTTCGGAACCGTCTAGTGCATTCGAAATCCCAGTCCTTTTGAAGCTCTTCGAGACTAGTTCAGGTGGTATAAGATCCCAACTCTTCTTCACCCACGAGCATAACAAGTCCAAGGGTGGACGCCTGATATTTCCGGCGGGCGTCAATTGCTGATCGCCGCTCATCATCCACTCGTTGTAAAATCGACGTAAGTGGTCTTTAAAGGGTTTATTAACACATACGTCTAGTGGCTGCAAAGCAGATGTTAGGCAACCAGGAATGACTATCTGTCGTGTCTTATTTGTAGTGAGAATTTGCTTCACTTCGTTCACGAGGTGACCTCGGAAACTATCTAAAACAAGCAGAGCTGGTTGTTTTAGTAGTGCACCAGGTCTTCTATTCCACACAGTTTTAACCCAGTCCAGCATGAGTTCTACGTCCATCCAACCCTTTGGTTGCACTCGTACATGAATTCCACAGGGAAACTGTATATTCTTAGGCATCATTTTCCTCTTGAAAATGATGTAAGGCGGCAACTTTCTCCCGTCAGCTGTAATGGCTAGCATTGCCGTGCATCGCAACTTCTCACTACCGCTGGTTTTCATTAATACACTCCGTGATCCTTTTAGCGCAATAGTGCTGTTGCGAGGCATATCAAAAAAGATTGGAGTCTGATCGGCATTACCGATTTGAGAAAGCAAGTACGAAGTTTCCTTGCGCAAACGTATGACAAATCGGTGAAAATTTACAATCTTGTCCGTGTAATCAGCAGGCAACTTTTGGCTTAGTGTTGTTCTCCTTCGCACTGACAGATTGTGTCGTCGCATGAACCCCTTAATCCACCCACGAGTCGCCTTAAACTAAGTTACCGGTATGTTGTGTTTGCACGCTACCTCCCGTCCCTTAATTTGTAACATTTCATATGATACACTGCAGCCATTGTTACGTATTTCACTGACGTACCTAAACACTTCTTCGTCAATTATAGGAAACTTCCCTGTTTTAGGACCTCTAAACGCGTGTCTAGAAGGGTTTGTGCTTTTTAGCTTGTTTTTTACTTTCCACCAGTCACGCACCAACTTTTCACTCACAGAAAATTTTCTTTCTGCAGCTCTGTTCCCGTGCTGTTCAGCGAAGGCAATTACGCTTAGCTTGAAGCCCGCAGAATAGTTTCTATATTTACCCATAATCGCTTATAAATGCTTCACACGTTAATGTTTTGCGATATAAATGACTTTCCGTAATTGTTCACTATTAAAACAAATTATTTCTGCAAACACCCAAAACACAAATTAAAAACTTAAATTCTCACGCACACATGACTACAGTAATCACGTAAATCTGAAACAAATAAATGCATCTGTGATCTGTCCATTCCAGAGCAGCCAATACTGTTAGGCAGCAAGGAAGCATGCAACAATTTATCAGTTTAGCTCGTTGATTGCGACACACTACTGTGCTTGCGCAAAGCTCGCAAACCGGAGCTCTAGCTAGCGCGGTGTAGATCTACTGTATAGTTGACTGTATTCCGAGACGTCAGTAACAAACATTCATTTTTTTCAATTTCTTTTAAACATACGGTAATTAGGTTAATATTTCTTCCCAGTTATTGATGATTTTACATTACATTACTGACGAGTTTATAAAATAAAACTTTAGCATTGGATAATAATTATCTTGACTGCTTGGATAAAAGTTTTCATCCCATGCCCGGACACTTATGACGTAGTAGTAAGATAAGAGTCTAGCGATGACAACTGAGACATCGTAAATAATTCGGCTGAATAATTCCGTGGAAATCTGCGTTATCGTCTTGGATTTCACTTCGTGCGCAATAACACAGGAGCCGGCCCCATGGTGTAGGGGTAGCGTGCTTGCCTCTTACACGGAGGCCTCGGGTTCAATTCACGGCCGGGTCAGGGAATTTTACCTGTATCTGAGGGCTGGTTCGAGGTCCATTCAACCTACCTAGCCGGTATTTCCTGGCGACGTTGCCGATAAGCGATAACTTACAGCCTTACATATTTCAAATGGGAACTCATAATATGTAGGTGGTGAATAAATAGTACACTGTCTCGCGACCACGTTGTCAAACTGCCGATAGTCTACCGGTAAGCCATGCGTCGTACATATACCGGTATTATTTATTAATACGTTGTGCAACATGTCGCAAACGTGACTGTGTTGCCAAATTGCCCATAAACCATACACGTATTTAAATTGCGCATTCATGTGCAACTTACGTTGCAGTTGCATTTACCTTTTAACCAGATTAGTGAACAAAATTTGGACGTGCGACAATTATGTAATTAAAGGTTTAAAGTCCGATTTTTGTATTGAAAATAAAGGATGCGATGATTACGCGGTGGTGACGATTATGCCGTGAAATACGGTATATAAAATAAGACTTTTGTCTGTACATTGCTCAGAATTTGAAAAGAATGGTATTTCTGTATCACTGATGTCCATAGTAACAAGGAAATTCACTTTTTACTTTTCTGTAATTTCTGTCTGTCTGTCTGTCTGTCTGTCTGTATGTATGTATGTATGTACGTACACGCATTACGAGAAAACGGCTGAAGAGAATTTAATGAAAATCAATATGTGAAGTCAGGGGATGAGCCACTACAATCTACGCTGTAAATCATTTTACTCATGCTGAGTGAAATGGTAGTTTAGGGGAAGGCCGAAAATTGAATTCTCAAATATTTATATTATTAGTGGTCCTGTCGATAAATACTACGTAACTAAAGTTATATAGAATTAAATTTCCAATCATTTATGTGATACATTGTTACCGTACCGGCTTTGATAACGCAGATATTCATGAATTTGTATTTTTGTTGCCATGTCCATATCAACGCGAGCCACGAGAAAATGGGTTAATAGAATTTAATGAAAGTTGATATATAGAGTTGGGGAATAAGAAACTACAGTCTGAGTTATAAACAATTTTATTCGCCTTGTATGAAATTGTAGTTTAGGGGAAGGTGTCTCAAATTTAATTTTTAAATACCTATCTTATTGGTCCAAGGCTTCCTTAAAACGCTGAAAGGCATAACAGTCTATAATGATAATGTATTGCCCCCTTCATACCGGGCTTGGCTCAGCCGGAGAACGAGATTCCCAAGGGTGGACCGTTCGTTGTCTGGCTTTCCTAATTTTTGAAGGCAGGGAAAGAGACAAGGACTAGCGACAATAATACAAAAATATAAAACAACAGGTTTCTGACATTTATTACAAACTAGCACATTCAACAATAACAAAATTAAATTAATAAATCTTGATGGTAATATTATTTTTCTTCTCTGCCAGTTTTGATTAATTTCTCCAATATTCTGGATGACCTTAGTTCTGTAAATATACAGAGTAATATTAGCCTTATTTATGGCTTAATGAAACAACAACAGAAATAAAAATTTACATTCCGTTAGGAAGACTTCCTTTCAATAATGTCTTTATTATTTATAATTTAAAAGAAATTGAAACTGTCCGATTCAAATTTATCTTGGACGTCAAAAATAATAGACTTATTTATATTTACATTTGCTATCTCAAATAAAACTTTCCTTCTTTAATGGGCACTTTTCCAGATAACGCTCCACTGGACAAAGTCTTTTATCTTACACCTTAGACTTTCGAGCTGGAGCGAAGTTAAAAAAAATGATTATTGAAATATTATTTTGTATTTATAATATTACAGTGTAATTAACAATTTATGTACAGGATTAAACGTTGCTTCAATTAATTCAAAAATAGTGAAACCAAAATCTTATTGAAATAATACTTAAAAGTGTCTCCATTGGACTTAATTTTACAAACTCGTGTTTATGCAGTAATTATTACTTCAAAACTTTCCCTAATATTTCATCAGACAAACGTGATATCAATCTTTAGCATCTGACATTTCTAAGAAATTCTTAATGTCGTAGGCTTTACAAAAATAATTGGTGAAACTTGTCCACTGAAATAATCCTTTATTATTCATTATTATATGGTACTCTGAACCTTTCTCTACTTAAATTCAAAATAAAATTCACTAAAGGTTTAAATCTTCAAAAGTTATATCACCACAAACAACGATGTTGATAATCAGTACTCACGTAACGAACACGTGGCCGGGTCAAAAACCATATTCAAAGAAAATATCACAATTCACTGAAATAATTATCAATCACACACACAGCATTCACACTAAGGCACAAGAGAATTATTTACACTGTTTACAACGAATTCTAGCCTTTGAATTTTAAATTTTTATATTTAATTCTAAATCCTTGAGATTTCTCTGACGGTATTGGCTAAAGAAAAAAATTATTTACGCCCCACAGAAATGTGATAGAGTCTGGATGATCACTTAGTTAAATAAGGTAAGATTTACAACGTTGACCATGAGAACATCGGCGGTTGATATCTGAAGAAATTGTCGTCAACAAAAATGCACATAGAATAGGTCAAATATTAGCATTCGCTTTCATGGTTCATGAGTCACGACATTATTATTACACAACTCCACGTTAATCAATTAACACGTGCTCCACATAAAGAATGTACGTTCAACAACACGTATTCTCCAAATAAGACTCAATAAATGGATTCACAATTCAACAACACATAGCAAATAATCCATTCTTAAGTCAACAAATTACAATACATGGACCGTCGAGATTCTGCCATATTCCAGGCTCATATTCATCCTAATTGAGCACACATTAACATCATACACACAAAATCAAGCAATATTTAAACTCATGACCCTTATTAATTTATTTAACCCGAGATGAAAATTTATTATTATTATTATTATTAGATGTGTTAGCTCTCAAATTCACGCAAACAAGGATTCGACAATATGCCAGATGTCACTAACACGCCTTAAATCATACAGGAAGAAAATCTAATATAGAAATCCGGCGTAACACAACATTACAAGTATAGTGACCTAATTTCATTGTAATAATATTTGAGACATGCATAACACAACATGCCGTAAATCTATCCCACAAGACTTCAGAAAAAATTATTTTCAAAATTAAATTATTAATTATTGGTGAGGACAATTATTTTTAAATCACATTAGACTATTAAATGGGACAGCTAGAATAATCGTAGAAGACACACACACGTTCTAGCTATACCAATAGAGACCAAAAATCACTTATACACAAATGACTATACTACCGTCTCCCATATGAAAGAAGAATGAAAATTTTCAAAACTACTGAAAGACTAGAAGAAATATTACCACTAATGAATAAGTAAGCATTATTTCTACAAAGATGAACAGATAAACATTACAAAAAGGTACTTAAATGATGGAACGTGTGGCATGCTATCTGCCCGCGGTCACTATCTCCCCATGTCAGAGATCGCCTACATCTTAATGCAGCATTGTAGCCTTGATGATCAAAGTAGAGTTGTTGTAGGCTTCCTCTTCATGGTATAGCAGCATCTTGAAATGCTCGTTCCAGCACGTGGCGACTCTCTTCCTTCTTCTAGTACAGTAGAAGCTGAAACTGACAAACAATTTTAGGATCTGTTCCGTACACACACAATGAATTTAGAGACGAAATTGTACGTAACTTTAATTACGAAAATCTGCCAAACTCGTAGATCCAAATAATAATGAAGATTGACTGATTGTACTGCAGAATAATTAGTCTAAGAAGCGTCTGCGTCGTGAATGAAATAACAGCATTATAGTGTGCAGCAAAATAGCACGTCGAAGTACACGTTTAAGTTCACAGTATAACAGCACAGCAAAAAGCGTGAAAGTTCACAGCACAGTAGAAGAGCACAGCAAAAGAGAACATTTCTTCTGGAAACTCGAGTATTTAAGCATATCCAGCACAAGGGGTGTATCACTATAATTGGCTGATGTCAAGCGTTTCAATTCTCGAAAGTACTTCCGTCTGGAACTTGCCATGCGCCAATCTTGTCGAGGCGACCTTGGCCTTCTCCTCAGTCGGTCACGTGGGGACAGCTGATAGCTCAGTAGAAAAAATCAATACATCGCTCCCCTAACCAACTCGAGACCGGTTCTGGACAGGTGAAACTGGTCTCTGTAAAACAGGGCTGGAGAATATCACCCGTGCTAATGAAATAATAATTTTTACACACATAGAAACAATAAATACTTATTGTAGGCCAAATTTGAAGGGGACAGTATGTAATGTATGTATGTTATTGGTCCTGTCGAAAAGTACTACATAACAGAAGTTATAAAGAATATAATTTCTGAACATTTATGTTTTATTCAATTTTACCACACCGACTATGATAAAAGTGATATTTCAGAATCGGAAGAAAACTAAATGTGAAGGCCTACAATATTGAAAACATACAACATTGATCAACAATAACATTACATTGGCCATTGTTTATTGTGATGTTCTTTGTCTCTTATGCTGCCGCTCAACTCCGATAGATGGGATTACTGCTGCATACCGAGTATAACTGCCTGACTGAATATTGGCGGGAAATAGCTGGAGAGTTGGAAAACTTTCTTCTTTAGCATGTCATTGCTCTGGTTCATACATTTTCTGATACCGTACTGCTGGTACATAACTCACTGGTTCATCATAGTATTCCACCTATTCGATCCCTACTCTGACGCGCTGTTTTGAATGAGAGTGTGCACACTTATCACAGAGGCTCAGTAGTAGTATGATGACCTGGTCTAGAATTACAATTTACCGGGCGAGTTGGCCATGCGCGTAGAGGCGCGCGGCTGTGAGCTTGCATCCGGGAGATAGTAGGTTCGAATCCCACTATCGGCAGCCCTGAAGATGGTCTTCCGTGGTTTCCCATTTTCACACCAGGCAAATGCTGGGGCTGTACCTTAATTAAGGCCACGGCTGCTTCCAACTCCTAGGCCTTTCCCATCCCATCGTCGCCATAAGACCTATCTGTGTCGGTGCGACGTAAAGCCCCTAGCAAAAAAAATAATAATAATAATAATAATAAATAAAGAATTACAATTTAGGCATATTCCAAATTATAGCACCATAATTCACTAAATGACTCAAAATTCAACCCTGAAAAGAGCCAGTTCTTAAAAAGAGCTTCTTCCTCTTCACTTTTATTAAATTCTACATTCATTTTATTCAAAATTAGCAGTGAAGAGGGAGTTTCTCTTCTGGCTTAGAGGAAAAAATTGCCTCAAAGTCAGATAGATTTTTCCGCCACCAGTGTAGTGAATTGAGATTTTCCGACTCATCGGGTACTCCTAGGAAACAGATTAGTAAAAGGGCATAGTTTTTGCCCTGGGACTCTCTACTATTCGACCCCCCCTCCCTCTTCGAGAAAAGATTAAGAACGTTCACGGATCACGGCTGTCTGCGGCCTGGTCTTTCCAGCTCTGGAACTTTGGACTGTTAGATCAGCAGCGTAGTACTGTTCGTTAAAAGTGAGTAAATGTATGGTTTTTCATTTGATCGAGTATTTCATGTGAAATCATTGCTTTTACTTGCGCCATTCCTACTGACGTCATTGTAATGACCTATATTCATTCAGTTGGGAAAACCACTAAGACAGTCTTTCTGAGGATGTAAAAAGGCAGGTGGAGAGTGTGTGTGTGCCATTATAATGCATTTCCCCAACCTGATTGTGACTAATGGTAGGCAAGCGGGCCTACCATTACAATGAAAATTTCCTAACGCAGTCTTCATATGAGAAAAGACGTTTGGTGATTTTTCCATCACATTTCCAGGGTAACGTTAAGAGCTATGCAATTTAATACAGTCTTGCTCACAACATGTACCGGTACTCTACTTAATCTACAATTCTGTATACAATGTAGAATTCCGTAGCGAAGCACGGGTACATCAGCTAGTTAATAATTTTGTGTCCCCACTTACTTTTCATGATTTTCGGAGGCGCCAAACAAATCATACTAGGGCATGCGTTAATAAAAAATGGAGAGAATGAATGTACGAAATTAAACATTATAATAATAAAATGCATTGCCACCACACCTGTAGATATCCATAAATGCAGGAAACTTTCGTGTTATTTATTTTTATTATTTCTGTGATGGAACTTCTGGCACTATCCGGGCGATAGCATACCTAACCTAAACAATGCGGTCTCTCTCATCTCATTTACAGCTGTTTAGGTAAATCCCGGTGTGATAAATGTTGAGAACAAGCACGAAATATACTTTAAAAGAAGGGTCTGGCTTTCAACAGCCCCAGTTTTCAAAACAATGCTTCCAGTCCCTATGTATTGTATTGAAAGTACAAATCGTAACGTACGCTAGTTATCAACTGGTGGTTTGGCACGCTTTCTACAGCACGGCTTTATTTGGAAGGAGTAGCTTCTGCTACACATACACAAACTGGGGATATCGGAGACCATCTCCAGAAACCATTTGAGAATAGATTCACGTAACGTTTGTGAACGAAACTATAGTCCGGAACAAAACTATTTTTAAAAGTTTCAAAAAGACGGGACCTCGAATGCTCTCAGTTGCAGGGGATGGCAGTGAAGATGACGTTATATGGAGTGATGACATGCTGGTAGCAGAGAAGTTGGCAGTGCAAGACTATAATTCAAATGAAAGCAGTGATCAGGTTTACTGTGTGGCAGCCCTACTGCTCAACTGACAGACACAAATGACTGGCCATTAAGTTATTTGTATCAGTATTGCATAATATGATAATACGATACCCTGATCCCTTTTCTCTACAGGGTCGAGTGTGAAGTAAAATGAATCTTTGTACTTCGCGAGTTTTTACGACTGTATGCCCTTCCCGACGTCATCCTCATCAGAGGAATTAATGAAATGAACGAGTGACGTGATATGAGTAACTAAAACTGACTCTATTTCCTTTAACCCCTTCAGTGGTGGGTTTTGGCAGACCTCCCGTGCCAGAAAAGTGAGTGTGTTTGGAGGAAATTATTTATTTTTAGGAAGCAAGTAGCAATTATTGAGGGAACACATTCATATATTATTCAATGTTAATAAAATCTTACTTTACACTCTATTTACACTTCAGTAGGCCTGTGATATGGTTTCATAAAATATTGGTTTTTTGACAGTACTGTCCTGTGGGCAATAGATTTTTATTTCAGGCTTTTGTATTGTTCGCATCAACATCACTAACGCAATAAATTTCCAAATTTCGTACGAGTTTTTTTTTTTTTTAACTGTGCCCTTGCTTGCAGAGATTTATTGACAAGTTTTTCAATGCACTTTTAACATAGGGACAATGATTTTTTTCGGTCACTGTCAAATTTACAACTTAATCCGTTATACGTTATAACCAGTTCAAACAGTCGATCGCACTCACTTCTGGTAATAATCCAACCCTCACACCAGGATTTCCCGTAAATGGAATTATATTAGGTCTCACACTATCCCCAGGCTTACACTTTTTCCACACGAAAGTATATTCAACATCTACCATCACCTTAGCTTCTGACGTAATATCTTCTTCACTTTCCCTATAATTACTAAGAAGGTCATCATCTGAAGAATCGATAGAATCATTATCACTACTATCAGAAATATTGATGTCACTTAGAAATTCATCTTTGATGTAGTTCCGTATTTTGTCTTCAGACAAAATTCTCTTCCGTTTCGCGCTCGCCATTTCTGTTTACCTCGTCCGCTGACCAGAGATTGTATATGTAGAGAAGATACGGCATATTTTAGGCCTGAGACTTCATGAATACAGCTGGAAATCCTCCCGCCATCTTTTGAGAATGCTGGAAAATATTTTCCAAAGAGATTACAGTACCCGCGAAATTATTGGGCCATCGCAAAATGAACACTGCAGCTAAACGAGAATTTCTCGGGCAGTGACTTTATGGGCAGGTGTACGCCACCTGAGAATTTCTCGGGTGTGCCACTGAAGAGATTAATGTGTTGGCCTAAAAGTTGTGTTCACCATTTATTGTCTTTTTACATTTAATAATGCTGCCTTCCAATGAAAATAGCCAGATAACTCAAATACATTCATAGATTTGTTAAAGAATAGTGTGGAATGTTTACATGTACAATTTATAGCTCTTTATAGCCTAGAAGTGATGTGTTCACTGCACAGAATTTGAGGTTATTGCATATTGGACCCTCTTTTACATTATTGGCTGTAAAAGTGGGTAAAAAAGGCGGTCTAATACGCGAGTAATAGTGATTCTCCTGCCATCTTCTATTATGGAGTTAGTTTAGCAAAGCAAATAAAAAATTATTGGTGATAGCAGTTTTTGAATTCAGCTTCGGTAAAAACCTTGCAAATGGAGTGACAAGTTGGAAGTGTGCTAGATAAGATAGTAAAGTATTTATGTACTAAATGATAGTAAAGCATTTGTAAAGTTGGACAAGACTATGGAGGAAGAAGATTATTTCACAACAACCACAAAGAGGAAGATAACAGGTTATTTCAGAAAATAATTAGCAATTCACTGATACGATTGGCAGAAATACAGATCACTGAACTACCAGCAAAAATTGTAAGGCACGAAATAGTGAAGAATGGGAAAATGGAGGTTCTGGCTGCACATTGTCTGGAGAATATGAAAAAATGAAAAGTTGAGGAAAGTTCCAAAGTTACCAAAAATCTTGGAGCTGTTGCATGAAAGTGTTCATGAGTATGAATTAACATATATTGGAGATTTTATTTTCTATAGCAACACACTAAAAAAATACTTATTTTTGTCAAAACCTGGAAACTTTTTTAAGTATTCCACTACTATATTCATTGATAGAACTTTTGAAAGTTGCGTGGAACTTATTGTCTTTTCTTTGATGTAAATCTTGTTTCAATACAGAACCTAAATATGAAATTCTTAATGTTAAATGGAACAGTTTTATCAAATGTTTTCCGTATTTGTTAAAGTTACGGTGTGTTTACATTGCCTTCTTGCAGACAAAAGAAATCCAGAGCTGCAATAGTGTACTGGAAAGCTTTCACAGTATACATCTATACTTATAATATTATAAAGAGGAAAAATTTGTATATTTGTTTGTAATGGATAGACTCAAAAACAACTGAACCGATTATAAAAATTACTTCACCTATAGAAAGCTACATTGCCAGTGAGTAACATGGGCTGTATTTTATTTTCAAAACAATTCTAGGGGGAGGGGGCATGAGGGGAGACAAAAGAATACTAGGCTAGTATAGGCGAAATATCAAATTTGTCGTATAAGGACGAGACAAAGATCAATTTAAGCCGCTTGACGCAAAGAACAATACTCGGCAAGTCCTTCGGGCCCAAAAACCATGTTTTAAGGCCCTAAAACCAACTGTTATGGAGATATTGGCACCACACTACCCCTGATCTAGGAATCGGATAAAGAAATGAACTGCTGTAACCATGGCAATGTCAGCTCCAAGACTCTACAGGAGCGAGATTATCTACAATATACCACACAATATCTCGTACTTTCAGCGCTTGTATGACGACTGTGCCGTGTTCTGGTATTGTAGAGCTATCTAACAGTTTCTGAGAGAACACGTTTTCCTATTTACAATAGTTCGCGGGAATTGCAACTTTTTTAAGCTCTGTTATTCTCGAATGTTCATGCAAGTTCACAGATGTTGTTGTTTGAATGTAAACATGGCTTCTGCTTCATCTTCACTCATAGAACTGGATATTTTAGAACAGTTAGTGGACAGTGATAGTGACGATGATGAACCAACAACCGACTTGGATGATTTATTAGTGAATAATGTAAGTGAAAGTGAACAAAGTGATAGAGATAATGAAACCGGAGGTGGTAATGCTCCTCCATACCCATGGCGCGAGTGGAAAGCTGGCGATCCTGATTTACCTGTATTCTCATTCAATGAAACATTTTGTGGATACAAAGCCTCAGGTAGGAACAGTCCCTCAACACCTTACGGATTTTTTCAACTTATTTTTAGTGACGAGTTATTCAAGCAAATTGCCGACGAGACCAACAGATATGCTAAATACCAATATAATACCAATATAAATGCTCCGTTATTGGACATTATAAATTTTCCAGCTAACTCATTCCTGGTTGCCAGCGTTTCGCCCTCGTGTGCTAGGGTGGGCTCATCAGTTGGTACCTAGCACACCTACCAATACGCTGGCTAGTGCATACCGTGGAGGCCACTGCATAGGCTAATTGTAGCCACCAGCAGTGCCAATGCACTATGAGACACTTGGTCTCATTACCAAAAATTGATGCCTGCTTGGCCATCAGATGATATAGATGTTGATTTCCATAGGGAATCTGAAATATTTGTTCCGAATGAGTAAATTTATAATACCAATATAAATGGTCCATTGTTGGACATTATAAATTTTCCAGCTAACTCATTCCTGGTTGCCAGTGTTTCGCCCGCATGTGCTAGGCTGGGCTCATCAGTTGGTACCTAGCACACCTACCAATACGCTGGCTAGTGCATACCGTGGAGGCCACTGCATAGGCTAATTGTAGCCACCAGCAGTGCCAATGCACTATGAGACACTTGGTCTCATTACCAAAAATTGATGCCTGCTTGGCCATCAGATGATATAGATGTTGATTCCCATAGGGAATCTGAAATATTTGTTCCGAATGAGTAAATTTATAATACCAATATAAATGGTCCGTTATTTGATTCGACTGGACTTGGCTTTCACAGAAAGAATCGTGCTTCAGTTGGTTGTTAATGTTACAAAAGCAACAGGTCAGTCTGGGTACCATGTCTACACTGATCGTCTCTATACAGGTGTTACTCTGGCTGATGAATTACTGAAGCAAAAGATCCATATCACTGGAACAATTAAACCGAATTGCAAGCACTTCCCAAATGGGATCCGGAAGAAAAATCTCCGCCTAAAGAAGAAGTCAAAGTGCTTACGCACAGCCGCAATGATGGTTCTGGGATGGCATGACAAGCGCACAGTACTGCTGCTTTCAACATCTGGAAACAATTCAACCTCAGTTATTGTCAGAAGAGAAACTGTGTTGAACAATTAGAACAATTCTTCTTCTTCTTCTTCTTCTTCTTGCGTTACGGCCTCTGTAGGACCACGGACAGCTCCTTCACGGATTGCATTTTCTTCTTCTCCTCCCAGAACCTCTTCATCCTTTCTCTTCTTCTCTCCCGCTCTTCTTTCGAGATATTCAGTATCCTCTTCTCTTGTCTACTCCACTGGTGACTCTCAATCCTTTTCCTGTATCCATCCCTATCATTGATCTCTGGCATATTAGTCGGTATGTACTTCCTTTTCCAATTTTCCTTTTCTTCCACCTTGATCCCCAATTCTGACCAATCTTTCCGGAGTTCAACTACCCACTTGGTTCCTGTCTTTCCTCGTGTCCTCGCTGTTGTTTCCCATACTCTTTTCGTCATTCTATCCATATTCATCCTGATTACATGTCCCGCAAACCGTGCTCTTTTCAGTCCGATTTCTTCTGAGATTGTCCTCATGTTCCGGTATAGTTCTTCCCTGGGTCTCCTCATCCATCTCTCACCTCCTCTCTTAGGGCCTAGTATTTTCCTCAATATTTTTCTCTCTTCTTTCTCTAGTTGTTCCGCACCATTTCTTCCTAGTGCTATTGTCTCAGCAGCATATAATACAGCATTTCTCACCGTTGCCTTGTAATGTCTGATCTTTGCGTCTGTAGATATATTCTTTTTATTGTATATATCTCTGGTCATACAGAAGGCTGATCGCATCTTCTTTATCCTCTCTGTTATTCCCTCATTACTCCTATTCCTTCCTGTTATAAATTCTCCTAGGTACTTGAATTTGTCCACCTTTTGTACGGTGCCTTCCGGTGTTGTCCAATCCTCAGTGGTATTCAATGTCTTTGTCTTGTTGTAGGCGATCCTCAGTCCTACCCTTCCGGCTATATTGCTTAAGTTGTTGAGTTGTGTCTTTGCATCTTCTTCTGTCTCACTTACTATAGCTATGTCGTCCGCAAAGGCTAGACAATCTACTTGGGCCCTATTGTCCTTTTTGTCCCCAACATGCGTCTTTGGTATTCCCATTGTCTCATTCATTGTTCTCCACTGTCTGATGACTTCATCCAGAGCTATGTTGAACAACATTGGTGATAATCCATCTCCTTGTTTGACACCAGTGTTGATATCAAATTCTTCAGAGAGTACTCCTCTGAATCTCACCCTTGCCTTTGTGTCTGATAGAATTTCCATTATGAGTTCATGTGTAGTGCCATCTAATCCTCTGTTCTTCAGGATTCTTCCAAGAGTTTGTCTGTCGATGGAGTCATATGCCTTAGTGAAATCCACAAAGGTTACCACCGTTTTTTTGTTCTTTAAGGCCCTATGTTCTATCAGTTGTTTCAGTATAAATATCTGTTCTCTGCATCCTCTTCCCTTCCTAAATCCTGCTTGGTAGTCTCCAATTGTACTTTCTAACTGTTCTTCCAGTCTATTGAGCAGGACTTTCGACAACACCTTATAGCCAATCTCTAGTAGCGAAATTCCTCTATAGTTGTTTGCATCCCTCTTGTCCCCCTTCTTATGTATTGGTATTATGATCGCATTCTTCCATCCTTCTGGTAACTTCTTTGTTCTCCAAATCTGGCCGATGATGTTGGTCATGTTGTCTACTGCCTTGTCACCTCCCCACTTAATCATCTCAGCTGATATTCCATCTTCTCCGGTTGCTTTGTTATTCTTTAGATCGCTTATGGCCTGTGCGACCTCATCTCTAGTTGGAGGACATGACTCTCTCTTCTGTGTTTGTCCCCAGCTCCAGCTCTTCTTCAGGTGGTTCACAGTTTAACAGGTCATGAAAGTATTCTGCAAGTATCCTACAGTTCTCCTTCGCACTAACTGCCAGATCCCCATTCTTATCCCTTATAAAGAGTTCTCTGCCTTTATATCCACTCAGGCTCTTTTTGAATTTCCCAAAAAAGTCTCTACTATTGTTTTTCCTGAAGTTGTTTTCAATTTCATCCAATTCCTGCTTCATCCTCTGTCTTTTGGTCCATCTTATGGTTCTGGCTGTTTCCTTCCTTACTCGTAGGAAAACTTCCCATTTTTCCAGGTTCTTCTTAATGCTCCAGTCTCTCCAGGCTTTCCTGCGATTCTCAACCGCTTCCTCACAGTCCGTATTCCACCACCAGTGTTTCTTTTTCTTTTCTTCCTTTCCCCATATTTCAGCCTGTTTCCTCATATTCAGCTTCATGTCATCCCATCCCTTGCCAGTTTCTATTCCTTCCTCGTATTTGGATCGATTGTGCCGTAATTTGTCTCTGTCTATATTTATTTTTCCAGTTGGTCTACTTGTCTGTGGCAGTCTACCCCTGTGCGGAATCCAAAGGCACTTGATTTCTGTAAGATAGTGATCTGATTCTATTCTTGTATTCTTTCTGACCTTTGTGTTCATAATCTCTTTAGTGTTTGTCCGATTGATTGCCACATGGTCAATCTGGAATTCCCCAATGTGGGTGCATGGGCTTGCCCATGTCTTTTTCTTATTCGGTTTGGCCCTGAAGTGAGTTGTCATAAGTCTCATTCTGTGTTCTCAACATAGTTCAATTAACCTTTCTCCGTTTTTGTTCGTCCTCTTGTGTGCTGGGTACTCGCCTACTATCCCCTTATGTTGCTTCTCCCTCCCTACCTGTGCATTATAATCACCTACAAGTATCTTTACTTGTCTGTGTGGTATGCTTTTCAGTGTATCATCCAGTTCTTCCCAGAAACTGTCTACAGCTTTCTTGTCTTTTCTGTTCTTGTCATTGGTAGGCGCATGTCCATTTACTATGGTATATTTTTTGTTCCCTGCTCGAATTGATAACGTGGAAATCCTTTCAGACCTACTCTTCATTTCAATTATGCCATCCTCATACCTCTTGTCTATTATGAATCCTGTACCAAAGCATGTAGGTGTGTGTCTTCCTTTTCCCACTCTGATTCCTGGTTTCCCTTTCAGCACTATGAAGCCTTCTGACTCCACTGTGTCTTCATCACTATATCTTGTTTCTTGCATGGCTAGTATCCCAATGTTTCTTTCTCTCATCTCATCTATTACCTGTTTAAGGGCCTGTACTACGACAGCCAGATAAAAGTGCGGTATAAATTTATTTGGCAGTTTGGACATTTATCTGGAAGTTCGGTTGAAACCGCGTACTACGACTTTCGTTTATGTGCTATCTGGGAAAATATTCTCGAGTATAGCTATGCCGAAGATGGAGAGGCTGTTAACGCTCTTATCTGGGACTTAGCTCTTATCGGGGACGCTTCTGTAAAGAATCAAGATGGCTACTCATGAAAATGAATCTACATCTGCATGATGCTGTGCGAAATTAAGTTGTTACAATGTAATTTATGTATATATTTATGAAGTATGTCATGCTTCCTGTCCAGCTATCACAGAATTCTTAAAGATTTCCCAAGGTAACAAGTTGTTGCTATTGAGTATATAAGTAGTACACAAGCAGCCAACCGCAAGCTGCATGGGTAGCCGTGGTCGTTTAGGCAGCGAAGTTTGATGATAAACAGTTTTTCGTGGGTTCGAGTCCCAATAGTCTAACATTTTTTACTTTGTAAATGGTAGTCGGTAGGGTACTAGAGGTGATAGTACACATTTTCTAATCATTAAAATGCGTGCCAAAAGTGTGGGTTCTATTCCAAATCTATCCGCGACGCACATATTGAGTAAAGGTATACGACGCTGTTCATGGCGATTCCTTCGTCGAATGAGGATGTTAAGGAGGTTATATTTCTTTTACTTCATAACAACTTGCTACAAAAGTATTTACGCTAAAGTGAGATAAATGCTTGCCAGTTACTATTCTCACGTTGTATTGAAAAGAAAGAAACTAACTACTTATTCAATGAGCAAACAATTTTTGAATTAATAATAAAATTAATGATCCTACGCTGCATCAGTGTATTAATTACGAATATAAACTTCGCGCAACCTCGTAAATAGTACTAGACAAAAAAGATACATAACCTGAATCTTAACTTTTGCGTCCAGGTTACATTCTCAGTCTTTTTATTTTCTAAAACAGTTTCGTTATACAGTTAATTAATTTTAACATTTCTTCGTATGTGTGGATTTCAGTCCTAATTCTGTTCTTGACCTGGACTTCCACATTATAGCTTAATAAGAGTCTGATATTGGATTCTAGTAATACAATTTCAAAAGGAATAGCGCTAAACAAACGAAAACACCAGGGAACACGTATACCACCGCGCTAAATTTCACTATATTTTCAGTAACCTTATTACCAACCCAATAAAAATGTTACTACATCTTCCGCATTACAATACCGTAGTTAAAATCCGTTGGTAGTACGCAAGAAAATATTTAACTTCTAGTTTGCAAAACTGCAGCCTACGTATCTGGCTGTTTATCTGACAGTCGTAGTACAGGCCCTAAGTTTACCAGTCTTTGTCATTGTCTGTACATTTATGGTCCCCATCCTGAAAATCTTTTTCGTTTTGATCCTTTTGGAGGTTCTTGGGAGCTCCGACTCTTCCCATTCGCACATTCTGGCAGGTCCCCCAGAATCCGAATGCCTGCTTGCGTCAACTTTGGTTGACGGGGGATTGTCCCCCTGGGGTAATCTCAATTCTACAGTGCGATCCATTCCATGAGCTAAAAGGAATGTTTGTTGGGACAGCTCGGGACTGTCCAATTATACGACTGAGGTTGTTAGCCCTAGAAGATGAAATAAGAGCTTGATGTTCAGCTCAGGCTGGCATTTCCTCCAAACCTCACGCTTCGGTTTTCCCGCCGGTACTCGGGTGGCTGACTGCAGTGGTTTCCAAACGTAATTGTTGACTACACGTCACATATGGGGGACGTTGCTCACTCGGACCACTGCACATCAACCTACGCTTTTGTAGTGAAAAAATGTCATGAAAGAAAGAAAAGTTCCACCTAATCATGACATGACATTTGGTAATTATCAGTACGGAACAAAATGAAATTTATTAATCAAGATTTATTGATGGTTATGAATTTCATGTTTTTGGTCCGTATTGAACTGAGAATAATATATAAGTAATAATAATAATAATAACGTAAATGTTTCCACCTTTTCAATACTACAATATATTCACAAAATTACAAAATTATACGGTACTAGTTTCGACCCATCTAGGGGTCATCATCAGCTCCAATACGGCTGATGATGACCCCTAGATGGGTCAAAACTAGTACCGTATAATTTTGTAATTTTGTGAATATATTGTAGTATTGAAAAGGTGGAAACATTTACGTTATTATTATTATTACTTATATATTAATCAAGATTTGTAGTGAAAAGCTTGAAATGGTGGTGGAAATTGTACTTCTGGCTATTGGAAGTGGCAATAGTCAACAACTTTTTGCTCTATAAAGATTACTGCACCATGAATCGCATGGAGATTCCGTCACACAAAACCTTCCAAAAACAGGTGATCAGCAAGTTGGTTGGCGAAGTACGCAACAAAGGTCAAAAGCGATGAAGACCATCTACTTCTGATGTTGAAGAACGTTTGAATGGTAAACTGCGCATCAACAACAAGCTGCCTGGAAAACAACATAAAGACTGCTGTCTGTTCAAACAGGAGCAAGAAAGGTGGTAGAAAGGAAACAGTTTACTACTGCAAAACATGGTCTCCATCCAGAAAACTGTTTTGAAAAGTACCACACAGTGAAATCCTGCAAGGATTAATGTATTTTGTGTGCCTAATTGTAAATATATTCATGTAACGTACTTATATTTTGTGTTAGATTCTTTTGCATTGTTCACATCATACAGCTGTTCATAGTGCAGAAATTAATTAGGAGTGGAGCTGATTTTGGTTCTGTCTGGTGGTTATGCGCTGAAGCATAGACATCCAACATATCCCAGGCTGTCATTCATATCGATTTATATCGGCAGAGCACGATTTTGAAACCTAGTTGCCAACTCTAATATTTACATTCACCACGTGGTTAACCTATCTCACTCAATGTGTATGCTATTGGGTACAGTTCGCAATCTTTTGCATTTTCCTTCGGTACTTGTGCGTTTTTCATATTGTTGGAGGGTTCCAGTGACTCTGAGATCAGTAATGTGTTCCCTTTGTAGGCCATAACCTCCTTCCTGTACCAGTCATTAACGGTGAGTGATGTGTTATTTCCTCATTCTCTTTTATTCTTAAAAATATATTCTCTTTTAGTGTCAGATGTTAGTGAGTGTAGTTTTTGTGAATTTGTTTTCAATCCATATTCATTAGTTTTTCTGAGTACAGTATTACATTTTACAAGGGCGTTTTACCGCGGTCGTTATTACATCAGCTGTTCTCGCGGGCTTAGCGCGCTGGCAACAGAGGAAAGGTGATGCTCATTTGTTTTGCAAAACTTCAATTTAGAAGTAAGGCCATGCTGACTATATGTATGTGAAGAATTACATAAATGAATCTGATTTTCCTCCTAAAATGCGAGCTAACTGCAAACTGCTGCAGAACATTCCATGCAAAATTCAACCAGGAATTGAATGCAGCCCATTCTAATATATAAGCTCATATGAAATGAATTTCATTTTGGTCTGTATTGATGATTTATCACTATCAGTAAGGATGAGAGGTATCTATACAATACTGAATATAATATGTTAATATTATTCTCATCCTTGTTGATGATAATATACAAGCTCACCGGACAAAAATCACCCTAGTGCGCACTCACAGATGGATCGTTACACCTGTACAGATAGCACAGCGAATATTAGAAACCATTTATGTATTACTATTAATTCTTTGGAATTTCAATATACAGTTATTCTTAGCTTACATCAGAGGTGCTTATGCTGGGATTTTCGTTCCAGTGGCAAACAGCATATAAATGGGCAGGCAAGCGA
This sequence comes from Anabrus simplex, assembly GCF_040414725.1. Lineage (NCBI taxonomy): Eukaryota > Metazoa > Arthropoda > Insecta > Orthoptera > Tettigoniidae > Anabrus > Anabrus simplex. The sequence continues at coordinate 136,885,299 of NC_090269.1, forward strand.
TCAGTGTGCGTGCTTCAGCAATTGCAATGTTATGGTTATGTAAGCCAATGAAGGTCAGTGAACTGTGAATGTTCATTTGAGTATTAAGGGAATAGTGTTATTTTTTATTTCCAATGAGCAGAAATCCATATAACTTTCAACATAACTTACGTTGTAAGTCATTTCTATTCTGTTTACGTGTTTTGACCAGATACAATAAAGAGTTTACTGGTACCTTAAAATATTTTTTTACCCTGAGCAACTAATTATAATTTTTACTATTATATTTTAAGAGGGGTTAGAAACATTCCTGTATAATGAGTAAAGCAGATAAGCTGTGGCTTCTTATTGCTTGACTTTAAATGATCTGATCAGCTCATCAACAATACAATCATGTTAACTGGCAACATTTTTGATATCAAATCATGTGGAACTCATTTGGAGGCTATTTTCTGCATTTCTAACTGCTTCTTCAGGATTTGCAGCACAGTTGAAGGCTCCAGCCCTGTATCGATGGCCATTTCACGAATTGTGGTGTTCCGATCCACCAGCACTAACATGTTCACATTCTGCACATCGTCATCACTTACTGCAGGATGACCAGGCCGCGGCATGTGTGTCACATTTTGTCGTCCATCTTTGAAGGCCTTGACCCACCATGCTACAGTTCGGCAAGCCTCTTGCAATCCTTCGTAACACTGCCTTGCATTGCGACCTCTAGCGCATTCAACTTTCAACCAGCTCCTCTGGTCTTGCATTGAAATAATTACAGCTGTACTCCACAAGCGCATGCTCAAAACTGAGTTATTGTTGTGGTCGCTGCACACGTGCATGGTGTGTGGAGGAAGAGTTCATTTACCTAAGCTACCTTGTATACATTATATTGCCTGTCTAAATTTCACTGCATTGTTACAGCATAGTTGGCACTAACCCATGTATGTCTTGGTCATAGCCATTCATCAACAGGTGCTAATTTCAGATGACCGCCAGCCATAAGAGAACCTGCACGGTTCCTAGGTGACTGTCTGGCCATCAGACCATATTTTACATCATAACCTGCACAGTTACTAGGTTACACTTCCATCACATATTCTGTTACATGACATCATTTGATTACATAAACTTTCGGATGACCCCCAGCTATTAAGACATTTATGTCGAAAGAAAAAAAATATATATAACAACAGATTATATATGCCGGGCTGAGTGACTCGGATGGTTCAGGCGCTGGCCTTCTCACCCAAATGTGGCAGGTTCGATCCTGGCTCAGTCTGGTGGTATTTGAAGGTGCTCAAATACATCAGCCTTGTGTTGGTAGATTTACTCATAGAGTTAGTTAATAATATACTAGAGGTAGCAGCGGAGCCACCATCTGCAAGAGAATCATTGTAGCCAACGTAGCATGTTGAAATCTCAGCTGTTTTGCAAAAAGCTTGCTCCGCTGTGCTGATCAATGTAAATAGGGGACTTTTAAAACTTTGTGAATATTGTTATGGTTTAAAATTCTTACGTGGAAACATTCTAAGAGACTACAGTATACTTGCGATATTTCTCTCCAGTAGAAAGAAAGCCCAAAAAGAAGAAATACAGGACAAATGCTTGATAAGAGAGGATGGTGTTCAATTGCAGTTAAGTAAACAAAATCAATTTACTGTTCATATTTAGTCTTCTAACAACATACTTTTAGTATGGGGATACGTATATTTCGCTATCTTTTGTGTGAATACCCCCTGCGGGTGGGGAACGCACATGTAGAATACACCCGCGGTATTCCCTGCCTGACGTAAGATTGATACAATGTGTTGGACGCCTTTCAAATCAAATCAAATCAAATCAAAATCTCTTTATTTGCAAATGAGGTGTCTACCTCGGTGGCAAATGGTACACTAAAATACATTATTGTCAAGCACTAAATATTAAATTAACAAGAGAAGAAAATTTTCCCTATAATACAATATTATACAATTTACGCTAACAATGTTTTCTATTAAACACACAGCTCATCCTTAATAAATTTATATTGTTTACAAAATTCTAATTATAATATCTCCTGTACTACTTACAAATATAGTCAACTGATATACAGTATGTGGAATTGCTTCAAATGATACTATAAAACTGGTATAACATTAATATTTACATTGCATTTATTTATTTACTATTTTTTTTTTTTTACCCGTTCTGGATCCTAAGTAGCATAACGACCTGCTGCGTCTTAACCAGAGCCCCTTTTGCCACCACTTTTCAGAGTTCCTGAAGGGCCTTCACAGCTACCGTAGCGGTCTCAGGGCCCTCGAAGTCCCCACTGTACTTCACCCCTACAGGCAGTCCCCTACTTTGGCTGTCCAAACTCCTTAGACCAGGGGATGGAATTAATTTATTCACACACATTTTTTTATTTACAATAACCTGCACCGGTCGAATGCCCTCTAACACTTCATTTATTTTCTCTGTTGCTGTTTATTCTCTTTTTGAATATCTGTACAGATTTTGGAAAAGGATCAAACACTACCCCTGGTAAACTGTTCCACTCCTTCACACCCTTCCCAATGAATGAAAATTTACCCCAATCGCTTCTGCTAAAATTCCTTCTAATTTTATATTTGTGGTCAGTCCTGCCGATATAATTATTTTCCAACTGAAGCCTCTCACGGATATCTCCCCATGCTTCTTCTCCTGTATAGGCTCTATATAATCCTGTAAGTCTACTTTTCTCCCTTCTCTTACTTAAAGTTTCCCACCCAAGTTCCTTTAACATTTCTGATACACTACTCTTTCTCCTGAAATCCCCTGTTACAAATCTTGCTGCTTTCCTCTGCACACTATCTATTTCTTTTATTAGGTATTCTTGGTGAGGATCCCAAACACTGTTTGCATATTCCAATAATGGACGAACCATACTCAAGTAACTTTTTTCTTTTAATTCTTTGTTGCATCCTTTAAGTAGCCTCATTATGACATGTAATGATCTGTATGCTTTCCCAACAATATCATCAATATGACCCTTCCAGTGCAAATTACTTTCAAATCTCACACCTAAGTATTTGCACTTGCCATCTTTTGGGATAACTACCTCATCCAAAGTATATTCAAATTCAGTTTTAAAGCTCCTGTTTGTAAAAGTTGCAACAGTTGATTTGCCTCCATTAACCTTCATATTATTTTCTTCAACCCATTGTTGGATACTTTCAAAGTCCCTTTGTAATTCTGAACAATCCTCAACGTTGTTTATTTCTCTATAAACAATTATGTCATCTGCATACAATCTTATTTTTGATGTTATATTGTTCCCTAAATCATTTGCATATATTAAGAAAAGTAACGGACCGATTATACTACCCTGTGCAATTCCCTTACAAACTTTCTCTTCCTGCGATACATTATTTCCTACTTTGACTTTCTGAACCCTTGAATTTAGAAATGCTTTTATCCAACGTGTAACCCTTACGTCCAATCCTATTCCCTCCAATTTCTTTAATAATATTCCATGTTCCACTCTATCAAAAGCTTTGGAAAGATCTATGGCTATGCAATCTAACTGACCTCCTGAATCCAACTGATCTGATATGTCCTGCTGAAATCCCACCAGTTGTGCCTCACAAGAAAATTTCTTTCTAAATCCATACTGGCTCCTCATGAACCAATTTTTATCATCACATATCCCTCTGATGTACTTCGATATTAAACTCTCCAGAATTTTACAAACTATACTGGTCAGGCTGATTGGTCTGTAGTTCTCTGGTTTCCTTTTATCACCCTTTCCTTTATAAATTGGTATTATTATAGATTCCTTCCATTCCTTTGGTATTACACTATTATTTATGACATAGTCAAAGAGAAATTTTAAATAAGGCACTATGTACCACCCCATTGTCTTTAATACCTCCCCAGTAATTTGATCACTTCCTGCAGCTTTTCCTTGCTGAAGCAGTTGGATTTCTCTGAAAATATCTTCGTTCGTGAATGAGAAGCTTCTTGTTTCCCTCTGTCTCTCTCCCTCTCTATCTTCTGTTTCGGTTTCCAACTCTTGACAATCATCTACTGAATCTCTAAATTCCCTACTAAATAGGTTTGCTTTCTCAGTATCTATTAAATAGTGTTCACCCCCTTCTCCCACCATTGTAGGAATTTGGATTCCTTTTCCTTTTTGATTCCTGATATATGAATACAGCTTTTTCCATTTCCCTTTGTGGTCATTACCCTCTTGAAGTATGCCATTCATATAATTCTCTTTTGCTTCCTTTTTCACTCTATTCAGTTCCCTCATTAGCTGTTTTCTAGTTTCTCTACTCTCCCTACCCTCTTTGATTTTCCTGTTTACTATTCTACATTTTCTTTTTAATTTTCTTATTTCCCTTGTATAATAAACAGGGTCTGAGGTCATTTTAACCTTCTTAACAGGTACAAATCTCTTCTCTCCTTCCCAAATAATTCCTTTAAATTTAGCCCAAAGTGTATCCACGTTACTCCCTTCACTTATCCAACAACTGAATTGTGATTTAAGGTAAGTCCCAAATTCATCAACTTTAGTTTTTCTGTACAATTTCTTGTCTTGTGTAACCCTCTTATTAAGCCTTTTTGGTACGAGTCCTACATCCATTATTACAGCCTTATGGTCTCCTATTCCTTCAATTACCTCAGTTTTATCAACAATTCCCCATGGTTTAACCAAGAATACATCTAGTAAGTTATTGAGACGAGTCGGTTCTTGTACTACTTGTGTAAATCCTCCCTCCCAAATTAACTTATTTGCCAGTTTCTGTTCATGGGCTTCACTTGCAGCTCCTTTCCATTCAACTTCAGGCAAATTTAGATCTCCCCCAATTATTACCATATCATTATTATTGTTTTTATGAGTATAATCTATTATTTTTTCAAAGATTTCCATGTCTCTTTCCTCTCTTCCAGGCCTGTATGTTCCTATAATTCCCACCTCCTTCATATTATCACAAACTAATTTTATCCCTAATATTTCATCCCTTTCATCGGTAAACCATTCATGTGAACAGTAAGTTTCCTTCACCAGAATAAACACCCCCCCCACCCTTTTTATCTCCTCGGTCTCTACGATAGACTGTGTACCCTTCTGGAAATACTTCTCTATTACCCACCCCTTCTTTCAACCACGATTCCACTCCTATCACCACATCAGTCTCATAAGATTCCATCAATGTACCGAATTTTAATTGTTTATTTACTACACTTTGACAGTTTACCAAGAGCAATCTCAGACCCCCTTCCTCTCTAAAACTTGACTGTTGCAATTGGGTAACTTGAAATTCCTTACTATCCTGAGTTTCTTTTTCTAGTTGACTGAGCCAGCTTGAAGTACAGCTGGCTCTTTCTACTAGTTTTCCTGGTCAGTATTATAACTCAAGGGAGTTGCCTGTTTTACAGTACCTACATATCTTAAGATTACCGTAATAAAATCTAGAACAATATTTGCTATCTTTCGTTTACCTGAATTGTTTAGATGGAGGCCATGTTTTGTATAACAGTATCTCTCAAAACTGCTGCATTCAATAACCTGAGTATTCCGAAAATGTTTACAAATTTTAACAATATCTGTATTGACCTTGTCCACTTCAATGTTCACACACGAGTCTCTACTCAAATCATGCCTGTGGGGCACGTTCACTACAAAAACGTTAGTGTGGGTCAGCTTCCCTAGTGTATGTTTAAGTTGTGATCTTACATTCTTGGCGTCGTCGCGAGCTACGTCGTTCGTCCCACCGATGATAAGCACTGCATCGCCGCTCCCGAAGTTCCTAGTTGCTGCTTCTACGTTTTCCACAACACTGCTGATAGAAGCTCCTGGATATATTTCTCCGGTTGCTGCTATATTCTCGTCGTTAATCACTCCCGCAATTCCCCTTCCTTGGCTATCACCAAACACAGCTACCTTCGCTGATTTAGGCCTAACTGGGTCTTGAATCTGAATTCTAGGCCTAAATTTTAAACTCGGCACGGCAACGGATCGCGATGATTTGGTTTCACGCGCGCGATCACTTTCTTCCAGGATTAAATTATTTAGGGCAGAAAACCGTAAAATGGGGTGAATAGGAACATGGGGGTGAAAGGGAACACACAGTAGGGAATTTATTTTATGGAAGGTTTGCATCGTATGTAAGGCAATTCAGTGGGATTTTTTTCACCCAAAATATTCCCTATGCTTATTTCCCGCCATTTCTGTGCGCTCTGAAAGGATAACAATAACTTTTAGCAACAATAGTGCCCAATAAGGAAACCTTGAATTTTTTATAGCTATTAAAGACCATAAAATCTTCTTCTGGATTAGAAAATCACGTGGAGGTAAGTGCTTTTAATGTCTAGAATAAGTAACTATGCCATGTTTTGATACAATTAAACATAATTTTTACCATGACATACAAGCACACTTTTCTACGTTAACACTATGCACAATTAATGAACAAAATTATTGAAAAATGGGGTGAATGGGAACACAGAGATGATGTGTAAAATGAGCTTAATTGTGAATACAGTCTTCATATAAATACTATTCGGTAATTCTATCCCTTATTTTATCTGTATTCCAGTTGATGAAGAAAGATGCCAAGGCAATATAAACCAGATCAGAGGGGCAAAATCCACAGGAAAGACCCACCGGAAACACTTTCTGCTGCATTAGAGGATATTAAAAGAGGATTATCATACAGAAAATGTTCAGAGAAGTATGCCATTCCTACAACAGTGTTAAACAGACGTATGAAATATAATAAAAGTGAAGGAGGAATAGAAATATAGCCAAAAGTTGGACAGACATTGTTTAGATACTGAAAAGCATTTGGTTGATCAGCTGGTGATGTGTTCTCCTCTGATTACCTATTTGATGCATAACGACCTCCGCTGTATTGTTAAGGCTTACCTTGATAGAATGGGAGTCACTGTGAAGAGGTTCAGAAACAATATGCCAGGTTATGACTTTGCACTCAGTTTCCTTAATCGTCATGGAAATGTTTTATCTCAACGAATGTGTCTAAACAGAACAGAGACCGTATTCTAAGTCGCTTGCCCCGTTCATCAGCAGAAGAAACGGTGGATGATGTTGAAGAAAACAATGGTATCACTGATGACTGCATTGTTTCTGTATTCAATGATATGAGGTTCAGTCCTGGGACAGTAAAAATTAGAAAGAGAAAGCTAAACATTCCTCCTTGTCAGAGTGTGAAAGCTGACGACTTGGAAAATGATAGCCAAGAAGGACATCTGTCAGATGATTAGCAACAGCAGAAGGAGATCTCAAAATAAAATGAAGTTCCTACTGATAAACATGCTATAAAAGAAAGTTGCCAATCCCAACCAAAGGACGCCAGAATCAGAACCCCAAATCACACCTAAGGCAGGACTGCAACTGAGAACTACATCCGGTTGAAAAAATAATGAGAGGTGTGTACAAGAAAGCACGAATTGAAGAAGGTGTCTGGGTTATGGTAGATTTTACTTCTCCATCCAGATCATTAATCAAATCACCCAAATTCTTCAGAGTAATCCTATTTCATTGAAACAGTCACCAGTGTTGGACTATGAATGCTTCACAGTAACGTTTCTGAAGTAGGCCTACTGTATGTGCCAACTAAAGTTGAGAGCAGACAAATTTTTAAGTGGTCCGAACATGAAAATGTCTGTGAAATTGATAAGGCAAGCGTTGTTGGTGTGGTACACCACCCTAATCGTTTTAGAAAGGGACTCCTGAAATTCGATGTAAATTTCCACGTATGGTAACATTTTGGAGCATGTTTTAGGTTGATAATTACCTTATTGCATTAGTTCTTACTGTTTATGCATTTTTCAGATCTTAAATAACATTTTTAAAGGTTTTAAGTGTTCCTTTTCACCCCAGTATGAGGAGAATAGGTTTAGACGGGACACTTAAGTATCTGTTCCTATTGACCCCATATTTGGGGTGAATGGGAACACTAATTTTTCAGTCAATATCACGTAACTTTTTGTACCAATCTGTTCATTTCATGTACCATAACTAGCTATCTGACCTTATCAATACTGCTACACCAAGAAATTTATTAAATTATCTAAATCAAGAAAACAGCGACAGAAAATACTATAAAACCGTTCCCATTCACCCCATTTTACGGAACCTATTTCTAATGTTTATTTCCGGAAATTCAGTTGTAGATTTCTTCTTAGCCGGCCATCCACGAACTACTTGACACCACGTGCTCGAGTTTGTTACTTGTACCGGTATATCACTCGAAGAATGGTCAGTCCCAAATTCTAGCGATCGCAGTCTTTCTTTTAATTCTTGATTTTCAACTTTAAGAGTCTCATTGTCCTTTTTTAGAATGTTTATAATTTCTAATGCACTTTTATATTCCTCATCGACTGTTTTCGGTGCTTCGTCAACGCCGTCCCCAACAACAACATTCCGAACACACTGCTCACAAATCCAGTCAACATTTTCATTAGTTTTTACGTCTCTAGGGCAATTTCCGCACTTATAATGCCACCATCGATCACATGAATCACACAACATTCCATTTTTCACTAATTTTCGACATTTTCCGCACTTTTCGTCACATTTTACGGTTAATTTACTCGGAGAATAAAACACAACGTCGTCATTACCGGGCGCCATTTTGAAAAGAAAAAAAAGGCGACTAAAAGGATCATGTGGTCATGGGCCCCTCTTTATTTTTTATTGTTTTTTGAGGGTTAATTGTGGACAGATTCAAAATTCTCGATGTGTCTGCTGCTCGGAGATGGGCCTCCTACGTGTGCGATTATACTCGAAAGCCCGCGCAGTGGCCACCCAGGGATTGGCAGGTGCGAGTGTCGTACCCTTGCAGTAGTATCCGTGTGACAACACAGGTCCCCTCTATATTTAGTGCTCTGTACATGCAACCCCTTGGGAACAAGCGCAGCGTATTAGTCTGGGTTCCAGCTTCCCTAGGTTCCTGGCTGCTACCAGAACCAATGGGCAAGATTTCAAGTTGGTCAAATCAATTCTTTTCAGTCAACACATCGAAGGTGTATACGGTGAACTTGAGAATCTTAGAAAATGCGCAATGGTGGTTTGCTTCTGAAGGCGAGCACTGCGCTCCAAGCAGATCGGTTGCTTAAGTGCGACCACTTTGGCAAAATCCCCGTCAAAGTGAAAGAGTGCAAACCCTTGAATCTGGTTCGTGAATTTATTTTCCAACGTGATCTCATTCTGAACACTGACAATGAATTGATAGAAGACATGAAGCACCGTGGCGTGACATACGTCAGGCGCTTCACGTCCAAAGTCAACGGTGAAGACGTTGCCACGGATGCGTTCATAGTCTCCTTCAAATTGTCAGTGTTGCCAGAGAAAGTCAAGGTAACAACCTATCGTTGCGATTTGAGGCTGTACATCCCGCCTCCTATGCGATGCTATCAATGCGAGAGATTCGGACACGTGGTATCTCGTTCGAATCCATCTATGTGTGGTACGTGTGGAAGAGAAGATCATTTAAAGTTAAAAACTTCATCACTGATCCGTATTGAACTAATAATTACAATGCTAAAAAGAGAAAGATGTTCCACCTATTCAATACAATAATATTGTTGCACAAATTAATGTAGCAACATATTTAATATGTTATGGGACCGGTTTCGACATATGTCCATGTCATCATCTGTAGCAACATATTTAATATGTTATGAGACCGGTTTCGACATATATCCATGTCATCATCAGCAGACACAAAAATGGCAAGAAGTCAACACAATTGTAACACTTATGACACTTTCCTTGAGTTAAAAATAGAAGTTCATGTAGAGGTTCTTGAGCACTCTTGCTGTAGATCTTGAGGTTAAAAAAATGATGCAGTATAATGTTGTTATTCAAGGAATAAAATTTGTTGCTAGGTAACAAATGATATGATTTTGTTTTAGTACTACAAAAGGTGGATTGTGGTATATATAAAAACTCTTAGAATATGAGACTATTAGTACTGATATGGATTTTATGATATCTAAAGAAAATAAAATAAATTAAAAATAAGAAATAGAAAAGTGAAAATGGTAAGGTAAGTAATATTATGAGGCTCACTTTAATTTAGCCTTGTCATGAATCGTATATGTAGAATCGTATTGTATATTTCTGTATTGAGAGATGAATCTTGATTTTCTTCCTTTCCTCTCAGATAACTGAAGAATCTTGTAAGTTGGAATTCTAATTTCATTTAAATACCGCGCTATTTCCATCAATCAATACTGATCTGCATTTAGGGCAGTACAAGAGGAAGTAAGAACTGAAAATTGAATATAGGTAGGTGATAGGAGGGGATAAGGGAGTGAGGGGAGTAGTTTAATGTGGGTCAGGGGGGTGGTGTGGTAAGGGCAAGTAGCGCAAGAAGGTGTTGTGTTTAATTCTCTGAATGCACCAGCCAAGACACTAGACTTCAGCATGATAGCACAGTCTCTCCCAGGTTTGTCATTTACAACTGGAACACCTTCCCAGAAGATCGCTGTGCCCAAGGTAGGAGTTGCTCCTGTGAGCAACATCACAAAGATAAAGAGCTCAAAGTCGGGTTCATCCCAGCCTTCGACCACCAACAAGCCTGTGTCGGCTAAGAAACCTATGCCAGCACAACAGGGTTGTCTCGTTCCCTCACGAGGTCGGCGAAGGCGGCATCGTTGACCAGGGCTGGGAAATCACCTCCCAGCCCATCTAAACGAGAATCGACGGCAGGGAAGAAGAGCGCCCTTACAAGGCGTTCTTCGACCTCTCCTACGAATGGGGGTCTCGCGCCCTCTACCTGAAGAGTCTGAGTCTGCGCCAGCAGGTTTTCCAGAACCTGTGCGCTCCCCTCATAGGAAGAAACCCGGCCCCAGACTACATCGAAGAAATTCAAGGCATGCATCACATCGTCTGGTGACGAGGTGATGCACATGTATGCGAGTGTAGGTTAGGTAGCATTTCACTGCTTTTAACCTACACCTCAGAAGTCCACAGCCACACTATGGCACTGTTACTACGGAATTGTAACATTCATGATAGGCATCCTGCTGAGCTGTCCAGCTCATCAGTGAGTATTCGGTGAGTATAGTCTGTATTCAGGAAACAAATTTCAGACCAGGTCATCATGCGATCTTGAGAAATTTTTGACTATACTCGACAGAACGACATTATGCTGACCGGGTTTCCGGTGGCGTTGGCATTTTTGTCTGTTTTGATACCTACAGGAAAGATATTCCACTAAGAACCCCAGTGGAGGCTGTAGCAGTTTGCGTTCTGCTGCCTGTCATAGCGACTGTGTGTAATGTTTATTTTCCACCAGGCCAGCCTCTTAACATAAACGATGTCACTGAAATTAGAGATCAGCTTCCACCTCCCTTCCCCTTATTGGGCGATTTTAACACCCATCATCCCATATGGGGCTATGAAGCGCCTTGATCGAGGGAAAGAGAGTTGGAAACATTAGTAACAGAGCTGGATTTATGTATTTTGAACACAGGTGAACCAACTCATTTTAGTGTACACTACGGCACATACTCTCGCTTGGATTTAAGTCTATGCAGTTGAATGTTGGTTCCGCTGTTTCGGTGCAATACACACGATCTCTGTGACTGACCATTTTCCCATTCTTACTTTGTTGAAACAAAAATCTGTCGAGGTACCTCCTCGATGGATTCTTAAACATGCTGTTTGGCCAAAGTTCACATCCCTAGCTGTCTTTAACGACGAGACCAGGTGGACCGTAAATGGCAAAATAACTCAATCCTTGCTGCTGCTGAGGAGTCCATTCCCTCCTTCTCAGGGACTCCTCCCCAAAATCTCGTTCCTTGGTGGAATGAAGAAATTGCAGCAGCTATCAAAGAATGCCGTCACACTCATAAACGTTATCGTAGGCAGCCTACTGTGGTCAACTTGGTAACATTTAAAAACCTCTGCGCTAAGGCGCGAGTTCTTATTCGCCAAAGCAAGAAAGCTTCGTGGGAGAGATATGTGTCTTCTATGACATCACATACTCCATCATCTCAAGTGTGGACTAAACTTCGACGTATTTTGGGTATCCAGGGTTCATGTTCTGTACCGGGAATTTCCATTGCAGGCAGTATCGTCACTGAACCACTCTCGGTTGCTTATCATCTTGCAAGTTATTTCGCGGATGTGTCTGGCTCCGGGAATTACTATTGTGATTTCCTAGCTCTGAAGCGGGAGGCAAAACGCCATCTTCTTAGTTTTGTCAGTGAAGCTTCAGAGGACTATAACGTTCCCTTTACAGATTGGGAGCTCCGCAGTGCCTTGGCGCTTTGCAAGGACACGTCTCCTGGGCCAGACAATGTCCATAACCAGATGTTGAAACACCTTAGTGAGGATAGTCTATTATATCTCCTTCGAGTGTTCAACCGAATCTGGATAGAGGGTGAGTTTCTGGCTCAGTGGGGAGAGGGCATAGTCATTCCTGTCCTCAAGCCTGACAAAAATCCTGATTATGCAGGAAGCTATACACCTATTTTTCTCACTAACTGCTGCTGTAATGTATTTGAGAGGATGGTAAATCACAGACTTGTGTGATGTCTGGAGAAACAAGGACTTTTGTCCGAGTACCAATGTGGTTTTTGAGCCGCACGCTCGACCACTGGAACGCCTGGAGAGTTTTATCCAGGATGCATTTCTCCGCAAAAAACCTTTGGTGGCTGTTTTCTTCGACTTAGAAAAGGCCTATGACACCACATGGTGATATGGTATCCTTTCAGTCCTGCATCAATGGAGATTCCGAGGTACCTTGGGTCGAAACCGGTATCTTAAATGAAATATGCTGTAAATAACATTCCTGTACAACATACATTGTATTAAAAAGGTTGACCTTTTACCCAAAATTTTAACATTGTGCCAGTATTTATTGCGAACTGTTTGTCCCTCCATTCCGTGTCCGAGTTGGGAGGGCATATTCGCAATACCGCGTTCACGAAAATGGAGTCCCACAGTGTCAATCTGTTTGCAATTGCCATAAACGGTATTGTCGATCCTGTTGGTTCAGCAGTAATACCGTCGCTATATGTGGACAATTTTGCTCTGCACTATAGCTCGCGTAATATGGCAGTCGCAGAGCGACAATTACAGCAAGGTATTAGGAGAGTGAAATGGTGGACTTTAGAACATGGCTTTTGGTTTTCAACCGCAAAGACCTCTGTTGTCCACTTTTGCTGGCAACGCACTCTTCACTTGTATCCTGAGCTTTATTTCGGAAATGTCGCCCTTCCAAAGTTGACGCTTACCGATTTCTTGGGCTCCTTTTCGATTGCAAATTATTATGGGAGCCACATGTGCGGCAGTTGAAAGTGCAATACACCAAGTAGTTAAATACTTTGAAGTTTCTTAGCAGCACTAATTGTGGGGCTGACCGCACGGTGTTCATACGACTTTATAGGACACATATATTATCCAGGGTAGACTGTGGCAGTGTAGCATATGGATCAGCAAGGCAAAGCGTCCTTAAAAAACTGAATAGCATCCACCACAGCGGAGTTAGGTTGGCGATGGGAGCTTTTCATACAAGCCCCATTGCTAGCCTGCTCACTGAATCTCAGTGCCACCTTTACACCTAAGGCGCCAACAAATGCTTCTGTCCTTTACTGCAAATTTGGGAGAGATGCCACTTCACCCAGAATTTCAGAATGGAAACCGTCCGCTGTATGATGCTCATCCTCAAACAACACGGCTGGTTGGAATACACTTGGATAGCAGTCGCAGATTGTTTGATGTACCTTCGGTTCCCTGCCTTGTTAGACAACCAAATGGAGTACCTCCGTGGATAATACGACGACCTGAAATAATCCTGGATCTGCACACTGGCTCAAAGGAAAACACGGACCCTTCGATTTATCGGAGGCTCTTTCTGTCCATTGTTGGCCGGTATCCAGGTTCAGTCATTGTTTACACAGATGGTTCGAGGACAGAAACGGAGGTGGACTGTGCGTTCGTTGTCGACAATGATAGGTTTCTTTTTGTTCTCCCGGAAACCTGTAGTGTGTACCGCAGAGCTCTATGCTATCTGTGAAGCTCTGCGGTACACACTGCCCGATGAGCGCCGAAACTTTCTTCTGTGTACCGACTCCTTGAGCTCACTACAGTCTTATGATTCCTGTTTCCCTTGGCACCCTCTGGTGCAGCGGATCCAGGACCTGCTGGCCGGGTGTTCGGATGCCGGCACCAGAATTACGTTTATGTGGCTCCTGAGCCACATGGGTGTAGAGGGAAATGAGTTAGCAGATAAGGATGCCAAGGAGGCAGCTACACTGCCCCCCGTTGCCTTACAAGGTTCCCACTATAAATTGAGGATAATTATGTCCACCTTTTCAATACAAAAAGTTCTTAACTTTAAATTACAAGGTTCCAGCAAGTGATATTCGCACTCAGCTGAGACATCTGGTTATGTCTCATTGGGAGACGGAGTGGCAGGCCACTTCACTTCCAAATAAGCTGAGAGTGATAAAAGGAATAATGAAGGTATAGAGGACTTCCCTTCGGGCTTCTCGGAGGGAAGCAGTGGTACTATGTCATCTTCAGATGGGCCATGGTATACTACCGCACTCCTACGTACTGAAAGGAGAACCTCCTCCGGTGTGTGTTTGCGGCGATCATCTTACCATGGTGCACATCCTTACGGAGTGTGTGGACCTGGTCGATCTGCGCCGTAGGCTAACACTCCTGAGTACAGTCTCCCTCATCTTGCGAGATGACGAGCAGTCAGCACTCCTACTTACTGAAAGGAGAACCCCCTCCAGTGTGTGCTTGCGGCGATCATCTTACCATGGTGCACATCCTTACGGAATGTGTGGACCTGGTCGATCTCCGCTGTAGGCTAACACTCCTGAGTACAATCTCCCTCATCTTGCAAGATGACGAGCAGTCAGCAGACCTCGTCATCCGTTTTATGTGGAGTAGTTTTTTTTAGTTTTTTTTTTTTTTTTTTACTGTGTGTAATAATGTCCTTTGCCCTCATGCATTTGTGTTAACTGCGCTTTTATCCCATTGAGTCTATTTTAGTTTGTGTTTTGCATATTTTACTGTGTTATTTTAACTTCTAACTTGAATTATATAATATATATATATATATATCTGTACTTCCAGGCAATGCCTTATTCCATTGCCACCTGTATTTTCTATAATTTTATTAGAAAATAAGACATTGCGAATTAGATCCACTGATTGTTTTAATCTCATAATCATTTTTTCATCACCATTTATTTTAATCTCCAGTCAGTGGATACATTTTAAAATTTTAATCATTATATCGTCGTCCATCTTGTACCATTAGGGGCCGATGACCTTAGATGTTAGGCCCCTTTAAACAATCATCATCATCATCATCATTTTGTGTGAATGTAATAAGTGGGCAGGACTTTGGCATAATTCTGCTCAATGACCGAAAACATTCTCTCTCATTCAAAGCAAATAAGTGAGTTTTTAGGCCTAAAAGCATTGGCGATATTTTGGAGCAAAGTAGACAAAATATTGTCATCGCTGGTTAAGGAGCTGGCTTTCTGAGCCCAAGTTGGCAGGTTCGGTCCTAACTCTGTTCGGTGATATTTGGTCGCTCAATTATGTCAGCCTTGTCGGAAATTTGCCGGTATATGAAGGAACTCCTGTGGGACAAAATTTTAGCGTCTCCAAAAATCGTAAAAGTGATTAGTGAGACGTAAAGCCAATAACATTATTATTCCTACTACTATCATCATCATCAAACATCATCACTGTTTTTTAAATGTGATTACAAATGCAAATATGACAATCGGTTGTGGTTTCAGTTTATTATGGAGTTTTTTATTTAGCTTTTTGTGAAATGCTTTAAGATTTAAGTTGTAAAATGACTTCCTTTAATGGAAAGTGAGAGTGGTAAATGATACGATTGAAGATAACTGAAAAAAATATTTACAATAATACTTTGTTTGTCTATAATTTGCTTTATGTCGCACCGACACAGATAGATCTTATGGAGACGATTGGTAAGAAAGAAAGAGCCAAGTGTGGGAAGGAAGCGGCCGTGGCCTTATTTAAGGTACCGTTCCAGCATTTTCCTCATGTAAAAATGGGAAACCACAGAAAAGCATTCTTGGAGCTACCGACAGTAGAGTTTGAGCCCACTATCTCCCGAATGCAATTTTACAGCTACAAGAGCCAAAACCCACAACCACTTGCTCGTTATCATGCACATCACTGGCATTACAAGAAAGGAAAAGAAAAACATCAGGTTAATGTCTAAACACTGAGTAATCATGGCCATGAGGAGACAATTATACCTCTCAATATAATCAGCACTGTAAGAAATATGTTGAGAAATCAACATTACTTCGTGATTATAATGAAGAGTAACAGTGTATCAACCTATTGGTTAAGAAACAAAATTGTCTTTGTTAACCTACTTCTTACATTGAGATCATGCATGTATGATCTGCCAAGACGATGTTTACATAGGCTTATATTCGTATAATCTTTCACTGGATTTTCTGGATATTCGCTTTCAAAGGCATGATCATTCAGTGAAAGAATAATGTCTTTCCTTATATTTCCTAAAATATTAATTTCAGTCTTCATGGTAAAGTCCAAAGAATCTCATTCATGCCGATAGGAAGAAACCGCAAAGTCAGCGAAGGTAGGTCAATTCACATGGTGATAAGTGTCACACAAATTATTTTATTTGCACGAAAATGAATTTCAATGTACCTGTGAAATGATACACCTTTGCCTTTTATGAACCTCCCTGTGCAGCCATAAACTACCCAGGAGACTGATATTTTCCTTAAGAGAAATATATACTTCAACTAGCTGATGTACCAGGGCTTTGCTACGGGATTCTCAGAAAGGCTGACTTTGTGGTTTTCCTAACTGAAGTCAAACATAGGTCATTACAAACATGTCGGTAGGAATGTAGCAATTAAAAGCAATGTTATCATATGAAATACTTGATCAATTGAAAAACCACACATTTTCTCACTTTTAAAAAATAGTGTGACGGTGCCGATTTAACAGTCCAAGTTCCAGAGCTGGAATGACCAGGCCGCAGACTGCTGTGAACACTCCTCTGCCATTAATCTGTTAAATTTGCACACTGCTCATTCCAATCAGTTCCTCAGAGTAGGGATAGAATAGCTCGAATGTTATGAGGAACCAGTGTGTTATGTACCAGAAGTATCAGAAAATTTATGAACCAGAGGAATGGCATGCTAAGGAAGAAACTTGGCTAACTACCCAGGTACTTCTCGCCAATACACTCCCTACGAGCGGGCGAGTTGGTTATGTGGTTAGGGGCGCACAACTGTGAGCTTCATCTGGGAGATAATGGATTCAAACCCCACTGACGGCAGCCCTGAAGATGGTATTCCGTGGTTTTCCATTTTCATACCAGGCAAATATTGAGTTTGTACCTTAATTAAGTCCGTGTCTGTTTCCTTCACACTCCTAGCCCTTTCCTATCTCACTGTTGCCATAAGACCTATCTGTGTCGGTGCAATGTAAAGCAAATTAAAAAATACTCGGTACGCAGCAGTAATACTATCTATCGAAGATGAGTGGCAACAGAAGAGACAAAGCACATCACAACAAACAATGGCCAATGTAATGTAACTGTTGATCAATTTTATGAGCTTTCTATATTGTAGGCCTTCACATTTAGTTTTCTTTAGAGTCTGTGATATTAGGGCATCTTATAAAATTATAATAATAATAATAATAATAATAATAATAATAATAATAATAATCGTATGGCCTCAGCTACCGTGTGCAGACATTTCAATTTGACGCCATCTGGCTGTCTGCTTGTCAATTTCGACGTTCCGTTTTACTCTAGGTCCCCACTAGATGGCAGACCGAGTAAACCGAAACACTCTTGGGCGTCTATGGCTGAGATTTAATTAATTTTGTCGGGTAAACACCAAATGTGTCACCAGAGATCTTTTACATGCCGACATCGTACGACATGGAGTGTCGAATGGACTTTTTTCCGCCCTTCAAAAATCCGACTACCTCTGCCGGGTTTGAACCCGCTATCTTGGGATCCAGAGGCCGACACTCTACCACTGATCCACAGAGGTAGCTTATAAAATTATTTATAGCGTAGACTGTAGTTCCTTATTCTCTGACTTTACATACCGATTTTCATTAAATTCTGTGTACCCATTTTTTTATGACTCGGCGTTGATGTAGACTTGGTAACAAAAATCCAAATTCATTAATATCTCTTATGATCATAGCCGGTTCAGTAACGATTGCTAGGCAATAATTCCATTGTGGAGATTTATCTCCCGTATGCAGTTATCAGACTGTGCCTCTTATAAGGGCTTCTGATAAGTTCACCTGCATACACCCCAGTGTCAGTGGGTAGGGTCTGACACATCCCATTCTGATGAGTCTAGTGTCAGACCTAAGACGAAACGCTGGTTAATAGAGCAAACACCTGAAAAGCCTTACATCTGATATGTTTTTGACATTTAAGACACAAATAATCAGAAATTCAATACTATACTATTTAATATTATTTAATACAATATAACTTTAGTAGTATTTATCGACCACTAATAAAAAACATTTCAGAATTAAATTGTATGCCTTCCCCTAAACTACCATTTCACTCAGCGTGAATACAGTTATTTATGGCTTAGATTATATCTACTTATTACCCTAACTTTGGATACCGATTTTCATTAAGATACGATCACTAATAACATAAATATTTGCGAATTAAGTTTTAGGCCTTCCCCTAAACTACCATTTCACTCAGCGTGAATAAAATTATATATGCCCTAGATTGTAGCGACATATTTGCCGACTTTGCATACCAATTTTCATTAAATTCTCTTCAGCCATTTTCTCGTGATGTGTGTACATACATACAGACAGACAGGCAGACAGACAGACAGAAATTACTGAAAATTAAAAATTGCATTTCCTTGTTACTGTGGACACGACTGATACAAAAATACCATCCTTTTCAAATTCTGAGCAATGTACAGACAAAACTCTTTATTTTATATATATATAGATTTATCGGGAAGCTCCAGTTGTGACAAAAACAATCCAGCTTTTGCCAAATAGCGTGCTCGTTCAACTTCGCACGTGACTGCAGTGCCAGTGCTACCTCTAGTGTATTATTTGCTAACTCTATGGATTTCCTGACAGAAGCCTTCATGGCTCAGGCGGCTGCACACCAGCCTCTCACCGCTGGGTTCCGTGGTTCAAATCCTGGTCACTCCATATGAGATTTGTGCTGTACAAAGCAGTGGCAGGGCAGGTTTTTCTCCAGGTACTCTGGTTTTCCCTGTCATCTTTCATTCCAGCAACACTCTCCACTATAATTTCATTTCATCTGTCAGTCATTAATCATTGCCCCAGAGGAGTGTGACAGGCTTCGGCAGCCAGCACGGTTCCTATCCTTGCCGCTAGATGGGGGCTTCATTCATTCCTGACCCGGTCAAGTGGCTGGAAACAGGCTATGGATTTTCATTTCATTTTCTATAGATTTACTGGCAAGTAAAATAACTCCTGCGGGACTAAATTGCAGCACCTCGGCATCGCCAAAAACCATAAAAAAGTACTTAATTAAAATAGAATGACATGTTTCGTTCTTGAGATATCATCAGATTCTATCAAATTTCACACTTTAAAAGTTATGAATTAATATTATGGAGAAGTGTAAAACCACAAGTAATAAATTTCATTGTGGTGCGTACTGATGAATGATCACTAACAAAGAAGGGGAAAGGACCTTCCTTTGCCCTTCTTTGTAAGTGTAAAACCATTTATGTTAAAACCTGTATCCACTATTCTAATAATTGGTGAAATGTTATAACATACTAACTGATGTGCCCTAGCTTTGCTATGGAATTCTACATTGTATACAGAATTCTAAGTGAAGTAGTGTACAAATTATGAGTAAGCTTTTATTAAATTGCAGAGCTTGTAGTGTTACCCCAGAAACATGACAGGGATGTTGCCAAGCATTCTTTCTCAAGTGAACAGAGTTTTCATTATAATGGCAGACACTTGCTCTCCACCTGCCTTTCCTCACAAAGACTGTGTATTTATTTTAGAAGCAAATTAACAAAATAAAACTAGAATAAATTAGAATGTGAATGGTGATGGTTTTCTTGGATTTCATTGATTCTAGTACAAGTAGTTTAAAATCTATCATTGTTGGAAAATTGTAAATACTGGCAGTTGTCTGTTCCATGTGTCAACACTAACTTACCAAAAAAAAAAAAAAAGTGGACAAACAAATTCTTTGGATTCCGAAGGCGAAAGAAAATTAGCCCTCAAAGGTTGTGTTCAAAATGACGACCACCAGCTTCAATACAAGCCTAGTCTGCCATGTAAAGAGTGGTGCACCCGTTCTAGCATTTCATCAGAAATTTCAGTGCAGACATTAGTAATACGTTGTCTCATATCATCTGGTGTAGAGTAGATTTATGTCCTTGTAAACAGTGCTTTTCAGCTTTCTTCAGAGAAAAAGTCTGAAAGGGTCAAATCTGGTGAACGGGCCGGCTAAGGTACAGATCCCCTTCGTCCAATCCAACGATTTGGAAACAATTGTGAAGACAAGCTGTAGTACGTCGTGCAATATGCACTGGAAAACCATCATGCTAATATCACGTTCCTCCTAGTCTGCAGTGGAACGTCTTCAAACATCTGTGGAAGTTTGTTTGTTACGAGGTTAATATATATTCGAGAATTTAATGTTTCTTTTCTTTTTTTAGAAAAAAAATGGGCCTATAAGCTGATGGTTCACTATTCCACACCACACATTTAAATTCCATGGATGCTGGCATTCTTCCTGATGAAGCCAATAAGCCAATGAGGATTGTTTACGGTCCAATAGTGCATGTTTTGGAGGTTTACTCAGACATGATTTGTATATGTTGCTTCATCACTAAACAAGACTTAACAAGATATATGATAAATCTTGTGTATCTTGTCTTAATGTCCATGCACAAAAGTTAACAGAATTCTAAAAATTGTTTCCGTGCAGCTCTTAATGGAGATACGGATGGAACTTATGACAGTGAAGAATGTGTGGTACACTTGGCTGACTCGTGCCTCTTCCACATACGATAGCATGGGAACTAATGTGCAGATCTACAGCAACAGCAGTTAGAGTATTAATTTCACCCTCTTCTCTGGTCACACTTATTTTTCTGTTATGTTTTCTAGGTGGTACAATTCCAGTTTCACATAATTGGTTAATGAGATTCACAAATAATATTGTACAGATGGGATATCATTCTGCGTTCAGAGCACAAGAACAAACAGCATTCTTCATACACCATTAACATGCTGGCATACTATCTTCCACCACTTCTTACTTCTGGAACTATCACAGATTAACTGACAAGGAAGTTGCAATGCAATCACTATACTGTAAAGGAAACAAACAATTTTTTTTTTTTTTTTTTTTTTTGCTAGTGGTTTTACGTCGCACCGACATAGATAAGTCTTATGGGGCGATGGGATAAGAAGGGCCTAGGAGTTGGAAGGAAGCGGGCATTGCCTTAATTAAGGCACAGTCCCAGCATTTGCCTGGTGTGAAAATGGGAAACCATGGAAAACCATCTTCAGGGCTGCCGACAGTGGGATTCGAACTCACTATCTCCCGGATGCAAGCTCACAGTCACGCGCCTCTAACCGCACAGCCAACTCGCCCAGTCATTAGAACATCATGGCCTCCTAGCTAAGCATTTGAATGGAACAGACAACCGTCTATATTTACACTTTTCAACCTATGATAGCTCATAAACTCTGTGTATAGTACTCGTCACGGAAGGCTATACACTAAAAAGCAAATATTGCCACCCTATTCTCTTGTTTTTAATGGCTCATCACTGCTGCCAACTTGACTAGTTACATATTGAAATCACGAGAGATAACCATCAACAAACTAACCTCGAAGTAAATATCAAAAATGGAGGTTCCCGTACCAAAGTAAATGATCAATCAAGATATTCATTAATTAAGTCACTTTTCAAACTCAATGAGGAATTAATGAAATACACGCTTTCTCTCGCCCTCACTTAATTTAATGTTATATATTTTGGCCTTTATTTTGATATACGCATTACTATAACCATATTCTTCGGTGTTTACTTGGCGTAATAATTCAGCTCCCTTCTTGAATTTTGCTATTACTTGTCGGACTTACGTGAAACCAAGCTGTAATAATACACACAAGCAAATATATTACATACACATGTGCCGTAAGTCAACAAGAGTACACAAAGGCTAAATATGCAAACCGTACCAAAGGCAGGGTTAGGTTAGGTTGATATAGAAATTTCCTTTCATTCAAACTGAAATGATCTTTATAGAGGAGGTAATGTTGCTGCTGCATTTGTATTTTAACACAAACTACCTTATTAAATGTACTATTCGAACATGCCACAATTCTACTTACCTGGCATTATCTAAACAGATTTATAATCCTACTAACAAACCAAACCTCATGGCAATACAGCCCTTGAAGGGCCTTGGCCCACCAAGCGACCACTGCTCAGCCCGAAGGCCTGCAGATTGTGAGGTGTCATGTGGTGAGCACGACGAATCCCCTCAGCCGTTATTCTTGGCTTTCTAGACCGGGGCCACTATCTCACCATCAGATAGCTCCTCAATTCTAATCACATAGGCTGAGTGGAACGCGAACTAGCCCTGAGGTCCAGGTAAAAATCACAGACCTGGCCAGGAATTGAACCCGGGGCCTCTGGGTAAGAGGCAGGCACACTACCCCTACACCACAGGGCCGGCTTATAAACCTACAGAAACACAAAATATGCTTTACTTATACCCACAAATGTAACACTAGTGATTTTCAAAATACAGCAGTGAGAATACGTAAATCTTGCAAATCACAAGGAAAACCACGACTATATAGTGTCAACATGCAAGATTAGCAGGAACTGTAAGACTACGTATCAGCAAGTATGGTCCCTAAACTGTATGGTTAGCAACTTACTCGAACCTAACGTTTAGAAAATAACTATCTATCACTACCTTCAATATTACCATGGGAGAAAGAGTAAGGTTGTACCCTTAGTGTATACACCTAGGGAGTATAGTGGAATCTTGAGAAAAACTATTGACATTCTAATTTACTTTAGTTTTATTTTGTTAATGTCAATAGTGATTGTTCCATTTGAAAAATTTAACTTTACAAAATAATACATACTTACTTACTGGTCGGTGCTACAGTTCATGTAGGTCGTTGGCCTCCTTAATCACCTGCCTCCATTCGTCCCGGTCTTCGGCTTCCCTTCTCCAGCATTTAACTCCCATCTTTCTAAGATCATCCTCAACAGCATCAATCCATCTCTTCCTGGGCCTTCCTCTCTTACTTCTTCCGGTTTTCCTATAAAGACTTTTTTGACAGTACTGGTTTCTGCCATTCTCTGAACATGACCAGCCCACCAAATTCTTCCCTGCTTAATTTTAACAACAATATCTGGCTGGCCAAACAATCCTTGCAGCTCTGCATTTGTCCTCATTCTCCATCCATCCTGATCTCTAACTGCTCCAAATACCTTTCTCAATATCTTCCTTTCCCACCATAACAGCCACTGTTCTTCTCTGGTAGTCATCACCCAGCATTCTGAGCCATACATCACTACAGGTCTTAGTACTGTTGTGTATATTTTTATTTTAGTATTCCTACTGACATTCTTGGATTTAAACATATTTTGCAAAGCGTAAAAGCATTGGTTCCCACTTCTTATCCTTTCCTGTATTTCCAGAGGGGTTTTATTGTCTGCAGTTATTACTGAGACTAGATATTTGAAAGTTGTAACTCTCTGATATTCCTTCTCATGTATTCTCACTGTGGTCCTTTCTCTTGCTCCCTCTGTCTCTCCCATCTTCATATATTTTGTTTTATTTATATTCACTTTGTAACGGGGCCCATGGGAGTAATATACATATATTATGTATAATAGTGCTAAGGGAAAATCTAAGAATAGTTTCCCTCAAGTAGTAAGATTTATGCAATGAAGTAACTATCAAATTAAGAATGGAGGCCGTGGTCTTAGAAATCTCCAACAAGCATTGCTGAGTAACAAGATATTGGGCAAAGGAAAGGATGCTACATAACCTGGAAAGTTAAAGAAAAATGTAAGGAGGAATAAGGGACATGATAAGTGAAAATAGATCAGAAACCAATATAAAATTTAGAAATATATATATATATATATATATATATTGAAATAATAAATCAAACCTCTGACAATTTACATGAAAGGAGGACTATACAAATATAAAATTTTCCCAACCACTTACACGGATTACAAATTCATTATATAAAAAAAGAGATAAGATATCCAAGAGAAAGAAAGGAAAAAGAGAAAATGCCGCAGGAAAGGAAAGGGACAAACAAGGAAAGGATGAATACTGCAATAAAAAGAGAAACCCAGAACGACAAGAAAGGGAAGATGTTCAGTTAGCAAATTCAAGTATACCAGCTGAAAAATTATCTGAGCAAAATGCAAATACTATATGCAGGTCACCACCACTTCCGTTATCACACAGATTAACACTAGGTAACGTAGTTCTACAGCCGAATAATCACAATGTAGTTCCATTAAACCAGTTTCACAATATCCCGAAGCACTGAACGAATAGAAGTGTGTGTACAGTAGAAGTCGCACAGTTGCCAATACACCACACGCACACTTCAAAAGAAAGTTGTTACGAAGGTCGTCAATGAAAAGTTTTAAATACAAAAGGGGCAAGTGAAATTTCGGCCTGGAAATGCCATGCTCCCAGTTTAATTTTGCAGGGAAAGTCTGTCCCAATGCAATTAAAAATATTTACAGTAAAGAAATCAGTTTGTCATACCTCATCATGAAGCAAATTGAACTGCCCGCAAATGAAGACTTCTGGGCACATGTAATTAAGGACGAAGTTGACGTAGGATGTTGCTCCCTCCACACAGGCCTAAGTCCATCTCAATATTTCCAGAGGGAGGCCAGGTATTTATAGTGTGGAGTAGAATGAGAAATATATCTGGAAGATTCCAGAGATTAGTGAAGCATGCGCGAATAAACCAGGCGGTCACGTGACGTCAGCCGGCAAAAAGGAAGTTAGTTTATCGAAGATGGTGAAGATGAATAGAGTAGAGTTCATGCAAAGTATGAAGTATGCAAGTTCACAGAAGTATGCAAGTTCCAGTTGGAGAAGAAATGCAGTTTATATCATGATGAGGATAAGTCCATACTAATCGTAGAAAAAGGTTATGTGCATGGCGAATTTCATAACAACAGTTGCCGATGAAGTGAAGAGTCCGTTACAACTTCTAGCCCTAAGTCCTGTGCTTTCTCTTCTAACACAGCATAGTTCTCTTCAAGAGCTCTTTCATTTCGTGCAATAATTGCCACATCATCAGCCTATGCTATCACTTGTACTAATCTGTTCAGAATAGTTCCCCCTGAGTTGATAGGTAGGTGGCGTATTACATTTTCCAGTGCTCAGTTGAATAGGAGTGTGGAGAGAACATCCCCCTGTCTCAGCCCCTTTTCATCTAAGAATGCCTCTGACAGATCTTGTTCCACTCTCACCTTGCATATTGTTGTTTTGAAGGTCATTTCTGTCAACCAAACTCTCTCATAATTTTATAAATTTTGCCTTTATCTCGACTGTCATATGCCTGATTAAAATCAACATACAGCTGGTGAAGCTGCTTGTCATACTCATAAAACGTCTCCAGTAATTACATAAAATCAGCTTCATGGTCCGTATCGCACTTCAATAGATTCACAATGAAGTATTTATTTATTTTCCACCTAGTCGATACAATGATTGCCTAAGGCAATTTTTATTGGTCAAAAGTGGTACATGTTTCGTATATTATCAACATCTTCAGCCACATAACACAGTTTAGATGAAAAATATAAAATTGACAAAGTAATGCTTTAGAGGAAGTGTCCTTGTTAATTTCAGTGCTCATTTCAGTGTTAATTTCAAGGACACTTCCTCTAAAGCATTACTTTGTCAATTTTATATTTTTCATCTAAACTGTGTTATGTGGCTGAAGATGTTGATAATATACGAAACATGTACCACTTTTGACCAATAAAAATTGCCTTAGGCAATCATTGTATCGACTAGGTGGAAAATAAATAAATACTTCATTGTGAATCTCCAGTAATTGTCGTAATATAAAAATCTGATCCAGTGTACTGCGATTTTTTTCTAAAACCTGCTTGGTAATCCCCTAGTATCCTTTCCATCCATGGTTCCAGTCTTGAGGCTAATATCTTACTGAAAACCTTGTAAGTTCCATCCAGCAAAGTAATCCCTCAGTAATTTCCACATACTGCCTTATCTCCTTTCTTATGTATTGGACATATTATGTCCAATCTACAATCCTTGGGCATTTCCTCCTTCACCCAAACCTCCTTTATCAACTCATGAACAGCCTTCTCTACTCCTTCTCCCCCATATCTCAACAGTTCTGTCTCCATCCCATCTTCACCTGGGGCTTTGTTATTCTTTAATTATGCCGGGCTGAGTGGCTCAGATGGTTAAGGCGCTGGCCTTCTAACCCCAACTTGGCAGGTTCGATCCTGGCTCAGTCCGGTGGTATTTGAAGGTGCTCAAATACGACAGCCTCGTGTCGGTAAATTTACTGGCACATAAAAGAACTCCTGCGGGACTAAATTCTGGCACCTCGGCGTCTCCGAAGACCGTAAAAGTAGTTAGTGGGACGTAAAGCAAATAACATTATTATTCTTTAATGCGTTAATTGCTATCCTGACTTCTTCTAAATCTGGCTGATCTATTAACTCTTCATTCAATTCTCCTTCTTCTCCATCATCACTGATGATTTTCTCTCTGAACTCTTCCACTGCTTGCCTTGTCTTCCTTTGAAGCATTCTTTTCCTATCTTCATTCCTCTCTTGAATTACTGTTAAGCATTCTTCATCAAACCATTCTCCTCTCTTTATACGTTCCTTCTTCCCCAAAGTTTCATCTGCAACTTCACTGAAAACTGTTCTCAGTATCTCCCACTTACTTTCCACTTCTCCTTTCTCCTATAACTCCTTTCTTATTTCCAAAGATTCTGCCATTTTCTTCTTGTATTTCTCTTGCAATTCCTCATTTTGTCAGGCCCTCTACATTATGCTTTGTCTTCCTTCTTACTTTTTCCATCCTTGTCAAGTCTATTTTTTATCTGTATTTTATTCTTACAAGATAATGGTCTGAATCAGCATCAGCACCTCTACAACTTCTAACATCCATAATGTCTGATGCATGCTACCTGTCTATGATAACATGGTCTATTTGATTTCTTGTTACACCATCTGGTGATATCCATGTCTCCTTCTTTATGTTTTTCCGTGGGTGCCAAGTACTTTTGATTATCATCTGCTTACTGCTCGCAAAGTCCATAGTCTCAAACCATTATCATTACTGACTTCGTGCAAGCTTTCTTTCCCAGATCTCCAAGGATCATTTTCATATCATGTCTTTGAACTCGTTAATTTCATCCTCCAATTTGGTGTAAAATGCATCTTTTTCCTCCTCTTCTGCCTCTTCTATGGGGGCAGCGTCGTCGTGTGCTATGTAGGCGCCCAAGGCAAGGCTTAATCAGCGCCCCCCACCCCCCGATAAAACTTTGTTTGTTCCAGTTTTGATGGGGGGATGATACCTTAGCTCTTTAGAGCCACTCCATAATCCACCACCTATGGACCCGCTATGTTCCGGATTGGAAACACCGGCAGCTATTATAAATAACAGCATCACGGACCACCCGCACTCCACTACATATTTTATATGCATATAATAAGATTTGATGTATTTATATACAAAATACAGTCTTTGATTTTTCACTACTTGTTCTTGCCTTTGGTGCTCTTTTCTGTCGTCTATATACAAACTTCAAACATTGAAAGGCATTCACCTGACTTTTGCATGAGCAAATGTTGTCAGAATTTCTCTAAGGTCTAAGTTTTTTAAGTGTCATTTTCTGTTGCTAGAATGGCAGGCGAGTTCAGCCTTTCCTGTGCCATTGTAGAGCGCAAATAAGTTTTTATAAGCTTACTAAAGCTTCGTTCGGCACTAGCAACTGTCACGGGTGTTGTTAGTAATACTCTTAATGCGACCCACAAGTGTGTAAACAAATTTTTACTGTTTGTAATTTTTATTATACACAAGACTTCTTTTGGTGTGACTTTGTTCTTTCCATGATCCAAAATCGAACTTACGTGTAAAAGTTCAAGATACAATTCAATTACAAACAATAAAAAACATTTTTTCCGTATTGAAAGTATCTTAATTTATAATAATATAAAAATATTTTAACTCAACCTATTCAATACAGTACAAGATGTTAACGTATTAGTTAAACATCGTTAAAAATTGTTGAGACATGTTTCTCTCCTTCTGTGGAGCATCATCAGTCATATCAAATACATCAAAATTCTACCAGATGTCTGGTTGGAAATAATAAAAATATGTTACCTGAGTGAATTCATTAAAAAACATTTATAATCTTATCATTAACGAAATATCAAAATTAACTAAAGAATGTTACACTACGGTAGTGCACACGTTGGTGAATTTTCACTCAAAACAAGGCCGTCCTATAGTACAGTATTGACAATAGTGGTAGTTAGTCTTATTTGGTGCTAAGTTCGAAGACAGTTTAACATTTTTTTTGGTACAAATGTTGAGAATGAATGCAGAATACATATAATTGCAATTTACTGTACATGTATTTTACATTGTAAAATAATGTGAAAAAAACATTCCAAATTTGTATTAATATCCATGGAAGAAAAATTTTTTTTTTTTTTACTCTGGACCTCAATATTACGGTCCTGGTGCATTCTAATCAGAAATGGCTTCAAGATGTGAAATTTTGTATGTGATTTATGATCAGCTCATGTAAAAATGTTTGCATTATGTCGTAATTTAACTTGGATGTTTATATTGACTAATTATATTTTAGACTCAAACAAAATATTTCATCGAAGTATCCATGGGCTAATCACCTCCGTTGGACACTCTCTATGAAGACAGAGTGCCTAGTGCATGTAAACGAACAGTTGATATTGGATTCAAAAGGAACCATGTTGAAAACAGTAAAAATAATGGCTTGAATGAGGGTGGTTGAAATGTCCATAAGTCTTCCCAAGTGACTAGTGTTTTTAAGTTTCTCCGTGTGTTTATGTTGTTGAAGTATGGGGTAGCAGTTTTATTGGTTGAATGGGCGGCAGTCAAGACGTTACATGTGATAAATATCATTCTTGATCCGTATTGATGATACTTGAATTTAATAATAACAATAATTTATTGAATTCACCACCTAATCAATAAAAAAAGTCTTCTCTTAGTTGATTTACTTTGGCATGTTAACTAAAATGGTACATGTTTCACCTTGAATTCAGGCATCATCAGCCATTATCTTAACCTTAAAATAGAAACAGGCACCCGATTTACAAATACATGAAATAAAACAAATTTTAAAAAAACCTTGAAGAGATTTGAACTAAAATTAACATATGGTAAAAGACTTGTAATGAAGTTGGTTATAAAGATATTACTATGAGTGAGTAAAAATACAACTGGTGTAAGTAATAGTGATATTGATATTAGAAGACTTCTATTATCATTAAAATGAACAAAGCAACAGTCTGTCATGAACGAGTGATAGGATTGCTAAAAAATTATGTTGGCCGACCAGTGGTTGCAACGAAAATGATGATAAAAATCGTATTTAATAAAAAATGTATAATAAAATAATAATAAAATATGGTCATGTGACCAGCAATATTTGTTTACAAGAGATAAGTCGAAAGTCAAAGGCATATGGTCATGTGGTTTAGTTTGATCAAAAAATACGAAGTTGAAGAATGATGTTTAAATAGGACCTTTATGGACCATCTCAATTTGATGCAAAGTTGCAATGTTGTTAAGAATGTGTGGTTGGTTGATATTCAAGTCGAAACGGAAGTGTGACAATTGAATCTGTGAAGGAAACCAGAAACGTGGTGTTAATTGAGTGAAAAAATCGTAATGAAATGTTGAAGTGGAAATTGTGTACACTTACCATTAGACGATGGTGAGGGTAATTTGTTACGTTATTAACTGAACGTTATTGTCGACTGTCGGCTTCTTACTTCGAGTGTTGTAGCTGTATGTTTGAGTTGGAGGTGGAAACTGTTTGCGAAGGCGTGACTATGGGCTTGTTTGTAGTATTTGGAGGGGAACTACTATTGGCGGGAGAGAGAGAGGGAAGTGTATTGCTGCATGTGTTGTAATGGTGAGATGCCGTTGGAGGGAGCGATATTACAGTGGGTGTGGCTAAGGGTTTATTGGTTGCATTTGAATTAGAGGTACTGGCGGTGAGGGGAAGGGAGGGGGATTGTATTAGTTGTAGAGGAGGTAGGGGGGCTTATTGATTTGAAGTTGAAAACTTTTAAGAATATATTGGTGAGGGGAATTGATTCTTGTAATATACATAATGTCTGTTCATACAAGGGGCTTTTTTTATCAATGATGTCGTTTAAGTTCTTATCTTTGTTGAAATGTTGGTCGAGGAAAATGAATAAATTTTCATACTCGGTCATAAGTTTACTTTTATTGACTCTTTTGAGGATATGAAGGTCTTGTTCTATTGTAGTAAATTTATGTCCTGTGTCCCTCATGTGGTTGGCCATTGCGGAAAATTTGTTATGTCTTTGTGCATTATAATGCTCGGCGTATCTGGTGGAGAAGCTGCGGCCAGTTTGGCCAACATAAGAAATATTACATGTGGAGCATTTTAGTCTGTATATTCCTGATCCGGAGTAACTATTGTCTGTGATGTTAATAGAGTTATGATTAAAGAATAAATTACGATTAGTGTTTTTTGTTGTATAGGCTATTTTTACATCGTGCTTCATTAGTGAATTGGTTATCGGATAAATACCATGGTTATTGAACGTGAATTTAGCGTATTTTGATTTAACGGGTTTCAATGGAGTTAAATTTGTAGCTAATTTTAATTTGGTTTTGTTGATGATTTTATAAATTATATCTTATTAAATCTGTTGAATTTAGCTATTTCTTTAATGAATTGTAATTCTTTCTTTAAATTACTGGGGGACATAGGGATTTGTAATACCCTATATATTAGACTGTGATAAGTGGCTTTTTTATGTGAGCTGGGATGTAAAGAATAATTTTTTATGGTTGTTGGAGAAAAGGTGGGTTTTCTGTATATTTGGAAGTCGAACTTGATTGATAATCGTGTGATTTTGATGTCTAAGAAATTTAAAGAGCTATTGATTTCATCTTCTTTGGTGAATTTAATGTTATTATCCAAATTGTTGAGGAAAGATAATACGTTATCACTGTTATTGATTTGTTTATCTATGATTGCTATAAACAAATCAATAACAGTGATAACATATTATCTTTCCTCAACAATTTGGATAATAACATTAAATTCACCAAAGAAGATGAAATCAATAGCTCTTTAAATTTCTTAGACATCAAAATCACATGATTATCAAACAAGTTTGGCTTCCAAATATACAGAAAACCCACCTTTTCTCCAACAACCATTAAAAATGATCCTTTACATCCCAGCTCACATAAAAAAGCCACTTATCACAGTCTAATATATGGGGCATTAAAAATCCTTATGTCCCCCAGTAATATAAAGAAAGAATTATAATTCATTAAAGAAATAGCTAAATTCAACAGATTTAATAAGATATAATTGATAAAATCATCAACAAAACCAAATTAAAATTAGCTACAAATTTAACCCCATTAAAACCTGTTAAACCAAATATGCTAAATTCACGTTCAATAACCATGGTATTTATCCGATAACCAATTCACTAATGAAGCACGATGTAAAAATAGCCTATACAACAAAAAACACTAATCGTAATTTATTCTTTAATCATAACTCTATTAACATCACAGACAATAGTTACTCTGGATCAGGAATATACAGACTAAAATGCTCCACATGTAATATTTCTTATGTTGGCCAAACTGGCCGCAGCTTCTCCACCAGATATGCCGAGCATTATAATGCACAAAGACATAACAAATTTTTCGCAATGGCCAACCACATGAGGGACACACGACATAAATTTACTACAATAGAACAAGACCTTCATATCCTCAAAAGAGTCGATAAAAATAAACTTATGACCGAGTATGAAAATTTATTCATTTTCCTCGACCAACATTTCAACAAAGATAAGAACTTAAATGACATCATTGATAAAAAAAAGCCCCTTGTACGAACAGACATTATGTATATTACAAGAATCAATTCCCCTCACCAATATATTCTTAAAAGTTTTCAACCTCAAATCAATAAGCCCCCCTACCTGCTCTACAACCAATACAATCCCCCTCCCTTCCCCTCACTACCAGTACCTCTAATTCAAATACAACCAATAGACCCTTAGCCACACCCACTGTAATATCGCTCCCTCCAACGGCATCTCACCATTACATTAGACATCCGGATGCTCTAACGTAACACCTTTGTAATTTTGTCTAATGACTGTAAATATTGTGTGCTACCTGATGATGGCCAAGAGAGGCCGAAACCAGTACTAGTGCAATAATTCATTCACAATAAATAGTATTGATCGGTGGAACATTTTTCTTGTCTATTACAATAGTAGGTCCCCTCCAAGTACTACAAACAAGCCCATAGTCACGCCTTCGCAAACAGTTCCACCTCCAACTCAAACATACAGCTACAACACTCAAAGAAAGAAGCCGACAGTCAACAATAACATTCAGTTAATAACGTAAATTACCCTCACCATCGTCTAATGGTAAGTGTACACAATTTCCACTTCAACATTCCATTACGATTTTTTCACTCAATTAACACCACGTTTCTGGTTTCCTTTACAGATTCAATTGTCACACTTCCGTTTTGACTTGAATGTCAACCAACCACACATTCTTAACAACATTGCAACTTTGCATCAAATTGAGATGGTCCATAAAGGTCCTATTTAAACATCGTTCTTCAACTTCGTATTTTTTGATCAAACTAAACCACATGACCATATGCCTTTGACTTTCAACTTATCTCTTGTAAACAAATATTGCTGGTCACATGACCACATTTCATTATTATTTTATTCTAATTTTTTATTAAATACGATTTTTATCATCATTTTCGTTGCAACCGCTGGTCGGCCAACATAATTTTTTAGCAATCCTATCACTCGTTCATGACAGACTGTTGCTTTGTTCATTTTAATTATAATAGAAGCCTTCTAATATCAATATCACTATTACTTACACCAATTGTATTTTTACACACTCATAGTAATATCTTTATAACCAACTTCATTATAAGTCTTTTACCATATGTTAATTTTAGTTCAAATCTCTCCAAGGTTTTTTTTTAATTTGTTTTATTTCATGTATTTGTAAATCAGGTGCCTGTTTCTATTTTAAGGTTAAGATAATGGCTGATGATGCCTGAATTCAAAGCGAAACATGTACCATTTTAGTTAACATGCCAAAGTAAATCAAGACTTTTTTTATTGATTAGGTGGTGAATTTAATAAATTGTTATTATTCCATTCAAGTATCATCAATACGGATCAAGAATGATATTTATCACATGTAACGTCTTGACTGCCGCCCATTCAACCAATAAAACTGCTACCCCATACTTCAACAACATAAACACACAGAGAATCTTAAAAACACTAGTCACTTGGGAAGACTTAAGGACATTTCAACCGCCCTCATTCAAGCCATTATTTTTACTGTTTTCAACATGGTTCCTTTTGAATCCAATATCAACTGTTCGTTTACATGCACTAGGCACTCCGTCTTCATAGAGAGTGTCCAACGGCGGTGATTAGCCCATGGATACTTCGATGAAATATTTTGTTTGAGTCTAAAATATAATTAGTCAATATAAACATCCAAGTTAAATTACGACATAATGCAAACATTTTTACATGAGCTGATCATAAATCACATACAAAATTTCACATCTTGAAGCCATTTCTGATTAGAATGCACCAGGACCGTAATATTGAGGTCCAGAGTAAAAAAAAAAATTTCTTCCATGGATATTAATGAAAATTTGGAATGTTTTTTCCACATTATTTTACAATGTAAAATACACGTACAGTAAATTGCAATTTTATGTATTTTGCATTGATTCTCAACATTTGTACCAAGAAAAATGTTAAACTGTCTTCGAACTTAGCACCAAATATGACTTTAACTACCATTATTGCCAATACTGTACAATAGGACGGCCTTGTTTTGAGTGAAAATTCACCAACGTGTGCACTACCATAGTGTAACATTCTTTAGTTAATTTTGATATTTCGTTAATGA
Organism: Anabrus simplex; assembly: GCF_040414725.1. Classification (NCBI taxonomy): domain Eukaryota; kingdom Metazoa; phylum Arthropoda; class Insecta; order Orthoptera; family Tettigoniidae; genus Anabrus; species Anabrus simplex. Next base: position 136,919,596 of record NC_090269.1, read on the forward strand.
TAAGATTGTAAATGTTTTTTAATGTATTCACTCAGGTAATTTATTCTAATTATTTTCAACCAGACGTCTGGTAGAATTTTGAGGCATTTGATATGACTGATGATGCCCCACAGAAGGAGCGAAACATGTATCAATGATTTTTAACTATGTTTAACTAATACGTTAACATCTTGTACTGTATCGAATAGGTTGAGTTAAAATAAATTTCTTATATTATTATTTTAAAAAATACAATTCATTGCCATTGATATCAGACACTTTGGTTGTCTTTCAAGGTCCAAACAACTTTGTTTTAGATCTTCTTTTCCTGGAAGTTGAGCAACATTACCGTAAAATCCCCACACTTGTTGGTGTTCTTTCAATGCAGTTGACTTCTTCTTAAGTGAGTTCAAAACTTTATCATGATAAAAAAATTCTCAAAAAGGTTTCTTCAGATGACGATTGCACTTCCTCAGAAGACTTGTACAAAAAAAAAAAAGCATTTTCGTTTACGAATCCTTTTCTCAGGAATAATGTTTCGATACCAAATTCAGCAGCTATTTCTTTAGCGGAGATTACTACGTCTACATATACAATCTCTCTAAAGCTGTTTAAAAACTTCAAACACTTATTAAACTTTTCAGAACAGTCGTTGATGTCTGCCTCTTTCCCTTGAATACTTTTAATGATCAAATTAACTTCAAAAAGAATGTCATTCCACAAGATCAAACTGACGATGAAGGAAAAGTCTTCCGTCTGGTTAGTCAAAGATTGAGCTTCAGCTGTTTGGGGGTCATCAATTTTGTCGCGTAACTCAACCAATGCATCCCTAACTTCTGCGTATTGGTATCTAACAGCCTGAACAGCACTTATGCGAGATTCCCAACACATTTCACACACTTGCTTTAAATTAAGTGCCTTAGTATGGTCACTTACAAATACACACCAGTGCTTCATTGAACTAGAGAAGATGGTAAAGAGACGTAAAATACCAAATAAAGATGTAGACTTAACTGATGATTTTGGTCTATCAGCAATTACTAGTTTTAGGCTATGGCACCCACAAGGAATGAACACAGCCAAAGGGAAGTTGTCCAGTACACCGGCTTGAACTCCTTTATGTACACCTGCCATGTTGGCGCTGTTATCGTATCCTCGACCATGACAGTTTGTCATGTTCAAACCACACTCCTCAATTTCTTTGAACAGCAAGTCAGTGAGAGCTTCTCCAGTGGTTTCTTTGGCAACTCGATAGGCTCTAAAGCTTTGTTCTACTTTGATCTTCCCATCATCATCTTCAGTGACGTAGGGAATCGTTAATGAAACTAGCTCCTTATGACTTATGTCTGGAGTACAATCATGGATAACGGAAAAATATCTGGCTTCCTTTATTTCCGTCAAGATACTTTGATTTACTGAGTCGCTTAGTATAGTTATTAGCTTATTTTGTATTGACACATTTAATCAATGAAATTGTGTTTCTTTGTTAGTTATACGTCTTAAGTGTTCCATTACTATACTATCAAATTTCCCTAAAAGTCTAAAAGTTGCACAAGTCCAAGAAAGTTTCCATTATATTTTGTGAAAACTTTGGAAGATGGGCCACAAAAATCCATACTGTGCTCTGCTAGATATAAAGTAATTTCCACTAACTGACGCAATACTTCTTCTGAACGCTGACCCCCACTTTCAATTTGCTTCATGGTGTGATGGTTGATTGATGTGTCCCCTTTAATTCTTTTTTCTGCTTCAAACCTTGTAGCCATATTTTTTAAATGGTTTGGTGACAACTCATGGGATTTTAAATGGTCTGCCAAACGTTTCCAGTTGTTAAAACCCATTGCTTGACCAGAATGTGACTTCGATGAGGGATTAGACAATCTATAATAGAAACAATAAACAGAATCTGATTTTTCTGAATAAATCAACCATCGCCTTGATATTTTTTCTCCATTTTCCAAAAACCGATACTGAAATTGGTTTGAAAAGTGCCTATTTCAACATTTTTGGGTAATCATGGTCTTCTTTAGAATATTCAGTCGGCCCTTTCAAAACAAACTCATCACGCTGAGTGTACATAATATGTGCTGGCCACATTGCAGGATCTAAAGTAATCACCGGCACCTGCTCCGATTTGGAAATAAATTTAATTTCAGCTTCGGGTTCTGTTAACAGTTCTATCACTCTTTTATTGGCATTATCACTATCATGATCACTGTGTTCACGATCACTTGTAACGGTATCATCAGTAGGGGAAGGTACAGGTACAAATTCAGTGTCTTTGGCCTCTTGACTGCTACTTTGTGAGGAGGAACTACAGCTAGGTTCAGCCGTACTGGTCTCAGCCGCGGCAACATTTTGTGTTGTATTAGTTTTAAAAAAATAGTTAGTTTTGGCACTTTACTTAACAAAGCCTCATTCGCTAACTCACTTTCCTTGTACAACTTTCTCCTTTACGCCCCTGACTTTTTCGACATAATGCTTGAGTTTTCCACTAATCACTATCACTATGCACTTCACAACAACATCGTTCAGTATTCATAAAGCTTGTAAAGCATGGAAAAATAAACTATTAACAATTGGCGTAAACAGCGACGGCATGTCTATGTCTGTGTCAATGTCACTATAAGAACAAGTAACCAAGACAAGTGTAAACTGTGTCCCACGCGCACTATGGTTGGGGAGGAGTGTTGATGTCGACTCGCCGGCGCCGATGAGTCACGATCCTACTCCCACCCTCACCACCTGCTACCACAGCGGACAGCGCTGCTCAGTATACACAGTTACTACAGTACATTATGCATAGAGAGAATTTGTGTGCACTCAGCCATGCATCCATTGTATTATTGTATAACACAGAGACCAATACAGTCGTCTATAGAATTAGACTACAAATGCATGAAATATTTTTTTTACCCACAGCGGCGCCCCCCCTCCCCGCGATCGCAGCGCCCAAGGCGACTGCCTCGGTCGCCCCACCCATGCGACAGCCCTGTGTGGGGGCATACACACAAAACATTGTAACAGTGAAGTACTTTGCTCGAAGTCTCAAAAGAGCACATCCTATTGTTGATTGCAGTAAAGTTGATCACACTTTGCTTTATAGACTTTTGTATGAGGAATCCTGTGCCATTACTGCCTTCTTCTCCTCCACTGTACATCAGGATATGTTGCCCAGACATTATCATCCCTTGCCCCTTCCATCTTAGCTCCTGTAATGCTGCTATTTTAACTCCATACTTATCCAGTTCGTTCCTTAATTCCTTCAACTTGCCAGGTCTCTTTAATGTCCTTATATTCCACGTTGCTACTATGATATAATTTTTCCTTCTCTTAAGCCGTTTTTCTCGCCATGTCATCACCAAATTATCCGCTTTTCCTGTAGTATGTCTTAAGGTATCAGTAACATTTGTCTTCTTATGAGGTAGGGGAGTTAACCCTACGCCCAACCCCCAACCTGGAGCATGTGCTCCCGCCGGCGTAGCTCTAAGGATCATTTGAAAACGCAAGCCTCCAAACACCCGGCAAAATGTATTTTGCCTTCGTCAAGGTGGTGATACCTTCGGGAGGTTGTAAAATAATGCCCATGCTAATAATTATTAAAATCTTTGTATGGGCTATAATTATGAGCCTTGGTTATATTATATCAGTGCCGTACATCTCCTTGCCGTGATAGCTGACTCGAGTGTATTTCTGTTTTTGTTTTGTAATTTGTTAATTCATGTTCCTTACCAATCGCACTCATTTGAAATAAGTGAGACTCATATGCGGCACTAGTGTACGGTCCTCGAATAGAAGCAAAGTCAGTTGTATATGGTTTGTACTAGGTTACTGTGAAAAGTGAAGAAAAGGCGAGAGCGTGAGTGGATGCCGTGAATCACATACTAATGTGGGTAACTGTTCTTGAATTAAAGGGTGCAGCTTCTGTCATTTTGTGGTTTATTTTATTCATTCAAAGTAAGGTCAACACACTCCAACCCTCAAAAGTATATGCCAAAACACAGAAAAGCTTTTTTTTTTCCTCGGAAATTATTAGGGTTACAAAGAAAATTTATTTAAACTTTTTCCTTGCAGTTTGAATTTTAAATACACCTGGTCTGCTCAATGTTTAAGAGGACTAACTGTTCAAGAAACTTATTCACCTGTAAGGGTTCCAAGAGTACGTTTTCTTCTGACTTGTTTAGCATTTTCTTTCGTTACATGGCTCGCTTAAGAGATAGTACAAACACACAGAAATGTATATATAAAATTTCAATTCTATTAAAAGAATTTATTGAAAGGTCCACCTAATCAATACTTGATATCGATGTTGATTCCCATGGGGAATCTGAAATATTTGTTCCAAATGAGTAAATTTATAATACCAATATAAATGGTCCGTTATTGGACATCATAAATTTTCCAGCTAACTCCTTCCTGGTTGCCAGCGTTTCGCCCCCGTGTGCTAGGCTGGGCTCATCAGTTGGTACCTAGCACACCTACCAAGACGCTGGTTAGCGCATACCAAGGAGGCCACTGCGTAGCCTAATTGTAGCCACCGGCAGTGCCAATGCACTATGAGAGACTTCAATTGATGACTGCTTGGCTATCAGATGATATCGATGTTGATTCCCATGGGGAATTTGAAATATTTGTTCAGTATGAGTAATCAATACTTTTAAAGTTAAAAATTTCATTGTTCCGTATTGAAGAATATTACAGTTAAAATTGAAATAATTGATAAAGAGATTCAACCTATTCAATACAAAAGAATAAGAAATGTAGTGAATTACATTCCTTTTCTTATGCATTGTTTTTCATGTTTTAATCGGCTGATGATGACCTGGACTAGGGTCGAAACCTGTACCATTTCTACTTATTATTAAATGGGAATGTAATTCACTACATTTCTTTTGTATTGAATAGGTTGAATCTCTTTTATCAATTATTTCAATTTTAACTGTAATCAATACTTGTCAAAAACAGTTAAAATATCAGAACATGTTTCAACCCGTTATTAGGTCATCTTGTGTCATGCTGAAAAAAAGTAATAATGCTAAACAAACACTTATTAAAAAGTGAATTGTCAAAACAAAATACAATATAAAATCACACAATAGAGAAAAGCATGTTGAAAAACTTCACTTTAACTGGCAATGAAAAGTTCATATGATAAGGTTGGCTTGTTGATGTTAAAATGGAGAATGTTCAAGTAATAAGTTTTTATCCAAATGTGTGGCCCATATGAGGGTTCCACACTATGCAGTGCAGATTTGTAGTAGTATTATAGTTGGAACTATTAATTCTGAGGACCTTAGCAGATGTATTAAGGCCTAATATGAAAAATATATTGCCGATATAGAACTTAAACTGATGTTGAAAACGTCGGTAGTTCATGAACAAACTCTTGTGTGTTAGCCAAAATCTAAACGAAAAAAGAAAATAGAAGATGAGCATCTCTCAAGGAAAAATGAATGCAATGAAAAGTGAAAAATAAAGTGAGAAACACTTACATCCTTTCTTCCAGCCTTCAAGTTAGTGCTATCAAGTGAGGTGATCATGAAGTTGCTTGCCCTGAGCTTAAGCTAGTAAGGTGAAGTGTGTGTGGAAGAGAAATGAGGAAAAGTGGAGCGGAGTTAGAAGTTCATTGAACTAGAGTCATGAAAGACTTCGGCAACCGTTGTTCATTGCTTAAAGTTACGAATCCATCGAATAATATTATTTTTTAACGTGCGTTTAAGTTCCGCATCAGTGGTATATTTTCATATTTTGCCATAATACATTCGGTAGGATCCTCGGAATTATTAGTTCCAGCTACAATACTACTGGCATACTACCATAAATCCACATTGCATAGTGTGAAACCCTCATATGGGCTACCGATTTTGATAAAATCTTATAATTTGAACATTATTCATTTTAACATCAACAAGCCAAGCTTATCAAGTGAACTTTTATTGCCAGTTAAAGTGCAGTTTTTCAACATTTTTCTGTATTGTTTGATTTAACTGTATCTTGTATTTTGTTTTGACAATTCACTTTCTTTTAACAAGTGTTTAGCTATATTACTTCTTTGTGTGTGTGTGTGTGTGTGTGTGCGCGCGCGTGCGTGCGTGCGTGTGTGTGTGTGTGTGTGTGTGTGTGTATAACAGCTGAAGATGACCTACAGTAATAATAGATTGAATTATGTACTGATATTTTAACTATTTTTGACAGGTTTTGACTAGGTGGACCTTTCAATAAATTATTTTAATAGAATTGAAATTGTATATTGTCAATACAGAACCAAAATGAAATTTGTAAGTTGTAAGGAAATACTGTTAGAATTTCAGAGGAAATGCTTCAAAACTTTTTTTCTAGGAAACTGAATTTTAAGTACACTTGCTGATGCCATTATTTAATAGGACTAGCTATTTAGGCAGCGTATTCACTTTTAAGCGTCGAAGGTGTACATTTTCCTACGACTTGGATCACATTTTATTTCCCTGCACGGCCCTCTTATGTAATAGTACTGTAATAGTAAGTAGCCCATATGTTAACGGAAGATTCCAGTTGAATGCATGCAAATTTGAGCACACTCCATGTAGTAGTTATTACATGAAAGAAACCAAGACAGAGATCAAGGATAAAGTATATGCCAAAACAAAGCATTTTTTCAGAAACTATAAAGTATTAGATACAAAGAAAATTCATAAAAACATTTTTCTTGTATGTTACTGGTGAAAGAAATTTCAAAATTGGTCCAGTAGTTTCTGAGATTACCAGTTACATAGAAACTCACAGTGTCTCTTTATTTATTAGTATAGACTAGAGGACTCCTGCTGCTCCGCAGCATTCATTATAACTAGGTCAAATAACATGTCTTGTTATGAAATTGTTCCATGTGCTGCCCTGGTACTTAGTGATGTTTACTTTTAAGATTTGTATTATAAATCAATCAATCAATCAATCAATCAATCAATCAATCAATCAATCAATCAATCAATACTGATCTGCATTTAGGGCAGTCGCCCAGGTGGCAGATTCCCTATCTGTTGCTTTCCTAGCCTTTTCCTAAATAATTTCAAAGAAATTGGAAATTTATTGAACATCTCCCTTGGTAAGTTATTCCAGTCCCTAACTCCCCTTCCTATAAATGAACATTTGCCCCAGTTTGTCCTCTTGAATTCCAACTTTATCTTCATATTGTGATAAACGCCATTCAAACTTATTCGTCTACTAATGTCATTCCACGCCATCTCTCCGCTTACAGCTCAGAACATACCACTTAGTCGAGCAGCTCTTCTTCTTTCTCTCAATTCTTCCCAACCCAAACATTGCAACATTTTTTTAACGCTACTCTTTTGTCGGAAATCACCCAGAACAAATCGAGCTGCTTTTCTTTGGATTTTTTCCAGTTCTTTAATCAGGTAATCCTGGTGAGGGTCCCATACACTGGAACCATACTCTAGTTGGGGTCTTACTAGAGACTTATATGCACTCTCCTTTACATCCTTACTACAACCCCTAAACACCCTCATAACCACGTGCAGAGATCTGTACTCTTTATTTACAATCCCATTTATGTGATTACCCCAATGAAGATCTTTTCTTATATTAACACCTAGATACTTACAATGATCCCCAAAAGGAACTTTCACCCCATCAACGCAGTAATTAAAACTGAGAGGACTTTTCCTATTTGTGAAACTCACAACTTGACTTTTAACCCTGTTTATCAACATATCATTGGCTGCTGTCCATCTCACAACATTTTCGAGGTCACGTTGCAGTTGCTCACAATCTTGTAACTAATTTATCACTCTATAGAGAATAACATCTTCCGCAAAAAGCCTTACCTCTGATTCCACTCCTTTACTCATATCATTTATATATATAAGAAAACATAAAGGTCCAATAATACTGCCTTGAGGAATTCCCCTCTTAATTATTACAGGGTCAGATAAAGCTTCACCTACTCTAATTCTCTGAGATCTATTTTCTAGAAATATAGCAACCCATTCAGTCACTCTTTTATCTAGTCCAATTGCACTCATTTTTGCCAGTAGTCTCCCATGATCCACCCTATCAAATGCTTTAGACAGGTCAATCGCGATACAGTCCATTTGACCTCCAGAATCCAAGATACCTGCTATATCTTGCTGGAATCCTACAACTTGAGCTTCAGTGGAATAACCTTTCCTAAAATCGAATTGCCTTCTATCGAACCAGTTATTAATTTCACAAACATGTCTAATATAATCAGAAAGAATGCCTTCCCAAAGCTTACATACAATGCATGTCAAACTTACTGGCCTGTAATTTTCAGCTTTATGTCTATCACCTTTTCCTTTATACACAGGGGCTACTATAGCAACTCTCCATTCATCTGGTATAGCTCCTTCGACCAAACAATAATCAAATAAGTACTTCAGATACGGTACTATATCCCAACCCATTGTCTTTAGTATATCCCCAGAAATCTGATCAATTCCAGCCGCTTTTCTAGTTTTCAACTTTTGTATCTTATTGTAAATGTCATTGTTATCATATGTAAATTTTATTACTTCTTTGGCCTTAGTCTCCTCCTCTATCTCGACATCATCCTTGTAACCAACAATCTTTACATACTGCTGACTGAATACTTCTTCCTTTTGACGATCCTTACATACACACTCCCCTTGTTCATTAATTATTCCTGGAATGTCCTTCTTGGAACCTGTTTCTGCCTTAAAATACCTATACATACCCTTCCATTTTTCACTAAAATTTGTATGACTGCCAATTATGCTTGCCATCATGTTATCCTTAGCTGCCTTCTTTGCTAGATTCAATTTTCTAGTAAGTTCCTTCAATTTCTCCTTACTTCCACAGCCATTTCTAACTCTATTTCTTTCCAGTTACTTGTTAAGTATATGCTAAGTGATTTTTGTAGATTTTATTTTACAAACTATTTTGTCATTTTAGATTATTTTGTTTCGCATGGAACTTTGTCCTTGTGGCAAAGCAAATTGTCTGGGAAGTGGCTGATCCTTTCAAATAAATGATAAAAGTAAGTGATAACTGTATGTATTTATGCATTGCACTATAGACTTCCAACTGTCATCGGGACTCTCATCAATCAGCCCAGCGAACCCAAAAACTGTGAATTCAACACTAATCTCAGTCATTTCTTTTTCTCTCCTCCCTACCCCCATGTCGTGGAAAGTGAACTTGGACTTAAATGACGATCCTAAAAACTATGACTTCTGCATTATTGTTGGTCATTTTTTATTATTTTTACATGTCGCTCCCTCCCAACCCCCAACCAAACGGGTGTCTTACCTCTACAGTATTTTTCTGTATAGTAAGTCATATGTACCAAGTTTGGTTGAGAATTACTATGCTGGTACATACACACATACATCCATAATCTTAGTCATTTTGGAAATTTTCTTTTTCAGACCTTCTCTCACCGCACTATGCTAATGGAGGCTGAATTTGGACTAAAACGACATCCGTAGTGTTACTATTCATCTTGGTGACCCTGAAAAGTATGGAACCAATACTGATATAGGTCGTTTTCAATTACATTTACATGGCGGCAGAGTGAAACCACGCATATGTAGAGCTCCTAAAAACTGTGTATGTTAAGTGTGTACAGCAGAAAATTACACGTTAACTCCTAACTATATCAAACATTTGAAGGAAGTAGTGTAAATATTGAAAAGTGATAAGTTATTAACATGATATCTGTAAAAAGAAGTGAAGCAGCTACCTCCTAGTCGCCATGGGCTTGTGCGCGGAAGGTAAGAAGGAGGTAGGGAAGGGAGCCAAAGTATAGTGCAAAGCATGTAAAAAGTGGTACCACGTGAAGTGCTTCAGTTTCGATGGAGGCAGTGATGAATTGTGTAGACATTGTAACAAAGAAACATCTCCATCAATTTCTCATGTGATCGAACATATTAACTAGTTTCGGGAAGAAATGAAAGAGATGAAAAAGGTACAGGATCAGAGGGAGAGAGCCCTAGGCAATTCATTGCAACTGTGTCACACTAAACTTGATGATAACGCCAGCCTTCTGAAGAAACAGCAGGGTGATATAGCTCAGTGTTTGGCCAAGATCGAACTTTTAACGCAGGAGAATATCAATCTGCGTGCCAAAGTGAAGGCTCTGGAGAACCGTGTTGTAGAGGGAGAACTATATTCCAGAAAGAACACCCTTGAAATACAGGGTGTTCCTGAGTGCCCGAATGAAAATGTACTAGAAACTGTAAAGCAGAATGGAAGAGCTCTGGACGTGGAAGTTAAGGACGAGATGGTTGACACGTGCCACCGACTTCCTAAACAACCCAGCCAAAAACATAGAGCGATAGTGGTGAAATTCGTGCAGCGCTTCAACAAGGAGCAACTCAACAACAATAAAGGTGTTTTAATTTAATCCACCTATTCAATACTTTTATTTCCACTTATAGTGGTTACATAAATAGACTCGCAGTTAAATGGGACATGTTTCGCCCTCAATTAAGGACATCTTCAGCCTAAAAACAATCAAGAGTACAACTAATATTAAAAGTGGAAGCTAAAAGTTTAGCCAGTTATTAAAATTCGGGACATAAAAATGTGAAAAATGATACAATATATAAAGATGCTAATGTAAACACTGTCAATGATTAAACTAAAATCTTGTCAGAGACTAAAACTTCTTCCATTAAAATTCCAATTAAAACAGTTCATTTAAAATGTTAGTGAAAAACCAAAGTGGTAATAATATAAATAAATATAATATATTACCACTTTGGTTTTCCACTAACATTTTAAATGAACTGTTTTAATTGGAATTTTAATGGAAGAAGTTTTAGTCTCTGACAAGATTTTAGTTTAATCATTGACAATGTTTACATTAGCATCTTTATATATTGTATTGCCCCCATTATTCCCGGGCTAAGCCCAGCTAGCGAGCGAGAGATCCCGAGGTGGACTGTTCGATCGTTGGCTATCACTTTCTAGAGGCATTTAAGGGAAGTTAAGGGTTGATGACAAGCAGGATAAAAAGAAATGTTAAAACAACACTCTGACATTTATTCACATAAGCAAATAATAAATGAAAATATTCTTAATGATATTCTTTTTTTTTTTACATAGAACTTCCATAATATTGTATTTCTTCCTCGATTTTGAGTGACACGTGTTCTTAATCTCCAGCCTTACTGTGCTCTAATGAAAACCAAAGAAAAATTAGGCCTCTTGCCTTTCCAAATCAAATTATTTGATTGAAAGAATTAAAAAAATTAACATAGAGGTTCATAAAATAATTAAACAACTGTCTTGCTAACGAGGGTTTTACAATAAATGTGTTCAAAGCTTTACCAATTCAGAGTAGTCTCAACACGTGGTTTTAAGATGAACTCAACTAAATTTATCATTTACAGTATTTAATATTAGTCAATGACACCAACATGAACTTCAGTAGAAAATGAAAATTGATTTCAAAATTCTCAAAATTAATTAATTATTATTCTGATTATTATTATTATTAATCTCTCACCATTTAATTAACCTATGCTTCACTGTCACACGATCATGTTCTCATTAATTTTCCACTGCATCATTTACCTAACGATCGTCATTAGCATTCCAGAATAATTATTTTCCAATTAATTATTATGACTTAGTTTCACCATAAGTCAAAGTAATCATGCGGCTAACGAACTTCTACTTCTGATCTTTGTATTGCATTTCCATTCAAATTAATCTTAAAATATTTCAAAGTTCAACTATAAATGTGTCAGAAATTTATGTTATCCACGTGTGAGCTAGTTAAATAAATTTTATTTACAAATCGAGTGCCTTCGTAAGATAACGAGATGATCTTTCCTTTTAAATCGCGCTAATGAAAAAAAAAAAAAAAGCTCTTTTCTAGTCTTCCTCGAGACTCGAGTTGATCAAATTTTCCCTTAAGGGCATGAAAATTACTTCTTAAGGCAGCACACAACGATGAATGTAATCTGCGTCGCAGCAAGTGCACGACCAGATCAAATTAAATTGGACCAACATGATACAAGAGAAATATACGTATTTACATATACACACACATTCACACTAGGAAACACGTATTTTATGTACATTATTTACGTCGAATCCTGTTTTGGCAAGTTTATTCATGATTTTTACGAGTGGTCAGGTCACGTAATATCTAGCAGAAATAATCTGTGTACTGAAATTATTCTTCATTAATGGTGACTAGTGATCAAAGTCATGGTAGAAACACATTTCACATATCAATGTAAGTTCATCTAACTCTTGAAATTATAATGGAAGATTCTAGTAAAATCCATAAGCACTACCATCGCTTGGGCTACAGGTTGAAACTATCGCGAGCGTGAGCCTTAATCGTATTATTTTTATTCCCTACCTGTGAAATACACTAGCAACACGTGCTCCAATAATTATAATCTATCTTGCGCTCCCAATACACAAGAATAAGTCAAATATCATCTTTAAATCATCAATTGCTCAATTATACAACAAATATCCCTCAGGATTGGTCATATTCCAGACCCTTCATGAACAGAGCACATTCAATCTCACATATAAGGACTCTACTGTAAATTTATGGCTCACGAGCGTTTAATTCTGTTTTATCCGATCTTTACTCAATATTATTTAAGTGATTATTACATCCACTGATCCTCGTAGAATATCATAAAATTAGATGACTTCATCATAAATACAACAAGTGATCTTGAAAGACACTAGGTTCGACCCTATTCACTCAAAATGTACAAGTAAATTTCAGTCCAGTAACTTTCAACATTACAAAGGAAGTAGATTTATCGTGTGGTCAGTGATTTTTAAATATTAAGCTCCTAAGCATGGGAAATCATTCAAAGACAACCTACATGTCTACTCTAACAGATTCAAAATTTCATTCACACGTACCTAGTCTACCACGACACCTTAAGAAGTGGAAAATGAAATGTTTCTAACTACAACAAACTAATAGATCTACGACTTAAAGAAGAAAGACCTCTAGTTGTACAAAAGGTAAGACAGATAAATTAAATTAAAAGGTACTCAAGTTTTAGATGGAGTTCGATCCCCGTCAACAGTCAATTATTCCAGCATTTTCCTCCGGTCAGTCTCCTTCCAATTACCAGATACGCCTCACATTTTACAGCTCCATGGAGGCTTTGTAGCAGGTGTCCCTCGATGAAGTTGTGTTATAGGTGGTTGTGGAATTGTCCATCTTGAGGTGTTCAGCTTCTAAGACGACTTCTGTAGAATTCCGGTCACAAGCAGTAACTGAGATGACAAGATTAAGTATTTGCACAAGCACACGTCGAACGTTAATAACTCGTCTACACAGTCACACTTAACTTGGTTCTTAAGGTGTGTTTTACTCCATAGGAATTCGCTAATTATCTCGCTAAATTCTGGTAGAACGGGCGTCGACTGAACTGGAAATCATTTCTCCACGTGGTCGGATAACGTAGCGTCGCACATCCAAGTCTAGAGTTCAGAATAGCAGCACAGCGAAGAATATTCAGGGAGGGAGAGCAATACAGCGAAGGATATTCAGCGAGCGATTTACTCGTAACAAGGCCTTTTTAACTTATCGGCCTGGGAGGTGTGATCTTCAACGAGAACGATAATTGGCTGATGGTCTCATTTAATTGGCTCAGACTATTCCAGATTCAGAATGTGAGTTACGCGCGTGCGGCGGTAGTCATGTGATTTGCTTCGACCTTGGCATGGTCCGGGCCATGTATCACTCCTCTGAATGACGAAAAAAACTCGTTCTTAGCTCGCCACTACTTCCCCAATGACACATTGCAGTTCCAAGCAGACAATAAAACTTTTAATTTCCAATTGTTGAAAATATACACAATATCGCCAATTTTAACGGGGACAGTATCAATTTTCACATTTTTATGTCCCGAATTTTAATAACTGGCTAAACTTTTAGCTTCCACTTTTAATATTAGTTGTACTCTTGATTGTTTTTAGGCTGAAAATGCCCTTAATTGAGGCCGAAACATGTCCCATTTAACTATGAGTCTATTTATGTAACCACTATAAGTGGAAATAAAAGTATTGAATAGGTGGATTAAATTAAAACACCTTTATTGTTGTTGAACTGTAAATTTTCAATACGGACCAAAGATGAGATTTATAACATGTAAAAGGAGAAACTCATCGAATGTCGCCGGGTGAAGAGGAACCTCTCTACAAATCATATTGGACTCCCTGGAGACTCCATTGTGTACATGAACGAAAGCCTGGTTCCGGAGAAGAGGAAGCTTCTAGCTACTGCCCGTCAGAAGAGGAGGGAAAACAATACACTTTCTTATGGGTAAGAAATGCAACTATTAAAATACAGAAAAGTCAGGCTTCACCAGTAGTGATTATTAATTGTACCAAAGACCTTGAAAAACTATAGAGGGTGAGCTAGAATTGATAAATATTTACTATCAGAATGTGCGAGGAATGAGAACCAAATTAGACTCGTTTAATGAAAGTTTATTGTCTATTAATGTAGATATTTGTATATTAGGTGAAACCTGGCTTGATGATAGTATATATGACAGTGAGGTCTGTAGCACTGGATACTGAGTGTACAGACAAGACGGGTGGGGTGCTCATAGTGAAAGAAAGCATTTTAAGGTCCTCAAGGCCGAAGGCTTTGCACTTAGGACAGAGGCCTTGTTGTTAAAATTATAGCTAGAGGGAAACATTTGTTTTATTTGTGCTGTCTACATTTCCCCCGCCTCTAATCTTGAGTCATACCAGGAAGTGCTAGAGTGGCTAGAAGCTCATTATGAAATTTACAGTAATAATCTGATCATAGCAGGCGACTTCAACATTCTAACGATAACAAGTACAGACCTCAGTCCCTATGATGGTAACAGTAAATGTCAGATGATAAAAAATGTTATGAACCTTTTTGAAAAACTGTGCAAAATTGCAATGGGAAAACCCTTGACTTAATTCTTACCAATTATATGCAATTAGACGTTTCCAGGGACACATTCCCTCTCTTACCAGAAGATAAGCACCACCCTTCATTAAAATTAAATTTACCACTAAAAAGTGCTATAGAGAATTTCAGGCTAAGAATTGAAACAAGATTCAATTTTAGGAAAGCTAATTTTGAGAAGCTATTCACGGAATTGGGAACATGCATCATTTTCAAAAATATTTTTTTTGAAAAGTACTCCAATGAAATAGTACGTAAACATATTACATTGTGGTATGTTGCCTTGTTTTCTACCACTAAAAAAATATTTAATAGTGCCTTTCCGCAAGGCGAGTGAAACGGCCTCTGACGTAAGTGGCGCGCTGTGACGTCACGATCCAGTACCGCATGGAGCTCTACCAGCCGTTGTGCATCAGCCGTTGCTAAAAGCCGATTGTTTATTATTGATGATCGCGAATAACTTAGAAATGACGGAAGAAAGGTTCAAAACAGCACAGTCAGACAATCTATCATGTGTAAATGTCATCATTCTTGAAAAATAGTGACTTTTGTGGCCGCAGAAATTCACGGATAACAAGCAAGTTTGTAAGTGGTGTCTTTTATATACGTGCAATGTACTGTAACCCATAGTATTAGGATAACAACGAACCTGGATAGATATCACATCACTTTCAACATTTCCTTCTAGACTGACTCCCCTATTAAAGAATAACATTACATTTTCGGGCTTTCAGCATTAGTAAAGCAAGAAATCGGATTTCAGCACTAACAAACATATAGGTAGAATTATAGTACTAGTCCGCTTCTGTGGTGTAGTGGTTAATGTGTGCCACTCCCGGAGGCCCGGTTTCGATTCCCGGTTCTGCCATGAAAGTTGAAAATAAATAGTACGAGGGCTGGAACGGGGTCTACTCAGCCTCGGGAGGTCAACCCAGTAGAAGGGTTTCGAATCCCACCTCAGCCATCCTCGAAGTGGTTTTTCGTATTTTCCTACTTCTCCTCCAGGCACCTAAGGCCACGGCCGTTTCCTTCCCTCTTCCTTGTCTATCCCTTCCGATCCTCCCATCCTCCAACAAGGCCCCTGTTGAGCATAACAGGTGAGGCCGCCTGGGTGAGGTAATGGCCCTCCTCACCAGTTTCATCACCATACTCAAAGTCTCACGTTCCAGGACACTGCCCTTGAAGTGGTAGAGGTGAAATCCCTCGCTGAGTCCGAGAGAAAACCAACTCTGAAGGATAAACTGATTAAGAAAGAAAGAAAGAAGGAAAGAAAGAAAGAAAGATCATAGTACTATAGGGCTATAATCTATCATTCCCAAAAAAAATATATATATTTATGGTTGGGACAACTGGCCTACCCACTTCCGGGGCCCATGAAAGAGAATTAAATATCTTTGTGGAGGGAAAAAGTTAAACATGATAAAAATAAATATGACTTCATCTAGTTTTCACAAGTCGAGCCGAGTGGTTCAGACTGTTGAGGTGCTGCCCTTCTGACCCCAACTTGGAAGGTTCGATCCTGGTTCAGTCCGGTGGTAGTTGAAGGTGCTCAAATACGTCAGCCTCGTGTCGGTAGATTTACTGGCACGTAAAATAACTCCTGCAGGACTAAATTACTGCACATCGGCGTCTCCGAAAATCGTAGGAGTAGTTAGCGGGGCGTGAAGCCAATAACATTAATTACATTTGGCTTTTAACAAGCTGAGCATATCAGGAAAGAAAAGTGTCCTGGTGACATTTTAGTCGCTCAATACAGGAATGTCTTTGGGTGCTGTGACTTTTATTTTTTTGCTTTACGTCACACCGTCACATATAGGTCTTATGGCGACGATGGGACAGGAAAGGACTAGGAATGGGAACAAAGCGGCCGTGGCCTTAGGTATAGCCTCAGCATCGAGCTCACAGCTGCGCGCTCCTAACCGCACGGGCAACTCGCGCGGTATTTTTACCCTTCGGTTTATTGACTTGGCTTGTATAACCTAAAACTTAGGATAAGTTGGATAATATTTTAAACACCTACATCACTATTTTCATCTGTGTGCAATTATGTTATTTATTTCATTAATATTATGATAATTATTATAATTGAGCATTATTAACTTATAAGACCCCAACAGACAAGCATTGGTTTTGTGTAGAGTTATACATTTGTTAAATTCACGTTGTTTCCTTTCATGATGTACACGCTATTCTTTGTTACATTATAGAGTATTTAGATATAGCCTAAATTTCTTTACCAATTAAGCTCTTCAATAAAGACATACATAACTGTCCCATGCCAAGATATATTGGTAGAATTAGAGCTGTCAAAATGGTTCATAACCCCTTTGATTTATTATCTTGACATGAATCACCCATAACATAGGTTAGGTTTGGAGAATACTTTAATAATCAGCATTATTTAATGCACTGTTTATTACTTTCATATTCCAAGATGTAATTGAAGCATTTAAATAAAGCATCATACATTAAAATTTAAAGTATTACCACTAGAACAGCTGACATGGAAAAGTGATTTGAAAATTCAAACAAATTCATCTTACGTTAAAATCTTCAAAAAAATAAACTGTAGACTTTTCCGATATATCACCAGCATTTCTCCAGCTCGCCAAAATCCATTTCTCCCTAGTTTTAGCGTCTTTGGAACGTTTATAAACAATTTGTTTGGTATGCTATTGCACATCGGAACTCTACACCATTTATAAGTTTTCTGCCTCACTGTCTGCGCAGGATTCATTTTAAGTCTAAAATATACCACTCAGATTATTATCCAATGTATAGACCTCGAATTTAACCATACTAGACACTAACGTAAAGTAGAAATACGCGAAGTGTATCCTGCTTCTCACAGCACACTGTGTGTTACTTCGTCTGCTAATTCAGTCAACCTGTACGATGACGTCAGGCCAATGAGATCGCGTACTTGCGTGACGTGACATTTTCGTAGATTTTTATCATGTTTCGAGTTATTATTTGTACATTCTGATCACATTCTTGAATTCTGCATGCAATTTTGAATCAGATTAGCATATTTTTAATTAAAACCCCGGATCATGCATGTTCCCTATTAAGGGACACTGACTGGAATGAGCTATACAGTAGCATGGTAATAAATTCGGCAGTAAATACTTTTTACAGTCAACTGTACATGGTATTGCGGAGAAACGTTCCAGTGTCTAATTCACAGAGGCTTAATAAATACCCCTCCTGGTTCACAAGAGAAATTATTAGAGACTTAAAACAGAAAGATTTCCATAGAAAACGTAAGGGCATTTCCCAATATAGTGATATGAAATTTAAACAATTAGAAGCAAAAGTAAGGCTGATATTAAAGTAGCTTATAGGAAATATGTAACGAATGTTGAAGACACCATTGCACATGATTGTAAAACAATTTGGTCTTATGTAAAAAGTAGAAAACGTAAGTTAGGAACTTGTAATAATATGTGACACAATAATGAAGAGTTGAAGTGTGGTGAATCAGTTGTGGATGGGTTTGCTAGGTATTTCAGATTGGTGTACTCTCAACACACTGCTCTGTACGATATTCCCACAGATAATACTAGTGACTCAGAAACTTTACACATTGAGGAAATAACGGTGGAAGACATTGATAGAGCACTGAGAAATTTAAAGCCGAAGACATCTGCAGGTCCGGATCAGATACCTCCATATATTGTAAAGGGATGTGCGGAAATTCTTAGGAGGCCATTATATTTTCTTTATAATCTTGCTCTTAAAACACAAACTTTTCCTGATGTTTGTAAAAAGTCTCGGGTTTGCCCCATACTAAAATCAGGTGATCAGCTGTTAATTAAAAACTATCGACCAGTGTGTATCCTATCAGCTTTTGCAAAAGTTTTTGAGTTTATTCTTCATGGTAAGATTATTTTACACACTGGACCACTAATATCTGACCAGCAACTTGGGTTTGTATCTAGGAGATCTACAGTTACAAATCTGGTCAATCTGTGTCAGGATATATTGAAACAATTAGATAATGCAGGACAAATGGACGTTGTTTTCACAGATTTTGAAAAGGCATTTGACAGCGTGGATCATGATGTATTGTTAAATAAACTGAGTAGATTTGGATTCTCGTGAGATATGCTCAAATTATTTAGTACTTATCTAACTAATAGGAATCAATATGTTCAATACCTTGGAAATTCGTCTATGGAATATAATGTAAATTCTGAAATCATTCAGGGTTCGAACCTGGGCCCGATTATGTTAGTTATTTTCATAAATGATTTACCTAAACATGTGAAAAATTCCAACTGTCTTCTTTATGCAGATGACTTCAAAATATTCAGATGCTTAGTTCAAGACAAGACTGCTTCTTACTACAAAAAGACCTTGATGATATTCTAATGTGGAGCCATATGAACAAATTAAAATTTAATGTCTTCAAATGTGTAACAATGTCATTTACCTGAAAAAAGAATAAAACTATATTTCCATACAAGCTGGATCCAAACGCACTGCAGGAAGTTGACCAAGTCAGTGACCTTGGCGCCCGGCTTGACAAGGGTCTTACTTTCACTGCTCATGTAAACAAAGTGACAGGAGAGGCCTACCGGGCATTGGGATTTATCATACGAAGCACTAAACTGTTCAGGAAGACAAATTCATTCAAGGCACTCTATAATGCCTTTGTATGAACAAAACTGGAATATGATAGCGTTGTATGGAATCCAAGGTTCAATAAATATATTAAGTTAATCGAAAAAGTGCAAAAACATTTTGTAAGATTCCTGCATCACCAAACACATGGCTTGTACCCATTTATGGTGCCATACAAAAATTTACTAACCAGTGTTGGAATGACCAGTCTTGAAAATCAGAGAAAAATCATTTATGCCAAGTACCTGTATAAATTATTAAACAATAAAATAGATAATATGATTCACTGTCTCTATTGAATTTTCGCATACCTTGCTTGCACTCAAGAGAATGCAGGATGTTTAGGACTGAAAGAACTCTGACGACCGCCCAAAGATCTAAGACTTGTAGCAATGTAATTTGTAATTCAGTTATTGAGATCTAACATTTGTGTCAATGTAATTTAATAAGTACTTTAAAGATTTTTAGGATTACTGTAATTGGGGTTTACTACCCCTTTGTAAACCGGCTTTTAAACAAACAAACAAACAAACAAACAAACAAATAAATAAATAAATAAATAAATAAATAAATAAATAAATAAATAAATAAATAAATAAATAAATAAGCCATGTGTGTATCAAGTTTAGTTGAAACTGCAGATTTGCCTACGGTCGGCTGTGAATTTTAATTGTTCAGCTTCACCACTGTTTTGCTTTTCTCCTACTGATTTTCATATCATATTTCTCAATATTGTTATTTAAAGCCTCTAGTTAGATTTGCACTTCTGTATTGTTGACTCCCCAGATCACTATGTCATTTGCAAACAACAATATTTCCATATCCCCTCCGTATCTTGCCTTTGTTTCCTTCAGAATTTCATCCATAACCATTATAAACATAAGTGGAGACAATACAATTCCCTGTCTTAGTCCAGTTTTGTTTCTAAACCAATCTGTTCTTCCCAGTAGGGTTGGGAAGACTGGAACAGTCAGTTGTTCCGGAACATTAGGAGCTTGAGGTGGAGTGTTTCGGAACAGTGTGCCGGCACATTGGATACAGGACTGTAACTGCGCAGTAGAGAGAACTTCGTGAGGCAAGATGACATGCTCCACATCAGCAGGAATGTGCTGCTGTACCGGACGTGCTGTGTGTAGTTACGGCCAGCGTAAAGCTGCATGGAACGTGAAGGAACAATCGGAACACTGAAATTCGCGCCAAATAATGTTTAAAGGCTGCTTTTAGGTGAAGATTTTTCGGTCAATATGAAATACACATAACACGGTCACAATGACAGTACAGATGTTTAAAAGTAACTAATCCAGGGATATGTTCACTGGTTGAATGTATCAGCCTATATTGTAATTAGGGCCAGGATAAAACTTCACGGCACGTGAAAAAGCAGTCGGAACTCTGAAATAGGCACCCAGAAAATCATGTCGAAATGTTTTTAGGATAAGAATGTTTTCATTCATTCTGAAATACACTTGTCACAATTACACTGGCAGTAGATGTGTTCACAAATGTCACAATGTTATTTTCACCCATTAAAAATATACTCGCACAGTTGAAGAAACATTTTTCAGGATTCTATTTACGTACACAACATACAAGCAGAACACGAAAATTTAAAAAACCCATAGAAGCAAACCACGAAGATAAAAGTTAAACACTATATACAAGCTGAACAGGAGATCAAAAATAAAAGTATACAAGCAGAACACGAAAATAAAAATTGTGGGATGTGTAAGTTTCAAATGTCTCATCATTGTGCCGGTTAAAGATCCTTTTGCAGACAAAATAGAAGAACATAAATTGCATTTCACTCTGTCCGGTTTTATTCTAGTAAAAAAGTCGTACACAGGACTCCGGTGCGACATTATACAAAGTTTACCATCTTTCCTACGGTATATATTACTAGGCTTCAATGAAAACACACTTACAAAACAGAACACATTAAGATATCCGCATGTACCGAAGGCCAGTTGCCAGTGCAACGGAACTCACAGAACAAAGAGGATATGACAGAACACGGAACACTCCAGCGCATGGCGGCACACTGCTGGTATCGACAGTGAGCTAGTGGGCGAAGGGCAGTGCATAGTGGTGCTTTTGACAGGATAGCGAGTCACTGTCTTGGTCTCGCTTGAGAATGTTTCAGAACAACTGACGCTCCGTGTTCCAGAACAGTGGAACATAACTGTGCATCAGCACAGTGTGCTGAAACGCATACTTTTTCTCTATTAATACTATTGTATGCCTTTTCTAGATCAAGGAATTCCTACTGTCTTTTTATCAGTAATCTCATGGTAAATATACGATATATCGTTGACCTGCCCTGTCAAAACCCATACCGCTCTTCTTTTAAATTTCTTTCCACCCTTCCTCTCATCCTCCTTCCTATTATTCTCTCCAATATTTTGGCTACTTGTAATAACAGTGTAATTCCTCTATAATTGTCACAAACCTTTCTTAAATACTGGTGTTATTACACCTTTACGCCAATCAACCATTACTTGCTTTTTCCTCCATATACAGTACACCTTAGCAGCCTATATAACCAATGTAGGCAAATAGGTCCTGCTACTTTTCCTGTTTTCATGTAAAGATATTGTTCCTCAACTGTGCGCAACCCGCTAAGTACAGAATGTATTGTAGGTTAGTGCCATGCCTTCACCTGAAATTACTGCAATGGTCATTTAGTGATTTGATTTTAGGTTTACTCAAGGTTGGTTGAACTTAGAGACCTATCAACACTTGATGATTCACTGGCAGGTAACTCTGGGAAGTATGAAAAAGAAATTAAGCAAATCGGTCCAGTAGAATGACTGGATGAACTGGAAGCTACTTTTAGTACATTTTTTAAATATATAGATTCATGTAGTATTCTCAAGTGGTTCTTCTCTCCTCACTGGTCCACCTAGGGGTCAATGTCCTGCAATACACTGTCACTGGTGTTGAATCGGATATCTTGTTTACCGTAACTTTCCGTTGTGTCATGTTTGGATGACGTCGTGGGTCATCCTGGAATTTTAATTATAGCCTATCTATATATTTAGAACAATAGGCCAACTTTTGTGACTGCAGGTTTGAGAGAACGGCTGAACCAATTGACATTGTAAAGCATTCTGGCAAAAGTCCTTGGCCTTTGCAGAGTGTCCTTAAAAGAATAAAAAGTTCTTGCCGTATATTTTTAAATTATTAAAGAAAACGTAGCATCCTGATTGGCCAAAGCACTCGCCATTATTTCAAGGCTGCCTGAACCACGAGAGCGCTGAGCAGGTGGCACGATACGGAAGGTGGATGTGGTCGGCATGCATGTGCAGTCAGACATCTTCCTGGTCAACTGTACTTCGTGAACAGGAATAGCAGCTGTTTTGCTGTCCAGCGGTTAAACAGTGTAGATTAAATTCAAAATTCCTCTAAATTTTAATGAGAATTAAATGTCACCATTAAAATTAAATTCCAAAGCAGCTGACGATATTTGTTTAGCATGGCTTAATAAGGAATAAACCCCAAATGGTAAATAGTTGTTAATGTGTCTGTATCGTCTTCTAAAATATATCACAGGTAATTACATTCCATTCCTTCTGGAGGAAAAATTCTTGATCTGAGGGTAGATTTCATAAAGGCGTTGCCTGTTTTGCCACATGCTTATTGCCAAACAATTATATTAAGTACTCTCCTTTTTGACTCTTCTTCAGAAAACACTGCTTACATACGAATATGCATTCAAAACCACAAAAAATGGAATTTGCTGATTTTTTGCAAGAAACTGTAATGGTACACCTCTGTAGATAGTGATGGATCCAATGTTATTGAAGTACCAGCCAGAATTTTAGCACATGACTACATTATGATTGAAATTTATAGCAAAAATTCACTTCTGTGAAAGATGTCATGCCGGCCCTGTGGTGTAGGAGTAGCATGGTTGCCTCTTACCCGGAGGCCCCAGGTTCGATTCCTGGCCAGGTCAGGGATTTTTACCTGGACCTGAAGGCTGGTTTGAGCTCCACCTAGCCTACGTGATTAGAATTGAGGAGCTATCTGACAGTGAGATAGTGGCCCCGGTCTAGGAAGCCAAGAATAACGGCCGAGAGGATTCGTTGTGCTGACCCCACGACACCTTATAATCTGCGGGTCTTCGGGCTGAGCAGCGGTCACATGGTAGGCCAAGGCCTTTCAAGGGCTAGTGCCATGGGAGGAGGGGGGGAGGGGAGATGTCATCATTTTCTCAAAAGTTATCATTCTTAATTATTTTGAAAGTTATTGAGCTTATACTCAGTAGTTCATACACTAGCATCAACAGATAAATACTAAAGATAAAAACTAACTACTTCAATTTCCTACAAAATTCTTTGGAATTAATGATTTGTATTCACATATTCTTATTCTAAAAATTGGAGCCATAGTTATGCTCCTTAGAAATCAGAACGTTTTCCAACAGCTCCTAAACGGAATCAGATTAGGGCCTAATTCTAAGAAGTATGTATGAAAAGTGTTTGGATTTGGAAATAATAAGTGGAGATAAAGCTGGACAGAGAGCTCTAATCCCTGTTTAACAACATGTCATTGTGGTTTCTGTCACAGAATCGACAACACACATTGGACTCTACAATCAAGGGGTGTGTCTCATTTAAATATTATGTCATAAACTTACTTTCGCTTTCAACACATGGCTAAATTTTCATTTTCCGTTTGTCTCTTTCAGAAACTTTTCATAACTTGATCCGCATTGAAAACAACTCCAGCACATGTTTTGGACTTACGTACTCCAGTGAATTATATCAAGACACCTCCAAGGAATATTTAATCATGTTGTTCTACTTTAATAAATACAAAATAGTCAAATACCACACATTATGTTGCTATGATTCTGTGCTCACTATTTTCAATCACAAACCAAGATTGTGAAAACTATGTTCCATGTGTCTAGAATACAACTTTGATGTACAGTAACTTTTCAACTAGATGATGTGTCATAATTAAGATTTTGAATTTTAATCTTCAACTTTTTACAGCAGAACTCAATTTTTACACTCATTTATGATATATATTTATGTCTCTGACCAGTCAATTTTATGGTTGTCATGGCTGAAGATGACCTCAATGGAGGTCAAAACTAGTACCGTAATGTTTTAAGCATTTACTATTATTAAAAGATATGGTGATAACATTTGTAGATTTCAAGAAAGCTTATGATTGCATCCATAGAGAATCTCTGTTTAAAATTTTAAGACACCTTGGACTACACCCCAAATTAATAAACATGATAAAATTGACTCTCACCAATACCAAGTCAAAAGTGAAGTTTAGGGGTGAAACATCAGAGACATTTGAAATTAAAACTGGACTACGGCAGGGAGATGGGCTCTCACCACTATTATTTAACTGTGCTCTAGAAATGGTAATGAGGGAATGGTTTAGAAAATGTCCCCCCAAAATAAAGATTGGCCGAAAAATCAAAACAAATTGCCTGGGTTTTGCTGACGATTTAGCATTACTAGCAGTGGACATAAAAGAAGCAAAAACCCAGATATCAGAACTTCAAAACATTGCAAGTAAAATTGGCCTCAAAATATCATTTGAAAAAACAGAAATTATGCCCCAAAAACCAACACAGCTAAAAGAAGTCACCATAAATGGTAATAAAATCAAAATAGTAACTCAGTTTAAATATCTTGGAGAAGTAATAACACATAACTTAAATGAAAAAATCTCAATCCAAGTAAGAACAAATAGATTAGCTAAAGCACAAAAATTAACATGGGATATCTACAAAAAGAAATGTCTATCAATAAATACAAAAATAAAACACTACAACACAGTTATAAAACCGGAAGCTACATATGCAGCAGAAACACTCTTTTACCTGAATAAACAATCAAAGACTGACAGACTTCAGAAAATTGAAAGGAGGATTGGAAGAACCTGTATCAACAAAAAATATCAGAAAGATGGACAGTGGCGGTTAATACCTAACAAAGTCGTGTACAAAGAGCTAGAACCCATTACAGATACTATGCGTAAGAGGAGACTGGGATTCTTTGGACATATCATGAGGATGCAGGACTCGAGACTTCTGAAACAACTAGTACAACACAATCTCGTCTCAAAAAATACCACAACAGGATGTAAATGGATCAGAGAAGTAAGAGAGGATCTGAAGGAAATAGGCCTTACAACAGAAGACACCAAAAATAAGATAAAATTGAATACAAAACTCAAGAATACAAACCTCCGCTTTACTCTTACACAAAACAAACCAACAACACGCACATTTTCAACTGAGGAAAGGGCACGAAGATCGGAGCGTCTGAAGAAGTACTGGGAGGACCGCAAAGCCCGAACAATCCCTTCAAAGAGACCTGAACGACGGACTGACTAAAGTGATCCTATGTGGTCATAAAAGAAGAAGAAGAAGAAGAAGAAGAAGAAGAAAAGGTGTATTGAATAGGTGGAACCCTTTCTTTCCTTTAATTGAATTGTAATTGTGTTTCAATACAGATCATTATGAAAATTATAGCTTATAGTGATATGCACTGAGTGGCCAAAAGTCATGGGAAGACACTGAATATGATGTTAATAATGAGTTGCTCCTCCGCGAACCCTCAAAATGGCAGCAATATGGCAAGGCATCGACTCCACAATGTGTTGGAATCGTTCTGGAGGGATCTGGACCCACGCATCTTGTACTGCTACCCACAATTGGTCTTGTGTAGTTAATTGGTGCACGGTTCATGGAGCATACACCTATAGTTACAGTAAACTATACGAAATCACGAATGTTTTCAGGAAACTTAATATGAAGGTTTCTTTTAAAACAACCAATAACAACGCTCATCTTTTCTTCAATCAGCACACTATCAATAACGGCAGTAGCAAATTTCAGAAATCAGGTGTTTACAAATTAAAGTGCCAGCAGTGTTCCGCCAGTTATATTGGACAGACAGGCCGCAATTTTAACATAAGGTATAATGAACATGTTAATGCATCAAAGTACGGCAGATTCTCAGCATTCGGTTCTCATATGGACGACACCAATCATACATTCACAGGCATACAACAAGACCTTCAGATTCTCCATTTATGTAAGAAAGGAAATGTATTGAATATTTTAGAAAACATTTTTATAAATATTGATCAAAAATGCAACCCGATTCATAATCTTAATGAGATATCGGAGGATATCAATATACTATTCAAGGAGTTAATCAATAAATTCTTTTCACGAAGGCGCATGAGTAATACTTTACCTCATGCCTCTCCCCTTACATCAAACTCCCCTCAACCTTCCCTCACAGTCAGTCCTCAACGACCTTCGAGGACGTTACTCAGTTAGCTTTAGCACTTGAGGTGGAGTGGTCGATGTAGGACGGGCAAGGAGGTGAGTGACTGGATGGGCACTTAGTTCACATTTTAACTGAATTTTATTCTTCAGTTTGTTCATATATTTATTTTTCCTTTTTTGGCCCCTATTGTCAACACACAATCAGGTTCAACTTGTATCATCAGTATAACTCCACCTTCCAATCAAGAAAGCTATTTTATTGTGGCAGCACCACAACATTGTTTCATGTACAATATGCACATTATTTTATTCGCACAGCCACTTACAGTGTTTTATAATTGACAATTCATTGTTTTGAACAACAATTTTAACCTATGATTTTAATTGGACTTCATGCTTCATATCATGTTCACGCCGCACCATTTTAACATTGAAGACTGACGAGACGCCATCACGCCGCGTCACAGGATACAAAGACTTTTTATTTACTTATTTCAGCGTGTCCTCACCTTATTTTTAATGTTTTGCATTTGCATTTGTGACTGAAGATGTCCCATAAGAGGACAAAACATGTTTCACGAGTGTAATTTAATGTAGTCTTTTTAATAAAGACAATTACAGTATTGTAAAGGTGGAATTATAAAATCCAAATTTTCACAAACGTACACCAGCATCGACAGCATCCCATAAATGCTCAATTGGATTAAGATTGGGGGATCTGGAGGGCCAATCCATGGTTATAACTTCACTGGAGTGCTCCTCCAACAACCTACGTGCCACCAGAGAGCAGTGACATGGCATCTCTATCAGGGTACTCTCCGTCCAGAAAGGGATGCAGATGGTCCACATAACGTTCACTTGTCAGCGCTCCCTGCAGCCAGACAATGGGGCCTAATTGCGACCATGAGAATACCACCCAGCCAGAACTGAGCCACCTCCTGCCTGGACACAACCTTATTGACACGCAGGATCCATAGCTTCATGCGGTATAAGACACACTCTCAACACACCCATCAGCTCGATATAACTGGAACCGGGATTCATCGCACCATACCACATGCCACCACTGTTTCATGGTCCATTGCCAATGTTTGCTGGCCCATGCACATCATTGAGCTCTGTTACATAAAATCAGCTTCATGGTCCATATCGCACTTCAATAGATTCACAATTAAGTATTTAATCTTGTCAATCTTATGTTAATCTTAAGGACACTTCCTCTAAAGCATTACTTTGTCAATTTTATATATTTTTCATCTAAACAGTGTTATGTGGCTGAAGATGTTGATAATATACGAAACATGTACCACTTTTGACCATTAAAAATTGCCTTAAGCAATCATTGTATCGACTAGGTGGAAAATAAATAAATACTTAATTGTGAATTGAGCTCTGTGTCGAGGTGTCAGCAAAGGGACATGAGTTGGTCGTCGGCTGGTGAAGCCTATGCAGTGCAGTTGCCTCCTTACAGTCCTGATAGAAATGGGTTCCTGATTCCCTACATTCAACTGGGTGGTGATCTGACTCACAGTAGTCCATCAAGCACCCAGTAGGTTTCTGTGGAGGTAACATGGTGTCCCTTCATTAAATACCTGTGGTCTTCCCGTGCAGCGGTTTACACTGGTGGTAACATTCTCTCTGCAATATTGAAGATCCACCCTCGACACTGTTGGCGTTGGAAACCCGAATTCGCGTGTAAGCTCCGCAATGCTATGACCCATGCACTGCGTGCCGATCATCCCACATTCAAAGTCGGCTAACTCGCTATGTGTTGCCATCTTCACGACACTAGTTTCTGTGACAGACTGCTCAGCTACGCTGCAGCTAGCCGCAATGCTCAGAGGTCATACATGGCACATTTTCTAATGGCACACCCTTTCCCATGACTTTTGGCCACTCAGTGTATATGTAATGTGATACTTTTCTTTGAAATATTCAACAGTAGAAGCAGCGATGTTCTATCACAACCATGTGGCATCAGCTACTGTATGTAGGCATTTTGGTATGATATCACTTAGGTTGTCTGCATACCAGTTTCAGTATTCCATTTTACTCTACCAGACAGCACACGAAGACTATGAACAAAATGGAGGGATCAGGTGGAGGGTGATGTAAATCGGAGAGGACTACAGTAACAGATAGCGATGAACGATAGAATGTGGGAGAAAAAGAGAAGTTTGGAAGAGGATCTGTGAACGACCTGCCTAAGCAGAAACATACCTGGAAGAAGAAGAAGACAACACAGAAACCCTTAATCTATTGAATAACCTTCTGGCAAGTTTTCTATAAAATGTTACAATTCTCCAGCAGTTTCTCTCATTTCACACGGCATAGACTTCAAAGATTATCATATTTAGCACAGTTTATATTTGTCTGCACATGTCATAATTATTATACTGTATATTTAATTTTGGTCTAGGATTGAGAAAGAAACTGTGAGAGAAAGAAATATGGTTGTATTTGAGCATTAAACTGTAGTGAATATAAATAAACAAGACAACTGCTATTGCAGTCAGCTCCACCACTGAAACTTATGATCTCCAAATTCCCAGTAATTTGTTTGAATGGATGGAACCGAAGGAATCTCTACCTCCTGGCCACACAGAGAACTGGCCAATCTGGAAATCCCCAAACAGACTGCGAGCTAAAGTTGCAAGAACAAGGAACAACTTATATAAGTGGCGTTTTCTGATCAAGACAGTTCTATGTGATTGTGGTGAATTTCATCTCTTTATGTTTCAAAACATAAGGTTCCTAAAAGGAAACCATTATTTAATTTCATCAATTGCAAATGTTAAAAACATTTAAGCTATGTAGAATGTTTCATTCGTGAAATTACCAGCGTTCGCCCCAGTGTAGCAGTGGGCTCGTTGCTGTAAGCCTCTTATGTTGGACAATGCAGTGATGGTGAACTAGGTGAAGCATGTGCCTTCACTTGTATAAATGCCTGCCTTTGGCCTTTAAAGGCCTCAACGGCGCACTAGTCGCCAGCGTCTTGGAAAGGTGTAGCAATCCAACTGATGATCTCATATGCTGTCCGTTGTGCCCATCCAGATGTACAATGAGTGATTTGACTGAAGCTAATTCAAGTGCCCTCAAAGTGGCTAAGTTTTGGTCGGAAACTGTTTGAAGTCACTTGATGGACACTTTGTGTACTTGTGATTATTTCATGCTGCTTTCTTTTTTTCACGTTTCATATTTTGTACTTCTGACACAAATAAAAAAATCTCCAAATGGTTCAAAACCAAGCTTTAATTTTTACATCATATTGCAGCGAATCTGAACCAAGGAATGTGACATTTGATTTTAACAATTCTGCTTACACTGCTGATGGTAGGAGTAGTGATTTTTGTACAACTAGGCAATCATCCTCTCTGAACAAATTAAATTGAAACGAAAACTAAAATATAAATCTATTTATTCAACAGAGGAATTTGAAAATGAATTAAAAAAACAAAATTATTCAATTAAACCAAAAAGGAGACAAATACATTAGAAGAGAATGTAAGTTCCCTGAGAAACAGAACATTTGAAATTTATATTCCCTTGATTAATCAACTCATACATAGAGCGAATGATGAGATCAGCAGTATTCTCATAATCAGCTAGTATGAGTTTGAGTGTCTCATGGAGGCTGAGGTTCTGTCTTATGACTGAAAGATACGCACACTCTGTGAGGATGTGGCCCACGGTGAAATCTGCACTGCAGGAACCCATTGGGGGAGAGGGGTTCTTTCCTCTTTAGGAGATTAGAGTACATCTTCCATGACCTATCCTCAGCCTACAGAATACAATGGCCTCTCTCCGTGAAGGCCGGAAAAAGGACCACCACACGGCAGTTGTCTTCTTAATTGCTCTCAGCTTGTTGGGAGTTCGGATGGCTAGCCTCTCCAATTCCCAGGATGCCAGGATGGTTTAACGTAGCTGAGAACAAATATCCTTAGCAAGTTCATTCATACGTCTAAGTGGTAAACTTAATGCTTCTTTTGCAGCTCGATCCGCAAGTTCATTCCCCGCAGTTCCCATGTG
Organism: Anabrus simplex; assembly: GCF_040414725.1. Classification (NCBI taxonomy): domain Eukaryota; kingdom Metazoa; phylum Arthropoda; class Insecta; order Orthoptera; family Tettigoniidae; genus Anabrus; species Anabrus simplex. Next base: position 136,950,417 of record NC_090269.1, read on the forward strand.
GCTTGGAGTGGTGGTGGTGGTGATTATTGTTTTAAGAGGAAGTACAACTGGGTAACCATCCTATATTAACTTTAATCAGAGGGAAAAAATGGAAGGGATCCAGCACTTTGAAAAATGAAGTTACTGGCCAAAGAAAGACAAGGGCCACCAAGGGCATGAAAATGAAAGAGTCCCTAGGCCTCCATACGTAATACCACCGGGGTCGGAAAAGATCAAGAGTTGACCAAGTAAGTAGGATAGATGAAAGTGAGGAGCCTGGCACAAGTAAGTAAAAACAATGTCCGGACTCCGCTAAGGGACGTGTGGTCTCCAACCTATGCTCCCAAGTTGAGAGCCATGGGGAAATTTAGTTGTCTCTTACGATAGGCAGGGGTTAGTGGGTGTTATTATACCACCCCCACCCACAGGGGGTCATGTGGCTTGGAAGCCATGCAAAAGTGAATCCAGTCCCAGCATCGTACTGTACAACTTGGCTAGAAGGTCTTGAATCTGCTGTACCAGTGTGTGCTCCGGGAAAGAGGCATCAATAGACTGCAGAGAACCCAACAAGTCGGTACACACGAGAAAGTGGCCTCTTCCGTCACTCAGTGCAAAATACGGAGCTTTTAAGATGGGGAAGAGCTCCGCAGTATGTATGCTACATATACCAGGAAGCAAGACGTTTGTGCTAACATTATCAGAGACGAAAGAACATCCAACATTTTCCCCTATCTTAGAACCATCCATGAAGACATGTCGGGCGTCCGGATACTGGTCAACAAAGTCCTGGAAATACCTCCGATGAACAAAAACATCCATGTTCACCTTTGATCCATGGGGCAGAACCGGCCACAGAATTAGCCATGGAGGAACCTCACTAGGCGTCCACTCAAGATGCTGCACTACCATATTCAATCCGGAAAAGAACCATAGCCATGTAAAAATGAAGCAACACTGCACGATTAGCCCTCCACGAAATGCTGCTGAGAAACTTAAGCATGTTAAGTTTCTTCATGCAGGCAATCTTTGACTGATGGATGTGGGGCTGCCACGTTAGTCGCTTACCAGAATGGAGACCCAGGAACCTGCAGGTGTCTACCGCTGGTAAGCAGAACTCTGGTTCAGGATGCACAAGCAGACGTCAACAGAAATGTACAACTGAGGTTTCCGCCACCGAAAACTGAAGACCATGTTGCAGGGCCCATCTGTCGGTACGCTTAATGTCTTGCTATAGGTGTCTCACAGCAACCGTCATCCTTCCAGAGATGAAATGTAGAGCTAAATCGTCTACATACAGCGATGGAATGACTGCAGGTCCAGCAGCAGCAACTATGCCATTGATGGTGATTGTGAACATTGTGACACTCAGTACAGATCCCTACGGTACTCCATTTTTTAAAAACATAATATTGAGAAAACACATTCCTTACTCAGATTCAAAAGAGCCAGAGGGACATGAAGTTCTCAATAAACATTGGTAAATTACCCCGAAATACCCACTGGTGTAGTGCGGAGATAGTCCCATATCGACAGGTAGTGTAAACATTTTCCCAGGTAAAAATAAAATTAAAAAACCATGGCAACTAGATGTTCCTTCTGGAGAAAAGTCTTCCGAATGGTGTTCTCCAGTCTGACCAGATGATTGGTGGTAAACCGATGAGAGTGAAAAGCACGTTGGTAGTTAGTCAAGAGATCCTTCTCCTCCAAGTCCCACACAAGTCACCAGTTCAACATCCTTTCAAATAGCTTACAGTGGCTATTTGTAAGGCATATTGTCCTATAACTATCCAGAACTATTGTTCCATAATAATAAATTTGGAGCTTAATCTATAAGGAAAATAATTTATTGTACAGGAATATTTCCTAACACCATTATTGAAAAACTTCCAATAGACCAAAAAAACACACGCCTTGCGCACTTCACGACTGTCATCTCTTTTTAAACAAAACTTAAGGGAGGGCTGTCATGATACCAACCACTACAAACACATAACAGGATAGAAATCAAAATTCTCTTACCATCCTCCCCACCTTGCAATTTTTGTTTGCAGTAATCCACAGATAAAACTGCAACACAATGAAATAGACAGCAGCATTCTGCAATAAAACATTACGATCTTTCATTTGACACTGATTTTTCATACAATGCCTGTCTCTTCTGGAATATTTATAAGTCCAAACGTTTTGGTGTTTTCACTATTCTACCGCTTCTTTAGACTTCACTTGTGGATTTGCCTCTGCATCAGACGATCCGTGCGAAGCCTTCTCTGGCTGTATCTCCAGGATAGAATCTGGCCGATTGCTCTGTACTACTGCAGATTCATCTGATGAGGCGACTTCTAAGGGATAAAGCCTTTGAACTGGCCGCATCCTCTAGCCCGCAGCCGTTCTCAGTTTGACAACCCTGACGATGCCATCCTTACCAGGGTACACCTCCTGGACGACACCTAGTGGCCAATCGACTCGTTTGATGTCATCAGCTCCGATCAGCACAACATCCCCAACGTTCACTTTGTTGGTTGTCCTACCTCCCTGTTGAATAAGAAGAGCCAGGTATTCTTCGCGGAACCTCTCCCGAAGATCGTCCTGCGGTTTCTGTAGATAACGCCATCTTAATTCTATTCCTTTTCTGTCAATGGCATCCAAATCTGGCACATCAGTACTGAGTATCTCATGAAGAAAATCAGCTGGTTTCAGATTGTGTAACTCATCGGATACATATGTCAATGGCCGTGAATTTATAATAGCTTCACAGTCATACAGTATTGTGCTTAACTCTTCGCAAGTAACCGAAGCCTTGCCCAAATAACGACGAAGCAGCTCTTTCACCATTCCAATAAGCCTTTCCCACCACTCTCCCCACCATACAGCTGTGGGAGGGTTGAATTTGCAAGTTATTCTTTCTACAACACAACTGGAAACTACTTTTTCCCAGTTTAACCCTTGCAAAGCGTGGTTAGCCCCTGTGAAGTTTGTGCCATTGTCAGAGTAGATAACCGACACTCTGCCCCTGCGAGCAATGAATCTTCGTAGGGCTTGTAAGAATGCGTTTGTTGACAGAGACCTGACAAGCTCAATATGAACTGCTCGAAAGACGGCACAGGTGAATAACATAAGCCACGCCTTTTCTCCAGTCTTCAGATACAATGGTCCAGCAAGATCTACCCCGGTGACTTGAAATACTGCGGTGCAGTTAACTCGCTCATTGGGAAGTGGGGCAGATTGTGTCTCCATTGACCTGAACCGATACCTCTTACATCTGACACAGCTCATTATGATTTGCCTAACCAACTTTCTTCCTCCTATGATCCAGAAGTCTTCTCTAAGCATTGTTAATAAAGTTTGAAGTCCAACGTGCTTAGACAGGCAATGTTTTTCCGTCACCATTCTCTCAACGACGATGTTATCTGAAGGCAGCACAATGGGGCACTGAAGTTTTCTTTATAATCACCGTAGGCTAACTTTATTCGCAGCCTTAGAATTCCCTGACAATCTTCAAAAATCTGAGTTTTCCTTTTCATCTTTTGCTCTATGATCTCTCTCTTCTCTGTTTGAACACATCTTATCAGACACTTTTCTGCCTGGACTACTTCTTCTACAGATAGTTCTTCCTTCCTTTTGGCATCTCGATATCGTAGGTTGTAGACAAATCTCAGTGCTCAGCCAATCATGTGTAACGTTCTATGGTAATTAGAAAAATAGCAGAGTCTTGATGTAAACTCTTCCCTATCAAATACTGCATTCATTATGAGAATCTTTCTGTTCTCCTTGTTGACTTCATCCTCAGGAGCCACAATGTCCAATTTAGGCCATCGTTCAGTGTCATCCTTGAGCCATGTGGGACCTTCCCACCACTTAATTTCTACCAAAAACTTTGCGCTCATGCCTCTGGATAATAGGTCAGCAGGGTATAAAAACCATGGAACATGATGCCAATCCTTCGGGTTACTGAACTTGCGTATTTCCTCACAACGATTTCCTACGAATATACTCCAGTTTCCTTTCGTCTTGATCCAGGTGAGCACCACTGTAGTCACTCCAAAAGTACGTTTTACAGTCTTGGAGGTTTAATCCCCTTTTCACTTGTGTGCATAACCGAGTGGCTATGACCGCAGCTAACAATTCTAGGCGGGGTATAGTTATCGGTCCTAAAGGTGCAACCCTAGCTTTAGCTTGGACCAACTGTAATGACACAATAGAGTCCTTTTCTGCCCTTAGGAATATACACGTAGCATGTGACAACTTGCTGGCATCAGCAAACACATGAATAGTTAATCCCCTGCTATCAAATTCCCATGGTACAAGTCTTCTTGGAATCCTGCATTGTTTCAACAAAGTAGGTGTTTCACCCAAGAATGGAATTTGTTTGTTATTTGTTGTGGTTATTCCTCGTCCCATCCACATTTTTCTCTCCAGGCTTCCTGCATCAATAATTTAGGGATTAATGTTACTGGACACAAAAAACCAAATTGATCACAAATATATTGTACAATTGACAGTAAGCTTCTCTTAGAAGTTGAAAGTGTGGTTAGCTCAACTGTATTAATGATACAGAACATCTCATCTGACCGAGCATCCCACATAAGACCAAGTATTGAAACAATGTTCTCTGACTCTGATTTTTCTAGTGAACTGCTTATCCACCCTCTTAATTCAAAATGTGCTCAACTCATCATTTTAGTAGATTTTTCAATGAACTCGCTCAACTCTTCTTTGGTTTCACAGCTAGTGACACAATTGTTCACAAAGAAAGAATTCTTCAGCTTCTTGGCCATTTTAAGATCTTCAGCTGAAACTTTACTCAGGTGATGCGTTATCATTGCTCCAAATAGGAATTGGCTGCACATAACCCCAAACACCACTCTGCAATACCGCAATGTGATAACCTCGCCTTTGGAATAAACTTTCCACCAGAGAAATCTTAGAAAATCCCTGTCATCCTCATAGAGGCTTATCTGCAGGAACGCCTTTTTAATATCAGCCGTGACCCCTATGGCATGCTTTCAAAACTGCAACAAAAGTTTGGGAATTATCTTGATAAAATTTGGTCCCTTTTCCAAGCATATATTCAGCAAATTGCCATGTCTGTCCTTTGCCGAGGCATCAAACACAGGCCTAATTTTAGTAGTTAAACTTGATTCCTTAATTACTGCTCTGTGTGGTAAACAGTGGTCTTACAAGTAATGAAAATCATTTTACTTTCCGTATTGAATGAATCTCAATAATAATATAAGAGAATTTATTGGACTCCAACCTATTCAATACATTACAGGACGTTAACACTTTTAGTTAAACATCGTTAAAATGGAGACATGTTTCGCCCCCCATGTGGAGCATCATCAGTCATATCAAAGCACCTCAAAATTAAACCAGACGTCTGGTTGGAAATCATGAACACAATATGTAAGAAAGAATACATTAAAAAACACGTACAAGGTCCCGTCTTAAACGAAATAACAATAAGTTAGACTAGTTACACATAGTAAAATACGCTAGTGGTTTTCTTAATATTAAAATGAGGTCATCATATGTACAGTATAACAATGAAAGTAATCAAAGTCTATATGATATTGAGTTCGAAGATAGTTCTACGTAGTATATACAAATTTTGGCAAAATAAAATACAATTTACAATTACTGTACACTTATTTATAATTGTTAAAATTGATGAGGTAAAACATTCCAATTTGTTTATTTGTGATTTGGCTCCAACCAAAATAATTCGCCTTAGGATTCATGAGGTAGTCAACTCCGTTGGTCACTCTCTATATGAATGGAGTGCACAGTGCATGTGAACAGCTTTTGTTAATTATAAAATGAGGCTGTGCTAAGACAGAGTTAAAACAACACCGACTTCAAATGAAGATAGTTAAAACATCATTAGATTCTTCCTAGTTGACTAAAGGTTTGCGTATATTTTTGTTGTTGAAGTGTGGGAAAGTCAGTTGTTGGTTGAATGGGCAACGGTCGAAAATGTTGTGCAGTGCAATCGGTGTTTGAGCTGTCCTACATGTGAGGGAATCTGAAAATGGAGGTTTTGTCTTAATTAGTTAAGTGAAATGAACGGAAAAAGAGAAGAAAAGGGGGGAAATCATTGAGAAATGAAAATGTGAAAGTTAAAGCTTACCTTGAAAGCTGTTGAGCTGTTACTTAATTGCTAGGAGGTTTGTGGAGCACTGGCTGTCGCTAATGTCCTGCTCCTCGTGTTGTACGTGTGACGTCTTAGAGGAGGGGAGTGGATTTGAGAAGGCAGAGCTGTAGGTATGTGATTGGCGCTTGGGGAGGAGTTGTGTGTATTGGAAGGAGAATAGGGGCGCGATGAGTTGAGCAGCTTAGTGGGGGTGCTTGGAGAGCTTGTTTTGAGGACGTTAACAAGTCTTTTGTCTTTCAGATTTAAAATATTAATTGTTCGTAAAGAGGGCTTCGGTTGTCTATTGGATCATTTAAATTTTTATTATTATTATATTTTTGGTCCAAAAAAAATGTATAAATTTTCGAACTCGGTCATGAGCCTGCCTTTATCTAGTCTTTTTAAAATTTGGAGATCCTGTTCGATTGTGGTAAAACTATGTCCGGTGTCTTTCATATGGATGCTCATGGCTGAGTGTTTATTGTGCTTTTGGGCACTGAAACGTTCTGCATATCTAATTGCAAAGCTTCTACCAGTTTGACCAATATATGAACTGTTACATTCAGCACATTTCAGTCTATAAATGCCAGAGCCCGAAAATTTATTGTTGTCCGAGTTTATCTTATTGTGGTTGAAAAATAGCTTTTGATTAGAATTATGGGTCTTATAGGCTACCTTAATATCAAGTTTATCTGAAGGGGTAGCGATTTGATGTATAATGGGGTTAATGTAGGTGAAAGATGCATATTTAGGCTTATTAATTTTTATTGGGGAGAGGTTCGTGGCCAATTTCAATTTATTGATTATTTTCTGTATGATTGAGGGATTGTATCCATTGAAAACAGCTATTTCTTTTATGGTTTTTTTTTTTTTTAATTGACGGTTGACATGGGAATTTTTAACGCTCTGTACACTAAACTGTAAAACGAGGCTTATTTGTGCGATTGTGGGTGAAGAGAATTTTGTTTTATGGTTGTGGGAGTGAATTAAGGTTTTCTGTGAATCTGGAAATCGAAATTGTTTAAAGTCCTGGTGATTGTGATGTCTAAAAAATGGATGAAATTATTGTCCTCATCTTCTTTAGTAAACTTCATGCAATTATCAAGGCCGTTTAAATAAATTAGTATGCAGCAATAGTGATGCAATTATCAAGGCCGTTTAAGTAAGTTAGTATGCAGCAATAGTGAAGACATACTAACTTACTTAAACGGCCTTGATAATTGCATCAAGTTTACTAAAGAAGATGAGGACAATAATTTCATCCATTTTTTAGACATCACAATCACCAGGACTTTAAACAATTTTGATTTCCAGATTCACAGAAAACCTTAATTCACTCCCACAACCATAAAACAAAATTCTCTTCACCCACAATTGCACAAACAAGCCTTGTTTTACAGTTTAGTGTACAGAGCGTTAAAAATTCCCATGTCAACCGTCAATTTAAAAAAAGAAATAAATACCATATAAGAAATAGCTGTTTTCAATAGATACAATCCCTCAATCATACAGAAAATAATCAATAAAGTGAAATTGAAATTGGCCACGAACCTCTCCCCAATAAAAATTAATAAGCCTAAATATGCATCTTTCACCTACATTAACCCCATTATACATCAAATCGCTACCCCTTTAAGAAAACATGATATTAAGGTAGCCTATAAGACCCGTAATTCTAATCAAAAGCTATTTTTCAACCACAATAAGATAAACTCGGACAACAATAAATTTTCGGGCTCTGGCATTTATAGACTGAAATGTGCTGAATGTAACAGTTCATATATCGGTCAAACTGGTAGAAGCTTTGCAATTAGATATGCAGAACATTTCAGTGCCCAAAAGCACAATAAACACTCAGCCATGAGCATCCATATGAAAGACACCGGACATAGTTTTACCACAATCGAACAGGATCTCCAAATGTTAAAAAGACTAGATAAAGGCAGGCTCCACACTCATGGACAACTAGCACAACAGTTCCAATCTGGAAGGGAAAAGGAGATGTGAGTGATTGCTCGACTTATCGCCCTATACGACTCCTCTGTCATACTTTCAAGATCTTTGAACGTGTACTTGACAGCAGACTCAGATGTATTGTCTCTGTAACACCAAACCAGTGTGGATTTGTTAAGGGATGCAGTACCATCGATGCTATCCATGCCACACGCCTCTTGATGGAAAAGCACAGAGAGAGACAGAAGAGTGTACACATGGCATTTCTAGACCTAGAAAAGGCTTTTGACCGTATCCCACACGAACTCATGTGGCGAGCTCTTCGCTGTCATGGCGTCCCTGAAGAGTATGTAAGCTGGGTGCAACTTCTGTATCGCAATTCCACTAGTGTCATCCGGAGTCCTGCTGGAATCTCTCCGCTTTCGATATCACTGTGGGTGTTCATCAAGGTTCTGCCCTTTCACCATTGCTATTCATCCTCTGCATGGATACGGCAACAGCTGACATACAGAATTCACATCCCTGCACCCTTCTTTATGCCGATGATGTGGTACTTGCACAAGAAACCCGTCCTGAACTCCAGCATCAGGTTCAAACGTGGAAGGACAGACTGGCTGAAAATGGACTGCACCTCAATATACAGAAGACAGAATACCTGGAATGTGGCCCCCAAACCAGAGGTACCATAAGTATCAGTGAAGAAGACCTGCAGAAGACCATGCAATTTAAGTACTTGGGATCCGTCATCACCTCAAACTGTGACACCACTCCTGATACTCGGATGAGGGTAAATGCAGCTTGGCTCAAGTGGAGACATGTCACTGGAGTCCTCTGTGATAAAAAGGTGCCTCAATATCTAAAGGCAAAAGTTTATAAGAGTGTGGTACGGCCAGCAGCGATCTATGGGACTGAATGTCGCCCCATGACGAAACAACAGGAGCAAATGTTGACAACCATGGAGATGAAGATGCTTCGATGGTCCATGGGGCTGACCTGATGTGACCACATAAGGAACACGGACGTCCGGCAAAGGTTTGGTGTCGCGCCCATCATAGACAAAGTGAGGGAAGTCCGTCTCCGCTGGTACGGCCACGTCATGAGAAAACAGGACGACTCAGTTGCCAAAACAGCGCTCCACATCAACCCAGAGGGAACAAGACCACGAGGAAGACCGGCAAAGAGATGGACTGACAACATCAGGGCAGACATGCACAGTGTTGGCTTAACACCAGAAGATGTCAACGACAGACAGAAATGGAGGAGATGTAGCAAAGCAGCAGACCCTGCAAGTCGGGATTAATGCTAAGAAAGAGAGAGAGAGAGATAAAGGCAGGCTCATGACCGAGTTCGAAAATTTATACATTTTTTTTGGACCAAAAATATAATAATAATAAAAATTTAAATGATCCAATAGACAACCGAAGCCCTCTTTACGAACAATTAATATTTTAAATCTGAAAGACAAAAGACTTGTTAACGTCCTCAAAACAAGCTCTCCAAGCACCCCCACTAAGCTGCTCAACTCATCGCGCCCCTATTCTCCTTCCAATACACACAACTCCTCCCCAAGCGCCAGTCACATACCTACAGCTCTGCCTTCTCAAATCCACTCCCCTCCTCTAAGACGTCACACGTACAACACGAGGAGCAGGACATTAGCGACAGCCAGTGCTCCACAAACCTCCTAGCAATTAAGTAACAGCTCAACAGCTTTCAAGGTAAGCTTTAACTTTCACATTTTCATTTCTCAATGATTTCCCCCCTTTTCTTCTCTTTTTCCGTTCATTTCACTTAACTAATTAAGACAAAACCTCCATTTTCAGATTCCCTCACATGTAGGACAGCTCAAACACCGATTGCACTGCACAACATTTTCGACCGTTGCCCATTCAACCAACAACTGACTTTCCCACACTTCAACAACAAAAATATACGCAAACCTTTAGTCAACTAGGAAGAATCTAATGATGTTTTAACTATCTTCATTTGAAGTCGGTGTTGTTTTAACTCTGTCTTAGCACAGCCTCATTTTATAATTAACAAAAGCTGTTCACTTGCACTGTGCACTCCATTCATATAGAGAGTGACCAACGGAGTTGACTACCTCATGAATCCTAGGGCGAATTATTTTGGTTGGAGCCAAATCACAAATAAACAAATTGGAATGTTTTACCTCATCAATTTTAACAATTATAAATAAGTGTACACTAATTGTAAATTGTATTTTATTTTGCCAAAATTTGTATATACTACATAGAACCATCTTCGTACTCAATATCATATAGACTTTGATTACTTTCATTGTTATACTGTACATATGATGGCCTCATTTTAATATTAAGAAAACCACTAGCGTATTTTACTATGTGTAACTAGTCTATTGTTATTTCGTTTAAGACAGGACCTTGTACGTGTTTTTTAATGTATTCTTTCTTACATATTATGTTCATAATTTCCAACCAGACATCTGGTTTAATTTTGAGGTGCTTTGATATGACTGATGATGCCCCACATGGGGGGCGAAACATGTCTCCATTTTAATGATGTTTAACTAAAAGTGTTAACATCCTGTAATGTATTGAATAGGTTGGAGTCCAATAAATTCTCTTATATTATTATTGAAACAGTGGCCTGACGTCTCGTCATTCTCATTTACAGTCTCCACGATTCCACATTCTATCCACTCCTGAATCACATCATCATAATCTTTAAGCTGTGAGCTTGCATCCGGGAGATAGTAGGTTCGAATCCCACTATCGGCAGCCCTGAAGATGGTTTTCCATGTTTTCCCATTTTCACACCAGGCAAATGCTGGGGCTGTACCTTAATTAAGGCCACGGCCGCTTCCTTCCAACTCCTAGGCCTTTCCTATCCCATCGTCGCCATAAGACCTATCTGTGTCGGTGCGACGTAAAGCCCCTAGCAAAAAAAAAAAAAAATCTTTAAGCTTGTCCAAGTTTATCAATCTTCTAGTGACTGCTTCCAACCGCTCCTCAGCTAACTTCCTGTTATCCAACTATTCTGAATGGCCATCCGTCCAGGGGAGACGAACCTCGTATCTCCCTTCTTCATTCACCCTTACAGTTTCATTGAAGTGTTTCATGACTTCTTCTTCCATCTCTTTCTTTGACTGAGACTCTGCAGGGTCCTTTATGCCAATGGTTTCTAACTTCCACAAGTCTGATATATCCATTGCTTTACCACCGGTGAGGCTAACTAGTGACTGATTGCCCTTAGCCAGATCTTGCTGACCCATCACTGTCCAACCTAACCTGGTTTCCAGTGCATACATATTTTCATCCAGCTTAATCAGAACTCCTGTAAGCTGCTTCCCCAAAACATCTGCTCCAAGCCACAAATGCACCTCTGGAACATCTGTTAACTAAATGTTTCTAGTTGCACGAACAGGGTAAACATGTTGAGTTCCTAACCTTGGAACATAACCACATATTTTCTTCTTATCAAGCACCGAGACTGTGCATTTGAAATCCCCTTTTAGTGCTTATAGTGTTACATCATAAACATTATGGGTCTCTTTGCTAGTTTCTACACCCCCAAACAAACAATGAGACATCAATTTCTTTCCCAGTTTTTGTAGTCCTAACTTCCTAGCGCTTTCTTTGGTTATGTAAGACATTTGTGACCCAGAATCTTAACAAAATTAATGCAAGCTTGACAGGTCCTTCACTACCAAAAACCTTCACAACAAGAGTTTGTAATAGCGTCTCTGCATTTTGATAGGCAGTTAAAAGTCTCAGTGTTTTGATTATTTTGATTATTCTTTCCCTTTGAATTTACCCTCTCCTCTTTCTTAGTAACTAAATCAGGACATAAGTTAGCACAATGATCCCTTTTTAAGCAAATCATACACTTCTCAAATGCTTTACATTTGCTTGGTTATGCCCCTTCCTTAAACAACGAAAGCAAGCACCCCTTTTCTTCAAAATATATCCTTCTTCTCTCCATTCTGAAGATTCCTCACTTTAAAACAACCAGCAGATCTATGGGAACTCTTGTCACACCAGATACAACCTGTTTCAGTTTTCTGACCCTCACCTGAGAACAAAGCAGCAGCAGTAGGAAGTCTCTCTTGTTTACCTGGCTTGCATAACAGGTTATCCCTTTTCACAATAAAACTAGAGCGAGCAAGTGACAAACGTTCTTCGCTCTTCACTTCTTGTTTTATAAACAGTAACAACTTGCTTAGGTGATGATCGTGATCATTTTCTGATATATGAGATACACGAACTCTCTCCCATGCCTTCATAACCTCTTCTGGTAATGCAGACTCCATCAGAGGAAACAGCATTGCTGCATACTTATCACTAGTGACTCCTAAAGATTCCAAAGCTCTCAGTTGTGTTTCTAATTTATCATAGAGGCTTCCAATACTAAGGCTACTACCTTCAGTAGCTTGAAGCAGAACAAGATTTAGAAGATCTCGGACATATATTTCTATAAGTAATTCTTCCCTGGCAGACCTGGATTTCAGGTGATCTATTGCTTTTTGATAGTTCGCTCCGGACGGAGGGAAACTCTCAACTAGCTCCCTGGCCACAGAACCTGGAACAGTAGCCTGTAAAAGATACTGAAATTTGTCTTCCGAGTCGATATTACTATCGTCGTTTATTTTCTTAAACTGTCCCCAAAAACCAATCCAGTTTTTTATATCTCCATCGAACTGTTTAAGCTGTAGCTTGAGTAAATTGAAATGCCTTTTCTTCGTTGTCTCGATCTCACTCGCTAAGGCCTCACGTCCACCAACAGATAAATTCACTTGAAAATTATTTTTGAACCTAACCTTAGCTTGTAGCCACTTCTCCCGGTACGTTTCTGCCATGTCGAATTCCTTGGCATCGTCTTCTTCGGTCATTTCTTCAACACCCCTAAGTGCTTGAACCTTTTCATCCAAAGATAACATCCGCATTGCCTTATCTTCTAAAATACGGAAGTATGTCAACATTTCTTCCACATCTACGACTGCTTCCGATATTTTTTATTGAAACCGCCATGTGCTCTCATAAATAGTCTACGTATTTGTGATCTTTCCTTATTATACTGTTTAAGCTCCTCCATCTTAACTACGCCCTGTTGCGGTCGCCAGAAAATGTTCCATAATAATACATTTGGAGCTTAATCTATAAGGAAAATAATTTATTGTACAGGAATATTTCCTAACACCATTATTGAAAAAAAACTTCCAATAGACCAATAAAACACATGCCTTGCGCACTTCACGACTGTCATCTCTTTTTAAACAAAACTTAAGGGAGGGCTGTCATGATACCAACCACTACAAACACATAACAGGATAGAAATAAAAATTACCGAGCTCGATAGCTGCAGTCGCTTAAGTGTGGCCAGTATCCAGTATTCGGGAGATAAGTGGTTTGAACCCCACTGTCGGCAGCCCTGAAGATGGTTTTCCTTGGTTTCCCATTTTCACACCAGGCAAATGCGGGGGCTGTACCTTAATTAAGGCCACGGCCGCTTCCTTCCCAGTCCTAGCTCTTTCCTGTCCCATCGTCACCATAAGACCTATCTGTGTCGGTGCGACGTAAAGCAAAAAAAAAAAAAAAATCAAAATTCTCTTAACAACTATCTTTACCTAGCTTGGTATTGCAATTCCTTCATGCCACTGAGATGAAACACTCCCTCACTCCATATTCTGTTGAATAGGGTGAGGATAGCATTTGATTGTGGATTTTGTCCATTTCAGGAGGTTTATCCATGCACAGCTCGAGTGAATTCCATGGAAGGTACGTTATAGGATTACGAAGCAGTAGAAGCAAAGGAAAGATTGTTTGCCTCTGTCCCATACTTAATAGGCAGAAATGCAGGATCATATCTCCCAAGATACTCGTATATCATATGCCAAACGGTTCAGCTCCCAAGTCAGACATTCTTCAAGATTAAATTTTCCCATGTGGTTTGGAATTAGGACTTACAGCATATTTTGATACCTGTATTCATGACGATGACCTAACTCAAATAAGAAGTGATTTATTTGTATAAAATTGATGTGGTACATATTTGCGCAGTAATTGATCACTAAATAAATCAACGAGATCAACTGAAATTAATAAACTGCATTTCAGTTATGTTCCAGCTCATTGTTTTTCAGGGTTCCATTCCAACAATTTCAGAAACTCCTCTTCTGTAAACTGGACCACACGGCTTGCTTCAAGATGAGCCTGAAAAATAGTTCTCATATTAGAATGATTTTACAAATCACCATATTTCAAAATTTAACTTTTAATATGGATGAGCATTAGGAAATTCACTATCAAAAGAGTTTTTGACCATAAAAAAAAACCACACACATATTGGGCACCGGATAATAGACTTTCAAATAATAAATATAAGTACAACAATGAAATTTAAAAAGAGACAATTGGATTTATGAGATCTCAGGTCATATGCAATGAGTTGGGAATCCAATTACAACAGTAATAGACATAAAAATGTACCTTCGAGGATAGATACACTGGTAAGTATGCATATCAAGTCAACTGAAATATTGTATCTACAATTTATACAAACATAATAAAATGTGAATAATACCTCTTATTACAATAAGCACAATAAAGCGAGTTCTTAACTTTGATGTACTATACAAACTCACATGAAATCTGCTGTATTATGAGAGTCAAGTTCTTACCTTCTGTTTCTTGAGATTATCCACAAGCTGTAACTGCTTCTTGAAGGCTGTTACAAGTTCCAACTTCTGTTTTTCAAGCCGTTTGATATTAGCTGTAAACTCTTCATTCTTCTTTCGAGTGCTTTCACGCAGTTCCTAAAACCAAGATATCACAAAAATGTGCATCATGACCTAATTCTACTCAGTATTACTGATGTCAATATAACGATCAAGAGAATAGTAGTTATGGACAATTCGGACTCATTACTGTGAAGGTACAATACAAGTGATATACTTCATTTATGTAAAAGGCTCTGTGCAATAACATGACATGTCAAAAAATAATAACTTGTATGCTTGATTATGCCAAAATATAAATATTATATACCAGAAAACTGAATCTTATGATACAGGTTCTCCACCAATAAGAATTCAGATATTCATTATGAAACAACTGTTTGACCAATTAGGTAAGGATAGCAAAATCAAACATGTCAGAAGCACATATTAATATGCACGTTCCACTTTCAATATTCCACAACCACGCGGCACATTCCCGCAAATTTACTTCACCAACTGTACGATAAACAATTTGTATTTGAAATAAAGCTTGGTTATGATAACCTTCTATCAAAGCTTTGAAAACATACGACAATGTCAAGGTTTCTGATCCACTCACGGAAGATTAATAACCCAGCGCTTGCGCTCTGTTCAGTAAACTCAAACAACGTCTCAACAGAAATTTATGAATATTTTAAAAATAGAGTTATAACTATCATTGAGCAGAGACAGTCGTATGCAACTCGCCTATAATGGTAATTTAGACACTCGTATGGATATTAGAAAACTCGCTTTGCTAGTTTTATAAACATACTCGTGTCTTAATTATTGCCATTATAGGCTTGTTGCATAATGTACTATTAAAAACCTAGAAATAAGTCAACTGTTTATAAACAAAATCTGTAATAAAATAGGCACTCTTACTTGTTTTACAAGGAAGAAAACTGCCGAGAGGTTTCTTCCATTGATTGACAGTGCTGATGTAATCTAAAAAATGCTCTAATAATAAGTTAATTTGAGTTATTCCCACAAAAAGTTGCTATTATAATTAAGTCAATTTGTGTCTAAGAGCTAGTAATGTTTGCCAATCAAGTAAAATGGCCATTACACCCATCTTACAAACTAGAAGGGTTTCTATCCATACACCAAATAAAATTAAGGAAACTCAACATTAAAAATTACCAGTGTTTCACCGAAGTGTGAGATAAGTTCATCAGTTGGAAACCACATCTTACCAAGACACTGGCCGGCTAACATGCTGATAGCGACACCACCCCCCACCACCACTACTGAAATGTTTTCATTCCTCCCCTACAGGGGGAGGCACACCTCTTAGACGGTGAGACTGTCTCTCAGGCTAGGAGATTTGTAACGGAGAAGGTGATAGGGTTGGCAGCCGTGGCCTATAGGTACTAGGAACTGTCCCAGTATTTACCTTAGTGCAGGAGAATGGAAAACCATGAAAAACCATTCTCAGGACAGCTGACAGTAGGGACCCACCCCTCTCCGTCTCCCAAATACAGAAGCATAAAGCCACAGTAGAGCCGTAGCCACTTGTGGCCGAGACCCACTCTGCATCCGCCAACGCAACACCACTGCAAGCTATCCTGTAATTAGCACAAATGCAATGCCTAAGTACTAGGAGACAATTACATCTACACTAATTACATTTGCCTTCCTGGGCTACCATGACCAAAAATATTGGCAGCTGGCTAGTTAACTCAATCGTATTTGATTGGAAACCACCATAATATATTTGCAGGTGTTAACAGGCTCCATTAAGCATTGGTCTTTCAACAACGATAAGTACAGTTAATTAGTGTTAGAGTCATTATAGTTTATTATCCCCATTATATAATTGTGAGATTTAGAGTCACACCATGAAAGTGCAGCAAACAACATGTCAGCTTATGGCATTTAATGGTCCAGTAGACAAGTAGGTGAGGAATTCACCCCTGCAATTATGCCATATTTTTCTGAAACATCCGATATACCCCATCGGCTATTATCTTTCATATACAGTTCTTCCTCTGCCAAGAAATACAATTATTCTAAATAACTGCCTTTGTTTAAAAACACTTTTTACACCAGGAAACAGAGTTGAAATCAGTCTTTTAATTATATCCCTACCTCGCTCGACTTCTAAATTGTATATTAAAAGAAATAAATTGACGAGAGGGTTCACCTTTTCAATACAACATATCAAGTAAATAATATTACATCAGCCTTGGTTTTATGTCAAGTAAATAATATTACATCAGTTTTAGTTTATATCAACCAAACCAAACTCCATGCCACTACAGCCCTTGAAGGGCCTTGGCCTACCAAGCAACCACTGCTCAGCCTGAAGGCCTGCAGATTACAAGGTGTTGTGTGGTCAGTACAACAAATTCTCTCGGCCGTTATTCTTGACTTTCTAGACCGGGGCCGCTATCTCACCGTCAGAGAGCTCCTCAACTGTAATCACATAGGCTGAGTGGACCTTGAACTAGCCCTCAGGACCAGGTAAAAATCCCTGACCTGGCCGGGAATCGAACCCGAGGCCTCCGGGTATGAGGCAGACATGCTACCCCTTACACTATGGGGCCGGCTTAGTTTATATCAAGTAAATAATATTGCATAAGTCTTAGTTTATATCAAGTAAATAATATTACATCAGTCTTAATTTATATCAAGTAAATAATATTACATCAGTCTTGTCAATTTATTTCTTATAATTGCACTTCAATACGGAACAAAAATGAAATGTATAGCTTATAATTTTACATTGTGTTTCAAAGTTGTCAGAATAGTCAGCTCAGAAAGAGCATGGTCAATTCTAGCTGTGCCTAGATGGTTGTATTTAACAGCTGCTGTGATTTGCATAATGGAACATTCAATTTTTTTTTTTTTTTTCCTCTGAAAGAAAATTTTTAAAACTTTCTTCAACAACTCTTTTGCCCATTCTAAATTTTTAGCTGTTAGGTTCTTCAGTCTGACAAAACTAAGTTTGAGTAATAAATTTATGAACTACCTCAAAAAGAAATACATATGGTAACAGTATTGTACTTGAAAAGTAATTCAACTTGAAAAGCAGTGTAGATTAGCCTACTTACCTACTATTTGTTTTCAGCTACACTGTAACACACAGGCAGGAGTATACAAATAAAAACATGCTTCACTCCACTTAAATTCCATGCTAACAATACACACTTTCGTATCTTTCACGCTATAATCAGTCCTGTTATGAATAACACAAATGCTAAAATTTGCCTCCAAAAAGGACTGCCAACATGTCGAAGGAGCACGTTAAAAACAATTCTCATTCTACAAATGAAATGTATTTTAAATTAACACACAATGAGACTATTATATTAAACTCATTTTTTGCAGGTGTCTGGGTCCTGTTACTATTTATGTCATGTGTTCAGTAATTTTACAAGTTAGAAAAGAATGCTATTTTGTACAAACACATCATTGACAACCCTGTATCTGTTATATTTCATTATATACTATTTTATTTCTCCCAAACACTACAGTAGTTACTAGAAACTGGCTCAAGGGACAACAAGCGTTGTGGGTTTATCCCACCATGATGATCAACAATTCCTTGGTCAGCCTAAAAGGACATGTTTACAAGATACAACCCCTCTTCCCACCTATCAAGCAGTTGCTTCTGCTTGTGCATGCAGCGGGCTATTGGTTGCCAGCAGACATGCACTAGACAGCGAGATTTCAAATACATAATATTTTAAATATCAATCAAAATTCTAATAAGGACTATGAATCTCACGTTAGATCCGTATTGATGGTTGAACTTCTTACAAAATTGTAAAAAATTATTTTTATATCTTCCTAGTCAATACTATAATATTTTACATCCAATTAAGACAAAACTTTACACAAACATAGACATGTTTCGACTCAGCATTGGGTCCTCCTCAGTAATACATATATAATGAACTAGCTGTTACCCACGGCTTCACTCGTGGGGATTTGGCAAGTTGATAAAAAATCACTGTTCCTCGGTACGGCACTAAGACATTATCTTAAAATCCCTAAAGTATAAAAACTCACCGAAAAATTGCATTTCATTTACCCCAGAGCCTCTTTGTAAACCACGTTTGTGGCATTGGCTCTTGGGGTTAAGATGACAGGGCTACTGGCAGAGGTAAATCTGGAACATGCGACATGGAACTCTACATGTGTCAAACAGTCCTCTTTCAAGTCGATAAAAAAGGGTTTCTTTATTTCTAAAGGAGATTCCAAATACCGATTTTCACATCTGTAACATCTTACTTTTTGAGATAAAAGTATCCTCATAAAGAGAATTCAACTCCTTCTTCACTTATTTTTGATCTCCAGCTTAACCCTCTACTGCATGAATTATTTTTCGTTTCCGTTTGATGGGGAGGGCCCACGTAAAATAAACGGTGGTTGGTACACGTGGATGTTGACAGGGTGGAAGGAGTACCTTTGGTTGTAGGGCTGTTTTGTCTTAAGTTATGTAAAAAAAAAAAACAAGGCATCACTGGAATATATGTTTAATTGATTGTACAGTTGAAGGTGTGATGCAAAACTACCTCTGCCTACAATATTTATCCATGTATACAGGTGAAAAGTTATTTGTTGCCTAATGGCAACAGTATGCAGTAGAGGGTTAAGTTGATTTTCCGGAAACAAAACAAAACAAAACGTACATGTCTCTCTATTTTTAAAGGGGATTACAAATACCAATTTTCACATTGTTAACATGTTAAGTTTATGAGATATACTGTAGATATACTCATTTTAAAAACTGTCGCACTCCTTGGCTGAGTGGTCAGCGTTGAGGCCTTCGGTTCACAGGGTTCCAGGTTCGATTCCGGGCAGGGTCGGGGATTTTAATTGCGAGCGATTAATTCATCTGGCTCGGGGACAGATTGTTTGTGTTTATCTCAACACATTCCTCTTCATATTCACTCAACACACTACATTACCAACCACAACAGGAACACGCAATAGTAATTACATCCCTACACGGGGTTGGCATCAGGAAGGGCATCCAGCCGTAAAAAAGGGTCAAATCCACATGTGCAACACAGTTTGCACCCGTGACCCCACAGATGTGGGAAAAGCGGTAGAAGAAGACGATACTCATTTTAAAAATTCACCTGCTTTTTTTATTATTTCACCCCCATAAGAGGATTTTCAAAAAAAAAGTGTGTTCATTTATTTTATTTATTTATTTTTTATATATTTATATATATATATTTTTTGCTAGTTGCTTAACATCGCACCAACACAGATTGGTCTTATGGCGACGATGGGACAGGGAAGGGCTAGGAGTGGGAAGGTAGCGGCCGTGGCCTTAATTAAGGTACAGCCCCAGCATTTGCCTGGTGTGAAAATGGGAAACCACGGAAAACCATTTTCAGGGCTGCCGACAGTGGGGTTCGAACCTACTATCTCCCGAATACTGGATACTGGCCGCACTTAAGCGACTGCAGCTATCGAGCTCAGTCATTTATTTTTAAAGGAGATTCCAAGTACCAGTTTTGATGCTTGTTTCTGAGATATATTGTGTCCTCATATAAAGAATTCAACTCCTTCCTCTCTTCTTTTTACCCCCCCCACCCCCGGCCACTTAAACGGATTTTCTGAAAACAAAAATTTGTGTTCTTTTATTTTTAAAGGAGATTCCAAATACCAATTTTCATGTCTGTAACATGTTGGGTTTTTGTGATATATTGTAGATAATCTCGCTGCTGTAAGAATCTGACGTTGCCATGGTTATGGCAGTTCCTTTCTTTATCCGATTCCTAGAGCAGGGGTAGTGCGGTGCCAATATCTCCATGAGCATTAGTTTTAGTGCCTTAAAACATGGTTTTTGGGCCCGTAGGGCTTACCGAGTTTTATTCTTTGCATCAAGGGGATTAAATTGAGCTTTGTCTCATCCTTGTATGACAAATTCAATATTTTCTCTATATTAGCCCAGTATTTATATATCTCTGCCTGTGCCCCCCCCCCCCCTGAATTGTTTTGAAAATAAAATACAGCCCATGTCCCTCAGGGATAATGAATATTTATATTAATAAAATAATTTGTAGAATCGGTCCAGTAGTTCCTGAGATTAGCCATTACATACAAACAAACTTTACCTCTTTATATATTAGTGTAGATTAAAAACATCGGCCACACAAAATGAAATGTTAGTTAAAACGTTTTTCTTAAAAAGCATGATGAAAGTTTAAAACTGTGACATGGTGATCGTTGAAACAGTCTTGACCTGGAGGTCTTTTTGTTTCAATGTTTTTGTTGTCCCTTGGTGTGGTTCAGCTAGTATCTGTAAACTGTTGGCTCAGTTGTTATGTTCTGACATGGGCTGATATACCTAAGCATTATTGAAGTTGAACCATCTGATTTTTAGTCTGTAAAATGGATAATGCAAATCGAATTAAGAGTTGAAAAATGGTGACTAACAGAAAAAACATTCAAAGTAAGTTCTGAAGAACGAAAATTAACTTATGTTATGTATCCCACTTGTATCACCCATGTTCTCTGACTATGGAGTCCAGCTCTCGACTGACTTGCTCCCGCAGTCGAGACGCAAGACATGTTGCTGCGAGGAAGTGGAGTGGGGAAATGGGGTGGAGCAGGGAGGATAACAAAACAATTTTGTACAATTTTGTAAAAAAAATACTAATAAGAGTGGAAGGAAACTAATTTGGGGATTTAAGGGTAGGCTCAGCCTTAAAGCCTTAAGGACTTAGTTTTAATTTAGTGACGATTAAACAGAAGGCAATAGAAACCTACTGCATTTAAGATCCTTACGGATTTCCTGAGACATGCAGCTCTCTCTGTATGAAGCCTGAATTTGATGGTTGATGACCTCCGCTTGAATAAAATATTCTGGAAGTAAACTCGTCCACTATTTGGATCTCTGGGTGGAGACTACAAGAGATGAGGTTAACACCATCAGAAAGGTGAATGCTGATATTCTACAAGTCAGAATCGATGAAGTAAGTCAGTAAAACTCAGGAGGGATATGAAGTAAGATTTTTAGTCACGGGACTGCAACGCTATTAACACAAAATCAACTGGGCAACAAGCAGCATTTGGGCTAATCATGAATAAGAAAATAGGAAGACAAGTAAACTGCTGTGACCAGTACAATGAGCAAATTATAATAGTCAGGAAAGATACCAAACTGCTACCTACCAAATAGTACAGGTCTACATTCCTACCAGCAATGCATATGATGAGAAAATCAAGGAAGTGTATGAAGAGGTAGAAGAGGTCATTCAATATGTGAAAGGAAAAGACAACTTGATTGTGATGGGAGTCTGGAATGGATCTATAAAAAAGGGGAGACAGGAAAGCATTGTAGAAGATGTGGACTGGGGAAAATGAATGATAGAGAAATGAGATAGTTTTTCACTAATCATATTGTAATCCTTGTAAACATTTGGTTCAAGAAACATAAAAGATATCTGTACACGTGGAAGGCCTCAGGAGACTCTGAAAGATACAAACAGATTACATAATGGTTAGGCAGAGATTTAGGAATCAGGTAATAGACAGTCAAACATTTCCAAGGGCAGATGTAGGTTCAAACTGTAATTTACTGGCCATGAAGAGTAGGCTAAAACTAATGATAATGATGATGATGATCATATTCAAGTATCCCAAATGTTGAAAGCGCTCCAATATGAAGCAGCCACAATACCTTTATCACTGACTGTAATGAAGTCTTCAAGTTGGTTTTCCACAGGGCAGTTTGGACAGTGAAATAGATGCTCAAGATCTTGAACTGCACCACAGTTCCAGTTGGCATTCTGTGTATAACCCCATCTTTTGACTGTACCCTTGGTTCTAGGCATTCCAGTTCTTATCCTATTCAGGGTCTTCTAGACAGGCCAAGATTGCAAAGTATGTACTGGAGTTCCTTCTGTTGGCTGATTCCAGTCAGATAGTGGGGTCTGTTGTTGGTAGTATTAATTCCTAAGAACATTTGGTGTGGCTGGTGTTATTAATGAAACTCCTCTGTGATTTGTTTTACTGTCTGGCTCCATGATTAAATGGTTAGCGTGCCAGCCTTTGGTCACAGGGGTCCTGGGTTCAATTCCCGGCAGGGTCAGAAATTTTAACCATCATTAGTTAATTCCGCTTGCATGGTGGCTGGGTGTATGTATCATTTTTGTCATCATTTCACCCTCATCATGACGCACAGGTCGCCTACGGGAGTCAAATCAAAAGACCTGCACCTGGCAAACCGAACACGTCCTCAGACACTCCCAGCACTAAAAGCCATACGCCATTTCATTTTCATCTGTTTGCATGATCACAGAGAGGATGATGGTTGTCCACCTCTTGTTTAAGTTTCTCAGTTTCAGCTGCTACTTGCTGTTGGATTGAAGGTGGAGCTATGCCAAACGTGCAATATAGCTTCTCGATGTTTGTTGGTTTGAGCAGCCAGAAACTGCATGGCACGTATCGTTCAAAGCAATATCCACTTTCTTGGAACATACAGAGTTGACCCACACAGGACAAGCGTACTCAGCTGTAGAGAAAGAAATTGCCAGGGCTGTAGTTCATACAGTTGCTGGATGTGCTCCCCAGCTTGACCTTGTTAACGAGCATAGCGGATTATTCCTGGCTCTGACTTTCATACCGATACAATGACAATGTGCTCTAAAAATAAGACACTGGTCAAGGTGAACTCCAAGGTATTTGACAACAGAACAAGCTGCCTTCCTTCCCAACTGATGTTCAGTTTGTGATTAGCAGCACGATTACATAGATGAAAGAGTGTAACCTATGTTTTCCTAGGATTTGGCTTAAGGTAGTTGTCAAGTGTTATGAATTTCATGTTTTTGGTCCGTATTGAACTGAGAATAACATATGAATCTGAATCTAATAAAAAACTCAACTTTCTAGATTTAACTATCACTAGAAACTCAGATTCTTTCAGTTATAAAATATTCAGAAAACCTACTCAAACAGCCTCCACCAAGATTCAGTGCACCCCCAGTCCAACATACTAACATTTCTCATTTCATTACCACACTTCACTTTATAAATTTTAAATCCATAAGATTCTTACCATTAAAATAACATGTTTTAGGATTCGACAAGAGTTGTTTATGTTTTAATATGGCTGATGATGACCCCTAGGTGGGTCGAAACTAGTTCCATGTAATTTAAAATATTGTAAATACATATTAGTATTGAATAGGTGGAAACCTTTACTGTGTTATTATTCATATGTTAAGGTAGTTGTCTCGGTAATAAAGGGACAATTCATTGGTACAGTTCTACAGCCTGGATTCTACTTCCCAAAATGATCTGGAATGAGTTCCAACACCAAGATCGTCTAAAAGAAAGAAAGAAAAGAAGTAAGTGAAGTGGCATATGGCTTTTAATGCCGGGAGTGTCCAACGACATGTTCGGCTCGTCAGGTGCAGGTCCTTTGATTTGACTCCCGTAGGTGACCTGCGTGTCATTTTGAGGGTGAAATGATGATGAAGACGATACATACATTCAGCCCCCATGCCAGTGGAATTAACCAATGATGGTTAAAATTCCCGACCCTGCCGGGAATTGAACCCGAGACCCCTATGGCCAAAGGCCAGCACGCTAGCCATTTAACCATGGAGCCGGACAGAAAGAAAAGAAAAGACAAGAGATGGGAGATAAATAAACTGAAAGACATAGAAGTAAGAGAAAGTTTTAAAGAGAGTGCAAAGAAAGGATTTTCTGAGAAGGATGAAAGAAACAATACTGGTGAGGTGTGAATGGTGGTGAAGCATGTCATAAATTGGGCTGCAGCTGAAAATCTAGGAAGAAAATCTAATGTTTTTCAAAAGCATTGGGTATCTCGGCATAAATTAGATGTGATTAATGAGCCAAGAAAGTAAAATAATTCAATAAATGATGAGGGGGAAAAAATAAGTACAGGAAACTAAAGAATGAGGTAGACAGGAGGTGTAGAGCAATGATAGTGAGATAGTTACAAGGGAAATGTACAGCTATAGAAGGTCACAGAGCTGTAGGCCATGTAGAAGTTGCCTTCAGGAAACTAAGAGGGACTTTTGAAGAATAGAAAAGCAAGGGTATGAACTTTGAGCTCCGATGTGAAACAACTCTTAGGGAAGGAGGAAAAACCAGGAAGATAGGCGGAAGACACAGAACACCTCAACAAGAAACAGGAACTTGATGAACAGGCACTAGAAGAAGAAGAGAAAATGGATGATGATGAAAGGGAAGACCCAATTCTAAGATCAGAATTTGATAGGACTATGAAGGATCTAAGTAAAAACAAAATATAATCATCAGATTCTCAACCATAAACAACCTGGGTCAGATCCTACCACACTCAGTAAATACACCAAATAAATTTAAACAGTATGGTGAATATAAAATCACCTGTAAAAATTGTGGATGTTTTTATATTGGACAAACAGGGAGAGGATTTGACATCAGATTTCTAGGACACCTGGCTGCACTTCAGAAGCATGAAAAATGATTAGTTGCTGCACATCTACATGACACAAGACATGAAGTATCAAGTATACAAAATTCTCTTTACCATACACATCCAAAAGGAGAGAAAAATGAAAATTTTAGAAACTCTAGAAATTTAGACATCAGTTAATAGATCCTCAACATATGCTCAATGATAAAAGAAAATTACTATTTAAAAAACAATATTGGGCTTTTGCAGCAATTGTATATTTTTGAGACAATGCACACCTATAGCTGACTCAACATAGATGCTATAAATTCATAATGCACATAGATCCTACTATTAAATGCAATAGTATAATATTCTTTGAAAACAATAATTGCTTATCAAGTAGACCAACAAGTATATGTCACTATTTTCACCACTTGACGATGGAACAAAGTGTCTGAAACATGTTGCGAAATAAATCATTTAACACTTTAGCTGCCAAGCTATTTTGGCTTCCCTCTCTTGCAGTGCCAAATTGATTTTAACACAGTTTCCTGTTTTGACAGTGTTGTGTGAAATTGTTTGGCTGACCCGATTGGGTGATAGTGTTGAAACTTTTAATTCCTTCTTACCATTACAGTTTAAATAACCTCCACTAGTCTGCGCCAAGTCAGTGCAGGAGAGACAATTATAATCGCCTAGCAACCACCTGTCATCGGCCTGACTGGACAGATGGGAATCTTTACTATTACCAAAGGTGTAGGTCCGATTGGACCGCCATGGCAGCTAACATGTTAATAAAACTTGTGACTGATAACAGTTTATATCATTTCATAAAGAATTAATTCACAGTCACAGACAAGGCCTTCCTTAAAAAAGCAGGTTGAAGATCATTGGTTATTGCAGAGCACTGCTGGAGCACATGTCATTTCATTGCGTTTGTTTCATTACTCTCAATATTTCCTGACATAATACAGGTACTTTGACTTCCATTTCTTCAAAAAATCACAGCAGTTGTTGAAGCATGAAACCCTTATTATTATAAGCTAGCTGTTATGTTGTTGGCTGGTTATTTTTTATAATTGCAGCAGTACTGCCAACTAGTGGCACATCCATAAACTCAATCAATTCAATTCAATCAATCACTGATCTGCATTTAGAGCAGTCGCCCAGGTGGCAGATTCCCTATCTGTTGTTTTCCTACCCTTTTCTTAAATGATTGCAAAGAAACTGGAAATTTACTGAACATCTCCCTTGGTAAGTTATTCCAATCCATAACGCCCCTTCCTATAAATGAATATTTGCTCCTATTTGTCCTCTTGAATTCCAACTTTACCTTCATATTGTTATCTTTCCTATTTTTAAAGACGCCACTCAAACTTATTCGTCTACTAATGTCGTTCCACACCATCTCTCCGCTGACAGCTCGGAACATACCACTTATTGAAATTCTAAGTTCCCAAGGAGGGAATTAGATATTTTTCCACCAATAGAGCATGTCAAAAAACAGATCAGATGTAAGGCTTTTCAGGCATTTGTTCTATTAACCAGCGTTTCGTCTTTGGTCTGACACTAGACTCATCAGAGTGGGATGTGTCGGACCCTACCCATTGACGCTGGGGTGTATGCAGGTCAACTTATCAGAAGCCCTATATACGTGGCACAGTCTGGTAACTGCATACGGGAGATAAAACTCCACAATGGAATTACTGCCCGCCTAGCACTTCCGAATGGAAATTCTAAGTTCCCAAGAAGGGAATTAGATATTTTTCCACCAATAAAGCATGTCAAAAAACAGATCAGATGTAAGGCTTTTCAGGCATTTGCTCTATTAACCAGCGTTTTGTCTTAGGTCTGACACTAGACTCATCAGAGTGGGATGTGTCAGATCC
Organism: Anabrus simplex; assembly: GCF_040414725.1. Lineage (NCBI taxonomy): Eukaryota > Metazoa > Arthropoda > Insecta > Orthoptera > Tettigoniidae > Anabrus > Anabrus simplex. Next base: position 136,977,485 of record NC_090269.1, read on the forward strand.
TACCCACTGACGCTGGGGTGTATGCAGGTGTACTTATCAGAAGCCCTATATAAGTGACACAGTCTGATGACTGCATCAGGAGATAAAACTGCACATACCTGCATATACCCCAGCGTCAGTGGGTAGGGTCTGACACATCCCACTCTGATGAGTCTAGTGTCAGATCAAAGAAAAAACGCTGGTTAATAGAGCAAACGCCTGAAAAGCCTTACATCTGATCTGTTTTCTGACATGCTCTATTGGTGGAAAAATATCTAATTCCCTCCTTGGGAACTTAGAATTTCCATTCGGAATTGCTAGGCGGGCAATAATTCTACTGTGGAGTTTTATCTCCCGTATGCAGTTATCAGACTGTGCCACTTATATAGGGCTTCTGATAAGTTCACCTGCATACACGCAGCGTCAATGGGTAGGGTCTGACACATCCCACTCTGATGAGTCTAGTGTCAGACCTAACACGAAACGATGGTTAATAGAGCAAACGCCTGAAAAGCCTTACATCTGATCTGTTTTTTTCTACATACCACTTAGTTGAGCAGCTCGTTTTCTTTCTTCCAGTTCTTCCCAGCCCAAACTTTGCAACATTTTTGTAACGCTACTCTTTTGTCAGAAATAACCCAGAACAAATTGAGCTGCTTTTCTTTGGATTTTTTCCAGTTCTTGAATCAGGTAATCCTGGTGAGGGTCCTGTACACTGGAATCATACTCTAGTTGGGGCCTTACCAGAGACTTATATGCCCTCTCTTTTACATCCTTACTACAGCCCCTAAACACCCTCACAACCATGTGCAGAGATCTGTACCCCTTATTTACAATCTCATTTATATGATTACCCCAGTGAAGATCTTTCCTTATACTAACACCTAGATACTTACAATGATCACCAAAAGGAACTTTCACCCCATCAAGACAGTAATTAAAACTGAGAGGACTTTTCCTATTTGTGAAACTCACAACCTGACTTTTAACCCCATTTATCAACATACCATTGCCTGCTGTCTATCTCACAACATTATCGAGGTCACGTTGCAGTTGCTCACAATTTTGTTACTTATTTATTACTCCATACAGAATAACATCATCTGCAAAAAGCCTTACTTCTGATTCCACTTGTTTACTCATATCACTTATATACAGGGTCTTTATTTATTCTTGGAAGGGACTTTCTCGCTCGACCTTGGCCGCCAGTAACAGTTCAGTTGCCAGCTACCGCGCGTGCGTATGTACGGCAGAATTCGGTGCTCAAAATTATTATCATGCATTTTACTCACCATGCTTACAGTTTATGCTCAAAAATCATTATTATGCATTATCATGCATTTATCATGCATTTTACTCATCATTTTTACAGTTTACACTGAAAATGTTCCCTATGTGCTGCCAAAATAATCGGTATCTCCTAATAAAGTTTTCGGTTACTCTACCAAATTCTTCAGCACTGATGGATGCAATTGCAACTTGTATATTGTCTAAGTTCATCTAGTGTGTGAGGAGGGTTGTTCCCATAAAATACATTTTTTAACATTCCCCACAAATAAAAATCACATACCGTTAAATCTGGGCTACGAGGGGGCCACAGATTTTTACTTATGATCCTCGTACCAAACACGCTTCAGTAAGAAGATAACGACCTTTACGTCTATTTTTATTGTTTACTGAACCTGTAGGTTTGAATCTCTTGGCCAGTTGTTTTATTGTCCGATTGACAGGAATGGGTCTCCCTGGAAATTTCGCTCAAAACTTTTGTCTTGTCCTAGCGCACGATTTTCTGCACTTAATGTAAGTATTATGCAGATATACACGTTTATGTAACGAATATTTCACATACATTACAGCACTATACACAATCACAATAGAACACTAAACAATACGACATACAGTACGCAGTAGCTTCATTGAACACCCTACTATCTCGGAGTTCAGCTCTCAACAACTGCAGAGTGCCGGAAACCGTGCGAGCCAGCGGCCGGTAGCGACCTGTCATCGGTGGCCAAGTCCGAGTGATAAACTCCCTTCCAAGCATAAATAAAGACCCTGTATATAAGAAAACATAAAGGTCCAATAATACTGCCTTGAGGAATTTCCCTCTTAATTATTACAGGGTCAGATAAAGCTTTGCCTACTCTAATTCTCTGAGATCTATTTTCTAGAAATATAGCCACCCATTCAGTCACTCTTTTATCTAGTCCAATTGCACTAATTTTTGCCAGTAGTCTCCTATGATCCACCGTATCAAATGCTTTAGACAGGTCAATCGCAATACAGTCCATTTGACCTCCTGAATCCAAGATATCTGCTATATCTTGCTGGAATCCTACAAGTTGATTGAATTTCAGTGGAATAACCTTTCCTAAAACCAAACTGCCTTCTGTCAAACCAGCTATTAATTTCGCAAACATGTCTAATATAATCAGAAAGAATGCTTTCCCAAAGCTTACATGCAATGCATGTCAAACTTACTGGCTTCTAATTTTCAGCTTTATGTCTATCACCCTTTCCTTTATACACAGGGGCTACTACAGCAACTCTCCATTCATTTGGTATAGCTCCTTCAACCAAACAATAATCAAATAAGTACTTCAGATATGGTACTACATCCCAACCCATTGTCTTATCAATTCCAGCCGCTTTTCGTGTTTTCAACATTTGTGTCTTATTGTAAATGTCATTGTTATCATATGTAAGTTTTAATACTTCTTTATTATTAGTCTCCTCCTCTATGTAGACATTATCCTTTCAACCAACAATCTTTACATACTGCTGACTGAATACTTCTGCCTTTTGACGATCCTCACATACACACTCCCCTTGTACATTAATTATTACTGGAATGTCCTTTTTGGAACCTGTTTCTGCCATAAAATACCTATACATACCCTTCCATTTTTCACTAAAATTTGTATGACTGCCAATTATGCTTGCCATCATGTTATCCTTAGCTGCCTTCTTTGCTGGATACAATTTTCCAGTAAGTTCCTTCAATTTCTCCTTACTTCCACAGCCATTTCTAACTCTATTTCTTTCCAATCTTCACCTCCTTCTTAGTCTCTTTATTTCTCTATTATAATAAGGTGGGTCTTTACCATTCCTTACCACCTGTAAAGGTACAAACCTGTTTTCACATTCCTCAACATTGCTTTAAACCCATCCCAGAGCCTGTTTACATTTTTATTTACCGTTTTCCACCGATCATAGTTACTTTTTAGAAACTGCCTCATGCCTGCTTTATCAGCCATATGGTACTGTCTAACAGTCCTACTTTTAAGACCTTCCTTTCTATCACATTTATTTTTAACTACGACAAAAACAGCTTCATGATCACTAATGCCATCTATTGTTTGGTTTCTCTAGAGTTCATCTGGTTTTACCAGTTGGTTCCATCACTTTCTGAATCAGCTGTCCTTCCCATATTAGCTTATTTGCCATTTGTTGGTCATGCTTCCTGTCGTTCACATTTCCTTCCCAACTGACATTTGGTAAATTCAGATCTGTACATTCTGTACTCCAATACGGCTATAATAATGAGACTCATAACATGTAATAAAAAAATTCAGATCTCCCGCTACAATCACATTTCTTTCCATGTCGTTTCCCACATAGCTGATTATCTTATCAAATAATTCTGAATCTGTGTCTGCGCTACCCTTTCCTGGTCTGTACACTCCAAAGACATCAAGTTGCCTGTTATCTTTAGAGATGAGCCTTACACCTAGAATTTCATGTTTCTCATTAACTTTTTTGTAGCTTACAAATTCTTCTTTCACCAGAATAAATACTCCCCCTCCCACCACTTCTATCCTATCTCTACAGTTCTGTGAGAAAATTTCTGCATGCATCATATAATTTCTCAGCCATAATTAAACTCCTAATACAATATCTGTCCTAATACAATATCTGGTAAGTATATATCTATTAAATTACTTAATTCTATTCCTTTCTTCACAATACTTGTACAGTTCAACACTAACATTTTTATGTCATCCCTACTAGACTTCCAAATCTCTGTACCCTTATCACCGCTCCCTAGACCGTCTTGTTTCCCTGAATGTACCTCCCTATTACCCTTCCAAACAAATTTCCTAACTTATACGTACCAATGCGGTTTAAGTGAAAGCCATCTGAGCATAGATCCCTATCTCCTACCCACCCATTAGGATCTAGAAATTTCACTCCCAGTTTCCTGCATACCCACTCCATAGTCTCATTTAAATCCCCAATCACCCTCCAGTCAATATCCCTCCTACACAGTATTCCACTGATAACAATCTCCACTTCCTTAAACTAACCCGTGAAGAATTTACCAGATTTCACACATCCCTAACTATTTTGGTACTTACATCAGCTTGCCTTATGTTGTTGGTACCTACGTGAAACACTACCACCTTCTCCTTTCCCTCTTCCTTCTCTTCTACTTTCCTCAACATCTGCCTCAACCTAATTCCTGGATAACACTCTACGCTGGTTCCCTTTCCTCCACACACTTTCCCCACATGTCTAACGATGGAATCCCCCATGACCAGAGCCTCAACTCTACCCACCTCATTTGATCCCCTCCCCTCCTGGTCAGCCCTATCTTTCCTGATAACTGCAGAAGCTACTTCCTCCTTCCCTTGACCCTGTTCTACTTGTCCTTTCCTATCCTCTACTCTACATTTCCCTTTCCTAGCTTTTCCCTTCCTCCTACTTCAACGCACCTCAGCAACAGTTCCCAGTTCCTCATCTTCCCTCAGTTGTTCTACCTGGAGTGATTCGTACCGATTTCGCACAGACACCTGTCCTGAATTCTGATCCTGAATAGAGCCCTTAGCCTGCAATCTCCTTCCCCGTAGACCATTAATCCACCTGTCTTCTTCAACTCCCCCCTTTCCGTCCTCTCCCTCTTGTACATCTACTGTAACCTGTACATTGTTTGAGGGAGGCCTATCTTCCTTCCTGTCTTCTGTGAGAATCCTAATTATCTCCCTCAAACTCTCCAACTCCTCCCTCAAACTCTCCAACTCCTCCCTCACACCCCTCAATGTCTCGCCACACCCACAGTTCCTACATTTGCACTCCTTAGCCAATCTTTACGGGGAAAAAAATGAAAAGAAAAGGAAAAATAAAATAACTTATGTGCAAAAAAAATGCAGGGCTATATTGACAGGGATAGTACCCAAAGATCACACAACAATAAGGTAATTAATATACGACTACACTACAACACTACTTAGTTGAACTCTATTTTTATCCTACAGCACACTTACAGGATAAAAACTGTTGTTAATTACTGAATACACAAGAATTACACAATTCTAAACTGCAATTAAGCCTATTCTAATTACAACAACAGAATTTTAGTAGGAGAGTTTCTATGGATACCTCTACTATACAAATACTTTCAATACGGACCTGAAAATGAATTTTATCACATGTAATACCTCTACTATACCGGTAGGACGCGGGACAGAGAATAAAAGTGTCCTTAAATGCTGAAAAATAAGAGATCATTTACAATAATTTCTGTCAAAACTACGCCAGGGACTTGAACTGCAATATTATTGGGATACAGGAATTTGATTATTAACTTTTACTCAATGAATAAATGAAGGTGGAAAGTACAACTATGCAGGGAACTAAGACTACAAATTATCAGAATAAGGTAGTCAGCTGATTTTGTATTTATTTACACAACTACCATGTCCATGTAGCAACAATCGTCAACAATTCTAATAGAATCGTCAACAGTACAAAGACTTAAATACCATAATTATCCAGTGAAATTACCATGTATTCTCTTTAACTTCTTTTTAAATCAAAGTTTACAGGCATATCGTGTTATTTAATTTAATACATTATTACCTTTGTTTGAATGGATATCTACATGAAATATCGGAACAGCCGCGGCTATTTCTCATTCTTTAAAATACAGCATTTCATGAGAAACGGCTTAGGGTAATGGTACTATATATCGAACACCTTTTAAATAATACCAATATAAATGGTCCGTTATTGGACATTATAAATTTTCCAGCTAACTCATTCTTGGTTGCCAGCGTTTCGCCCTCGTGTGCTAGGGTGGGCTCATCAGTTGGTACCTAGCACACCTACCAATACGCCGGCACCGTGGAGGCCACTGCGCAGGCTAATTGGAGCCACCAGCAGTGCCAATGCACTAAGAGACTTTGTCTCATTACAAAAATTGATGCCTGCTTGGCCATCAGATGATATAGATGTTCATTCCCATAGGCGAAACGCTGGCAACCAAGAATGAGTTAGCTGGAAAATTTATAATGTCCAATAACGGACCATTTATATTGGTATTATAAATTTACTCATTCAGGACAAATATTTCAGATTCCCTATGGGAATGAACATCTATATCACCTTTTAAATATCGAACAGTTCGCACATCCTGTTTCAAAATAAGGATATAGAAAAGTTTACATAACATGTGAGATTTCTAAATTCACCCTTCCAAACTTAGCTTTATATCAATCGATAGGTCGAAGTCGTTACTGTGTTGGCGAGCGCGGGAAAGTCTTAGAACTTTGGACTTGGCGGGATTTTGATGAGATTGTTGTATTGTTACTAAGGTGCAGTGTCCCTGTGATTATCTGTTTTTGTCGGTAAAATAGTGTCTTCAGAAGGTATCCTTTAAATAATAGGTTGTGTTAACATACATACATGTTTATTATTTTCTTGTATTGTGAGTTTTCACCTATCTTCATATTTCTAAAATAAAATACTGTTTGATATTTGACTCCCATTTTCAAATATCGAAAGGACGTTCGATAAATGAGGTTCATTTAATACAAAAACAACCCTTAATATCGAACACCACTGAAAATGAATGGGCTGTTTATGATTTTAATTTGCAGTACTGTTTTATTTGGCGCCGAAGTCCGGATATCTGTGGTCGTGACTGCTGAGGCGTCTATCTGTAATTTGAGAGGGCCTGAATTTTGAACTTCATCGGGTATAGTTAGATTTCCTTTACGAAGTCTTGTGTCTGTCTGATGCCGTACGTTGTTCTAATCACTTTATTTAACAATCCTGTCACTATCCAAGATTTCTCGTCATCGTCAGCAAATAAAGTGGCGTCGACAAGAGGGGGTATGTGGGGGGAGTTATCCCGCACTCTTTGAAAAAAAAAATTTTTTTTACATTTTAGCTATTTAAAACTAGAAAGCAGAAAATAATTATTTTTTTCCTTAACTAGTGCTCAGAGCTTGACTATGGTCAAAATTAAGACACCCAATGGGGCAACTGTCCCAAAAGCCAAAGTTAAACCTGTTGAAAAAATGAAAAGGTGTCAGTATTCATTATCTGCCTTGGCTGAAGCTGTTCAACAGGTTAAGTCCGGTATGATGTCGCAAAGGCAGGCATCTAAAACATACCAGGTCCCTTTAACAACGTTAAACGACAAACTTTCTGGACGTCAGAAGATTCAGACTGCCCTTAGGCGGAAGCCGTTCTTGAGTCCATGAGAAGAAGAGGGCATTAGTGAATGGGTAATCAACATGGCTAAGAGAGGATTTCCATTGAAGAAAAAGAATTTACTTGACACTGTTCAGCAAACTGTGCAGTCATCAGGAAGGAGCACACCGTTTAAGTATGGAAGACCTGGTAAAACCTGGTTCAAATGTTTTATGGGACGGAATCCTTCCCTGTCTCAGAAGAAGGCTGAAACCATTAGCAAGGGCAGGGCTGCTCTCTCTGAAGAGAGAATACGTGGTTGGTTTGCTGGACTGTCGTGCTACCTGGAATATGAGGATGTAAGTTCAATTATGGAAGACCCAAGCAGGATCTTCAATGCAGACGAGACAAATTTTCTGTTCCATAAGGTTTCAGGAAAGTACCTTGGAGTCAGAGGGGAACAGCTTCAAATTACGGCAACCTCTAAAGAGAAAGAAGGCATAACAGTGCTCGGAAATTTCTGTGCCGACGGCCGTTGTGCCCCAACAATGATCGTCTACAGCAACATACGACTTCAGCAACTTATCAAAGATAGTGTACCTGAAACTTGGATCTACGAGAAAACTGAAAGTGGCTGGATGAAGGCCCCAACGTTTCTGAACTACCTTCAACACTTTAGGTCATGGCTAGAGGTAGAGAAAACTACACTTCCTGTTATTTTATTTCTTGATGGACACAGGAGTCACTTATCCCTTCAAGTCAGTGAATATTGTCATGACAATGGAATAATATTGTACTGCCTTTTCCCTAACGCCACCCAGCTTCTGCAACCAGCAGATGTGGGGGCATTTGCACCTCTAAAGAGAGCATGGGAAAATGCTCTTCAAGACGAGAAAATATGAACTCTCGGTGCATCAGTAACCAAGGTAAATTTTGCACCCATGTTAAAGAAAGTTTGGGATGATGCTGTTAGGCCAGATATTGTGAAAAGCGCCTTTCGTAAGTGTGGTCTCTATCCACTAGATCCCAACGCTGTGGACTACACAAAATGTGTTGCAGATATTTTGAAATCCCCGGTGGGAAGGCAACAGCAAGAGAGTGACGAAGGCATCCCATCATCCCTTTCCACTTCCAATCAGAAGTTAAAGTTTGTGCTTGATGACCTGGAGGAATTCTTGCCTTCTCGCATTCTCGATAACTTCAATGACAAACTAAGACGTGATGGAGAAAAACAGAATGATGGTGAACCAGATTTGTATGCTTATTGGAAAAGTATTACAACTCGGTACAATGCAACATGTGAAACAATATCTACTAATCAGAATGAAACGATGACAGACAGTTCATCAGAAGATGATGATGATCAGGGAAGATGTGATTTCACGTGGAATGATGAACGTTTAGAGGTGTATGTACCTTCTCCCAAGAAAGATCTTCCTGGTGCCGTCATTTTGAAGAGTGGAGTAAAAGTTCACAAGCCGAAAATATTGAATGAGCATGAAATTGCTTCGGAACTCGCTTGCTCACCCACCTCAAGTATTAGCGAAGATTCTTTCAGAGATTTTCTCAAAGTTCCTCAAGTACCAGAAAAACCTCATCAGTTTAGATTAAAGAAAACATACGGGATATCTTCAAAGGAGTACCGGGAAGAATTGAGGAGAAAGAAAAGAAACAAGGAAGTCTAAAGACATGTTCTGTTCTCTGTGGAAGGGTAGAAATAAGAAACTGGGTTTTTTTTTGTGTGTGTTTCTCGGGATATTTTAATGTGTATTAATATTGCTTCCTCTACTTTTGTGATTTATATTTAAGAATCATTCTATTTTGCTCATGTTATTACAATCATATAATGTCTAAAATAAAGTGATTTAAAAATATTTCTGTTCAGTATTTAAAACCTTACCATTCGATATATAAAAATCGTGTTCGATAAATAAGACCTCACTGATCGATATATAACGCAGACCGTTCGATATATGAAGGAATACAACTGTTGCATTTAAAGGCGCCTGGAGCCTACAAATTGTACATTTTAAAAGTCTGAACAAGCCAGTTGCAACCAGGGGATGTTCCGTTAAGGTTTTATAACTATTTCAGAGGTCCTTCCTTCACTGGAAAAAAATACTAATCAATAATTCGTAGAGATAACGTTAAGTGTTCGATATATAGTGCCGCAACCCTATCCAACATTGCGTAACAAAATCATAAATTTAAGCAGATAATCCTCTACTTGCGGAAACTTGTCGCTTTTTCGTCTGCGAAATGCTTTGTGAGACTTGTTGGCCGCTTGAAGTGCATTTCTGTTACCGCGGTAGCGCGCGTTTCATTTGGACACTGAATACTTGCTGCCTGCTGCTCAATTCCTGTATGTTTTGATGTAACTGATCACCGCGAGTTTGTATGATGCAGTATTACTCCAATACTGTGGACTGACAAACAATTTTGAGATCACAGAATGTCCCGTACCCGAAACACTCATAAACCTAGTGCAGTGGGATTTCCTGACGGCTAATAACAGCATGTTGCCCTGCATTTAGAATGCCCGCTTCGCGATAGGAAGCCTGCTACTTGAGTAGTTGACATCTTTATTTCGAAACGCATCCGGAGCTGAGTGATGGATGTTCGAAGTTGTGGGTGCGTCAAATACGTGAACATTTCTTTTTCTTCACTTGGGACCCAAAATTATTGGGATGCGTAAATTATGCAAGGGCATTAATTACGCGAGAAAATACGGTAGTTTCCTTTATCAGACGGTAAAATGAACGGAAATTTATAGGTATATCTGAACACTTGGAGATAACGTTTGTTACATTTTTTGGCCATAACGAGAAACGAAAATGCCAGAAGCTGTCACCGACACGAACCCCCTTAAAAACATTCAACTCATTAAAATCATGCACTTAAATACGCGAAACTACCACATACAAAACAATTCAATGTATCCCATACATTATTAGCATTATTATGTACTTCTATTCGTCCTGGCATACCGGTACGACTTTGACAGAGGGAGAAAGCATAGAAATGCAACAAAAAACGCGTGGCCTATAACTCCGACGAAACTATGCACAGAAACAATGCTATAACGCGCGAACAACACAATAACAAACTCATTCTTTCGTCCCGATTAACTGAGTCGTTAGCGTGCGCTAGCCTCTTGCTTACAGGACGATCACTGCCCCGAATCCCCAGCTGTATCAAGCGCACACGCTGCTGTGGTGAGCGGGAAACACGATACACGAAGGCGACAGACGAAACACTCACGAAATAAAGTATCAAATAAATACGCTTGAAAATGAGGTTTCGTAAATTGCACAAGCACGTATCGTAGAAGAAGAATATTGGCCGTACTAGAGGTTATATTAGTCGAAAATCGGAAGAAGTAAATATAAATCGGAAGACGAGTTAAAAACCGGAAAGTTTCCGGATAAATCGGAAGGGTTGGCAGGTCTGCACCTAGCTAGCCTACTTAACCTAGAAAACGTCATCTACTGAACACCATCTAGATTACTTGTTATAAAATTCAAATAAATATCACTACTACCAATTTCTACCAACAAGCACCAAACACTAAAATATAAATAGCACTAAATGCAACACACACATGCAAAATTTAAACAATTTCAATAGGTTTTAACTACTTTATCACTACAATAATGCAAGAGCTCTCTCAACAGCGAACCGTTCACAAATGCATCCAACAATGCAACCTGAGTTAAACTGGTCAATGTATGCAGGAAGAAGTTATATATACCCGGATCGAGTTACAGCCGATGCCGCCGACGACTAGTGGAGGAGAGTGGCAGTAGAAGAGGCAGAACACATCTCAACTATGAACAATAGTCAATCAGTGTAACGTTATTGTTGATATGATCAGTTTTATGACTGAGGACATTGTAGGACATCACATTGAGTTTTCTTCCGACTCAGTAATATTAGGGCATCTTTAAGGAAGTCTTTAATTTTCCCCTCCTTTTGAAGGTCATCTTTGTAGCCAGAGTGGGGACAGCAGCGGGGAAATGATCCAAGCCTCCTCAATTTTATTTTGAAAAATTCATTTGTTTTAAAAATTTATGTTGTATATAATATCTCTTTTGAAAACTGAACATGGGACTTATTGCTTTAAAAATTGATTTATTGTTCTGGAAATATTAGGTTTTTGGACTTACGAAGAATAGCTATATTTAAAAAAAAGGTGGTTGTACAAAATTACTATTATTAATTTGTGAAATTTTTTGGTATTATGTAGCTGTGAATTTTAAATTAGGCATCTAAATTATGAATCAGGGTGTACGTATTTGTGCCATCTTTAGAAGCATATTTTCAGTTGCTTCCTGTTACACAAAATAATTTTCTGGATCATCAAGAATGTAGATACCTTATTGGTCAGAATAACAAAGTTTATTATTGGTGAATGTGAAAGTCGAGAGTAAAATTCTATTGCCTGATTGGTCACCGCGGTAGTTGCACCATTTCTGACTTCTCGCTCCTTCGTGGGAGTGAAGCTTGTATCTGTGTCTTTCCCTTCTGACCAGCCTTGAGGGCAAAATGATCGAAATTACTTAGCTCTTCAGCTAAGCATTCACATTTTAATTTTGGAGGCAATTCCATTTTCCTTTGTTAAAAGAAAACTTGTAATTAACACAAATTCACTTTTCCTTTTGTTAAAAGAAAACCTTGTAATTAACATGTAATAACTTTTCCTCGGGTTGCCTCCAGTAGTTTAGTTTAGCTTAACTCAAACCATTGAAAGCTATGCTCCTTTTTAGAAGTGTTTTTAGAATGGAGGCAACTTAATTGGCCTCTATGTTAAGTTTCAAGGGATTAGCCCTTTTTATAAACCAAACAATGTTCCTTCTATTTTCCTTTTTTAAGTGTAATTTGAAATTGCTATCATATGTAACACATACCTGCGGATGCAGTCCAAATTTACATTCATTCGTAAATGAGTTTGTTTATTTCTGTTATTCTTGTTTTGTTTTAATTTTGTTCGTTCCTTTTAATCTTGGTTTGGTTAGTTTATTAAATGAAGAGTTTGAGGGTGATTACCGTCTACATCTCTTTCACACAACGCATACGTAACTATCTACCTCTTAGGGTTCCATGCCACTTCCCATGTCCTTTCATAGCTATCAAGTTTGTTAACCTGTTTATGTTGTTTCGAGTTTGTCATACTTGTGTGTGTTCTAACGTTTTTACTGTGTTTTAAAATTCAACATATTTATCATAAACCTCTTATTTAACTAAACATGTTTGTATAACCTGTAACAAGGTTACAATCTTCACTGTCTTCCTTATCAATATGAGCTGATGATCATGCAGTTTTACAACTTATAAAAGACACTCCTGACAACAACGGCCATCATCACCAGTTAACTCCTTGTATGATGGGAGATGTTACATGAATCAAACATGCAGAGGGGAAGGGACTTCGCTCCCTGCCTGCCCACATCCCTGGGTCGATCATGAAGATGCACTAGAGAAAGGAATGAGAGGAGGAACCACATATGCTCCTTGAATGTAAGAAAAATACTGTTATATGTCATGTGTAGTGCAACTACAGCAAATCACTCTGATATTTTTACTAATGTGAAGCACTTAACACTTGCAGATATTGTTTCCAACTATGAAAATAACAGTAGAACAGCACGAAACTAAAGTCCACAGAAATGCTGGAAGACTCCAGCGAGAAAATTACTTGTATTTAATTTTTGCTTTGTTGGACTGTGTGTCAGAAGCAACTGATTACCTGTTCAAGGCTAGACTCTTGTATTTTGGAGCTGAGACTCCTATAAAGTTAGCAGGCAGGGACCCTCTTCGGAGGCAGTTCTACGCAGGGAGTGGTGCCCCTGCCTATGTGAGTCCCAGAGCACACTGATCTAGTGTGTAACATCTGGTACGGGTCCCAGCTCAGGGTTACGAGTGAAGACCTCAATGGCATCTACGGCGGAGAAGGTGGACTTCGGCAGGGTGGAGATGGCGGAAGGGGCAAACCCGTAGCTCTGTACTCCAGAGGAGCGGCTACGAAAGGCATCTGTTTCCATGTTAGGGGCGGCCTAATTTTGAACCTGGCAGTAGGTATAAAATGCCTTTGGGTCTGGCGAGCCCATCGTAACAATAGCCTATATAGGTAAAGCAGATATGGTGCCTCGGAAATGGAGTGGAACCATATTTGCCCCTACCTGGCTACAGCTGGATAAAGGGAAATGATGATAATGATGATGATGAATCCTATAAAGTGTACCTGTTCAAAGCATCTATGCTTTTTCACAATATTGTACCTGTCAGGAGCAATATGCTCTTTTGTATGTAATTTAATGACTGGGAGTTTTTCCCAAGTTATTTTGTACCTAATTTAGGACTTATAAGTCCAAGTCATTGTTAGAGTTGATGAACTCATTCTGTTATACCATTAAATTTCTATCTCTCAATTTTTAAAGAGGTAATTCCCTGTCCAGTCATCCCAGGCACTTCCTATTCCTCTGTGAGCCACGGAATACCCGGAACAGTAATAATAACAATAATAATAATAATAATAATATGGCCTCAGCTACTGTGTGTAACATTTTTTAAATTTGACACCATCTGGCTGCTTGCTTGTCGATTTTGATGTCCACTTTAGACTACTAGATGGCAGAGTAAATTGAATCTCTTTTGGGTGTCTATGGCTGAGTTTTAATGAATTTTGTCGGGTAAACACCAAATGTATTACAAGACATCTTTTACATGCTGATGTGGAGTGTCAAATGGACTTATTTTCCGCCCTTTATAAATTGAACTATCTCTGTGGGGTTTGAACCCATTATCTTGGGATTTGGAGGCTGACACTCTACCACTGATCCACAGAGGGAGCTGTTATACATAGAAAGATAGAAACATTAAAACAAACACACAGTAGGAAAGGGACAAATTGCACTGATAGGTTAGTGTGAGAAATAGGAGCAACAGGAAGAGGTGACAAGGACAAACATGAAAATACAAAAGGAAAAGGACAATTTCCACATCGTCATATACTGTCAGCCTTCTCATCAAACCCAGTACAGTATACTCTAGATTATCCGGGCAAGGATTATCTGGTTTGCAGATTAACTGTGCACGTTTTCACCTTATCAAAAATACTGTTATTGAAATTGAATAGTTTGAATTTACAGCATTTTTGTACATATTTTTGCAGTGTAGTCCTGGTATTTTTTGTAATAGTAGTCCCGGTGGGGATAAGTTATTTTTAGTATGGTATTTTGCGACAGGTCCACAACTTCTTGCATCGTCCTGTTTTGTTTTGTAATAGCGAAGTGTACGTTCCATAAGGAGGTGGGGGTAGGCTTATTTCAAGGTTGCCAGAAAGCAAGTCCTGTCTGCATTCCATTGAGGGATCTGTTTAAATGGCCAACAGCTGTTAACAAATTGTCATACAGTAAAATACGTTGTGTTGTGAAAAATGTCTGGTGTAAAACGTAAAGGAGTAATGCTAACAACTGAACAAAATTTAAATATAATTCAGAGTCTCTGCAAGCAAATTAGCCAGTGATTATGGAATAGGAGTGCAAACAGTCCGAGACATAAAAAACAATCAACCAAAACTCATAGTCTTTACAAGGGACTGCGATAATTATTCTGGCCCTACGAAACGGAAAAGTATGAAGACATCATCTTATCGGGAGCTTGATTCTGCACTCCTGAAATGGTTTAACCAGAAGAGAGCAGAAGGAATACTGATTTTGGGTGCCATGTGCTTTTCATAAAGTGCTACGCTTAGAGAGTGAACATTTCATTCCGGTGGCTTACTAGATTTAAACAGCAACATGGTATCTGTCAATTAAGGGTGGAAGAAGATCATCTTAGTGTGAATACAGAAGTGTCTGCATCATTTTGCAGCAGCTTTAAGAAATTTATAGAAGAGGAAAGTTTTCTTCCTGATCAAATTTACAATGCAGATGAGCCAGGGCTAAAGTGGAAATGTCTTCCTATAAACCTCTCACTTCACAAAAGAAAATGTCTGCTCCTAGACACAAATCTTCAAAAGGACGTGTTACAATCATGTGCTATGGAAATGCCTCCGAAAACCACAAAATGAAACTTGTAATGACTGGGAAGCCAAAACCATGCCTGTTATTTATTACAATCAGAAGGGGCCCTGGGTGACCAGGGAAATATTCCTCAAGAACATTTCGTACCGGAAGTAAGAAAATTTCTTAAAAACAAAGGATTACTACAGAAAGCTTTTGGATAATGCACCTTCGCACCCAAACAGAAGTTTGTTAACTTCAGATGATGGACTCACTGTTGCCAAATTTCTTCCTCTGAATGCGACAGCAATGATACAGCATATGGATCAGGTTGTTATTGCATCTGTGAAGCAACACTATATGTAACTCCTCAAAAATTTAATGGAAGAAAGTGTTGTTGCCCTATCAAAATTTTGGAAACAATATTCTTTATTGGATGCAGTACATGGAGTTGGAACAGCCTGGGAAAAAGTAAAACCGTGCACCCTATGTGATAATGGAAGAACAGGATATCCGCAAAGAAGACACTTCTCAAGAAATCCTTGATCATACTAAGAAAGCTGAAGGGTTCAAAAAAATTGATGAGATTAACTTAACTCAATGGTTTTTGAGTGAGTCATGCGAACAAGGCTCTCAACAGTTACGTGATGAAGACATTGCTAATATTTGTGTTGGAAAAGGTAGTGACGTTAACAGTTTAAGTGAGGTTGAAGAAAAAGAAGGCGATGAAAGTGTTTCTCATTCTGTGTCTCTACAGTGTATAGATACCCTGTTGGATTATATGGGACAGTGGGGGTTTGAATACGGTGACATTACTGCCGCATGCAAAATACGTTTCAAGGTAAGGAAGCAGATGAACCAAAGCAGAGAACCATTACAGACTTCTTCAGAGTACAATAATTTGGGTGAATTATCTTTATAAATGTATTATAACATGGCTTTATATGGTACTGTGTTTAAAATAATTATAGAAGGCATTCTCTTTGCAATAAACACATGTTTTTGGATTATCCTTTTTTTCAATTATCCATGCCATTCAAGCCGGTCATTAGCCTGGCTAATCGAGAGTATACTGTAGTTCTATAATCTATAATAATTTCTTCTTCTCAGCCCCTGACAGGCTCGTTTCTTCTTCCCAGTTACAGGAGGGCAGTCATCAAAACACTCATCGAGAGACCGCTCTGACATACAGTTTCTTCGCTCTAAATGTATGTAACACTCCCCCACCACATCCAGAAGAATATGCTAATTTAATTCAATTACCTTCTTATCTAAGCACTGCACCGCTGCTATCATTGGCTGCCAGCAATCAACTGAATGTTCCACTTCTCTACTTAGCTCCTTGCTACGTCATCCTGACCGCCGCGTGTTCTCAAATTGACTTTATTCTTCAACATATTCTAGTGCTTTCCTTCAGTGTCACTATATAAACCAAGCCACTCCACTTGCACCTCAGTCCAGTTTCGACTCTGGTGTGGCGTGGAGGATTCCTGCTTTATCGCGTGTATCTACACACTGTTATTTCATCCTGACCATTTCGACTACTACATCATGATACTGGGTGAGCAAAGCCATAAAATATCAAAAATTGTGTTGGGACAGTGATTTCCAGAGCCCTTCAGGATCCAAGTTTTGAGTTCATCATCATCATAGGAAAGTTTTCATTCCTTGCCACCTTGAACGTTACTCCTTTATACTCTGGCCAGGAATTTCGGCGAGGTTGAGGAGGAAATGATGGAGTTGGGAAAGAGGGTAACAGTGAAGTGAGGAAAGAGGAGAAGTGGGAAAGTGCCTTATTATTTATTGGGGATGTTGCACAATTGCTTTCTAATTGGGAGCATATTGATAACACGTTGTTTTTTTAAACAAAACTTTGCAATCTACATTATTCCATAGAATTTTATACAGGTGATTTTTTTAATTGGAAGCATATTAATAATACAATTGTAAACAAAATTCTATAATCAACATTAATTTGCTTCTGAACATAGGGATAATATACCATTATACACAAATCTACATTAATAAGTACAGATTAACTAATTTTTCCCTAATTGAGGGCATATTGATGTTACATTGTTACTGAACAAAACTTTACAATTCCATTTTTTTTCTTTTCTTTTTTTTCATGTGAAGACATATGGAGAATGAATTGCTTCAGAACAGTTTTACTGTGTCTAATTAGAACTCATCAGATGTAAGGCTTTTCAGGCGTTTGCTCATTAACCAGCGTTTTGTCTTAGGTCTAACACTAGACTCATCAGAGTGGGATGTGTCAGACCCTACCCACGGAGGGAATTAGATATTTTTCCACCAATAGAGCATGTCAAAAAACAAATCAGATGTAAGGCTTTTCAGGTGTTTGCTCTATTAACCAGCATTTCGTCATAGGTCTGACACTAGACTCATCAGAGTGGGATGTGTCAGACGGTCTGACATCTGATCTGTTTTTTGACATGCTCTATTGGTGGAAAAATATCTAATTCCCTCCTTGGGAACTTAGAATTTCCATTTGGAATTGCTAGGCGGGCAATAATTTCCATTGTGGAGTTTTATCTCCCATATGCAGTTATCAGACTGTGCCTCTTATATAGGGCTTCTGAGAAGTTCACCTGCATACACCCCAGTATCAGTGGGTAGGGTCTGACACATCCCACTCTGATGAGGCTAGTGTCAGACCTAAGACGAAACGCTGGGTTAATAGAGCAAACGCCTGAAAAGCCTTACATCTGATCTGTTTTTTTGACATGCTCTATTGGTGGAAAAATATCTAATTCCCTCCTTGGGAATGTAGAATTTCCATTAATTAGAACTCTACAAGGCTATATTTTTACAATGAAATTTTCCGTACTGACTTGATTTTTTAAAATAACAAATTGGGAGCCTATCGGTAATACAGTGTTTCTAAACAGTACCCTACACACTACATTTTTACATACAGTTGGACATAAGTGATTACTAAGATTTTAATCAATTATAATCTCATTGGCATGGGGACTTGGGCAAATTTATAATGAACAACAATACATGAACAATGAAACTGATTGAGAGATAAGATAGTGCTGTAATGTGTAATGGACGGGCAGGACGTCAGTGTGTGCAGCAAGTTGTTGGTGTGGGCGAGAGGGGGGATTGATTTGAGGGTTCCCTTCACAGACTCAGAGAAGCCACCACCCTAGGCTGTGGGAAGGCAGCGGAACAGGTGAAGAAGGATCTGGATAAAGTGTGGGGAAGGAGGGGTGAGGGCACGCTGGAAGTGAATGAGGACACAGAAATCGAGTTTGGGAAGGAAAAGATGTCATACACATCAGAGGTTAGATAGATGAAGAGCATGGCAGACTGTTCCAATATAGGTGTGGATTAGAGTAGGCTATGGCTACAATTCCATACATTTTTTTTTCATGTGAAGACATATGGAGAATGAATTGTTTCAGAACAGTTTTAGTATATTGTGTCTAATTAGAACCCTACAAGGCTATATTTTTACATGGAAATTTTCCATACTGACTTGATTTTTTAAAATAACAAATTGGAAGCCTATTGGTGATACAGTGTTTCTAAACAGTACCCTACAAACTGCAGTTTTATACACAGTTGGACGTAAGTGATTACACAAGATTTCAATGCATTTATATTGTCATTGGCATGGGGACTAGGGCAAATGAGGTGTCAAACAAAGGACTTATAGGTGCGGAGAAGGAAGGAGGAGTTTACACCTCACTGGGTACCGGACAGGTGACGGACCAGATGGGCACGGGCAGCGGTCTTGGATTTAAGATGGAGAAATGGGTACGGAAGGTCAGGTGTTGATCAAAGTGGATTCCAAGGTATTTCAGGGTGGGTTGGGATTGAACTGAGGTATTGTGGATATAGATCTGGAGTTGGTTGGGGTCACGAGTACAGCTGGAGCTACAACATCGGCGGTGGAAGAGAATGGATTGGGTCTTGGAGGGGTTGAGTTTGAGGTGCCGTCGATCACACCAGGATATGAAGGAATCAGTGTAGGGTTGGACTGTCCAATCAGATAGATTGAACGGAGGGGAGGGAAGTAATGACGGCAGTGCCATCAGCAAATTGGAATTAGCAAATTAGAACAGAATGAATAGGAGAAGAGTGAGTGGAGAGCTTTGGGGAACACCTAAAGTAATGGGAAAAGAAGAGGAGAGATGATGCCAGATGCCAGACGGAATCAAATGCAAGGTAGAAGTTAAAAGTGGTGAGGAGTGCAGGGCGTGCACGGGTAAAGTTGTTGGAAGTGACCTGGACAAGTTGTAGCCTAAGAGTTGGTCGGTGGTGGATCGACTGGGATGGATGCCAAATCGTAAAGGGGGCAGGGAGCAGGTGGTTATTTTGGATGTAAGGATGAAAATGAAAGTCAAGAATTTTAGTCAGGACGGTGATGAGGATGGTGGGACGATAGGAGTCAAATTCAGAAAGTGGTTTGCTGGATTAGGGGAAGAGGAGCATAGTGGTGTGTTTCCAGGTGGTGGGATAAAAACCGGTTCGAGGATGAAGCTGTAGAGGGTAGCCAGGATGGTTAGAAGGGATGGTGGGGCATGACGGTTATGGAGGTAGTGGGTTTTGTCGTGTCCTGGGGTGGTGTTACAAGATTTGGAGAGAATGGATTGAATCTCGAATGGTGTGAAGGGTGTGTCTAGGAGATGGTTAGAGAGTGTATGGGAAATGGAGGGAGTGAGTATGGTGGAGGAGCCTAGAGACAGGCAGAGTTGGGTGCCGGTGCTGTTGAAGACAGAATTGTCATGGGTGTTAAAGTGGTTATAGAAGTGTTGGAAAAATATCTCCATAGTTTTTGCAGCAATGGTTGGAACAATGCCGCGATGGATGATCGGTTAGTGGGGTGTGGACTTCGTATCTAGGAGACTGTTAAGTTTTTGCCAAAATTTGGTGGGATGGATGTGAAGGGCATTAAGGGTGGTGCAAGTCTCGGCCCAGGAGCGGCGGATGTGGGCTGCTAGGTAGTTGCGAATGGAGCAGATTGTTTGGCAGTGTAGGCATGAGGAAGTATGGATCATGGGAGGACATGAATTCTCGTAGATAGGACTGAGAGTGTTTCTGTAGGAGAATGAAGTGAGGTGGGAGCCTGGGCAGGGAGGGGGAGCGTAGAGTGTTTGGGATACTGGATGCGGAGGAAGAGGAAATGGTAGAAAGGATGAAAGTGTTAACACTTTCAACATTATGCCCGAACGGGATATGGGCGCACTGCTTTCCTGGTTGCAGACGGTACCTGTATGGCATACGGGCGTGATTTTCCAAGTGTTTATAGGCAGCTGCACATATCCCATAAGATTCCCGTCCCTTGCTTCGAGATTGTAGTTTATCTAGTGTCCACTAGAATGCAGAAGTTCAAACTGAAACAATAAAAAGGGTAGTTTCTCCTTGCCGTGACCTCAACCGAAGCACTCGATGTGTCGGGTGTGGAACGTGCCAAATATTTTGCGCTATAAGCTGTGTTACTATACAAACATGTCCTCACGTCGGCTCAATGATAGTGATATCTTGGATATTTTATCAGGAGAAGTGGGTTCAGAAATAGATGACAGTGAAGAAGACTCAGCTTATGAACTGGATAACATATCAAGTGATCATTCGGGAAAGATTTTTATTTCTTATGTCACTTTTGAATGCAAGTATTTAGCTGCATTGTTTTACTCTGAATACAAACAATAGAAATACATCACCTCTCCAGAAATTTGGGCCTATTTTTTTTTTCGCTTAGTTGAAGAGAGACAGGCTGATGATTCACCTGCACCACGAAAAGAAAGTAGATGGTAGTGCAAGGAGTGCAAGGTTGGACTGTGCATAGCCCAATGTTTTCAGGGCTACTATACCAAAAACTATTCCTAAATAGGTAAATTTTGTATTTCATATGTAATTGTGTTTATTTGTGGCTTAAGCAGCCAAATTAAATTAATCATTTTTATTGTTTGAACAGGCTTATTGGTGTAACTTGCATGTAAAAGTTCTTTTAGTACATTCTTGTTATGTTTTTCATAAGACTAGCATAATTAAATTACTTTAGATATGTACTTCCTGATTAACATGTTCAATTTGGATGGCTGATACCTTCATATGATACAAAAATCAGGTATGTACTATGTTTTGCTGTTGTATTATAATGTATTAAAATTCAGGAAAAAGACCCAATTCACTGCCAGGGTCCATGTTTAAATATGTTGTGTTGAAAGTGGTCAACGAAGTGCTGGTCAGAGGGAGGGACTGGAGGGTTTTCTAGGGCTTGGGACAAATGGGTACAGTAGGAAGGCCAATCTGCTTTGGAAAAGTTGGAGATAGGGACTGGTGGTGCAGGGTGTGGGTGGGGGTTTGTAAAAGGGATCTGGAGGAGAACAGGAAGGTGATAGCTTCCAAAACTGGGAAGAAGTTGGATTCTGATGAGGTGGATGAGGGAGTTGTGAGCTACGATGGCATCAGGGGTGGTGTAGGAGGCGGTGTGGGTGTGGCTAGGAATGAGGATGAGGGAACAATTTCTGTCACTGAGTAGGGATTTGAGAACATTCAGTTCTCAGCTCGATCGGTGGGTTAGGTTGAGGTTGGCTAGAAGTAGGATGTGGGGGGGGGGGAAGTGTTGGAGAAATAAGTGAGGTGGTCTAAGGGTAGTGGAATGTGTGATCGATGGTAAGGTGGTGAGATATAGGATATGGGACCAGAAGTAAATGGTGATAGTAACGGATTCAGGAAAGGAGAGGGGGTGAGGACAAGTGCGGTTGAGGGTAAGAAGGAATGGGTGGGTGGCAGTGGCTCATCCCCTGTGGCTTACGTCATAGGGGTGGTCAGAACAGTAAAAGGTAAATCCAGGGAGATTGGAAAATTGATGAAGGCTGAGCATGATTTCGTTTAGGAGAAGGACATGAGGGATATTGGGTTTTGAGAGCTTAGAGATGGAGATGCTTGGAGCAAAAGGATTGGATGTTTAGGAAAATTAATGAGATTGGCATAGGAAACCGGTTTTTGGTAGGGATTAGGGCCATTATCAAACCAATTTCTCAAGGGGGATGAAATTGAAGTGGGTGCTGAGGCCAGTGGGATGTCTGGAAGTGCATGTTGAGGGTTTGGTTAGCGGTGGCTTGAAGTTGTACAAGGACGAAGGGGCAGTGATAGGGGTGGACATTAAGGGGGAGAGATGGTAATGAATCGGTTAATGTCCTCAAGAGTTAGGGGTGGGAAGTGGGAACGGGTGGATTGGATAGGTGTGTCAATGGTACGGACAGGTGCAACCATTACAGGACAGTTTTGGGAGAGGGGTACTTATATCAGTGGGAATAAGTGGGATCTGATTCCCCACAGGTTGGGCATTAGGACAGTGTAATGTGGGACGTGCCTCCAAGCAATGACCGCACACCGGACAGCCAGCGGTGCAGTATGCAGTGGTATGTTGGTTATAGACCAGGCATCTTTCACATCTAATTGGTTGTGGAGTTGCGGCTCAGGAGGGTTCCATTCTATGGTGGTGGCGAATGATGGAGACTCCGCTGTTCAGGACCCTGTCAACATCCTCAGTGGTAGGAAGAAGAATTCTCACCATGAAGGTGGGCCCACCAGCGCTCTTAATGCGGAAGGCCTTACTAACCAGAACGCCCTCCGTGTTTGGTTCATCAACAATGGCCTCAAGGATATCAGGGGCCTGTTCCACGAAAAAACTTTGCAATTTTTCAACTTTGCACTTTTCACTTTTCAATTCTTGCAAAGTGCAAAGTCTTTCTGTTCCACCATGAACTAGGTTGTACTTTTCAATTTCTTCGCAAAGTGAAAAGTCTTTGCGAATGAGTGATCCGATCGACTTTATTCCATGAGCAAACTGTATAGGCCTAATACTCTATAATTTTAATGCTTTACTTTTCGTGGCAAACTTAATGGTATAATTGTCGTACCGTTAAAGTTTTTATCATGGGAAAGAAAGGTTATTACAAGAAGCTGGCTGTGCTGGAAGTTGTCAAGTAGAAATGTGACATTCTTTTTTTGCAACTTTAAAAATAACCTCTCAAATGATAATAATAATTAGAATTTCGTGTGGCTATTTCTAGCCGAGTGCAGCCCTTGTAAGGCAGACCCTCCAACGAGGGTGGGTGGCATCTGCCAAGTGTAAGTAACTGCGTGTTATTGTGGTGGAGGACAGTGTTATGTGTGGTGTGTGAGTTGCAGGGATGTTGGGGACAGCACAAACACCCAGCCCCCGGGCCATTGGAATTAACCAATGGAGGTTAAAATCCCCGACCC
The DNA here is from genome assembly GCF_040414725.1 of Anabrus simplex. NCBI lineage: Eukaryota > Metazoa > Arthropoda > Insecta > Orthoptera > Tettigoniidae > Anabrus > Anabrus simplex. The sequence continues at coordinate 137,001,136 of NC_090269.1, forward strand.
GGCCGGGAATCGAACCCGGGACCCTCTGAACCGAAGGCCAGTACGCTGACCATTCAGCCAACGAGTCGGACTCTCAAATGATGATACACATCAATGTTAACGAGAGTACCATCAACACATCCACATACAGAAGGAAATTCACCTTTCATTAGAAATCCTGTTGCTATATTAAGTGAATTATCAGGGTAACGTACTGTTAGGAAATATAACATTTACTATAACATCTACGACTTTGGTAACAGTTCTGAAAATAATTGATTATGATGTCCCATGCATTGCTGCTACACCGTGCAGCTGGGCACCATTTACTAACCAATGTAAGCATATAAGAATTTGTTCTTTTTCGGAAAGGAATTGACTTCTTTTTGTTGCATGTTTCAATAAATGATCGATCATTTCAAGAATATAGTCAGCCTGTGTTGGGGTAATACGAAATCACTCGCAAAATTCCGCCGAAGTAAAGTTATGAAAATTATTCCTGTCTTTGTACGTTCTCTTATTGGATTCTTCATCACTGTCCTCACTTGATGCTAACAAAAGCACAAATCTTAACATGTTTATATCACTAAACCAAATTCTATGCCAAGAAAATAGTGTACATACTTGTTAATTAACAGATTCCTAACTTTTCACTTTTCAAGCTAAATCTGAAAAGTGATATTGGAACAAAATCTGAACTGAAAAGAGCAAAGTGCAAAGTGAAAAGTTGCAAAGTTTGGTCGTGGAACAGGTCCCAGGATCTACTCCGTGAATAACACTACTGAAAAGGCTGTGATGGACGGAGGTGGGGGGGGGGGTGTATTGATGGTGGGGGGAGGAGAGAGGTTTGAGGGGTGAAGAGGAACCCAATTGAGAGGCTCCAATGGAGTGGGTGAGCCAGCGCACAGCGTCCTCCCCATTTACCTTGCACCACTCCCGCGTCCAGGTGGGGATACACGAGTTCCAGACTAGCTCTTAATAACAATTTCATCTGCCAAATATTGCTGGGTTGTGAGTTCCGCGTGAGAAAGTACACCAATGGCTTACGGTAAATCCCAACCTACGTAGATGAACGTCTTCAACACGCTATCAGTCGGATACCGTACTTGTATGATACCGAAATTTATCGTAAAATTCAGATTATCATGGCTTGTAAAGAATTCCGTGCATGTCATCATCATAATCGCAATCAGAATTAGTCTTTATAAGCTTATATCTAATACTTATTCTAAGTAGACATTGAAAGAATTTTAATGTTTTCACTACTCAGCTTTTATTAATAAATTGGTCTAAATATGACTTGAAATAAAAGTAGAATATCTTGAAAAATTATTTATACACTGTGGCTGGTTTCCTACGCAATCAGCATCTCTAAGTGCCGTAATTATATTGCATTGGAGAAAACAGGTTTAGAAAAACCTCTAACATAAAAAAGAAATGAAATCAGGCCTCATTTATCTATGTCTTAATCCTGGCCTGTCGAAGAATTGTATCATAATTAAGTAGTATCCAATGGAAATTAAATGAAAAGAAAAATAAATAAATTATATAATCAAGTAAAATTATTCAACATAATTATAATAATTGGATGCATCCAGATGGTTTAAGTAAAACAAGCTATATTCCCTACTATATACAATGTTCAAATTGAGTTTCAATTGAAAATGTGAAAACGCAAAGAAGGCGGCCAATAATTAATCAATCAATTAATCAATCAATTAATTAATTAATTAAGATCTGGAATCTTTCCATATTAAGCTGGATTGCTCCTTAAAATTACCAAAATTCAATCGTCTGAACCTAAATTCACATGCAATTAAAGAAATGCATATCACTCGGCTGAACACTTCACATCAATGTCCACGCACAGTAGGAAAATCGTGTGAGAAAATAATGTCTGTCCATTAGGGATTTTCACTAGTTGATATTTCAAATTTTCGTATGTTTCATATTTCATACCAACTGACCTCCATATAAGCAAATCTAAGTCCACTTTAAGTCGTAAGTAATCTCAAATTAATTCCATCGTAAGGTTTATGTGGCTAAATCATTCAATTATTATTTTAATTCATGGTTGAAATTCAATTAAAGTGCGTATATGACTTAATATAGCATTACCAAGTGTATTTAATTAACCTTCCAACGAATAATACCATAGGTGGAAAAATTGACACATAGGAAGACTCTATCTTCATCTAAAATCCACATATGAAAGACTAAGTTACCAGTGATGTGTTAAACTGCTCCCATAAAATCATAAGTTAATTTGCCGTATGTGAGAATACATGAAAACAATCGTAGATATGTCAGTGAAGGCCTAAATATTGACGTAGGTGGCCTCTCGGCTCTTCTGATGATCCTACATACTCGATTAATTCTATACTGATGGCATTGAGATCGTATCCTAATCTGTATTATATATATATTAGGGAATAGAATAGCAATCGGAAACAGTACGTTTCAATACATATACCTTAGCATGTGCAACTTACACATACTACCATCTCTCGAAGAATACTATGACCAACTTCCTAAATAACAATAACTATCACCATCATAATATACTATCAACTCATATGCTTATTACATTCACCATTTAACATTTCAATTATCGCGTAGCATTCATAATCAAAGCACTCGTTTCATCAAAATACGCAACATATGTGCCATAACCTACACATATATAAACCATTATCATTACTGTCATAGTATCAAAGAACAGCACATCGTAACCTTAAACTGTGCCACTATATTTTATTGTAAACATTCCCTAAATACGATCTTTACTCTTATTATTTTGTTAAAGCCATCACGCATGTATATTAGCTTCCACTTAATATTCTAACACTTCACTGACAACGATTTAAGAAAAATATCAATCACTTCTCCAATACGATATTGATAAACTTACGAACGGCATTCACTGGTATATTACACCTATGTCTGGGATTTATGGTAACTTCAGATGAATACCTATTTCCTTGTAAGTACACTTGTATATTAACTACGCACACACAATGTCAAAATGCACATCATATATTAACCAAAAGAATAAAGGTTTCTACTTACGACACGACTCAAATGGGGACTTAACTTTGCTTATTGGGTATTGACTTCCATCTCGCTGTTAATCGTCATGGGATGGTAGGCCTCGCTCCATGGTTCGGCTTGGGTAATCAGGTCCATCTCGTCCTCACAGCTGATTACCGCCCTCCTGGGTCATCAATCTCGTGAAGCGCCACCATAGCCGGAGTAGTCTCTGCCTCAGCTTCTTAGAACATCATAGTGGTCTTCATTGCGTCAAGGACAGAATAACACAAAGCATTAGTTGATTTATACATGCTGTAATCTGCTTAGTAGTGCTAATGCGGAAAGTATATATGTAATTTGGTCCGTCTAATTTGCTTATAACAGCTCTAAATATCGTCCTTATTTCAACTGCCTTGCTCACCGAAACGGTGTGAATTTTACGTGCTTTTAGAATTGCACTTTTATTTCCGTTTAATTCAGCTCTCTTGAAGTTGTGCAGTATCGGGCAAATGCAATGTTCCGAGCCCAACCGTGACGTAGTACAGAACCAACTTGACGTTCCCTATCAGCTGGTCTATAATCTCACGTATATGTGTCAACCACAGCTGATGTTAAGCGGGTTATCGCAGATTTGATCTTTTCTTCAATAATTGATTAAAGAATCCGATAAGTACTGGTTTCTTTACTCGACTCCGTCCTTTCTTCGATGTAGTGCGGGATTGAGATTTGTTCTAATGGAAGATTTTTTTTCAATAATCGGTTTAAATAATCCGCTCTCGTCATTCTTTCGCACCGCCTTCTAAAAGTGGTTCTTTCCGTGATTGCCGGTTGAATTTATTGTCTCTTCGACTCGTACCGCTGCTAATTGCTTTTATTTTAATTCTTTAATGGCTGGAGCGCCATTTTTGTTCCTAATACTGCAACTATAGAACGGTGAAATGGCACAACCTTGATTATGATCCCACTGGCTGTAGGGCGAATATCAACTATTCCGTCGTGATGTAAGTTGAACCTGCTGAGGATACTAAGAATATTATGAGGAATGCAGAATTCCAGGGTGGGGTTTAGTAGAAGGTAGCTATGGGTGCCAGTTGAAGGTTTCTGCAGGTTGCAGGATTTAAAACATGGGGCGATGGATATGGAAAATGGGGAGAAATGTGGGTGGAGGGTTTGTATCCATAGAGGCTAAATCTTGCTTGTTAATTTCAGTTGTGGTAGTGATGTCAGGGGCCTTTTATCTTGAGGTGTCTTCTTCGAGGGAAGTGGGGCAGGGGTTGGAGTTTGATCGTTTGAGTGTTAACCTGGATGAAGAAGAGAGCTGAGATGCTTGAACTGCTAAGACATGGCATGGTTGTAATGGTACCAGAAAGTCCATACTGGGGCAAGAGACATTACGTGTATGATCCGGAGTGGTGAGAATGGAGCTGGTTAGCGAAATAGATGCCGTAGATGTGGTGGTAGTTGTGGCGGTGCTGGTGGTGGTAGCGGTGAGCAACATCATGCAATTATGAGGCATGAGCACAGAGCATTCTACTCAGGTTTATAAACCCAGAAGACTGTAAAGCACTTATGAATGTTTTTATGGTTCTGATGCTCGGGTGGCTTTTGGGCGAGCCCAGAGATTCTGGGAATTGCTGAACTGTTCTCAAAACACTGGTTGTACCGATAGCTGTTGGATATCCTGGGGTGAAACCTCCTTCAGAACCACTCAGTCCACCTATCTGTCCACATTTTTAAACTTCCATGAAAAGTCGTGTCAGATTTCTGCATATGGATTCTGTCGGACCCGAGAGAAGCACTCCTGGGCGATGATGGTGTTAGACTTGGTTTTCAGTTCTACTACTACTAATGAAGTTTTCATTCTCCACCCTGAGAGGGTGGGGCGGGCCATCTAGAAGGGGATGCCTTCTCTCTGGCCAGGAGAAGAAGACTGGTTGAATGGAAATGAGTGATATATAGGATGGGAAAAAGAGTGATTTGAAGAATAGTGGGAGGTGTAGAGCTATTACTTTCTTGAGTCGGGGAATAGATTTTATTAAGTTATAAGTATAAGGACAACGGACACGATGTAATTATTTGATATTGACATATTAAGTGACATAGACAGACACATACATAGATACTTAGAGAGGGTGACTTGTATGATACAATTAACAAAGATTTACTCTGGACTTAAATATATTATGAAGGAAAACATATAGCATTGAACAAAGTAACTGGACGTGTATACATTTTTGTTTCATTTTATCTTGTTTGTTTCTTGGTTTGTCTTCTTTTTGCAACATAATTAGAAACTAAAGTGTTTTAGATGGAATGTTACAAAAATGATCTATGATACAAGAAATGGATGATTGATAAGGAGAACATTCATGAAGAGTGACATTGTATATGAAATGTGAGTATGAGCAGCGATCCACACTCGCCTTCGCGGGCTTATGCACAAGATGATGATCATGGTAATGGGGTGAGATAAACTGAATAACTTGCTACTGTTTTTGAGGATGATGAGGTAACAGGGAGGAAATCCAGGTTGAGGGTCCTGTCACAGGCCCCAGACAGCTACCACCCTAGGGTGGGGAAAGGAATCGATGGAGATGAAGAGGGGACTGGATGAAGAGTGGGGAAGGAGGGGGTGTGCCACTAAGGAGTTGGGTTAGAGGAGGTTGGGCTTAGTTGAGGGCATGAAGGATGGCTCATTGGAAGGGGATGAGGACGTAGGAATCCAGTTTGGGAAAGGGGAAGATGTCATAGAGATCAAACGTGTCGAAGAGGAAGGGGAGATGTATGGCATGACAGACAAGGCGACGTTCTATGGAAAGGAGTGGGCGGTACAGGGTAGGACTCGAGCGGACAACAGCTGCCCAGGCAGTGAGGCTGTAGGTAATGGGGGGACAGACAAAGGACTTGTAGGTTAAGAAAAGTAGAGAGGAGTTACGACCCCACCAAGTGCCGACTAACCGTCGGACCAGCCGGCCACGGGCGGCTGTCTTGGTTTTGAGGTGAAGGAAGTGGGGACGGAAGATTAGGTGTTCACTGAAGTTGATTCCTAGGTATTTGAGGGTGGGTTGGGTCTGAATGGAGGTGTCCTGGGGCCTATTCCACGAACGAACTTTGCAACTTTTCACTTTGCACTTTGCACTTTTCAGTTCAGATTTTGTTCCACTATCGCTTTTCAGATTTAGCTTGCAAAGTGAAAAGTGAAAAGTTAGAAATCTTTTCACTTTTCAAGCCTGTTATGTTCCTCTATTGGTACAGAAATGCAAAGTGCAAAGAAATGAAGTGAAAAGTTTTCATAAATCTTGCAAAGAGATGATTCCCTTTTCATATGTTAATTAACAAGTATGTACATTAGTTTCTCGGCGTAGAATTTGGTTTAGTGATATAAACACGTCACGACGTGAGCTTTTGTTAGCATCAAGTGAGGACAGTGATGAAGAATCCAATAATGGAACGTACAAGGACAGGATTAATTTTCATAACCTCACTTTAACGTAATAACGTGAGTGATTTCGTATTATCCCAAGAGGCTGACTATATTCTTGAAATGATCGGTAATTTATTGAAAGATAAAGAAGTAAATTCCTTTCCAAAAAAGAACAAATTCTTATGTGTACATTTTTTAGTAAATGGTACCCAGCTGTACTGTGTAACAGCAATGCATGGGACATCAAAATCAATTATTTGCAGAACTGTTACCAAAGTCGTAGATGTTATTGTAAATGTAATATTTGCTAACAGTACGTTGGCCTGATAATCCACTTAATATAGCGACGGGATTTCTAATGAAGGGTGAATGTCCTTCTGTGTGTGGATGTGTTGACGGTACTCTCGTTAACATTGATGTGTGTCATCATTTGAGAGGTTATCTTTAAAGTTGTCAAAAAAGGATGTCACGTTTCTCCTTGACAACTTCCAGCACAGCCAGCTTCTTGTAATAACCTTTCTTTCCCACAATAAAAACTTAAACGGTACGACAATTATACCGCCAAGTTCGCCGCGAAAAGTAAAGCATTAAAATCATAGAGTATTAGGCCTATACAGTTTGCTCATAGAATAAACTCGATCGGATCACTCATTCGCAAAGACTTTTCACTTTGCGAAGAAATTGAAAAGTACAGCCTAGTTCATGGTGGAACAGAAAGACTTTGCACTTTGCAAGAATTGAAAAGTGAAAAGTGCAAAGTTGAAAAGTTGCAAAGTTCGTTCGTGGAACAGGCCCCTGGTCTCAGAGGTGGATATTGTGAGGATCACAGCTGCTGCCGAATCTCCAGTGTTTGCGGCGGAAGAGGAGGGACTGGGTCTTAGTTGGATTGATCTTAAGGTGACACTGGCCACACCAGGAAATGAAGGAGTCAAGGTAAGGTTGGACAGCACACTTAATAGATTGGTTGGAGTAGAATGGGGTGAGGAAGGTGGTATCATCCACAAAGTGAAGAAGTGGATCGGGGTTGGGGATTGGGATATAAAACCTACAAAGAGGATAAAAAGGAGGAGAGAGAGAGTGGAGGGCCTTGTAGGACACCCAGTGTGAGGGGAAAGGGGGAGCAGAGCTGCTGGTTGATGGAGATCTGGGTCGTACAGTTGCTGAGGAAGGAGGAGATAAGCCGGATGTAGGAGAGAGGCAGAGCAAAGAAATGAAACTTGAAAAGGAGGGCAGGGAGCCAGATGGAATCAAATGCTAGATGGAAATCAAATGTTTTAAGTAGGGGGTGAGGGGACCGCGGTTGAAGTTTTTGGATGCGATTTGGACCAGATGTAGGAGCTGATCAGTGGTGGACAGACCAGGATGGAAGCCAAATTGGGAGGGAGAAATTAAGTGGTTACTTACTGTGTAGATGCAGGTGGAGATGGCAAACAAGGATTTTATCAAGGATTTTGGCAAGGACCATAATAAGTGTGATGGGGTGATAGGAGTTGAGGTCTGAGGGAAGATTTGGGGAAAAGGAACATTTTGGTGTGCTTCCAAGATGAAGGGTAAAAGCCAGTTCCAAGGATAAAGGTGTAGACTGTGGCTAGGATGGTTAAAAGGATTGGAGGGGCTTGACAGATGTGTAGGTATCAGGTCCTGTCAGGTCCAGGGACAGTGTTCTTGGTTTTGGATAGGAGAGAATGGATTTCAGATAGGGTGAAGGGATCGTCTAGGGGATGGGGATTATGTGTAAGGGTGTGGTTCATGGAGGGTGTGAATGCGGGAGAGGAGGCTAGGTTTAGGTAGAGTTGAGTGTCAGAAATATCATAATTAGAGTCAGCATGAGTGTTGAATCCGCGTTTGAAGTGCTGGACAAAGATCTCCAGTTTCTCAGTGTTGTTGGCTGGAGCAATGCCACAGTCTAGGATTGGATATCTAGGTGTGGAGGACTGACCGAGAAGAGTGTTCAGCTTTCGTCAGTTCTTGGATGGATGTGTGTGGAGAGTGTTGAGAGTGGTGCAGGTATGGGTCCAGGAGCGACGGGTGTGAGCTGCAAGATAGTTTCAGATGATGCAGAGGGTATGTCAATGTAGGCAGAGGAAGTAAGGATCGCAAGTGGATTTGAATTGGTGAAGGTAGGATTGGGAGAGCTTTTTGAGGTAGACAAAATGGGTGGAGAAATCGGGGTTGGGAAGGTGAGTGGAGGGTGGTAGGAATATGGGCTGAGGATGCAGAAGTAATTGCAGATGCGATATAGGTGTTCAGGGTGTCTACGGATTGTTGGTCATTCAGTGGAAGATAGGGGTTTTCCAGGGCTTGGGATAGATGGGTCTGGTAGGAGGGCCAGTCTGCTTGCACCAAGTTGGTAATGTGGATACGGGGTAGGGGTGGAGAACGGTGGTTAGCAGAGGGGATTTGGAGAAGGGCGGGGAGGTGGTCTGCCAATACTTGGAAGTAGAGAGACTTGTAGAAAGTGGGCAAGGGAATTGTGGGCGATGATGGTGTCTAGGGTGGTGTTGGAGAAAGGCCGGGTGTGTACAGGAATAGGGACAAGGGAGCAATTTATGTGGTTAAGTAGGTATTGCAAAAACGATCCATTTTGATGTGGTAGCTGTGTGTTAGATTAAGGTCTGCTAAGAGCAAAAAGAGGGCAAAGGTGTCGCTGAGGTGGGAGATATAGACCAGGGGTAGTGGAAGGTGGGACCGGTGGTAAATGGTGGCAACATGTAAGACTCGAGAGGGGAAATAAATCGTGGTGGCAATGGATTCAGGGAAAGAGAAATCGTCGCCATAAGACCTAACTGTGTCGGTGCGACGTAATGCCCCTAGCAAAAAAAAAGGGAAAGAGAAAGGATAAGGGGGTGTGTGTATATGGAGTGGGAGTGACGTGCATGAAGCTAGTGTGGAACCCCCTTGGCCGGTGTCGTGGGGTGGGTCCGTGTGGTGTAGATTGAAGCCGTGGAGATGGGCGAACTGATGAAGCCAGAGCATAGTTTCATTGAGAAAGAGGACATGGGAGGGGTGTTGGATTGTGAGGGCTTGAAGATGAAGGCATTTGGAGTGGAAGGACTGGATGTTAAGGAAAAGGATGGGAATGGGCTTAGGAGGCCGGGATCTGGATGGGACTATATTCATGATCAAACTAGGGTCTGGGAGGGAGGGGTGGTTAAAGTGGAAATGCGTGTTGAGGCTGGAGTGGGAGGTTTGAAAGTGCATATTACGGGTTTGCTTGTCCACAGCTTGCATTTGGGTGAGGACCCTGGGGCAATGGAATGGATGAATGTTAAAAAGGGAGATGGTGATGAATCGAATGATGTCTTCAAGGGTAGGAGGAGGAAAGAGTGAGCGAGTTGGTTGGGTAGGGGTGGGGGGGTTGGGGGGTATCTGCGGTACGGATGACTTACTTGACTTATTTCCTGTTGCTCCTCCTGGAGCATAGGGCTTCCGTGAAACACTTCCATCTGTTCCTATTGTTGGCTAACCTCTTCACTTTGTTCCAAGTTTTCCCCACTGTTAGACATTCGTCTTCGATCGTCTTTTTCCAAGTCTTCTTCAGACGTCCGCGCTTTCTAGCGCATGGGGGTTCCAGTCGAGCGCTGTCTTTTCAATGGCTCCAGCGGGCTTCCTGAAAGTACATCCTATCCAACGCCATTTTCTCTCCCTTATCTGCATTTCAATTGGCTGCTGATTAGTTTCTTCCCATAGATCTTCATTTGAAATAACATCCGGCCATCTTCTGTTGATGATAAGTCTTAGACAGCGATTCACGAAGACTTGTAGTTGTTTAGTCGTCTTCTGGGTAACTTTCCATGTTTCACAGCTGTAAAGCAGAACGGACTTAACATTTGTGTTAAAAAGTCGTACCTTAGTTTTTATAGAAATGTTCTTGTTTCTCCATATAGGATACAACTGGACAAAAGCACCATTTGCTTTCCTGATACGACTCTTAATGTCTTCTTCTGCTCCTCCAGTCGTAGTAACTATACTCCCAAAATATATGAAGGAGCCTACTTGTTCTATCTCTCTATCGTGTATAGACAATTTCTCATCAATCTTGGAATTGACTCTCATCTCCTTGGTCTTATTAATATTTATTTTAAGTCCAGCATTCTCTGCCTACTCCTTCAACCGCTTAATCTTCTCTTCCATATCTCTGAACCGTTGAGCCAGTAGGCAGATGTCATCTGCAAAAACAAGATCTTCTAACCTATCTTGTAAGCCCCACTGGATCCCTCTTTTCCGACCTCAATACACTCTCCTCAGCACACTATCCAACACAAGTAGGAAAAACGTCGGAGAAAGAATACAGCCCTGTCAAACTCCCGAGGTTACATCTATTGGTTCAGTAAGATCTCCCATATGCAGAACCTGACATTTATAACCCTCATACATATCCTTTATAATATTCAGAATCTTTTGTGGTATACCATATTCTTCAAGTGTTTGCTACATAACTCTTCTATTTACAGAGTCGAAGGCCTTCTCAAAATCAATGAATGTCAAGTAGAGGGTGTTCTGCCATTCTGCACTTTGTTCCAAGATGATTCTCAGCATGTTTATGAGATTGACACAGCTACGGTGTTTACGAAAACCAGCCTGTTCCCTTCTAAGGCGCAATTCCACAACATCCTTCACCTGCTCTAAAAGTATCCTTGAAAGCACCTTACTTGGTATCGACAATGTAATTCCCCTCCAATTATCACACTTAGTACTATCCCCTTTCTTTGGTATCTTAACAATCACGCCTTTCTTCCATTCAGCTTGTAGCTTTTCTTCATTCCAGATCCTTTCCAACAGGGGCTGCAATAATTTTGCCGAGGTCTCAATATCTGCTTTAAATATTTCTGGCGCGATATTATCCATACCTGGTGCTTTTCCAGTTCTTATCTGTTTCAAGGCTTTTTCTATTTCTGAACAGGTTGGAGGATGTAAATTTATTCTTGGGTCATTATCTACAGGTTCCATTTGTCGATTCCCATTCTGTTCTATATCTCTATTGAGCAACTCTGAGAAATGTTCCTTTCATCTCTGTAGCTGTTCTTCCCGGGTAGTCAGTAGTTCACCTCTCTTGATTTTAATGGGTTCATTCCTGATAAATCCTCTCCTTGATAGTTTCTTTATGATACTATACAATTCCTTAGCATCTCCCCTTGCTGATGCCTCTTCTGCCATTCGTGCTTGTTCATCTACCCGCTATATATGATCTTTTCTTACGCTTTTCTTCACACTCTTATCAACTTCCACATATTCCTTTTGTGCTGTGGCTTTCTGTTGTCTTGTTTTACACATATTAATCTTTGCCTTAACTAGCTTTCTAGCCTCTATTTTTTCCAAGTATCATCAGACATCCATTCCTGCTTGAGATAATTATGAAATCCAAGCACCTTCTCACTAACTTCTAAATATGTGTCCTTGACTTTCTTCCATAATAATTCAACATCCATCATAAGTTCTGGTTCAACAGCAAGAGCTTCAAAGTGGTTTCTTAATTCTATCTGGAATTCTTTCCTTTTAGTTTCATCTTGCAATTTACCTGAATCAAATTTCTTGTTTCGCCTTTCAAATTTCCTTCCACTTGCCACAATTTTCATTCTAAACTCTGCAACTACCAGGTGATGATCAGTTCCAATATCTGCCCCTCTTTTATTTCTAACATCAGTCACTGATCTTCTAAACCTTTCTACTTATGGCGATGTGGTCTATCTGGTTTTCTGTAACCCGATCTGGCAACACCCATGTAATCTTATGGCGTCATTTATGAGGGAATAATGTAATACCAATATAAATGGTCCGTTATTGGACATTATAAATTTTCCTGCTAACTCATTCTTGGTTGCCAGCGTTTCGCCCTCGTGTGCTAGGGTGGGCTCATCAGTTGGTACCTAGCACACCTACCAATACGCTGGCTAGTGCATACCGTGGAGGCCACTGCGTAGGCTAACTGGAGCCACCGGCAGTGCCAATGCACTAAGAGACTTTGTCTCATCAGCAAAAATTGATGCCTGCTTGGCCATCAAATGATATAGATGTTGATTCCCATAGGGAATCTGAAATATTTGTCCTGAATGAGTAAATTTATAATACCAATATAAATGGTCCATTATTGGACATTATAAATTTTCCTGCTAACTCATTCTTGGTTGCCAGCGTTTCGCCCTCGTGTGCTAGGGTGGGCTCATCAGTTGGTACCTAGCACACCTACCAATACGCTGGCTAGTGCATACAGTGGAGGCCACTGCGTAGGCTAACTGGAGCCACCGGCAGTGCCAATGCACTAAGAGACTTTGTCTTATCAGCAAAAATTGATGTCTGCTTGGCCATCAAATGATATAGATGTTGATTCCCATAGGGAATCTGAAATATTTGTCCTGAATGAGTAAATTTATAATACCAATATAAATGGTCCGTTATTGGACATTATAAATTTTCCTGCTAACTCAATCATTTTTGGTTGCCAGCGTTTCGCCCTCGTGTGCTAGGGTGGGCTCATCAGTTGGTACCTAGCACACCTACCAATACGCTGGCTAGTGCAGGACAAATATTTCAGATTCCCTATGGGAATCAACATCTATATCATTTGATGGCCAAGCAGGCATCAATTTTTGCTGATGAGACAAAGTCTCTTAGTGCATTGGCACTGCTGGTGGCTCCAGTTAGCCTATGCAGTGGCCTCCACGGTATGCACTAGCCAGCGTATTGGTAGGTGTGCTAGGTACCAACGGATGAGCCCACCCTAGCACACGAGGGCGAAACGGTGGCAACCAAGAATGAGTTAGCAGGAAAATTTATAATGTCCAATAACGGACCATTTATATTGGTATTATAAATTTACTCATTCAGGACAAATATTTCAGATTCCCTATGGGAATCAACATCTATATCATTTGATGGCCAAGCAGGCATCAATTTTTGCTGATGAGACAAAGTCTCTTAGTGCATTGGCACTGCCGGTGGCTCCAGTTAGCCTACGCAGTGGCCTCCACGGTATGCACTAGCCAGCGTATTGGTAGGTGTGCTAGGTACCAACTGATGAGCCCACCCTAGCACACGAGGGCGAAACGCTGGCAACCAAGAATGAGTTAGCAGGAAAATTTATAATGTCCAATAACGGACCATTTATATTGGTGTTATAAATTTACTCATTCAGGACAAATATTTCAGATTCCCTATGGGAATCAACATCTATATCAGAGAATAATGTTCCACCCACTACCAAGTCATAGCTACCACAGAAATCAATGAAAAGCTCCCCATTTTCATTACAGTCACCAACTCCATGCACTCCCGTAATTTGTTCCAGCCCCTCATTGTTAGAACCAACCTTTGCATTTAAATCCCCCATGACAATAACAATATCCTTCTTTCCCACTCTTATCAATAGTCTCATTTAGCTGGCAGTAGAATTCTTCCTTTTTTTCTCAATATCTGACATTTCTGTGGGAGCATAACACTGGATCACAGTCACACTGCGAACCTGGGTCTTGAATCGACCTGTCATCAGTCTTTCTGAAATGGGTTTCCAATCAAGCAGGCTCCTCTTTGCAGTTTCATTCGACAGCAATCCTACACATTCTTTATGTTTGCATCTTCCCCCATTTACCAAGAATACAGGAATGTGCACCGATTAAGAGACTGTATTTCTCCAAAGTCTGGCCACCGTACTTCACTTAATCCATGGATATCCTGTATTCCTCCATCACTTTGGCCACTTGCTTCAATTTACTGCTCTCAATCAGGGTTCTGACATTCCAAAAACCTATTCTTGTTTTCCATTTCATGCCAAAATTTCATCAGCTTATTAGGCATCCGGTTGTGTTTCACTTCAGTTTCTTTAATAATTCATATTTACGACTGTGCAAGTTATTAGCCCACAGCAACCCGAGCTTGGTGGTGGGACTGCCACCTAAGCCTCCAAGCCTACTGTTTTCTGTAGGGGTTGTCTCCCTTAGCCTTTGAAGATCCCTCTTCACCACAAGGCAGTGGTTCCCCTTGTTTCTTTAAACCCCACGGGAAGAGGGTTGCCTCGTCTGCCAGATTTGCCATTCCAAGTCTCTTTTCCGCCGCATCTGAAATTGAGGACTTCACCAGAGCCCCATTAGCCGTCACTTTTCAGGGTTCCTGTAGAGCCTTCACAGCTACCGTAGCGGTCATGGGGCACACACAGTACCGCTGTACATCACCCCTGCAGGCAATCCCTTACTTCATGCCATTGCCGACCTCCCACGACGTGGACAAGGGGTTGGACTTATGAGAGGCATGGTACGGATGGGAGTGACTAATTCAGGGCGGTTTTCAGGAGGGGTGGGACGGGCCTTGCATTGACGGGAGTATGTGGGGTAGAGGTCACCACAGGTATTACATTTGGGGGGACGTTAATCATTGGGGCAACAGGAAGTAGGATGTAGTTCTGAACAATGACCGCACACCGGATGTTCGGTGGGCAAGTGTGCTGTTGGATGCTGGTTGTAAACAAGGCACCTTTCACAATGGATTGGTTGGGAAGCCAGGACGTGGGAAGGCTCCACACTGTGGTGGTGGCGGCGAAAGATGGAAACCATTAAATTTTGTCTGAAATACGTAGTGTTTCGCTGTTTTTGCTGGTGAATGTATATTGAATACTGAATTATTGTCATTTGCTAATATTGCTCTCTGTAATGTGAACACATCAGAGCAGGCAGTAAAACTTGGTTCAGTCAAATGCCATTAGCTTGCCTTAAAATGACAACCTCACTGCACTGAATGAGAAGATTAATGATTGTTGTGTTTTCACATTCAATACGTGAAAACTTCAAAGCAAAGAGAAGAACATGGTTCAGTCTTACACCAGTAAATGACGTTGATGTTTTTATGTGCAACACAATTACAGTCTCATCTCGTTGAATGAGAGGCATTTTGTCGAGAAAGAACCAAGGATATTATATTCCATCTCAACCTAATCATATCTCTACCATAGAAACAGCTACAATGAAGCATCCAAGATCATCATTTGTTAATATGTCATTCCTCAAACTCAGCGGAAGGCTTTCTATCTCATGTTTGTATGCCCAACATTTGTCCCGTTTCTCTACGGGGTCAGGTATGAAGTGAAATGAATCTTCGTAGCAAGTTTTTATGACTGGACACTCTTCCTGATGTTAACCTCATCAGAGCGGTTTATGAGATGACATGAATGACATGATATATGATAGCAGTAAGGCAGAGGGTGAAGCCTTGTGCCAGACAGATAGCCTACTCCTGTTGAATAGCGCCAAGGGGTCTGTTCAAGGCTTTACGTCGCCACCCGACGGATGAATCACCATCAAGAGCGTCATATGCCTTCACTCAATATGAGTACTGCAGAGAGGTTTGGAATTTAAACCATACTTTTGGCACACATTCTAGTGATTAGAAATTGTACAACACCACCTCCCCTACCCTGACAGCCGACATTCTGATGATAAAAATATTTTCAACAAATGGGACTTGAACCCTCTAGCCACAGTGTCTTACCATATAGATTTGAAATGTTAATGACCATAAACATCAGAATGGAAAGAAGAAAAAAATATTCCTTCATTTTGCTAAAAGATAGTATTTTCACTGAACAGTTCAAGAAGGATGGTCATCACTGCATTGTTCTTGTAATCCATATCTGGTACCACTGAATATATCTGTGGAAGGTGACAGAAGCCAGGATGTATGCAGTTCGACATCATGCCAATGGATACAGCTGTGTACCTACGCCATCATGGCGAATATGCGATGGCTATTTTGCTGATAGAAACATATTTTTCTTCAAAAATGTACAAAATTTGTGGTCATGAGAGGTTCATTTTATTTTTGTAAAGAACACACAGAAATCTATAACCGGAACCAATTTCAGCTGTTGAAACCTTCTCATTTTCTCAATATCGCTGTGAATGACAGACAGAATGAAGAAATTCATATATATATACACACATTATTATTATTATTATTATTATTATTATTATTATTATTATTATTATTATTATTATTATTATTATTATTATTATTATTACTGGTTGATCTAGTTACCAGAAGATGGAGAGTGGATGATGTCTCCATGATAAGTTGTATATGGACACGAAGAAGTGGAAGAAGCTCATTAACAGTACCTACTCGGGAAACTGGAACTGTACAATGATGATGATGATGATGATGATGATGATGATTACTACTACTATTACTGACTTCCCAACAAATTTATTTATACTTAACTGAATTCACCATAAATCAAAGTTACAGAATAAACATAGTATGAAACTGAAATATCTATTGGGGGGATCAAGAACTGACGATATCCAAGCGGCCTGATTTTACCCGCGTACGTGTTGAAAAATGAATCCAGGTAAAATGCCAGATTTTAACTCTACCAATGAAAGTAGCTATAAATTTGGTAGGAATTAAAACATTATAAAAGTTTTCTGAAATCTCTTACAATATAGAATAATATTTTCTTCTGCCTTCTTCACTTTCATAAACATACAGTACATATTACATGCTTCAAGCAACACTTGGTAAGTAAAATGGCTCCACCTATTCAATACAAGGCTAATGACACATATAATAATCTATAATTATAATCTAAATTTTTTACAGAGATCAGTAGTGGCCCAGTAGCTGTTAAACTGTCGATACATATCAGACCAAATGTCTGTAAAGAAAGAGGAACAAGAAAGTGAAAAAATATGACCCGGTGTGGTAATGAATAATGATTGTTTGACCTCAGCTACCGTGTGCAGACATATTAACGTGACGCCATCTGGCTGTCTACTCATCAGTTTTAACGTTCCATTTTACTATAGGCCTACTAGAGGTAAACCGAATCTCTCTTGGGCATCTGTGGCTGAGATTTAATGAATTTTGTCAGGTAAACTCCAAATGTGTCACCAGAGATCTTTTACACGCCAACATCGTACGACATGGAGTGTCGAATGGACTTTTTTCTGCCCTTCAAAAAGACGACTACCTCTGCTGGGTTTGAACCCGCTATCTTGAGATCCGGAGACCGACATTCTACCACTGATCCACAGAAGCATTTGTTTCTTTCTTTCCATTATTTTTGTACTGACCAATCAGATTTCATTCTCCTTCTGCTTGTCTTTTACCACCTGTATTCATTCTTATAGTTTTGTCTCTTCCCTTTTCCTGTTGTTATCCAGCTTTCTTCGTTTCTTACATTTTCCACATCATTACCGATGATCTGTGAAGATGGGCCCACAATCAATTTCAACGCACTCCATCCTGATGAGGCTAAGAAGCAAATCGAGCTCATCATGCACTAAGAAAACATGGGTATAAGACCTGGGGTTGCTAAGCAGAGAGCTCATCTATTTGAAAATGACAGATATGAAGATGTGGTGACTGACCTAATCTTTTTGTATTTTCACATATGTCCCAGTCTTCTCTTTCTGTTGCTCCCACTTTTCATGCTGATCTGTCATGGTGCTAATCCGTATATATCAGGGGCGATGCGAGGTATTGTTGCAGGGTTGCACAACTTCCAATAATTTTGCACTTCATTTGTCGTATTTTCTCCTAATGTTTAGTTTAATAAACCTAACATGTATTCGAAAACATGTTAAAATCAACCATCTTCAGTCATTCGCTGTACTAATGCTTCGTAATGAAGCAACAAACACTGCTGGCTTCGAATTGAACTCAGGGGGTTTGCTTTCCTACGTCAACTCGCTAGCGGACAGTGCGACGCAATGTATCTCAGTAGGGATGAGCCTAAGCCTGCATAGCATCAGGTAGCATGCTCGCCAGTATTGGTCTCAGGGAGTTGCACGAGACTATCAAGCCCCCTACCGAGAAACAGTTACAAATGTTTCCATTAGATTGCACCACTCTGCAGAGATTACTTAATTCCTACTTTCTCTCCTCTCGCAAAGGTAATTCATTTCCTTTTTTCAAATTTGCAAATTTCATTTATGTTGCACCGACGCAGATAGGTCTTACAGTGACGATGGGATAGGAAAGGGCAAGGAGTTGGAAGGAAGCGACCGTGGCTTTATTTAAGGCACAGCCACAGCATTTGCCTGGTCTGAAGATGGGAAACCGCGGTAAACCATCTTCAGGGCTTCCGACAGTGGTGTTCGAACGTACTATACCCAGTATGCAACCTCACAGCTACGCAACCCTAACCGCACAGCCAACTTGCTGGGTAATTTCTTTTCCATGCCATACCAGACCACCCACAATATTACCAACATATTGCTTCAATGAAAAACAGGACAGCAAATTTTCAATTCCAGTAAGGCAAAAGTGAGTGGCTCAGGTTGAGGCGCTGGCCTTCTGACCCCAACGTGGCAGGTTCGATCCTGGCTTAGTCCGGTGGTATTTGAAGGTGCTCAAATACTTCAGCATCGTGTCAGTACATTTACTGGCATGTAAAAGAACTCCGGCACTTCGGCGTCTCCAAAAACCGTAAAAAGTCTTTAGTGGGCTGAAAAGCCACTAACATTATTATTAAGAGTAACTGTAGTTACAGTATATAATTAGCCTCTTATTTTTTGGGTTGCAATTGCTGGATATATTACAGTTTTAGTAGGAATGTAATTCATTACTTGACAATAACAGAGTTTCTTGTTATTTCTTTAAGTTATTTATGTGACACTAAAAATGTTGGTGCAACACCCAGCTTCAAATATCACTAACCGCCACTGGTATACATTGCTTTCCGTACAGTATTTGAGAATATGATTGCTGTAGATCAAACTTCCCTTTGAAAATAATAAAAATCTCACAGGCTCCTTATGAGTTTTGAAAATATGTTACAAACTCTTGTATTTTAATTCAGATGTATTAAAATCAAAAGGCAAAATTATGTTATGAATGACATCAAGCACAATTTTAATGTGAACTATGAAGTTTGCTTTTGAACAATTAGCTCTACAATATACTGAGTTTAATGTCTGATAATTTTAACATTAAGCCACTTTTAGCTCTTTTTTTTTCCAGCACCCTTACCCAGGGAGCTCCTAGGTTAGGCTGTGGATCTTTGACCTCCATCCACTTCTTGCACCCCCCCCCCTCCCCCCGGGAGACACAAAAAAAATGGGTCGCTTCCATGGTACTCCTTACATCTTTGTTCTGATCCACTCTGATGCTTCATATAGGCTATTATTACGATGGACTCACCTCACCCAACGGCATTTTATACCTAACTGCCAGGTTTCAATGAGGCTGCCCTAAACTGGAGAATGGACGCCATACCGTAGTTTGAAATATGTGAGGCAGGGAATGCGATTTCATACAAATAAGTAGTAGGAACACAGTAAATGACTTGAAAACTTTTTTTGAAACTTCAGGATTTTTTTTTTTTTTTTTTTCGCTATTTGCTTTACGTTGCACCGACACAGATAGGTCTTGTGGTGACGATGGGATACGAAAGGCCTAGGAATTGGAAGGATGCAGCTGTGGCCTTAATTAAGGTACAACCCCAGCATTTGCCTGGTGTGAAAATGGGAAACCACGGATAACCATCTTCAGGGCTGCCGACAGTGGGGTTCGAACCCACTATCTCCCGATTACTGGATACTGGCCGCACTTAAGCGACTGCAGCTATCGAGCTCGGTGAAACTTCAGGATTATCAGTCATGATATATAACTAAATGTCAGCTAGTCATAATTGTGAAAATTGTAATTTTAATGAAATATCACTTCAAAATTCTGCCAAAGAAGTAGCAATGGAGAGAGGTTAGTTTTAAGCCCATCAGCAAACAGATTCCTTATCCATATAACTCTTTCAACTGCCACCAGGAAATAGTTCCTTTGGTGCATGTGCAGTTGCTCCAAATGTGGGTCAACAATGCTGGGAACTCCTTTGGAACCTTTTATCCTGATATCTAAACAAAATCTCTAATAGAAGGTATTTGCTCAAAGATTTCAGTCTAAACTCTGAATTCACATCTTTCAGCTTCCCCTAGATGCAGAGTAGACAAAGCATTCCGAACATAACTTATAGTATGTTCTATACTCAGATGATTAATGAGATCAGTTATACAAATGATTCCTCAAAATAGCAAGAGAGCCCTTAACAGACACCATGTTTATAAACATTGTCCAGACTGACAGCTTACAGAACTGTGCAAATATGGATGTTATTTTGTCTCCAGCTCCAACCAGAAGACCTACTACTTCTACAGATGTTAACTTATATTTTGCTTTATTGTAGTACGGGATTGTGAGTTCATAGACATTACACTTCTCTTATTGAATATCTGCTATTTAGGTTTTAGAGGCCTCACTTCTAACTGTGGGGTCAATTATAAAACCATGAGTTAATGTTGGAATGGCTATCATATCTATCCACTTGTAGGATCCATGACAGGCTGAGAAGCTCCAGAAGTAGAGTGCTGGCTGTTTCCACTGGCATTTGAAGGTGCTCAAATATGTCAGCCTCATGTACGCAGATTTACTGGCTTATAAAGAATTCCTGCAGGACAAAATTCCAGCACCCTGGCACTCTGAAAACCATAAAAATGTAGTTTGTGGGATGTAAAACCAAAAATATTATTATTACAGGATCCATTGAGCATATGTCCATGCATCTCCTCATGTATATTATATTGACATTACCTCGAGGCATCGGCGATCAAGGTCCAAATACGGTGATGGAGGGCATTTCTAAGGACTTCACATCAGTGGCGTATGCTGGGATCAAGACATGGGCTACCACTAGACTTAGGTTACCCCCCACCCTCCCCACTTTTGATAGTTTGGTTTAGTGAACGTCAAGTATTAAGCATTTTGAGCCACTGGAGTAGCCTGCTGTTTCACAAGCTACTACCAATACTCAATGCCTGATCAGTGGAAATGGTAGCATAGTGTGTAGCAAATTAAAGCCTGGCTTTGTGGCTAATTGGATAGAATGCTTGACTTTAGTCTGATGATCCCCGTTCAGCTCTTGGGATCAACTTCCTCATACTCTTAATTCTCCCCCCGCCCCTGACTTGGGGATTAGGTGTTTATGATGCCTTCACCATTCATTTCAACCGCATTGTGTCACCACCAATCCTTTCCAGAGGCTATGCATTATTACTGTTATTATTATCATCATCATCATCATTATCATCATTAAATTAAAATGTTAAATTTTACAGCATTACCTGCGGTTGTACACGCCATTCACTGGTTTATTTGCTTCCTCGGTAGATCAGTGGTTGCATTGAACCAGGAATGCACAGGTAACCTTCCGGTGGCCCACCTCATACAGTGGAAACCCTGTGCAAGTGGTGATATCTGACCTATGATCACGGGTTCAATTCCAAACAACAAAAGAGAACACTAACCCTACAAGATTGCATTTCATTTTAGTAAATCTACCTGTAAAATGAAAATTATATTACTCCTATAAGAACAGCCCTGGTGTCTTCCTACAAGGATGTAGAAGTAGATGGGAGTGAAATACTAGCACTCTGTTATCTATATAATTAAGTCAGAAGTTCGAGGTCCAATGAAAAAGGTATGGTTGTTTGGAATCGAACCCATGATCATGAGTCGGACACCACCACTGATCTCCTGAGGAAGATAATAAACCAGTAAATGACTGGTACGACCACTGGTAATGCTGTAAAAATTTACATTTTAATTTGATAATAATAATAATAATAATAATAATAATAATAATAATAATAATAATAATAATAATAATAATAATAATAATAATAATTTACCGGGCAGTACACCTCCACGCCACTAATTCAAACATTGCGCCAGTTGAAACTCCTCTACTGGAGGAAGCCTGAACTTTAACAACCACATTAATTCTAAGATTTCTCAGAAGATGTCCCTACTGTAAATTTTGAAGTGTTCTGAACTATGTCAGTTTCGATTCGTTTTTGTTTTCTCTGTAGCAAGAAGTGTTAACATTCTCTTCTAGATGGCACGACTTAAGAACTACAATTGTGCACCCTAGTGCGAAGTGAAGGAACCTTTTTTTGAAGAAATTTTGTAGTCATAAGTTCGTTCTTTGTTAAATTTCTTTCTGTCATTGTTTGAGTTGGCAATGTTAATCCGTTCGTTCCGCCAGTTTTGAAATTAGCCAATCCCGAATTTCTTATATTCATTTTCGACCAATCGGGGCCTTCTTCCCCAACCTGCTCTGTAACTGTGTTCGGTAACCAATAAAATTTTGTGGGCGGGTTGTAATCATTCATGAAACGTCTCGAATCTTCCACGAGGATATATAAACTGCTGATGTTCTGGTCTCGGGGCCACTTCAGTAACATCTTTCCTAGCGTGATTATATAGCAGGGGGCGGGAAGCGCCCCTTTCTTCAGGCGGCAGTTCATCCATCAGGTAATGGCCTTTTAATAACTTCTTTGTTTGCTAGCTCAGCAGTTTAACCCTCGGGGCAGGTTCGAAACTTTTATCATGTAACCTTCCTTTAAAATGTAAAAGACACTTGGTATAAAGTTCTGTCTCTTTAACTACAAATTGGGATAGAGAGTGCCTAACCCTCTCGAGCTCCCACTCATATCGTTTTGAGGTGACTACATTTTTATAACAGTTTCCCATCTCTTCGTAATGCAATAAAGTTTTATTTCGTGTCACCTCCGTAGTATGGGATTAGCCCTTGCATAAGCGGCCTAGGGCCAAATTAGGTTTTAATAAAGTGTATTAGGAGTGCTGAGTACGCCTCCACTCAAGTTGGTATTTTGGGGCCATGTCATTGTCCTGTTTCTTTACTGAATAGGCCTCAGTAGGTTGGGTATTTTTACCCCAGTTTTTGTGTGTCCGGAGGACAGCTTGAAGGTGGAGTTTGGTGTGGCCGTTGATGGGCTTGAACTTTGAGAGCGGGTTGCTCTTTCTTAAATTTGGGTTCTGTGTGCCTCGAGGAGGCTTTACTGGGTAATTGGGAGCTAGTGCTCCTTGGTATGATTGGGGTTTTCTGCCCCTTTGTTGAACCTTATACATCAATAAAGTTGGGCTAATTGCTCAAAATTGTGAATCTGGGGCTCAAAGCCCAAAATCCATTAACAAACTGTAATTGTACTTTCTTAACTTGTTGATATACAACTGAGTTCCTGTTATACTTGTTATTTCTTGACCTTGAAAAGTAAATATAACCTTTGTTAAATTTTAAATTAACTTTAATTTCGTAAGATGAGACCTGTTCATCCCAGCACTTTCTTTCACCTCTAACTACCACGGATAACTCCGTAACAAGTGGTAGCAGAGCGTGGTTGAATGGGTCTCAATTTAGCCCCTTTTGATGGCTAAACATTGCTTTGCTTTCGAACTTTAACAATTTTCTCAGTTGCTGGAATATTTTGATTTTTCTTTTTTCAAAATTTTTCTGTCATCATGTCCGGCCCTCGCGAGGTTCTTCATCATTTCTATTTGCGTAAAGAGGAATTTATTTATGAACTATCTCTTAGAAATGTTCAATCTGGAGGCACGGTTGCGCTGGATGCCAATAAACTTAAAGATTCCCTTGATTTGCCTATTACCACCCCAACGTTGGGAGAGAAAGAAATTGACGATGCTCTCTCCACGATCAATGACAATACTACTGAGCTAGCATCTGTAGTTAGTTTTTTTGAAGAAGGGAATCCATCCCCTAACCAACTTAAACGGGTACAAGCTCGACTATTCCATTTTTACAATAGGCTCAATGATTTATTGTCTTTAAAGTTGAATGACAATCAGGGAAAGGAGGCTAGTGCCCTCATTGAAAATATTTCTAAATTGTCCAGTACTGTCGGTCAATTGTTATCGGGGGTAACGACTCCCAAGGCCGACCCGCCCATGGCGGTAAACACTGTCAGTGAGGAAACTTCTTCCGAAGGGGAAGAAAATGGCACATCTGCAGTCGCTCAAAAGACTCCTGTCCATTTAGAATCCGGCCCTGATCGTCGGCCCTCTGTTCCGCCTTTCCTTTTGAATAATGCTCCCTCCGAGCCTCTGTCACCCCCTAGGCAAGTACTTACTATGTCACCTGGGTTCAGTAGTTTGCCTCATCCATTAGCCATGTTACTTAGGGGTATTTCTAAGTTTTCGGTACCGGTATATCGGTACCAGTGATGTAATTTCTTTTTTGAGATTCTTGGTCGAATTCCAGGATCATGCTCTAGTGTTTTTCCTCTCTGCTTCGCAAATCCTTCAGATTATATATCCATATGCCATAGGGGTTCTCTCAGACAAGATAGTTAGGGCAATTGCTCAACAGTCATCCATAGAAGACTTCCACGCCCATCTGTTAGCTAATTTTATTCCGGCTCGAGCTAGGTCATCTCTAATTCAGAAGTACTACTATAGAGTGCAGCGACTTGATGAAAACCTGGCAGACTTCATACAAGACATCAAATTCTATACCAGGGTGTTTGCTCTTCACTTCCCTGAAGAGCAGATTGTTCAGGCAATTGTGGAAGGGATTTCACCATCCTACAGGTCATACTTGTGTTTTGCGTCGCGTCCTCAAACTTTTGCAGAGCTAGAAGCATTGGCTGTGTCAGCCGAAGGAGTCAGATACGCCGATACCTTGCGTGTCGCGAAAGAACCCCCTCCATCCTCTAGTAGTTTTCGGCCTCCACCTCGCCGACCCATCACACCCCGTAAATGTTACACTTGCGGGTCGCCCGACCATCTTCGCAATAAATGTCCATTGATCAAATCTAGTAAGACTAATAATGGAGCAGGTTCATCCCAAGGCTGCTTTAAATGCGGCGCGTTCTCCCATATTGCCAAGAACTGCCCTAATACTAACAGCACCCTCTCTTGCTCAACTTCGGGTGCAACTTCCAACAACAATCAAAAGTGACTAGTGGCTTCGGCTGAGTCGATCAATTCTGCATTCCGAGGCTCAGCCACAAGTAAAATGGCCGAATTCCCACGGAAAACTCAGGCTTCAAATTTATCTTTTGAAGGTCCCAAAGAATGTCTTAGGATTGCGGCGGATACCCCCGCACCTGTGCCTTTTCTCAAAATTGAATTAAATAATGAACCTGTGACTGCTCTTTTAGATTCTGGCAGTGTTTGTTCCATTATCTCGGCCGAATGGTATTCGAAATTGAAATCTGTTTGTAAACTTCCTGCCTATTGCTCATCTCCGGTTCAATATGTTTTGGCTAATTCTTCTCCATTAGAAATCTTAGGCTCCTTAAATGTCAAAATTCGTATTTCTAAATTTACTTGGAAAATTAAACTGTTAGTGGCTAAGCACTTGTCTTGCCCCATTATATTGGGAACTGACTTCATGTCTCACACTGGTCTGGTGCTCGATCTTCAGAGTAAGTCGTGCACGTTCAAATTTGCTTCTAATTGTAAAATCCCCTTATTGAAATGTAATTCTGTATCATGTTCATCTGTTTCGCCTACCCAGGATGAGATGTTGTTAGACCTTAGACATCTACCTGAGGAGCAGGCTGATAGTATTCGTAAGCTGTGTCAGTCATTTCCAGAGGTGTTCTCGGATACTCTCGGTGTTACTGACCTTATTGAATACAAGACTGAGGTTACGGATTCGATTCCTGTGCGTTTTCCACCTTATAGGCTATCTCCACCTAAAATGAAGGCGCTGAAAGAAATCATAGATCAGATGCTAAAAGATGGTATTATTCGGCCCTCTAAGTCGGCGTATTCTTCGCCTATTTTCCTAGTCTCGAAACCCCAAGGTGGTTTCAGGCCTGTAATTGATTATACGGCTCTCAATCGGAAGGTGGTGTTACAATTTGTGCCCCTTCCAGACCTTCACTCGTGTTTTTCATGGTTTCGTAAGGCTAAGTTCTTTACTATCCTAGATCTTAACCAGGCTTATAATCAGATACCGTTAGCAGAGGAATCTAAACACCTGACGGCTTTCGTCACTGACTGGAATTTGTATGAGTACAACCGCATGCCTTTCGGGCTCCCCACGGGAGCAGCTGTACTTACGAGACTGCTAGATAGGGTCTTCTCCGACATCAAATTTGAGTACTTGTACCACTATCTTGATGATGTCGTCGTATTTTCGGAGACTTTCGAAGAACATCTAGATCATCTAAAAGAAGTTTTCAATCGCCTTCGTAAGGCTGGGTTAACTGTGAAGTTGTCCAAGGTCGCCTTCGCTAAGCCTTCAATGTCATTCCTAGGGCATATTGTGTCGCCCGATGGAGTTGCAGTCGATCACTCTAGAACACAGGCCATCCGTGATTTCAAGCCTCCCAAGGACATCAAAGGTATTGCTAGGTTCATTGGTATGGTGAATTTCTTCAGGAAATTTATTCCAATTTTCGCCAATAGAGCGGCCCCCTTGAACCATCTTCGTAGGAAAGGCGTCAAATTTGAGTGGGGACCTTCTCAACAAGCCGCTTTTGAAAATCTCAAATTAGCTCTGTGTAATGCCCCTGTTCTGGCCATGCCCGATTTCTCCAAGAAATTAATCGTCCAAACCGACGCGTCGTCGTCGGCGGTAGCTGCAGTCCTTCTTCAAGAGACTGAACTAGGAAGGCGACCCATCGCCTATGCATCTAGGACTCTATCGGCTCAAGAAGCCAAATATTCCATCTATGAGCTCGAAGGTTTGGCAGTCTTATTTGCTTTAGAAAAGTTCCGTGTCTATCTGGAACACGTCAAATTTGACTTGGAGACCGATAACCAAGCCTTAAGTTGGGTCTTAGGTAGGCCGCGTCGTACTGGTCGTATAGCCCGGTGGGCCATCCGAATTTCGGCCTTCCAATTTGATGTTAGGCATATCAGAGGTTCTGAAAATGTGGTTGCTGACGGACTAAGCCGTATGTTTTCTAATGATGTAGAGACTCCTGATCTGGATGAGAGTTCTTCACCTCCCGTGTCCATACTATCTCAGGTTAATGCCATCTTAACAGATGCTCCCATGCTCTTTAGGGGTATTGAGAAATATCAACGTGAAGATCCGATGCTGGCTCCTATCATAGAAACCCTTTCTTCTGGGGAACATGTTGTCCCTTATGTTCTGAGGAATGGTGTTTTATGTTGCCCGCCGAGGCATGATAAAAAAATGAAAGTTGTAGTTCCAGCTGTCCTTGTGCCAATGATCTTCAAGTACTATCATAAGACCCCACTAGGGGGGCATTTAGGCATCTTCAAAACCCGAGAAAAGATTTGTGAAATGTTCATTTGGAAGAGTATGGACGGAGAAATCCGTGAATTGGTAAAATCTTGTAAATCATGTTGGCTTAGTAAACCCACTATGTCAACTAAGCAAGGGCTTTTGTCTTCTCATCAAGCGTCGCGCCCCATGGAACGTCTCTACATCGATTACGTAGGACCCTTCCCCCAGTCAAAGCGGAATGCCAACAAGTTTATCCTTGTATGTGTAGATGGTTTTACAAGATTTTCTTGGTTATTTCCGACTAAGCTGGCTTCCGCTCAGTCCACCATTACTTGTTTAAATTCGATCTTTGCTTCTTTTGGTCCGTGTCAATATATTGTGTCTGACAATGCTAAGGCGTTCACATCTAATCTATTTCGTAAATTCTGTTTTGATCTGTCCATATCTCATGTAACTACTTCTGCTTATTATCCGCAACCATCTCTGGCGGAACGGGTCAACCGTAATCTAAGATTGGCCCTTATTGCCTATCATCACGACGATCATTCTAGGTGGGACACATCCCTGCATTGGTTAGCTTTTGCTTTGAATTCGGCGGTTCATGAATCCCACAAATTTACTCCAGCTTCTATGATGTTCAAGTTTGTTCCAAACACGCCGCTCTCTAACCTTTGGTCTCTGAGTGACATTCTACCTGAGACAATAGATCCAAATAATATTAAAGATCTTTGGAAGAAGGCTAAAGCCAATCTTAAAGTGTCTCATGAAAAGGTTAGGGAAAGATATGATCGTGGACAGAGACCCACCAATTTGAAGGTAGGTGACCAGGTAATGGTCAAAAATTTTGTCCCGCGGGCAAGCTTGCCACCAGATTTCATGGGCCGTGCATAATTCTAGATTTTCTTACGCTGGTTACGTTGTTATTAAGCAATCCAGCCACCGAGAGGATATTTAGGGTTCACCTGTCCCAGGTGAAACCTGTGTAATTTCCGCACTAACTTAGCTTTTTTTTTTTTTTACATTTGGAAAGAAATCTGAAGGTTATATTTTGGTTTCAGTTTGAGGCCTTCTGCCCTTGGAATTATGTTCTTTGTTTCCTAATGTTCATTGTACAACCTGCCCCGACCAGCTAAACTGCTATCCTGTACTTGCCATGGCCATTACCACGCTCCCGTCTCCTGCTCAACAACACAAATGGCTAATTAAAATGAAATAAATATTTCCACGCGCTGGCCCCTCAGCTCCACCACAAGTGCTGTACCCGAAAATCATTATGCTCCAACAAATTCTGCCGCCGAGATCTTAATGTTTCAGTGCCCCCGCAGCCGCGCGGCGCCGTGCCGCTACTGGAGTAGAGCACAGGCCCGATCTACTTCAGTGAGGTCAACCAGTGTACGGCGAGGCGGAGCCCTCCTCCCGGCCAAGGCTAATGTGCGGCGCACCACCTGCTACTTGCCCGCGGTCTGTAAACGTTCGCCGCGTGTGCGGCGTGCTTCAGCACCACTACCCCTCTCATGGTGCGGGAGAGCGGTATCTCAGAGTACTTGAGGGGTCCGAGCGGCCTCCTCTGGACACAAGCAGCGGCGGCTGGTCTGGCCGTCAAACTTAATCAACATTGAATGTACTTAATCAGCTACATGGACATTCCATTTCTACTATTACTACATTTTTGGATTCAACTGCTATATTTTTTTTTCCTTTCAAGAATTAAAAGTTTTTCCTTCTGAATTAAACTACTACAAGCATAAAGACATTACATCAAAAGTTACTACAAAGGATGTTGAAACTGAATCCAATCAATTTAAGAAAACTTGTCTGTAAATCCTTCTGCAATTAATTTCTATATCAACATCATAACTTGGATCTTATTTTAAAACAAAAGTTTGTGTTCTTCTGTATTACCCCTTGGAGGGACTTTTGGGGGGGGAGGTCTGTACCGGGCGGTACACCTCTGCGCCGCTAATTCAAACATTGCGCCAGTTGAAACTCCTCTACTGGAGGAAGCCTGAACTTTAACAACCACATTAATTCTAAGATTTCTCAGAAGATGTCCCTACTGTAAATTTTGAAGTGTTCTGAACTATGTCAGTTTCGATTCGTTTTTGTTTTCTCTGTAGCAAGAAGTGTTAACATTCTCTTCTAGATGGCACGACTTAAGAACTACAATTGTGCACCCTAGTGCGAAGTGAAGGAACCTTTTTTTGAAGAAATTTTGTAGTCATAAGTTTGTTCTTTGTTAAATTTCTTTCTGTCATTGTTTGAGTTGGCAATGTTAATCCGTTCGTTCCGGCAGTTTTGAAATTAGCCAATCCCGAATTTCTTATATTCATTTTCGACCAATCGGGGCCTTCTTCCCCAACCTGCTCTGTGACTGTGTTCGGTAACCAATAAAATTTTGTGGGCGGGTTGTAATCATTCATGAAACGTCTCGAATCTTCTACGAGGATATATAAACTGCTGATGTTCTGGTCTCGGGGCCACTTCAGTAACATCTTTCCTAGCGTGATTATATAGCAAGGGGCGGGAAGCGCCCCTTTTTTCAGGCGGCAGTTCATCCATCAGGTAATGGCCTTTTAATAACTTCTTTGTTTGCTAGCTCAGCAGTTTAACCCTCGGGGCAGGTTCGAAACTTTTATCATGTAACCTTCCTTTAAAATGTAAAAGACACTTGGTATAAAGTTCTGTCTCTTTAACTACAAATTGGGATAGAGAGTGCCTAACCCTCTCGAGCTCTCACTCATATCGTTTTGCGGTGACTACATTTTTATAACAGTTTCCCATCTCTTCGTAATGTATTAAAGTTTTATTTCGTGTCACCTCCGTAGTATGGGATTAGCCCTTGCATAAGCGGCCTAGGGCCAAATTAGGTTTTAATAAAGTGTATTAGGAGTGCTGAGTACGCCTCCAATCAAGTTGGTATTTTGGGGCCATGTCATTGTCCTGTTTCTTTACTGAATAGGCCTCAGTAGGTTGGGTATTTTTACCCCAGTTGTTGTGTGTCCGGAGGACAGCTTGAAGGTGGAGTTTGGTGTGGCCGTTGATGGGCTTGAACTTTGAGAGCGGGTTGCTCTTTCTTAAATTTGGGTTCTGTGTGCCTCGAGGAGGCTTTACTGGGTAATTGGGAGCTAGTGCTCCTTGGTATGATTGGGGTTTTCTGCCCCTTTGTTGAACCTTATACATCAGTAAAGTTGGGCTAATTGCTCAAGAATTGTGAATCTGGGGCTCGAAGCCCAAAATCCATTAACAAACTGTAATTGTACTTTCTTAACTTGTTGATATACAACTGAGTTCCTGTTATACTTGTTATTTCTTGACCTTGAAAAGAAAATATAACCTTTGTTAAATTTTAAATTAACTTTAATTTCGTAAGTTGAGACCTGTTCATCCCAGCACCTTCTTTCACCTCTAACTACCACGGATAACTCCGTAACAATAATAATAATAATAATAATAATAATAACAAAACTCCGCCATTGCCGGTCCCAAGCCCGGGGCCCCATCTTGCAAGTGATGGGGAAGGAGGAGGGGGAGGGGTAACAACCTTGTAAAAAAACCTGGGTCCATCTGGCTCCGGATGGTAGCACCCTGTAAGGGCCCCTGCCTAGGGTTACAGGTGAAACCTGGTCAACGGTCTCGAAGGCGGATGAGGAATGTAATGTCCCAACGGTGGAGAGAGCGGAAGAACCTAGTGGAGTAAAGCACGAATAAAAAATCATTTCGGACTAACAATCCGATCTTATCTTGGAATTAATTTCCTACCTTGTACAATGTACATTTCAATTGCAGAATGGTAAGTCCGCTGAATGAAAGCACTACCCCAGGTGGTAGCTCGGAAGAGAAATCCACCATTGCGTTATGCAATGCATCGGGACCTAGGGTTCTGGGGAGTCCCAACATCTGCAATAAGGGTGAGTCAGAGCATCCTTGGAATCCTTTCAGACTTAAATTTAAGAGGAAATTCTTTGCAGGCACTCTTAATGTAAATTCCTTGCTAAAAACCGGCAAACAGAAAGAACTGGAAATTTTCTTAGATAGACATGAAATCCAGATCTTAGCAGCTCAAGAGACACGGTTTATGGATGAGAATGTAACAGAAACCAAAAATTATAGAATCTTTAAAGGTAAACCAGCAATCAAAATTATGAAAGGAATGCCACTACTAGGTACCGCCTTTTATGTCCATAAAGCAATAGTTGATAATGTTATGGAATTTAAATCTAGTTCAGAAAGGTTATCTCTTCTCACACTTAAATGCAAGAACAAAAAGTATACATTTGTTAACTGTCATGCACCAATAAATGAAGATAATAGCAAGAACCCAAGTAAAACTGAAGAATTCTGGAGTCTTCTAGATGATGAAATGTCAAAAATTCCAAAATCAAATGTTATTATTCTACTCGGTGATTTTAATGCACAGATAGGCAAAGAAAAAGTTTTCAGCAAAACAGTAGGGGCATATCCGGCACACAAAAGAACAAACAAAAATGGCATGAGACTAATTAATCTCTGTAAATCCTTTCACCTAAAATTAATGTCGACCTTCTTCAAGAAACTTCCAAGAAAGGCTAAAACATGGGTGTCCCCAAATCCGATGTTAGATGAGTTTCAGTTGGACCATGTAGCTATTTCTCAAGAAAGTATTAAGGAAATTATGAATGTTAAAGTAATAAGAAGTGGGGAGTTTGACTCCGATCATTACCTCTCTAAAATTAAGCTAAAGCTTCTACCTCGCAGGAATCAAAGAAGGCCGAGAAAATTAATGAAATACAACATAGATAGGCTCAACATTACACAAGCAACTATAGAAAACTTTCAGGAAGAAATTAAAATAACTCAGCATGGCAAATGGCCAGAATTATCTAAACAGATTAATAGTGCAGCGAAGAAAGTATTTGGATCAGTTAAAACTAAAAAGAAAGTATGGTGGAATAACGTACGTGAGGAAGCACTTATGGAAAGAGTGAAAAAGTGGAAAAAATGGAAATGTTCCGGAAAGAATGAACACTATGAGCTATTTAAACAACAAAGAAAGGAAACAAGAAGGATAATAAGGCAGGTTAAAAGATCTTTTGAAAAATCGCAGCTAGTAGAAATTGAGAATAATTTTGTAAAAAATAACTCCCGAAATTTCTATCAGACCTTTAAGAATAACCTGAAAGGTTATCAATCCCGGAGCATTTGCTTCAGAGATGCAAATGGTAATATTGGCCTTAACAATGCCGAGAATTGTGAGATTCTGGCAAAACACTTCGAACACCTGCTGAACTGCCCTGAGCCAAATCATAAATTAGAATTTTCAGAAATTCAGGAAAATCTAGAAGCTGATTCACCTCCAACAGCGGAAGAAATAAAGGAAGCAATAAAAAATCTTAAAAATAACAAAGCTAGTGGGGAAGACTCCATAACAGCTGAACTTTTAAAATGGGCTGAACCAAAAATTATAGAAGATCTACAAATAATCTTTGAAGAAATTTGGGAAACAGAAAAGATCCCAGAGGATTGGAAAGTGGCTCTAATACACCCATTACACAAGAAGGGTAACAAGCAGGATGTCAACAACTACAGAGGTATATCTCTCTTGCCAGTTGCTTACAAGATATTCTCAACAATACTACTAAATAGAGTAAAATCGACACTGGACAGTCAATTGGGTGAATATCAAGGTGGATTTAGAGAAGGAAGATCTTGCTCCGAACAGATTTTCAACCTGAAATCTATAATTCGATACAGATTAATAAACTCCAAAGACATAGTTGTAACATTTATTGACTTTAAAAAAGCCTTTGACTCTGTTGATAGGGAAACCCTAGATAAAGTAATCCGTGAATTTGGAGTTAAAACTAAATTGGCAAACCTAATTCGTGAAACACTTACAGACACTATCTCGAAAGTAAAATTTATGGGTGAAGTATCTCGACCTTTCAAAATAAATACAGGTGTCAGGCAGGGCGATGGTCTATCTCCACTCCTTTTCAATTGTGTCATGGAGAAAATTGTAAGAATTTGGAATGAAAAACTGAAAGAATCTAAAATATTGCCACTCATGCTGGGGAAGAAGAGCAAAGGTGTTGCAATAAATTGCCTAGCATTTGCAGATGACTTTGCCATACTTTCAGAAAGCCTTACAGATGCAGCAATGCAAGTCAATCTCCTTGAAAAGACAGCCAACATGACAAGCTTGAGAATCTCTGCCGAGAAAACAAAATTTTTGACGAATATAAAAAGTGCCCCAAAGTTTTTAGCAACGGATATTGGTCGAATAGAAAAGGTAAAGAAATTCAAATATTTGGGTGAGACAATTCAAGAAAATGGTTTAGAAAAATCTGCTATAGAGGAGAGGATACAAAAGATGGAAAGAGCATACGGTATAACTAAGAATACTTACAACAAAAAGTGCTTATCAAGGAAACTTAAAATAAAGTACTACAACACAGTAGTGAAACCAGAATGCCTTTATGCCAGCGAATGTCTAGCACTGAACTACAAGCTTGATAAATTAGAAATATTAGAAAGAAGAACTATAAGGAAAATATTAGGTCCTCCAAGAATTGCAGAGTTTTGGAAATTAAGAAGTAACAATGAAATTTACCAGAACGTAGAAAACATATCAGAAACAATAAGAAAAAGGAGATTGCTGTTTCTTGGACACATTTACAGAATGGATGACAATAGACTAACTAAACGAATCTTCAAGTACCTTTGAGAAAAGAAATCAACTACCACCTGGATTCAAGAAGTCAAGAAAGACCTGGAAAGGAACAACATACGAGAAGAAGAATTATTGGAAAGAAAGATTTTTAGGAAGAAAGTCTTACAAATGGAAGGATTCCAAGGGAAGAAGAAAAAGAAAACAGGCACAAAGTGGACTGAAGACAGGAAAAAGAAACACAGTGAAACAATGAAAGAGTACTGGAAGAAAAGGAAAGAACTAAGGAGGAACAATTGAAATTGTAACGTGGTCCTTAGAAGGCCGGAACGCAAGAAGAAGAAGAAGAAGAAGAAGAAGAAGAAGAAGAAGAAGAAGAAGAAGAAGAAGAAGAAGAAGAAGAAGAAGAAGAAAATTAATAATGCATGTCTTCTGGAAAGGCCTGTTGGTGACATAAGGATGAAATGAATTGTGAAGACGTCACAAACACCCAGTCTCCACGCCAGGGGAATTAAGAGTATGAGGAGGTTGATTCTGGGGAAGATGTAGGGAACGCTTACCATTTTAAAATATCAGCAATTTATCTGCATACTTCAGTTGTGAGAATGGTTTATTCAGTACCTGTTTTATATGGTTCAGCCTTTTTACAAAAGTAACCCCACAAGGTATGTCACGTTATACACTGTAACTTCAAATAAACTAAAATTGTTCTGAGAACAATAATACTACTGAAATACACAAATAATTTTCTCAACTATAAACAATCAGTAAGATGTCTTGTACATATGAGGGGGCACCCAAAAAAATGAATTCTCTTTTAAAGCTATATATTTTCAAAGTTTTTACAAAACAACCTTATCCCCTTCAAAACACTCTCCATTACAACTAATACATTTGTCCCACCGGTGCTTCCACTGTTCGAAACATTTTTTGTGGTCATCTTTAGAAATGGCTGACAGCTCCTACCTCGTTTTTTTCTTAACCTCTTCAATGTTGTCAAATCGGTGTCCTTTCATGCCCCTTTTTATGCGTGGGAATATGAAAAAGTTGCACGGAGCCAGGTCAGGCGTGGGGCAGTGGAACCATACCATTTTTAGCTAAAAATTGTCCAAAAGAGATGGCTTTGTGTGCAGGTGCATTGTCGTGGTGGACGAACCAGTCTCCTATCTGCCACAAATCGGGCCTTTTTTTGACGAACACTGTTGCGCAATCTTCGTAAAACTTCCCAATAAAAGGTTTGTATGTTGTTCACTTAAACTTACCATCATAAAAAACGAAACAAGAACAAAACAGCACTAGCATAAGCAATCATTGCCGATGAACAGAACAAGCCAGGTCGACAAGACAGGCAGCATTGAACTGGCAATGAGTTGCGCTATACACGCCTAGCGGCAGAAATGCATACTATACAAGCTTCGCCCATGGCAATGTTATTCCGGTTATTTTTGGGTACCCCCTCGTACAACACCAAACACATGACACCGTAATACGTGGGTCAATTGTGTCTGTTTGTAGTCTTCCGGAGAACTTTGAGTCATTGAGCTCTCTCCCTCCTTAGCAATGGGAGGGCGAGTGGCGAACTGACGGAGTAAAGCCTTGTCCACCCATCCCCTCTTTTTCCGCACGTATTGGACATTCAGCAATGAGCCACACAAGGTAAGGCGAGGGGAAAGGAACGCAGCTCGTGGACTTCAACATCAGTCTCCAATGCCTTGCACTTAGAAATATGAGCGTCGTTTTTCCTCATAGCTTTCAAGTTTTGTAGCCAGGCTGAGTGGCTCAGACGGTTAATGCGCTGGCCTTCTAACCCAAACTTGGCAGGTTCGATCCTGGCTCAGTCCGGTGGTATTTGAAGGTGCTCAAATACGACAGCCTCGTGTCGGTAGATTTACTGGCACTAAAAGAACTCCTGCGGGACTAAATTCCGGCACCTCTGCGTCTCCGAAGACCGTAAAAGTAGTTAGTGGGACGTAAAGCAAATAACATTATTATTATTATTATTATTATTCAAATTTTGTAAATGGAACAATGTGTCAGATCCTTACTATATAATGTGATTTAGATTTCCATCTTTCTCATTTGAGGTTTGGGTTTCACCGATAGCCTTGGTAGCCCTCAGTATACACCACTGTTCACCAAGATACATGTAAGTGTTTTTATCCCACTGTAGCAACAGTGACAGTGATTGTCATCTCAGGACCCTCCTGGTAAAGCTCAGACTGAATGCACGTTGGATGAATCTCTCCATTCACTGCTCAATAATCCTTCATCATTTGTCACCCATGTGTTGTTTGTCACATGTTCCTTCAACAGGATAACTCCTTTCCCTTTATGAGGTAAGGATAGGGATGCCATATGTCCTCTTTTTCCTAGACATGTCTTCTTTTTAACAGCATGAAAAGCAATCCGACTGAATTTTTGAATAACTTGACAAATGTCCTCTTTTTTTTTTAAACTGTCTTAAAGTGGCATATGGGCAGGCAGACTGCCATATTTTGAAGATTTTTAAAAAATTGTAGAAAATAGTATGTAGGTTGCAATTGTAACATATTTACATCATCAAAAAATTAAAAGTGTCTATATTGCTGATTAAAATGTTGCATTAAGATCTACTGAACACTTCTCACATGACACATTTTCCAACGGTATGTATTTTACAACAACAACAACAACAACAACAACAACAACAACAACAAGTCTTACAACAAAGTCTTACATATAATGAGCTTGAGTGTGGAATAGTTTGAAGCATTCAGGTAAACAAAATGCTACAGAACTCATTGGACACCACCAGCATGTCTCTTTTCTTGTTACTTTCCCATTTTCTGCTTTTGCTTTATCTGCAGACTTTGAAAGTGCGCGTTGATTGTGCTTTCTTTTCTGTTGGAGGAATCCTCTAAACAAAATGCCGTCCTAGCAATCTGTTGGAGGCTGTACTGTGTAGAGATGAGAAGAATGCAAGAATGAGGAATGTGGCCTGCAAGCACGAACTTCCTGTTCTGCGCAGACAGATCGGCTCTTATCTGCTCGTATCTGCTACACGAAAACATTGACTGACACTTTGCAGTTTGCTGGATTACAACTGACAAGAGCGAAGAGCTGCCAGTAGAAGACAATATAAAGTCGCCTGGATAGTAGCGGAGTTGCTATGGTAACCATTGCGTCACTGGCTCTGCTAGTGAAAACCCCTTCGTCCCGTGCCTCACCGGGCATGTGCATTCTTCTGATCTCCCAACATTACTTGATCCTGATTGCTGGTGGACATCTGTTGTAGATTGTACTACAAGAGCTTCATCTAACTCAACCATGAACTGATGTAGATGGAATTTTTTTCTGGTACCTGCATCCCGTGTTTCCCGGTACAACACAAATGCATTTGTGATTGCCATAACGTGAAGTTCGAAATCAGGGTCTGGATTTGAATCATATACCTCTTTTTTTTTTTTAAACTGTTGTCATCAAAAATCTCTTCTAACATCTCTACGATTCCACTTTCATTCAATGATTCACTCATGATAGCAGCAGCAAATCACAGACTAAACACTTTGCACAATGCAAACAAAATGGTGAAAGCACACGCCTTGAGCAGCTGGAAGCATGGAGTTTAGAAGCAAACACCTGCAAAAATGAGCTGCTATAAGTTCAAGAAAACAATGACAGAGGACTTGAGCACACCATATAGCTGTTATAAACGTTCTACAAAGTGGTGGATACAGTTTCCGCCCAATTCTCGTTCGGGCTGTGTTGACAATCTAATAAATACGCGGGCCCGAGTTAGCCTCGGGTGCGGTCAGTCTGCGCTGTTATCCCACCCCGATACACACTCGGGCTCAGTCTCCAATGTGTTAAATATCAATAGGCAGCACTTTTTGTTTACAACTGTGCCCGTTGCATTTTCGGACGTGTTCCAAAATGGCGCCTAGGAAAGGTATAGAGCACTCAAACTCAAGAGAGTATACAACAAAGTCTTAACATTTAGATACAATAGGAGGCCATGATTAACTTGGAACGACTACATTTCAAAGGCCGTGCAGAACAGAGCAAGATCAAGCGAATTGTTTCAAAAAAACAAGTAAAATAGAATAGATTATTGAAAAAACTTGACTTGAAAAATTGAACTCGAGAGAACAAGAAGCAAATTGCTGTTGCTCTGTAAAAGTAAGGAAACTGTCAAATTGCAGCAGAAATCCTGAAGAAAAACCATTATAATTTAGAAGAAGACGGTAAAACAACCTGCAGAAACACTGTGGAGGATATAAATACAGCGAGATATACGTAAATTTATTTAAATACGTATACTGATAGACCCGAGGCGCAAGATCAGCGATACTTCAGAAAACATAAATTGGAAGCCGTAAAAAGAGAAAAGGATAGGAGAGAATTAGTCCATTAAAAGAAAAGTCAAGGAAGGAGTAATATTTTGGAAAACAAATCATCTAAATTTGAAGATTTTCGCAAGACAAGACAAAATATCTTACGCGGATTTAGAGAATTGGTCGATTATAACACAAAAGAAGACTAGAAGAATAGTTTAAAAGAAATATTATTCTAACAAGAATCTCAAATGAATATTTACTTCTCGAAAATATTTGAATTTATTGGCAGTTATTCTGAGAAGACAATGATTTGCTAAGCATCCAGATGGACCAACCTGGAGGGAGATATCATCCGAACAGCTGAACCTCTCCGAGATGAGAGGAGGAGTTCGCCCAGCCAAACCAACCTAAGATGAGATGAGGAGTCCAGCCGAACTTCGAACCATGGCCAATGAACCAGCGATGTGACAAGCAGAAGGAGAGCAACTGACGGCTGATATGATGAAAGACGAGCTAAGTGTTTATAAAAAGTAATATAATTCTTAATTTAGCTAGGCATATGGATTAGAATAGAGTATTCTAAGTGTGAAATATTTAAGTGTGCAAGTGAAACAGTGAAATGAAGTGCATTACATTTAAGCTGCTAATACTATATTTAGTGCATAATTAGATAGATATCTCGTGAAGTATGACTATGTATGAACAAGTGGATCAACGAGGTAGTTGAGAATACGAGTAGGAAGAAAAGTTATATAAGAGCTGAATGCAAAGAACTGTTATATGATGAATAATATCTATGAATCTCGCGAAACCATTCAGTCGAAGATTATGTCACAAGTGGATCGCGTGTGAGAAGTGATAGAAAGAGTCGAGTTATTCCTTTAAAGTAATGTTGTTAAATGCACAAATACAGTATTTAAGGTTAAGCATCGTATTTTTGGAAGAGAATTGATCAATGTAAGAGTATTTACGTACAGAAGAATGTTATGTCTTAGTAGTTGCAAATGTTATGAAGGAGGTTATGAGTGATGAGAATAGATATTGAGAAAGATACGGCATAGGCCTAACTAAAGCCAATATTTGACGTTAGCGTGAAGACAAAGAGCTAAAAAAACGTGTACTGCACAAAAAAATGCATTCAGTGGTCCGCAACAAAAACGCTTTAAAGAAGTCGAAGGTGAAATTGTGAGGTATGTGCACGAAAAATGCAAGGGCGGAATGGCCATACCGTGGCGCAATAAACTCGTTCATCGACTTTCAACGTTCGCGATTAGACCTATACATCGCTAGCCGCTGAATTTGGCTGAACCCGACAAGCGAGACGTGCGTGTAGCGGTAGCCGGTTATATCTGACGCTACGTAAAAGTAACAGTGTTATAGATAGCAAGAATAATTTCCTGATGGATCGTTGTATTGTAGATACGCATGGAATAGGTATTGCCGGAAAATTTTCAACGAGTTCTCTTCGGTATTATGATGCTAATGTTAAGTTAGTGGCCCTTAAAACCGCAGAAATAAAGAATAATTGTGCAGCCGCAAAGAAAAAAAAACAACGGCGTGACGAAAGTCAATGTTCAGCATTTAAAAATCGTCTAAAATGCGTAGGCCTACTGTACAACAAGGCATTCATATGATTTTACACACTTCTTTTTTAGCCTTATTTAAATTTTTTGAAGGTAAAAGTAGGGTTCATCTTGGATTCGGAAAATACGCTACTATATTTTTTTCAGAAATAAATTAAACATACACTTTCACCTAGTATCGGATTACGAAAAATAACAAACACAAAAGCCGTAGTGTGGATATCATCTGCGGAAACACAAGTTTTGAACAAACTGATTGCCGTTTCTTACCGATTTTAATGTGCATGAAGGGTTTTCCGACTTTTATACAAAACGACAATCCGCTATAGCGAGTGAATTTTTCGCTGTTGTGAGTTCTCGCTATAACGGACTTCTACTGTATATGAATTTTGTGACGTATTCTCATAATATGTGAAGTGTGAGGCATGTAAGACGATATCCATAGTAGTGGCGACGTATATACATAGTACCAAGATATCATAACGCGGATACTTGTTGAATTACTTGCACACATGATATATTTGAGATGAACTTAACGAATGAATGCATATCGAGCCAAATTGCAATAAATTAAGAATTATATAGATAGAATAGTGAGATGGATTATTTTATATTTTGAGTGTTGTTTTATAATTCATGCTAGAATTTTAAATGAGAAGATAGTAGATTAGGAGTCGTGATTTAAGAGGCAGTAGGAATGGAAACCTTAGCACATCAGTCATCATAATACAGTTCTTCGGAATGATATTCTACATTAACGAATTCAGATACATGACTAAAAAATGTATAAATTATAAGGAAGAATTCCAAATTTTCCTAATTCCAATGTAATTGTGATACATTGCTGCATGTGAACGACGAATTTAATTTTTCAAGGATGATCATAGACAACTCGAGTTTATTTCAGAAATATTGAATTCATAATATCATGTTATTTTATTAGTAATTATTCATGAATTACTGTATTTTACCACGTAATTCCCCCTTTTTTTTCTCGAAAAATTTTCTTGAAAACACTAGGGAGGGAATTATGCGAGTGGTGCTTCTAGGTATTCAGAAAGGAAGGGAAACGATGTATTAGGTAAAAGTTATATTTACGGTAATACCGATATGTGAAAAAAGTGGTACCTACCGGTATTTATTTTCAATTAACACAAAAGAATACCACGGTTCCATTAGGTTACAATGAAGAGCATCAATGCATTGTTTCATTGTTTATTTTCTCTCACTACTCTGCGGCCTCACTTTCGTCACTATCATCACTATTTTCAGGTTCAGGTAACACATCATCTTCTTCACTTTCACTATTCCACAACATGTCGACCTCGGAACCGTCAATGGCACAAGAAATTCCAGTTTTTTAAAACTCTTCTTAACAATATCGACACTAATTTTCTCCCACGCCCGGATTATCCACTCGCACATCGTCGGTAGTGATGGCTTCCTTATCTTGCCTCCTGGAGTTCACTGATGAGATCTCGCCGCCATCCATTCTGAATACAGGCGTTGAAGATGTTCTTTGAAAGATTTGTTGACGCTGACATCTAAAGGTTGAAGAATGGACGTTAAACCTCCAGGGATGATGACAGGATGGGACTTCATCAGTTTCATTTTCTCTTTTACATCTTCCACAAGGTGACCCCAAAAACTGTCTAGGAAAAGAAGGGACTTCTTTTGTAATAATGCCCCTGGTCGTCCTCCCCAGACTTTCTCCAACCAATCCACCATCAAATCTGCTGTCATCCAGCCCTTTTCTTGAACTTGTACGTGAATTCCATGTGGAGTAGTCTCTTTTTGGTAATGTCTTCCAGATTGACATGACATCAGCATATTCAATAAATAGGAATCCACGGAATACTAGCCAAGAGGAGACAATAAACGCTATTATTCCCGAGGAAATGACCCATAGAGAAAATAAGTTGGAGAATAGATCAGAAAATTATGACAGAGAAAGAGGAAAGAAGAGATGCAGTTGTCAACGTAGTGGAAACTCAAATGGAGGATGTGGGCAGAATGTTAATAGATATAATCCACATTATAGAATTAATCCATGGTACAGAGGAAACAGAAACCAACAGTACTAGAGAAATAAGACACGGTTCAGTGACAGACGAGGATAGAATAATTATAGGAGAAATGAGGAAAACCGACGGTATATCCAAGAGTTACGAGAAGAGAGATGGAATAAAAATCGTTGGGAAGAAGCTATAAGAGACAAAGATATAAATGGAGATATCGAGAGAGCAGAAAGCCTGGAACTGCAGAGTTACAAACATAGAAAGGCAGAAGAGGGAAGGTTAAACCCAGACACTCCGGAATTTACAAATAGTTCGAAGTTGTCGGAGAGAAAAGAAACACGCCGATTTCAAATTGAGGAATAGCGAGATGGTAAATAATGAAAGAAATGAGAACTCGGACAAAATTCACAGTTGGATTATCGCACAGTTAGATCACTGGGATATTCAACCGGATGATCTAGTTGAAGATAATATTCATGGCAAGGAAAGATCAAAATTCAGGGTACCAGTAATAATAGTAACAGTGGCCGATGTTAAGTTGCATTGCTTGGCAGATTCTGGGGCTAGCATCAGTGTAACGGCATATGTACTTTTTCAAGAGCTGAGTAAGAAAATTTATTTACCGACAAAACCCGTATCTGGAGTGAAAATTAGGGGAATAATCCCAGATAAATCGGTAGAATGTAAAATGCAAGCATATCTGACTATCATGATCGGGAAGCATAAATTTGAGCATCCTTTCATGATTATGAAAAAAATAAAATACAATATCATTTTCGGAATAGATTTTATGCTAGCAACACGGATGACTATAGACATGGAGAAATGAGAAGTTTGATCTCTAGTGGTAGAGAATAATAGAATACAATTAATAGAAACAATCCAACTCAATAACATCGAAGAGGAGGAAGAAGAGAACTCTAAAATTTGGAAGAGTATTGCTGAAGCTGGAGTATCGTCTATGGAAAAATGGAAACTATATGGAATCTTAGAGAAATATATGGAAGTTTTTAAGAATAAATCAGGACAAATACCCAATTTTAAATATAAACTGTTAGTCAACGACTGGACACCTTATAAAGGGAAGATATATGACGTCCCAGAAAAATATTCTTCAGATGTAAAGAAGATTATCGATGAAATGTTAGCCGATGGGATAATTAC
The DNA here is from genome assembly GCF_040414725.1 of Anabrus simplex. NCBI lineage: Eukaryota > Metazoa > Arthropoda > Insecta > Orthoptera > Tettigoniidae > Anabrus > Anabrus simplex. The sequence goes on from NC_090269.1 coordinate 137,044,300, forward strand.
GAAGACAACTACTCCATATTTAAACCCACTCATCATAGTAAAGAAAAGTAATGGGAGTCTGTGCCTTGATGTGAGAAGGATCAACGAAAAGCTTATCCCAGAATACAACCAGGTACCAAGAATTAAAGACATAGTAAAGAGATTTAGAGGCATGCGATACTTCTCAAGCATGGATTGTACCTCATCATTCCATCACATCGTATTGGAAGAAAAGTCAAGGTTATTAACAGGATTTATGTTTAATAACCAGACATATGCGTATTGCAGATTACCATTTGGTTTAAAGAATAGTTGCGCTGTGTTAATAAGAGCCTTGGACAAAAATTTAATGACTGAAGCGAAGGAATTCGTGAACTGTTATGTCGATGACTTAAAATTTGACAGTACGACATTTGAAGAACACTGTGAGAAATTGGAAAAATTATTAAGTAACTTACAGAGAACCGGATTTAAGATTAATTTGGCAAAGTCTAAATTCTGTTAAAATCAAGTACTTTTCCTTGGACATGTGATAGACGGCGAGGGAATAAAGCCTAACCTACAAGAAAAATGAGATATTTTTCTTATTTGATGAGATACCCTGAGATTACATCTGACTGTTGGGAACTGATAGCTGTGTCGTACCTGGACACGGGAAGAGCTTACAACTATTGTTTGCTTCCGTTTACTTTCTAGCTCGTCGTTGTTTAGATGTTGTGTCTGTGCATAAATTGTGTATAAACTGAGTTCTGGAAAGTTTATTAAGTATTATTTTGCTGCAAATACAAATTATTCTTTTTTGTTCCAAGTCATATTGCAAACACAGAGCGAATAGATTCATTGCTTAATTCACAGTGGACCAAGGACAAAAACAGGTTCACAAATTGAGACTGTGAAAGGTGTAGTATGTTTGCAGTATGACTTCTAACATTTAAGTTGCATCCAGCTTCACCACTATTTGTTAGAGAACAAAATACTTTTTAGAGATTTCATCTTCAGAAAAGTATGAATGGCACAGGAAAAAACAAACATTAATGACAAAGGTGATACGCCAATGGTCTGTGATGAAAGTGAAGCCGATAAAAGTGATTAAGGTACAGTGATTGCATCAGTAGACTTTGTCCTCTTTTTTCAGGTTCGTGGCCTTCTTTTCTAGCTCTCTAGCTAAAGAGCACCACCTTTCATATATTTTCAGGCATACACTACCGGTCAAAAGTTTTCGATCACCTATCACAACTATGGATTTGTTGTTAAAACAGAGATGTAGTTTTAAATAATCTATCATAGCCTTGTTCTGATAATAAAACAAGCATGTAAAGACGGAACGATTCTGTTGTGTATTTGACCGGTTCTCCGCATGGAGGGTCGCTGATGAGTAACCACAACAACACTGACATGTCTTTACCCAAGACGTGTCCACTCGAATAGGCCTCATTGCTTCAGCTGTCTGTGTAGCAAGCAGTTTACATTAGTTTTCAGTACACTGTGTGCAGCTAGCAGTGTGTTTTTGTATCTGAGCAGGTGCATACCATATTACCTCCAAATGGGACGGAAGCAGGAGATTGGAACTGAAAAACGTGCTGTAATTGTAGCTCTGCATCACGAAGGGTATTCTACTAGGACAATAGCAACAAAGGTTGACGTAGCCCAATCTACAGTGGTGTATACATTGCAGCGGTTCAAGCAAACCGGTGCCAATGCAAGTGTTTCATGATCTGGAAGACCCTGTGTCACATCATACAGGGAAGATCAGTTCATATCTGTACAGAGTAAATGTCAGAGGACTCGTACGGCACCTGAAATTCACGAGGAAGTCAATAATATGCGAGCTGCTCCAATCTCTGTCTCAACAGTGCAATGCCGTATTCGTGAACGAGGTTTAAAGGGGTGCATAGCGGCCAAAAAACCTTTATTACGGACACAAATTAAGGTGAAAAGAATGCAATGGCACAGCAACATAAAAACTGGAGTGTGCAGCAATGGTCCAAGCTGTTATTCACGGATGAATCGAAGTTTGAGGTCTCTGGGAGCCATCGTCGAATGTTTGTTCGTCAACTTCATGGAGAACGTATGAAGAGTCAGTGTGCGACTAGTGCGAATTAATGGAACATTAAAGAAGGAAAGATATCAGAGGATACTGATCAACAATGCAGTTCCATCTGGCAAGAGGCTTATTGGTCATAGGTTTGTTCTGCAGCAGGACAATGACCCCAAACATTCTTCTAAATTGTGTAGAGGGTATGTCAATAGAAAAGAGAATGTGGGGAACTGAAAATTATGATTTGACCAAGTCAGTCACCAGACCTAAATCCCATTGAAATGTTATGGGATGAACTTGACAGGGAGGTCCAAATATGGAGGTCAACTAATGTTGAAGAGCTATGGAATAATTTACAGAGCTGTTGGACTGCAATATCTACACAAACACTACAAAATCTTAATTCCAGAATGCAAAGAGTTTGTGCAGCTGTTAGGAGGGCAAAGGGTGGATACTTTGAAGAGGCTAAAATATAAACCGTATTGTATTCTAGTTGATGATAGAGAGAGAAAAAATATATTTTGTTGGTCTATTTAGTTTTTACGATGTGTCTGTACATTGAAATAAAGTATCTATTTCGTGCATAGGTGATCGAAAACTTTTGACCGGTAGTGTAGTTCTTGTCTCAACTGATGGGTACTTACAAGTTCTGAAACAGACTATTTGCTAGATTGATCTGGCTTATGCAAACTTAATCTATTTTGGCACTGATGTGCCAATGTTATTAGAGCTGATAAGGGTATGGCATGCATTAATGTGTTGGAGGTATGCATACCAGGTAGCTCTTTGGAGAAAGCAGCATGCTGTCTGAGGTATCTTTCAGCATGATCCTCATTACTTTGTCAGCATCCGAGAGAAAGTTTGCTGGTAATATTTGTAATTGTGGTCTATGAAGAGGATAAACAAGAGACAGACAAAAATAATGAGGATATGACTGTAGCAAGGAAAAGGATGCTCATAAGCTTAGTTTCTTGTTCAGCTTCTCCATTGTTGACTTGAGGTCAACAACACTGGTGTGGACCCCTGGGGGTCCGTGGACTTCACTGTGGGAACCTCTGCTGTAGATTGCAGAGATATGTGAGGCCAGTTATTTGGTAGACATCAGTGAAGAAACAGAGGGTGAGAGAAAAAATGAAATGGCGTATGCCGGGAGTTTCCGAAGACATGTTCGGCTCGCCAGGTGCAGGTCTTTCGGTTTGACACCCGTAAGCGACCTGCGTGTCGTGATGAGGATGAAATGATGATGAAGACAACACACACAACCAGCCCCCGTGTCAGCGAAATTAACCACTGATGGTTAAAATTCCAGACCCTGCCGGGAATAGAACCCAGGACCTCTGTGACCAAAGGCCAGCATGCTAACAATTTAGCCATGGAGCCAGACAGGGTGAGAGAAATGTAGATAGATTAAGTTGGCGGGTTCAGATGCCACTGGTGTCCATTTAGTCAGTTTTGTTCTGTAGTTAACAACTCTTTGATATGTTCTATAAGAACTGAACATGACCTAACAAGTTGACAGTTTATTTCAAAACTATCACAGCAGCAGGAGGGTCACAGTGTTGCTGAGAATGTCTGTATAAACAATTAGATCTGTAAAAGAGATTTGCAGACTGAATACTGGAAAGAGCAGGTATATAAATGAAGAAAATTACGTGCATGAGAAATCCTAATCTTCTTACCTTTTCCTCAAGTTTTGCATGCTTTAGAGCAGACTTCAGCTTCTCTACCTCCTCTAGGGCCCGATTCAGACGTATTTCATTGTTTCCATAGGTCTGGGTTGTCTGTTTCATTTCTTTCTTGAGACTCTCTAACTCCTAATAAATAAATAAAAAGAAAACAGATTTCCATTGTTAAAATATTCCAATTAATTATACAAGGTCATCAAAAAAGAACATCCATATTTTAAAAATTTGCTGCTTCAAGTACGATAAACATATTGGAGCAATTATTGTCTTACACTGAAGAGGAAAGAAGGGAGGTTTTTAAAAAAATACTGGCAGTAGTCTGTGTACTAATTGCCTGAACTTGACCGGGTGATGTAACCCTCACTATGAATAGCACGCCTGGACATGTGCAGTGTGCCCAGGCCAGTATAATGTGGACTGCCCAGCAGAAAGCTCAGTGCATACTTTGGTTCATGGGATTTAAATCAAATGTAGTTCTTCAATATAACTGTAGAACAAATCACCAGTGTTCCAATGCACCGGACAATGTACGCAATGTACTGAATGCTGTTTCCAAATGGTTGGACTGGCTGCCTAGAAGTCCTGATCTTACTCCAATGGACTTCCTTTTCTGGGGATACATTAAGAATATTGTTTATGGTGAGAATTTATGTGACTTTGTGCATCTCAGAGATAGGATCACTGTTGCCATCGCAACTGTCACTCCAGACTTTCTCCAGCGTACGAGGCAATAAACTGATCAATGGTTCAATGTCTGCCATGCCACTAATGGGGCACATGTAAAAATATATTAAAGTATCTGAAAAAAAAAAAAAAACCTCCCATTGAAGACCATAATTGCCTCAATATATTTATCCTACATGAAGCAGCAATTTTAAAAAATAAAAGAATTGTTTTTGATGACCCTGTACAGAAGTTCTAAGCCTGGTTTCATCAAGAGTAGTCAAATGAATATTAACAAGTTGTTAACAATTGTGTTAAAAATTAAAATTCTAGCATTTCTCCAAACTTTTCCAGAGAAATGTTAGCTAACACATTAGCTCTCACAAGAGTTTTCAAACTTTTATACTCCACAGCTCAAACCATGCATTTCTGGACATTGGTTTCCTCTAGAAAATGTTTATCAATGCAAATCTAGAAGGCAATGGGAGAACCATGCAGATTTTTAGCATTCTCCGATGCAATTTTGTTTGAATAAAACTGTAAAATAAGGTGTACAAAATCAACATAAAAAGGTTGTCTGATAATTGTGTCCTTCCATCTCAATTGTGGTCATCTGCAGCCTCTCCTTCCTTGCATTTGTATTTCCATCACCTTTTTTGGCATTCTTTCATCACTCATTTGCTCTATGTGCCCAAACCATCTTAGTCAGCTCTTCTCAATTCTATCATTCATTTTTCCCACTCCATTTTCTTCCCAGATTTTCTCATTCCTTATTTTGTCTCTTCTACTCTTCTGTATCATACTCCTCAAGAACTTCATTTCAGCTGCCTGTATTCAAATCTCATCTTTCTTTGTCATTGTCCAAGTTTCTCCATAACTTGTTACGGGTACGTAACACATCTTGTGCATAGTTTCCTTTGCTTCCACTGGCACATCTTTGTCCCATAACACGTTTCTTACACTACGATAGAAACAGCTGCCAGTTTGAATCCTCTTATTAACTGCAGTATCCAGTCGAACATTCTGCATTAATTCACTCCCCAGGTATTTGAATGTCTCCCCTACTTCCAGGGGCTAGTCTGCAAGTCTAATCTACTTACAGTAGTACTGTATGTAGTTTTAGTGTACAATATGTTGATAGTTGCAAAACCTTCAATTGGAGTCAACTTAAATTACTACTGTACACTGTACTTCAACTCACCAACTCTCACTGTTCTGTGCCATCAACTTCTTCTTAAAAGTTTGCAATGGAGCAGGGTCCATTGTTTTGCAAGCCACTCTACACTTGATTGAGTATATTGTTTGAAACAAGGTGAACATAGTGCATGTCTTCTTGAAGGTCATCCAGCCAGCGTTTCTTGGGCTGACCATGTGGCCAAGTTCCAGATGGTGCGATGCAAAGTGCCGTCTTTAAAATAATGTACCTTCCCTATGCATTACATGGCTATACCACCTAAGTCGGGTCTCATGCACCTTGTCTACAACTGGGGCAACTCCCATGATTTTCCAGGTGTGACATGACCTAGGTGGGTCAGGTCAAGTAACCAGCAAAGCATGCACATCTCCAACATGCCAACATGAACGAAATCAAATGAATCTATTCAGTAAAATGAATCGACTATCTCATCACTGGTACCTAACTCAAAATATTTCCAGCCAACCATTCAGAGCTTTAAAATCTTCATAGCAAATTTCCTTAATACTTCCTTACCCTTTTCTTGAATAATGGGACTGGAGATAGAAAAGTTTTTTGCTTCTTGCAGCTGAAAATCACTCAAACAAAACTGTATCAACAGCAGCACCTTGAGTTTTAGGAAATTTGTTTTTTCTATTGTATCACCATTCTTGTGCCACTGTTTTAATTTGCTGTTTTTATTGTCAGACAGTTGAATTTACTCTTTTCCACACCAAATTTATCTGTGGCATTGAGTTCATTTTTTCCATACACTCGATAACTTCAACCTTTTCCAGAATTGTTAAACTTTACCCTTTAGATGCTATAGCTATGTACTGAAAGCAAGTGACTACACAGAATTACTGAGCCACTTTGTTATCTCACCTCAATAATCCATTGTCAGCACTAGGAGGGGACTTCCCTGTTTTAAAATTAGGAGTAACAGATTTATGACACGCCTTTCAAATCCCTACTAATGCCACTATAATTACTGAGTCTCACCAGGCTACCACCTACAGCTCTAGGCACTCAAATACTTACTGTATTTACGCGAATAATCCCCGCATCCTAACTTCAGGAAGGCTGATTTTGAAAAAAAATGCCAACATTGACTCAAATAAAACCCACACCCCAATTTCATGCCTCAATTTCTTTTTTAAATATGTGGGTATTATTTGCATAAATACGGTATTTGTATTCACAAGTCTTTTGAAATGAATAAATGTACACTGTCATGCAATTCAATCTTCACTCTATTTGTGTCTGTAGTGAAGAGGTTAAAGCATACTTTGTGACTGTGGAATAGGTGTCCGTGTCCGTACCTGGGAGTGTCTGCGAGGTAATGTTATCATTGTTGGTATAGGATTTATCATCATCATCCTCATCATACATTTACCTTGTCCAGCTCCCACCAGGTTGGGATGTTTATGGCACCTTTCCATCTTCCTCTATCCAACCATTGTTCCTCCTTAACTGCGTTCCAATCCATGTTTCTTCTAATTATAGTATTCTTGATCCTTTTCAACCACCTTAGTTAGTCTGGATCTCCCCCTCATCCTCCCTCCTTCATCTGGGTTTCCATCATCTGCATAAGAAAAATCCTCTTAACAGATCCAAACCATCTAGGTTTATCCCTCCCCATTCTGTCGAAAAGCTTTTCCACTCCAATTTCTTTCCTGATGCCATCATTTCATACTCTGTCCTTTCTTGTGATTCCTATGATACTTCTTACACATTTCATTTCACTGGTCTGAATTTTATTCTCCTGTCTTTTTGTCAGTATATCTCTTTATATTTCATTGGTACTTCCTTCCTCCCCACCAAGTTTCTCACACTCTGGTAGAATGTATTTCTCTGTTGAATCCTTTTACTGATCACCTTGTCCAGCCCTGCACCCTGCACCCTGCATCAATTCACTTTCCAAGTATTTGAAGCTCTCCACAATTTAAAGGTTTTGTCCCTTTATTTTCACAATTCCCTTCCCTTTCGCCTCTAGTCAACACATTGTCTTACTCTTTTCCACACTGATTTTCATCCCAAAATGTTCAATAATCTGTTGAATTGCCCTTGTACTGCCTCCCTGTTTGCTCCCTACACCATAATATCATCTGTAAACAGCATTACCTCCAGTTCCCTGCCCGACATTTTGTCTTTGTCTCATTCACAATTTCATCCATAACCACTAAGAATAACAGGGGTGGCAGCGCACTTCCTTGCCATAGTCCAGTTTCATTCCAAAACCATTCTGTTCTTCCCACATGTGTCTGGACACTGCTGCAACAATTATTTTACATTACTTGCACATATTCTATAATTTGTTTTCCAAATCCAGACGTGCCAACTTTCAAAATTTAAAAATCAGGAGATTGTTTTTATGTGGCATATCCCAACATGTTACGACATATCATTGCTGACATAACTTTGAAGAATATTTAACACATTATTCTACTCAATTATATAACTTGTCTTATTAATTAATGTATTTATTTATAAATACCAAAATATTGCATGTATTTTATAAATACCAGTACTGAAATACTGTAAGAGTCTGAGTTTTAACCCTCTACTGCATGAATTACTTTTCATTTTCGTTTGGTGAAGAAAATTTCAAGCTTTAATGTTCAACATACTTTCAGTGTATTAGATGTACCGGCAATTCTTAACTGGGGCTAATAGCTTAACACTCATATGTGATGTGGATTGCCATACTTGAATATATATATGATTTTTCACGATTTTACGCTAAGCTTTTAACATTCAAAGACCGAACATTACTACCTACTGGCCATGGGTACGTACTGCAAGGCGCAAGTACAACTTGCAGAAGAGATTCTGCCATATTTAAGGACACCACCAACTGATTGCATCTGCCTTGCCAGTGCCCATTGAAAATCAATTCTCAGCAGCTACTTAAAGAATGAGGAAAAACCTGGGATTTTCAAAAAATACAGGAATACAAAATCTGCTCTCAAGATTCTAAGATATGACATTGTGGCCTGAAGGAATGGGCTTGCCACCAATAGCTGATTTACCTGTAATGGATAGTCCTTTCATAAGTCTCTGCAATCAGGAGAGAGGGAGGAAGGACCAAAAATAGGGAGTGTCGCACTTAAATGTGGGAGTTGGCACATCTGCAAATCCTTTCTGTTGCATTACTTTCCATACCCTTATGTTGGACATAAAATTCTGTCCACATCTTAGAGGTGTCTGTAAGGAGAGGTTTCACTGTACATGGTAATAAGTATATCAGGTGCAATTATTTGGATTGAATTCTGAGGTCTATAGCTTCTTACAGTTCTAGCCAATTTTGATTGGTGAAGGTATAATAAGATTAAATATTCTAAGATATGACATTGTGGCCTGAAGGAATGGCCTTGCCACCAATGGCTGATTTACCTGTAATGGATAGTCCTTTTATAATTCTTGATACAAAATTTCGATGTACATGAATGTTTAAATCAACATACATATTCCATAAGTACATTACATTTCATAAACTTTACATTGTAACAGTTGAGAAAGTTTGACCTTGTTCCAATTATGTACTTTAGTTGACAACAATAGTGAGTGAAAGTTAAAAAAGATTATGTAAGTGCTGCTAGGAGAATGGAAATATACATTTAATGCATATTTAGGCACCTTCTTAAGTGAATTATTTTCAGCTTCTTTCTCTCCAAGTTTCTTGTTGGAAGTTGCTAACGATTGCTCTAATCTGTTGGACTGCTCCTTGCTGACATTAGCTTGTTGTTGCCACCTCTTCCGGTCTTCCTCTAAGAGCCGCTGTTCAGCATGCATGCGCCTCAGTTCTTCTGACTGCAGCACATTTAATTTATTTAAAACATAGTGAGAAAAACACAAGTATTAAAAAAACCAAATTTTTCCAGCATTGATTTGTTTGTATTTATTCAAGGAAGATAAAGTAAACAAAAATGTTTTGAAACATAAAAAAGATATAAGAATATGGATGTGGGTGAAAAATCCATATCTGGACTTTCCCAACATTTTACGGTACTAAGTTTATATAGCTGAAATAGAATTACAACAAAAAAATATCAGTAAGTCGCCATTCAGTACAACTCTATGTGTGCGGGTGGGTTTTTTTCTCTCTCCTTCATGTCCTTATCGAGGAAATGTACTCATCCCCTTTATTATTTCTCACCTAGCATGATTTATTGCTTGTATTCTGTATTTTAATATCATGTTGGTTCTAGTAATACCATACAGATATGAGTTAAAGACTCACCAAATTTTTAAGAAACACTAAACTGCTGGAATATTGCCGTGAAAGAAAAGGTACTTCATTGTGCCAGTATTGGTTTTATTATGTGTGTGTTTGTGTGATGTGTTAATCAGTTAGCGGTCCACTTCATCGGATATCCAGGTAAGATTTCTATCTTAGTTCAAGCATGTCTGTTAACTAGTTAATTATGGGATCACCCTCTGAGAGTAACCATAGCTCTAACAACAGCACTCCACCCCAGCCTAATGATGCCAGTAGACTTCTGAAACAATAACTTTCACTGTATCCTCACATTCTACAGAGTTTTGGGTTTTCTGTGCACTGGGTTACTTACCGTTATTGAATTGTTAACTGCCTGTCACCCGGTACCTTATTGAGACTAGAGTACCACTGTGCCATTATATCTAATTTCTCTTATTTGGTGCCTCACGTTACAGCAGTACAGTGATTTTTATGTATTTGATTTGCAACTCCGCACTGGGTTATGTGGTATGTATTCTAACCTGGCACCTCGCAGTGTTACAATGGTTTCCCATGTAATCCCACCCTACATATTAATGTTTTATCACTAATCGAACATCACATCATTTTCGACTGTATTATCTATCAGCAAGAGGGTTTGGCCATGGGATCGCTGGCTTCGGGTAACTTAGTCGAAATCTACTTGGATTTTTAGAACATACTAAAATTGATAATAATAACTTCAATAATATTCTTTTTTGGGCTAGATATGTGGATGATACTTTAGTAATCCTAGATGAAAGCACAACAGATGCTGCTTCCACTCTTGTCAACCTTAATAATATTGACTCGCACATAAAATTTATGCTTGAATCTAAATCTGAACAAAGAATAAATTTTTTAGACTTAACCATCATTAGGCAACCAAATTCCTTAAAATTCAATATATCCTGCCCAAATGACCGAAAGTGATCTTAAAAAAGAATTGAACAATATCCGTATGATTGCTAAACTCAATGGATATAATAGTTCTTTCACTGAAGGTATTATCAATAAATACAAACATTATCCTATAACCACTCTGAAAAAAAGAAAAACCAAAAGCTTCTTTATTTTCTACCTTTACATTCAATAAAGATATTTATAAGGTCATTAACGTTTTTAAAAAACATGACATTAAAATCTCCTTCAGAACCAACAATAATAATGCTACAGTCTTACACAACTCATCATCTGTTAATAAAACTGATTGCTTTTCAAAATCCAGAGTATATAAGGTAAAATGCAACAGCTGCAATTTTTCTTATATTGGACAAACAGGAAGAAGCTTTAAAATACAATACTTGGAACATGTCAATGCCCTAAAATACAATAAATTTTCATCTGTTGGTTAACACATGAATGATTATAACCATAAATTTACAGACATTAAGCCTGTTATGGTAATTCTCAAAATTATGAATAAAGGACCTCTCCTTAACATAACAGAGAATTGCTTTATAAATCTAGACCAATATTTTAATCCAAACTTCAATCTTAATGACTTTTCCAAGAAACCAAACATTCTTTTGACCTACTCCTTCAGCTTTTCAGACAATCAAAATCAAATATTAAAGGTCTGATTTTTCATTCTATTTATAGTTCTTTTCTTAAACAATCTTCCATATTCCCACATCCCTCAGCCCTGCCTTAATAAACTCTCCCCCCTCCTCGCCTTTTTTTTCCTTCCCTTTTTCTTTTTTCCTTCCACCTCCTCAAGATTTCCTTTGAACCTCACCTACCCCTATTTCTCTCTTCAGCTTATTACAACACACATTAATTCCCTTATGGCATATTTTATTTAAATATTTTCTTCCACCTGACCAAATTTCTTTCTCTCTTTCTTTCCTTGCTGTCATTGATTTGGAGTCAAATGAACTGCAAATTTCTATCCACCTTTATTTAACTTCATATATGTTAATCCTCCTCATGTAACATGCATTGTCCTTCAAGATTCTAGAAACAGAAGAACTTTCTTCTAGCATCTTACTTCACATAGACTTTTATTTGTAGTTTATAAACATCCTGAGAAGACAATGTTACTGTAATTTCAATTGATCTCTGAATGAACAGCATCATCGCTTGGAAACCAACCTTTTACGATTTCCATCACCAACAACTTAAGGATTACTTTTACAACTTGTTACTTTTATACGGCACACTGGACCTTTTTATGGATCTCTATTTTTTAACATAATGTAGCGCATCTCTGGATTCTTAAGCCTCCACATGCAACAATTACCTTCCTTCAAGTTCCAAAAAACTGAAGAGCCTTTCCAGCATCCATATGTTTTTACGACTATGAACATCTTAAAAAATGACATAACTTCATCTCAGTTGTTCTTCGAATATACAGCAGCACATTTAAGAAGCCAGCATATGTTGAATTCCTTGACCCACAACTGAAAAATTTACATCCCTAACAACTTTTTAATGCTATATGGCGCACTGGACTTTATTCGTAAATAAACGACATAATTTCGGCTCAGTGATTCTTCAATTGGATACCAGCATCTTAAAGGAGCCAGCATATTCTAATCTTCTTATCCAGCAACTCAAGGATTCATTCCTATCTATAACATCTTTTTAATGCGCACTGGATATTTGATGAACTCTTTCATAGAGTTATTTTTTAACATAGTGCTGCACAATATCTCGCAAGGTATGTACTTCTACGAGACCTTATTTGTCTTTACATTGTTTAATTTCTTTGGTATTTGTGTTTTAATTTTGCTTTAGGCTGACGATGACGTAGTACTAGGTCGAAACAAGTCCCTAATCATTTATGTAATTTAAACTCTTTACATTTTGTATTAAAAAGGTGGACCCTAATAATACATTAATTTACTCTATTGTATTTAATCAGTGGTCGGCGGAAATACTTATTATGGATCCTGATGAGACTGATGAAATCCTAAATCTGTGTTTGAACTTACGCATATTGAAATATCAGTGTATGGAAGTGAATAGTTACCATCAAATACTGAAAGTGATAGTGACCTTGTAAGTGTGATAGAAGAAGGTAAGGAAGAACAAAATGATGCAGAAAGGAGTGACAGTGATCCAGTGCAAATGGTAGTAAGTGCTATTCATAATGATCACATAAATAATATTTTGAAGTGGACTGACTCGAAAGCCACATGTGGGGAATTTCCTTGTTCTGGATACCCAGAGCTGCAGTATGATTTGGATGTAACAGACTGTTTTACAGTATCTAAGCAATTTTTGATGATGAAATCTTAGGTGTAACTTTTTTAGAAACCAACGGATATGCAACGCAACACTCTGCCTCTAGAAGAGTAAAAAAGACACCCACCAATGGCTAAATGAAGGACTGCATGAAAGACAAAATGAAGAAGCTGCTTGGAGCTCTTGTGATCATGGACATTTGTCCTCTTCCCCAAAGAAAAAAGTACTGGTCTAACAATCGTATGTATGGAAATGAGGTTATAACGAAAAGTGTGGCAAGGTACCAATTTACCAGACTTTCATTTGCAACTGGTTTCTTTTCTTAAACATTTAATTTTTTGTCAAACGAGTGTATTCTTACTCTATGGAAGTCAATTTTCATTGGAATTTAATAAACCAACCTATTTATTATAACTGTATGCAATTTTGTAATCTTACAACATGTTTAAATAGATAAAATGCTGTTTTCATAATTAAAGGAGGTTACTGAATGACAGATATTTACAAACTTTTAGTGCACAAATTTTTGTTATATCATGTACCACCAGTGGTACACAATGTATACAATCCTAATAAAGCTGAAGCATTACTCTACTTCCTTGCACAAAACCAGTGGTGCACTTTGGAATTTCAGGAACTCAGTGGTTGTTCACCGTCGGGCTGAATGTTAATTAATCTTAAAGTGACTAATAACGCTCAGAATGTTGTAATGCATGGACAGATTTCAATACCGGCTATGTCCACTTATGACTTATATTCATTGCTTACTCGATTCGTATTCCAAAATATAAACCTCTTTTGAGCAACTGTTTTGAGAGTTATCATAATCAAATGGATCGCCAATCTTCATAGGGAGAGAGTGTAACATGTAGGAACTTAAAAGATATCGACATGAATCAGTTAAGATATGAAGCCTACAGTCTTCCATGGCATGACATTTTTAATCTAGAAGATATTATTAGTTAATTCACTAACAGATAACCTATATAAAAAACATGCACTGAAGAGACAGATAAGAGTGTTTCAGAAACCTAATCCATGGCTAACCTCTGAAGTTAAAAACATGATGTCTCAGCGTGATGCTCTTTTTTGATGCTACAAATGTACTTGTGACCAAACTGACTATGAAAATTATAAAATAATTAGGAATAAAACTAAAAAACTTATATGTAATCTTAAATTTAAATATGTTTGTGAACTAGTAAGTAACTTGACCCTGGAGTGCTCGCGTGGCATCTGGAAGACACCACACTAGTTTATTTACCTCATTACAAGTAAACTACCAAGGCCACTGACTGTACCTTTCAAGTAACTATTCACAAACAATATAAAGAATCAGCATGCCAGTATTAGTCTAACTTGCGTGGTGATGAGTCAGTTTTACACAGTGTCAACGGTGTCTGATAGATGCCATGTAAACTTCACTGCTATAATGGAAGTTCCCACTTTATAGTATTATCTTCAATATTATTGCAGTAATTATTCTTCAGAATGTCTCAGATTGCATGGTTTCTTGCCAAAACATGAATTTACTGGGCGAGTTGGCCATGCAGTTAGGGGCGTGTGGCTGTGAGCTTGCATCCAGGAGATAGTGGGTTCGAATCCCACTATAGGCAGCCTTGAAGATGGTTTTCCGTGGTTTCCCATTTTCACGCCAGGAAAATGCTGGGGCTGTACCTTAAGTAAGGCCACGGCCGCTTCCTTCCAACTAGGTCTTTCCTATCCTATCGTAGCCATAAGACCTATCTGTGTCGGTGTGACGTAAAGCCACTCGCATAAACATAAATTTTTCATATTTTTAGGGCTGAAAATGAGAGGAAAAGAGGAGATATATAATCTTGATTGCATTGGTGACAGAAGGATTGTCCAGAGTTGATGATGAATTGTACAGTAACAATGAGGAGAATAATCTAGAAACTAGAGGCAATAGTATAGACACCGAACAAGATACGAACAGTAGTGAAGAAAAAGGAGAAAATGACAGTAATTATCAAAAATTAAGTTCCTAGAAGGAAACCAAATTTAATGACTGATTATTTCCTAGGGTGAAATGGAGTATCTATGTGGCGTAAAGGTTCTGAAAGGTTCAGAAATGTTCAAACCCGGCGACAAAATATCGTCATGCATTTATCTAGTGTGACAGGTGTCGCAAAACTTGTTAAAACTCTTAAAAAATGGTTTGACGAGACAATGCTTTCTATTATAGTGGAGTGCATAAAGTGGAAAATTGAAGAGGTTCATACGAACTACAACAGATAAAGGGATGCTTGATTTAACAAGATGTAAAATGAAGGCCCTAATTGGCATACTGTACTTATGATATGCAAGAAAAGATAACCACATAAACACCAAAGACATTTTGGGCTAGCAAAAAAGATGGGAGTATAACTCTGCCAGTTGATTATGTAAGAGAGATATTTTAGGCTCCTACTATATTTCCTAATGTCCACCATTACTTGCTTTTATATCAATAAATTAGATTCACTGATTTACATTCATCCATTCAAAATGTCCTGAAATTAATGTACACCCTTATTAGAAACTTGGGATAGCATAATTGCCTCAGAAATGAAATGCCGTCTCTCAGACTCCAAAAGACCTTCCATGACATAGAATTGAATGCGACCACTGCAGGGTTAAATACGGCTAGTGCATGGAAGCATCTCCAAGCTATGGGCATAGGTAGAATGAGGGAAAAGTATCAGATACCTGACATTCCACTTGATGAGCTGAACGTGTATTTCACGGAATTCAGGATTCAGTCTATACCGCTTGTTCCTCACAATCGCCCTTGCTTTACCTTACAATAGAGTAAATTAATGTATTATTTGGGTCCACCTTTTCAATACAAAATGTAAATAGTTTAAGTTACATAAATGATTAGGGACTAGTTTCGACCTACTACTAGGTCATCATCAGCCTAAAGCAAAATTAAAACACAAATACCGAAGAAATTAAACAATGTAAAGACACGTAAGGTCTCGTAAAAGTACATACCATGTGAGATATTGTGCAGCACTATGTTAAAAAATAACTCTCTGAAAGAGATTCATAATAAGTCCAGTGCATACTAAAAAGATGTTAAAGATAGGAATCCTTGAGTTGATGGAATATACTGGCTCCTTTAAGATGCAGGTATCCAATTGAAGAACCACTGAGCCGAAGTTACGTCGTTTATTTATGAATAAAGTCCAGTGCGCCGTATAGCATTAAAAAGTCCAGTGCGCACTAAAAAGATGTTATAGAAAAGACTCCTTGAGTTGCTGGATAAGATTAGAATATGCTGGCTCCTTTAAGATACTGGTATCCAACTGAAGAACCACTGAGCCGAAGTCACGTCGTTTATTTACGATTAAAGACCAGTGCGCTGCATAGTATTAAAAAGTTGATAGGGATGGAAATTTTTCAGTTGTTGGTCAAGGAAATCAACATATGCTGGCTTCTTAAATTTACTGCTGTATATTCGAGAACAACTGAGATGAAGTTACGTCATTTTTTAAGGTATTCATAGACGTAAAAACACATGGATGATGGAAAGGCTCTTCAGTTTTTTGGAACTTGAAGGAAGGTAATTGTTGCGCGTAGAGGCTTAAGAATCCAGAGATGTGCTACATTATGTTAAAAAATAGGGATCCATAAAAAGGTCCAGTGCGTGCACCGTATAAAAGTAACTTTAAATAATACTGTTATACCTTATTGTGAATCAGTTTCTAACCTTGGTGTTATTATAACGGAAACTCTAAACTGGTCAGCGCAAGTTAAGAATATCTGCAAAAAGGTTTATTGTGGCTTGCACCCCTTAAAACGTTTCAGAAATGTATTCCCTCGATCACTAAAAATTCAACTTGTTCGGTCATTATTATTTCCCATTTTTGACTACTGTGATGTAATTCTTATGGATATAACAAAAGAATTAAGCTTGAAACTACAACGCACTCAAAATGCTTGTCTTAGATATGCTATGGATTTACGGTATGACGCTCGAGTTTCTCCCTACTATAAACAATTATCTTGGTTACGACTAGACGACAGGCGTAAACTACATGCAAATACTTTTATGTACCAGGTACTTTCGGAAGACATCCCTGCTTATCTCTCCAGCAATTTTCGTCACCTTGGTTCTTTACATCTCCATGATACTCGCTCAGTGTCCCTCCTAGAAATACCTGTCCACCGAACAACCACATACCATCGATCATTTACTATCACCGCTTCGGGATGGTGGAATGCTCTTCCCAAAGACATCAAGAATGCTGCATCAAAAAGTATATTTAAAACCTCCTACCAGCAGTTCCTCGTTAAGTGCTTCCAGCAAGGTACAGTACCTGTATGAGTGGAACGAGTGATTGTGTGTGAAAATGATATGAGATTATTGCACAATAAATTAAATATTGGTTTAATATAATAATTTAAATTAAATTAAAAACATCCATATTGTATTTACGAAGTAGAAGTAGTCTAAAAATAGCTAGTAGTAAGTACAGTATTTAACTTAGATCTAGTCTTGCAAGGATACAATTAGTTAAATTTTCATTTAGTATTTTCATTAAGCTTACTAGTATTTTTACATTCTTATTTCTTTTGTTGTGTATTGGAATTTTTTTCCCCTCAAACCTGTATTATGTAGGCAGTTACTTTTTCTTTCATTCTTCTTTGCATGTATATATTCATATTTTTGTCTTAAAAATTAGTGTTATTTGTAGTTCTTAGTATTTTAAGTTAATCAATGTCATTGTATGGAATAATAATAATAATATGTGTGTGGTTAAGTGTAAGAAAGGGCCAAGAGCCCTAACTTCGCCACAGAAAATAAAGGCTTTATCTATCTATCTATCTAAAGGCTTTATCTATCAAGTTGTAAAAGTAATCCTTAAGTTGTTGGCCATGGAAATCGAAAAAGATTGGTTTTCAAGCGATGCTGCTGTTCATTCAGAGATCAATTGAAATTACAGAACCATAACATTGTCTTCTCAAGATGTTTATAAACTTGAAATAAATGTCGATGCGAAGTAAGATGCTAGAAGAAAGCTCTTCCGTTTCTAGAATCTTGAAGGACGATGGATGTTACGCGAGGAGGATAAACAAATATGGAGTTAAATGAAGGTGGATAGAAATTTGCAGTTCAATGCGGACCATACATTTGACTCTGAATAAATGATAGCAAACAGAGAAAGAAAGAAAAAGAAATTTGGTCAGGTGGAAGAAAATATTTAAATAAAATATGTCATAAGGGAATTAACGCGTGTTGTAATAAGCTGAAGAGAGAAATGGGGGTAGGTGAGGTTCAAAGGAAATCTTGAGGAGGTGAAGGGAGAGGATATTAAGGATATTAAGGTGGGGCTGAGGGATGTGGGAATATGGAAGATTGTTTAAGAAAAGTACTATAAACAGAATGAAAAATCGGACCTTTAATATTTGATTTTGATTGTCTGAAAAGCTGAATGAGCAGGTCAAAAAGAATGTTCGATTTTTTGGAAATGTCATTAAGATTGAAGTTTGGATTAAAATATTGGTCTAGATTTATAAAGCAATTCTCTGTTATGTTAAGGAGGGGTCCTTTATTCATAATTTTGAGAATTACTATATCATGTTTAATGTCTGTAAATTTATGGTTATAATCATTCATGTGTTGACCAACTGCAGAAAATTGATTGTGCTTTAGGGCAATGACATGTTCCAAGTATCGTATTTTAAAGCTTCTTCCTGTTTGTCCAATGTAAGAAAAATTGCAGCTGTTGAATTTTACCGTATATACACCGGAGTTTGAAAAACAATCAGTTCTATTAACAGATGATGAGTTGTGTAAGACTTTAGTGTTATTATTGTTGGTTCTGAAGGAGATTTTAACATCATGTTTTTTAAAAACGTTAGTGACCTTATAAATAACTTTATTGAACGTAAAGGCAGAAAATAAAGAAACTTTTGGTTTTCCTTTTTTCAGAGTGGTTATTGACGTCCGAAACGGGGGAGGAGCCTACGGTCAGCTGTTTCCAATATGGCGGCAAGATAGTGACGGGAAATAAACACGACAGTTATCGGGTGTGCGTCTGTAGGATTTATTAAGTGTTCAAAATGTCTTTGGTGTCATGTGCGCAACTGTTGAAAGTTACTATATAGAAATAATATGAATCACCACCTTATCAATACACTATTTTATTTACTACCAAACTGGTAAATAGGGTCAATACCAGTTTCGACCCCTAAGGGGTCATCCTCAGTTGACACATATAAATATCTATAAAAACATCACATATAATAGTTAAAGTTTAAAATTGATGTGTCGTTAGTATACTGGTAAGTACATATGCATGTATTATGGAATTTATAAGTTTGTTCTATTAGAGCTATTATGTAGATTTTCTGTTTCTTTGTAAACAGTATCAAAAGTATTGTATTGGATGTGGTTCATCCATTTGACAAAATGCTAGTGGATTGAATATGTACATTTGCTGAGAGGTACATGCTATTCTATTTTACAATTTTTGTTTTACATAATATGGGGTAAAATTATTACATTTGCACATATATGGTGATATTAGGTACAATGTAGGGTGTTAAAGATGTACTATTTGAATTTTCAGTATCCTGATTACATTTCATGTAGTGGTTGTAAGGTTTACTGATTCACTTGTTTAGTTCAGTTAAATACATAATGACCTTGTTGGTTTGAATTCTTATGATTAAAATATTGGTATGTAATACCTAGTTAACATGAATCCTTAATATTAATATATAAGTTTGTAGCACCTCTTATTCCCGTTTTCAGTCTTAAAATAGAATTGTGTCTTGACACTTTATTTTGTTAGACATATAAAAGTCTTGTTAAAATAAAACTTTGGGGCTAAAACAGGTATGAAATACCTATTTAAAATACATTAGATAATGGTATTGATATGTGGTGCTATGTGCATATTCAAAAAATCTAAATGAAATATAAATATAAATTGGTGACGGTACTGTAGGTTGTTGTGTTGTAGTTAACGGCTGGTCCATTAAAAATATATATGTTTACTTGAATAGGATCGATCACATGCTTGTCATACAACCAACGTACAACCTAATTTAGATATACGACATCCAATATGCACTTCATCTCTTAATGGTGACCTACTCAACCTGTATTCGACACGCGACAAGATGAGAACATTTTCTCAATGATATTCAAGATTTCCAACTACAACAGCAGTATCCTACAAAATTACCAGTTATTACTATAATATATTACGCAATTTCACTCGTAACGCGTACAGCATGTGATCGATCCTATTCAAGTAAACATATATATTTTTAATGGACCAGCCGTTAACTACAACACAACAACCTACAGTACCGTCACCAATTTATATTTATATTTCATTTAGATTTTTTGAATATGCACATAGCACCACATATCAATACCATTATCTAATGTATTTTAAATAGGTATTTCATACCGGTTTTAGCCCCAAAGTTTTATTTTAACAAGACTTTTATATGTCTAACAAAATAAAGTGTCAAGACACAATTCTATTTTAAGACTGAAAACGGGAATAAGAGGTGCTACAAACTTATATATTAATATTAAGGATTCATGTTAACTAGGTATTACATACCAATATTTTAATCATAAGAATTCAAACCAACAAGGTCATTATGTATTTAACTGAACTAAACAAGTGAATCAGTAAACCTTACAACCACTACATGAAATGTAATCAGGATACTGAAAATTCAAATAGTACATCTTTAACACCCTACATTGTACCTAATATCACCATATATGTGCAAATGTAATAATTTTACCCCATATTATGTAAAACAAAAATTGTAAAATAGAATAGCATGTACCTCTCAGCAAATGTACATATTCAATCCACTAGCATTTTGTCAAATGGATGAACCACATCCAATACAATACTTTTGATACTGTTTACAAAGAAACAGAAAATCTACATAATAGCTCTAATAGAACAAACTTATAAATTCCATAATACATGCATATGTACTTACCAGTATACTAACGACACATCAATTTTAAACTTTAACTATTATATGTGATGTTTTTATAGATATTTATATGTGTCAACTGAGGATGACCCCTTAGGGGTCGAAACCGGTATTGACCCTATTTACCAGTTTGGTAGTAAATAAAATAGTGTATTGATAAGGTGGTGATTCATATTATTTCTATATAGTGATACCAATCAATACGGACATGAAGCTTATAAATAAATAACTGTTGAAAGTTGTCGGAGATTTCACGCGTCCATTAGTGGAAGGGGAAGAAATATTCAAGAGAAATTACTTGATATGTGTAGGTAAAAAGTTTGAAACAGAAGATGAAACTGGTGTTGTAGCGTTGTGTTTACAATCATCCCACATCGATTCAAAACCCCACAAAGTTAATGTTGTCTTGAACAAAGGGAGTGAAAATGTGAAGTGCAACTGTACATGTAAAGCGGGTTTGTCAGAGAAATGTTACCGTTGACACGCTAATGCACCTTAACAGTTAAGCTACTGTAATTCTCCACTATTAGAGGTTATGGAGTAATTTCTTGTTGATTTGGTCCATGCCAAAGCCTTAGCCAGGTGACGGGGAGTTACCTGTCTTGTAAACTGTAATCTTGGGGAAGAAATAAAATAATAATTCTACTGAGTAAATTTTGTAAAGCAAATAAATCCTAGGCTTTATACAGGCTTGTGTTGGAACAGCCCACATCCTAATCTTAATATTCTTCCATTTTTACCATCAGCACAAAAGTTAGAACTTAGAACCAACAATAATAAGTATACAAATTATAACTACCTACAGAATATGCAGAGCAAAGTTTGAAAATTATAATTAAAGAATACTTTAACCTCTACAGTCACAGCTGTTTGGGGTTGAAGAATACTTGGTTTGTCAAATTCTACCAAATAATTAGGTTATGGCTTCTAATTTATGATGATCGGGCGAGTTGACCGTGCAGTTAGGAGCGTGCAGCTGTGAGCTCGCATCCGGG
The DNA here is from genome assembly GCF_040414725.1 of Anabrus simplex. Lineage (NCBI taxonomy): Eukaryota > Metazoa > Arthropoda > Insecta > Orthoptera > Tettigoniidae > Anabrus > Anabrus simplex. The sequence continues at coordinate 137,066,249 of NC_090269.1, forward strand.
AGATAGTGGGTTCGAACCCCACTGTCGGCAGCCCTGAAGATGGTTTTCCGTGGTTTCCCAAATGCTGGGGCTGTACCTTAATTAAGGCCACGGCCGCTTCCTTCCCATTCCTAGACCTTTCCTGTCCCATCGTCGCCATAGGACCTATCTGTGTCGGTGTGACGTAAAACAAATAGCAAAAAAAGCTAATTTATGATGGCAAAATACTATGTATTTTCTTTCATTGAAAGAAGTATTTTATAGACAATTTAAATGCAGTGTTTAATTACTACCAGTTAAAGATATTACTCACACGTAGATAGTTAATTTACTGTCTGCTGTTACACATATGAAGAAGTTTACAAAGAGCGGATTACATTCTATGTGCGGCACAGAAGTATTAGGCTACAAGTTTATCAGTATTTTTGATGTAGCTAAATCTTTGTGAATACAAATTAGAGACAATAACTATCAATGAGTACAATAAACAGTACCGGTACCTACGCTGTGGAAAGAAGTTGTCTTCACGAGAATGCAAACTGCACACTGTCCTGTATCGCGTAACATGTTTTCCAATTGACAGCGCGGAAGCCCATCTTTCTCTCTGAACTTTTTGTACAGGAAAGTAGTGAAGAGATTTCGCATCCGTTTTATATGATTTGCAACCGTATACAGAACAGTACCTCCTCAAATTTGACATTTTTCTTTCTGTTTCCATCACGACGTCAATGCTTCGCCATGTAAATAAAGCTCACCAGTCACTATGTTGCAGCTTCAACATTCTTCCGCGTGGCTGCGCCATCCAACTTTTCTGACGTCAATAGGATGAGGTTTGTATTTATTGATAATACCTTCAATGAAAGAACTATTGTATCCATTGAGTGTAGCAATCATACGGATATTGTTCAGTTCTTTTTTTAGATCACTTTCGGTCATTGGGACAGTATAGGCTCGATGAACCATACTATTATAAGCTGCTCTTTTATGGATTTGTGGATGAGAGGAATCTTGATGAATAGTGGAAGATGTTTGGGTAGGCTTTCTGAAGATACTGAATTTTAAGGAATACAGTTGCCTAATGATGGTTAAGTCTAAAAAATTTATTCTTTGTTCAGATTCAGATTCGAGCGTAAATTTTATGTGCGGGTCAATATTATTAAGGCTGACAAGAGTGGAAGCAGCGTCTGTTGTGCTTTCATCTAGGATTACTAAAGTATCATCCACATATCTAGCCCAAAAAGGAATATTATTGAAGTTATTATTATTATCAATTTTAGTATGTTCTAAAAAATCCAAGTAGATTTCAGCTAAGATGCCCAAAGCCGGCGATCCCATGGCCAAACCCTCCCGCTGATAGATAATACCGTCGAAAGTGAAATAGTTATTATTTAAAATCAATTTCAGGATAGACATAAAATCTTGTATTTCCAAAGCACTCAGGTGGCTGTATTTACTTAAATTGTTTTCAATGATAGGGTATAATTTAGAGGTTTGAATACTAGGATACATATTAACAACGTCGAACGAGTGAAGGGAATGATTAGGTTGGATATGAAATTTAATAAGATTCTCGATCAACTCTGTAGTATTTTTAATAGATTTTTTAGATAAAAAATGATAATATCTTCTTAGAAACTTTTGAATGAATTGAGAAGCATTGTAAAGAGGACTTGGTCTATAACTGATGATCGGGCGGATAGGGACGCCGGGTTTGTGTATCTTAGGAAGGGCTTTAGCAGTCGGAAGGCTTGAATTCATGCTAATAAATTTAGTTTTTTCTTGTTCAGTTAAAAGGAATGAAGTATTTTTAAGAGTTTGTTTAAGTAGGCGTTGGAGTTTTTGAAGAGAGTCAAATGTATCGTCCGCATTGAACTGCGAATTTCTATCCACCTTCATTTAACTCCATATATGTTAATCCTCCTCGCGTAACATCCTTCAAGATTCTAGAAACAGAAGAGCTTTCTTCTAGCATCTTACTTCGCATCGACATTTATTTCAAGTTTATAAACATCTTGAGAAGACAATGTTACGGTTCTGTAATTTCAATTGATCTCTGAATGAACAGCAGCATCGCTTGAAAACCAACCTTTTTCGATTTCCATGACCAACAACTTAAAGATTACTTTTACAACTTGTTACTTTTATACGGCGCGCGCACGGGACCTTTTTGTGGATCTCTCTTTTTTAACATAATGTAGCGCATCTCTGGATTCTTAAGCCTCTACGCGCAACAATTACCTTCCTTCAAGTTCCAAAAAACTGAAGAGCCTTTCCATCATCCATGTGTTTTTACGTCTATGAATACCTTAAAAAACGACGTAACTTCATCTCAGTTGTTCTTCGAATATACAGCAGCAAATTTAAGAAGCCAGCATATGTTGATTTCCTTGACCAATAACTAAAAAATGTCCATCCCTATCAACTTTTTAATGCTATGCGGCACACTGGTCTTTAATCGTAAATAAACGACGTGACTTCGGCTCAGTGGTTCTTCAATTGGATACCAGTATCTTAAAGGAGCCAGCATATTCTAATCTCCTTATCCAGCAACTCAAGAATTCTTTTCTATAACATCTTTTTAGTGCGCACTGGACATTTTAATGCTATACGGCGCACTGGACTTTATTCATAAATAAACGACGTAACTTCGGCTCAGTGGTCCTTCAATTGGATACCTGCATCTTAAAGGAGCCAGTATATTCCATCAACTCAAGGATTCCTATCTTTAACATCTTTTTAGTATGCACTGGACTTATTATGAATCTCTTTCAGAGAGTTATTTTTTAACATAGTGCTGCACAATATCTCACATGGTATGTACTTTTATGAGACCTGACGTGTCTTTACATTGTTTAATTTCTTCAGTATTTGTGTTTTAATTCTGCTTTAGGCTGATGATGACCTAGTACTAGGTCGAAACTAGTCCCTAATCATTTATGTAACTTAAACTATTTACATTTTGTATTGAAAAGGTGGACCCAAATAATACATTAATTTACTCTATTGTAATCACAGTTCAATACGGATCTATCATTATGAAACTTATTTCATTTAATTACTTGCTTTACCTTTCGTACAGTCACCACTAATGAGGTTAACAAAGTCCTGTACTCTATTGAATCTACGGCGAGTTGGGTCAATGATATTCCTATCACTTTTATACACAATATTATTGGTGCTGTTCTCCACATTCTCACCCATATTTTCAATTACTGTCTGAAGAATTACACACTACCAACAATTTGGAAGTTAGCTAATGTAATCCCACTTCCTAAGAACCCAGGTTTGAAAATTCTATCTGATTACTGTCATATTTCTATTCTTCCTGCCCTCTCCAAAGCACTAGAATGTTTGATACATGTTCAAATACAGGAGTACCTGCATTGGATCTACTGCAGTCTGGCTTCAAGAATAGCCACAGTACAGCAATTGCCTTACCAGTACTGAAAGTGACTGACGACATCAGACAGGCAACGAACAATAGACAAGTAACTATATTCACACTCCTCGACTTTAGCCATGCTTCTGACACGATCAATATCCAGATATTGTTAAAAAACTTGAATCATTTTTTGGTACTGAAGCTTGAAACTTTTTCCACTCTTACCTTACAGATCAAAAGCAACGTGTTATAGCTCATGATATTCTTCCGAGTGGCGACTTAGGGAGGCAGGAGCTCCACAGGCCCACCTCTTTGCCGACGACCTCCAAATTTACTGCCACACTAATATAAATTATATACTAAAGGCAATAAGAGATATTAACTCTGATCTTAAACAACTCAGTGTGTATGCCATTGAAATCTCTCTCCTCCTCAGCCCCAAAAAAACTCAACCATAATTGGTTCTCAAAAATTATTAAATGTCGTGTATAAAAATTATGCTATTCCTCAAGTGACATTAAATGAAACCGTAATCCTGTTCAGTAAGGAAGTGAAGAACCTAGGTATAACCCTGACTGAAACTCTTGACTGGTCTGCACACGTAAGAAATACATGTAGAAAGATGTACGTGATGCTACACCCTCTGAAATGACGTAAGGATCTGGCTACAAGATGTAAAGATAAAACTTCTCCAAACTTTGTTATTACCAATACCTGACTACTGCGACATTGTCCTCGTTGATGCAACCCATGAACAAACTATGAAACCTCATTGAACTCTGGTCTTCGATTTACTTTTAACTGGAGTTATGATGCTCACATAAGAAATAAACTGACAAGAGGGTGCACCTGTTGTCATTTTATTTCTTATCACTGCACTTCAATACGGAACAAAAATGAAATTTATAGCTTATAATTATGATGCTCACATAAACCCTGACTACACAGCTCTTTTCTGGCTGAAACCCGAGAGGCGACGGAAGTTCCACATGCTTACATTGATATATCGAATACTGAAGGAAAATCAACCCAATACATTTCTTCAAAATTCCATTTATTATTCTCATTCCATAATTGTAACATTAGGTCTGGCACTTCCCTCACTATTCCCGCAAACACTCTTCAATGTGTAATAGATCCTTCGTTGTGGCTGGGTCGTGACTTTGGAATTCACTTCCAGCTGCTGTCAGGATCTCTAACTCAAACTTTAAATTTAAGACTGCGTGTAGAGATTACGTGTTGAATACTGCTGATTGTTTCGATTGATAGGTGACGTATGATAGGTTGTGTGATTGTGGTATGTAGGCTAGTAACATTGCCACTTTACAGCTGAAGAACACTGTTGCTTCTTTTAATTAATATTAGGTTGTTGTTATTATTATTGTTATAGTGTAAATGCACATAATATTTAGCCTTTAACTCATGTACATAGATCACTGTTTATGGCCATACTTATATTTCCATTACTTTATTATGTATTGTGTTCTATTTGCTAATATTTTTCAGTTTAATGTTACTTTTCTTTCATTATGACTTTTTCTCTTTCGTTTTTACTTTTATGCTCCGGTTGTCTTTTCATTTTATCTTATTTGTTGACCTTCCCTTTCTTTCTTTATTATATGTTCTCCAAATCTGTAATTTAGCTTAGTTTTCTTTTATATATGTATTGATGATGATGATGCTTGCTGTTTAAAGGGTACTAACATCGAAGTCATCGGCCCCTATATATGTATTATCTTGTAATTTACATGGTTAAGTATAAGAGAGGGACATGAGCCCTAACTTCGCCACTGCTTAAGTTGAACGAATGAATGAACGAACGAACGAATGAACGAACGCAACGCAACGCAATGCAGATCTCTTACATAAGCATTCTTGAATGTACCAAGATTCAATTGTATTTGCAATATGTAGATTGTGAAATATGTATACTTATTTTTAATAAAAGTTTGTTACATAATATGTAATGGAAAAGGGAACACACATACTGTACATTCACGATAGGAAGCTAGGAAAATGACATGAGCACATGCAGAGGATAAAGACAGTGACACGGTGGAATCCCCCATAGTATTCTCCTAGTTGTGGATGCAGTTGGTGTTCTGCTCTGCTTAAATGGCTATGGAGAAAATCTTGTATGTGACAGGTACCAATCTACTGTATGTGACGTAAATGGCAAACACTCCTTTTAAACTGCACAATAAATTTATTATATGATAAATTCATACATTATACGTTCCTGAGTGACCACCGGTGTAAGTGGTCCACCTCTACCAAGTGCCAACGGCCTCCCCGGAGGGCAGACGAGCAGGTAGAGGTCCAGGGCACCCTCTTGTCCTTGGGGTGGGAAACTGCCCCTAAAGGCAGAAGAGCCACTGGATGGCCAACGGCATAGGATCAGGAAGGCAAGGGGAAACCACCTGATTATCATCCCATGAGCGCATCATGCAGAGTCAAGAAATGAATATAGGTATGCTGCGCGACCCGAGTAGCGATTGGCGTCAGTTTGGGTCCGGGCCGAACGATGTGAAATGTGCGACCGGACGTGCAGAGGTGAACGATCAGGCCTCGCAAGGTAAATCTGCTACTGATTGACTAAATGCAGACCAACTTCGCAAAGGTAAAGCAATAGCTACATGGAATGTGAGAGGGTTACTTCAGACGGGAAAACTTCGCACTGTAGAAAGAGAACTAAAGAAACACCAAATAGACATTTGTGGACTGTCAGAAACTCACTGGAAAGGATGTGGGCATTTTGAAACAGATGACCATGTAATATACATCGCCGGGGCAAATGATACAGGTCAGAATGGCGTCGTTTTTCTTGTTGATAAGCGGATATCCCAATATGTTGAGGAATACAGACCTATCAATGGAAGAATACTGACCCTCACTCTCAACACTAAACCATATAAACTACACCTGATCCAGGTATATCTACCCACCACCGCTGCAGACGACCAAGAAATCGAAGACTTCTATGCAGAGATGGAAAATACAATAGCATCACTTAAACCAAAAGGTATTACCATCATATTGGGAGACTTCAATGCAAGAGTAGGAACCACCTCGATGGACAACCACTTGCGAGAAACTATAGGACAGTATGGCCTGGGTGCACGTAATGAGCGAGGCAACCGGTTGATACAGTTTGCAAGCGAAAACAATCTTTCCATTATGAATACCATGTTTAAACACCACAAACGCCATCTCTTTACATGGACCTCTCCTAATGGGCATGTTAAGAACCAAACTGATTACATCCTTGTCGATAAAAGATGGAGAACCTCCTTCCGTAATGTGAAAACAAAACCTAGCGCCGAATGCGGATCGGATCATCGTTTACTCTGGGCCTACCTTAGAATCAAACTGAGCAAACCAGTTGTCAAAATAAACTCGAAAAAGTTAGCAGCCCCTGGGCCAGTTGCTTTCCAAGAAACACTACGAAGCACTAGGCCACCTGACCTAGAGGGAAATTGTGACATGGCTTGAAAGAGACTTGAAGAATGGATCACAGACGCAGCGAGCAAGGTCCCAAAGATGAACACTATAGTGAAGCGACAACACTGGATGACTGACGAAACTTTGACACTAGTTGAAATGAGACTAACATCCGGCTCACAGTTACAGATCCAGAACAACAAGGACGACTAATGAAAAAACTGAACAGTGATATCAAACATGCTTGTAGAAGAGACAAGAATGAACACATTAAGAAACTGTGTGCAGAACTAGAGGCGCATGCGACCAAAAATCACAGCACAGAACTGTACGACAAGGTAAAATACTTAGCACGAGAGTTTATGCCTAAGACTCAGATTATTAAAGATGACCAAGGGAATATCATCACAAATGCAGCGGGCATCGCCAAAGTATGGAGAGAATACTGCATCAAGCTGTTCACTGATGACCCACAACCAATGCCAGGTCACCAGAACCCAACAGACTTTGAACCAATGATCGTTAGAGAAGAAGTGGAACATGCAATAAAAAAGCTCCGGAACCGGAAAGCACCAGGCCAAGATTGAATCACTGCTGAAATCCTAAAGAACATGGGTGACCTAGGAGTCGACATCCTGCACAAGTTATGTCAGAAAATATGGACATCTGGAAATTGGCCGGACCAGTGGTGCCACTCCGTCTTCGTACCACTGTTCAAGAAAGGTTCTCCACTTGACTGTGCAAATTATCGAACGATAGCCCTCATCTCCCATGCAAGTAAAATCATGCTCACGGTGCTGAACGAGAGGGTGAAGACCTTCTTACTTCCACAAATCTCAGGGGAACAAACCGGGTTTGTTCCAGGCAAAGGAACTCGTGAGCAGATCCTAAACATCCGGCAGCTCATAGAGAAGACAAGGGAATATAATATCAAGATGTTCCTGTGCTTCGTGGATTACAAGAAAGCCTTCGACAAGGTAAAATGGTCAAAGCTCTGGGCTATACTCACTGAGATGGGGATGCCAAGACATTTAGTGTACCTGATCCAACAATTGTACTCTTCGAACAATGCGACAGTGAGAGTTAATGGTGACCTCTCAGACGTCTTTTCTACTTGTGCTGGTGTGCGACATGGGTGCATTCTTTCCCCCCTCTTATTTAATGTATACAGTGAGTATATTATGAGGGAGATTCTCGAGGACTGGAGTGACGGCATCACAGTTGGTGGCAGGAAAATTAACAACCTCAGATATGCAGATGACACCGTGATTATTGCAACAGATGATCATGAATTAGAAACCATCATGTGGAGGCTAGACGAGCGAAGCAGAGAATATGGTCTTGAAATCAACAATAAAAAGACCAAAGTGATGATTGTAGACCGTTTTAATAACAACAGACCTGCCATAACAAGAATTGCGGATTATGAGGTTGTCAGTCGCTTCGAGTATCTAGGATCTATTGTCACAAATACTGGAGACTGTGAACCTGAGATCCGCAAGCGCATTGCAATTGCCAGAAATTCAACAGCAAAACTTACTCGCATCTGGAAGGACACCTCCATCATTTCCAAGACAAAGCTCATCCTCATGCGAACTCTGATCTTCCCTATCGCGACCTATACAGCAGAAACTTGGACGATGAAGACGGCGGATCGCCACAGGATTGATGCTCTAGAAATGTGGTGCTATAGGAGATTACTGCGAATACCATGGACAGCACACTGTACTAATGAATCGATCCTGCAACAGCTCGGCATCAGAACAAGACTGTTGACCCAAATCAACCAAAAACAACTCGGATATTTTGGTCATATTGCCAGAAGACAGGAGGCAATGGAAATACTTATCATAGAGGGAAAAGTCGAAGGCCGAAGATCTAGAGGACGTGCGCCATTACGATGGATGGACCAGATCAAGAACTTAACCAGGATGAGCTTACAGCAAGCAAGTCACCATGCCCAAAGCAGAGACTCCTGGAGGAAGATCACCAAAAGGACTGTCGCGTGATGCCATTACACCCTTAAGAAGGGTTGGACTAAGAGAGAGAGAACATTGATAGTGTCTATTGTGCTATAGTCTATCATCAGGGCTCTGCGTGTCCTGTTCTGTGGCTGAGTGGTCAGCATATCAGCCTTTGGTCCTCGGGTTTGAATCCCAGCTGGTTTGAGGGATTTTAATCTTAAACAGTTAATTCCCTTGGCTTGGGGCTGTATATTTGTGCTGTCCCTAACATTCCTCTAGATCACACACAACACTGCCCTTCACCACAATAACACTCAAGTTTCTGATACAAGGCAGAAACCGCCCACCTTCATCGGAGGATCTACCATACAAGGACTGCACCAGGTTAACAAAAGACATACAAAATTACATTATATTAGGGCACTGGGTACATCATCCCAGATGCAAGAAGAACACTGGCAATCACATTATTTCTGTCTTAACGGTTTGTACTTACAGCCACTGCAGTACTATGGTCACATTCTACAAGATGGGGATTCAAAAGCAGATGCTTTGTAATGACGTAATGGGACATTTCCCATCAAACCTCATAGCTCATGGGACTATGTGACGGCGAACTACCCCGAATGGGTCATGATCACATGGGACCACACGCCACAGAGATCGATAGTCAAGGGACCTTTTCTGTCTAGAGACAAATGTCATCTCATCAGGATTCTCAAATATAATCCAAACTGATGAGCTAACAAATGGCCTTACAACAGTGCCGAGGTCTACCGCACCTCCTCCGTTCCGAGAGATGAACACCGGCCTCCCAGGGCCGTCGTGTGGCTGCGGCTAAAATAAACTAACTTAAAATCTAACTTACAGACTTAAATGAATGGAAGAAATCTAGGATGCATTTTCTTGGCAAGTGATAAGCACAGAACATTTAAAAGAATTGAATGACTCTTGTTAAAATCACATAAACAAATGCATGAAAACCCTGGATAATTAGAAATATATTTAACATTGATAAATCACTTAGATTTAATAAAGTCCTGGAGATCCATCTCCCGTTGTAAAAAAAAAAAAAATGAAAACTGATTACATATTTAATTTGTTATTTTGTTGGCTTATGATTTTTTTTATTGATCAACCTTTATTGTTATTAATTAACATTGAGTATGCGATTCCTAATCTAAGTACAATGATTTTTTTAAAAATGCATTGTTTACCACATTATTAAATATTTTGTGAATGTGAAGGTATTCCTCATGATTTTCCCTTTTTTTTTTACATGAAAAAACAACACTTTAATTAATCTGGAATTAGCCTCAGAGTGGTCACCTAATTAAAATCTAAGGCTATCAAATCACAAACAAAATGTGAGGGAAAGAGAATCTTATAACACAACCCATATGATTATGACACAACAATCCATTAGCAAATGACGAGTCTGGGAGTGAACCCTCATTTCCCCAAATATGAAGACTGATAGCACTAGAATAGGAGGGACAGAACCCTCTTCTCACCAATTAACACCAAAAAAAAAAACCTCACAAAATCATATACAAAATAAACTCAATATTTACACATTAAAATACACTTGAATCCATAAAAATCCGAAAATAAATGACATAATATAACACAAAACACTGGCTGTATTCTTGGAGCATGCAAGTTAATGTGTGACTGGAAATTCATCATGGGCCCTGGGACTCGAATTGGTGGCCTCAATTGCACCATCAATACAGGATCCTGTAAATCCCTAACTATTGTCTTGATAAGGTAAATAACTACCAAATATGATGTTAATTTATTTAAATCTTTATTATTGCAAATCAGGAAAACAATTATTATTGCCACTTCTAATACAAGCTATGTTTGTGTGAGAACCCAGCATTTGTCTCGGACATAGAGACCTTCGTTCAGCGCTACATCCCTTTACACAGAAACCTCGTTCACTGCCGCCCCTTCACAGCCATAAATCACCGGGTTGGGCTTGCCTCGACCCAGGCAGGGATTCTCGTCTTTAACAAGTCTCACAACAAGAAAACATATTCTCAAGAAATATTTGAGACTATTAATTTCATTTCGACTGCACCATCATATCATTACCAGTGCTCAAATCAAGTAGTGCATCCTCTGCACTCTTCAAACATATTATTATATCTCGCTGTCTCATCATTAATCTCATCTCTTATTCACAGAAGGCTTGGGTTCACACATGGCTCATAGTATTGAAGACTTCCCTACGGTTTTCCTCGCAACAGAAAAACATTACTCAAATTCAAAGATATGCAAACATAAAGTAAAGTGACTTTAAATAAATAAAAGCATTTAAACTCAGCTAGTTAAAGGAAAAGGGGCCCTAACTACATGGAGGAGGGTGGTGCTTCAAGTCCAAGGCACGCTGCACCTTCACATACAGATGTACAGCCATTACTATCTCTATCCATGCAAACTAAACTACAAAGAAATTTAACTCTACAGACAGAGTGCATTTCTATCCCCACATCTGACACATTTCAACAGGAAATTGGAGGACCCTGTCATCATGCTATTATAAAACATAGTGAATATTTAAATTAGAAGAAGTCTACTACGTTAAGTTAACAGCAACATTAATATTTTCCCTCTATTTAAAGCACTCTCAAACATTGAAGATTTAACTCATGTGCATGCATTAATATGAATAAAGTTAAGGTGCTTGAAATTAAATCTGCCTCTCTAGTCTCCATTCCCAACTAAGCTAACATGATTTAAATAATATCCTATTGACCACTCCAAGCTATTCCCTATTTGAAAATTTAAAATCATCATATTATTCTAATTCTATCCTAATATTATCTACATATTTACAAAAAAAAAAAACAACCCACATTCACAAAATATCAAATAATTGTACTCAACGTCATGTCAGGTTGTCCACTGCTAGGGGCTTTACGTCGCATCGACACAGATAGGTCTTGTGGCGACGATGGGATAGGAAAGGCCTAGGAGTTGGAAGGAAGCGGCCGTGGCCTTAATTAAGGTACAGCCCCAGCATTTGCCTGGTGTGAAAATGGGAAACCACGGAAAACCATCTTCAGGGCTGCCGATAGTGGGATTCGAACCTACTATCTCCCAGATGCAAACTCACAGCCGCGCGCCACTACGCGCACGGCCAACTCGCCCGGTGGTTGTCCATTGTTCGAGCCTCGAAGGGCTCCTGGTGTTGTTTACTTCATTATGATGCTGTTGCAGGCCATTCCATTCTAGGTGTGTTCATTATCCTTGATTTGGAAGCACTGGAAACAAACTGAACAACACCATGTTCACTGATCTGTCTTCACCCGACACAGTTAATTTGGAAGATAGGAAACTTAAAAGGGTCCACCTTTTCAATACAAATAAATTTTATAGTTTATTTACAACATATATTTACACTTGGAACTAGTTTCGACGCTGTTTGGCGTCATCTTCAGCCAAAATGTGGGAAATAGGCTAGCATGTAGACATTTATATTACACAAGGTGTTACATCAGTGTGAACAAATGAGGGAACATGAAGACGCGAAGTACAATGTCAGTTTCAAAGTGGTCATGAAGGGTGAGTCAAAATTGTATAAACATGAGATAACATAATCACTTAAACAATAAACATATAAACATATAAACTGTAACAAAACCATGTGGAAGTACGAGATGATTGGTATTGGAGATTCAAATTATTTCAGACACTCTTCCATTGAATGTTGCCTGCCGTGAGTGTAGTACAAAACATCGGTTATATTTCAGTAAACACAATCTTCTCAAAAATGCACATAACATTATAAAATATTTGGGTTGAGATGAAATTTGGCAGTTAGGGATTAAAATCACTTATTCAATAAGCGTCAATTCAAAAAAACAGCTGTGAAGGGTTAGACGAGAATTGCACAAGCGTGAGTTTGGACTCGATAAATGCAAAAAACACATGAAACACACTCGAAAATGTAGGTTCGTGATGGATTTGGCACCACGTGCAATTCTAAGAGGCTGTTAAATCCTACCTCACATTTGAACTACACTCGCACCGGTGCCATTCAATGAATGATTAAACGCAGACCTTTTGTGCCAAATCCATCATGAACCTACATTTTCGAGTGTGTTTCATGTGTTTTTTGCATTTATCGAGTCCAAACTCACGCTTGTGCAATTCTCGTCCAACCCTTCACAGCTGTTTTTTGAATTGACGCTTATTGAATAAGTTATTTCAATCCCTAACTGCCAAATTTCATCTCAACCCAAATATTTTATAATGTTATGTGCATTTTTGAGAAGATTATGTTTACTGAAATATAACCGATGTTTTGTACTACACTCGCGGCAGGCAACATTCAATGGAAGAGTGTCTGAAATAATTTGAATCTCCAATACCAATCATCTCGTACTTCCACATGGTTTTGTTACAGTTTATATGTTTATATGTTTATTGTTTAAGTGATTATGTTATCTCATGTTTATACAATTTTGACTCACCCTTCATGACCACTTTGAAACTGACATTGTACTTTGCGTCTTCATGTTCCCTCATTTATTCACACTGATGTAACACCTTGTGTAATATAAATGTCTACATGCTAGCCTATTTCCCACATTTTGGCTGAAGATGACGCCAAACAGCGTCGAAACTAGTTCCAAGTGTAAATATATGTTGTAAATAAACTATAAAATTTATTTGTATTGAAAAGGTGGACCCTTTTAAGTTTCCTATCTTCCATTCTCAGTTCAATATGGACAAAAATGAAATTCTTAGATTTAAACAGTTAATTTCACGTCAATACTAACAATTCTAAAATTGCAGTAGCCATTTCACAAATTATGAATTACTCCTTCACAGTAAGTGATTTATATTTTCACTAACAGAGTTTCAGCATGACCCATTTATGAAAAAGCTAATTCCACCTTTTAGTTTATACAAGCAAAGTTACTTCACGGCAGACTATGGTATGTTCACTGCTACAGTTCATGTGACTCAAAAAAAAAAATTTTGGTGGATTCCTACGTTCGAGACCCTGTCGCAGTTTCTGAATTTCTGCAGACAAAAATGTATCTCGTCATTATGATCCGAACACACTTTACACTTCAGATTACAGTACTAGAATTGGACACGGAACTTATTCCTTCTCAATCCGCATGTTTATCCACACGATCTCAGCATCTTGTTCGCAATCACCACTATGGGCTTCGTCTCTAATACATGACACTGTATGGAGAACAGTTTCTCTCTCCTGGTACACGGTGCATCTCGCGGCACGAGTTGACGACACAGTCTCATTGTATTTCCAACATGTCGCGATCGTCCTGTGAATCGAACTTCACTACCATTTACAATGTTTCCGCATTATCAATGTACTTTTATAGAATCTTTATCACTGTATTACCGATCACTTGCGCAGTTCACGCCCAAACAAAGGCCAAGTCAGATAGCTTGCCGGCCATGTGACTGCCTCTGAAATTTAACATCAAGTGTCTCTCCACCCTCACAGGTGGGTCCTTTTATCATTTCTCTCCAGTTCGGAGATGAGCTGAGGAGCAGTCCCCACTACAATTTCTATATCTCCTGTTCTACAAGTCCTACAGTATTGGCGATGCGACTGATTGTGTGGCCCATCGATCAATATCACTTGCTGTGTTGTGGAAACCAAATTGATCGGTAGATTAATTATAATCCGCGATCAAAAGTCAGGCCTATCCCTGGGAATTCCCATTGGATGTCTGGGCACGCTACTGCCGATTACATAATCCTTGGCAGCGTAATTTCACTCATAGTGCTGTATTAAGCATACTTATAATTTTGTTGAAGATCTAATATTCTTAATTTCGGCTTGACATAATTTCTTTATATAATTTAGGCGATGTTTTGCCAAATAATCATCTAAAATCACACTCTCACATTGGCAATACTGTGATCCGGCATTTATTTTTGGAGCGGAGTTATCCAGATATATTTTCCTTCCTTGTCTTTCCTTGTCTTACGCTCTCACCTCGGCGGTTTCTCAAGCCATGAAACTATTGACTTCGGCACCACCCAGTCGGGTATGTTGCGCAATATGATGCAACCTCTCCTCCATACAGACAAAGAAGCTCGAAACATGTCTTCTTCCCATACATTTATATCTGAATAAATATGGATACGGTCACAATAATTAGAACTTATGCACAGGGGAATAACACCTCTTTAAAAAAGCTTGGTCCAGCTGGTCCAGCAGATAGCACATTTTAAGGGCTGCTTTGCCAGTGTTACAGTGAAGTCCTTTACTGCAGTATTGGCAGAGAGAAAGACCTTCGGAATAGTGCAGTTGGTGAATGAGGCATTCCAGCACTCAATATCTGCTGCCTTGTAGATGAAGTAGGGGACTAATAAAGGCTAAAGGAGTTCAACCTGACATACAAACCCTTTACTGTATTAGGCATAGCAAGTCAGTAAGAGAGGAAAAAGAGGAAGTACTTTCAACAAGGAGCAGCACAAGCAAAGCAACAACATTCCAACATTGGACCTGCTGGAGTGGAGAATTGATGATGATGATGATGATGATGATGATGATGATGATGATGATGATGAATTTAGATATGCCTCATATACTCATGTATACATACACAGAGTGTATCTATATAAAAAAAATATACACAAATTCTGCAGTATTACTCACTTGTTTCTTACATTCCTTCTGAAGTGAAAAACATTCTTCTTGCAGAAGTTTACCTTTTGCTCTAAATAAACGAATAATAGCTTCAGCACCCATGCCTTGTGTAGTCTCTGGAAGAAAGTCATCAGCCAGTCCAGATGCCATGTCCAAAGGTTTGGTTCTACATAAACCATAACGCAACCAAATGAAAGTAGAAAAAGATTACTAAATATATCTTGGTCATAAAAATTAATACAAGCAAAGCAACAAGCAAGAGATAACATAAGAAGCAATTATACACTTCTTTCTGCCATTGCAGATGGCTGAAAAAAAATAAATTAATTAATTAAATCAATCAATCAGTCAATCAATCAATCAATCAATCAATCGATCAATCAATCAATCAATCAATCAATCAATCAATCAATCAATCAATCAATCTTCATTATAGACTGTTACGCCTTTCAGCATT
The DNA here is from genome assembly GCF_040414725.1 of Anabrus simplex. Taxonomy (NCBI): domain Eukaryota; kingdom Metazoa; phylum Arthropoda; class Insecta; order Orthoptera; family Tettigoniidae; genus Anabrus; species Anabrus simplex. The sequence goes on from NC_090269.1 coordinate 137,082,121, forward strand.
CAGTCTGCAAACCTCTGTAAATTTACTAACCACCACCACAATCCCCTACTTGTAACTAGGTCTGTGGCCTCTTTTGGTTCTATACCTTTTATCTTTAGAGGTATAGACAGAAGAATAAAATCAGTAATTGACTACTTTTTGGTAGAAAGGACAAATCGCAGGAAGTTGATGGATGTGACAGCTTTACCAGAAGCATTTGATGGGGACCATAGAGTTGTGGTGGCAAAATTATAGTTGGGAAAGATGGAAAAACTAAAATAGATAAGAGAAAGCAAAATAAAAGCATGGAAATTGAAAGACAAAAATGTACAGGACGATTTTTAGGAGAGACTGAAGCAACAAATCCCAGTTACTGAAGTGGAAAATGTAGAAGAGGAGTGGGACAGTTTTAAAAAGTCATTTGTTAGTGCAGCAGAGAGTGCTTGTGGCAGAACATCTATAAGAGTGAAAGAAAAGGAGACACCTTGGTGGAATGAGGAAGTGAAGAAAGAAAAGAAGAGAGCCTGATGAGAATGGAACTGAGATGAAACAGAAGAGAGCAAAAGGAAGTAACTCAACAGTAAACGGAGATGTAAGAAGGTGGTAAGAGAAGAAAAGAAGAAGAGTTGGGAAGAATTTACACAAAAAATGGAAGCGGATGTAAGTGGCAGTAAAAGGATGCTGTATGGACTTATAAGAAGTAAGAGGACAGAAAGAGTTACCACAAAGTTAGTAAAAAAGGACGATGGGGTACTGTTAACACACCCACAAGAGATAAAGAGAAGTTGGAAGGAGTATTTTGATAAGCTATTGAATGTAAACAACTGTACAGGGGAGATAGGAGCAGTACAGTGTGAGGACTCCACAGGATGATATAACAATGTGGGAGGTGGAGTTAGCAGTATAAAAGATGAAAATGGGAAAAGCAACAGGGATGGATGAAATTAGTGTGGAAATGATAATGGCTGCTGGACCTGTTGGTATACAATGGTTGTACCAACTACTAAAGTTGTATGTGGAAACACAAATGTGTACCAGAAGACTGGAAAAAAGGGATAATACCAGTGTTTAAAAAAGGGGACAAGAAAGTTTGTCGTAACTACAGAGGAATCACACCTATATTGCAGGTACTTAAAATACTGGAAAGGATATTAGAAAGAAAAATGAGATGAAAGATTGAAGGAGAGTTACAAGAGAAACAATATGGCTTCAGGAGTGGAAGATCTACAGTGGACCCAATCTTTAGCATGAGACAGCTGGTGGAAAAGAACTGGGAATATGGAAAGGATCTGGTCATGACTTTTATAGATATAGAAGAGGCATACGATGGTGTACCCAGAGATAAGGTTTGGGAAACCATGGTTAAAAGGAGAAGCAGAAGAGAAATGATACAAGCAATGTACAACAACTGTGTTAGCAGAGTACTGATCCCAGTTGGAAAGACAAAATGGTTTAGGAATAAGACTGGACAGGGGAGTGCGCTGTCACCTCTTTTGTTTATTATGGTCATGAATGAAATTGTAAAGGTAACAAGGAAGCCTACGGAGATAGAAGAAGATACTGCTATTTGCAGATGATTTAGTGATCTGGGGAAAGGACAGCAAAGAAGTGCAACAACAACTAGATGTACTGAATGAAAAAACTGAGAAGTATGGCATGAAAATCAGTACAGAGAAAAGCAAGACTATGGTGAAGTTGAGAGGGGAAAGGCAAAGAAAGGGCAATGTGAAAATTGGAAGTCAGAGTCTGGAAATTGTGGACAGCTTTAAATATCTAGGAAGTGAATTAATGCAAAATGCTAGGGTGGACATAGAGATTAGCATGGAGCTTGATAGCTGCAGTCGCCTAAGTGCGGCCAGTATCCAGTATTCGGGAGATGGTGGGTTCGAACCCCACTATCGGCAGCCCTGAAGATGGTTTTCTGTGGTTTCCCATTTTTGCACCAGGCAAATGCTGGGGCTGTACCTTAATTAAGGCCACAGCCACTTCCTTCCCACTCCTATCCCTTTCCTATCCCATCATCGCTGTAAGACCTAACTGTATCGGTGTGACATAAAGCAACTTGTAAAAAAAGAAGAAAAAAAAAGAGAGAGATTAGCAGGAGGGTACAGCAGAGTAATGCATTCTACCAAAGTGTAAGAAAACTTGTTTGGAGCAAAGAAGTACCAAGGAAAAGTAAAGAGATAATGTACAAAATGTACTATGTACCCTACTGACTTATGCAGCTGAGACTTGGACTTTGACGAGCATGCAAGAGAGTAGAATTCAAGATAGTGAGATGAAATTCCTAAGAAGTACGATAGGAAAGACAAGGAAAGACAGAGTGAGAAATGAAAATGTTAGGAAGGAAGTTGGGATAGGAAAGCTAAATGAGAGAGTTGAGAAGAATAAACTAAGGTGGTTTGGACATGTAAAGAGGATGGAGGAGAATAGAATTCCAACAGATGCTGGAGGCAAAGTGCGAGGGCAAGAGAGCAAGAGGAAGACCTAGAACAGGGATGGCGAACCTATGCCACGCGTGTCACTAGGTGACACGCGAACACGATTTCAGTGGCACGCCACATGAACATAATATTATTTTATATATACGTCTTGTACTACAGACAATGCATATCTCATAGTGTTTCACGTGTAAGAAATAAATATCGAAAATCTAAATCCTAGTTCCATTCGGACGTGCAATATGGCAACACGGCTACACTGATAGGTCCGAAAGTCAAGTGAGATAGTGTCGTTTTCTGGTGGTTTTGTATACGGACATCGCAAACATGTTTTCGGTGCCGAAAAGAACAGAAACTTAACAAAGGTGATGACCGTATGTTTCAAGAACTCTGGCCAAGAGAATTCGGCCAGTTAAAGAGATGTGTTGCCTGTGTTCAAAAACAATAATTGTATCCCCTCATTTAATGTAAAGCGCAATTTCGAGACTGGTCATTCAAATGTTTGTTGCATTTCAAATGAAGAAAGAAGAGAGTTCGTTTCACAAAATATCGAACATTACACAAAACAAACCAGTTCTTTTGTATCATCTTTCCGGCCAAGGAATAATATAAGTGCGGCTGTTTCTATCTGTCTCACTGCATAGTACAGCACGCATGGGAAACCGATTTCTGATGGTGAGTTGATTTCTGATGGTGAGTTGTTGAAAGAAAGTTTCTTTTTGACGTCCAACACATTATTTGAAAACTTCCCTAACAAACAACTAATACTTAACAGAAATAAAGGAATGCCAGCCAGCTGAACTGCTGTCAAGGATAGAATAATAAAAATGAGTGAAGAAGTTTCGGAGCAGTTGAAAGCTAATTTGGTTAACTCTCACATGTACGCAGTATGTTTTGATGAAATCATGAATGTGGCCTTACAAACAAGGATAGCCGTTTCTTTAGATATATTCATGGAAATGTGATCAGGGAGAAATTAGTTTAATTGTGAGCGTACAAACTACAACCTGGAATGGAGAAAGTGAAGTCCATTCGCAGTATTAGTACTTTTGATTTTTATATCTAATAATATTTTTTTTACAATTTGTTTTACGTCACACCGACACAGATACGTCTTGTGGCGACGATGGGACAGGCTTACGAGTGGGAAGGAAACCGCCGTGGGCCATAATTGAAGTACAGCCCCACGGAACATGCAATCAAATGTATTCACAAGATATATGTATAATAAATAAATAAATAAATAAATGAATCAGTGAATGAATAAATAAATAACATATTATGAAACATAATCGGGAATTTATAAAGGAAGTCGCCGGGGGGGGGGTTGTAGATTGTAGACATCCCTTAGTGGAAAACAAGTGGCACAGTCAACAGATGAGAATAATAAACCAGACTTAAAATGGCACACTAGTTGGAAAAGGTTCGCCATCCCTGACCTAGAACAAGATGGATTGAATCAGTGTAGAGCGGCATAAGAGGACAAAATTTTGACTGGGACAAGATCGTACAAGAGGAATGGTGGAAGGAAAGAGGAAGATGAAGAAGTACCATAAATACCTCAACCTGGCAGGAGTTGGATAAGGGGAAATGATGATGATGATGATATCTTATCTTTAAACCTTTTGAAACTGAGTCTAACGAACATCGTCTTGGTCTCCCTCTACTTCTCTTAACCTTCATAGCAGAAACCATTATCCTTCTGGGTAACTAATCGTCCTCCATTTGCCTTCATAGGTTATGATTTTCATTTCCGTGTTGACGTATAACTAATATAATAGGATTTGAGGGATGTTCCACCATTCAACACAATGTAAAATATTTAAAATTTATTAAGCAAAGACCGATTTAGACTCCCTTGGAGCCATCATCAGTTCTTGCAGAATAATTAAATCAAAGGAAATCTGATAATCAACATGAGAATTGCTACATACATCTCAATAGGTTGATATAAAACATAATGACAAAATGATATGCACAATGACAATTGCCTACATACATATCAATAGGTTGAGATAAAACATAATGACAAATTATATACACAATGACATGAAGCGCTTGGCACTTTAAGAAAGTTCTTGGATCTGGGATAAAAATACTGCCAGGTGTTCGTAGAACCTGGCGGTCTTGTTTCAATCAACTTGAAAACATACAAACTAGTTGAAATAAAACACATTTGAGATGAATCATATGACAAATATAGAAATTGCTTTGCTCTGGGTCACATAATCTTGCAGTGCTTTTGTACAATATGGATCAAACTTGTCGGTCTTGTGGACAGCTGATGTTAAGAATAATTCATAGTTAAAATTAGCTGACGGGATGGGGGAACATCCTTTGTTATGGAACATCTGCTTTTGAAGTTGAAACTGTCGTCTCCATTTGCCTCACATGACCCCACCACCAAAGCCGGTTTATGCGTACAGCTTCATCCATCGAGTTCATTCCTAATCTACTCTTTATCTCCTCATTCCAAGTACCCTCCATCCACTGCTCCCATCTGTTTCTACCAGTGATCATTCTCGCTATTTTCATGTCTGTTACTTCTAACTTATGAATAAGATATCTTGAGTCCACCCAGCTTTCACTTCCATAAAGTAAAGTTGGTCTGAAAACAGACCAATGTAAAGATAGTTTCATCTGGGAGCTGACTTCCTTCTTACAGAATACTGTTGATCACAACTGCGAGCTCACTGCATTAGCTTTACTGCTCCTTGATTCAATCTCACTTACTATACTACCATCCTGGGAGAACACATATCCTAAACACTTGAAATTATCTACCTGTTCCAGCTTTCTTACCTGCTGACATCGATTTAGTCTTGCACCTATTTTGAAGTTCCACGGCTTTCAGCACAATCTGGCATTAAGACCAAGTCGTCAGCATAGGCCAAACTGCTTACTACATTTTCACCTTACTGAATCCCTCCCTGTCACTTTATACCTTTCAGCAGATGATCCATACAAACTACGGACAAAAAAGGTGAAAGATTACAGCCTTGTCTAACCCTTGTATGTACCTTGAACCAAGAATTCTTACTGCAGCTCCATTGTTAACGTAAATGACTTTGATTGATTTTAATAATCAAACCTTGATCCTATAGTCCCCCACTACGGCAAACATCCTTTCCTTTGGTATTCTGTCATATGCCTTCTCTACATCTATGAAACATAAATATAACTGTCTATTCCTCACATAGCATTTTTCAATTACCTGGTGCATACTGAAAATCAGATTCCGACAGCCCCTCTGCAGTCTGAAACCACACTGGTTTTCATCCAACTTCCTCTCAACCACTGATCACACCCTAACATCCAAAATCCCAGTGAACACCTTGCCTGGTATACTGATCAATAAGATACCTCGACAGTTGTTGCAATCCTTCCTGTTCCCTTGCTTATACATAAGTGCAATTACTGCCTTTGTCTAATCAGAAGGTACTTAACTACCACTTCATGCTAATCTTATTACCCTATCACTCTATTTCATCCCTTCCCACTATACTTCACCATTTCAGGTCGAATGTCATCTATTCCCGCTGCTTTATGAAAATTGTGTTTATTTACCAACCTTTCCACTTCCTCAAGAGTAATTTCACCAACACCATTGTCCTCCTCTCCATGAGGTTGTTCACAATGTCACGAGGAAGATTTCTTTTTACGATGAGAAGATTCTGAAAATATTCCTTCCACCTGTCAGTGATTTCCTGGGATCTATTATGAGTTCACCTGATTTACCCACAATACTATTCATTTCATTTTTCACCTCCCTTCCTAAGTTTCTTTATTACTGTCCAGAAAGGTTTTCACTGGGTGAGTTGGCCGTGTGGTTAGAGGCACGTGGCTGTGAGCTTGCATCCAGGAGATAGTGGATTTGAATCCCACCATCGGCAGCCCTGAAGAAGGTTTTCCGTAATTTCCCCATTTTCACACCAGGCAAATGCTGGGACTGTACCTTAATTAAGGCCATGGCCGCTTCCTTCCAACTCCTACGCCTTTCCTATCCCATCATCGACATAAGACCTAACTGTGTCAGTGCTATGTAAAACCACTAGCAAAGAAAGGTTTCCCTGTTAGGTGACCTAGCCTTTCCAGGTTATTACCAAAATTTTCCCAGGACCCCTTCTTAAATTCAACAACTATTTATATCGCTCTATTTCTTTCACCTATGTACAGTTCCTTGTCTGCATCAGTCCTTGTTTGGGGCCATTTCTGATGTACTTTCTTTTTACATTTGCAAGCTGCTCTCACTTTATCATTCCACCAAGATGTTTGCTTTTTCCCATCTTTACACACAGTTATCCCTAGGCATTCCCTTGCTGTATCTACTATAGCATCTACTATGCCACCCATTCTTTTTCTATATCCTGAACCTGCTTACTGTCCATTGTTTGGAAATTTTCACTAATCATATCCATGTACTTCTGTCTAATTTCCTCGTCTTGGAGATTTTTACTCTCATACATCTGCAAACAGACACTTTCTCTATCCAAGGTCTAGAGATACTTAGTTCACTGCAGATTAGATAGTGGTCTGTATCATAAAAAAATTCTTGGAAAACCCGCACATTCCTGAATACAAAGTCGGTTAAGATATAGTCTATAATGGATTTGGTGCCCCTACCCTCACATGTGTATTGGTAAATAGCCTTATGCTTGAAGAATGTATTCGTAACTGCTAATCCCATACTAGCACAGAAGTCCAGCAAATGCTTCCCATTCCTACTAGTTTCCTTATCTTCCCCACATTTAACGATCACCCTTTCATATCCTTCAGCTTTCCAATGGGCATTGAAACTGCCTATTAGCACTATCCTATCTTTGCTGCTGATCCTGACTATGATGTCACTCAATGCTTCATAAGACTTGTCAACGTCATCCACATCTGCACCCTCACATGGTGAATACACTGGGACAATTCTCGTTCTAATTCCTCCCACTGCCAAATCCACCCACATTATTTGCTCATTTATGTGCCCAACAGAAACTATGTTGTGTATAATAGTATTCCTGATGAACAGTCCTACCCCACACTCTCGCCCTCCCTTTTTAACACCCATCAAGTATACTTTATAATCTCCTATATCTTCCTCGTTATATCCCTTTATCCAAATATCATTAACTCTTAACACATCCAAATGCATCCTCTTTGCTGACTCAACCAGTTCTACTTTCTTTTTTCCATAAGCCCCATTAATATAAATAGCTCCCCTTCGTTTTCCATTTTGTTCACCAAGTTGTTTCCAAGGAGTTCCTTGCCTGTCAAATGGGAACGGGATTCCGTTACTCCCATAGGTCCGAGGCTTGCTTAAAACATTCTGAGCGTGCTCGATGAAAATTCTGTGAATCACGATGCTACCCTTACTTACACATAGTCTCAGCGAGAATCTCTCCTCTAATGGGTTAGGGACCACGGTGGATGAATGAATGAATGAATGAATGAATAAATAAATAAATAAATAAGACTACAGTTCTCTCTACAAATGTATAATTATTTAGATTACAGATATTTGCTTTATTCACAGACCATACAGACGAATCCCTTAAAACCTCACCGCCTAGTTGCTTGCTGATGGAAAAAAAAATATCTACAAAAATAAAGAAATGATTTTGGAAATGTTCCACGGTTCCCAATCATTAGTCCAGTAACAATAACTTCCTTAAAGAATTACTTCCACCTAAGTATTACACTAGGTCTGTAGATACACTACCAGCAGCTTTTGCATGGCACCAGTAGAGATATTTTGTTTCACTCCTAAAACAATACTGAAAATATAAATGGTGAGCCAATGGCTAAAAATGAGATAACTAATGACTAAAGTAATTTTCTATTATCACTAGCATGCAACAGTCGATGCAGGATTATAATACAGAGCCGTCTCTGAGATCTCATAAATTACCTCACTGTAGTATTACACTGGTGGTGGCCAAGACTTGTGCCCCTCATGTGCTGCAGAAGCATGACTTTGTCTAGCCGGGGCTTCAGCTATCCCCCACCACTGTGATTTTTTGTGAAAGTGTGTGAGAGACTCATTACACACTGCATCGATTAGCAACACATTGTTAATTAAAATTTAAAAACTGCAAAACAATGTACTTGTTTGTGAACTGCCTAAATCCATACCAGTTTCCTAAATCTATGATAAGTGAATAGATCCTAACTCTGTAACACTAGAACTATGCATAAGGAAATAATTCTACAGCATAAAATATTATTCTCGCCGTAAACATATTCACTTCCTGAAAAAAAAAAAAAAAACACATAAAAACGATAACGAAGTCTGCACCACAAATCTAAATTGAAAGTATGATCATATCTTCTAAACACACACACACACACACACACACACACACACACACACACACACACACACACACACACACACACACACACACACACACACACACACACACACACACACACACACACACACACACACACACACACACACACACACACACACACACACACACACACACACACACACACACACACACACACACACACACACACACACACACACACACACACACACACACACACACACACACACACACACACACACACACACACACACACACACACACACACACACACACACACACACACACACACACACACACACACTAATATATTATACAAAGAAAAATACACCACTAATTTCCAAAGTAACGAAAATATGAGGACCATTATAATTAAATTACAGGTCAAAAATCACTCATTAAACTTCCTGTTACACAATAACAGCTTATATCTATGGAAAATTGATTCAAAGACTCAGGTAAATTACCCCAAGCATTCACATGAAAATTAGAAGTTCCAGAAAATGCTTATGACACTATGTAAATAATTATAAGCTATAAATTTAATTTTTGTTCTGTATTGAAGTGCAATTATAAGAAATAAATTGACAATTGACCTTTTCAATATAATATATCAAGAATATTTCTTATTATTTTCTTACTATGTAAATATGCTGAAGATGACTGAAACACTGTATCTGATCATATGGTTAACGTTGAGTAGGATCAATTTTGTGATTTGAACCTCCCAAGCGCAGATATATCTGAAAATATTTAAACACAACTCCCACAAAATATCAGGATGTTGTCCTTTCCATCCAACACTGAATTAATTTAATGGCAAATAGAAGTATTGTTAGGATGTTCCACACAGTTCCCAAACATCCACTGCTTTTCAAAACAATCAAAGTCTGCACCACACTACAAATAATTATTAAAGAAGGCACAATATTGGTCAAACTAGCAAGAAATATATCCCAAAATCTGCCATTACAATAATGACATGAATTATCAATGAAGTCCACACTAAGGTTTTTATTGCAAAAAACATACTAGAATCACATGCTGTGGCTTGAAGCACTGGTGGCTTTCCAACTCCAAATAACCACCTGATGATACAATTAACACATCAGACCTAAATAGTCCTCTCAGTTTCATTAATTTAAATAAAAATCCACTAATTCTAAGCTTGACCTCGAAATATCATGCTTAAAATGCATGAAGACTACTCAAGAGCAAACTCTAATCCTAGCGATATGCTTACGCAGTTACCTGAAATTCATGTAGCCATTAACATAATTATTCCTCAACAGAATATAAATTAATTTAATTACTTACATTATATTCTACTATCTCCTATGTCCTTTGTAGTGTTATATTTACACAGAAACTAAATGAAATGTAGTTGTAAACATCTGGTTCTCCCTCACGTCATCCTTTGGTTAAGTTGGATGACCACTTCATTTTAGTCATCCATGTTACTGTCCAATAAACTGCGGCTGGTTTCCATTTCACCACTGGGTAGAATCTCCCATACTATGTCCATCATGACATTCGTATTCTCTACATTGAGACTGGACATTCTCAAATATTCCAGTAGCTGTTGTCCCAATAATAAAGGAACATTCACTGCTCAACACTGACTCTGATCTTTAAACTTCACTCGTGTAATTTTACTGATTGCAACTATATCACATAGGTACACAAGTGTGGACACTTTTAATTTCAACATGTTATGTGTGTATGACTTAACACTGAGAATAATAGAATATTTTACCATGATTAATGGCTCCAGCTCCTGCATCTTGATTTTCCATAAATACATATATTTTACAGAACATTAATTCAACTTCTAATGCATAGTCTCTCTCACACAAGGTAACCAACTGTTCACACTAATATGTAGCTTACCACTGCAAAAGATTTCACACTAACTGACTAAGAATGAGTGCAAGTTTCATGTGTCACTGCATGACTGAATGCTCCCATATTACTGAATGTTGTTACAGGCAACTTGCCCATGATGAAGATCGAACATTATACTACTTCAACCGTAACTGTTTATTCATGCAACTTGCTACTTGAAACTTTGCTAGCTCTGAAAACATTGCATCTTATATGAACAATTTCTCTTGTAATTACACTACTAAGACAATTTTCAAAGTTCTGTATCGCTTTGAGTTGTAGCTGCTGACCCGGCGAATAATAAGCCAAGCTTACAAAATGCTGGTCCCAGGCTGAACATCTCCACACCGAGTGTATAATCGTAACTGAGAAAGAAGAAACTTGCCGGAGTCTACATGTGATTGAGCAGTTTTTAAATGAGCTTCATATTATCTGCTATTCTGAAAGGATTTCCTTCTGTGAAAAAATGTAATTTCTTCCCTGATCCAAATTTTATCAGTTTTAAGCTGTTTTTTTTTAATCTAAGAAATTTCGGTATTAGCATTTTCTGAGAAAATTCAAATCTTAGCCATTATGGCAACCTTCATTTTTAAATTCATAGACTGGTTGGCTTTTTTTTCTTCCCAGATGGCGTTTATCACAAGATATGAATCTCATGACTTCCACACTGACAGCTAAATTCACTAATGTAACAGTTTATTGCTCACACTATCTTCATGTTCAATATATTAAGTATTTTACACTTAAAATTTACTTCTAAACATGTTCCAACCCTTTTGAGTCATCTTCAGTAGAAATCAATTATACATAATAATGCTTAAAAACACTTAAAATTAAGGAATGAAAGTGTGGTCTACATCTGATGTATAGACCTTGTCTTGAATGAGTTCATGATGTTAAAAGGTTACAATAGTTAAAATTCTTTATGTTTTCACGAGTGATCCTCTTGTCTTGAGTAATATTTCTTGATGTTTTGAATAAATGAATGTTGGCTAACGGGAAAGACAATCTCTAATAAATGTCTCATATAACATGTGATCTTGAGAATGAGAATACTCATCATAAGTGACAACCGTGATGCATTTGTTGCAATGACAGAACACTACATCTGCACTTGATTTAAATCGATTTTGGTCAAAAAGTAGTTGTACTGGAGAGCCTCCATGGCTCAGGCGGCAGCGTGCTAGCCTCTCACTGCTGGGTTCCATGGTTCAAATCCTGATAACTCCATGTAAGACTTATGCTGGACAAAGTGGAGGCAGGACAGGTTTTTCTCCGGGTACTCTGGTTTTCCCTGTCATATTTCATTCCAGCAACATTCTCCAATATAATTTTTATTTGTCATTCATTAATTATTGCCCCAGAGAAGTGCGACAGGCTTCAGCAGCCGGCACAATTCCTATCCTCGCCGCTAGATGGGGGCTTCATTCATTCCATTCCTGACCCAGTCGAATGACTGGAAACAGGCTGTGGATTTTCATTTTTCAAAAAGTAGTTGTACTATCACAGCTTACATTATGCCCACGCACAACTGATTCCTGGTTATAGTAGCTCACTTCATTACACATATTTAATCTTCAACAGGTGTTATTCAAAATTCTTGAGAGGAAACATACAACACTTCGCCCTTTATGCTGATGATATGTCACTTGCTACAGATGACCAAACTTAGCTACAATAATTCCATATGGTTTCAGAGTTAAAATACAGACTTGTTTGTAGTAAATAAAACTTAGTCTGCAGTTTTACAGGGAAAGTTGACTTCGTACCTCTGCCCTAAAAATGAAATAATTAACTAAAGAATCCCTATTCAAAGAGTTGGACTCCTCAAGATGAACATTCAGGATTGCAAGATGGTTTAAGTGCTTAGAAGTCATTATTGACCTTGGGTAGTTTTTCAGTCTTCTCAAGAGTCAAAAATTACTTACCTGCTGTAGAAGTTGATATAGTGATCATTCGTAGGAGTCAAACGAACTTCCACAACTCTGAGCATGGCCTTCATTTACTAATTTTACACTCTGGAGTGATGCCTTGGTAATAGAATTTTGTCCCACGGGTGTTCTTTTAAATGCTGGAAAATCTACTGACATGCACTCAGTGCAGCTCAGAACTCAGAATGAAACTGTGAATAAATCTTCCTCATTCTCTCAGTTGTTATTAACTGAATCTTCATGGTGATAATTTTCATCTAAGCCATTACTACCACTACTATGGTCATTTACAAGATTTTGTATGTCCAGAGTATCTTCTACATCCAACATATCCTCAGGAAAGTAATTAAAATTCTTCAGGAAATTTTTCATCTGTGGCTGAGATATGCTTTACTATTTAGCATTCACTATTCAGATAAACTGTCCCACTGTGTTAACACAGTCAACAATAAAGTGCATACTAGAAAGTAGTTCTCACCAGATATGAACTGAACTGCCAATACAACAATATAAATGGTCCGTTATTGGACATTATAAATTTTCCAGCTAACTCATTCCTGTTTGCCAGCGTTTCGCCCCCGTGTGCTAGGCTGGGCTCATCAGTTGGTACCTAGCACACCTACCAAGACGCTGGCTAGTGCATACCGTGGAGGCCACTGCGTAGGCTAATTGTAGCCACCGGCAGTGCCAATGCGCTATGAGAGACTTTGTCTCCTTATCAAAAATTGATGCCTGCTTGGCCATCAGAAGATATAGATGTTGTTTCCCATAGGGAATCTGAAATATTTGTTCCAAATGAGTAAATTTATAATACCAATATAAATGGTCCATTATTGGACATTATAAATTTTCCAGCTAACTCATTCCTGTTTGCCAGCGTTTCGCCCCCGTGTGCTAGGCTGGGCTCATCAGTTGGTACCTAGCACACCTACCAAGACGCTGGCTAGTGCATACCGTGGAGGCCACTGCGTAGGCTAATTGTAGCCACCGGCAGTGCCAATGCGCTATGAGAGACTTTGTCTCCTTATCAAAAATTGATGCCTGCTTGGCCATCAGAAGATATAGATGTTGTTTCCCAGCCTAGCACACGGGGGCGAAACGCTGGCAAACAGGAATGAGTTAGCTGGAAAATTTATAATGTCCAATAACGGACCATTTATATTGGTATTATAAATTTACTCATTTGGAACAAATATTTCAGATTCCCTATGGGAAACAACATCTATATCTTCTGATGGCCAAGCAGGCATCAATTTTTGATAAGGAGACGAAGTCTCTCATAGCGCATTGGCACTGCCGGTGGCTACAATTAGCCTACGCAGTGGCCTCCACGGTATGCACTAGCCAGCGTCTTGGTAGGTGTGCTAGGTACCAACTGATGAGCCCAGCCTAGCACACGGGGGCGAAACGCTGGCAAACAGGAATGAGTTAGCTGGAAAATTTATAATGTCCAATAACGGACCATTTATATTGGTATTATAAATTTACTCATTTGGAACAAATATTTCAGATTCCCTATGGGAAACAACATCTATATCTGCCAATACAACAGTCATAACAAATTTTGCAATAAGAACATTTCTGTATTAGCCATCAGAGTAACTACTTGGTAGTTTCCCTGCTAACTACAAAACCAGTACAACAAAATGAATATTACTGTAGTGAGAGAATCTATGAAAATACTTAACAAAATTCACAAGTTCATAGTTAGATAAGATAAAGACTTTGTAATAAAATGGATTTGAAAATATAAAAGCAGTCAAATGATTGCTAGGCATTTGACCGCTTGGTGTTTCTAGTTTTATCCACTTAAATGGCATAAGAGAAAATTAGACTACCTTTCACCTCGATCCATTTCATGCATGTCAGGTAATTCTTCCACTCTTGAGCCAACATCCTGAGATCTTGATCTCAAAGCGTCTACACTGAATCCTCCTTTAAGAGGATAGCAAGGGTAACGTACACCTGTTCTGAGTTTAGATGGTCCAAAGCGCTTCTTGGTTTCCTTCAGAGAATATTCATTGTTGCTGACTGGGATGTGATCATCATAACTACTTTAGAAGAGAATAATTATTAGTATATAGTACAAACATCTTTCTTACTGTATAATTATAATTGTAAAAAAAATTACAATATAAGTTAAGTTTACTAAGCTTGTACGCAGTGGTCCAATTGGGTAAGACTTAACCTATCAAGGGAGTGGACCCTTGAAAATGACAGGCGCTGTATGCAGTGAAATGTCAGGAGGAAATGTCAGGAGCTTCAAATTGGACCATGGCGCACATGTCTGAGAAACTTCTACTATCATTCTGACACTGGCTGTAAAAGCTTAAGGTGTTATGTAAAATCTTTTGTATCAAAATTTAATTTGGTGCATAATTTACTGGATATGTCAAAATTTTTATACCAGTCATTAAAGAGAAATTATATTTTATTAAAACATAATTAAAAGCAGCCATATAACTATCTTACACTGATCAGATATGTGACTAAACTATTAAAATACTCAAACAGAAAACAAAGAAGCAATGAGCAAACAAACAAGAAAAGTAACCCCGTATTTTTACATGGATGCTAATACTTTTATCATAGCATGGGGCCTCTAGATCATATATCATACTTCAATGCTGTATGGATGTGATCATTCTTCTAAGGGCTTTTACCTCCTAAGAGCATTTTCAATTTTCAGTTGTCAGAGTCTCAAAATAAAAGATGAGTGAAATTTGTTATAAGTTCATATCTTAAAAATAAAAAAATAAAAATTGAATACCTTTAATTTGTGTTCCTTACGTAGATTCAGCACATGCATCTTGTAATTGATTGTGATAACAATAAAAAACTTAGGAATTTTCAATCACAATGAAAGCAATTTAAACGAAATTTAATCTTACTTAACTTTAGGAAACCAACATCTGACAAAAGTATTATCTTTAACAGTTACTTGCAAGAACTAGTATTAAAATCGGAAACACTTTAAAATATTCTATGGGGGCCGATGACCTCGATGTTAGGCCCTTTTAAACAACAAACATCAATCAATCATCATCAATCAATCAAAATATGCTATGAATGTGTCACACATAACTCGGAAGCCATTTATCTATATTCACTGTGCTGAATGAGAAAATGTTCAAGAGTAGTAGCAATATAGGTCCCGCAACAAGAGCTTGCCGAAACTCAAACGTGCGCAGAGACCAATATCTGTTGGCGAAGTTTAAGCTCGTTGCAGGGCTCCTGTGTGTCGCCCGAATGCTGATTACCAGGCTCATTGTTACTCAACCGCTCACTGAGAGGCACAGTGTACAATTCTTTATCATGCGTGTATTGAAAAGAAGCAAGAAGCGTGTGCTTGTATTATTAATATTTTATTTATATTTCATAGCTGAAAGTGAATTTGTTGTAATATGATATTCAGTGTACGTAGCGATGCCCCCGTTTCATTCTAAATTAGGGAGTGCTAAAACTGTACACAGTCAAACTAGAGAAGTTATTTATAATGTGTATAAATTAATGAAAAACGAAACCCATCCCATTGAAAACTTATGTGCTATTCAAAAGAAAGTGGCCGAAGCAACAGGTGTCGGAAAGGTCCGTGCGGAATGTAATACGAGACGCAAAGAAGATCGAAAGGGGTGAAGTGGATTCATTTCCAAAGCCTGGAAAAAGAAGATCGAAGTCTGTCAAGAAGTGTGAATTAGACGATTTTGAGAAATGCGCGGTCAGGCGCACGATTCACAATTTTCACAATACGGAAGGCGAGAGACCAACGCTTGAAAAGATCCGTAAGAAACTGGTTGAGGATATACAGTTTAAAGGTTGCATAAGAACACTAAGCAAGATAGTTTGAGGCCTAGGTTTTCGATGGAGGAAGACAGAAGACATGCGTAGAATACTTATGGAGAAGCCTGACATAAGGCTCCCACATGTGCAGTACATACAAAGCATAAAGCGGTACCGACAAGAGGGTAGGCCTATTGTTTAAACTGATGAGACATATTTGCATAGATATTTAGAAATTTCATGATCCGTATTGAAGTGGGATTACAATATTTGAAATTAAGAGGGTTCCTCCTATTCAATACAAAGATGTTTATTAATGTGAAAGAATCACATATCGTTCACATGAGGTACTAGTTTCGGCACCAGATATGTGCCATCATCAGCCACAAAGTCAAATCGGGCAAACACAATAAAACCTTAAAACAACTTTAAACACACTATAACACCTGCATGGATGAATATGAAATATGACTTTAAAACAACTTTAAAAACACACTATAACATTTGCACAGATGAATATAAAATAAAATATGGTAGATGATGAAGTTGCATTCCATTTTAAAATCCGTTAAAATGATGACTCCATTGTTGTATACCCATGGCGGTTTGTCCAGCTTGTATATATCTTTAGTTGCTGCGGGGTTTAATGTCATATGAAGTTGACACTATGTGTGTTCTGTAGTTTGGTTCCGGAAAATAAACGTAAACATGAACTTGGTTAGATCCAAAGAATTAATTCCCACTTCAATATGGGTTGAGGAACCTTGAGCAGCCTGAGTGATTGGCGGACGGAGCTGGACTGAGTTTACGTTCATTTTCCGGAACCAAACTACAGAACACACATAGTGTCAACTTCATATGACATTAAACCCCGCAGCATAATTTAACAGTTTTAGAAAACTAAAGATATATACAAGCTGGACAAACCGCCATGGGTATACAACAACGGAGTCATCATTTTAACAGATTTTAAAATGGAATGCAACTTCATCATCTACCATATTTTATTTTATATTCATCTGTGCAAATGTTATAGTGTGTTTTTAAAGTTGTTTTAAAGTCATATTTCATATTCATCCATGCAGGTGTTATAGTGTGTTTCAAGTTGTTTTAAGGTTTTATTGTGTTTGCCCGATTTGACTTTGTAGCTGATGATGGCACATATCTGGTGCCGAAACTAGTACCTCATGTGAACGATATGTGATTCTTTCACATAAATAAACATCTTTGTATTGAATAGGAGGAACCCTCTTAATTTCAAATATTGTAATATTTGCATAGTTCGCACACCAAGTCAAAGTGCTTGGAGTGACAGCACTCTTCATGGACTGAAGTCGCCTGTCTCGAAAGGGCAACGATAAATAGTGGTACATGCCGGTTCAGTTTCGTTCCAAATGCTTTGTTGGTTTTCAAATCCAACCAAACAACAGGGGATTATCACGATGAGATGAACTATAGAAACTACGAGAAATATCTGACAGAGAAATTAATTCCTAATTTGCCACCCAACTCTGTTGTCGTGATTGATAATGCCTCGTACCATAATGTTCAATGTGAGCGTGCACCCACATCATCATCCAGAAAAAGAGTTATGTAGGATTGGTTGACTGATAAGGGTATTCCGTTTTTTACAGAGATGATAAAACCCCAACTGTACCCTTTGATTAAATCCCATAAGTCACGCTATAAGTCATATCAAATTGACAGACTACTTGCTACATATGGGCATGCAATTTTGTGTCTACCGCCATACCATCTAGACTTGAACCCAATCGAAATGATTAAAGATTAATTAGCACAAAAGAATGTTACTTTCAGACTCGATAATGCAAGAACATTGCTGATGGAAGGAATTGCGTCAATTGGGGCAGAAGAATGGTCGAGTCGATGTAGGCACTGAGAAAAAGTACATTGCGAGCTATCACATAATGGATGAAGTATCAGACAGCATAATCATTAATCTGGAGGATACCGGGCGAGTTGGCCGTGCACGTAGAGGCGCGCGGCTGTGAGCTTGCATCCGGGAGATAGTAGGTTCGAATCCCACTATCGGCAGCCCTGAAGATGGTTTTCCGTGGTTTCCCATTTTCGCACCAGGCAAATGCTGGGGCTGTACCTTAATTAAGGCCACGGCCGCTTCCTTCCAACTCCTAGGCCTTTCCTATCCCATCGTCGCCGTAAGACCTATCTGTGTCGGTGCAACGTAAAGCCCCTAGCAATAATAATAATAATAATAATAATCTGGAGGACGATAGTGACAGTGACGGAGAGAGCGTTTAGTGATAGCGCGGATGAGAGTGAAGGCGATATGAGCAGCTTTCAACCTCTTTCAGAAGATGCGGACTAGAACAAGCCATTGGGTATGTTAACTGCTATTTTACGATCACATAATTCTTAATCTCTTTGTTTGTTATTGTTATTTCATTCAATGTTTCTGATTCTGCATGTCCAAAATATCATTATGCTATAGGGTAATGTGTCCTGGCTCTGGTTATAACTACAATAAGGCATTACATACACGCGCTGAGATTTCACCCGAACGCTGGTCACAGATCAGCTGGCCAAACCGCCAGCGCAGACGGTTCATTAACAACTGCTTGCAGTAAGACGATTTAGCGAAGTGAGGGGGGCGTGCAGTGCTACTACCAAGCCCACCCGAACACTGACGATGTTCTGCGCAGCTTTCTTTGGCAAGCTCTTCTTGTGGGACCTATACCTATATATATAAAATAAGAGTTTTATCTGTACATCGCTCAGAATTTAAAAGGAATGGTATTTATGTATCGGTCGTCTCCAAAGTAACAAGGAAATGCATCGTGAGAAAATGGCTGGAAAGAATTTAATGATAATCGGTATATAAAATCAGGGAATAGGGCACTACAATCTACGATATAAATAATTTTATTCACACTGAGTGAAATGGTAGTTTTGGAGAAGGCCTAAAAGTTAATTCTCAAATATCTATGTTATTAGCAGTAGTGAAGCATGCTAGTATCCACTGTTACCATTGGTAACAGTTTGAAAATATAAAAATTGAATATTATTTAATATTAATATTTAATATTTTTGTTTCTTCGCCTGGACATGTTGTGAGACGTCTACTGCAGCATTTTGCCACTGTTGAAGTTGAGCAAGAGGCTGTTACCACTCCATGCAGTGGTTACACTTTGAATCTCTTCTAACAGCTAGGTGAGTGTTACTGTGCCTACGCCAAGCAAGGCCCCTTTCCCCTCAACACTGAGATATATCCTACTACATTCTCTAGTCATGTTACCACAGTGGAAAGTGGAAACAAAAAATTATAACACCAATTCTGAGCTGTTCCTTCTTGATTTACTAGTTTCGTTTCCATATTGATAGTTCACTTATGTATAGGCAAGAAAAGGTTCCACTTTATCAATACAATTTTATTACCGTAAGAGTTAGCTTACAGGACCAGTTTCAACTTTAAATAGTCATCATCAGCTGTACATGCCTACCTTTACATGAGTGTGAAATGTACCCGTGCTTCGCTACGGTATTCTACATTGTATTCGAATATCGAAGTAAATAGTGAACATGCAGTAAATAAGATTGTTTTAAAATTGCATGTCTCTTAGCGTTATCCGAGAAAGAGCATGGGGAGGTCCCCGTACGTTGTTTCCAATGTAAAGTGTTTGTTACGGATTTGTGATATAACGGCAGGCTCACTTGCCTACTGGCATTCACAATCGAGTTGGGAAGTTTACATTATAATTCCAGGCCCCATTGCCTACTACGCGGACAAAATCGATTTGGGGATTTTTCGTTAAAATGGCAGCCCCCCTTTCCTACTTCCAGACAGATTACAGTTGAGGAGTTTCTATTATAATGGTAGGCAATTACCCTACTATCACTCGAAATTGAATTGTGCAGTTATCATTATAATGCCAGGCCCATTTTCCTACTGCCAGCCAGCTTACTGCCAGTCACACCAAGTTGGTGAGTTTCCATCAAAATAGCAGGCCACTATGCCTAATGCCAGTCACATTTTAGATGAGGACATTTCTTTATAATGGCAGGCACCCTTGCCTACTGCCAAACACAATCGGGTAGGGGAGTTTTAAACAAAACTGCATGCTCACTTGCCTTCTGCAAGTCAAATCGAGAAGGGAGCTATTCATTACAATTGTAGGCCTTCCTTACTAATGACAGTCACACAGGAGTTGGAGAAGGAACCCTTTCCTACTGCCAGTCAAAGTCGGTGTGGGGAGTACTGATTACAATAGCAGACCCACCCTTTAATGGTTATGAATTTCATGTTTTTGGTCCGTATTGAACTGAGAATAATATATAAGTAATAATAATAACAACGTAAACGTTTCCACCTTTTCAATACTAAAATATATTCACAAAATTATAAATTACACGGTACTAGTTTCGACCCATCTAGGGGTCATTATCAGCCGTATTGGAGCAAAGATCACTTTTGGCGAAATCCTAAGAAAAATGTTATTTTAAAGAAAGAAAATGTTATTTTAAAGAATAACATTTTCTTAGGATTTCGCCAAAAGTGATCTTTGCTCCAATACGGCTGATGATGACCCCTAGATGGGTCGAAACTAGTACCGTGTAATTTATAATTTTGTGAATATATTTTAGTATTGAAAAGGTGGAAACGTTTACGTTGTTATTATTATTACTTATATATGACCCACCCTTTCTCGATCGCTAAAAATCGACATCAGTGAATATATATAGATCAACATACGAAAGTATATGCGTCTTTACAATATTGAAGACCTTCATTTACAGATTAACTTCTACTAAACGTACGTAACATCGACAAAGGATTATACCATAAGACACGCCGGATTTAGTGGCCTAAATGGCTGGTCCTATGATATGTCATCTATTCTTGGGTCAGATTGAGTTAGAAACGTGGAACAGGGTAAAGGTTTTGTAAGATTATCTCACATTACATTACTTTTCGGATAATTATGTGACAGCTACATACATAGCATTTGGCTCACATATGCCTACTGGGTGGGCCAATTTTCGTGAAGAGTATGATGATTCTGTATTTCATATAAGTAACTGAAAGTATGAATTATGCATGTGAAAATTCCAAATTGATTTAACATCGATTAATAGAGGAAAATCAAACGTAAAAGGGATACAGATACGGCAAAAAGTCATAAGACCAAGGTTGTAGATCATTCCAAATTGAACGGAGATTGTGCAATCCGTTATGTGATAGGAATTTCCGAAGGTCTGCACCATTATTAAAATTGCCTGCATATTTCGATATTCTTCGGGGATAAAAAGTGAAAAATGTAATGATCTAGGATGTTTTCCATTTGTTACAGGCTAAAACGTATAATTTTGTCAAATTTCAATTATCTTCTTTTTCTTCTGGCAGATTATGCCGCAAGCTGCATTTTGGGCGAGGCGGGTAAAAATTAGGACTTTCAGGAAACTAAACCAAAAATTATGGAGATGCTCATTATTACCCCTTAAACGGAAAGCTGTACGAAAATTTCGCCAAAATAGTCAGTGTAGAGGCACACAGTCCTTACGATTTGATTTATATAGATAAGGAATCAGCTCCATGTAAAACACCTTTTAGGCTATGTCCGCTGGACTTAACCTGCAAAACTGACCATTCACGATATCTCCCTTATTAATCCTCCTGACGAAAAAATGCACATGAAAAAAAAATGTTTAGAGGTGGAATTCCATCACGTTTGGTCGATTTCCAGTCAGGTTGGTCTTGTTCTGTATATATTGTGGAAGAGTAAAATCACCATTTGTGTTCCCTATAAACCGCCAGGCCATTCCGGAACATGAAATGTTATTTACGTTTAAAACCTACCTTTGGACAGGTGGATGCTAAATATAAATTTTGGTTCGAATGTCTTCAGTAGTTTTCAAGTTGTAAGGAATACGCTTTACACGCACCCGCTCGTGAGTCAAGTCCGATGGGACTTGTACAGAAAAACGGTCCGTTAATGATATCTCCCTTATTAATCCTCGTATCGAAATGATGCACATCAGAAAAAAGGTTTAGAAATTAATTTCTACCAAGGTAGGTAGATTTCCATTAAGTTTGGTTGTGTATATTTTGTGGAAGTGCAAAATCACTGTTTCGGTTTCGTATAAACCCCCAGTCAGTTCATGGATTTAGAAACAATATTTGCCCTAAAACCTATCAAGGACAGGTGTATTCTAAATATGAGTCTTGGTGGAAATACATCCAGTAGTTTGTAGCACTCGCGTACATACGGCGTAATTAAGGAAGAAAATAATACAGTTAAAAAAGTTGAAAGTAATAGAAAATGGATTATAACTGAGGACAGCCGGATAACGACAAATATGTATAATAGAAAGCTTAATGAACACACCATTTTCATTAAGAACTTTTGAAGGAAAGAAAAAACATAATTGAAAAAGGTAGACCCACGCCTTCTCTTAAACATTTATTCAAGGAATCAATAAGAACAGTATGATATTTTCATCACACGTGCTACATAAATCTGGACTGGTTATGTGGTTGCGCAAAAATTAATACACCATACTGTTGGCCATGTATTCTATTTTCTCAGAAAATAGTGCTTGGAATAAAGACGGTGTGAACAATTTAGATAGCTTCAGAGTTTTAAAGAGACGCTATGAGGTGTCTCAAGCACACATCAATGGTGTTGCCGATACGATTCAGTTCGGAAGGTCCAGAATAGAGTTCTGTTTGTGTACAGCTTACGGAAAGAAAATTGACGAGTATAATACGCTAGTAAAAAAAAAAACAGATAAATTGCCAGTACTTTAATAGATACTGTGTGTTTTCTTTCAAAGCAAGGATTACCTTGAAGGGGTCATCAAGAAACTGAAGAATCCGATAACAGAGGTAATTACAGGGAGTTACTAGCATTAATTGCTAAGAAAGATGACGTATTTTGGCACCACTTAGAAACATCTACAGTTTTCTCAGGACTTTCATCTGATATACAAAATGATAAATTGAAGCCATAGCTACTTTTATGACCAGCGAAATTAAAGACAAGATTAAGAAAGCAAACTTTTTTCCGTTATTTTGGATGAGTGTATAGACGTTTCTAACAGAGCACAACTCTCGACTGTATTTAGATATGTTTGTCCTGAAGGCGAAATTCAAGGGAGATTTTTGAGATTCAGTGATGCAAGCAGTGACCATTCTGCTGTTTATCTCTCTAAACATCTCTTTGGAGTGTTACAACAATTTCAGTGTGGTGAAAGGTTAGTAGCAGAAACATTTGATGGCACAGCAGTGATGGCAGGACAGTACAGTGGGTTTCAGAAGTTAGTCAGGGATAAATATGACCAGACTATATTTGTTCACTGCTATGGTCATAGGCTCAACTTGGTATTACAGCAATCTGTTAACCACATCAAGGAATTAAAAGTATTTTTTCAGAACTTGTACAGGTTAGCAGGGGTTTTTTTCATCATCCCCTAAAAGAGCCGCTGCTCTTGACAAAGTAATACAGAGATGATTACCAACAGTAGCGCCTACCCGATGGATATATGCTGGTAGGCTGGTTGAAGTTGTATTCTCCCTCTATACTGATCTCCTTCAATTCTTCAGAGAAATGAAAGATAACGCAAACGAATGGGAGGATGGAATGAGAATTCAAGCTAAGGGTTACTATGTTAACCTGCAAGAGTTGGATTTCTATTTCCTATTAAATTTATTTGCTGAAGTGCTTCCTCAATCTGATGTTCTGTATCATATCCTTCAGAAGAAAATATGTGATATTGCCTTCTGCTCCAAAGGGATCCAGCAATTTAAAGCATTTTTCAGACAACCAGAAATAATTTTGAAACTATATGGTCAAAGTTGCAAGACAATGCAGGGAGGCAAGATTACCCTCAAAAGCACCAGATAATTGATTTTATAGGAACTAAGAAATCATCGTATCTCCAATTGTATTTGGAAATAATTGACATCATATCCGTGCAACTATCAGATAGATTTTCTGATATTAACAAGCTGGAGTTCCTTCAGTTAATTGATACTAACCAGTTTAACAATTTCATGAAGGAGTTCCGAAACAGTGCCTATCAGTCGTTAGTGAAAACCTATGGACGAAATTTTGACTGCATGAAACTTAAAAGTGAACTGTCTGTCCTCTACACGAAGCCGAACCTTGTGACAAATAATGCATATGACCTCTACCAATATTTGCACACCAGTGGTCTTAAAAAGCATATCCAGAAGCAACAAAATTGATTGACCTTATTCTCACCATCCCAGCAAGTAGCGCTTCCACTGAAAGAAGCTTCTCGGCCTTAAAATGGATACACACCTTCCAAAGAAATTCATAAGTACAGGACAGGTTCTCTGCACTTTCTTTAATTGTGATTGAGAAGAAATTTCTTAGTGACTTAATGAAGAGGCCTAATTTCTACAATACTGTGATAGATATATTTGATGCCACGACATGCCATCATATCAACCTGAAGTACAAATAGGAAATACTAAGGTAAGCCTTGAAGCAATATTATAAATTAATTTTAAACTTTATGTTTATGAGTGCATGAGTTACCTGCCATACATTTTTCATGATGTGAACTATTTTCAATTAGTGCATGATGGAGACTGCCAGTTTCTATGATGCTGATGCTCAGTAGTGTTCAATATATTATGTGTCATTTCATCATTTTCAAATGATGTTATCTTATACGAAAGTAATATCAATTATTAAGTCCTTCTTTTTTATGAAATGACATCTGTACTGCCCATAAAAATGTTTTGGTGCAAGCAACAATATACTCTCAGAAGGAGTGTGGTAACACTTTTTAAAAGTCACGTGTTGCCACTGGTTATTAGTAGTCCTATCGATAAATACTGAATAAATAAAGTTATACAGAATTAAATTTCTGATCATTTATGTCTTATATATTTTTACTGTACCGTCTATGATAACAGAGATATTCATGAATTTCAATTATTTTTTTGCTAAGTCCATATCAACGCCAAACTACGAGAAAATAGGTAAACAGAATGTAATGAAAATCGGTATGTAAAGTCAGGAAATAAGACGCCACAGTCTAGGCTATAAATACTTTTATTCACGTTGGATGAAATAGTAGTTGAGGGGGAAGCACTTACAATTTAATTTTTAAATACCTATGTTATTGGTCCTATCGAAAAGTACTACATAACAAAAGTTATAAAGAATGCAATTTCCGATCATTTATGTCTTATACAGTTTTACCGTACTAACTAAGATAATAGAATTAATGAATTTAGACTTTTGTTGCTTAGTCCATATCAACGCCAAGCACTCCTAACATTGAAATATCATTTAATGGTATTAACTGACGATGGTTTTTGTCAGGATTGTTTTAAGGTGTAAAACCGTGTGGTCATCGGTCCATATCAACAAGAAAATTGTGAAGATGATTATAAAAAATGAGAAAAAATCATAAAGGAACAATTGGTTGAAGAATAAGCCAAGAGGGGTTCATGAAAAAAGGAAGGACTCTCTTTATATTATATACCCTAATATCACAGGATCAGAAGAAAATTAAATATGAATGCCTACAATATCGAAAGACCATAAAACTGATCGACAATACCAGCAACACGTTGACCATTATCATGATGTGATTTGTCGCTTCTGCTGCCACTCATCTCTGGTAGATGGGACAACTGCTGCATCCCGAGTAAAACAGCATCAGAAACGAGAACTTTATTAGGACTTCAACAGTGTACAAATATGATAGAATTTTTATTCTACCTCATTAAAAGTAGGGCTAGTTTCAGTCTGCTATTGGACCTTCGTCAGCTACAATGTATAATATAATTTTTTTTTTTTTTTTTTTGCTAGGGGCTTTACGTCGCACCGACACAGATAGGTCTTATGGCGACGATGGGATAGGAAAGGCCTAGGAGTTGGATGGAAGCGGCCGTGGCCTTAATTAAGGTACAGCCCCAGCATTTGCCTGGAGTGAAAATGGGAAACCACGGAAAACCATTTTCAGGGCTGCCGATAGTGGGATTCGAACCTACTATCTCCCGGATGCAAGCTCACAGCCGCGCGCCTCTACGCGCACGGCCAACTCGCCCGGTAATATAATTTTAGTTGAACTTCATAACTCATGAGGACATTAACAGAGAAGGATTGTAATTTCAACAAGAATTTTATATCATAGCTTATGGGTTGTGTGTATAGTTCTTAAGTTTGTTACAAGTATATTGTAGCTGAGGATGGCCCAATAGTGGATCGAAACTAGACCTACTTTTAATGAGGTAGAATAAAAATTAAATCATATTTGTTCAGTATTGATTAAGTGGGAAATCGTAATAAAGTTCTCGTTACTTAAACTGGGAACTCAACACAGAAAATGAAAATCATACATTATGATGATAAAACAGCATGTCTGAATATTGGCGGAAAGTAGCTGGGGAGTTAGATAACTTTGCACATGCCAGGTGGTTGTGCCGTCAATAACGGGTACTAACTATTTAGATAGACTCTTACCCTATAGATGACAAAATGTAAAAACATGGTCAGTGCCCATAGGCAGTGGTGGCTCGTGCATTTAACACTGGGGGGGCTGCATGTATAATTACTGAATTTTACCTTATTTATAGATGAGCTGCATTCGGCGAGACTTGTAGGTTGAAAATATGTTGATAACCTTCTCATTGAAATTTGGTATATTTCTCATCAAAGTAGTTTCCATTGACAGCATTTCCAGAGGTATCAGTCTTTCTTCACCCATAGTGCTGAGGAGGTACTTTTTTATCCTCTTCATCGCTGAGAAACACCTTTCTGGTTCACTGGTGGTAGTTGGCAGAGTTGCTGCAATGCGAAGAAGTTTCACCACTTCTGAAATTGATGACTGAAGATTGTTCGAGATGATGAACTGAAGCAGCTGGATAGCACCAGACAGTGATCTGAATTCTTCTCTGGAGTATAAAACAGATAGTTCAGTTTGTAGTTTTTCTTTGTCAAAAGTAAGAAAAAGTCGTACACAATCATTTAGCTCTTTCTCAGGAAAAACTGATTTGAAGGAAGAAAAATTTGATGGTATCACCAGAGTTGATACTTGCAGATGATTTGTAAATTGAAACTGGCTATTTGCCTGGGTTATGATGACATCACAGACTTCCGAGGCCGCAAACACTCTTGTTGTAGTTTCCTGAACATGGCATCGTTTGTTTAAATTTCCGGTTTCAGAATTTTTGTTGGAGTCCAGTATTATATTTCTCACATCATTAACAGTTTTAACAAAGTTTGAAACATGTCAACGAATTTTTGCTACATCTGCATTTTGAAGTTGATTATATAAAATATCAACATGAGGCATGATCCTGAAGGTACTTGTACAAAGCTGATGCTTCTCTAATTGTGATGTCACTTGAAGACTCAGATTCCATCAGTAGTTCAAAGCAATCTATTAAAGCATCCTTTTCCTCGAATACAGTATTGACTGTTCTCGATTTAAAATTCCATCTTGTGGCTCCAGCAGCAGGTATCCGTTTAGCCACACAAGAATCTAAAACAGACACTCTTTGAGGTGATCGGGAAAAAAATGCCGGTATTGAAGACAAATTTGCAAAAAATATTCTTGCTTTTGTGTTTTGCTTAGCAGCTCTCTCCATTATCAAATTAAGTTGGTGTGCAAAGCAATGTATAAAATGGGCGTTCGGGTACACTTCCTTAACTCTCGTCTGCATGCCACTGATGGCACCACTCATAACAGACGCGCCATCGTACATCTGGGCAATGAGTTTATTCTTCTTATCTTTCAGAATAACGCCAAGCTGGGAAAGAATACATTCTGAAATAGCCTCTGCATTTTGACCAGAAGGATTAAAAATTCCCCAAAACCGTTCTGCAGCATTACCTTGCGAATCACAGTACCTTAGCACAAGAACAAGCTGAAATCCATCCGACACATCTGTCGTCTCGTCAGCCATGATTGCTAAAAATTCAGACTGGGATACTTCTTCCAAAATAGCCTCTCTGCATACCTCCAGCATACAATGCAACAATTCTTCCTGGATCATTTTCGATGTTCCTTTGAAACACGAAGCACTCTTTAGATGTGACTTGAAAACAGAGTCTAGTTCACTCATGTATTTAATTAAATTCAGAAATATACCACCAGGATTCTCGGAGTCTGGCCTCTCGTCATGTCCTCTCAATGCCAGTTCGTTTGACCCTCAAAACTTAATACGGTTTATTATTCTGGATAGTACTTGCCGATTTTTGCTAACTTCATTGTTATGACGCTGTACAGATTCCTAATGGGCCTTACTTAAACCCTGGTGCACATCTACGGAACCTAAAAGAGCTAAGTCTAGCACACTGTTCACATGTTTTCCTGATTTTTCATGTTTCTTTATTTTATCACTAAGTCTCTTCAGATCACGAACTCCTGCATCAACCCACGTATTGTTTGCTCCTTCACTGGCACTTCCAAAAATAAGGCAAGGAAACATAAAAGTGCATTTTGAACTTCGCAACCACACAACCATTCATGTTTACTATATACATCTGGATTGAAAATTCTTGTGTACTCTTTGTCACGGCTCTTACCAGTCTGGGAGATTTTCAATTCTGGGGTAGGTCTTCCTCGAGCTTTAATATCACACTTTTCATTTAGGGTTAAACTGTTAAGTTTGATAGTGGTTTTTTTTTTTTTTTTTTTTTTTTTTTTTTTTTTTTTTTTTTTTTTTTTTTTTGCTTTACGTCGCACCGACTCAGATAGGTCTTATGGCGATGATGGGACAGGATAGGGCTAGGAGTGGGAAGGAATCGGCCGTGGCCTTAATTAAGATACAGCCCCAGCATTTGCCTGGTGTGAAAATGGGAAACCACGGAAAACCATTTTCAGGGCTGCCGATAATGGGGTTCGAACCTACTATCTCCCGAATACTGGATACTGGCCGGAATTAAGCGACTGCAGCTATCGAGCTCGGTTGATAGTTTTTAAAAACTGCAGTGTGTTAACAATACTCATGTTGTTGTTAGAACTTCTACTATTGCGATCAGTGGACAACAAATAAGACACACTGGTCTGCAGTGCATGCAGACCGCCAGAGCAGGGTTGTCGGGTGCCTTATAGCACACACGGAGGGGGAAGCGAATTCAAAGCCTTATGGCCTGATAACAGAGCTATGTCCTGGCAGTCCCAAGAGAGGGAAGTGGAATCATACAACATTATCATGTGAAGAAAAGCATTCAATTATTGCGCTATACCGGAGTTGAAAATCAAGTGTTAAAGGAACTCGCAGAACGGATTGGAAATATTTCCCTATTGAATATGTAATGTTGCTTCGTGTAAATTACGTGTGAAGAACCGGGGGGGCTGCAGTCCTGCAGACCACCCACTAAATCCGCCACTGCCCATAGGTACCTGTGCTAAGACATATATTGGTTCTTCATTTTCCCAGTTCTAACTTCCACTGTCAAAGCAATTTTTCATAACTGCACAATTTTTACAATATGAGAAGTCTGGACATTTCCTCACAACCTTTTCAAGGAGCTCATTATTATTTACATATAAACATTAATCAAGAGAGTGCTGACACCATCAGCATCAACTAATGTCCCAAATCCTCAAGACCTTGCTGAATCTGAATTACAGATCTAGAAAGTTTTACCCAGTGGCGGCCGGTCAATACGTGCTACCGGGCTCCAGCACGTAGCTTGGAACTGTACGGAATTATTTATGTACAGTACAATTATCCTGGTGCCTTTTCTTTGTTTTGAGTACGGTATGAATTTGTGTTTGGTGAAAATCAGGACAAGATCTGTTGAACACCTAGCGCTCTTCTCCCGGGAAACTTAGTCCGTGCTCATCTGAAATGAGCTCTGGCCTGTAGCCTGAAGGGAGCAATACGCAGGCGCAGCCAAGCTTGCAACACACCCCGTAGCCGGTGGACTATACCATAAACCGGGCTCAACTTTCACTGATCCCGTCAATAGTTACTTTTTCTCCCGCAAGGGGGGTAGAACTGCACGATATTTCCTGCTACCCTAATGTTGAACGTGGTAAGTGGTTAGCGATTCTGCCACTAGAGATTAGTATCGCCTGGGATTGAAAGCAACGTCAGTCTCGAAAGTAAAGCGTAAGTGGAGGCAATCTATCGCAATGATAATGTTGTTATTAAGGAAACCAACCAATGCTTATTAAAATATCCATCTTCCTTTTGGAATCAAAAATAAGGAATTCGTTGGTGAGTCAAAGAATCTTTGACTGGCCCTAAATGTTTTCCTGCATTACAATGTAATTTTATTCTTGTTTGTTCTGAGTTATACATTGTGAGAAAAGCTTTATTATTATTATTATTATTATTATTATTATTATTATTATTATTATTATTATTATTATTAACAGGTTTGAAGTATGTTGGTCATCATGGCAATATGCAGACTTAAAGAAAGCTTATTCAGTGGTTTTCTTGTAGCACGTAGACTGATTTTTTCACGAGCCGCCACTGGTTTTACCTACATTCACAACATCCCTCAAGCTGAATGTAGGGCTACCGCTAAGTTGTTACTAGCCCGGAAACTAAGCACACATTGTAGTACAAAATACAAAGTTGTAAATCTCTAGTAACTGAACAAGGATACAGAGTTATACACCTTAACTTGTTCTTTGTTTAATGAATATGTTTAAGAACATTTAAGAGTACCTGTTAGTATGTTAATGATTAGGTTTTTAACCAATAGCATATATTTACTCCAGATCCCAAGATAGCAAGTTCACACCCGGCAGAGGTAGTCGGATATTTAAAGGGTAGAAAAAAGTCCATTTGACATGTCATCTGAATTGCAAGTAATCAGCTTCATTTTCCGTATCAAAATCTAATCACAGAGAGTTACAATATTGAAAATCTTCCACCTTTTTGATACTTTTTATTTGCCTTTTAGCAAATTTTTATTTGTAAACAGTACATGTTTCGTTCTCACTTGGGAACATCTTCAGCTGTTGTTAGAGCTTAGGTGAATCGCTAAGTTTTTAAACACGTTATTTGCAAGTACATTGATTCTCTTAAAAACTACTAGAATACCAATTAAATTAAATGATATTAAAACAATGTGGGGGTTAAATGGTTAATGACATGAGACTGAATGATTACATAATTGGTCAGCTTAAAACCTATATCTATTCATTGGAATTGTTGTTAAAAGTTTCACTTTGTTACATTAAAAATGTCTGTTTGTCTTCCGGTTAAAAGGTTTTAAAAAATGGTTGACTTCATGACTCTGTTCAAATTGTTGTTGAATGTTTTTTCTCTTTCACTCCTTCCAGGTAAGCTGTTATTTATTATGAGCTTGCTTAAAGTGCCCTAAGTTGAGTCTAATGCAGAACTTTGAAGCTGATTGCTGGTCAATTTTTGGGAAGGGAGCTTCGTCTCAATTTCTGAAATAAAATAAGGAAATAGGAATTTGTTTTTGTAATGAAAACATGTGTCTTTACATAATGAAATGTATAAAATGGTTCTTTACCTTGCTGTTGTTAGACTCCAATTCTACTGTGACCCTGGAGGGACGTTTGATGCTGCTTTACGTCTAGTATAGTAATGGTGTGCGTGTTCCGTTGTTTGCTCCTCCTTTCGGGGAGGCAAGACTGCGGGGAGAGGAGGAGGCGTGTCGCGTACTGTCACGGCTTCGGCTTTAGAATGGGGTGGGGAGAGAGGATGTACAAAATGGCGGAGGCTCGGTCTTATTTATCCTTTTACTGTCTGTATTGTGTTTTTTGCCTAAAGTTTCAAGACTTGATAATATCCCTTCAAATAAAAAGTATCAAAAAGGTAGAAGATTTTCAATATTGTAACTCTCTGTGATGTCATCTGAAGTCGGCATGTACTGTAAAAGATCTGTGATGACACATTGGGTGTTCACTCAACAAAATTAATTAAAACTCAGTCACAGATGCCCAAGAGAGATTCAGTTTACTCTGCCCTCTAGTAGAAAATGCTTGCTATTATTTTTATTATTGAGCCAGCCCCGCGGTGTAGGGGTAGCGTGCCTGCCTCTTACCCAGAGGCCCCGGGTTCGATTCCCAGCCAGGTCAGGGATTTTTACCTGCATCTGAGGGCTGGTTTGAGGTCCACTCAGCCTACGTGATTAAAATTGAAGAGCTATCTGATGATGAGATAGCAGCCCCGGTCTAGAAAGCCAAGAATAACGGCCGAGAGGAACCGACATGCAGACCACACGACAGCTCATAATCTGTAAAACTTTGGGCTGAGCAGTGGTCGCTTGGTAGGCCATGATCCTTCGGGGCTGTTGCGACATGGGGTTTGGATTTTCATGGTTTGGTTATTATTACTATTGGACAAGGACGCAACAAGTGTCATGTCTTGGCTTCTTTCTTATATACTGATGATTAAGGGGATAATTGAGGCGTCTAGTATCAAAACCGGCCAAGTCACTCAAGGCATATTTTTCAATATGGACGAAAAACCTGTAGAGACAAAGCAATGATGGCCAGAAAAGATTTTTTTTCACAGTTATATCCTTAATGGTTTAATATTTAAGTTCCGCTGTTTTGAGAAATCTAACTCATAATTAACCCATCTTTTTTGTTAATTTAAATTTTGACTTGGCCGTTTTTGTTGCAATTTTGTACAATTTCTCAAGGTATGAAAGTAAATCTTTCAGTTCACCACTTGGAACAATATCCACTTTACAGCACACAATAATGACAAAATACGAGCACACCGGAAATAGGATTGCTTTGGCGCCAATGACGGTAAGAAGCCCGCCAATACGTAAATCAGTGTTGCAAACGAACAAAAAACAAAATATTATGACTTCAGAGAATATACATTACAAGGAACGATTCTGCCTACTGATATTATCACCTTGTTGCTTAATGTAACAATACAAGATTCCACACAATAATGCTGCATCATAAAGATTGTCGCTCATTCCTTGACTTGGCCAGTTTTGAATTCACTGGCTGCATGACTTGGCCGATTCTGATGCAAGACCGAGAATTCAGTGCTCTATAACATGAAGACATGGACGATTTTAAAACATATTCTTGTTTCACCTGATAGTGCTATACTTCTACTTCAAATTTATAACCTTAACTCATTTTCGTAAATTTTGTGACTTGGCCGGTTTTGATACTAGACGCCTCAATTATCTCATCATCTTTCCTCTGAGATGTGTAAGAAAACCGAGCGAAATATCAAGTAGAAACTTGAATACATTTTTCTCATATCGTGCAATGCAAGACTAAATGTAATGAGGTCCCAGTAGAAAAAGAAGATCATGGCTAAAGAATCTGAAGAACTTGTATAGCAAATCTACCATCAAACTGTTTTGAGTAGTGGCCTACAAAGAAATGATGCTGATGTGTCAGTAAAGAAAGAAGAGATTTCCTCTTAATGAACATCTACAGTCTGCAAATGAATACATCTGACAGCATTTAAAAGTGTCCTTTAATGTCCTTTCAATTACCGGTAACTGATGAAGTAAAATCATCACTATACATCACTGACTACTAAACAAGAACCGCTTTCTGATAGATGGCAGCAAAATACTATTACACTTATGCTTAGATCTTTATTTTTGAAATCACTGTTTTCTTTCTATTCTTTCTTTCGTTCTTTCTTTCTTTCTTTCTTTCTTAATATTTGTCTGCATTTAAGAAGTAATGTTAACTATGACATTAACAATAATTACCTTGAATTATATACATAATCACCTATAGTATTATCAGTCAATGAAGTTTTCTTAGTCAATTCATCTTTAATTTTCTGAAAATAAAAAGAAATAAACATTAGAAACTTCCAAGGAATATCTCTTCACTCTTTCACTACTATATTATCAATTAACTCAAGTTACAATCAGAACAGTTTCTAAGCTACAATGATGTCTTTATTTTCTTAACAGTTATTTCAAAATCTCTGAAATTGAAGAATGATTAAGCATTTATGCATCTGTAACACACATTTAAAGGAATAAAATAAAATTTAACATCTGTTTATGTGTCTTGTGCATGGGCTTGTTTACAACCTGGCTGAGTGTTAAGCTAACATGATGATTTTGTAAAAAGATGTGTTTTTCTCATATACCTCAAGTAACTATTTTGGTGAGATTTTGATAAATTCATTTTATACATAGCATAAAATCTGGCTCTATTTGCATTTTTAAAAAAAGAAGCCTATGAGTTACTCTGTTTAATTCTGCAAATTTATACTACTGTACTTGAAAAGCAAAGCAAAACTCATCATCATCCATTTCCCTTGTCCAGCTCCTGCCAGGTTGGGATGTTTATGGCACTTTTCCATTCTTCCTCTATCCGACCATCATCGTTCCTCCTTAACTGTGTTCCAATCCAGGTTTCTTCTAATTATACTATTCTAGACCATTTTCAACCACCTTAGTCTGGGTCTCTCTCTTGCCCTCCCTCCTTCTATCTGGGTTTCTATCATCCGCTTCAGCATCTTCCCCTCTTCCATCCTTTTAACATGTCCAAACCATCTAAGCTTATCCCTCTCCATTCCATTGAAAAGCTTTTCCATTCCAGTGATAAATGATGATGGTGAACAGTGTGAAAAGTCAGGTTGTGAGTTTCACAAAGAGTCTTCTCAGTTTTAATTTCTCTGTTGATGGATTGACAGTTTCTTATGGGGATCACAGTAAGTATCAAGGTGTTAATATAAGGAAAGATCTTCACTGGTGTAATCACACAAATGGGATTGCAAATAAAGGGTACAGATATCTGCACATGATTATGAGGGTATTTAGGGTTTGTGGTAAGGGTGTACAGGAGAGGGCATATTAGTCTCTGGTAAGACCCCAATTAGAGTGTGGTTCCAGAGAATGGGACCCTCACCAGTATTACTTCTCCATGGCAAGCCAAGCAGATTATGTTCCTACCTTTCTATATATGAATTGAATAGTCACTTTTTTGCTCCTTTCCATTACTTTGTTGATTTCAACAGCTGATTAAGAATGGAAGAGATCTCTATCCTTAAACTGATCAACTGATAAATATCCTTTTAAGCATAACTAAATACATAGCAGACACAAGATCAACATCTTTGTACAAGTCATAAAAAGCTGTTAACTGACAATAGTCAAATAAAAACTGCACAAGATCAACATCTTTGTACAAGTCATAAAAAGCTGTTAACTGACAATAGTCAAATAAAAACTGCACACTAAGGAACTGGAATGAATTTGATACTGGTACATCCTTCAATAAGCTTTATATTATTTTTCATCAAGTCAGAATATTCTTCTGGAATTTTTCTATCCACAAGTTCCTCATTTAGCAAAGAATGTATTCTTATGTAATTTTTACCAAAACATAAGGTGTTGGACACCTTCCTGTTGTAGGCTAAGTCAGTAATCTGCAATTCCTATTTCTCCAATTTCTTCTGCATCCCTACTGTAATCACATAAACCTACATTAATGGAAGTTGTACAAGACGTATTTTATTTCTGAAACAAACTGTTGAAGATACATACTTCTGATAAATGTTGCTTGCAACTGCTGATGAAATAAATCAACAACACTTTTACTTAAGAAGAACCCATAAGCTAACCAAGTATTTCTTCATTCTTGAATGTACAAGACATCCATTAATTCACTTTGTATTGAATATCTCTCTCTCTTCTCTATTATTTTTAAGGTGGTAAAGAATTTAAAAAAGAAAAATTCTGAATATCCCTCAAATATAAAATAATAGGAAAAATAAAATAAACAAAAAATGGGGCTATATTAAACCTAACACAGGCCCTGAGGTTGAAGGATTGTGAGCCTGCTCTAAACTGAAGGCCCTGGTTTTGATTCCCAGTCAGGTCAGGAATTTTTACCTGAGGGCTGGTTCAAGGTCTACTCAGCCTATGTGAGAACAACTGAGAAGCTAACTGATGGTGAGATAGCAACCCCAGTCTAATAAGCCTAGAATAATGAGCAAGAGTATTCATGACACTGACCAGGTGTCACCTCAAAATCTGTAGGCTTTTGGGTTGAGTAGCAGTCACTTGGTAGGGCAAGGCCCATTGGGGCTGCAGTGTCAGGTGTTTTGTCAGTTAGTGTGTTTGTTTCTCTGCAAATAACCTCAGCCATTGTGGGTGGGGTTAACTTCCAATAGGTAACCAGGGGAACCTGACCCCTACAGAGCGCGTCCCCAGGTGGTGGATAGGGGGCCCCTATAGTATGTAGGCCTGGTTGAAATACCCAATACAACCCACGGACCAACAGGTAGCCCAGTTCCTGGGGGGCTTTACTGTACTGGGACGCCCTCTCTCCAGGGGTCATAAATATGGAGGGCCCTTGTCCTGGGTTATGGGTGAAGACCTCAACGGCATCTATGGTGGAGAAAATGTGTTTTGGTACAGTGGAGATGGCAGAAGAGGCAGCCCAGGTACTGGGGATTAATACAAGTACAAAATCGCCAAACGGTTAAGCAGGCGGAAGAGGAACCAATATAATAACCCTGGTTTCCAAAGGCTGTGCTAGCGGAAGAGGCTATGCCAGATGGGCTGGCTACAAAGGCGCAACTCAAGTTTTGTGGAGTCTGCAGCAGTTCATTGCAGTTCCTGTGCTTGATCCCGCATGTCTCATGCTGTATGTGCATCGGTGAATGGCTCTGGAATCATAGTGTGTGGGCCACTTCCTGGCAAGTTGTAGTCCACCTTAAACAAAGTCACGCTAATGGCAATTTCAAGTGCTGTTCAAAAGTCCAACGGCGATGGGATAAGGATGGTGGGAGCAGGTTTTGGATGAAAC
Source organism: Anabrus simplex (assembly GCF_040414725.1). Taxonomy (NCBI): domain Eukaryota; kingdom Metazoa; phylum Arthropoda; class Insecta; order Orthoptera; family Tettigoniidae; genus Anabrus; species Anabrus simplex. The sequence continues at coordinate 137,119,177 of NC_090269.1, forward strand.
TGGGAGCTTCTAGTCTGGACCTGCATGTTGGCGATAGATGTGTGATGATTGCCTACCTGAGAACTTGTGACTACTCAGTGGTCCGGTCCTGCATCTATGACTGGGCAGACCTATTTAGGATCACCGCTGCCCTCCTCGAGAAAATGTGGGCTAACCATTGGTAGTCACATTCGAACCCGTCTGGAAAACCGCACTCAGAGGGTCGCCCCAATTCATGCGGTCGAAATCAATTGAAAATGAAGAACACAATTTTAACTGTAGGCAAGTGGAATGTCAGAACGCTACTTGACCTGAAGGACAATAATAGGCCCAAAGGAAGGACAGCTCTTATTACCCATGAGCTAGCAAAGCTAAACATTGACAATGCTGCTCTGAGCGAAACAAGATTATCAGGTGAAGGACAAATCAGTGAAGCAAGTAGTGGATACACCATCTTTTGGAAAGGAAGGAAGGAAGGAAGGAAGGAAGGAAGGAAGGAAGGAAGGAAGGAAGGAAGGAAGGAAGGAAGGAAGGAAGGAGAAAATCATATCCATGGAGTTGGTTTTGTGGTCAAGACAAAGTTAGTGTATGAACATCAACTCACACTAATTGCAGTAAATAAAAGGCTTATGACCCTGTGTGTGCCTCTTTCTAAGGGTGGTGTCATTACATTTATTTCACCCTATGCTCCTACTCTAAAAGATGAGGAAGATACAAAAAATCAGTTCTACCAACATCTGAACACAGTTCTCACCAAGATACCTGCAACAGATAAGATCTTATTGCTTGGTGACTTCAATGCTAGAGTGGGTAATGATAACCGGCTATAGAAAGATGTCATGGGAAATCAAGGTGTTGGGAATCGCAATTCAAATGGTTTATTACTACTTGGCCTGTGTGCTGAACATGAATTGTTTATCACAAATACACAATTCCGACTTCCCAATCGCTTCTAAACTACACTGGCACCTCACTGACTATGTCATTACCAGGCAATGCAACAGAAGAGATATTCTGATTACAAAGACTACTAGAAACATCGATGACTGTTGGACAGATCATAAACTTCTTCTTAGTCGACTCAGGATTACTATCCACCAGAAACCACATGTCCATCTCATGCATGCTTCCAGAAGGAAATTCAACACTGTTAAACTTCAAAATGAGGCTGTTGCCTCTGAATACCAGAATTCAATTTTAAACCACTTGTCACACAACCCAGTCAACAATAACGACACAGATTGTGAATGGATCACACTGCAAAAAATCATCAAGCAATCAGCAGAATATGCTATCAGCTTCGAGGAAAAGAAAAGACAAGACTGATTTGATGATAATAATGAAGCCATAATCATTATCAATGCCAAGCGGGATGCCTTTTTATCCTCCATACACAATCCATCTTCTCAGTTGAAGAGATCACGTTTTCAAGAGCTGAAGCAGAAATGTCAGACCAAAATTAGGGAAATAAAGAACAACTGGTGGCAACAAAAAGTCAAAGAACTACAAAACTTGTCAGATGCCAGGGACCTGCAAAATTTCTATGCTGGACTAAAACTGATTTATGGACCTGTCCGAGCTTCATCGGGAAATTTGAAAGCTGCCAACAACACCACTCTTACAGACAATCAAGACATTCTGAGACGCTGGAAAGAGCACTTAAATTTACTTTTAAACCGCAGTTCCAATGCTGCTGAAAATTTTCTTCAGCATGTCCCACAACATCCTATGCAACCTTGGATTACAATGCCACCAACATTTCATGAATATAACAAACCTCTTCTCAGCCTCAAACCTAGAAAGGCTCCTGGACCAGACAATACTCCTCTATAATTCATTCTTAAAAGATCTCTGAACCTAAGGATATGGGAAACCAAATACGTACCTGCCAACATGAACTCTATCATAGTCACCATCCTCAAAGAGGGTGATCGAAGCATGTGGTAACTACTGTGGCATATCCCTGCTGTCTATAGTAGGTAAAATATTTGCCAGGATCCTGTTGAGTTGACTTCAAACTTTATCTGAAAAGTTACTCCCTGAATCGCAGTGTGGGTTTCACACATCCAGGCGTACCACTGACATGATCTTCTACGCAAGACAGTTGCAGGGATTTTTTTTGAGCTGATCCTTTTAGCGTTACTCCTGGATGTTTCAGAGGTGCACCACGTGGCCTCCTGCCAGAACTGAGTTCAGGAATATCTGTCAGGGTAGCCTATTGTCATCCATGCGTTGGACATGACCAATCCATCTAAGCTGGAGACCTATGATGGAAGCTTCTATACTGTTCATCTGTGCCCTTTCAAGTACTACTATATTGGAGACATAATCCTCCCATTTGATATTCATAATGATCCTAAGCTTCTGCTGATGAAAACGTTCCAATTTCTTGATGTCACAGCAGTATAGAGTCCATGTTTCTGATCCATACAATAAAGTGGAGACGACAGCTTGGTACACCATCAGTTTAGTGGATATTTTAGGTCTTTATTAGAAAAGACTTTGTGGGATAGACATCCAAAACCATAATGAGCAGCTTGTATTCTAATTTCTACATCCATCTCTGAGGTATAACGAGACAAGAGAGTACTCCCAGGGTAGGGAAAGAAGTCTACTTGTTCCAGAGATGTATCTGAAATGGTAATGTTGAAGTCTGGCAAACTAGTTCCTGGAGCAGGTTGTGCTAAAACCTTAGTTTTCTGAATGTTGATAGACAGGCTAAAATGCTCATAAGCAGTCTTAAAGCAATCGACTGACAATTGCAAGTCCTCTGGAGAATAAGCTGGAGTAGCATTGACATCTGCTTATTGCAGTTCAGTAACCCGGGTGAGATGGGTAAGTCTTTTAAAGCGGAGTCTTGACTGATTAAAAATCCTTCCAATAGTCTGTAACTAATTTTTATACCAGCATTGTTGCCAGATGTCTCATAAAGCATAGCTGTCAGGTACAAGGCAAACAGTGTAGGTGCAAGCACACAACCTTGCTTTAGTCCAATAGTAAACAAGGGTTTCTGTTGTTCTCTGCAGTGTTCAAACAGTTTCAGAGATATGAATAATTAAAATTTCAGGCCTTAACGTCCTGGTCAAAACACCTTTGGGGGGTACATTATTTTAAGAACACTTGCTATTTAATATCTGAGACATTTAGGGCAACCATTATGTGAAATTTCAAGCTTGTAACTTATGTAAAATGGCTTGAGAGAATGAATATTTATGTCGTTAGCTACCCCGTTCCAGTCGAACCCTCTTAGGGTTGCATTGTTTTAAGACCACTTCTTATTTAAAACCTATTTCATATAAGGACAATCACAATGTGAAATTTCAATCTCATATGTCAGTCAGTTTCAAAGATATGAATATTTATGTTTTAGGCCTCCCGGTCAAAACCCCTTAAGGGTGAATTAACATAAGACAACTTTTTATTTAAAATCGAAGTCATATAGGAGCAACCATCATATGAAATTTCAAACTTGTATGCCAAATGGTTTGAGAGAAATGAACGTCATCAGCCTCGCCCCCAGATGAAACTCATTAGGGGTATGCTTTATTCGAAATTTAAGGCATATAGGAGCAACTGTCATGTGAAATCTAAAACCCATTTGTCAGAAGGTTTCAAATAAATACATATTTTTGTTTTTAAATATTAACCCCACTGCATTTAGTTTCTGAACTTGTGTTACTTGACATCCAGTTCATAAAAGAGCAATCACTGAGTGATATTTCAATTTTGTTCGGATAACTTTCAGAGTAATAAATATTTTTGTTTTCAGTATTTTACCCCCGTTCATCCCCTTAGAGATGGAATGTTTTGAAACCTTTCCATAGTGGGTGCTTACATTGTAATAGCAATGTATCCCCAAAATTTAATTTGTTTATGTAGAGTAGTTTTGCCTGGGCATTCATATACAATCAGTCAGCACATTGCTTTTTATATATATGTAAATAAGTATCATAATAAAAATACTCAACTCCTATTTCACTTGTTTTCAAGCAACCCTCCCCCCCCCCCTCTCCTTAAGTGGATTTTCCAAAAACAAAAAAAGTTTATTTTTCAAGGAGATTCAAAAAACCAATTTTCATGTCTGTAACATCTTCAGTTTTGGAGATATACTGTAGATATGCTCATTTTAAAAATTCACCCCCTTTTTCACTTCCCCTTATGTGGATTTTCCAAAAACAAATTATGTGTTTTTCTTTACTCTTACAGGAGATCCCAAATACCAATATTGTTTGTTCAGTGTATTTAATGGCATCCAGCTATTTCATATAGTACTGGTACTGGAGATATTAGACATGCTATATTGTACTACCAGCGGCACATGTGTTTGTACTGACAAACTGTTTGTACTATTCTTACAACATATGGTACACAATGACCTTCACAGAATGTCAATGTTTAGTTAATTTTTTATTTCATTTCATCACCGAATGTGTACTATTCCACTAGTTTAACTTCCTGTTCATTTTTTCTTGATGGAATTCAGTTGTATATCTATATACGTATTTACATGCAGTAGTTGGTAGGAGAATGAGAATGTGTAATGTATGTATGTTCAGTCCTCAGCCCAAAGGCTGGTTGTATCCTCAACAGCTCCACCATTAGCTGTCAGAGATGGCCTAGGCATCACTGAAGAGGCGTACTAGGGAAATAAGGAGTGATGTAGTTTCTCGTTGCTTTCCTCACTGAGCCAGAAGTTTCTATTACATATCAGTCTGCCAAGTCCACTGAAATACATGCACCAACTGACCCTATCAGAAACATTTGCACACCATTCATAGCAGGGACTGGCTGCATAAGGAATGGCATTACTAGTGTCGCTCATACCTCAGTCACTTTGATATTGTTAAAGCCAAGGATAAGACTGAGACAGACCAATGAAAGTAACAAAATTGCACTCACCCAAACCAGAAGACATAGTGCAATGTAAACATTAGGTCTCGCCAGCAAAGGCATGAATGTGTGATAATATTAATTATAGATTTCAATATATTAACACACACCCCTGTGTTTATTAACTGGGTAACTAAATAACGACATGAGAAGTGTCCTACACAGGTTGGTAATAATCAGCTTTCATCACAAACTATGCATTCAGTCAGGTTATCACAAGCCATCTGTGCAATGTGCGTGCGGGTTATTTTAAAAAATGTAAAAGCCCATGTGAATGTTACCAATTTAGCAAATACACCAAGTGAACAAAATATCTGCTGGAATACGGTAAAACTTAATGCTCATTTGTACACTGTTAATTAATAATGATATTAATTGAGTGAAGGAATGTATGACACCATGTAAAGTATTTCATATCCATTATTTTCTCACTGTTCCAAGAACGATACTGAATACAGCAGCAGTATCAAGGACTGCACATCTGTGTTGATGGCTCTGACTATGCACATCTGCAGTTGAGGGTTAGCCTAATATTAGCAGAATGTATAAGATTAGAAGAGTTCTAGAATAGTTTTTACGTGACAGTATAAATTAGAAGCAGATCTTTGAGGTAGTGGTGGTAATTATTGTTTTAAGAAGAATTACAACTAGGCAACTACGACTCAAATACCTCAACTGCTGATATCGCTAGTTACAGAAGCTTATTTAATCTAGGAAATCACCGCAACTACCGATGTAAGTTCCTCCAATTTCAAGTTTTCTCAACTCAATACTTTTATATGTTCTAATTCAGAGCAAAATAATAAGAATTCAGTGGAAGTTCAGCCATAAGATGAAACGGAGTTTACACAATTTAGCAAATACACCAAGTGAACAAAATATCTGCTTGGAATACGGTAAAACTTAATGCTCATTCGTACACTGTTAATTAATAATGATATTAATTGAGTGAAGGAATGTATGACACCATGTAAAGTATTTCATATCCATTATTTTCTCACTGTTCCAAGAATGGAATTTCACAAGCCAGTACCCGGTTGCGTATGTGTCTTCTGTGACCAACGATGCGATATACGCCATGCCATCGAATGTGTCCGTAGAAAAGGAAGCTTGACACAATTGTGTCAATAACTGATCATATTTTTCACGCATTGACTGCATATTATTACTATTAGTGATGTACATCTAAGTGTATTTAAGTGTATATATCATGACCATTTGGTTGCAATATTATTATTATTAAAAAGGAAGTATGATTTGAGCAATACAGATGATGTGCAGGAAATGGCGAGAATGCTACAAGAGGGAGGCAATACATACAGCATTGTTCAGTCTGAAGAGGTCTGTTGTATCTGTTTCAGATATAGAAGCCATGGGCAATACTGATGAGGAAGAATTGGAAAGGGAGTGGACTGTAAAGGATGAGCATGATCAAAACGTTTTGGAAGAATATTCTGATGACAAAACTCAATTTTCCGGTTAGTACATAGAAGGTTTGGGAAACCATGGTTAAAAGTAGACTCGGAAGAGAAATGTTAGAAATGGTGCACACAATGTACAACAACTGTGTTAGTAGAGTTCTGATCAAAGTTGGAAAGACAGAATGGTTTAGAATAAGACTGGACTAAGACAGGGGAGTGTGCTGTCACATCTTTTGTTTATTATGGTCATGGACAAAATTATGAAGGAAACAAAGGAAGCCTATGGTGTTAAAGAGATTAAGATACTGCTATTTTCAGATGATGATGTGATCTGGGGAAAGAATAGCAAAGAAGTGCAACAACAACTGGATGTACTGAATGAAAAAACTGAGAAGTGAAAAGAAAAAATGAAAATCAGTACAGAGAAAAGCAAGACTATGGTGATGTCGAGAGGGGAAAGGCAAGGAAAGGGCACTGTGAAAATTGGAAGTCAGAGTCTGTAAATTGAGGACAGCTTTAAATACCTAGGAAGTGAATTAATGCAAAATGCAAGGGTAGACATAGAGATTAGCAAGAGGGTACAGCAGAGTAATGCATTCTACCAGAGTGTAAGAAAACTTGTTTGGAGCAAAGAAGTACCAAGGAAAAGTAAAGAGATAATGTACAAAATGTACTCTGTACTCATACTGACTTAAGCAGCTGAGGCTTGGACTTTGACTAGCAGGCAAGAAAGTAGAATTCAAGCCAGTGAGATGAAATTCCTAAGAAGTATGATAGGAAAGGAAAGACAGAGTGAGAAATGACAATGTTAGGAAGGAATTTGGGATAGGAAAGCTAAATGAGAAAGATGAAAAGAATAAACTAAGGTGGTTTGGACATGTAAAGAGGATGGATGAGAATAGAATTCCAAGATAGATGCTGGAGGCAAAGTGCAAGGGCAAGAGAGCAAGAGGAAGACCTAGAACATGGTGGAATGAATCAGTGAAAAGCAGCATAAGAAGATGAAATTTAGACTGGGACAAGATAGTGGAAGAGAAGAGGAATGGTGGAAGGAAAGAGGAAGATGGAGAAGTGCCATAAATACCCCAACCCGGCAGGAAATGGATAAGGGAAAATGAGGATGATGATGATGATGATGATGATGACATTGCGGAGAAAAACACAAAAAAATGGAAGTAATTCCCGGAAATTATTTATACAGGCAATGAAAATGAAATCAGAAGCAGGAAACAATTTTCGTGTACACTACCGCCCTAACTGATAGCGAAACAGTTTTGTAGGCGTAATATGAACGACACTGGTCTATCGATGTCTATTACTGCTGGGCTGAAAAGAAGACTTACTTCAGAAAATTGCTCCAGCAATGACCCAGACAATAACAGTAAGAAAAAACTGCCTTGTGTGGCTTGCCATGGAGAAGAAGCAGCAGCTTACTCAATACATGTTTACAAAACCTACTTGTGTCTTCAACACTGTAGAATGTGATGACAATCCAGCTGTGAATGCCCGAACAGGACTGAATCCTGTGTAACAAAGACAATGGTGTAGATGTCCCTGTTTCAAAGAAAAACATTAAAGTAATTCACAATTTTATAAGCTGTGTATGTAACACAAAGCAACTGCTAAAGTTACTTAGGTTATTACTAGTTTCTTTTTAAGTGTTGTAGGTTTTTATACTACCGCTGAGAACAACTTTTTGTTAGTGACGTAACTGTTTACTGGACTTGTTAAGTTCCTGTAGCTAGGTTTATTAAGGTCCCTATTATTCTCATTAGAATTGCTTCTTTACTATTTTGTTTTTAAATTTGTATTTTCACTTACTCTGTATCAAAGATATCATTAGGATGACCTACAAGTGATATACCAACTAGGTTTTCTTTGAATGCATCCAGCAATTTCTTTGTCATTTATGTATGACATATGTTCAGAAAAACCTTGGTACTTTCACTTTCTTTTGTATGTACTTTTACCTGGAGAAAGGCAATGCATTTATGATACTCTGCATTTCTTCTCTAACAAGAGTTCTGATTTGTGAACAAGTTTTATTTTTCAAATTATTTAAATAACTTTTTTGTATTTCCTATTATTACCTATCATTCTACAGATAAGATAAGAGGGAGTTTCAAGTCATTTTAACCCTTAACTACCCAGGTCCGGTCTTCTAGACCGTATCAGAACCCTACTATTTCAATAACCCCTTCCGTAGTTAGTGTGGGCTCATGTGGCCTTGTAATCGCTTAGTTTGTTAATTGAAATTAACAGCCAGTCAAGAGGCAACAATAGCGAAGTAGTTTGCAAGATATAACCTGTTATAGCACTGCATTCGTCTCACAGACCAGACCCAGGTGTAAGTGTAATACGGATGACCACGGGCATGTCGGAAACTGTTAAGTTTGGTGACAGTAATTTTGATAAAATAGGCCTGGTACAAAAGTGGGTAAATGATGTTTCAGGAAGTGAAGTATCAGAAGAAGCGGACATATATTTGACCTCAAATCATGGCAGTGCTTCGAAACAAGAAGACGGACATGTAGGAGCAGAAAATTCTAGAAATAACAATGATGATGATTCATGCACTTCATCATATGATACTGGTGACTTCAGAACACCTTCCAAAGCGTTTCATGGTAAAAGCAAGTTCAAATGGAGGTCCTCTCCCTGCATTTGTCACTCCAAAACAAGGAAACACAATATCGTTGTGAAACTTTAAGGACGTAGAGGACAAGGAGGAAGTCTGAAAACGTGCATTTAAAGTGCTTGCAATTTTCAAGAAACCATTGTGTATTTCAAAGTCTTTTTCACTGTGTTTTATTAATGTAATAGATTTTCGAATATGCTTAATCATCATCTCGACCGTATTGTAAATATTTATTATGTTTATAAGGGCAAACATATATGCAAATATGTGTTTATTATATTACATAAAAAAGTACTGCTTGTCTATTCTTACAACACAGTATGTCGCTTTTTTCATTGTAGAACTTACTCGATAATAAAATGCAGAAATAACAAAGGAAAGTGGCTATTTTTAATATTAAAAGTAAATTCTGACAGAGGACTCTCAGACCGGACCCATGTTTGTCCTTATTGTGGTGTCAGGGTTATATCACAGCAATCTAAGAGATCGCCGCAGCCGTTGCCAGGTTAAGAAAGGAAATTTGCTCACATCAAACCTAGCAGTGGATGGTTGCCTAGTCGTACTTCCTCTTCAATCAATTTTTATCCTGTCTTTAAGCATAGAATATAATCATCAGACCCTGCTACATGTTTTATTAAGATGTTTATGAAGATTATAGTGTACGGTATGGAAGTGAATCATATGCAAACTGCGCAGAATAAAGAATTGAATTAAAGATTGCAAGAGCCTTTGAAATGTGGTGGTAAGTTACTACAGAAGAATGCCCAAGGTGACATGCATAGATCGGGTCACAAACGAGGAGAAGCTAAATAAAGTTTGTGAAAGAACAAGTTCCCAAATTTTGACCATACGAAAAATAGAAGATTAGGCCTACTACTATATCTTGATTCATCCACAGTTTGTTACGTTAATAAATGTGAACATGAAAACGAAATCGAAGTAATTACGACCTACACTGGAATTTCTTCCGACGGTCATCTTGAAGGGAGTACGGTAGACTTTCCATCACCATCTCTAGACAAATGTTCATGGGATAGTTACTTCGAAAAAAGAAAAATATCCGAATCTCACCAATTTCTAGCTGTGCAACAGTAATTACAGCAACCCTGAAGCCCTACAGCACTCCTAGAAAGTCAAGTCGATACCGGATATCATCCGTACAGCAGGGATGTAAGTTGTGACCTACAGCGTGGAAACCAAACAAGCGGCACTCGTAACGATTCCCTTTACATCTGAAGACTCATTCTTTATCAATACAAAGCATGCCTTTGCTGGCAGGATGTAGTGTTTACAGTGCACTATGTCTTCTGGTATGGGCTAGAATAAATTTGTTACCAGTTCTTTCATTGACCTGTCTCAGTCTCATCCTTGGCTTTGACAATATGAAAGTGACCAAGGTATGAGCAATGCCAGTAGCGCCATTCCTTATGCAGCCAGTCCCTGTTATGAATGGTACGAAAATATCGCTCATGGGGTTGGTTGGTGCATGCATTTCAGTGAGCTTGGCAGACTGATATGCAATAGCAACTTCTGGCTTAGTGAGGAAAGCAACGGGAGACTACCTCACTCCTCACTTCCCTAGTATGCCTCTTCAGTGAGACGTAGGCTATGACAGCTGCTGGTGGAGCTGTAGAGGATCAAACCAGCCTTCGGGCTGAATACCCAACATACATACATCAATACAAAGCAATAATTAAAAACATTATAGAATGGAAACATAATTATTTTTGAGCATACGACTAACCATCACACATTCCACTTCTTTCATAAGTTCACTCGTTTTTAATTCTAACTCTGCATTTAATTTATGAAATTCTTCTTCCTTTCGCAGGAGTTCCTTTTCCATTTTTACGCGTTACAAGTGACATAGAAAGAGAGCTTTTATCTTTCCAGTCCAACGCTGGAGGCGTTTTAGCAAGTGAACTTTTCAAATTACATTTGACGAACTACACAATGCCATCCATACCGTCCGTCTTTTATACGACTGTAGTATATTTACTGTAACATGTTATAACAAAGAACACTTGCCTATACAATGAGAATTTTTAGTTACCGTTGACACGAAAATGAACTAGTGACAAATGAAAAAATTCAATTACTTGCATAGCAGAAACGGATACGCATTTCAAGTTTAAAATCTGCACAAAATAAATCTTGAGTCAGTGAAAACGAAAACTTTACATCGTATACTGGAAACATAAAATAACGAACACCGCGGAAAGATACTCAGGTTAACACACGATGCCCTAAATATCGATCAGTTCTAAAACAGCATTTGCTATGCGACGGGTAGGGTAGAACATTGGACATAAGTAATTAGGGTGAAACAAGGGTGGAATGAATATCAAAATATTGACTGCATTTGAACTAGTGATGAGTAGTTCCTGAATGAGTCGTTCAAAATGAACACTTCACTCCAATGAAGTATGAACTAACCACTCATTTCAATGAACTGGTAGTTCAAACACTTCACAGATCTCAAACTTCTTATCATTCCACTGTATCATTCACAACTCATTCGATTCGTCTGTCGCTCGTTCACTCTCTCTCTCTTCTCTCCTCTTACTAGTTACGTAATTCATTTCCTCCTTTACTCCCAGGCCCATCCTACCTGTCAACTGCGTTATTGCACCATTAATGATAATATACGAAGACACGGACAACCCGACAGAGTGACCACAGCAGACATGCAAATAAAATGCTTACTTTGTGAATCTGGAAGTAAAAAATGCGCTGAATCCACAGTCGAAAGAGTATCTTCCTTGCAGGAGTGTTCATCTCACACAACACTTATGGTACCGGTAATTAATTAAACAAAACTGCACGTGGGGAATAGACTAATTAAATAAAAATATAAAAAATGAACGGACTTTGTATCACTTCTTATAAGTAAAGAATGCCTTGAATCCACAGCCTAAAGAGTATCATCCTTGTAGGAATGTTTATCACATAAACAAAATTTCACTTTGGAGAATGTCCGGCTCGTTTGCTGAATGGTCAGTGTACTGGCCTTCGGAGGGTCCCGGGTTCGATTTCCGGCAGGGTCGAGGATTTTAACCTTCATTGGTTAATTCCAATGGCCCGGGGGCTGGGTGTTTGTGCTGTCCCTAACATCCCTGCAATTCACACACCACACATCACACTATCCTCCACCACAATAACACGCAGTTACCTACACATGACAGACGCCGCCCACCCTCAACGGAGGGTCTGCCTTACAAGGGGCTGCACTCGACTAGAAATAGCCACACGAAATTAAAACTTTGGAGAATAGACTAATGTAGGATGCTAAAGGGTTTACTGTGTCACCTATTCAATACATTATAAATTTTTAAACACTTAGGAATTTATTATTAAATCCATTTGAGACATGTTTCACCCTTCAAGGCTTAAATCGGGTCCTATTAGTAAATAAATTGTAAACACTAAGGGTCGTATTCATGAACGAGACTTTGACTTAGACTTAGAAGGCGGTAAGTCACCATTTCATTTCATAATCGCTACTTGGAGGTAAGTAAACTTAGATGGCGACTTTACTTCCAAGTCGCCGATGTTCCGTACTTAAGTAGACTCTGAGATCAGAAAAATAATAAAATGGCAGATAATGCCGATGTAGTTAATTTTGTAGACGAAATTGAAGAGGTCCATTAAATTATTCAGTAAGTTGTGCCTAATCCTCGGCGTATTATAAGAGATGCACGGAACCCAGTTCAATTTTATACAGAAAATGAGTTCAGAAAACGATATAGATTCGACAAACGTACAGTATTAGATGTACTAACGATGTTTGAAGACGAATTACAGAAACATAATAATCGAGGATCACCCATACCTGCAATGATACAGTTGCTAATTTCGTTGAGATTTTTTTTTGCTATTTGCTTTACGTCACATCGATACAGATAAGTCTTATGGCGACGATGGGATAGGAAAGACCAAGGAATGGGTAGGAAGCGGCCGTGGCCTTAATAAAGGTACAGCCCTCCAGCATTTGCCTGGTTTGAAAATGGTAAACCACGGGAAATAATCTTCAGGGCTGCCGACAGTGGGGTTCGAACCTACTATGTCCCGGATGCAAGCTCACAGCTTACAATGGGAAAGTCACAGTTAAACAAAATAAGTTTATAGACACAGTAGTCGGCACCAATGCGTAAAATCACTGGGTACGGTATTTTAGCAGAGTCCAGTAGTGTAATTAAATAATTAAAAAAATCAAAATGAACGGACTTTATATCACTTTTAAAGACCTGAAGCTGGAATCGCCTCTCCTAGAGTGCTTTAAGTACGACAATTTAGTTCTTCCACTAGCTTCTCGGCCATCTGTTTCACATCACCACGAATATCAGAGTTATTGGCAAATCTGCAACACCATCTTTTCAATGACCGAATGAGGAGTATAACTTTTGACGCAGTGACCAGACTTTCATTGCTCATTTCCTCCGTACAATCTTTGAAAACTTTCACCACTTCCGCAGACTTGTGTTATGCTTGCAATGCCGTCTGCAGAAGCGGCTGTATTGACAATGGATGAGCGGACTTCAATTAAAAATGAGAGCTACTTGTTAGTGACAGTACACTATATGAAAGGTGGTGGTGGTGGTGATTATTGTTTTAAAAGAAAATACAACCAGGCAACCGTCCTCTATTAAAACTAATCAGAGAGAGAAAAACTGAAGTGATCCGACACTTCGAAAAATGAAGGTATCGGCCAAAGGAAGACAAGGGCCACGAAGGGCGTGGAAATGAGCTTCCCTAGGCCTCGAATGCTCTAATAACGTCGGAGTCGGAAAAGAACACGAGCTGAGCAAGGGAGGTCGAATAGGATAGATGAAAGTGAGGAACCTGGCACAAGTAAGTGGAAGCAATGCCAGGACTCAGTTAATGGCCCCGTAGTCACCAACCCACGCTCCAAAGTTCAGAGCCCCTGGGCCCCTTCTAGTCGCCTCTTACCACAGGCAGGGGATACAGTTGGTGTTATTCTACCTCCCCCGCCCACAGGAGATTCATCAAGGTAGATAAATAGACATTTATGGCAGTGGTAGTCATTTTCATTCTATTTAGGATTGAATTTTTAAGAAGAAAAATGTTATGATATGACATGATGAATAACGTTGGTAACCCTGGCGTTTTCTGCCAGAGTACAGCTAAACAAGGTATCACGTGGCAGATAAAGACACTGTTGAGTGCATCATGCGAATAAAATGACCCTAGATTAAATGTATTTCCTTCGTTATATAAGACAGGTCTCCCTATTTATCTTTTCCCTGTCCCTATCAACCATCATCTAGATGCTGTAAGCAGGTAAGCCATTTGGTCCATAATTACATAGCTCTGCCATCTGTTGGCAACATTATTAAGTATTGTGAAGCTTTATTTAGTGAGTGAGATACTGAGAACAAAGTCGCTGCTGAACGACATACTTAGCAGCTTCATCAGGCTTGATTACTTCATTAACGAACTACTTAATTTGAACGGTTCACAGTAAAGAGTGTGAATGAGTGAAATAGTTCATAGGAATGAACTGGTTCGACCCATCGCTAATTGAACTTTGCTTGTAACCGTTGCCTACGTTATAATACAAGGCCTGGAAATAGAGCCCGTAAAACGCTATGGAAGTGGTTACACTGAAGTTCAATGCCGGGCCGCTAGGATCGCTATCTTGCCCCCTGTCTACCAGGCTCGCGCCTTTAAACGTGTTCATTAAGTGAGTTGGTTGTGAATGTATTATGCATTTGTCTGATGTTATGCATTCGCAGTTCCAGTCATGGTTTATTCACGAGAAATTAAATGTAGTGGAATTTCCTTTTACAAGTTTCCAATGAATGTTCAATGTTCGAAACATTATACAGAGGAAGTATTACGCATGAGATACAACTTCAAGCTGATCGAAGTAGGCCTCTATTCCTAGGTTTTGATCCGAGTTACGTGATAAGAATCGGGCGATCCCAAAATTTGTCACTGGACATTTTTAAACTAAGCTACCGTGACCGGCAATCATTTGAGAGGCATCTTCAAACTCAGAAATCTTAAATTAGGAAACCAACGAGGGAAATAATTTTCCCAACAAATTTCACGAAAATGAATGTAGCAAGAGCTAAAAATATTGTATTTTCCCCTGAAACAATCTCTGGTTTGAAAAGTATTGAGGTGGTTTCGTCCCGAGAGCATAAAATACAGTTTAAATTAAGCCATTTGTTTTATGGAGCATTTTATTAAATTGTTTAATGTGCATAACGTATGCAACACCTCACATGGGACATGTTCAGGAACGAGAACAAACGAGCATCTTTTAACCGGGCGAGTTTGTCGTACGGTTAGGGGCGCGCGGCTGTGAGCTTGCATCCGGGAAATAGTGGGTTCGAATCCCTCTGTCGGCAGCCCTGAAGATGGTTTTCCGTGGTTTCCCATTTTGACACCAGGAAAATGCAGGGGCTGTACCTTAATTAAGGCCATGGCCGCTTCATTCCAACTCCTAGGCTTTTCCTATCCCATCGTCGCCATAATATCTATCTGTGTCGGTGCGATGTAAAGTCACTAGCAAAAAAAAAGCATTTGCATTTTTAGTACTGAAGATGAACTCCTCAGTTGGTTAATTAATGATTTCCTGTCATATATTAAGAAACTTAAAATGCATTCAGAGAAAGTAAAAAAGAATCATGAGAGAAATGTATCAGGCATAGATCTTGACTACCCAGCCCACTGTGGCTTGCGTAAAATACCTCATAAGTATACATTTGCATTATGCATTGACGAGGAACCTAACGAGCTATGACATCGTGCTCTTCTTCAGCTACCTAAGACGCCAAGCGGAATACAATGACATGATGGTTCGTGTGGCAAAAGAAAAAACAGACTGTAAAGGCTGTTTAGAACATATCTGTTCTCCACCTACTCAAAGTCCAACATTGTGTCTTATTCGTTTTCAAGATCGAGGAGCCCTGAGATACGGAAAATCATCGTCTGTGGCACTTCTGCAGTGAACGACGGAATTTGTCACTTCCGCTACGCAGTACTTGTCCCGAAGAGAGTTACTAAAAGGTGTACGTTAATTTTTTCGAAAGACATGTTCAACAGCGAAATTAAGTGTGGAAAGTGTAAAGGCGACAAACCACCTCTTTTTCTACTATGAACATTTCTGAGACCTCTGTTAGACAACATTGCTTTGAGCCACACAAGTAGAAAAGAGAAAGTTTTTGAAACTTGATAAGAAGCTCCTCAGAAGGAAAATTTACCGAGCTCGATAGCTGCAGTCGCTTAAGTGCGACCAGTATCCAGTATTCGGGAGATAGTAGGTTCGAACCCCACTGTCAGCAGCCCTGAAAATGGTTTACCATGGTTTCCCATTTTCACACCAGGCAAATGCTGGGGCTGTACCTTAATCAAGACCACGGCCGCTTCCTTCCCACTCCTAGCCCTTCCCTGTCCCATCGTCGCCATAAGACCTATCTGTGTCGGTGCGACGTAAAATAACTAGCAAAAAAAAAGAAGGAAAGTTTTGAAACTTCAATGACATATCCAAGCCAATGCAGCACCGCTCTATAAATAAAGTACTGTCACTACTTGCAAAAACATTCAGTTCTTTTTATTTAGGATATACTTTACTTATTGACATATACGGCCATGCGAATACAAGGGGGCAAGACCGCGATCCTAGCGGCTGAATGGTGAACTAGGAAGCAACCCGTTTCCACGAGTGCATTTCAAGGCCTTGTATTATAGCGTAGGCAACGCTTGTAACTAACCACAGTGCTCAGTTTACACTGTCGCTAACAGATAGCCCTAGTACCTTGCACCAAAGACAAGGTCTGTCTAGGGAGGTCAAGTCACGAATGCTTCTTATGGAGCCGCCATATTGCATCTTTAAGCGAGCGAAACCAAAGGCAAGTGTATTTGAATTTAGAGGATTTCGGTGCCGTACATTGAAATAAAAACAAAACACCAACTATTTTTCGTAAAGAATTTAACTGGGCATCTACTCTTTTCATGTCTATAGAGCTGTATAACACTTAAATGATATTAATACATTCACCGCTATTTGAATAGGAAGATAATAAGCAGAGCCTGAAATTCTTCTTCTTTTTTTTGAGAAACAAGAATCAACAGGAAAGCCAATGTCCTACTCTTTTACTTCCTTACAACTTTGTCTTACTGTGTTTCTTATTAATATCATCTGTGAAATACGTAATGTTATTGACAGAAACATAGAAATCTGTACAGTACCTGTGTCATATTATGATTACCGGCACATGATATACCGAACTTGAAGTACTGTACTTAAAGTACTAAAAGACAGTTGTAATAAATTACCTTCAGCGTTTTCTTTATTAAGAAAGTAATTACCGATACTGCGTTTCTAAGAGGTTACCCCAGTATGTTGACAAACACTGAATGTCTCTTGAGTTGAGTGCATTAAATTATGTATGGTAACTGTTGTTATCCATTCATGTGGTATTTCTTTGGGTTCTAAGGTAAAAATACTCTGCACATGTGCAACAAGAGTGATGTTCATAGCTACTCTGAACTAGTTTATTGATAACCCATGCAGCTTATATAGTACCAAGTGGTGGTGGTGATCATTCTTTTAAGAGGAAGTACAACTGGGCAACCATCCTCTATAAACACTAATCAGAAGAAAACGAATGGAAGGGGTCCAAAACTTCAAAAAATGAAGGTATCGGCTAAAGAAAGATGAAGGCCACAAAGTTCGTGTAAATGAAAAACTTCCTAGGCCTCGAATGCGCTAATGCCGTCGCGGTCGGAAAAGAACAAGTGTTGACCAGGGGTGGTCGGATGGGATAAAATAGGTGAGAGCCTAACACAAGTGAAAGCAATGTCAATGCTCAGCTAAGGGCCTCGTAGTCACAACCCAAATTGATTTCCCCCTGTGGGTGGGGGCAACAGAATAAAACCTACGGTATCCCTGCCTGTCATAAGAGGTGACTGAAAGGGGCGTCGGGAGTTCCTAACTAGGGAGCGTGGGTTGGCGACCACGGGGCTCTTAACTGAGTCCTAACATTCATGCATATAATAATAATAATAATAATAATAATAATAATAATAATAATAATAATAATAATAATAATAATAATAATAATAATAGTGGTTAAGAAAATTAAAGCCATTGGTAGACACGATTCCTTAAGAAATAGAAATTCAGTCACTATTAATTTGAGTTAACCTAGGTTAGGCTATTTTAGGGATTGCGTTAGGATATTATGTTAGGCTACGGTACGTTAAATTACAGTAATTGGTCAGTGCGAGTGTTGTGATCTTTAAGTATTTTTCTAGCCATATAATGTACTCCATAGAACATTTAAGATGAATGAAATATAGCTGTAAATAATAACTACAGTACCGTATAAGACTGCTATTAACAATTATTGTTGTAATGATGGCAAGGTGGACACAAATTGTTGGTTTGAAGAGATAGGCCAGCGAAATTAACCAATTACGGTTAAAATTCCTGACCTTGCCGGGAATCAAACCCGGGACCCCTATAACCAACTAATCATTTAGCCATGGAGCCGGACACATGAAAAGGAAATTTTCATAAACGACAATACTACTATTACACAGTTCCTGTTACCTTTCTTGCTTGTTTTGAAAGACAGTTCCCTTTCTTTGGGAGGTTTCCTACCATATGTCAAAGACTTGGGTGGATTAGGGACGTTGAAAATTGTTGGGATGGAAATCCACTTGAGTAGTTTCCGTTCATCTGTCCTCTTTAGTTCAAATTGCGATTCTTCAAAATTATGCTAGAAGAAAATACATAATAAGACCTATAAATATAAAACATCGTTCATATAAACATATTATTATTCAGGAATAATACGTGAGTATAAGTTCACTAACCGCGCACAAAACGGAATTATCTGTAGATTGCCATTTGTCACGCCTACAGTTTTGTACCCACTGAGCTCTCCTTTGCTTATCTCTCGAGAAGCGAAACACTCTAATTCCGTCAGTTGTCTTATTTTGACAATTTGGTGCGGCACAGTATCCCATTTTCCTTCAAAATACAAGTAATAACTCACATCATTACATCGGGCACGCCCACATAACAACGATATTTAAGACCCAATATGGCCGCCACCACAAAGGATTGTGGTAGCGTGACCAGACCTCCCTAGACAGATCTTGACCAAAGACTTAACCATTCCATGGCCAAGTCAAATGGGGATAGGTCAGGAATGCTCGGGAATGCAACAGATATAATATAGATCTAGACTGGCAATGAGCAGCACGATTCTGAAACCTGAAGCGTGCGGCCGCCGCCATCTTAATCACTACAATATTCCAATGCATTAATGTAAAACAGTTCCGAAACGGGAATACTGAACAGGAGATAAATAAAAGAATCAAAAGCACATAGATATAAGAACAATACTGCTGATTAATTACACCTATTAGGTCCTTTATTTTACCGTTAAAAAAGAAACAATGGTATATCAATCTACAAATGATTTAAAATAGCCAGCCTGTTATTGACCGATCTATGGTGAAATCTGTTTCCATTCACCCTCTAATAGCATGGTTCGTACATATCTTCAAGTACAGTGATGCAATTAGTTTAATAAGGCGTGCCGAGTTGAGTGGTTCAGACGGTTGTCCTTCTGATTCCAACTTGGCAGTTTCGATCCTGGCTCAGTCCGGTGGTATCTGAAGGTGCTCAGATACGTCAGCCTCGTGTCGGTAAATTTACTGGCACGTAAAAGATCTTGTACAGGACTAAATTCCGACACCTCGGCGTCTCCGAAAACGGTAAAAGTAGTTAGTGGGACGTGAAGCATATAACATAATAATTATTAGTGCCTATTATTATTATTATTATTATTATTATTATTATTATTATTATTATTATTATTATTATTATTATTATTCATCTGTTTACCCTCCAGCTTCGGCTTTTCCCTCGGACTCAGCGACGGATCGCACCTCTACCGCCTCAAGGGCAGTGTCCTGGAGTTTCAGACTCTTGGTCGGGGGATACAACTGGGGAGAATGACCAGTACCTCGCCCAGGCGGCCTCACCTGCTATGCTGAACAGGGGCCTTGTGGAGGGATGGGAAGATTGGAAGGGATAGACAAGGAAGAGGGAAGGAAGCGGCCATGGCCTTAAGTTAGGTACCATCCCGGCATTCGCCTGGAGGAGAAATGGGAAACCACGGAAAACCACTTCGAGGATGGCTGAGGTGGGAATCGAACCCTCCTCTACTCAGTTGACCTCCCGAGGCTGAGTGGACTCCGTTCCAGCCCTCGTACCACTTTTCAAATTTTCGTGGCAGAGCCGGGAATCGAACCCGGACCTCCGGGGGTGGCAGCTAATCACGCTAACCACTACACCACAGAGGCGGACTTTATTATTATTATTATTATTATTATTATTATTATTATTATTATTATTATTATTATTGTCGGACTCATTGGCTGAATAATCAGCGTTGAGGCCATTGGTTCGGAGGATCTCGGGTTCGATTCCTGCATTTTAATCGTCCTTAATTAATACTAGCCTGCAAAAAAACTTTTTGTGCGGTAAAAACGAAAACAGGTCTCGGGTTCGATTCCTGCATTTTAATCGTCCTTAATTAACACTAGCCTGCAAAAAAGAAATTTCGGTAAAAACGAAAACAGGTGATTTTTATGGATTTCTTAACGCAGAATCCGAGAAAAAAAATCAGTTTTGGCGTATCACGTCTGGTTTAGTGGCAATTTTACAAAATGTTATTTTGTTCTTACGTAAAATTGTTGATAGTATTGTTTAAATTTGATGTATTAATGTAAATTTCAGCTTGCAAAACGTACTCATATTTTGCATGCATTAAATACACATAAATGCTGCTTTGTAAGCAAGTAGATGGTTTGTATATGAAGCATAAAGCGCCTATTTAGTTTCGACTGTACAGTTGCTTTTAAATTAATATAACCGTACCTTGAATAAAAATTACATGGTTAAACATGGATAGTTTTTTTACTTACATTATGTGCAGGTTAGATTCACACCTCCGTCTTTTCCCGTTTTCCATGGAATTTTCGGGTTTTTGAAGTTCCTGAATGATCTCTAAAAGGGTCGTCTCGTGCAATCGACCAACTGTAATCGGCCATCATATTCACATTCCAACGTCCCTGATAGCGTCGTTCTGTATCTTTGAGATCCTGGAGAAACCTTTCATCTTGTTCTTCACTGACAGCTCCTAAATTTGGAGGGAAATAATCCAGATACGAAGCTAAGAAATGAAGCTTAAGGCTCATATTACAACTGAGTTCATTAAATTTTACCAACATTTTCCTTACAATTTCTTTGTACTGAGGGTCCTTAATGTTGCCAAGGAATTTAGTCACTACATCTTTGAATGCGTTCCATGCCTCTTTCTTAATTTTGGCCATCGTGTTCGTGATATTATTCCTTCATCAGTTTACGAATCTGTGGTCCATCAAATACGCCTTTTTTGATTTTTGCATCTGATAATGAAGGAAGTGGATAAATTTGGAAGCATAGGCTACTTTTATGTAATGCCTTGACATACTGTTTCATCAATTCTAATTTGATGTGCAAGGGTGGAAGTAGAACTTTTTCATGGTCAATAAGACTTACATTAAAAGACATTTTTGGATCGTGGTTGTACCGTTGTTTCCTTTCTGGCCAATTCACTGTATCCCAATGTTTATCCCATGCCCTGCTCTCCCATTCGCATAGGAAACAGGGAAATTTTATATAGCCTTTTTGTTGTCCCGGCAACAATCCAATGATCTTAAAATCACAGCAAATTTGCCATACATGCTCGTGATATTTAATTTTTCAAGCACCAACTTTAAGGTCTCGTATGTTTCAGATATTTTTGTGGAGTGTGCAAGTAGTACGGATGCCAGAACATTTGTAATATGAAGCAAAACAGTCTTTAAACTTCTTTTGGAAGAGTCAATAAAAACACGCCAGTTACTAGTACAAAATACAAGTTCATCTTCGTGAGTATAATACTTTCGGACTGTTATCTTTGCAAGGAAACTGCTTTATCAGTCCATCATAAACATTGCATAAGGGCTGGGGCTTTTAACACGTCTGTTTATTCAAGTGGTCTAAGATGAAAGAGAAACGCTCAACTGTCTTATCTTCAATCCTACATACCTCGCGGTCTTATGAGTATCTGGGGGAGTTTGTTATGAATTTACCAGGAAACCCCCAACTAAAAAATGAAAATTTAGACAGCAATAAACTTAGAATAAAATGCAAACAATAACAAATCAAATCACATAATAGTATTCTAAAAAAAAGTTGCGCGAGAACATCTCTCAACATTACATCTTACGAATTCATGCAGATACTAAAACACCGAACTGCGTCAAAACTAGACGTGATAGGAAAAAATAGCATCATTTTCGGAATAAGGGTAGCGATTTCCATAAGAATTACATATTTTCTATTTTACCGTAAAATCATGTTGGCTAGTGTAATTCTTCTGGCTCGGGGACTGGGTATTTGTCTTTGTCCCAACACTTTCCCCTTCATATTAACACACTACCAACCACCACGGAAACACGCAATAGTGATTACATTCCTCCATATAGGTTGGCGTCAGGAAGGGCATCCGGCCGTAAAACAGGGAGAAATCCACATGTGCGACACAGTGCACACCCGCGACCCCACAGGTGTGGGAAAAGTGGTAGAAAAATAAGAAGAATATTATTATCAGGTACTAATACGTGTCCATTGCCTTTAGATCTAAAGCATGTGAGCTTAGCCTTCAAAACAAATTTGTTTCATACAACTGAGCTGTGACTTCATTAGGAATGTTCCGTTTCAAGACTGAACTTGAACCATTACATGTATTCGGTCTGAAATATATCTCAGGAAGTTTGCACACGTGAATAAGATATTCCGTGGGAACATAGGCCTACAGATTACCCCTATTCTTAAAAGAAATGAATGGCAATGTACAACTACTTCCTTACAAGTATCAGATTGTAGAGGATTGAAAAAAACAACTCTACCACAAATTCTGAGATATACGGTATTCAAATTACATTCTGTAATAATAATCCTAACACCTATTTCGATTTATTCAAGATTACTAATCCTTCCACTCTAATTTTAACAGTATCTATGACATCTTTACACCATATCTTCAAAGATGTGTGTTAGTGATGTATTTAGTTTTAGTAACTAGAGGCTATTAGTGCGTATATTATTTGCTAATGCTTCATTGAGTTTGGTTAGATTTTACCACAAGGAATTGTAAATAAAGGGTACAGACCTTTGCAGATTATTATGAGGGTATTTAGGGGTTGTAGTAAGTATGTAAAGGAGAGGGTATATAAATCACTGGTAAGACCCCAACTAGAGTATGGTTCCAGTGTATTATTATTATTATTATTATTATTATTATTTATTTTCCTTAAATTGTACATGTACAATTTAGGGGTGGTAGATGGAGAAAGGGCAAGCCCCACATACACGGAAGTGCCTCCATCTCCACATGTGTACATAAACTCTACTGAATATTTACATACAAACTTATGTAGACAATTTTAAATTTACATATTTACACTACAAACACTGTACCCTTAGAATAATAATTATCTTGATTTATCCTGAAAATATTAGAGTAAGAACACCCAGCCATTTATACTCTCACTCAGACCCCTGTATACACACTCATTCACAACCACTCACACACGCGCACGCATACACATTCGCCCACATACACCTGTACTTGCACTCATCCTTCTTGCAATTCTAATTTATACAAGTTATATACATCACATATAGGTTTATATTTACATATACATTTTCTTTACTTCGCGGAGGAAGTGAGGAAGAGGAAGTAGCTTTACCTCAGATGGTATAAGGTTCCACGTACGAGCAGCCCTTGAGTAAAACCTATTTAAATATGAGGTTGTTCTAGCGAAGGGAGGGACAAGAGTAACTCCTTGGCCTCTTTTAACAGAGCGGTAATTGAGTTGCAGGCGGTGGAAAGGGGAGAGGTGTGTGTGTTCTGTCAGGGATTTCCTAAGGAAGGCTACATCTATTTGTGTACATAGCGAGTTCACTGGTGGCAATGACCTGGCTGTGTTTAAGGGGATGTGTTTGTTAATTAAACGTTCTGCTCGTCGCTGGATACCTTCTAGTTTCCTCATATTTTCCGTTGTAGTTGGATGCCAGGAAGGAAGGCCATATAATAGTATGGGCCGCACCAGGGAAATATAAGCCGTTCGTAGGGCTTTACTTCTTCCTCCCGAGAGACATCTACGGACGAAACCTAGCGCGCGGTATGCCTTACACCTCACTTCCTCCACGTGTTTATTCCATTTCAGATTGTCCGTAATGTGAATACCGAGCAGTCTGATGGAGTTAGAAGTCGGCAGTTGGATTCCACATAGAGTAGGTTGATTCTGGAGTGGTTGTTTAGCTCTGCTTAGTCTTATATATTTACACTTCTTAATATTTATATACAATCTATTTACCTCACACCACAGAGCTATACTATCCAGATCCGATTGGAATTGTACAATATCATCACTGTTTTTCATGGCTCTGTAAATGACTGTGTCATCGGCATACTGCGCCATGGTCGAATTTACACAATCCGGTAAGTCGAGAGCATAAATCGTGTACAGGAGGGGCCCTATCACACTGCCCTGAATTACTCCAGAAGTAATTGTGGTTTGGTCTGATTTGGCTCCTCCGTACACTACACATTGCGTTCGACCCACAAAAAATGACCTCAACCATGACAGCAGTTTACCCTGAATGCCGTAGTTGCTAAGTTTTAACAGAAGTCTTTGATGTGACACCTGGTCAAAAGCTTTGCTCCAGTCCAGAGTCACACAGTCTATTTGTGAGACATCAGTCTGCTCCAAAGAGAACTGCCAGTCATCAATGACTTTTGTTAGAAGTGTTGTGCAGGATTTTCCCGGAATGAAGCCGTGCTGGTTTGAGTTCAGCAGGTTTCTCTCCTTGAGAAAATCCAACATACATTTAGCAACTAGACGTTCCATACATTTACAGACCCCTGATGTTATAGAAACTGGCCGGTAATCATCTACGTTTTCCTTATCTCCATCTTTGAAAACTGGCACTACGTTGGCTTCTTTCCACTCCAAAGGTACAGACCCGGTATTAATGGAATAGTTGAAGAGAGCGCAAAGCGAGGGCGCCAAGGCGACTGCACAATTCTTGAGAATTCTTGCTGGCACTCGGTCCGGCCCGGTCGCGGCATGAGGTCTTGTTTTCAGAAGGCTCTCCTTTATTTCATTCGTTGAGAAATACAGGTTGGTTAGAGGGAAGAGAGGGGTAGATGTTGTCCTTGAATATAGCATGTTCTCTTCCTCAGTAGGGACGGAGAAGTTACTTTTAAATTTACTATTGAAGGTGTCTGCAATTTCTTGTGGTGTTGAGACTGCCGTACCGTTATGTTTAAATACAGATGGAGCTCTGTTGCAACCTTTACTTCTGAGAAGAGCCCAGAGTTCCTTGGAGTTGGTGTTGAGACTGTGGATGTAAGAATCGTAGGAATCTCTGATAGATTGTTTAGCCTTGTTCCTAGCCAGCCTGTATTTCTCCCACTCATAATCGGTTGGATTTCTTTTCCATTTCTGGTACAGGTGGTCCCTTCTTCGAATTTCTCGCACTATCTCCTTGGTAATCCATGGAGATTTCCGTCTGCTGGTTATATTTACTGTTGGTGTGGTTTCTTCTACGCATTGAAAGAAAATTTTCTTCCAGTCGTTCCATATCTTGTTTATGTCAGTACTGCCGGTGAAATCTGAGGTGAGAACGGGGAGGCGGTTGGATAGTAAAGTGGATAGATCGTTCCAGTTTGTTCGGGAAAAAATTATAAACTGTTGTGGTGTGGAGTTTGGGGGATGGTTTTATATGGGTCAGTGTTGCGAGGATTGCCTGATGGTCACAGAATCCAGGGATAGTATTAAGAGATTGGACTGACTGTGGTATATTACTTAGGAAAAGATCAAGGGTTGAACGTGTTGTTTGCGTAATACGCGTGGCTTCGAACATTAACTGATGAAGGAATAAATCATAGAAAGCGGAAAGGAATTTATTGGCGAGGGGGTTATTTGGAACAGGTGCAGCATTTCTGGACCACGTAATTTCTAAGTTGAAATCACCGACAATATAAATGGCATCGTAATTTTGTTGTACATGTTGCACACGCTCGAGAGACCCCCTGGATTATTTGATTCAAGAAGTGGAAAAAATCCAAAGAAAAGCAGCTCGATTTGTTCTGGGTGATTTTCAACAAAAGAGTAGCGTTACAAAAGTGTTGCAAAGTTTGGGCTGGGAAGACCTGAGAGAGAGAAGACGAGCTGTTCGACTAACTGGTATGTTCTGAGCAGTCATTGGAGAGATGGCGTGGCATGACATTAGTAGACGAATAAATTTGAGTGGTGTCTTCAAAAGTAGGAAAGATCACAATATGAAGAAATGTTGGAATTCAAGAGGACAAATATTCGTTTATAGGAAGGGGAGTTAGGGACTGGAATAACTTACCAAGGGAGGTATTCAATAAATTTCCAATTTCTTTGCAATCATTTAAGAAAAGGGTAGGAAAACAACAGATAAGGAATCTGCCACCTGGGTAAGGTAAGGGTTTATTCTGCCCGAAGGCAGGTCCAAACCTCCGCAGAGGTGTGACTGAGCCGGAGTTGACGTACGATAGGGTGGCCAGTTCCTTTCCAATTCTACATTCCCTTACCCTCAACAACAGCGCGTGGCAACCCATCCAAATATTGACCGCGCCCAATGTTGCTTAACTTTGGAGATCTCACAGGATCCGGCGTTTCAACACGTCTACGGCCGTTGGCTGACACTTGGGCGACTGCCCTAAATGCAGATTAGTAGTGATTGATTGACTGAGACTACTATTATTATTCAATTAATAACATAAACAAAAGTCCGCCTCTGTGGTGTAGCGGTTAGCGTGATTAACTGCCACCCCCGGAGGCCCGGGTTCGATTCCCGGCTCTGCCACGAAATTTGAAAAGTGGTACGAGGGCTGGAACGGGATCCACTCAGCCTCGGGAGGTCAACTGAGTAGAGGGAGTTCGATTCCCTCCTCAGCCATCCTGGAGGTGGTTTTCCGTGGTTTCCCATGCCGGGATGGTACCTAACTTAAGGCCACGGCCGCTTCCTTCCCTCTTCCCATCCCCCACAAGGCCCCTGTTCAGCATAGCAGTGAGGCCGCCTGGGTGAGGTACTGGTCACCCTCCGCAGTTGTATCCCCACTGCCCTTGAGGCGATAGAGGTAGGATCCCTCGCTGAGTCCGAGGGTAAACCGATTACGGCGAACGAACATAAACACAATCTTAACCTATAACCAGTGTTGTACCAACATTATATTATTATTATTATTATTATTATTATTATTATTATTATTATTATTATTATTATTATTATTATTATTATTATTATTATTATTACGGAGATATCCGTGGTAGTTAGAGGTGAAAGAAGGTGCGGGCTGGAATAGGTCTCAACTACAGAATTAAAGTTAATTTAAAACTTTAACAAAGGTTATATTTTCTTTTTAAAATCAACAATTAACAGAGTATAACAGGTACCAAGTATCAGATCAACGAATTAACAATTTACAGTTTGTTACAAGATTTGAGCTTCGAGCCCCAAGTCTAATTTCTGAGCTCACAGCTCACAACCACAATTGCTAAAGGGCAGAAAACCCCCTAAGTACAAGAAGCACTTGCTCCTAATTACAATGTTAAGGAAAAGAGCAGACCCGCTCTCAATTTTACAAGCCTATCAAAGGCTACAACAAACTTCATTTCTATCTGCCCTTAAGGCACACAAGGAAACAGGGGTAGTAATACCCAACCTATGGGGCCTTCGCATGAAGAAAACAAAACAGGTTAAGAAAATGGCCCAAAATACAAAATGAATGGAGGCGATAACTTGCACTCCTACACCAAGTTTTGTCTAAAACCTA
The DNA here is from genome assembly GCF_040414725.1 of Anabrus simplex. Lineage (NCBI taxonomy): Eukaryota > Metazoa > Arthropoda > Insecta > Orthoptera > Tettigoniidae > Anabrus > Anabrus simplex. The sequence continues at coordinate 137,147,058 of NC_090269.1, forward strand.
CGTGGCGCTAGGCCGATCATACAGGGGCTAATCCCAAGCTAGGGAGGTGACACGTATGAGAAAACTTTACTATATTAAAGAAGAGAAGAACGGTTATGAAAACGTAGTCACCTCGTTTTTCAAAAATGAAGGGGAGTTCGAGAGGGTGAAGCACTCTCTATCCCCGTTTTACAGATTTGTAATTTATAGATAGACAGAAAAGAATTTACATTTTAAAAAGGTAGGTTACATACTAAAGGTTTCGAACCCTCTCCGAGAGTTAAACTGCTGAGCTAGCAAGAAATGAAGATGTTAACAGGCCATTACCTTGTAGATGAACTGCTGCTTGAAGAAAGAGGCGCTTCCCGCCCCCTGCTACATATTCACACACTAAGAGAGATGTTACTGAAGTGGCACCGAGACAAGAAAATCAGCAGTTTATATACCCTCGTGGAACATTCGAGACCTTTCAGGAATGAGTAGACACACCCTTTCGTTTTTATTGGATAACAGCAAAAACTAATACACAAGACGAGGAAGAAACACCTTATTGGTGGAAAACTAATTACGTAAATTCCCGATTGGTTACATTCAAAACGGGCGGAAAGAAAGGATTTATATTGCCAACCCACAAACCACAGAACAAAATTTAGTAAAAACAAAACTTAGGAATACAATATTTCTTCAAGAAAGTTCATTCCATTGCACCAGAGTGTGTTACCATAGTTTTGGGTAGAGACATCTGTTAGAGATTATCCACACCTCTTAAACGTTGAAAAACAAAAGGCAAATAAAAAACATTCAGTGACATCTTCTGAATAACCGTTGAATTAGTTCAGTAGTTAAAGTTCCAAGTTTCTCCAGTAGAGAAGTTTCAATTGGCGCAATATTTGAATTAGCGGCGTGGAGGTGTACCGCCCGGTACTATTATTATTATTATTATTATTATTATTATTATTATTATTATTATTATTATTATTATTAAAATTACCGTATTTTTGTGGTAGGTAGAGGTGAAAGAAGGTGCGGGGGTGAACGGGTCTCAAACTACGAAATTAAAGTTAATGTAAAATTTAACAAGGTTATATTCTCTTTTCAAAATCACGAAATAACAAGCATGGAAGGTACAGAGTAGCCAAGGCAACAAAAGAGCAACAACAGTATTTACAGGCTTTGGGCTTCGAGCCCCGAACTCACAATTCTTGAGCAGTTAGCCCAAGCTTACATGTACATAAGGTTTAACAAAGGGGCAAAAAAACCCAATCATGCCCAGGAGCACTTGCTCCAAATTACACAGTAAGACCTCCTAGAGGCACGCAGAAACAAATTTCAAAAGAGCGATCCGCTCTCAAAGTTTTAAGCCTATCAAAAGGCCACACCTAACTCGACCTTCAAGCTGTCCTCTAAGGACCTAAACACAGGGGTAAAATACCCAACCTACTGAGGCCTATTAAGCGAGAAAAGGATAATTACATGGCCTCTAAAATACCAATGTGAGAGGAGGCGAACTGCACTCCTAATACATTTTGTTTTAAAACCTAATCTGGCTCTAGGCCACAAATGCAAGGGCTAATCCCATACTAACGAGGTGACTTTAGAAGGAAACAATTCACATTACGTTAAAGAAGAATAGGTTGTGAAAAGGTAAGTTCACCTCAAAACAATATGAGTGGGAGCTCGAGAGGGTTAAGCACTCTCTATCCCAATATGTAGCATAAAAGAGAATAGATACTAAGAGTCTTTACATTTTAGGGAAAAGTTACATGGTGGAAAAGCTTCGGACCCGCCCCGAGAGTTAAACTGCTGAGCTAGCAAGAAAAGAAGTTATTATACGGCCATTACCTGGTTGTTGAACTGCTGTCCGAAGAAAGAGGCGCTTCCCGCCCCCTGCTATGTACTTTACACACTGAATGATGGTACAGAAGTGGCGCAGAGACCCCAAAATCAGCAGTTTATATACTCTCGCGGAAAGTTCGAGGCGTTTCAGGAAAGAAAACACCCGCCCACAATCATTTATTGGTTAGGGTTAAGCAGCATATCCAATTTGAAGAAGAAACACCTTATTGGTCATAAATTAATTAAAGAAATTCGGGATTGGCTAAATTCAAAACAAGGGGAAAGAAAGGGGTATACAGCCAACTTAAACAATACCAGAAAGAAATTTAACAAGAAACAAACCTTTGAAATAAAAATTTCTCCAAAAAAAAAAAAAAAAAAAAAAACAGTTCTTTCACCTTGCACTAGGGTGCACTATAGTAGTTCTTCAGTAGTGTCCTCTAGAAGAGAAAGTTCACACTTCTTACTACAAGCAAAACAAAAATACGTCGAAAACGACCCAGTTCAGAAACTTCAAAATTTCCAAGTAGTGACATCTTCTGGGTAACTTGAAAATTAATACATTAGATAAAGTTCGGACTTCCTCCAGTAGGGGAGTTCCACCTGGCGCAAAGTTTGAATTAGCGACGTGGGGGTGTACCACCCGGTACAATTATTATTATTATTATTATTATTATTATTATTATTATTATTATTATTATTATTATTATTATTATTATTATTATTATTATTATTATTATTATTATTATTATTACGCCGTACTCCATCACAAGGGGCTAACGCCAACAAATATACATGGGAATGAACTGATCACTGTCACTTACATAATTAGGCATCTATAATAGTTGATTTAATTGCATTAATAACTAGATAACAAGTGTACATGAGAACATGTAAGCCACTTACCGGTGTATTCAAATTCCAATTCCTTCCTTCTTACTTCGTGAATACGAAAAACCACACCCAAACACTGCGCATATATTCACCATTCTGCCACACAGTAGTTTGCCGGATAATTAATGCAAAATATACATAAAAACAACATAAACCAAAACTGCACGTAACACGGTAAGACATATGTTTGCAGTAGGCGTGTAATGGTCCACCTCTGTGGTGTAGTGGTTAGTGTGATTAGCTGCCACCCCCGGAAGTCCGGGTTCGAAATTTGAAAAGTGCTACGAGGGCTGGAACGGGGTTCACTCAGCCTCGGGAGGTCAACTGAGTATAGGTGGGTTCGATTCCCACCACAGCCATCCTCCTCTAGGAAAATGCCGGGATGGTCACTAACTTAAGGCCATGGCCGTTTTCTTCCCGGCCCAAAGTCTAGGACGCTGAGGTGGGATCCCTCGCTGAGTCCGAGGGAAAAAGGTGTGTAGTGACATAAGATGGCGGCGGCTGCAAGTTTAACTAGCACCAATGCTACGAGATAGAGCGCTGCCAACAAATAGATAGCTACCGGTGCGTGGAAGCCATCTTCTTCTTCTTCTTCTTCTTCTTCCTCGCGCTACGTCCAGCGCTAACTCTGGGAACGAGGGGTCCCACCTCTACCGCCTCAAGGGCAGTGTCCTGGTGCGTGAGACACTGGGTCGGGGATACAACTGGGGAGGATGACCAGTACCTCGTCCAGACGGCCTCACTGCTATGCTGAACAGGGGCCTTCCTGTGGGATGGGGGATTGGAAGGGACAGATAATGACGAGGGAAGGAAGCGGCTGTGGCCTTAAGTTATGTACCATCCCGTCATTTGCCTGGAGGAGAATTGTGAAACCACGGAAAACCTCTTCCAGGATGGCTGAGGTGGGAATCGAACCCACCTGTACTCAACTGACCTTCCGAGTCTGAGTGGACCCGTTCCGGCGCTCGTACCATTTTTTAAAATATCGTGGCAAATCAGGGAATCGAACCCGGGCCTCCGGGAGTGGCAGCTAATAATAAATTTTTAATACATGCGCTAAATAACATGGCAGCAGCCATGTGTTTAATCTCTTGAAAGCTGCTAAAATTTCATAATAGAGGCATATAGAAGATGTAAGTTTGCAGCTTTTCTACTGTATGACGACTATTTATAAACTGAAGAAGGCAAAGGACGACCCATACTAAGAAAAAATACTTTTTACAGTTGTCAGAAGAAGGATTTCTACAAAGATATCTAATTACCAAAGCCATAATGAAGAAGGTACCGTACTAGGAGACATTGAAAATAGGTTAGAGTTCGCCAGAAAGGGCGACTGGGAATTAAAAGTGCGGGGGAAAAAATATACGGACAACAAACAGTACCCGGGTTTGTGGGATATAGCGGACGGGGGTGGGGGTTAGATACATCAAACCCGAAGAAACAAGCTACAAAATTGTAAGATTTTTTATACTCTCTGAGCGAATTCAGAAGGAGAGGTAAAAGTTTTCAGTTTACCGACTTAAGTGCTGATACTGTAGCTTTTTAAGATTTCATTCAATACTACACAATAAAACTTTCACCAAAGGAACAATAATACACATTTATTACAGTTAAATAGAAGTACAGCGTGATTATACAATTAAAATCATTTAGTATTTGAGTACACACTAAGAACTTCTTGTTCTACTTCTTTTGCTACCTCTTTCTCCCATGCCTGTGGTGTCGCGGGTGCGAACTGCGTCGCACATGTGGATTTGGCCCTGTTTTACGGCCGAATGCCCTTCCTGACGCCAATCCTATATGGAGAGATGTAATCACTATTGCGTGTTTCTGTAGTGGTTGGTAGTGTGGTATGTTGTCTGAATATGATTAGGATACACCCAGTCCCCGAGCCAGAAGATTTAATCACCGAGCTCGATAGCTGCAGTCGCTTAAGTGCGGCCAGTATCCAGTATTCGGGAGATAGTAGGTTCGAACCCCACTGTCGGCAGCCCTGAAAGTGGTTTTCCGTGGTTTCCCATTTTCACACCAGGCAAATGCTGGGGCTGTACCTTAATTAAGGCCACGGCCGCTTCCTTCCCACTCCTAGCCCTTCCCTGTCCCATCGTCGCCACAAGACCTATTTGTGTCGGTGCGACGTAAAACAACTAGCAAAAAAAAAAAAAAAAAAAAAAGAATTAATCAGAAGCGATTAAAATCCCCGTCCCGGGATCCTCTGAACCGAAGGCCAGTACGCTGACCATTCAGCCAACGAGTCGGACAGTATACACTAAGAAAGTGACACCAAAGAGACTGCCAGGCTGACGAATGCGCGTGGCAAGCGGGTGAATCATACCTCAGTGTCCATGACCTTGGCAAAAACGAAATATATATATATATATATATATATACACCCCTGATACCCTTCCTCACAGCACGTGCAAAGTCTCCACTATTTGCTGTGGCGCTATACAAATCGGTTAGCCGGGACGAACGACATTTTGTGCGTTATTTCCACTAATAATATTGTTAATAATTAAAGAAAGTCCGCCTCTGTGGTGTAATGGTTAGTATGATTACCTGCCACCCCCGGAGGCCCGGGTTTGATTCCTGGCTCTGCCACGAAATTTGAAAGATACGAGGGCTGGAACGGGGTCCACTCAGCCCCGGGAGTACAGGTGGGTTCGATTCCCACCTCAGCCATTCTGGAAGTGGTTTTCCGTGGCTTCCCAATTCTCCTCCAATGCAATGCTGTGACGGTACATAACTTAAGGCTACGGCCGCTTCCTTCTCTCGTCATTATCTATCCCTTCCAATCCCCCATCCCACACAAAGGCCCCTGTTCAGCATAGCAGTGAGGCCGTCTGGACGAGGTACTGGTCATTCTCCCCAGTTGTATCCCCCGACTGCCCTTGAGGGGGTAGAGGTGGGATCTCTCGCTAAGTCCGAGGGAAAAACCAATCCTGGAGGGTAAGCAGATTAAGAAAATAAGAAATTAAAGAAAATAAAGGAAAAATTAGCTGATAAGATAACATGGCTTGTACAAATGTTTTTTTTAATAATTCCTATAATTCCTCGTTTCAGCCGGCTAAAATGCGAAAAAATGGAATATTCCGCCCCCCTCTCCCGCCAATCGCCGTTACTGGAGTTCGCAACAGATTGAAACTTATACAGTATCTCCAGTGCAGCAGTTGCTTATCGTTTTACCAGAGGTCAGACCCTACGTCCAATCGATTTCAACGAGCTTAATGTAGGTACCTGTTGGGGGACACTCAACAGTAACTCGTGTATAAGAGTTTAGGAAATACGCTTTCGTTTTCGAAAACAATGAGGACAAATGTCATGAGGCAGGATATGCTTCGGACCAAGTGGAGGTGAAAGAAGCTAACAGGCAAACACATTTTACTTAAACATGTCAGGTCCACACCTAATAATTTCCGAAAAAATTGACGAAACCCCCGATTCCAATGCAACGCATATGTATTTGAGAGTTGCAGTAAAGAGAAGTGAAGCGGTGGCCGAGTGGTCACATACTTGTCTCAGAACCGTGATGAAGTGAGTTCGAGTCCCGGCATAGCTACATGCTTTTTATACAAATTGAATGGTTATTTGAGTGAACTGAAAGAAAAATTGCAAACAAAAATATTAAGCAAACTGCAGTGAAATTTACTTTCTACCTCAAATTAATATATGTGCAGAGAGAGAGAGAGAGATATCCAGCAGTAACTGTGAGAACGTTTAGGCCTATATTACTTTCAGGTAGAAAATAAATGTAAGGTAAGGGTGTATTTTGCCCGAAGGCAGGTCCGAACCTCTTTAGAGGTGTGCCTGAACCGGAGTTTACGTACGGTAGTGTGGCCAGTTCCTTTCCGCTCCTCCATTCCCTTCTCCCCTCAACAGCGCGGGGCAATCCATCCAAATCTCGACCACGAATAATGTTGCTGAACTTCGGAGATTTCACGGGATCCGGTGTTTTAAAACGGCTACGGTCGTTGGCGGTAAAATATAAAGTAAACTGCAATTTCCCTAACATTTTAGTTCCCATTTTTATCTTCACGTTCCCTCAAATATTAATTTATTTTGTACAAGAATTATAGCTGCGACGATACTCGAACTTACATCTACGAAGTTCGCAGACAAGTATGGTGACCACTAGGCCACCACTCTGTTTGACTGAGGAGTAACTCCAAGTATATATACGTTGAATTGGAATCGCGATTCATCAATTTTTTAGAAATTATTAAATTGCGGACCTGACATGTTTAAGTAAAAACAATTCGCCTTTTAGTGTTCTAACACCTCCACTTTGACCGAAGCGGATCCTGTGTCATGAGACTCATGGCATCTGACGTTTTTTTTCCGAAAATGAAAGCGTATTGACTTAAACCTTTATACACAAGTTACTGTTGAGTGCCCCCAGCCCACAGCTATATTGAAGCTTGGTGAAATCGGTTGACTTCAGAGTCTGGCATCTCCTTGTTAGATATTATGCTTAAATAAGACCGACTACAATATATCAGACCGTAATATAAAAACCAAGATGGTAGACGTCGTGGGCGCAGTAGATGCCGACTGATTATGGTTAGGGTAGCACGCAATAATATGATTTCGACGATAAACCAACTCACGGTTTTCGGAGATGCCGGAATTTAGTCCCACACGAGTTATTTTACCTGCCAGTAAATCTACTGACACGAGGCTGACGTATTTGAGCACCTTCAAATACTACCGGACAGAGCCGGGATCAAACCCGGCAAGTTAGGGTCAGAAGGCCAGAGCTTCAACCGTCTGAGCCATTGGGCCTGGCGTCACATTAAATTACTGGTGTTGATACCACTGAAAGAGCTACCTACACAATATCTGGTCCAATCCACCGGAAATTACGAAAAGATCATGTACATATTTTGCCAACGTGGTAATTTAACATGATAAATGTAACCTCATAGAGAAAATCACTGTTGCACCTATGAAAACGCTTCGCCAACAACTACTCATCACATATAATAAGCTAGAATCACACATATTCTGCTAGAATAGATGTAGAACTCCACAGCAAAAGAGAACAACAATCTGATTATTTTGAAATTTCCCTTAGTCAAATAACGTTTCCTCTTAGATTTCACTTCGTTGGATAAATGGAAATAAATTATAAAACTGTTAAAATTTTTACACCATTTTGAGTCCGCCTCTCTGGTGTAGTGGTTAGTGTGATTAGCTGCAATCCCCGGAGACCGGCTTCGATTCCCGGTTCTGCCACGAAATTTTAAAAGTGGTACGAGGGCTGGAACGGGGTCCACTCAGCCTCGGAGGTCAACTGAGTAGAGGTGGGTACGATTCCCACCTCAGCCATCCTGGAAGTGGTTTTCCGTGGTTTCCCACTTCTCCTCCAGGCAAATGCCGGGATGGTATCTAACTTAAGGCCACGGCCGCTTCCTTCGCACTTCCTTGTCTATCCCTTCCTATCTTCCCATCCCCACAAGCAGGTGAGCAGCTGAGACCGCCTGGGCGAGGTACTGGTCATCCTCCCCAGTTGTATCCCCCGACCCAGAGTCTGAAACTTCAGGACACTGCCCTTGAGGCGTTAGAGGTGGGATTCCTCGCTGAGTCCGAGGGTAAAACCGACCCTGGAGGGTAAACAGATTACGATACGATACATCATTTTGAATGTTTAAAAACAATTTAAGGAACGAAATTCCTCAATTTCTTCACTTTCATGGGAACTATATAACGTGTCGCCTTAGTTTCGATGTGGTGGACAATTTCTAATGTTCAGCACTCAATGAAAGGGTAGTACATCCGAAATTATTATGCAAACCCAATGAACGGCCTTCCTTACTGGAAACTTTTAAAACATGTGTTGACATTTGGTATAGCAGAACTCCCAACAATGATGGTAAACTTAGTAATGAAACGTTCAGACACTAAAGATGTGGAGAGGTTTTGTGGTCAAGTACCAATCAATTGGTGAATTGATGTGAATTTCCCCATTGAAGAACATGAGCATAAACATTTTATTGACTCTAAACAATTATGTCTTTGACCTACATGGACGAGCTTCAATATGGTGTCGTTTATTTTTTCTCTGACCATTTATACTGGGGCACGGTGGGATTCAAACCAATCCCCGATTTCTATCCTCTTAATTCTCCCTAACATACCTTCCGAGCTGATTACTATATCTACAACCCTTCCACCCTCCTATGTAATATACGTTAACTTCCCTTTCATACCCACTTCCCACCAGCCATTCAAAATATAAAATGTGCCTGCTACACATAATTCTAAGATTTTTAACCCAAAACTATTTCTTTCTTTATCTTCGCTACATCGTCTTCCCCCATCATCTTCCTCTCATCTTCTTTGCTGAATGTTGGACACATATCACCTATCCTGGCGTTCCAATCACCAAATAGCAACATTCCATCTTCTTCATATTTCCCGCTGAGACACTTGTTTCCAATAAGAAATCCTGAAAGAAATTATCATTAGCATATGTGGAACTCTTGGGGCGACAGTACTGAACAGCCAAGTATACCCCCTTTTCTCTCTCTTTCTCACTCCCCATATTAAACCTGACCCAGACCTCCTCTTAAATCTCATTCTCAATGTCTTCGAATAACTCACTACTCCCTTTGTTAGAACAACAATCGCCTCCCCCCCGGCGTACTGCATTTGGTGCGCTCTTTTCTTTTTGATTGGTACTTGACCACAAAACCTCTCCACGTTAACACCTTCCCTATTTCTAGGAGCGTCACAATATCGAAGCTTTCTACTAATTTTATTATTTCTTCATTACCGATCTTGCTTAACAATCCTTCAATATTCACAAATCCTATATTCCAGTCCAGTTACAACATAGCCTCTCCTGCATCTCTACTTCCTCCCGCATTTTTACTCCCCTCTGCCACATTACTTGATTTGCTTCTCGTTATTATAGCTCTCTCAATTTCCACTTCCATTCCATATTTTCTGGACATTTTGAGACACTCTTTTCCCTCCTTATCCACAACACTTTTATGTTTCTTTCCGCATAGGTTTCTTAAGCTCAGACTTCTCCTTTTGTTCAAGGCCTCTCTTCCTTTCGTTTCTTCTCTCGCACATTCACATTTACCAAGCACGTGCACACTGTTGTCTGGACTTGCAGATTCTTGAGTTCCTCCCTCCACCAACCCCTGCTGAATCCTCATTTTCGTTCCTGAGCTGGCCTGGAAACTGAGCCCTGTCGAGCGCCCACATCTTGCTTCCTCCTTAATGGCTTCATTGTCGTCCCAGCTGATATTTCCACTTGAATTCGTGCCGGAGTTCAATTCCACGCCCCGATTATTAGTAACACTGTCATCACAGCCGCCACCAAAATCACCTCACTCATACTTTCCATATCACCCTTACACTCCATTCTTTTTTGTTGTTTTCCTCTTTAAACTCTCCTGCTATCTTCCAATTGCGGCTCAATATTGCTTTACTGCAATCATTTCTCGGCACTCGTCACTCAGCACGTTCGCTTTCACTGCTTGCTTAGGCTAGAGTGCGGTATATTATTTGAAACTGTCGTGTGTTTTCTAACTATGGAAATATGATTTATATTCCGTATACTATCTCCTATTTAGGAAGATTATGAACGTTATCGGCGTTAGTTATATTATTAGGAATTAATGCCCAGCTGCGTCCCACAACAAACAGGGGCCCAATGTTTCCGCCATATTGGATTCTGCATTAAGATCCTATTGGTTGTAGTTGATCTTATCACAGACATATAGGGTCGATTGCAGAAACGATGACTAGTTTTAAGCCTTAGACAACGTCTACCTAAACAACGTCTAACTAAACAACGTCTAAATCGATCACGATATTCCATTGCATAAACAATGTTCAGCTGGTGTTCAACTAGACATCGTTTAAGGTTTCAATTTTGGTTAAAAATGGAGATAGAAGTATCTTTCATATAACACTTTGCTTGTCGCAAGCTATGAAATTCGTCGGTGCACGCGCCGAATGCAAATCAGCTGTTTGTCTTTTTACACATTACTTAAATATGGCTGAGCATGAGCATGGCTTGCCCACAGATAAGAATATCACTTTCGGCGGAAATTCAATATCATAATATTATCGACACTAAAGCGACACGCCACCGTACGGGGAAGTGTAGCTTTTATTATAGCGTTGTTACGGTGAGTGTAATCTACTCGTAAATAGCTTCGACGAAGGGAAGATGAAACAATAGTAATGTGTAACCGAATGTGTTATACGGGCCATATAGCTGTAGCTTGCATCGTGGAGATAGTTGTCTCCCTATTTTTATGTCAGGCAATTACTAGGGCTGTTATTATGGCCACGGCACATCTTCCCCAGTCCTCCTCATTAAATATTAATGCCCACCATCACCCCCACTTGCCTTTTCCTATCTGATAGATGCCGAAAACTTATCTGAATTAGTGCTACGATTATATATAAAAGCCACATACAAACTAAATATTAGTTTTCACTATTATGTATGCTTATTTGGCAGTAAATATACGTGATTCCCTCCCGGTTGATGTATGTGACAGCCCACAGACGATTGCGACAAGTAATTCGGACATGTATGTAGTCAAAGTGACGTAGAATTCCATGAAAATCACCCCATGCATAATAAAATATATCAGTTGCCAAGAATTGTATTTAAGTTGACATTTACCGGATTGTCCCTTTATCAGTCTGAAGAAACAAGCGAAATCGTATTTTAAGCTCTACCTCCTCGTACATTTCAAATGAATTGCTGCGGTTTCGCAGCGGGCGATCCACAGAGAGGCTGTCAGACTAACCTTTCTTCCCGGAATCGTCTCAGTATGATAATACAAATTACCTGTTTCATGCAGGGATGGTTTCTCCATAAGGTTGCAGGTTTGCGCTACCCCCATTAATTTTTTATGATTATTTTAGGTAAAGTTTTATAATTTGGATTACTCAACTACTGTATTTTAATTCAACAAGACAAACTTTTCAAGAGCTTGAAAGAGCAAATATTGACTACAGAAGACTACAAGCCGGTACTCTTAGATGTTCACTGCCGGAGCCAAAAGTTTGCAGCAGAGAGTCAACCTGTGGTAAGATGAAAACTTAGCTGACAGAGGGATGCGCGGGGCTGATCGACGGGTGCTTTTTGGCTGTTAGAGGGGTGCGCGGCGAGAGGAAAATATAGGCGTGGCTTCTTATACATTGCTTAAATGGAGTTTTATCAACCTGGCTCCTCCTACCACGGCCGACTTGATGCGTCGCTCTAGCTAGCTCCTTGCAGCGCAGGGAGGGATCCAGTCGGCCGTGGTCATACGTAACCAACTCTAGCAAAGTCGCTAGAGACCTTTGGCGCTCAATGTGAGAGTCTGTGATAGAAAAGGGATGTCACCTCGCGACATTGGATGGAAGTTCATCTGCTGGATCACGGCCGACTGGATCCCTCGCTGCGCTCCGTAAGGAGCTAGCTAGAGCGACGCATCAAGTCGGCCGTGCCTGGATATATAATTAATAGCTTTACATTAAAAAAAACCGCCATTTCTTTCAGTATAGTTGTGAGCATGTTACGTGCGTACAAGCTAAGTAGCTTATTGATTTCACTGTGTAAACATTCGTGTCAGGGTGTGTTTTTATTATTGTGCGTTTTTATCAGTTAGTGGTATTTTCCCAGATCATGAATTCGGTGCAGTCTTTAATGTCTAGGCCGTTTCCGCAACGGACTGTCGAAGAAAAATCCGAGGTGAAACAAATTGGTAGGTCCACGCGGTGTTTAATTTTGAAACCAGATACAATACCGGAATTAGGCTACCTCAAAGTGTTTAATTTCAGTATGGTAAAAGAGTTCTTAAATGAAAAAATGTTACTGGGTTGTAGTAATATTCCTGAAAATAGAAATGTAAAATGTCTGCTTTATTGTCAATAATAAAAAAGTATTGTTGATGTACCTGGATTTGAAAATTAGCCTGTAATCATATTATATCAATGGTAAAAATTGTGCACCACTGAACTTTTAAACCACCAGCCGCCACTGGTTTTATGGTACATAACCTCTGATCCTGATTCACTCCTCTCATTTGAGGTTAAACAGTGGTCTCGGCAGTGTTTAATATGACCGGTTGAACGTCGGTTTTAGACAGTGTCCAAGTGATAAACAACGTCTCTGCAATGCGGCAGCCATACTTTGGCATTGTTTAACCGTAGACATCGTCTAAACACCATTTCTGCAATCGGCCTATAGTAATTAGACAGGCAGCGCCGTATCTCTAGCATTGGTGCTAGAGAAGCCGAAAACTTGCGGCCGTCACCATCTTATGTCACTACATATTCACTGTGAATATACGCGTTACTATGTTACGTGCAATTTTGTCTTATATTTTTTAAATTACATTTCACAGAATGATGAATACCCGTGCAGTGTTTGGGTGTGGTTTTCGCTATTCACGAAGAAAGAATAACGAAGGAATACGAGTTTCAATACACCGGCAAGTGGCGTACTTGTGCTCATGTACACTTGTTGCCTATTTCTTAATGCAATTAAATTTACGATTAAAGCAGTGGCGGCTCATTTGGGAGGCGCTAAGGCGCGCGCCCCCCACGGGGTTCCATTAAATTAGGGAATTTTAATCTTAAATGTTTTCAAGCGAAATATTTTACTATTATTATCAAGGGCGCGAGTTGTACTGTACTACGGCCCGATGCGCTGCTGACCCGGCGCAGGAGGGCGCTCTCTCAGAGCGGACCAAATACTCCGAGTCTCGCTCGACTGGCCTTGAGGGAGCCAATCAGAGGCACAGTAGAGATGTGCTGTTCTAACGGAGATTCCGGCGCGTTTCTGCCGCGGCCCATGGTTGGAGCCAACCTACCCGAAACATTGCTGATTTGATTTCTATTTAACAGGGGTCAGTTTGTGCCATTTCTCTCCTAAAACTAGGAACTATTTTACTGAGGCACTTACCTGAGTTAAATGTGCCGGTATATATTTAAAATAGTCTTGTAGTTTTTAGGATTATTAACTAACGAAACGAGTAACGACTGTAACTACTGTCTCCTCGCACTTGACTCATGTTGGCCATACTCACTGGAGAGCGCGATGTTTAGCTGTGTGTTGATGAATGATCTCGTGAGGTGACTGTGACGAGGTGAAATTAGGAGAAAGTTTGTGATTTATATGTAGGCGTAGTGTTATGTTTGCATTTCGTACAGTACGATTACCATCGAACATATTAAAGAACTAACGTTTTCTTCTCTTTCTATCGAGAAGAAAGTCGAACTGAAGGAGTGTGGTAGGCCGACACCAGACTTCTCGTCGAAAAGACCGGAGACCAAGGAAAATGAAAATAGAGCTGTCCAAAGACAAGTTAATTCTCCTGACGTATATAACAAGAACGCGCGGATATGTGGAAGTGATATCTCAGAAACCTTTTACTGCATTCCTTGCCTGCTATTCTTCCGTTCTAGGAAAGGAGATAAGTGGATCACCACAGGGGTGATATCAATAGTACCATGGACTTTGAAATGCTTGGTAAAGTCAATGTTCTGTCTTGTTTGAGTGATCACTACAGCGAAACTATTCGTACACATAATTCGATCGTGGACAAGAACAGGCAAATGTTAATAATAATAATAATAATAATAATAATAATAATAATAATAATAATAATAATAATAATAATAATAATAATAATAATAATAATAATAATACAAACAAAAGCGGACGCGAAGAACGCACAAATTCAATCCGAAGGCATTTTGAATCGAAACATATATAGAAAGAAAATTGACACGTGGGAAGTTACTCCAGAGAATGAAGTACCAAAAAGAGCAGGTAACAAGTGGACGTAAGAAAGGAAGAGGATCTTTAGTCAACAGATGAAAAGCATATCATAAATAAAGCTTCGTGTGTTCCAAAAGGGACCATTCACGCATAATAATAATAATAATAATAATAATAATAATAATAATAATAATAATAATAATAATAATAATAATAATAATAATAATAATAATAATTTATCATGAAGGATCCAACCGTTGTCTCAGACAACTGCCGCCGCTGTTCCAGAACTACAGAGAGCATACAGCACGTGATCCCTGGTTGCCCACACTTGGCCAACACCGATTATAAGCACCGACATGATCAGGTAGCAAAAATCATTCACCTGAAACTTTCTGTAAAATGTGGATTTCTTCAGTCATCAACTGCATATTGGAAATATACACCTCCACCCATTCTCGAAAACTCTTCATATAAACTACTATGGGACCGAGAAGTCATAACCGATGTCACGCTCAGCAACAATAGGCCAGATATTATTCTAATCGATAAATCAAAAAGATCCGCATCCCTTATAGAAATTGCTTGTCCAAATACCTCCAATCTGCAAACAACAATAGCCACAAAGATATCAAAATACACAGAACTGGCAATAGAAATACAACGCCTGTGGAAACTAGAATCAGTCACCACAGTTCCAATAGTAATATCATGTACCGGTGTTATTCCAAAATGCTTGCACAGCTCTCTGGCCGCATTAAACCTGCATCATCACACATACGTAGAACTACAGAAAGCCACCCTCCTGAGCACCTGCCACATTGTGAGAAAGTTCCTAGGAACGACTTTTCCTCTGACTCACGCCAAACAACATGAAGTTCCAGGTCGCAGTTCCAGTAATACTGAAGAACAGATTCCCAAAACGGGTACATAAGAAGTCTGAAGCTGTTTGTATTTATTGTATAAATGTATATGTTGTAATTATTTCTGTTGTAAATATTTGTACATATATGTACCTGTAGTTTCATAATCAAGAGGGTGACGTCTTGCTTAGGCCGAGTCAGCCCATTATGTTACCGGCACAAGCCGAGCCTTCCTAAATTGATAATAATAATAATAATAATAATAATAATAATAATAATAATAATAATAATAATAATAATAATAATAATAATAATAATAATAATAATTGTACCGGGCGGTACACCTCCACACCGTTTATTTAAAAGTTGCGCCAGTTGAAACCCCTCTTCTGGAGGAAGTCTGAACTTTATCTACGGTCTTAATTTCCAAATTTCTCAGAAGATGTCACTACCTGGACATTTTTGAGTTTGTGAACTGTGTCATTTTCGACGTACTTTTGTCTTGCTTGTATTAAGAAGTGTGAACTTTCTCTTCTAGAGGACACTACTGAAGATCAACAATAGTGCACCCTAGTGCGGAGTCAAAGAACTATTTTGTTGGAGAAAATTTAATTTCAGGAGTTTGTTCTTTGTTAAATTTCTTTCTGTCATTGTTTAAGTTGGCAATATTTACCCCTTTCTTCCCCTTGTTTTGAATGTATCCAATCACGAATTTTTTCAATTAATTTCTGACCAATCTGGTGTATCTTTCCCCAACTTGAATCTGTTGCGGGGTCCTACCCAATAAAATCTTTGTGGGAGGGTGTTTTCTTTCCCCTAACGCCTAGAACTTTCTGCGAGAGTATTTAAACTGCTGATTTTAGGGTCTCCGGGCCACTTCTGTTCCATCTTTCAGTGTATTAAGTACATAGCAGGAGGCGGGAAGCGCCTCTTTCCTCGGCAGCGGTCAACAATAAGGTAATGGCCGATTAATAAATTCTTTCTTTGCTAGCTCAGCAGTTTAACTTTCGGGGCGGGTTCTAAGCGTTCCCCTATGTAACCTTTTCCTAAAATGTAACTTCTCTTTTCTTCTATTCTCTTGTAAAGCGATATACTGGGATAGAGAGTGCTAACCCTCTCGAGCTCCCACTCACATTGTCTTGAGGTGAACTTATTTTCTCAATCAATTCTTCCGTAATGTAATGTAAATATTTCTTTTTTAAGTCACCTCTGTAGTATGGGATTAGCCCTTGCATCAGTGGCCTAAGAGCCAAAATAGGTCTTAAAGACAAAGTGTATTAGGAGTGCAAGTTCGCCTCCTCTCAAATTGTTACCTTAGAGGTCATTTAATTAACCCTTTTTTTATTTCCTAGACCTCAGTAGATTGGGTATTTTACCCCTGTGTTTAGGTCCGTTGAGGACAACTTGAAGGTTGAGTTTGGTGTGGCCTGGGAGAAGGCTTAAATTTGAGAGCGTGTGGCTCTTTTAAAAATCAATTGTGGTATGCCTCGTGGAGGCTTATCGGTGTAATTTGGAGCAAGGGCTCCGAGGTATGAATGGGGTTTTCTGCCCCTCTGTTGAAACTTGTGTTTTGGAGGTAAAACTGGGCTGATTGCCCAAGCATTGTGTTTTCGGGGCTCGAAGCCCAAATTATGTGAATATTGTGACTCCCCTTTGATTTGCTACTTTGTACCTGCCATACTTGTTATTTCTTTGTTTTTGAAAAGAAAATATAACCTTGTTAAATTTTACATTAACTTTGATTCCGTAGTTTGAGACTCATTCACGCCCGCACCTTCTTTCACCTCTACCTACCACCAAAACACGGTAACAAGTGGTAGCAGAGCGTGGTTGAATGGGTCTCAATTTAGCCCCTTTTGACGGCTAAATATTGTTTGTTCCGAACTCTAACTATTTTCCCAGTTGCTGGAATTTTTTGAGTTTTTCAAAATTGGTCTGTCATCATGCCCGGCCCTCGCGATGTTCTCCTTC
This sequence comes from Anabrus simplex, assembly GCF_040414725.1. Lineage (NCBI taxonomy): Eukaryota > Metazoa > Arthropoda > Insecta > Orthoptera > Tettigoniidae > Anabrus > Anabrus simplex. The sequence continues at coordinate 137,164,344 of NC_090269.1, forward strand.
TTAACTATTTGCGTAAGGAGGAGTTGATCTATGAATTAACTATCAGAAATGTGCAATCTGGAGGCACGGTTGCAATGGACACTAACAAACTTAGAGAGTCCCTTGATTTGCCCATTTCTATCCCCAATTTGGGAGAGAAAGAAATTGACGACTCTCTTTCCACGATCACGGAGAATATTACTGGGCTAGCATCGGTCGTTAGTTTTTTGATGAAAATGATCCGTCTCCAAATCAAATTAAGCGTGTGCAAGGCAGGCTATATCATTTTTCAAATAGAGTTAATGATCTGTTGTCTCTAAAACTGAATGATGTTCAGAGGAAGGAAGCTAGTACGCTCCTGGAAAATATTTCCGAATTATCTAGTAAGGTCACTCAATTGTTAACTGGGGAAGTTCCTCCCAAATCTGATCAACCCACCATAGTAAATGCAGGTAGTGAGGAAGCGCCTCCCAAGGGAGAAGTTAATAGAATAACCGTTGCTGCTCAAACTATCCCTGCCCCACTGGACAACGAGTCTGAACGCCGTGCATCGCTGAGTAACATCCGTTCTGAATTAACTTCCTTGCCATTGAAACCTTTACCTACTATGTCACCCGGGTTTAGTAGCTTGCCTCATCCATTGGCAATGTTGCTCAGAGGTATATCTAAGTTTTCCGTTAATACCACCAGTGACGTAATTTCATTTTTAAGATTTCTAGTGGAATTCCAGGATCATGCCCTTGTTTTTTCTCTTTCTCCATGTCAAATCTTGCAAATTATCTATCCGTATGCTATTGGTATTCTCTCTGATAAAATCGTAAGAGCCATTGCCGAGCAATCATCTATTGAGGATTTCCATGCCCATTTGCTAGCTAACTTCATCCCTGCTAGGGCCAGGTCCTCCCTTATTCAGAAGTACTATTATCGTGTGCAGCGCTTGGATGAAAACTTGGCTGATTTCATACAGGACATTAAGTTTTATACTAGGGTGTTTGCCCTTCATTTTCCTGAAGATCAGATTGTACAGGCTATTGTAGAGGGAATTTCACCTCCCTATAGGTCATATTTGTGTTTCGCGGCGTGCCCGCAAACTTTCTCGGAACTTGAAGCATTGGCCGTCTCAGCGGAAGGAGTTAGATACGCCGATTCTTTGCGTGTCGCGAAAGAACCCCCGCCTTCCATTAGTAATACTCGGCCTCCACCTCGCCGATCAGTCACCCCCCGTAAATGTTATGCTTGCGGGTCGCCTAACCATCTGCGCAATAAGTGTCCTCTGATCAAAACTAGTAGGGCAAATAATGGAGCTGGTTCATCACAAGGCTGTTTTAAATGTGGGGCTTTCTCACATATCGCAAAGAATTGTCCCAATTCGAATAGCACCCCCTCCTGCTCAACTTCTGGTGTAACTTCCAACAACAATCAAAAGTGACTAGTGGCTGCGGCTGAGTCAACTAATTCTGCTTCCCAAGGCTCAGCCCCTGGCAAAAAGGTCGAGAATTCAGGGAACGATAAGTCTTCGAATACATCTTTTGAATGCCCCAAAGAGTGCCTTAGGATTGCGGCGGATACCCCCGCACCTGTTCCTTTTCTTAAGATTGAGTTAAATAACGAGCCTATAACAGCTCTCTTAGATTCAGGCAGTGTTTGTTCGATTATTTCGGCTGAATGGTATTCTAAATTGAAAGCTGTTTGTAAACTACCTGACTACGTCTCATCTCCTATTCAATATGTTTCGGCTAATTCATCTCCATTAGAAATTCTAGGTTCCGTACTGGTCAAAATTCGTATTTTTAAATTTACATGGAAAATTAAATTGTTTGTGGCTAAGTACCTGTCTTGCCCCATCATACTGGGAGCGGACTTTATTTCTCACACTGGTCTTGTGCTCGATCTTCAGAGTAAGTCGTGCACATTCAAATTTGCGTCCAATTGTAAAATCCCCTTGTTAAAGTGTAATTCTGTGTCATGTTCATCTATTTCGCCTACCCAGGATGAGATGTTGTTAGACCTTAGACATCTACCTGAGGAGCAGGCTGATAGTATTCGTAAATTATGTCAGTCATTTCCAGAGGTGTTCTCTGATACTCTTGGTGTTACTGACCTTATTGAATACAAAATTGAGGTCACGGATTCGATTCCTGTCCGTTTTCCACCTTATAGGCTATCTCCACCTAAAATGAAGGCTCTGAAAGAAATTATCGATCAGATGTTGAAGGATGGTATTATTAGGCCCTCTAAGTCGGCGTATTCATCGCCTATTTTTCTAGTCCCGAAACCCCAAGGAGGCTTCAGGCCTGTCATTGATTACAGGGCTCTCAATCGGAAGGTGGTGTTGCAATCTGTGCCCCTTCCTGACCTTCATTCTTGCTTTTCATGGTTTCATAAGGCCAAGTTCTTCACTATCTTGGACTTGAATCAGGCCTATAAACAAATTCCCCTTGCCGAAGAGTCTAAACACCTTACAGCGTTTGCCACGGACTGGAATTTATACGAATACAACCGCGTGCCTTTCGGGCTCCCCACGGGGGCAGCTGTGCTCACTAGGCTACTAGATAGGGTCTTCTCCGACATCAAATTCGAGTACTTATATCAGTACTTAGATGATGTCGTCGTATTTTCAGAGACCTTTGAAGAACATCTAGATCATTTGCGAGAAGTTCTCGATCGCCTTCGTAAGGCTGGGTTAACTGTTAAGTTGTCCAAGGTTGTCTTTGCTAAGCCCTCTATGTCATTCCTAGGGCATATTGTGTCACCCGATGGTGTAGCAGTCGATCATTCTAGAACACAGGCCATCCGTGATTTTAAACCTCCCAAGGACATTAAAGGTATCGCCAGGTTCATTGGTATGGTGAATTTCTTCAGAAAGTTCATTCCTAACTTTGCTAATAGAGCGGCGCCCTTAAACCTTCTTCGTAGGAAAGGCATCAAATTCGAGTGGGGACCTTCTCAACAAGCCGCTTTTGAAGATCTTAAATTCGCGCTTTGTAATGCCCCTGTCCTTGCTATGCCTGATTTCTCGAAGAAATTCATCGTCCAAACCGACGCGTCGTCGTCAGCAGTAGCTGCAGTCCTTCTTCAAGAGACTGAACTAGGGAGGCGACCTATCGCCTATGCCTCTAGGACCTTGTCGGCTCAAGAAGCCAAGTATTCCATCTATGAGCTCGAAGGTTTGGCAGTCTTATTCGCCTTAGAAAAGTTCCGTCTCTATCTGGAACACGTCAAATTCGACCTGGAGACAGATAATCAAGCATTAAGCTGGGTCTTAGGTAGGCCGCGTCGTACTGGTCGTATAGCCCGCTGGGCTATTCGTATTTCCGCCTTCCAGTTTGATGTTAGACATATCAGAGGCACCGAAAATGTTGTTGCTGATGGACTCAGCCGTATGTTTCATAACGACGTCGAGACCCACGAACCGGTCGACAGTTCATCACCTCCCGAGTCCATGCTATCTGAGGTTAATGCCATCCTAACAGATGCTCCCATGCTTTTTAGGGATATCGAGAAATACCAACGTGAAGATCCGACGCTGGCTCCGATAATGGAAACCCTTTCTTCTGGGGAACATGTTGTCCCTTATGTTCTGAGGAATGGTGTTTTATGTTGCCCTTCGAGGCATGACAAGATGATGAAAGTTGTCGTTCCAGCTGTTCTGGTACCTATGATCTTCAAGTATTATCATGAGACCCCACTAGGAGGGCATCTGGGTATCTTTAAAACTCGTGAGAAGATTCGTGAAATGTTCATCTGGAAAGGTATGGACGGTGAAATCCGGGAACTTGTAAAAGCTTGTAAATCTTGTTTGCTCAGTAAACCCACCATGTCCACCAAGGTAGGCCTTTTGTCTTCGCATCAAGCGTCGCGCCCCATGGAACGTCTGTATATCGATTATGTAGGACCCTTCCCCCAGTCAAAGGGTAATGCTAACAAGTTCATCTTTGTGTGCGTAGATGGTTTTACCAGATTTTCTTGGTTATTTCCGACTAAGCTGGCTACCGCTCAGTCTACCATTACCTGCTTAAATTCTATTTTTGCTTCTTTTGGTCCGTGTCAATATATTGTATCTGATAATGCTAAAGCTTTTACATCTAATTTATTTCGTAAATTCTGTTTTGACTTATCAATCTCTCATGTAACTACTTCTGCTTATTACCCTCAACCATCTCTGGCTGAAAGGGTTAACCGTAATCTCAGGTCAGCACTTATTGCCTATCATCATGAAGATCATTCCAGGTGGGACACGTCCCTGCATTGGATAGCTTTTGCTTTGAATTCGGCGGTTCATGAATCTCACAAGTTTACTCCAGCTTCTTTGATGTTCAAGTTTGTTCCCAACTCGCCGCTCTCTAACCTCTGGTCTCTGAATGACATTCTACCCGAGACAATAGATCCGGATAACATTAAAGATCTTTGGAAGAAGGCTAAAGCCAATCTTAAAGTGTCTCATGAAAAGGTTAGGGAAAGGTATGATCGTGAACGGAGACCCACCCCTTTGAAGGTAGGTGACCAGGTTATGGTCAAAAATTTTGTTCCCGCGGGCAAGCTTGCCCCCAGATTTCATGGGCCATGCATCATTCTCGATTTTCTCACACCGGTTACATTGTTAGTAAGCAATCCAGCCACCGAGAGGATATTTAGGGTTCACCTGTCACAGGTGAAACCGGTGTAAATTTTCTGTCAACTTGCTTCATATAATTGATAGGAATATGATGGTTATATTTTTTTTTGAGTTCCACGCTTAAGGCATTCTGCTCCTTCTATAATATTTTGTTTTATATGTATGAATTTCTTGTAAACCTCCCCCGATCCGTTAAACTGCCATCCTGTTCTTGCCACGGCCATTACCACGCTCCCGTCTCCTGCTCCACCTTACACTGTGGCTTCATAAGATTAAATGCCATGGATATCTACACGCCGCTGGCCCCTCAACCTCTCCATAATGCCTGTGCCTTCAAAAAGACGATGGTCCAACACAATTCTGCCGCCTAGCTTTAATGTTTCAGTGCCCCCGCAGCCGCGCAGCGCCGTGCAGCAACTGGGGAGGGGGATGGGCCCCCTCCTCTCCAGCGAGGACGACATGTGCACGGCGAGCCGGAGCTCTCCTCCCGGCCAAGGCTGATGTGCGGCGCACGACCTGCTACTGGCCCGCAGCCTGTATATGTTCACCGCGGGCGCGGCGTGTTTCAACACTCTGCTCCCCTCATAGTGCGGGCGAGCGGTATCTCAGGGTACTTAAGGGGTCCGAGCGGCCTCCTTTTGGACGCAAGCTGCAACGGCCGGTCCGGCCATCCAACTTCATCAACATCAACTACATGGACAGTTACTATAAGAGATAACTACATTTGGGAATTCAACAGCAATATCTGATGGACATTGCAAATTTTTCCTTCACTTTTAAGTAGTAAAAGCTTATCTTCAGATATTCAACTTCTATAAACCTAAAAACTTCACTTCTCCTCCGACAACAAAATTTTGGAACCGAATTAAGAAATTTCTCAAATACTGCTGCAAGTTATCTTAATATCAACATCAAAACTTGGAACTTATTTTCAAACAAAAGTTTATGTTCTTCTGTGTTACCCCGTGGAGGAACTTTTGGGGGGGGAGGTCTGTACCGGGCGGTACACCTCCACACCGTTTATTTAAAAGTTGCGCCAGTTGAAACCCCTCTTCTGGAGGAAGTCTGAACTTTATCTACGGTCTTAATTTCCAAATTTCTCAGAAGATGTCACTACCTGGACATTTTTGAGTTTGTGAACTGTGTCATTTTCGACGTACTTTTGTCTTGCTTGTATTAAGAAGTGTGAACTTTCTCTTCTAGAGGACACTACTGAAGATCAACAATAGTGCACCCTAGTGCGGAGTCAAAGAACTATTTTGTTGGAGAAAATTTAATTTCAGGAGTTTGTTCTTTGTTAAATTTCTTTCTGTCATTGTTTAAGTTGGCAATATTTACCCCTTTCTTCCCCTTGTTTTGAATGTATCCAATCACGAATTTTTTCAATTAATTTCTGACCAATCTGGTGTATCTTTCCCCAACTTGAATCTGTTGCGGGGTCCTACCCAATAAAATCTTTGTGGGAGGGTGTTTTCTTTCCCCTAACGCCTAGAACTTTCTGCGAGAGTATTTAAACTGCTGATTTTAGGGTCTCCGGGCCACTTCTGTTCCATCTTTCAGTGTATTAAGTACATAGCAGGAGGCGGGAAGCGCCTCTTTCCTCGGCAGCGGTCAACAATAAGGTAATGGCCGATTAATAAATTCTTTCTTTGCTAGCTCAGCAGTTTAACTTTCGGGGCGGGTTCTAAGCGTTCCCCTATGTAACCTTTTCCTAAAATGTAACTTCTCTTTTCTTCTATTCTCTTGTAAAGCGATATACTGGGATAGAGAGTGCTAACCCTCTCGAGCTCCCACTCACATTGTCTTGAGGTGAACTTATTTTCTCAATCAATTCTTCCGTAATGTAATGTAAATATTTCTTTTTTAAGTCACCTCTGTAGTATGGGATTAGCCCTTGCATCAGTGGCCTAAGAGCCAAAATAGGTCTTAAAGACAAAGTGTATTAGGAGTGCAAGTTCGCCTCCTCTCAAATTGTTACCTTAGAGGTCATTTAATTAACCCTTTTTTATTTCCTAGACCTCAGTAGATTGGGTATTTTACCCCTGTGTTTAGGTCCGTTGAGGACAACTTGAAGGTTGAGTTTGGTGTGGCCTGGGAGAAGGCTTAAATTTGAGAGCGTGTGGCTCTTTTAAAAATCAATTGTGGTATGCCTCGTGGAGGCTTATCGGTGTAATTTGGAGCAAGGGCTCCGAGGTATGAATGGGGTTTTCTGCCCCTCTGTTGAAACTTGTGTTTTGGAGGTAAAACTGGGCTGATTGCCCAAGCATTGTGTTTTCGGGTCTCGAAGCCCAAATTATGTGAATATTGTGACTCCCCTTTGATTTGCTACTTTGTACCTGCCATACTTGTTATTTCTTTGTTTTTGAAAAGAAAATATAACCTTGTTAAATTTTACATTAACTTTGATTCCGTAGTTTGAGACTCATTCACGCCCGCACCTTCTTTCACCTCTACCTACCACCAAAACACGGTAATAATAATAATAATAATAATAATAATAATAATAATAATAATAATAATAATAATAATAATAATAATAATAATAATAATAATAATAATAATAATAATAATAATTGCATATGCATTGCACCGTATAGTGTTCGAAGTGTGTATCTTGATGACTTGATGACTTGGTTTGAAGAACTTGAGATATATTATGGAATTATGAAACTAAGGCGCGCCGCGTCCCCCACTGCTCTTATCCACGAGCCGCCACTGGATTAAAGATGCCTAATTCACTTACTTCCGGTGTATGTTCGTTGGCGTTAGCTCCTTTAAATAGGACCTACTAATTAGAGTAATAATAAACGAACTAACGTATGACTTTTTGCCGGGAGTGTCCGAGGGCATGTACGACTCGCCAGTTGCAGTTCTTTTGATCTGATGTCCGTAGGCGATCTGCGCGTCGTGATGGGGATGAAATGATGATGAAGGCAATACATACACCCACCCCCTGTGCCAGTGAAATTAACCAATGACGGTTAAAATTCCCTACACTGCTGAGAATCGAACCCGGGGCCCCTGTGACCATAGGCCAACATGCTAACCATTTAGTCATGGAGCCGGCATAGTAATAATAATAATGTTACTACAACATGTGATTAGACGTGAACTTTTTGTTGCTGGTGTTAGTAATTGAATAACAGCGGTCTCAGTCTCTTCTATTCTTTAAAGATATATTATAAAGATGTCAAAATTACTGTTAATATTAGAATGGAAGGATTGGGAAGCTTGCATCAATCGAAATAGTTATTAGGTTTATTATCACAGAATATTATTGAATATATCTCAGGATTTGTGGTAAAGATGTTAGTCATTTCTCTATAGTGTGATACTTGTAAGGAAGCTGCTGTGCAAAAAAGAAAATCCTTAGCCGGGCTGAATGGCTTCTCGCCTTCTGACCCGATCTTAGAAGGTTCAATCCTGGCTCTGCCCGGTGGTATTTAAAGGTACCGGTATTCAGATATGTGAGCCTTTTGTCGGTAGGTTTACTGACACGTAAAACCCCTACGGGGCAAACTTTCGGCACCTCGGTGTCTTCAAAAACCGTAAAAGTGTTTAGTGGAACGTATAATTAATAACATTAAACATTATTATTAGAAAATCCTTATCCATTAATTTCTTTCCAGAATAGAGGTAATCTGTATGTTCCTACGAATGTTGTTGCTCATGTGTGCAGACTTACTGAGATGTGTTACGGAAAGAATACATTTAATGTTTTAAGCTCAGTTGTAATTTTTTCTAGTTTAAGCTCACATGCTTTACTTCTAAACTCAAAGGACAGGCACATTTATCGCCTTATTAGTGTAATTTCATCACTGTATCTGAAAACTCGCCACTGCATATTCATCTTACCTCATACTCGATCCCGTAGAGAAACGGGACAAGGGTTGGACAAACAGTTGAATGGAAACAGATTTGAGTAAAGATCGGTTTAAAACAAGTTGATTATTTTTAAGCATGGTAAATCGATATACCAGTCTTCCCTTTTAACACTAAAATAGAGGACTTAATAGATCTAATTAATCCATATTGTTGTTCTTATTTCGATGTGCTTTTATTTATTTTAACTATCTCCTGTCCAATATTTCTGTTTCGGCTACTTTTTTACATTAATGCATCGGGGTAGTGTAGTGACGTAAGATGGCGGCGGCCGCACGCTTACGGCTTCAGAATCCTTCAGTCTAAATCTATATGTCTGAAGTCTTGTTTCTACCTTCTCCGCGCCAGTGTGACCAACCATGGTAGTTTCGTCTAGCGACTGACACTCAGGAGTCGTCATAGACTGTCACTCAGCTCATTGTGCCTAACCACATCCTGTCGTCACAAGTCCAGCTCACATTTGATTCTGTGAGAATCTTGGAATGAAATGATTAATTATTTAATTCTAAAATAGTCATGAATAACTTAATGTGCACAATATGTCCTACATCCTTTAATTATAGACAAGACATTCTTTCATTATTTTATTGTATGCATTCCCAAAGATCCAACGCCAAAAGATGCTTTCTCTGAATCTGTAGCTTTGGGTAGTCTGATGAAGTTTGTTAAAACCTGGACTTTTTTAATACTACGCTCCATTTAACTTTTCTTCTATCGTACCTACCTGCGTTTACTACCAGGTGGATAGGGTAGAGAAATGTTTCAGTGATCAGTGCTACGTGTATTGTGTTTAACTAGGAATGTTTCTAGTTCTATTTCTTACTTCTTATGCTTTCGCAATTCCATATTCAAAACCGAAGCCTGTGTGATATTTGTATGTTATGTGCATCATAGGATTAGACTATGAATGTTTAAATAAGTTCTATCGCGATTTTTAGCCACTTGAGACCCTCGCTCTCAGACACAGTTTTTAGAAATCTAAGGATTAAGGGGATTAGGTGGCTCAGTGGTATGTTTATGCCTAGCGACTTCAGAATTTCGTCGGCATCGACATATATAATGCTACATAAACTGGCTCGGCAGACTCATATAGCGCTCCTGGCAGAATAAAGTTGTAATACGTCCGCCATATTTAATTAAGGCACTCGTCAGCTGTTAGCTGTCAACAAGCAAAGATACGCAACTTGTGTTCTCTGTATAATCACATCAGTTGTAATTTTTCTAGTTTAAGCTCACATGCTTTACTTCTAAACTCAAAGGACACGCACATTTATCGCCTTATTAGTGTAATTTCGTCACTGTATCTGAAAACTCGCCACTGCATATTCATCTTACCTCATACTCGATCCCGTAGAGAAACGGGACAAGGGTTGGACATACAGTTGAATAGAGTAGGAAATATATAATTCTATAAATGAATATTTGTTCCTTATTCCGAATAGAATTAACACTTATTCCGTATCTATTTAAAATGGTACGTACTGTATGTGAATTTATGCTGCGTGTTCCTGTGTCCTAATCGTAACTCTAAAAGTATTTTTCAAGTTTTTCTTTACGGGATAAAGAATTAACAAAAACAGGGCGTGTTAATGTGAAGAGAAATGAGTGGTAACCTACTGAAAGTAGTTTACTGTGTTCGGAGCACCTCGAAAACAAGTTCAAGTATTATACAAATCAACGACCTATATTATACTACATAGACTGGCTCTTAGCGCTCTTAGCTGAGAAAAGTTCCAACACGCCTGCCACTTTTCCTGGTGGCACTCATCAACTGTTAGTTGTCAAGAAAGAAAGGTGCCTAAGAAATATATAACGGGGATACAATTTAACTAAAAGGATGCAGCCCATGACTTGACGAATTAACATTACGTTTCATCACCACATTTTTCTTTTTCTGCCTCCAGGAGCAGCTTTCAAACTTTTTCAAATATGGAAGTCATCCGACAGTCTATGTAGTATAATATAGGTCGCTGGTACAAATGATCAAATGCAGATTTATAATTCATGATCATTACCGTTCATTCCTTCCTAGTTCCAGCAGTCTTAGAGATCTTGATCAATGTTTCTGTATAAATGGTATAAAGTTAATCATCACAAAAACAGAAAAGCCTCCGTGGCTCAGGCAGCAGCGCGCTGGCCTCTCACCGCCGGATACCGTGGTTCAAGTCCCGGAGGAGGGACATGTTTTTTCCGGGTACTCCGGTTTCCCGTGTCATCTTCAATTCCAGTGACACTCGCCATTAACATTTCATTTCAACTGTCAGTCATTTATCATTGCCCTAGAGGAGTGTGACAGGCTTCCTTTCATTTTTATAGGCAATATTTCGTTCCTTTCATTTTTTATTTGCACAGAATAAGTTATTTTATTTTTCCTCTTCTTCCCATTATTCCGTAAATAATGGCTACGCAGTGCAAGTGTGGGAACTGTGGGTGTGGCCAGGCATTAAGGAGTATGATGGAGGAGTTGGAGACTTTGAGGGAGATAATTAGGATTCTCTCAGAGGACAGGAAGGAAAGTACGCTCCCTCAAATAATGTACAGGATACAGTAGGTGTAAAGGAGGGATGGGAAGGAAATGGGGGAATTATAGAAGACAGGAGGTCTAATGTTTTAAGGGGAAGGAGATTGCAGGCTAAGGGCTCTGTTCAGGATCAGAATTCAGGACAGGTGTCTGTGAGAAATCGGTACGAGTCACTGCAGGTAGAACAACCGAGGGAAGATGAGGAACAGGGAACTGTTGCTGATATGTGTGGAAGTAGGAGGAAGGGAAATGTAGTGTAGTGGAAAGGAAAAGACTGGTGGAACAGGGTCATAGAAGGGAGAAAAGGGAGGAGGAAGTAGCTTCTGCAGCAGTGAGAGAAGATAGGGCTAACCAGGAGGGGAGGGGTTCAAATGAGGTGGTTAGGTTTCAGGCTCTGGTCATGGGGGATACCATCGTTAGATATATGGTGAAAGTGTGTGGAGGAAAGGGAACCAGGGTAGAGTGTTATCCAGGAATCAGGTTGCGGCAGATGTTGAGGAAAGTTGAAGAGAAGGAAGAGGGAAAGGAGAAGGTGGTAGTGTTTCACGTTGGTACTAACAACGTAATGCAAGCAGGTATAGGTACCAACATAGTTGGGGATGTGTGGGATCTGGTAAATGCAGCACGGATGAAGTTTAAGGAAGCGGAGATTATTATCAGTGGAATACTGTGTAGGAGGGATACTGACTGGAAGGTGATTGGGGATTTAAATGAGACTATGGAGTGGGTATGTGGGAAACTGGGAGTGGGAATTCTAGATCCTAATGGGTGGGTAAGAGACAGGGATCTGCGCTCAGATGGCCTTCACTTAAACCGCAGTGGTACGTATAAGTAGGAAACTTGTTTAGAAGGGTTATAGGCAGGTACATTCAGGGAAACGTGGTGGCCTATGGAACGATGTTAAGCGAACAGGGAACTGGAAAACAAGTAAGGATGACATAAAAATGTTTGTGCTCAATTATCGAAGCATTGTAAACAAAAGAATCGAATTAAGTAATTTAATAGATATATACTTACCAGATATTGTAATAGGAGTTGAATCATGGCTGAGAAATAATATAATGGATGCAGAAATATTCTCACGGAACTGGAGTGTGTATAGTCGAGATAGGATAGGAATGGTAGGATGGGGAGTAATCATTCTGGTGAAAGAAGAAATTGTAAGCTACGAAAGAGTTAAGGATGAAAAACATGAATTTCTAGGTGTAATGCTCATCTCTAAAGATAATAGGCAACTTGGTGTCTTTGGAGTGTACAGACCGGGAAAGGGTAGCGCTGACGCTGGTTCAGAATTAGCTATGTGGGGAAACGATAAGGAAAGGAACGTGATTGTAGCGGGTGATCTCAAATTACCAAATGTCAATTGGGAAGGTAATGCGATCGACAGGAATCATGAACAACAAACGGCAAATAAGTTAATATGGGAAGGGCACCTGATTCAGAAAGTGGTGGAACCAAGTAGAGGGGAGAATATTTTGGATGTAGTGCTGATAAAACCAGATGAGCTCTATAGAGAAACCGAAGCAATAGATGGTATTAGTGATCACGAAGCTGTTTTTGTCGTAATTGAAAATAAATGTGAGAGAAAGGAAGGTATTAAAATTAGGACTGTTGGGCAGTACTATATGGCTGATAAAACAGGCATGAGGGAGTTTTAAAAAAGTAACTATGATCGCTGGAAAATGGTAAATAAAAATGTATACAGACCCTGGGATGGGTTTAAAGCAATTTTTGAGGAATGTGTAAATAGGTTTGTACCTTTAAAGGTGGTAAGGAATGGTAAAGATCCACTATATTATAACAGAGAAGTAAAGAGACTAAGAAGGAGGTGCAGGTTGGAACGAAATAGAATTAGAAATGGCTGTGGAAGTAAGCAGAAATTGTAGGAACACTCTAGGAAATTGAATCTAGAAAAGAAGTCAGCTAAGGATAACATGATGGCAAACATACTTGTTGGTCATACAAATTTTAGTGAAAAATGGAAGGGTATGTATAGGTACTTTAAGGTAGAAACAGGTTCAAAGAAGGACATTCCAGGAATCACTAATGGACAAGGGGAGTATGTATGCAAGGATCTTCAAAAGGCAGAAGTATTCAGTCAGCTGTATGTAAAGATTGTTGGTTACAAGGATAATGTCCAGATAGGGGCTGTGAGTAATACTAAAGAAGTATTAAAATTTACCTATGATAATAATGACACTTACAGTAAGATACAAAAGTTAAAAACTAGAAAAGCAGCTGGAATTGATAAGATTTCTGGGGATTTACTAAAGGCAATGGGTTGGGATATAGTACCATATCTGAAATATTTGATTATTGTTTGGTTGAAGTAGCTATACTAAATGAATGGAGAGTTGCTATAGTAGCCCCTGTGTATAAAGGAAAGAGTGATAGACATAAAGCTGAAAATTACAGGCAAGTCAGTTTGACATGCATTGCATGTAAGCTTGGGAAAGCATTCTTTGTATATATATATATGACATGTTTGCGAAATTAATAACTGGTTTGACAGAAGGCCGTTTGTGTTTAGGAAAGGTTATTCCACTGAAGCTCAACTTGTAGGATTTCAGCAAGATATAGCAGATATCCTGGATTCAGGAGGCCAAATGGACTATAACGCTATTGACCTATCTAAGGCATTTGATAGGGTAGATCATGGAAGACTACTGGCAAAAATGAGTGTTATTGGACGATAAAAAAGAGTGACTGAATGGGTGGCTATATTTCTAGGAAATAGAACTCAGAGAATTAGAGTAGACGAAGCTTTATCTGACCCTGTAATAATTAAGAGGGGAATTCCTCAAGGCAGAACCGGTATTATTGGACTTTCATAGTTTCTTATATATATCAACGATATGTGTAAAGAAGTGAAATGGGAGATAAGGCTGTTTGCGGATGATGTTATTTTGTACAGAGTAATAAATAAGTTACAAGATTGTGAGCGGCTGCAGGGTGACCTCGATAGTGTTTTGTGAGATGGACGGTGGGCAATGGTATGATGATAAACGGGGTTAATAGCCAGGTTGTGAGTTTCACAAATAGGAAAAGTCCTCTCAGTTTTAATTTCTGTGTCGATGGAGTGAAGTTCCTTTGGGGATCATTGTTATACCTAGGTGTTAATATAAGAAAAGACCTTCATTGGGGTAATCACATAAATATGATTGTTAATAAATGGTACATATCTCTACACATGATTATGAGGGTGTTTAGGGGTTGTAGTAATGATGTAAAAGAGAGGGCGTATACGTCTCTGGTAAGACCTTAACTAGAGTATGGTTCCTGTGTATGGGACCCTCACCAGGATTACTTGATTCAAGAACTGGAAAAATCCAAAGAAAAGCAGCTCGATTTGTTTTGGGTGATTTCCGACAAAAGGGTAGCATTAAAAAAATGTTACAAAGTTTGGGCTGGGAAGACTTGGGAGATAGGAGACGAGCTGCTCGATTAAGTGGTATGTTTCGAGCTGTCAGTGTAGAGATGGTATGGGAGGACATCAGTAGACGTATAAGTTTGAGTGGTGTCTTTAAAAGTAGGAAAGCTCACAATATGAAGATAAAGTTTGAATTCGAGAGGACAAATTGGGGCAAATATTCGTTTATATGAAGCGGAGTTATGGATTGGAATAACTTACCAAAGGAAATGTTCAATAATTTTCCTATTTCTTTGCGATCATTTAAGAAAAGGCTGGGAAAACGTATTAGGTAACCTGATACCTGGGCGACTGCCCTAAATGCTGATCAGTAGTGATTGATTGATCCTAACCAACAATTCTAATGATGCTACAGTTGCTGTTCAATCCCTACACGAGACAGCGGTGAAGTCAGGACTACAAATATCGTACGAAATACCAAGAACACCGGGAAAGCCCCTTTGACCACTATTTTTGGAAAGATTGGAAAAGTCAGTCGAATCCGGTATCTTGTCGAATGGTACCAGCTGTACCAACAATAATTGGAAACGGCTAGCACTAACACGCGATGAAGGCGGCTGAAGTTTTACGGGCACCTTCTGAAAATGGACAATGGCAGGCTCACGAATAAGATCTTCTCACGCATCAAAACTACAGGACTGGATGCACATGGCTCTATGAATTAAAAAAAAAGACTTAGCTTCTGCTGGGATTTCTGATTCTGATGTCTCAGAGCGCCCTATATTTTCTGTATTGGTAAAATCGTTGCGAAATCTCGCAAACCTCTTCCACAGGATGGAAAGGAAAAAATAATAGCAGGACTCAAGAGGTATTGGGGACGAAAACCATAGAGTTAATAAATTATACACTAGAGGTAGCATTGGCGCCACCGTCTACGAGAGAATCGCTGTAGTCAGCGGAGCATGTTGAAATCGCAGCTGTTTGGCAAAAAGCTCACTCCGCTATACTCATCAATGTAAATAAAGGACTTTTAAAACTGTGTGGATATAGATGTGGTTTTAAATTCTTACATGTAAACATTCTTAGATATTACAGTATACTTGCGATGCTTCTCTCCAGTAAAAAATAAAGCTCTAAAAGCATAAATACAGGAGAATTGCGTGATAAATGAGCACGGTGTTCACGTGCAGTTAAGAAACAAAAAAAATCAATATACTGTTCATATTAAGTCTTCTAGCAACATAGGTTTAGAAGGAGGGCACGTATATTTCCCTATCTTTTGTGTGAATGACCAGGACTTTGGTACAGTTCTGCCCAACGACCGAAAATGTCCTCTCCTGTACGAAGCGGATGAGCGAGATTTTAGGCCTAAAAGCGTTGGCGAGATTTTGGGGTAAAGTAGACAAAATATTGTTATCGCTGGTTTAGACGCTGACTTTCTAAACCCAAGTTGGCAGGTTCGAGGCTGGCTCAGCCCGATGATACTTGAAGATGCTCAAATATGTCAGCCTCTTGTAGATAAATTTACTGGCACATGAAAGAACTCCCGTGGGAAAAAATCTGACACCTCAGCGTCTCCGAAAAACGTGTAAGTAGGTAGTGGGATGTAAAGCCATTATTATTATTATTATTATTATTATTATTATTATTATTACCGGTATTATTATTATTATTATTATTATTATTATTATTATTATTATTATTATTATTATTATTATTATTATTATTATTATTATTATTCGTTTTGGCCTACTAGGGACCACGGGGCTCGTCTTAACTCTTAGTTAAGGTCTTCTGCTTTTTCTTGGCCCAGTATGATTTCATTTTCTGATCATTATTATTATTATTATTATTATTATTATTATTATTATTATTATTATTATTATTATTATTACCGTGTTTTAGTGGTAGGTAGAGGTGAAAGAAGGTGCGGGCGTGAACGGGTCTCAAACTACTGAATCAAAGTTAATGTAAAATTAACAAGGTTATATTTTCTTTTCAAAATAAAGATATAACAAGCATGGCAGGTACAGAGTAGCAAGTCACAAGGGTAGTTAGAATATTTACAGGATTCGGGCTTCGCGCCCTGACTTTACAATGCTTGGGCAATCAGCCCAACCTTACTTCAAAATAAGTATTAACAGAGGGGCAGAAAACCCCATTCATGCTCAGGAGCACTTGCTCCAAATTATACTGAAAAGCCTCCACGAGGCTTACAACACTCAATTTTCGAAAAAGAGCCACTCGCTCTCAACTTTAAGCCTCTCAAAGGCCACACCAAACTCCACCTTCAAATTGTCCTCACTGGACATAGACACAGGGGTAAAATACCCAACCTACTGAGGTCTATTACATGAAAAGGGGTAATTACATGACCTCCAAAATAACAATTTGAGAGGAGGCGATCTGCACTCCTAATGTATTTGTTTCAAAACCTAATTTGGCACTAGGCCGCTGATGCAAGGGCTAATCCCATACTACGGAGGTGACTTTAGAAAAGAAACAAATTTACATAATGTTAAGGAAGAATAGGTTGAGAAAATAAGTTCACCTCAAAACAATATGAGTGGGAGCTCGAGAGGGTTACGCACTCTCTATCCCAATACGTAGTTTAAAAGATAGAATAGATACAAGTTTCTTTACATTTTTAAGGAAGGTTACATAATGGAAAAACTTCGGACCCGCCCCGAGAGTTAAACTGCTGAGCTAGCAAAGAAAGAAGTAATTAATCGGCCATTACCTGATTGTTGACCGCTGCCGGAGAAAGAGGCGCTTCCCGCCCCCTGCTATGTACTTTACACACTGAAAGATGGAACAGAAGTGGCCCGGAGACCCTAAAATCAGCAGTTTATATCCTCTCGCGGAAGGTTCGAGGCGTTAGGGGAATGAAAACACCCTCCCACAAACTCTTTATTGGGTAGGATACAGCAACATATTCAAGTTGGGGGAAGATACCTCTGATTGGTCAGAAATTAATAAAAGAAATTCGGGATTGGCTAAATACAAAACAAGGGGAAAGAGAGGGGTATACAGCCAACTTAAACAATAACAGAAAGAAATTTAACAAGAAACAAACTTTTGAAATAAAAATTTCTCCAAAAAAACAGTTCTTTCACTCCGCACTAGGGTGCACTATTGTTGATCTTCAGTAGTGTCCTCTAGAAGTTCACACTTCTACAGGCAAAACAAAAATACGTCGAAAATGACACAGTTCAAAAACTCCAAAATTTCCAGGTAGTGACATCTTCTGAGAAACTTGAAAATTAATACCGTCAATAAAGTTCAGACTTCCTCCAGCAGAGGAGTTTCAACTGGCGCACATTTTAAATTAGCGGCGTGGAGGTGTACCGCCCGGTACAATTATTATTATTATTATTATTATTATTATTATTATTATTATTATTATTATTATTATTATTATTATTATTATTATTATTATTCTCGATGTTTTCAAGTGGAAATACGACACTCGGTTGTGGTTTCAGACTATTACGGAGTTTTTATTTAATTTTTCCTGAAATGTATGAATTGCTTTAAGATTTTAACTTATAAAATGATTTCCGTTAATGGAAAGGGACAGTGGTAAATTATATGATTGAAGAAAACTTAAAAAATACTTATAATAATTTTTACATTTTGTTTAACATCACATCGACACAGATAGGCCTTATGGCGACGATGTGATAGGAAAAGACTAGGAGTGGGAAGGAAGCGCCCGTGTGCTTAATTAAGGTACATCTGCGGCATTTACCTGGTGTGAAAATGGGAAACCACGGAAAACCATCTTCGGAACTGCCGACAGAGGGGTTTGAACCCACTATTTCCCGAAAGCAAGCTTACAGCTGCGTAGCCCTAACAGCGCGGTAAACTCGCTTGGTCAATAATTTATTATGCTTATATCTCTGTATGACATTTCAGGGAATAATATTGACGAAAGTAAAGGATTCGGGTGTTCACACGGTGCAGGACATCTATAATACTCTCTACATTTTAAAATCTGGTAAGGTATGAATGGGGACTGTTACACGTATTGTACGAAGGGAAAGCAACAAACAGAAAATATATTCTGTTACCGTGGTTTGGTGGATTAGCAGAGGTGAAAGAAGGTGCTGGGATGAATAGGTCTCAATATACGAAAGTAAAGTTAATTTAAAATTTAACAAAGTTATATTTTCTTTTTAAGATCAAGAAATAACAAATATAACAGGTACTCAGTAGCCTAGCAACAAATCGAGAATGTACAATTACAGTGTTACAGGATTTGGGCTCTGAGAGCCAGACACATAATTCTTGAGCAATTAGCCCAACTTTAGCCAGATACCAGGTTTGACAAATAGGCAGAAAAAAACAATCATGCCCAGGTGCTCTTGCTCCCTATTACTCAGTAAAGCCTGCTCGAGGCACACAGAAATCAAAATTTTAAGAAAGAGCAACCCGCTCTTAAAGTTCAAGCCTATCAAAGGCCACACCAAACTCCACCTTCAAGCTGACCTCCAAGCACATGAAAACAGGGGTAAAAATACCCAACCTACTGAGGCCTACTCAATAAAGAAACAGGACAATTACATGGCCTCCAAAATACCAACTTGAGAGGAGGCGTCCTTGCACACCTAATACACTTTATTTAAAACCTATTTGGCACTAGGCCGCATATGCAAGGGCTAATCCCATACTAAAGAGGTGACACGATAGGAAAACTTATTACATTACGAAGCGAAGAAAAACGGTTGAGAAAACGTAGTCACCTCAAAAACAATATGAAAGGGAGCTCGAGAGGGTTAGGCACCCTCTATCCTCTAGTTTAAAGAGATAGAATTTATATCAAGAGTCTATTACATTTTAGAGGAAAGTTACATGATAAAATGTATCGAACCTGCCCCGAGAGTTAAACTGCTGAGCTAGCAAGAAAAGAAGTTATTAAAAGGCCATTACCTTATTGATGAACCGCTGCCCGACGAAAGAGGCGCTTCCCGCCCCCTGCTACATAATTTACACAATGATAGATGTTACTGAAGTGGCGCAGAGACCCGAAAATCAGCAGTTTATATACCCTCGCGGAACATTCGAGACCTTTCATGTATGGTAACACCCGCCCACAAGCATTTTATTGGACGGCCAAAACATTACAAGTCAAAACTGAAGAAGACATCTAGGATTGGTGGAAAATTAATTACAAAAATTACTCATTGGTCGAATTCAAAACTGGCGTAAAGAGAAGGGTTATACAGCCAACCTAAACAATGACTGAAAGAAATTTAACAAAGAACAAACTTACGCATACTAAAATTCTTCAAAAAAAGTTCTTTCACTTCGCACTAGGGTGCACCGTTGTATTTCTTCAGTAGTGCCATCTAGAAGAGAATGTTCACACTTCTCACTACAGAGAAAACAAAAATAAATCGAAAAAGACACAGTTCAGAACTCTTCAAAATTTACAAATAGCGACATCTTCTGATAACCTTTAGAATTAACATGGTTTTTAGAGTTCAGGCTTCCTCCAGTAGAGGAGTTTCAACTGGCGCAAAGTTTGAATTAGCGGCGTGGAGGTGTACCGCCTGGTACAGACCTCCCCCAAAAGTCCCTCCCAGGGGTAACACAGAAGAACATAAACTTTTGTTTTAAAATAAGGTCCAAGTTATGATGTTGATATAGACGTTAATTGCAGAAGTATTTACAACCAAATTTTCTTAAATGATTGGATCCAGTTTCAAAATTCTTTGTAGTTACTTTTGATGTAATGTCTTTATGCTTGTAGACGTTGAATTCAGAAGGAAAAACTTTTAATTCTTGAAAGGGAAGGAAAATTTTCTAAGTCCACCAAATATTGCCGTTGAATCCAAAAAATGTAGTAATTGTTGATATTAAATGTCCATGTAGCTGATTAAGTACATTCAATGTTGATTAAGTTTGACGGCCAGACCGGCCGCCGCTGCTTGTGTCCAGAGGGGGCCACTCGGACCCCTCAAGTACCCTGAGATACCGCTCGCTCGCACTATGAGAGGAGTCGTGGAGTTGAAGCACGCCGCGCCCGCGGCGAACATACAGGCCGCGGGCAAGTTGCAGGTTGCGCGCCGCACATCAGCCTTGGCCGGGAGGAGGGCTCCGGCTCGCCGTACACTGGTTGGCCTCACTGAAGAGGGGCGGGCCCATACCCCACTTCAGTGGCGGTACGGCGCCGCGCTGCTGCGGGGGCACTGAAACATTAAGATCTCGGCGGCAGAATTTGTTGGACCATAATGATTTTAGGGTACAGACTTTGTGGTGAAGTTGAGGGGCCAGCGGCGTGGAGATATTTATTTCATTCCAATTAGCCACAGTTTTATGTGAGCAGGAGGCGGGAGCATGGTAATGGCCATGGCAAGGACAGGATGGCAGTTTAACTGGTCGGGGCAGGTGTACAATAAATGCTTAAATACAAAGAACCTGACTTCAAGGGCAGAAGGCCTCAAAATGCAACCAAAAAAATATAACCTTCCGAATACTTTCAAAAATGTTAAAGTAAATATAAAATCAGGTACGTTAGCGTGGAAGCTACACAGGTTTCACCTGCGACAGGTGAACCCTAAATATCCTCTCGGTGGCTGGATTGCTTAGCAATCAGGTAACGGGTGTAAGGAAATCGAGAATAATACACGGCCCATGAAATCTGGGGGCAAGCTTGCCCGCGGGAACAAAATTTTTGACCATCACCTGGTCACCTACCTTCAAATTGGTGGGTCTCCGTCCACGATCATATCTTTCCCTAACCTTTTCATGAGACACTTTAAGATTGGCTTTAGCCTTCTTCCAATGATCTTTAATATTATCTGGATCTATTGTCTCAGGTAGAATATCACTCAAAGACCAAAGGTTGGAGAGCGGCGTGTTGGGAACAAACTTGAACATCAACGAAGCTGGAGTAAATCTATGTGATTCATGAAAAGCCGAATTCAGAGCGAAAGCTAACCAGTGCAGGGACATGTCCCATCTGGAATGGTCTTCATGATGATAAGCAATAAGAGCCGACCTGAGATTACGATTAACTCTTTCGGCAAGAGATGGTTGGGGATAATAAGCAGAAGTAGTCACATGAGATATGGACAGATCAAAACAGAATTTACGAAATAGATTGGATGTGAAAGCCTTAGCATTTTCAGACACAATATATTGACACGGACCAGAAGAAGCAAAGATAGAATTTAAACAAGTAATGGTGGACTGAGCGGTAGCCAGCTTAGTCGGAAATAACCAAGAAAATCTTGTAAAACCATCTACACATACAAGGATGAACTTATTGGCATTCCCCTTTGACTGGGGGAAGGGTCCTACGTAATCAATATACAGGCGTTCCATAGGGCGCGACGCTTGATGAGAGGACAAAAGGCCTATCTTGGTAGATATGTTGGGTTTACTAAGCAAGCAAGATTTACAAGCGTTTACTAGTTCACGAATTTCACCGTCCATACCCTTCCAGATAAACATTTCACGGATCTTTTCACGGGTTTTAAAGATGCCTAAATGCCCCCCTAATGGGTTCTCATGATAGTACTTGAAGGTCATTGGTACAAGAACAGCTGGAACTACAACTTTCATCATCTTATCATGCCTCGAAGGGCAACATAAAACACCATTCCTCAGTACATAAGGGACAACATGTTCCCCAGAAGAAAGGGTTTCCATGATCGGAGCCAGCGTTGGATCTTCACGTTGATATTTCTCAATATCCCTAAAGAGCATGGGAGCATCTGTTAAGATGGCATTAACCTCAGATAGTATGGACTCGGGAGGTGATGAACTATCGACCAGTTCATGGGTCTCGACGTCGTTGGGAAACATACGGCTGAGTCCGTCTGCGACAACATTTTCTGTACTTCTGATATGCCTAACGTCAAAGTGGAAGGCAGAAATTCGGATGGCCCACCGGGCTATACGACCAGTACGACGCGGCCTACCTAAGACCCAGCTTAAGGCTTGGTTATCAGTCTCCAGGTCGAATTTGACATGTTCCAGATAGAGACGGAACTTTTCTAAAGCAAATAAGACTGCCAAACCTTCGAGCTCATAGATGGAATACTTGGCTTCTTGAGCCGATAGAGTCCTAGATGCATATGCGATGGGGCGCCTCCCTAGTTCAGTCTCTTAAAGAAGGACTGCAGCTACCGCCGACGACGACGAGTCGGTTTGAACGATGAATCTCTTCGAGAAGTCTGGCATAGCAAGGACAGGGGCATTACAGAGAGCTAATTTCAGGTCTTCAAAAGCGGCTTGTTGCGAAGGCCCCCACTCGAATTTTATGCCTTTCCTACGAAGAAGGTTCAAGGGCGCCACTCTATTAGCGAAGTTAGGAATAAATTTCCTGAAGAAATTCACCATACCAATGAACCTGGCAATACCTTTGATGTCCTTGGGAGGCTTGAAATCACGGATGGCCTGTGTTCTAGAGTGATCGACTGCGACACCATCGGGCGAGACAATATGCCCTAGGAATGACATAGAGGGTTTAGCGAAGGCGACCTTGGACAATTTCACAGTTAACCCAGCTTTACGAAGGCGATTGAGAACTTCTCGCAGATGATCTAGATGTTCTTCGAATGTTTCCAAAAATACGACGACATCATCCAGATAGTGGTACAAGTACTCAAATTTGATGTCGGAGAATACCCTATCTAGCAGTCTGGTAAGTACGGCTGCTCCCGTGGGGAGCCCGAAAGGCACGCGGTTGTATTCATACAGATTCCAATCCGTGGCAAACGCTGTAAGATGTTCAGATTCTTCAGCCAGAGGAATTTGATTATATGCCTTATTTAGATCCAAGATGGTAAAGAAGTTAGCTTTACGAAACCATGAAAGACAAGAATGAAGGTCAGGAAGGGGCACAGATTGTAACACCACCTTCCGATTGAGAGCCCTATAATCAATGACAGGCCTGAAGCCACCTTGGGGTTTCGGGACTATAAAAATAGGTGAAGAATACGCCGACTTAGACGGCCTAATAATACCATCTTCTGACATTTGATCGATGATTTCTTTCAATGCCTTCATTTTAGGTGGAGATAGCCTATAAGGTGGAAAACGGACAGGAATCGAATCCGTGACCTCAATTTTGTATTCGATCAGGTCAGTAACACCAAGAGTATCAGAGAACACCTCTGGAAACGACTGACACAACTTACGAATACTGTCAGCCTGCTCCTCAGGTAGATGTCTAAGATCTAACAACATCTCATCCTGGGTAGGCGAAACAGATGAACATGATACAGAATTACATTTCAATAAGGGGATTTTACAATTAGAAGCAAATTTGAATGTGCATGACTTACTTTGAAGATCGAGCACTAGACCCGTATGGGACATGAAGTCGGCTCCCAATATAATGGGGCAAGATAAGTGCTTTGCCACAAACAATTTAACTTTCCAAGTAAATTTAGAAATACGAATGTTGGCTTTTAAGGAACCTAAAATTGCTAATGGAGAAGAATTAGCCGAACCATATTGAACAGAAGATGAGCAATAGTCAGGAAGTTTACACATAGATTTCAATTTCGAATACCATTCAGCCGAAATAATAGAACAAACACTGCCAGAGTCTAACAGAGCTGTTACAGGTTCATTATTTAATTCAATTTTGAGAAAAGGAACAGGTGCGGGGGTATCCGCCGCAATCCTAAGACATTCTCTGGGGCATTCAAAGGATAAATTTGAAGACTGAGTTTTCCCTGAAATTTCGACATGTTTACAAGGGGCTGAGCCTCGGGAAGATAGATTAGTCGACTCAGCCGAAGCCACTAGTCACTTATAATTATTGGCATTGGTGGAAGTTGCACCAGAAGTTGAGCAGGAGGGGGTGCAATTCAAATTTGGGCAATTCTTGGCGATATGTGAGAAAGCCCCACATTTAAAACAGCCTTGTGATGAACCTGCTCCATTATTTGTCCTACTAGATTTGACCAATGGACATTTATTGCGAAGATGGTCAGGCGACCCGCAAGCATAACATTTACGGGGTGTGACTGGTCGGCGAGGTGGAGGCCGGGGATTACTAAAAGAAGGAGGGGGTTCTTTCGCGACACGCAAGGTATCGGCGTATCTAACTCCTTCGGCGGAGACGGCCATAGCCTCTAACTTGGCAAAAGTTTGCGGACGCGACGCAAAACACAAGTATGATCTGTAAGATGGAGAAATGCCTTCCACAATGGCCTGTACAATCTGATCTTCAGGGAAGTGAAGAGCAAACACCCTGGTATAGAATTTAATGTCTTGTATGAAATCAGCAAGATTTTCATCCAGTCTCTGTACTCGATAATAGTACTTTTGAATCAGAGATGACCTCGCACGAGCAGGGATGAAAATTGCAAGGAGGTGTGCATGAAAATCTTCAATAGATGACTGTTCCGCTATTGCCCTAACAATTTTGTCCGAGAGAGCACCAATTGCATACGGATAAATTATCTGCAAAATTTGACATGGAGAAAGAGAAAAAACAAGAGCATGGTCCTGAAATTCAAATAAAAACCTTAAGAATGAAATAACTTCACTGGTAGAGTTAACCGAAAACTTAGAAATACCTCTGAGCAACATTGCTAATGGATGAGATAAGCTGCTGAACCCGGGTGACATAGTAGGTAAAGGTTTAAGTGGCAAAGAAGCTAATTCAGAACGTACATTATTCAATGAGGTACGTCGTTCAGATTCATGGTCTAATGGGGCAGAGGTTTGTTGAACTCCTATCGATTTAGTACTTTCTTCCCCGGTGGGAGAACGGTCCTCGTTGACTACGTTTACCGTAGCGGGTTGGTCGGTTTTGCGAGGAACCTCCCCAGTTAACAATTGGGTAACCTTAGTGGACAATTCAGAAAGATTTTCAAGAACAACGGTAGCTTCGTTCCTCTGAATGTCATTCAACTTCAGAGACAATAGATCGTTAACTCTATTAGAAAAATGAAATAACCGGCTTGCACACGTTTAATTTGATTGGGAGAAGGATCATTTTCTTCAAAAAAGGTAATTACAGATGCTAGCTCAGTAGTATTGTCCGTGATCGTGGAGAGAGAGTCGTCAATTTCTTTCTCTCCCAAAGTGGGGATGGAAATGGGCAAATCAAGGGACTCTCTAAGCTTATTTGTGTCTATCGCAACCGTGCGTCCAGATTGCACATTTCTAATTGTTAATTCATAGATCAACTCCTCCTTGCGCAAATAGTTGAGATGGAGGATATCGCGAGGGCCGGGCATGATGACAAAAATTTAACAATTTTGAAGAATGAAAAGGAAAATTCCAGCGACAGAGAAAATTGTTAGAGTTCAAGAGCAAGGTAATGTTTAGCCGTCAAAAGGGGCTAATTTGTAACCCATTCAACCACGCTCTGCTACCACTTGTTACCGTGGTTTGGTGGATTAGCAGAGGTGAAAGAAGGTGCTGGGATGAATAGATCTCAATATACGAAATTAAAGTTAATTTAACATTTAACAAGGTTATATTTTCTTTTTAAGATCAAGAAATAACAAATATAACAGGTACTCAGTAGCCTAGCAACAAATCGAGAATGTACAATTACAGTGTTACAGGATTTGGGCTCCGAGAGCCAGACACATAATTCTTGAGCAATTAGCCCAACTTTAGCCAGATACCAGGTTTGACAAATAGGCAGAAAACAACAATCATGCCCAGGAGCTCTTGCTCCCTGTTACTCAGTAAAGCCTGCTCGAGGCACACAGAAATCAAAATTTTAAGAAAGAGCAACCCACTCTTAAAGTTCAAGCCTATCAAAGGCCACACCAAACTCCACCTTCAAGCTGACCTCCAAGCACATGAAAACAGGGGTAAAAATACCCAACCTACTGAGGCCTACTCAATAAAGAAACAGGACAATTACATGGCCTCCAAAAATACCAACTTGAGAGGAGGCGTCCTTGCACTCCTAATACACTTTATTCAAAACCTATTTGGCACTAGGCCGCATATGCAAGGGCTAATCCCATACTAAAGAGGTGACACGATAGGAAAACTTATTACATTACGAAGCGAAGAAAAACGGTTGAGGAAACGTAGTCACCTCAAAAACAATATGAAACGGAGCTCGAGAGGTTAGGCACTCTCTATCCCAATTTGTAGTTTAAAGATATAGAATTTATACCAAGAGTCTATTACATTTTAGAGGAAAGTTACATGATAAAAGGTATCGAACCTGCCCCGAGAGTTAAACTGCTGAACTAGCAAGAAAAGAAGTTATTAAAAGGCCATTACCTTATTTATGAACCGCTGCCCGACGAAAGAGGCGCTTCCCGCCCCCTGCTACATAATTTACACAATGATAGATGTTACTGAAGTGGCGCAGAGACCCGAAAATCAGCAGTTTATATACCCTCGCGGAACATTCGAGACCTTTCATGAATGATAACACTCGCCCACAAGCATTTTATTGGACGGCCAAAACATTACAAGTCAAAACTGAAGAAGACATCTAGGATTGGTGGAAAATTAATTACAAAAATTACTCATTGGTCGAATTCAAAACTGGCGTAAAGAGAAGGGTTATACAGCCAACCTAAACAATGACTGAAAGAAATTTAACAAAGAACAAACTTATGCATACTAAAATTCTTCAAAAAAGTTCTTTCACTTCGCACTAGGGTGCACCGTTGTATTTCTTCAGTAGTACCATCTAGAAGAGAATGTTCACACTTCTCACTACAGAGAAAACAAAAATAAATCGAAAAAGACACAGTTCAGAACTCTTCAAAATTTACAGATAGCGACATCTTCTGATAACCTTTAGAATTAACATGGTTGTTAGAGTTCAGGCTTCCTCCAGTAGAGGAGTTTCAACTGGCGCAAAGTTTGAATTAGCGGCGCGGAGGTGTACCGTCTGGTACATATTCAATAACTTTTAATGCTATAAATACACACAGAAAGTGAAAAACGAAGCACAATTCCAGGCTATCATGTACATCTTTTCTTTTTTTCTTTTTTGTACCAATTTGCTTTATGTCGCACCGACACACATAGGTCTTACGGCGACTATGGGACAGGAAATGGCTAGGAGTGGGAAGGAAACGACTGTGGACTTAATTACGGTACAGCCCCAGCATTTGCCTCGTGTTATAATTGGAAACCATCTTCAGGGCTCCTGACAGTGGGGTTGAAACCCACTATCTCCTGAATGCAAGCTGACAGCTATGTGACCTAATGCCTACAGCCACTCGCTCGGTATCATGCACACGATTTTTCTAGATATTCGTTTTCAGTGAAAGGAAAATGTCATCCCTTATATTTCCTAAAACATTAATTTCAGTCTTCAAGGAAAGATCCAAAGAATCTCATTCACGCCGACAGGGGAATCAGTCATTAAGTCAGCCCACGTAGGCCAATTCATATGACAATAAGTGTCAAGCAAAGTATTATTTTATACGCACGGAAATGAATTTCATGGAAACGTACCTGTGAAATGATACGCCACTGCCCTTTATGAACCTCTCTATGCAGCCATAAGCTGCACAGGAGACTGGCATTTTCCTTCAGAGAACTATATACTTAAATTTAGCGGGAAGCTCCAGTACTGACAGTGCCAAACAATTAGGGCTGGGACAGATACAATGCAACAGTTTTATCGCAACCGTTTCCGGAACACAACCGTTGTCGAATGAAACCGTTGTGAGAAAATAACAGTTGCAGTTGCAGTGGCGCTCTGTTGCGTTCTTCGCGAGCACCGATCAAGTGGCGTTTCATGTTTCACAACCGGTACCTATACAAAATTGCCTTCCGCATCGTTACGTTTCTTAACACTGGAGTTTTCCAGTGCAACTCACAGGTCAGATAGGCCGTTCTGCAGCGCTGCCCTGCTATTGAATGAAGCGCCTGACGTCACCGAGAGCCACAATAGACAGTGCTACGCCAGATTCAATGGCCTGAGTTTTGTAAGGTGCAGTTAGTCGAGTACTTTTAGAGTTAATCTTGTTAGTTATTCTCATTAGCCTCCATTCAGTCATTAAATATAGAATTAGTGGATAGTTAGGTGTCGTGAAATTTAACATTTAAAACTAATAAGAGAAAATAACATGACTTCAAATCCGACTCTGTAATGACAGGCACACTCACAAAGGCGATCGTGAGTTGAGAATCAACCTTTTACGAACAACTAAAAACATAGGTATTAATCGAGGCTTAATACTGCCCCAGTTTAAAGGAGGAAGGTAACTACGAGCATATTCCACTTCTAGATACCAGAAAGTACCGTAATTTAAGATTATTTCGTTATGGATTTGTAAATTATGTTGGTATTCAGATATAAATTTCTATGTTCTGTACGGTAGTAGATTTTTAAGACTTTCAGTCAGGGAGTAGGTACGATTCAAGCACGCGGTAATGTTAAATTCCTCTAGCCCAAATTTCCAGTAGTCTGAATAGGTAACAATGTATAGTAGGTTAGAAGCGTGTTAGAAAAAATAGTTATATTACTACTGTCAACCGAACTATTATGCTCATTGGAGTTTGGAGGTTGTTTATGATGTAACCAATAGGCCTATAAAAATCCAATCACACCATAACTTTTCTCGTTTTGTTTCACGTTAGTCACGAACGTTTGGACTTTTTAATTTGTACTGTAATATTTTTATGGCAAATGGAACGCAGGAAGTGCCTGTTTTTAAACGTGTTTCAACCATACGTCAAGTTTAAGAAAGTATTTCTCAAAACCCGTCATCAGATCGAATCCAAATTTTAGCACAATATACAATGCAATGTTTTATGCATTATTTATAAATTTTAATAATTTTATGTTCCCAAGAAAAAGAGCTGTTATCAATTTTGTAAGACAGCTTTTTCTCGGCTCAGATTGGTTGGAAACCTCCATTCTTGGTCGCGTTGTAATCTTTATAATATATCCAACGGTTATGCTGTACGACTGTGAAATTCATAAATGAATTCAATTCCTTTTATATCAGTTTGTATTTATAACGGATAAAATTATATACATCACTGATGACTGGCCGGTACAGGGAGAAGATGTGGGGCGTTACGGCGCACTCCCTCATTTGTTCGGTAGAAGTACGTTATTTTGCAACTGTTTTATACAACGGTTGTCTGCGTGCAGCGGTTTCGACGACAACCGTTGCCTGTGCACAACTGTTTTGCCCAGCACTAGCCATAAGCTGCACAGGAGACTGGCATTTTCCTTCAGAGAAGTATATACTTAAATTTAGCGGGAAGCTTCGGTACTGACAGTGCCAAACAATCCAGCTTTTGCCAAACAACGCGCTCGTTCAACTTCGCACACGACTGCAGCGCCAATGCTACCTCTAGTGTAATATTTACTTACTCTATGACGAAAACGAGCATCCAAAATAACTTGTCATAAACGCTCCCTAGTGGGCTTAAATCGCTAATAACTATGGCTAGTCGTGGCCCTGCGTTATAACGGGCCATCTTTTACAAGTTTTCAGTGTCGTGCGAGCATTCAACTGAAGCAGATCGTTGATAGTGTTCGCTGTTCTTGCCTGGTGCTGAACTGTTCGGCGTGTGTGAAGCGACTACGTCCTGTCACTGGCTACCTATAGATAAGTAATAGAGTGCATAGTTTTAAAGGATGTCTCTAGATAGTGGAGGTGGTGGTTTGGGTAGACCTCCAGATTCGATTCCGGTATCGAAAGAAAACCTAATCTTGGAACAAGTTTCTTTAGAAGGGATGATTGTGGATAAAGATATACCTAATCAAGAAGTTATGGATAGAGACAGAGTTACAACTCCTAACACTAATAATAATACAGTGCCTCACAATGATAAAACCAATACTTATTCAGACATGCACATAGGGCCGAATATTGTCTATGTCGAATCGGATGATCCTGAAAAAAATAGGATACCTACACCCGATGGCTTTAGGCAGACTTTTTTATGAACGGCAGATTCCCAACATCAAATCCATTCATAAAAAGGGACGAAATCGAATTCAAATTACTTTTAGCACTCGAAAGGATGCCAATAATTTTCTTTCCAACCCGATTCTTGAAGAGAAACGCTTGAAGGCATTTGTACCTTCCTCAAATATCCACAGAGTTGGTCTGGTGCGGGGGGTAGATACAACTATATCAGAGACTGAACTATTACAGTACATTGATTCACCATACCCAGTGATCAAGGTTCAAAGAATGAATCGCAGATCGTCCAAAGAGGGTAAGACCGAATACATCCCTACCGGTACGGTAAAGGTCATCTTTCAATCTCAACAACTACCAAAGACCGTTTCCATCTTTAATGTCATTCTGGAAGTCCAAGCATTCATTTTTGCACCTCTCATTTGTCGTAAATGCCAAAGATATGGCCATCCATCGACAAATTGCAGAGCTAGGGAACCTCGCTGCGGGAAATGTGCATTAACTCATAACACCCAGGAGTGTACACAGCCATTGGTGAAATGCATCCATTGTGACGGAAATCATCCGGCAGGGGATGAAAGGTGTACCGAACATCAGAGACAGAAGGAAATTAAACGGATCATGAGTGTTGAGAATAAGTCCTTCTTGGAAGTAAAAATTTATTTTGCTCCTTTGGAACAGGATTTTAATCCTTTAACATTACCGCAACATTTCCCCTCGTTGGTACCTTCTTCTAGTACGTCTGACCCATTAACCCCTCGTAAAAGGAAGTTTTCTGCTATTGTAACTAGCCCACCCCGAAAACCATGTAGACCAGGTTTCGATAGAAGTAACTACATGAATTTGATAAGGGACCCTCCACGAGACCAACAATCTATTCCGGCAATCAGATCTCAGTTACTTTCTAACTCTGGGAATGTACCCCAAATTCATAGTTCTACTAGTACAGACCAAGTCCGTTCTGGGAACTGTGTTCCTGAGGCTTCTATCTCAAAGAAGGGTGAATCTTCTAATGTACGCATTCAGTCTGAGGGGAAATTTCAAGAATTATCGAAAAAAATTGACTTCATAATGAATCAAATGGGACAAGATGTTCAGTGGCGTCATTTACTTAAACTTTTGCACGATGAAGTTATTACTCTATTAACACATCACTAAAAATGAGAATTTTGCAGTGGAACTGTCGGGTATTTTAAACAAGAAACACGAGTTAATTCAGATTATACAAGTTTTTGATCCACAAATCGTTATCCTTAGTGAAACATGGCTCAAACGAAACTATCACTTCCGAGTCACTGGTTTCAATGTCATACGTTTAGATGGTTATGTTGCGAATGGTGTGTGTATCCTTATTAAAAATAGTATCGATTTCCAAGTCAGAGAGATCAAATATGAAATTCCCAATGTTCAAACAATCGCAATTACTATCAATAATTTAACCGTCGTTTCCTTATATTGTCCTCCTAAAATTAGACCGACATATGACCAATGGAAGAATTTCTTCGCACAATTCCACACGTCCACTATTATTGGGGGCGATTACAATGCCCATAATCCAATTTGGGGAAGTGTTTCTTGCTGCAAAAAAGGCCGGGATATCGAGAACATCATAAATAAATCCCCTCTTACAATTTTGAATGATGGATCACCAACAAGGATCACTGCGCCCAATACTAATCCCAGTGCTGTCGATCTGACTATTGCATCTATTGATTTGGCTCATAAGCTTTTGTGGCAAACAGGGAATGATACCCACCAAAGTGATTATTTTCCTATTTTTATTACTATCACATCAACCGAGCTCCGAAAGTCACAAAAATTTCCGAAGAGTGTACGACAAATGAAACATATGGATACTTTCTTATTTCAAAGGTATATTCAGGATAACTTGTCCCTTGTCGATAACGAAGGGAATAATGATCAATACCAGACATTACTAAATATTATAACGCTGTATTTAGACACGTACCATCCACCTGAAATTAAATACCCGTCTCAATATTCCCCACACGTTCGTTGGTGGGATGAAGAATCTTCGGCATGTGTACAGCGTCGAAAAAATGCTTTAAGGAAATTCCGGCATGACGGGACAATGGCGTCTTATCTTCAATACAAGAAAATAGCCGCCCAGATCCAAAAATTATTCATCGAGAAACGACGATTGGCTTGGAAAATGTTCACAACTTCATTAAATAGGCAAACTCCTCTTCAAGACGTCTGGTCTGCAATTCGAAATTTATGCAACTCCAACCGGAATAATCCACCCCATAACGACTGGGATAGTACGACTCTCCTTCAATTTTATCAAACTCTAACTCCTGATTATGTCGTACCTCAGCTCCAATATCCGATAACTGGTATTACGCATAAATTTCAAACCTTGCTGCGACCTATAATCCCATCGGAATTCGATGTTGCTTTATATCATACGAAAACCACTTCCCCAGGAATGGATTATATATCCTATCATATGCTTAAAAGTTTACCCCCACAAGCTAAGAATATCCTCCTTCACAAATTTGACTATATCTTGGAATTTGGTACTGTACCTATGGAGTGGAACTATTTCGTATTAGTACCTATCAAGAAACCTGGTAAACCGAAATATGATCCAACTAGTTACAGAGGAATTTGTCTAAGTTCTTGTATTCGGAAATTGTTTCAAAAGATCTTACTCAACAGAATAATGTGGGCTGTAGAATATTATGACTTACTACCGAAGTACCAGTTTGCATTCCTCAAAGACCGCAGCACGACAGATGCTTTGAATATCTTATTAGTCGATATATTGTTAGCAAAATCCAGAAAACAACACGTTATGGCTGCCTTTTTAGATATTAAAGGTGCTTATGACAATGTTCGTATTCCCACCCTACTCCAGAAACTAAGTACTATGGATTTTCCTTCCACGTTGCTTAATATCTTAGGACAATTATATAGGTATCGACGCGTAAGTCTCCCTCAAATCGCTCCTCAAAGCAATTGCCGCTCTGTATCCGTTGGGCTTCCACAAGGGGACATTTTAAGTCCGATTATGTATATGTTGTATACTGCGGATCTTGAAAAGGAAATTGTAAAAACGGCTCGGATACTGCAATATGCCGATGATATAGTAATCTACTGCACTCAAAATACCATAGAAGAATGTCGTCTTACTCTAGAGAAGACTTTAGAATTCCTGCAGACGTGGATGATACAAAATAGTTTAGAGATAGCACCGGCAAAAAGTTCAATTCTCATATTTACCCACAAACGTATATATGATAAGTCTCCCATTAGATGCGGTGAACAGGAAATCTCCGTCAAGGAAACCGTTAAGTATCTAGGGGTAACGATTGATAATAAACTATCGTGGAAAAATCATATTGCAGAGATCTGTCGCAAAACGGAACAAAAGCTACATGTATTAAGATCCTTAACGAACAGAACCTGGGGAGCTGACCCAGCTACCCTTTTAACTGTATATAAAAACATTATCAGGTCTGTTTTTTACTATGGTAGTCAGTTTATAGATATGGCTTCGTTGGATCAAAAACAGCGATTAGACAAAGTACAGTACGAAGCTGCTCGACTGATTACAGGTTCAATGAATTCGACTCCTACAAATGCTTTACTAGCTGAAATTACCGAACCACCGTTACATTTACGACGCAAACATGTAGCTACTAAATATCTTCTCAAGAAAATGGCCCGATATCATCATCCGATTTTTCCCAAGCTGCAGTTATTATCTGAATATTTTGGAAATGGACCTGTAGTACAACACAAATATCCGGCACTCCTGTGGGCTTATGTTCAGTTTATATATTTACGACCTCACGTTGTTCAAACAAGAACTCACCCTAAGTACTCTATCATGTTTCCTGCGACTATACAGTTACCTAATATCATCCGTACAAAATTCGATGATTCCCGTATCTCCGAGAATTTAAACAGACTGATAGCAACTAAGTCATTCAAAATTATTATAGATCAATATAATCAATACATTCCATTTTATACTGATGGCTCAAAACATCAAGACACATCCGACGTAGGAGCTGCTTTTTATTCCCCTCTGCTGCAATTATCCAAACAATTCATCTTACCCCAATACGCATTCATCTACACAGCTGAAATATTTGCAGTTCGTCAAGTGTTAATATATATTAAACATTCTACGATCCAAAAGGCCCTCATCTGTACAGATTCTCTCAGTGTTCTTCAAGCATTAGAAAATCCTACAAAGGCGGACAATTGGTATATAGAAAATCTAAGACAACTATTGTATGATCTAACTATACTAAATCGTTCCGTATTATTTACCTGGGTGCCAGGACATGTCATGGCCGATAAACTGGCCAATGAGGCAGCTGATGGACAAGGCCTACGCTACCATATTGCACTCCCACACAATGATGTATGGCCAATTTGTCAGAAATTTCTCCGAGAAAAGTGGAACGAACATTGGCGTCAATCTGCACAATTTAAAGGTAAACATTTCTACAATATTCAAAATAACATTGCTATTAAACCATGGTTCGCAAAAGGAAAGTACACTCGACGTCATATCACTACTCTAGTCAGACTTCGCTTGAATTATGCCTGTACACCGGAACATCTGTATCGTTTAAAGATTAAGGAACACAACTTGTGTACTTGTCGGCACTATAAATCATATTTTGTTTCAATGTGAGAAATATCCCCGACAGCAACATCTCATTTCCACTTTACTATCACTCGGATTTCAACTTCCTCTCACTATTTCTTGTTTAGTATACCATCCGACAGTTCGCTTAGCTGAGTTACTGACTAACTTTTTTCACGCATGTAATATCCTGATTTAATCTGTACGAACCTGCCTCCCTTATTTGTGATCTGGTCATGTATGTCTATAGTAGTAAATCGCCGTGATAGATCACACTGGCGTGAAGATGTAGAACCCTGTGTCCCCGTGCTTAATCCCTGCAACCTAACACATGTCAACTTGTTCTGTTGTACATATCTGTAGTATTAGACGCCCCAATACACTAGTGTGTACTTCCGTTTCCAACTACCCTCAAATCTATCCCTTTTTGTAACAGAAACTTTGATAGGTGAAGTTTAAAACAACCCAGTGACTGGACGTAGTGCGCTGCGCAAAGTCCAAGAACAAACAAAAAAGAAGAATTTTACAAGTTCATGGCTTATAGTTGTACCCACCGCCGTCTCTGAGTTTGTTGGTACAGCCTTTGGCGCTCTTGTTTTGTATTCTTTGCACCCATATGCATATTGTTTGATTTGTCTTGTTGGGTTCGTCACGTACAGCTGTTTTGGGTCTGTATCTGTAACTGTGCATGGTCGTGCGTGGTTCAGGTTTGCTGGATGTCATGTAGTTGGAAGCTGTAACTTTTAAAGCTACATTAAAATCACTAATCCTCCTGTAAAAATGATTAAAGCCATCTTGGTATTTAATAATCATGGAAAACCAAGAATGACGAAGTTTTACCAGTATTTCGTAAGTTTATTACCTCTAGTGATTTACGCCAATGGTTTATTATTGTGATGATTCAGTTTGAAGGGATTTAACAACACCCCCCGACGTTTGTTAAATTGAAATTGTCGAAGTGTTTGGCATGATCAAGTACTAGAGATTTGCTTTGTCTTGCAATTTGCACTATTGACTAACTAGAGACTTGTACGCTATCATTTGCTGTCATTGAGATAGGGCTATAGTCCCGGCACTAAAACCCAGACAATAAATGAATAATTCATTAAGATATTTGGCTTTTTGAAGATCACGTAGATAATTACCTTTTCCTCCTTTGTGTATGTCTGATGATTGTATGTTTAAACTGTACACATTAGAATCAGTCTTGTTTTTTCTCAGTAATGCTGAAGTTTTCAAAAACTTCTTAATTGACATTCCACGTTCTGCAAATGTTCCAGTTGGTAGTGAAGTACTAACGATTTCTCATTGCTGAAATCTCCTTCCCTCTTTCAAGAGAAATAACTAGGTAAAAGAAAAGTCTCATGTCAAAATGTGACTGTCAGATCTACCTGAAAGCATTCCAGAATACATGACGACAAGCTCGTTAATAGCCTGTAACGTAGGAAAATGTAGGTTAATTGGCTTATTAATTGCGAACTAAGCACACAACCTTATGGTGTAAATAGGCAACCTTGCTGCATCTGTATGTGTTAGTGTAAAGTTGTCTTGGTTAGAAGACTTCAGTTACCAGTATTAGTTACATTGATGTGACTGAATCTAACAACTAAGCCTACTTCGTTTGAAAATAGGGAAACTGTTGAGTGAGAAGTGTAGGGAAGTGGTTGTTGTAGTCACTTGATTTCTGCAAGTAGAAAACTTTTAGAGAGATTTAACTTATCCATTTCAGTTCTTTTTAAATGTGTCCTTATTTGAACCTGCAGGAATCATGATATGTTCTCTGGTAATGTTCTCGTCTTGGCAGGTTTCATCCTTTAAAGAGGACGACGTGTCCAGCATTACTTTAAAGAACTGTCCAAACTCATCAGTATTGAATGTATTTCCCTGGAGTGGTATCTGCAAATGATTTCTTAAACTCCAATTTTTTGGGCATCCATGTCATTTTCATTTACTGCTTGAGGCTTTCCATTAATTTGTTTGTATACAATCCCTTAAACTTATTATGCATGGTAATTGATGCACCAAAATTTTCAGTGTTAAGACTACTAGCTGTATTTAAAGCCTTTTCTGTCCACCTCCATAATGTAACTGTTAGCATAGTTAACTGTCATCCTTGGGAGTCCGGCTTTGATAACGATACTGGCAGAAATTTAAGATTGTTTGGAGGGGTGGTATTTGGTTAAATAGGTACATTCAGCTCACTTCAGTTGGGCATGTGTGTGGAAAAAGCTGCATCACCTCAGGATTGGGACACAGATTTATTTTGCATAGTAAGGTCTTTTCTTGTATCAAATATCTGTTGATGGGAAGAGGTGTTTGTTGAACCCATTGCAAACGGTTATATTCCAACATTTGTATTTCCCATCCCTCATTTTCTGGGAGGTATTTCTACAAGCTCTTTAATATAATTCCTTTGGTTGATTGTTGAAGGTTGATTATTAAAATCAATCAAAGGCATTTATGTTGAAAATTGGGCTTCAGTGAGAATTTATAGTAGAATGAGTTCTTGGTTCAGGGTACTTACAGGGGTTAGACAAGGCTGTAATCTTTCACCTTTGCTGTTCATAGTTTACATGGATCATCTGCTGAAAGGTATAAAATGGCAGGGAGGGATTCAGTTAGGTGGAAATGTAGTAAGCAGTCTGGCCTATGCTGATGACTTGGTCTTAATGGCAGATTGTGCCGGAAGCCTGCAGTCTAATATCTTGGAACTTGAAAATAGGTGCAATGAGTATGGTATGAAAATGAGCCTCTCGAAGACTAAATTGATGTCAGTAGGTAAGAAATTCAACAGAATTGAATGTCAGATTGGTGATACAAAGCTAGAACAGGTCGATAATTTCAAGAATTTAGGTTGTGTGTTCTCCCAGGATGGTAATATAGTAAGTGAGATTGAATCAAGGTGTTGTACAGCTAATGCAGTGAGCTCGCAGTTGTGATCAACAGTATTCTGTAAGAAGGAACTAGCTCCCAGACGAAACTATCTTTACATCAGGCTGTTTTCAGACCAACTTTGCTTTATGGGAGCAGAAGCTGGGTGGACTCAGGATATCTTATTCATAAGTGAGAAGTAACAGACATGAAAGTAGCAAGAATGATTGCTGGTACAAATAGATGGGAACAATGGCAGGAGGGTACTCAGAATGAAGAGATAAAGGCTACTTTGGGAATTAACTCGATGGATGAAGTTGTACGCATAAACCGGCTTTGGTGGTGGGGTCATGTGAGGCAAATGGAGGAGGATAGGTTACCTAGGAGAATAATGGACTCTGTTATGGAGGGTAAGAGAAGTAGAGGTAGACCAAGACGACGATGGTTAGACTCGGTTTTTAACGATTTAAAGATAAGAGGTATAGAACTAAATGAGGCCACAACACTAGTTTTGCAAATCGAGGATTGTGGCGACGTTTAGTAAACTCACAGAGGCTTGCAGACTGAACGCTGAAAGGCATAACAGTCTATAATGATAATGTATGTATAATGTTTCTGATGTTATTAGGATGGTGTCTCAAGAGATCGAGAAACTTGTTTGTGATGTTCTCTTGTGATCATATTTATTAGCCTACGTGTCCTTTTTCTTACCAGTTGAATTTACTGTTTCCTTTCTTACTTCCATTTTATCACAGTGAACACTCAACACATAGCCACAAAATTCAACAACTTGCTTTTTTTTTTTTGTGCTGTCACATTCAGTACTCTGAGGACTGTAGAGTACTATGTGAATTTGCTGCACATTTTATTATGCCAGTCTGCAGTTATAACCTGCCTTCCCCTTCACAATTTCTACAGATTCGTAACATTCACAGACCCCTTTGAAAATCTGATAAAACCTTTGATCCCCTTCCTTTACCTTATTTTATTGAAAACTGATTGCCTTATATGAGGCCATTAGAATAGCAGAGGCATATGCGCCAAAAGCTAGTTTCGAGAAAAATGTGTTTAAAGTTTTGCTAAGTATCATACAGAGAAACATCTACATACACAGTACAATATTTGATTAAGATATTGTACACTATTCAGAAATGAACTAGCAAGCACGACTACTTTAAATTATAATTATAAATTACAATTTTACAGTTCCTCTTTGTTATGAACAGTACAGTCTTTTTTTTTTCACTCAAACCATGATGTTTCTGAAAAGCTACTGCACAAACTTTGTAAATTTTATTTAAATGAACGACTTGATCGACTTTTAAATTTTTTTTGTTGCTATTGGCTTTACGTTGCACCAACACAGGTAGGTTTTACGGCGACAATGGGATAGGAAAGGCCTAGGAGTTGGAAGTAAGTGGCCGTGGCCTTAATTAAGGTATAGCCCCAGCATTTGTCTGGTGTGAAAATGGGAACCACGGAAAACCATTTTGAGGGCTGCCGACAGTGGGATTCGAATCCACTGTCTCTCAGATGAAAGCTCACAACCGCGCGTCCCTGACCGCATGGCCAACTCGCCTGGTACTTTATAAATTAATGCGCACAATCTGTGAAAAGGCCTGTCTGTTATACGCGATCTGTCCTCCTCCACACTTGTCGTTAGTTTATTTAAATGGCTGCTCTGTAAATTGCAATTCCCTATTTTCCAAAATTATTGAAATATTTTACGTTTTATCTCGACCCACTTTCTTGAAACAACCACACCGACAAGCAGGCCCTAATTCCTTTGCACTTACAACATTTTTAGTTTTTGAACTTTAAAATAATCTTCACTTTAATTTCACTTTTTCTTGGCCACGTTTATTTTCCATTTAGTTTTCTGTACACAGCGTTTTTAGGAAGGCTTAAGTGATGAGGAGAAGCACTGTCTGTATCACTCATTGTTTATGCTTAATAAAAGTAAATAATAATGAAAAGTCTACTGTACAAGTTACATTCCTTGAATGATAATAGTTAAAAGCACGGATTTAAATACACAAAAATAAATAACTTACCCCAAATAAATATTACTAGAAGAACTACAGGATACCGAGAACAAGTTTTGTAATTAGCTTTTGAAGCAAAATACTGAATGAAAGGTTGAATGCGATGGTGCAGATCTGGTAGATCACAAACTGGTGTTTGGTACACTTGTTTTGTGACAAACCTCCACAGAAAAATGTCAAGTGACATAATGTTGGGGCTTCTAGGGGGCCAAGTAACCGATGGACTACCTCGATCTGGGAACTCACAATTTAAGAAATCCCTCACAAGTTCCGCATAATGGCATGGTTCATACCTACTTGTTGGATTGACTTATGAGGGCTCCACTTGAAGGACTCGGTGATTTAATTCAGCAGTAGCCTCTGGAACTACGTGCTTGACGTGGTGGCCTCACATCGACAGCAAGCTCCCAGATACCCGAAGGCGCCACTCCCATTTCTTGATTTTTACGCAAGTGAGAACATCGTCAGTTGTTAACAGTCCATACTCTTGCTGAAATCTACATTGCACCAGCATAACAGATTTTAGCTCCACGAGAGAAAGCACACGGAACACCTTTTGCTGTGGAGACAACATGGCTACTGGCATGCACGTTTCTCGTGAATAATGCAGTTTTGCACATGCGCACGCGGTATCACCAGCTGCAAGCGAACACAGAAAACATTTTGAGTTACATTGCTCCATTATCTCGTATTTCCATTATTTCTCAAGTTATTAAATTTTATATTATTATTATAATACCTTTAACCTGGATGCTTGTACATAGTAGCTATTGCAGGACAGCAACCAGCTGGCAGGATCGCTCATACGCCTTTGCTATTCTGGAGATTGAGCTTGTACGCATAAGATCGAATGAGATGCTATATTCAAATGGAAGTTTCGTTCATAACCAAGGTGTATTGATCATTCACACTTAACAGCCATGATAGAATACACTTCATTCTATATGTTGCAAGAAAAACGAAAAAAAAAAAAAAATACTACTTTGGCGCATTGCCACCAATATTTTAATAATTTATAATACATGATATACACAAAGTACATAACTTATAAATGATGTCATTACAATCTTGATGAAAAATTTCATTTTTCAGCTTCTTTCATACAAAGCCAGCCCTGTGTTGTAGGTTTAGTGTGCCTGTATCTTATCTGGAGGCACCAGGCTTGATTCCTGGCCAAGTCGGGGATTTTTACCTGGATCTGAGGGCTGATTTGAAGTCCACTGGGCTTACATGATTACAGTTGAGGAGCTATTTGATGGTGAGATAGCAGCCCCGGTGTAGAAAGCCAAGAATAACAGCCAAGAGGATTCCTCACGCTAATCACATGACACCTCATAATCTGCAGGCCTTCGTGCCGAACAGCGGTCGCTTGGTAGGCCAAGGCCCTTCGGGGCTATTGCGCCATGGGTTATTATGAAAAAATTAATAGTACCCTGTTCATTAAAGAAATACAATCATTAAGTGTAAATTGAACAGAACAAAACAAATCTTTAATTCAGCTTTAAAGTTAATTTCAATGTGAACATTTTGTTGTTTGGCATGAGTAAGAAGATGAACCTGTGTAGTGGTCCTTGATGAGGAAACATGCAGGCCCATATCATCTTTGACGTCAAATTGATTTTCACTGTTTTTACAGCAAACTCTTCACGTTACCAGATTTACATTTCACAGATTTATAAACAGGAGTTTACTGGTTACAAACAAGTGTCAAGTCAGAAAGAGAGAGGGGAATAAGAAAGGAACACGTAAGAGGATGAACACAGTTGCAGTCAGTGTGGGAAGAGAGAGGGCAGAAATAAGAGACAAGGACAAACGTGGAACCACAAGAGGGCAAGGACAATCGCCACATTATCTAATAGATAGGCTCTACATCCATCTCTTCTCAGCTCCCGACAAGCTCATTTCTGCTTCCCGGCAGTCAACACTCATTGAGGACCATCTTGACAGATCTTCAGTCTTCATGTGGGATAAGTGTAGGAAAAGAGGAAAGCTGGATAAATATGGGAAGAAACAGAAGATGAAGACTGAAGATCTGTGAAGGTGGTCCTCTCAATGAGTGTTCGTGCCCCCTTCCTGTTGAAGCTGGGAAGCAAAAATGAGCTTGTCACGAGCTGAAAAGAGATGGATGTAGGACTGAGATTGATGAGGAGAGAGCATGGCAGTTTATGAACATGTGGAGATTATCCTTGTCCTTCTGGGTTTCCGTGTTTGTCCTCGTGTCCTATTTATCTTGCTCTCTCTTCCCATACTGACCTGCCATTGTGTTCATCCTATTGTGTCTCTCTTCTCCTTTACATCCTTACCACAACCCCTAAATACCCTTATAACCATACAAAGAGATATGTACCCCTTATTTACCTGGTTAATGTGATAACTCCAGTGAATATCTTTCCTTATTTTAACACCTAGGTAATCTCAGCAGTCACCATGAGGTACATTCGCTCCATCAACGCAGTATTTAAAACTGAGGGGAATTTTCTTCTTGGTGAAACGACCTTTCATTTCACCCCGTTTATCAGAATACCTCTGTCCGCTGTCCATCTTACAACTTCAACAAGGTCATTTTGCAGTTGCTCATATTTCTCTAACATTCATTACTCTATCATCTGCGAAAAGGTGTATCTGTGATTCCATTTCTTTATTCATATAATAAAGGTTTAATAATATTGCCTTGTGGAACCCCCATCTTAATCATTACAAGATCAGATAATGCTTTATATACAGTACTTTAATTCTTTGAGTTCTATTTTCTAGAAATTTAGCCTTATTTGACCGTGAAAGGAAGTATTAGAAAAGACACCTTTGTCTAGTGCAATAGCCCTAATTTTTGTCAGTAGTCTCCCATGATTACCCTATCAAATGCCTTAAATAGATCAGTAGGTGTACAGTCCATTTGGTCTGCTGAATCTAATATATCTTGCTGGTATCCTGTAAGTTCAGACCCACTGCAATAACCTTCCTTAAATCCAAACTGCCTTCTCTGAAACCAATTAGAAATTTCACAAATGTGTGTAATATAATCAGAGGAGGATGTGAGACTGATTTAGGACATGCATGTTCGTTGTTGTACCAAAGTAGAAGCTGGTTCAGGTGTGTGCGAGTTTTCCTATTGAAGTCAGTGTGCATAATGCATTGTTACTGATTCCAGTTTCGTTCAACATTGTCATTAACTACTTGATAGAGCAGTTGGTACCAGAACTGCCATGGACCCTACTATATGCAGATAATATCGTTCTGGCCAGTGAAATACTGGAATAGGTTGAAGTGGCCCTGGAACGATGGAGAGGATCTGACTCATGATCAGCCTTAAGATGGAAGAATTCAAGCTCATAACTTTGCAGAGCCAGAGCTGTCTACCTTCCCTGATGGTAACGGCAGGTTCAAATAATTTGTATTTACAAGTCCACCTTTTCAATACAACTTAGACTAAACACTAAAAGTGAGTGTTGAATTCAGTAATATAAAAAAAATTCAGAACATGTATCACCCCTTATTGGGCCATCTTCAGCTAGTTTAAACAATAAAAAAGACACCTTAAAAACTATGCAAATATATAAAAATATAGTACAAAATGATCATTGATGAAGTCATGAATGTTAAATTTATTTAAAAATTCAGCTTTATTTCTTAAAATATCTTCTTGTTTCATAGTAAAAGTTTGTAATATTGCTATGGAACAC
This sequence comes from Anabrus simplex, assembly GCF_040414725.1. Classification (NCBI taxonomy): domain Eukaryota; kingdom Metazoa; phylum Arthropoda; class Insecta; order Orthoptera; family Tettigoniidae; genus Anabrus; species Anabrus simplex. The sequence goes on from NC_090269.1 coordinate 137,207,782, forward strand.
TCTTGTCATAAAGATGGTCTGAATATTTCAGGCTAAGTGGGGGGGAAACGTTCCTTGTTCATATCTGGCGGACAGATTTTAATCATAGAACAGAGTGCTGCTGATAATAATAATAATAATAATAATAATAATAATAAATGACAACACAGAACTCTAATGTCAATATTATTGGTAGTTCTTTCTATTTCTAATGGTATCTATAAAGAAAGAAAATCTTAGCAAGTATCTCAGCTCTGTTACCACCAACGCAAAAGTTGAGACTGTGTCAGACACCTCGTCAAATATGGCTGGATAAAATGATGATCGCTGACACGCATCTTGTGCGACGGATGGATTCCCATTAATCTTTTTTTTTTTTTTTTGCTTTACGTCGCACTGACACAGATAGGTCTTATGGCGACGATGGGACAGGAAATGGCTAGGAGTGGGAAGGAAGTGGCCGTGGCCTTAATTAAGGTACAGCCCCAGCATTTGCCTGGTGTGAAAGTGGGAAACCATGGAAAACCATTTTCAGGGCTGCCGATAGTGGGGTTCGAACCTACTATCTCCCGAATACTAGATACTGGCTACACTTAAGCGACTGCAGCTATCGAGCTCGGTCCCATTAATGTTAAAGGGAGAGTTTACAAGATGGTTTTCCGACTTATCCTCATATATGGCTCTGAATACTGGGCAAGGCAGAGGAAGCATGATTAGCAAATGCATGCCACAGAGATGTGCAGAATTCTGGAATATTGCTGGGGGTCTGTGGGTGTTAATTTGGTCAGCCGAGTACGCAATGAGTACGTGCAGGGATCCTTTGGTGTCACTGTTATTGGTGAGAACTTCGAAGGCAGGTTCCTCAAACGATGTGATGAAGATTATCCTTTGCAGAAAGTTCTTGCCATTGCTGAACATAGAAGATGCCAAGGACGCTCAAGAGCAGCATGGTGGCGAACAGCTGAAACCACTTTCAGGAAGGAGGTCATTCCAGTAACACAGATTTTGATTTTGCATCACTTGGCACCCCTGTTTGCAAGAAACAGGCAGGTGCCATATGGCACCTCTAGGCGCCTCTGTAGTCAACAAATGCAATGCTTCCTTAGCTGTTGCAGTATTGGAAGAACTTGGCTGGCATTTACTCAGTGGGTTATATTTATAAGTAGAAAGGGTGTTATTAGGTGGTTTAATAAATTGAAGAAATTTAGTAATGATTATATTTTTCAAAACACAGGCACAAAATAATTCTTATGCAGAAACTTACCAGTTCTATTTGAACATACTAATATATTACACAGAATGGAGACAGCAGTCTGAAATATGCACAATTAGGCAGTGAGTATTACTACTTGCGAACATGGAACTTGACAGGACATTGCACGCAGAGTCCTACTTGACACTTCATGCACTCAGTGCTTGTCTGGGAGCTCTGTTCTTCATATGCACAGTTCTTTCTTTGTGAATTACACAGGAGGTCATCTAGTCATTCAATAAATTATCAAGTTCTTTGAAATAATTTTAGAAAGTACTAAAACAATTGATCATCTGGGCATCAGCCCTAAATGCAGATGATTGATTGATTGATTGATTGATTGATTAATCCGCTTGAGGGAAAATGGAAATCTCTTCATCCAGATCTTCAGGCACCCATGTTCCTGCTTGGTGGTTCACTTTCTGAGGTTTGTCTTAGGTCCTTCTCTCTCTTCAGTCATGGCATCCTGGGCTTCATCTCCACCCAGTCACAGACCTCCAGATGACGCAACATCAGCTTGTGCCCTTAACTGCTTTTCAAACAAGTTATGACCTCAAAATCGCCATCTTTGAGCAGTCGAAGAGTTTCTTGTAGAGTAAGATCACTCAGAAAACACAAGGGAAGTGTATGTAAAACACCATAATAATTTGTTATTGTGTACATCACCATAATTTTTATTTCCCCTTGTCCAGCTCCTGCCAGGTCACGGTGTTGATGGCACCTCTCCACCATTGCCTCTCCTTCCACCACTCCTCTTCAATAATTTTATTCCAGCCCAGTATTTTTCTTCTGTTCTTGACATCTTGGTCTGGGCCTTCTCCATGCCCTCTTTCCTTCTGTCTTAGCCTCCAACCTCTTGTTTTTGTATCCTTTCGTCCTCCATCCTCATAACCCATCCAAACCATCTCAATTTATTCTTCGCCATGCTATCACTCAGTTTTTCTACCCCTATCTCTTTTAAACATAATTTATTGCAGCTAATGGCCATATGTTACAATAAATAAGAAATAAATAACTAGTCGCATAATTCTTTCAAAGGCTTCCTCTTCGGGCACTTATCGATATGGTAACAATCACAAGTATTATTGCAGAGAGAGCATACACACTTCACGGTAGGAGTATGAAACTTGGTTGTGCGGCAAACTTTGTGGTGAAAACCATGTACCGCAAATCTAGTAACAAGATGACGTAACTCGTAGTTGGAAACTGACCATTCTCTGCTGATCATAGCGTCAGTAGATTAAAAGTCACTCCAAATCTCTGCTTTTTTCCGATAATGCTCTTGCAGTAGCTCGTGATAAGGCGTCGTTGATGGTAGTGACAGGCTGAATCCCAGGTCTTCCAAGAACATTGGTTCTCAGCATAATTCATAGCCCAGTCTGGATGGTGTCCACTTAGAAACACAAAGCACCCTTTTCAGAAAAGTAGCTTAAGCTTCTCGATATATTTCAAATTTGATTTAGTGAGATGTTCCTGTATTAAATGAAGTCCATATGTGATTATTGGTTTTACTTTCATCTGAAATAACGCTAGTGCAGTTCTCAGAGATAATTTTTGCAGGTGCTGAATATCATGAATAGCAAGAATCGCTGCCGACAACCTCTCCTTAACATGGATAGTGAAAGTTGTTCCGTGAATTTGAAATGTTATGCCTAGGTATTTAAATTTGTTTACTGTTTCCATCTCTTCACCCTCGTACGTAATGGTCTCGGACTCACTGTGTCTCCCACCTCATTTGAATGTCATCATTACTGTTTTCTTTTTGTTTATATTCAATTTGTTGAATCAAGCCCAAACTAATAACTTGTCGAAGGCTTCCTGAAGTGCATCTCTAGAAGCTGAAGCAAGGACGATATCATCAGTATAGATGTAGGTTTGTACTCCATCTTAATTGCTTTCATCACATCATGGGTCGCAATGTTGAATAATATAGGACTCGAAGGATCCCCTTGTAATACCCCAATTGTCTGATCAGTTCCTGTGGATATGGATAAAGAATCGTTAATTTGAAGTCTGTTTTGTGCCAAAATGATATTAATTATACGAACTAAAGGGTTGTTCTCACCCAATAAATTTGTTAATTTATCCATCAGTTTTACTCGGTAATTGAGTCGAAAGCCTTAGTGTAGTCCACGATACCCCTGTAAGCATCAGGATCACAAGGATCCCCTTTCCCTTTGTACAAGAGCTTTAGAGTATCCTAGAGGTTCTCCAATGATCCGGAATACAACTCTGTCGTAGGCATTCATTGAACAGAAGTGTCCACGATTCCAGGAGAACAGGAGCCACACTCTTTATGTGTTCATTGTAAATGTTATTTGGTCCACAAGCTTTCTTCATATTCAGCTTGTCGATTATATCTTTTACTTCTTCTTGTGTGAATAGGAGAGAGTTATAAAATTCCAATATCTTGTCAAATCTCTTAGCAGGTCTTGTATCATTAGGTCGGAGGACCTTGGAGAAGTGTTCAACCCAGATTTCCATTGGAATGTCATGAGGGAATTTCGGTATTCTTGGTCTGATCCATAATAGACTATATCTTAACCAATTTCGAATTCAGGAAATCTGTTAGGAATGTATGAGTTTTCCGGGGATTTTTCGATGATACAGACCACTATTTGATCTGTAGTGAACTAAGTATCTCTAGGCCTAAGGTAGAGAAAGTGAAATCTGTCTACAAACGAATAAGAGCAGAAAATCTCCAGGACGAGGAAATTAGACAGAAGTACATGGATATGATTAGTGAGAAGTTTCGAACAGTAGACAGTAAGCAGGTTCAGGATATAGAAAGTGAATGGGTGGCATACAGGGATGTTGTAGCAGAAACAGCAAGTGAATGCCTAGGAACAATTGTGTGTAAAGATGGGAAAAGGCGAACACCTTGGTGGAATGACGAAGTGAGAGCAGCTTGTAAACGGAAAAAGAAGGCTTATCAGAAATGGCTCCAAACAAGGGCCGAAGCAGACTGGGATTTGTATGTAGATAGAAGAAACAGAGCGAAACAAATAGTTGTTGAATCCAAAAAGAAGTCGTGAGAAGATTTTGGTAAAAACCTGGAAAGGCTAGCTCAGGCAGCAGGGAAACCTTTCTGGACAGTAATAATGAATCTTCGGAAGGGAGGGAAAAAGGAAATGAACAGTGTTTTGAGTAATTCAGGTGAACCCATAATAGATCTCAGGGAATCACTGGAGAGGTGGAGGGAATATTTTGAAGATCTTCTCAATGTAAAAGGAAATCATCCTGGTGGTGTTGCGAACAGCCAAGCTCATGGGGAGGAGGAAAATGATGTTGGTGAAATTACGCTTGAGAAAGTGGAAAGGATGATAAATAAACTCCATTGTCATAAAGCAGCAGAAATAGATGAAATTAGACCTGAAATGGTGAAGTACTGTATAGTGGGAAGGCAGGGATGAAATGGCTTCATAGAGTAGTAACATTAGCATGGAGTGTTGGTAAGGTACCTTCAGATTGGACAAAAGCAGTAATTGCACCGATCTATAATAAACAAGGGATCAGGAAGGATTGCAACAACTATTGAGGTATCTCATTGATTAGTATACCAGGCAAAGTATTCACTGGCATCTTGGAAGGGAGGGTGCGATCAGTCATTGAGAGGAAGTTGGATGAAAACCAGTGTGGTTTCAGACCACAGAGGGGCTGTCAGGATCAGATTTTCGGTATGCGCCAGGTAATTGAGAAATGCTACAAGAGGAATAGACAGTTGTGTTTGTTTCGTAGATCTAGAGAAAGCATATGACTGTACCGAGGGAAAAGATGTTTGCTATACTGGGGGCCTATGGAATTAAAGATAGATTATTAGAATCAATCAAAGGCATTTATGTTGACAATTGGGCTTCAGTGAGAATTGATGGTAGAATGAGTTCTTGGTTCAGAGTACTTACAGGGGTTAGACAATGCTGTAATCTTTCACCTTTGCTGTTCCTAGTTTACATGGATCATCTGCTGAAAGGTATAAAATGGCAGGGAGGGATTCAGTTAGGTGGAAATGTAGTAAGCAGTCTGGCCTATGCTGACGACTTGGTTTTAATGGCAGGTAGTGCCGAAAGCCTGCAGTCTAATATATTGGAACTTGAAAATAGATGCAATGAGTATGGTATGAAAATGAGCCTCTCTAAGACTAAATTGATGTCAGTAGGTAAGAAATTCAACAGAATTGAATGATCTCAGATTGGTGATACAAAGCTAGAACAGGTCGATAATTTCAAGAATTTAGGTTGTGTGTTCTCCCAGGATGGTAATATAGTAAGTGAGATTGAATCAAAGTGTCATAAAGCTAATGCAGTGAGCTCGCAGTTGCGATCAACAGTATTCTGTAAGAAGGAAGTCAGCTCTCAGAAGAAACTATCTTTAAATCAGTCTGTTTTCAGACCAACTTTGCTTTATGGGAGCGGAAGCTGGGTGGACTCAGGATATCTTATTCATAAGTGAGAAGTAACAGACATGAAAGTAGCAAGAATGATTGCTGGTACAAACAGGTGGGAACAGTGGCAGGAGGGTACTCGGAATGAGGAGATAAAGTCTAATTTAGGAGTGAACTCGATGGATGAAGCTGTACGCATAAACCGGCTTCGGTGGTGGGGTCATGTGAGACGAATGGAGGAGGATAGGTTACCTAGGAGGATAATGGACTCTGTTATGGAGGGTAAGAGAAGTAGAGGTAAACCAAGACGACGATGGTTAGGCTCAGTTTCTAACGATTTAAAGATAAGAGGTGTAGAACTAAATGAGACCACAACACTAGTTGCAAATCGAGGGTTGTGGCGACGTTTATTCTGCGGACCACCTTTTGAGCAGACTAAAGTGGAAGTGAGTGTATAGACCAGGGGATGGCGTGGGCAACAGGGGCAGCGCCTACGGTGTTGTCATACGGTAGGTGAGGGGGCAAGGGGGGTGCGCTACTCAGAGCGAGTTTTGGCAATGGTGCAGTCAGTGCGGAGCTGCCATACTTACTCACTTGGTGGATGTCCTGAACACGTGGGTGCAGTTCCAATCATAGTCTGTTTAAAACAGCAGTGAGAGAATTTTATCAGTGTGCTTCGCTTTTACAAAAATAGTGTATGTGCGTATTGTGTGCTAATTCATAATTCTTGTAGTCTCTTGTACGTTTGTAGGTTTCTTCTTACTCGTTATTGGATATTATTGTGCAATGGATCCGAGCAAAAATTCACCAGACTGTTATCAGTTGAAGAAGAAACGCAAGATTTTTACGTCCGGCGAGAGAGATATGATTCTGTCTGTTTATAAGCATTTCCGAGCAAATTAGTATTGACGGCGGGATTTGTTTACCTCGTGTGCTGACCCCGGCTCTGAATCCGACTTGGGTGTGCAGCCACTCGATAGTGACACAGGTTAATTACTAAGGCACTAGGTAAGCTGACGCTGAAACCTCCTGCATGATAATAATAATAATAATAATAATAATAATATGTAATAATATTTTTATAAAAATATATTTGTAATAATTAATTTATTGAATTTGTGCTGGACAAAGTGGAGGTGGGACAGGTTTTCGCCTGGATCCCCAACTTCATCTGTCAGTTTCAAGTTATTTCCAGTACGAGTATATAATCATAATAATATGTAATAATATTTTTATAAAAATATATTTGTAATAATTAATTTATTGAATTTGTGCTGGACAAAGTGGAGGTGGGACAGGTTTTCGCCTGGATCCCCAACTTCATCTGTCAGTTTCAAGTTAATTCCAGTACGAGTATATAATCATAACTTCTCTCGCTTATTCATAAATCGCCTGTGAGTAGCAGCTCATTTCAATCAGGAATCAGGCCATATATTTAGATAATAATATGAATAATAAATAATAAAATATTATGTATATTGACAATAATAATATTAATAATTTAATGAATGTAATGCTTACTGTATATGTCAAAAGAATTGGTTCGCAATGCTTTAAGCATGAAATTGTAGTTAGTACATTAAAATTGTGAAAGCCTCCGTGGCTCAGGTGGCAGCACGTCGGCCTCTCAACGCTGGGTTCCGTGGTTCAAATCCTGGTCACTCCATGTGAGATTTGTGCTGGACAAAGTGGAGGCAGAAGAGGTTTTTCTCCGGGTACTCTGGTTTTCCCTGTCATCCTTCATTCTAGCATCTCTCCAGTATCATTTAATTTCATCTGTGAGTCATTGATCATTGCCCCAGAGGAGTGAACAGGCTTCTGCAGCCGGCTCAATTCCTATCCTCACACCAAGATGGGGCTTCATTTATTCCATCCCTGATCCAGTCATTGACTGGAAAAAAGATTGTAGGTTTTCACATTTAAAATGTAATTCAGTAAATTAATTGTTTGAAGATGTAAGCCGTTAAAAAACTGTATTGGATTCTAACACGCATATGTTAATGTATTAATTACTAGCAGAAGTACCCGTTCTTCGTACAGGTTATCAGAAACTGGCTTTAGTTATTCATACTATCGGTGTGACTGACTTCATTAGATATTTATATCACTGGTGTATTTATTTAAGTACGTAGAAATTGTCATGTTTGGCTCTAAATATTAGTTCCTAATTAGCATCGACCTCTAAGACCTTTTGCTACCATGTTTTTCCTTCATTCACACCTAGATATACCTGCTCCCTTCACAAAGCTGCAAGTTTAGTGTAAGTATACTTCCAATAGATAGTACCACAAATATAAATATATTGAATGAATTTGTTTGATCCGACATTTCGTAACTATTACAAATGATCAAGGAAATACGCGAAAAAAAAAAAAAAAAAAAAAAAAAAAAAAAAGACTATAATTATCAAGAATTATAATTCTCAGGGTTTGTCACTCATGTCGCACATCATATGATGAATATGAGTATAAATGTTAAAAAAAATTTCCAAGTCATTGGCGTAGCATTTTGACAATTGTGTACAGTATACAGGTTGTTTTCATGGTTACAATGATCGTAAAAGTGGACCAAAATATCGGCACTAATAACTTCAGTGATCCTACTACTCCATGAGTTGATAGAAAATAGTTTAAACTATAGGTTACAGACTCCGCAAAATGCTGAAACCTAAGCCAGTACGTAAAAACGGAGGCCCGTCGGCAACCGCTGGTCGCTGTACTACAGAGATCTCTGGGGCTATTATTTTTATACTTCACTCCCTTTCCATCCCTGCCCAAAGGAGTGCTATGAACGTCTTACACAACAGTTTATTTTTTCTACATAGTAAGTCATATGTGTATCAATTTTGGTTGGCAGCTATGCCCAACCGTACATGCATAATCTTGCTGCTGTAGAATTCTGGAGCTGACGTTGCCATGGTTACGGCCGTTCGTTTCTTTATCCGATTCCTAGAGCAGGGGTAGTATGATTCCAATATCTCCATAACAGTTGGTTTTAGGGCCTTCAAACATGGTTTTCGAATCCGAAAGGTTTACAGAGTTTTGTTCTGTGCGTCAAGGGGCTTAAAATGAGCTTTGTCTCGTCTTTGTACGACAAATTCTATTTCGCCTATATTAGCCTATTATTTTAATAGTTTTATATCTCCCCTCGTCGCCACCCCTCAAATTGTTTTGAAAACAATTACTCACCCATATTACTCACTGGCAATGTAGCTTTCTACAGGTGAAGTAATTTTTAAAATCGGTTCAGTAGTGTTTGAGTCTATCCATTACAAAAAAATATACAAATTTTTCCTCTTTATAATATTAGTATAGAAGTATTTACATCCCGACACATACGGTTGCCATCAGAAAGGGCATCCAGCCGTAAAACAGGGTTTAATCCACATGTGCGACACAGTTTGCACCCGCAACCTCACAGGTGTGGGTAAAACGATAGAAGAAGAAGATGATCATTTTTTAAAAATTCACCTGCTTTTCAGTCTTTTCACCCCCTTAAGTGGATTTTCCAAAAAGTGTGTTCATTTCTAAGAGGAGATTCCAAGTACAAATTTTAAAGTCTGTAACATCATCTTTTTTGAGATATATGTATCCTCATATACATAATTCAACTCCTTCCTCACTTTCTTTCACCCCCCCCCCCCCCTCCCCCTTTTAAGTGGATTTTCTGAAAACGAATATTTGTGTTCTTTTATATTTAAAGAGCATTCCAAATATCAGTTTTCATGCCTGTAACATGTTAAGTTTTTGTGATTTATTGTAGATAATTTCGCTGCTGTAGAATCCTGGAGCAGACGTTGCCATGGTTACGGCAGTTCGTTTCTTTAACCGATTCCTATAGCAGGGGTAGAGTGGTGCCAATATCTCCGTAATGGTTGGTTTTAGGGCCTTAAAACATGGTTTTCAGGCCCGTAAGGCTTACCGAGTTTTGTTCTTTGCTTCAAAAGGATTAAATTGAGCTTTGTCTCGTCCTTATACATTTAAAGATAAAAACTTCATTGTTCCGTATTGAAATTATTGATGTTAAAAATTAAATAATTGAAAAGGAGGTTCAACCTATTCAATACTTAAAAGAAGGAAATGCAGTAATCACATTCCTATTTAAATGGGACCGGTTTCGACCTTAGTCCAGGTCATCATCAGCCGTAAAAAGATGTACAATGTTTATGAATATTGGAGGTCAGTTTCACACTTTGATAGGCACAAAGACACGACACCACATTCTGTATGCACAAAGTCACAACACTATCAACTAATATACGAAGATCAAAAATAACTAGAAGTCGCTGACGAATAGATTTGTAGTAGAAAGCCGCTAGCTCCTGGTGATCAGCGCGGCACATTCAAGGTCATGCGCTGCGGTCGAACGCCAAAGTGGAGTGGAGAATGTTTTGAAGGTCTAGAATTTGTCACGGTTGCGGGAAGTTAAGTACGTATATAAAAATATACGACGCAAATCAGAATAATTGAGTGAGTACTTGTACTTCTGCTAAGTTCTTGGAAAACAGTTGACTTGAAAAAACAATTGTAGAGAGAAGAAAAAATGTAGTAAATATCGGAAAACAAATGAAAACTTATATGCACCGTGCGCTATTTTTAAATGAAAAATTTTTAGGTTATGATTGAAGTAGTCGAAGTTGGTGCAAGTCAAGAGTTAAAATTTGAAAGAGGAGAACCGAAATGAAGGTCGTGGTTTTTTTTTTTTTTTTGGAGAAGGAAGAATAAATTAAACGAGGAAGAGTGATAGTGAAATAAGAGAAAGAATAAAAGAAATTGAAGTTAGATGGTAATGAGGAAGGAAAAGATAGGGAAATGAAGGAGGGGTAGTTTAGGGTGGGTTAGGAGGGTGGGTTATTGGAGGTAGAAAATGTGGGTGGGAACTATGTAAGGCATGGAAAATAGAATTGGGGTTTTGGAATTTGGAATTTTTGAGAAGAAGAATTAGGAAGTCAAAAAGGATATTGGGTTTTTCAGAAATGTCGTTTAAATTGAAATTAGGGTTGAAGTATTGGTCAAGGTGGATAAAGCAATTTTCAGTAATGTTTAAGAGGGGGCCTTTGTTAATGATTTTAAGTATATTTAAGTCATTGTCAATACTGGTGAAACTATGCTTGGAGTCTTGTATGTGCTGTCCTATGGCAGAGAATCTGTTGTATTTAATGGCGTTGACGTGTTCAGAGTACCTGATATTGAAGTTGCGGCCAGTTTGTCCGACGTAGGAGGAATTGCAGTTGTTGCATTTAAATCTGTATACACCAGATTTAGAAAAAGCATTAGACTTATTTAGAGATTTAGAGTTGTGTAAGATATCAAGACTTCTATTGTTAGTTCTAAAAGAAATTTTCATATTATGTTTTTTAAAAATATTAGTTATTTTATAAGCATCCTGAGTGAAAGTGAAGGTGGAAAAACTAAGTTTTGAAAAATACATTAACAAACTACTGGAGAAAAATAGCATAATTTTACCTGAGGGGAAAAAAAAAAAAAAAGGAAGAACTTAACTTAACAGTGCCAAATGGTACCTGTAGGCACTTGAGGGTTAATAGTTTATTAATGTATGTCAGTCTTTGCGGCAAGTCATCAACCTTGAGGGTGGTCAGGTCTTCAAATTGCACTACTGAGGCTTATACAGTTGTAAGAAAACTTCAGAATCTGTTGGTGCTGTAATTAGCGTTGTAGGCAAGTTGTGGAGTGAAGTAGTTTGTTCATGCTTTCTTCGCTGCTGTTACAGCATGGTTGACCAACATCTAGACACACTTGTGCCCCAAATACCATTACTTAATACCTCACATTCTTCAGCAACTATTGTAGTTTTGAAACAATGAATGAAACTTAAATTTCAGTGCAAGTTACATTTTGCTATGTCCTATGCCAAGAGGCAGATGGAAAAAGATACTGCACCTATAAAGAAATCGCTGTAGGTTGATTTTATAAATGTTTGGATAAAGTGTTCATTTTTTGCATTTTTGTTTATATTGTAATTTTTTGTTCTAATTGTTAGACTCTTCAGTCTGTTGAAGCTAAGTTTTGAAAAAATACATTTATAAACTACTTGAGAAAAATAGCATAATTTTACCTGAGGAAAAAAAAAAAAGGAAGAACTTAACTGAGTCGAGACTGAAAAGAAATGGTTTCACACATTTCAGAATATTTTGTTGAGCAGAATATAATTTGTGCTTATGACTGTTTATTTTCACATTTCTGATTTATTTATGGAGTGTTTTCTTTCTCTTAACAGAATGAGGATATGCAGCAACAGATAATTAAAGAAACATTTCAGCTTGTATCAAAACGGGATGATAATGTGTGCAACTTTCTGGAGGGAGGCAGGTAAATATTTCTTGTTTGTTTATTTGTTGTTGTTGTTGACATGTTTTCTATACTGCTGTTGCAAGATGCTCAAGAAATTTTTTTTTGGTTAAGTATACTTTAACATACGAACAGATTAGTATACCCCTGTATGTTTAGTTTTTTTATAGTTCTGATGTTTTATTCAAGTCCTGTCCTTGGTTTGGTAAATATTGTAAGAATAATTATATTTTATTTAGACTTCCAAGAATGGCCCCTGTGTGGTTTACGTGGTTAGATGTTGGCCTTTCATTACTGTATCTCAGGTTCACATCTTGGTGATATGTCAAGTTTGTGCTGGACAAGATGGAGGCAGAAAAGGCTTTTTCTGGCATCTTCGATTTCCACTGTCAGTTTAATTCCAGTATCTCTTCATAATCATACGTCATCACCTCAAAAGCTTGTCGCAATCCATGCCAGCTGGTATGTTTGTATACCTTGATAGTAGTTCTGACTTCATTGTCTGACCTGGAACTTGACTAGAATTGGATTAAATATAGAGTTGGACAAATGTTTGTAGCATTAGACAGTAAACAGCATTGTGATTGAATGTTTTGCATGTATAGCTGTAGTATAGGACATAGATAACAGACCCTGAGTTGAAATGAAAACTAAAAATTAAGGATATTGTGTATTTTAGTTTTTTTTAATTGAAAAGGAAGAACCACTGAACGAAGAAAAAAAGTTCTGTGCTGTTCATGGAGATAATGCCTTAGCTGCAAATACTGTTTCGAAGTAGTTCATTTGGTTTAGAAGTGGCAATTTTGATCTTGAAGATCGTGACTTTTCAGTAGACTTGCAGTTTGATAAGCTGTGGTTATCTCACTAATTTTAAAAATGAAACAGAATTAAAATATTCATGAAATAAAATATTCAATTGTCAGACTATGTACTCACACCTAGTATCTACCTAACTACTTACACATACAATTGTTGGTGGGCGCCAGCTACAAATAAATGTAACGATAATAGAATGAGAATCTTGAATATCTCCAGGGTGTGAGGTAATAAGCTTACTTTGATAGCATAACATATAGGTTCTGGGAAAAGGACATTGAAGTTTGGTTTCCCCATTAAAATTTGAGGTTATCTGATCTACTATTGCAATAAAACAATTCATTGTATTTTATACTAAACAAAATATATTCTTTAAATTGATAAATGAAATGGCAAGACTTGTTGCGATAATATAGATAATATAAATTCTGAAATTACAACTGAAAGAAACTCTAGGCATTAAATTTGAAATCCTCTTGACCGGACATTTAAAAGTTGTACAAGAAATTTATCCCTCACTGGTTCACTTAATTGTATTGTGAACACTTTAAGTGTTATTACGATGTATTCCTTTGAATTGGTATCATCTGTAGGTATCTCAAACCTAATTTGATGAAGTATCCTTTTAGTTTCACAAATGAGATATAACATACCAATATACAGTCCCTGGCCAGATTATTAGGCCACCTCCAAGAAAAGATGTAAAATATACAGTATGCTTTTAGTTGCCATATTTCTTGTCAAGTTCATGGTCATTTAACACTTGGAATACATCACTCACTTATTGTTGGTCAATAATATGTAATCCTGACTGTTGACCAGTTCTTAAACTGCCAATAATGTAACAAATTAACAAAGTAATCTAGACATATCTATTCCCTGAAAATGTTCTGTTCATTGTTTAGCATCATTTAGCTCAGTGTCAGCGTATCAGTGCGGTCTGTGAAGTTGGCTTTGATGGAATTATTGTGATTTAGTTCATTGGCGCAGTTTCTTTCAATTTCTTTCAAATAAGTTTTGGCAGTTCCCTCACTAGGACAAAATTTTCAGAGGAATTTCTGAATATTGACATGGGCAAGCTCAGAGATGTAACAGATGAACAGTAATAACTCATCTTTTAACAAAAGAGAACTATAATATAAGTGAAATATCCCGAAAATGCAATGTTTCACGACAGTCAATCCGAAGAATAAAGGAGAAATTAGAAAAGGGCTTGACTTTGAGCGCTAGGAGGAAAGGTTCCTGTGGTCGGAAAAAGATCATTTCGCCAAAAGGTGAACGTAAATTAATAAAAATAATTAAAGAAAATAGAACTGCAATGAATAAAGATGTGGTGGATAGTTTAAATGAGGTGGGAATTCCAGCATCTGAAAGAACAGTTCGGCGAACATTGAAGAACCTTGGGATCAAGAGCTGCAGGCCAGCAAAGAAACCAAAGCTCATAGAAAGGATGAAGAATCAAAGGTTCCAGTGGGCCAAAAAGTACAGGAACTTCACTGCTGATGACTGGAGGAAGGTGAGTATCAGTTCTGGAAACTATTTTCACATTAATACATTGATTATAGCAAAGTCTAGCATGCACTGTAATTTGTTTTGCAGATGTGCTTCAGCGATGAATCGACTTTCGAGGTATTGTCTGACAGGAAACAGTATGAGAAACGCAGGCCTAATGAAAAATATAATGAAGACTGTATTGTACAAACTGTGAAACATCCTTAATAATCTGTAATGATTTGGTCAGTGATAAGTGCTAAGGGACTTGGGCGCCTTTACGTAGTGGAAGGGATGATGAATCAAGTGCAATATAAAAAGGTGCTTGTAACGCAACTCCTCCGTCAGCTGCACGATTGGTATCCAAATGATGAAGAAATAATATTTATGCAAGAATCTGCCTCATGTCATACTGCAAAATTTGTGAAAAAGTTTCTGGCTGACAATAAAATACTGTTACTAGACTGACCTGGCAACTCACCTGATCTGAACCCCATTGTGAACATCTGGGAGCTGCTAAAGCGTCAAATTGTCAAAGAAAGAATCATAAACAAAGTGACATTGGTTGAGAGAATCACTTGGCATTGGAATTCAAATGAACATTTGGTACCAATGGCTGTAAACAATATAGACAGCATGCCTCAATGAATTCAAGAAGTAATTAAAGCAAGAGGTGGCTTGACAAAATATTGAGCTGTTGGTCTCAACATGGTGTTATCACTTTAAAACTGTAATGTCATGTTCATAAATGTTTACAAATGTTATTTGTACACTTAACACAAGAAAATTAAAAGATAAAACAAGATATATTTGTTTTTTCTAAATAATCTGAGTGGCCTAATAATTTAGCCAGGGTCTGTAAATGGTCTGTTATTGGACATTATAAATTTTCCAGCTAACTCATTTCTGGTTGCCAGCATTTTGCCCCCGTGTGCTAGGTTGGGCTCGTCAGTTGGTACCTAGCACACCTACCAAGACGCATGGCCAGTGCATACCGTGGAGGCTACTGCGTAGGCTACTTGAAGCCACCGGCACTGCCAATGCACTATGAGAGACTTTGTCTCATTACCAAAAATTGATGCCTGCTTGGCCATCAGATGATATAGATGTTGATTCCCATAGGGAATCTGAAATATTTGTCCCAAATGAGTAAATTTATAATACCAATCTAAATGGTCCGTTATTGGACATTGTAAATTTTCCAGCTAACTCATTTCTGGTTTGTTATAAATTTACCCATTTGGGACAGATATTTCAGATTCCCTATGGGAATCAGCATCTATATCATCATGAGATATAACATGGCTTGAAATTATATTCACACTTCACAATCAACTTTACAAGTAATTCACTGATAACTGTTAGTCTGTATTACAACTCAATCATGACACGTCTCTCCTTCCAACTCGCTCCCTGACCAAATGTGGCCTCACTCTCCTTCCAGCTGAACTACGATATAATTATTAAATTAATGTAGTAATGGTCCACCTTTCAGTACTATAATATGCTATATTCTAAATTACATTAATTAGGGACTAGTTTCGGCCAAAGCTGGCCATCTTCAGTCTTAATATAAAACTTCTAATAACTAAACAAATGTACATGCACACAATTGACATAAAACAAATAAAAAAAATTATACAATTGATATTAAAAACTGGGATGAAATTATGAGTAAATTTGAAAATAACTAGGTTCTAACATGAGTATGCCCAGCATCGAGACTCTTTCATGTATTAATATGCACAGAACTGTTGGTTCTAATACTGCTAATCATTACTGATTCAATTGTAAACGGGAACTGGTAAATGTTGATCCTATAGTTCATCACCAAATCTATTTGAGCGGTGTTAGCCATATGCAAGTCATTGGACACCGCTGTAAATAACCACTAGCTGACGGAGAACTGTTAGATGTTGTTTCATCATCAATCAAAGTAATAAAATGAGATGAGATGCTCTCATTGTGCTTGTTAAATCATGCTGAAATGTTGTTGGACATTGTCAGGACGGCACATGAAGATGTGTTTAAAACGGATACATTGTGTCTGGTATAAAATTTACAATTCATTGCGTTGCCCATGAAGTTAACCTGAATAAATTAGATAAAATTAAATTAATGAATTGAATGAGAGAATGTGTTAGATGGCATAGGTTATATGAGACTTGCCTCTCGATACAGCATGTGGTGTGTGGCCTATTGTTGTGTGTGCGTCAGACTAACTGTTGTGAGATTTAAATCAAAAGGAGGTGTAACCGTTTTCAGCGGTTGCACAGATACACAGTTAAAAGGGGAGGAAAATAAATGCAATTACACAGTACCTTAAAGCCTTGACACACAAGAAACATCTGATGAACTGCGCCGCATACAACACAATATCAGGTTGGGGAACTTGACGACAATAAACGTGGAACGGGACCGGGAACTTACCAAAGGCCATATGGATGCAAAGGTTGCGGGTTTCCAAAAAGCCAACAGTGATCTCTTGTTTTCAAGATATTATTTTCGAAAATTGACATTACGAGGCAACTTCCGAACAAATGCAGCTATACACAAAATCTACAGTAGATACACAATTTGAGAAATACGAATTAGACGTTCTTTGACAAGAGCTTGCTATAAGACCAAGGTGTTAAGCAAATATATCTTAACACAAATCAAGTTCTACGATACAGTCTTGAAGGTAAGCGGAAACACAACATGTTATTACAATTTAGAGTGAAGCTAAATGTGCTTTCAAACATCTGAGCAATAGAGTGGTGACGAGGGCAAACTCCTATGTGATATACTAACGAAAATTAACTGCATATTAAAACTGGACTGAAAACAACAGTGCTTACCCTAAGGCAGCCCATCCTGGGAGCGAGGTCACGCTGACATGCGTCAAAACAGCTGGACTCACGATAGAACGAAAGACAACGAAATCCAGTCTTGCTCACTTTAAAAAAGGAAGACTGGCCTTGGTGCGATTACGGTGTGGCCAATCAGAGCACAGGAGCTTGCCTATCGCCACCCAGATTCACCAATCACAACTCTTTATCCAGTCGCAATGTTTATACAATTTTCTCGAACACATATACAGACACAAATCGTGAACTTTCCATTTTCCAGAATAGAAAGGACATATTTCTAGAATCCATAACTGACAGGGGCCAACACACCCTGTTCTAAAAGTTCGTGTCACAACCTTAATGGACCGTTCCAGCTAATATTGAACAATAATCTAGTAGTTACAATTAAAATATGCTACAAAAATATTTTACACTGTACAGGTTAGGTAGCTAAATGGAATATGAATAAAATATTCTAGCACAACACTCCACTTCACACAGGAAGTCTTCCTTAAAGAATAGGTTTACAAATAAAATATTCTACAAACACATTCCACATCCTAGAGATTCTACACAGGTCTCATCTTCCTCCCCCCGAAAATCGAGCTCCGCTCGACAATTAATCTAAGATTACTGGGAGGTGGCGGTTGATCACTTCTGGAACTTGCACATCATAGCACAGATTAGTAAACATACATAAAGGTATTCACAACTATAGTTCTCGGAAAGTTTGATAGTCATCCTACTAACAACATTGATTTTCATCCAGTTGAACTTCTAACAATGAAAACAAACTGTCACTACACCAACGTCCTTTCAGTAGCTAGGATAATTTTAAAGCTTAAGGTTTACATATAAAGACAACATACATGCCTAAAAATGTGATACAGTGCAAAATGCATTTGCTCAAAAGAATGCACTGACCATCTTAACTGTGTCCACAGAAAGGATGTACACTCTTTCCTTCTGTTAAATGTCAGTAATTCAGAGCGTATTCACTTTCTGTAAGAAAGCGTCCAATGCCTCCTTCTTATCAAAGTTATGGAATAAGTCGATCTTGCACCACTTTTTGCACCAATCATAGGATTGAACTTTGGACAACTAGGCCACCGGTTCTTGCTGATGATGTGGCTGCCGACACGGCCGTTTGCCAGCAGCCTCCATTCAAGTTCAGTCCAAACCAGGTTGCTAGGTGAGGTGCAGTCTAGCCAGACTGCCTCCATTGGGACATTTAGTCACAGGATTGTGGTGCTGGATGGTATCGCCCAAGGTATAGAGTGTGCCTCTCATCTTGGCACTTCAGGTTGGCGTCAGAAGAAGTTGGTCATTGCAGCCACTGTAACATAAACCAACACGCAGCAGGCAGGGGAATACTTGAGGCAAAACTACCCTACCGGACGCTAAGATCTTTGAGAAAACCAGTTTTCAAGGAGGGTTTGAGATCTTTCTTTAATTCACTGACTAGCATAGTGTCACCCAATGGGTGGTTCAATGAGTATCAAGTGGGACACACCAGGGACATTAGAGCACATAACCCCAGGGTAAGCACTGTCTACAATCCATACATTTTAGAGAAGTTTATGGTGGGGGTGAAGGGATACTATAGGAGAATAAATTCCAATCAGTGACCCTAAACTAAAACCTACCTAACTTATCATACTAAATCCATAACACTAAGGTAGATATATGCTAGAGGATACCTAATGTATTTACCCACACAATTACAGTCATGACTAACACAAATTACTTATGGTTAGGGTATAGATATAATGCTTGCTGGCCAGCATCTAAAACTTACAAATACCTTACAACAAACTTATCATTACCTTACAACTAAATCTTACAAATACCTTACAACTAAATTTACAAGGTCACCAACAATGGTATTTACCCCTTCCAACATGACTTAAGGTACCTTTACTTGAGAGAAGTGGTCTCTGCTGATCCTTTTCCTTTCAGGATCGCTCACCAATAATGACACCGAGGTAAGGAACTTTAAGATGGTGCAGGGACCTCGAAATCTGGGGGCCAACTTACTGATAACGTGGTCCGCAGCACTACTGACGGGGTGCGTTTAAATAAACACCTGGTCACCCACAGACTGATTGTGCGGCCTTCGCCCTTGGTTGTAATTACGCTGGACCTTAGCGTAATAAACCTTCAAGTTTTTTCCTGCACGGTGCCAATTAGCTCGGATCTTTTCTGGGCTGGCATCGTCAGGCAGAAGATCATTAACTAACCACAGATTAGATAGTGGAGAATTTGGAGTAATGGCCAACATTAATGAAGCAGGTGTTTGCTTGTGGCTTTCATGGACAGCAGTGTTAAATGCAAACGACAACCAATTTAGTGATGAATCCCACTTAGAGTGGTCAGCGGAGTGATAAGCGATGAGGGCAGATCTCAGGTTACAATTCACTCTCTCAGCATAATTTGGCCTTGGATAATACCGGGTAGTCATTACATGAGCAATGGATAGATAAAAACAGAAATTCCAGAACTGGACAGAAGTAAAAGCTCTTGCATTATCACTCACCAAATTGACAGCGTCCAAATGAAGCAAATACCTGTTTCAGGCATGAGATAGTGGTGTTGGCGTTAGCCATACGAGTTGGGAACAGCCATGTAAAACGCAAAAAAGCGTCAACACACGCAAGTATGAAACGATGGCCGTTCTGTGATCTCGGGAAGGGACTGTAGTCTATGAATAATCTCTCCATTGGACGAGAAGCTTGCTCGGAAGACAAGAGACCTAGACGAGTATTAGGGGCAGGTTTACTGATGTTACAAGTCTTATAGGATTTGACAAGGGTTCGGATCTCACCATCCATGGATTTCTAAATGAAGTGCTTATGAATTTTCTCTCTGGTTTTGAAAATGCCCAGATGACCCCTCGCTGGGGATTCATGAAAATACTTGAAGAGAGCCGGAACTAGGTTAGTTGGGACGACAATTTTGGGGTCTCTGTGACCGCGAGCAGAACAATACAAGACACCATTCTTAAGGACGTAAAGCTTAACATGGTCACTGGATTTAATCCTGTCGATAATAGCTTTTAACTCAGTGTCGTCCTCCTGATGTTCGGTTATATCTTTGAAAAGGAAGGGAGAGTTAGTGAGAACTACATTCACAAAGGCTGATACTTGTTCGGGAGAGGAGTCTGCAGGCTCTGATTGAGGGTCAGAGCTGCCTGGATAGAACATCCTACTGAGGTCATCAGCTACAACATTTTCCGTGCCACGAATGTGGCGAGCTTCAAATTGGAAGGCTGAGATGTGCACTTCCCAATGCGCAAGATGACCGGTGCTTTGTGGTTTGGCCAGTACACAACTAAACGCCTGATTATCAGTTTCAGGATCGAAAGGGAGATGTTCCAGGTACATTCTGAAGCATTCTAAACAGAAGACAACAGCTAAGGCTTCCAACTCATTAATGGAATAATTTCGTTCAGCACGATTCAGGGCACGGGAAGCATAAGAAATAGGACGACGCTCCTCTTGAAATTCCTGAAGGAGAACACCGGATATGCCTGAGGAAGAGGTGTCAGTCTGAAGGATGAAGCATTTAGAAAAGTCTGGCATAGCCAGTACAGGAGCATTACATAAGGCGGATTTCAAGTCGCAAAAGGCTTCACATTGGGCATCACCCCACACAAATTTGGCATCCTTTCTTCTCAAGGCATTTAATGGGGCTGCCCGTTCAGCAAAATTAGGAATGAATTTACGAAAAAATTAACCATGCCAATGAATCTGGCTACAGCCTTGACGTCCTTTGGCATGGGAAAATTTTGGATGGCGGCAGTATGATACTGATCGATTGAGACACCCTTCCCCGACACAATATGGCCTAACGACATCTGGGGTTGTGTGAAAGAAACCTTGGTAGCCTGAAGGGTTAGTCCTGCTTTATACAGTCTTTGAAGGACTTTGTTGAGATGGACAAAATGTTCCTCAAAGGTTTCACTGAAGATTACCAAATCTTCAAGGTAATTATAGACAAACTTGAACTTAATGTCAGATAAAACATAATCCAGTAACTGACTAAGGACAGCAGCTCCCATCGCTAGCCCGAATGGAACTCGCTCAAATTCATAGAGGTTCTAATCAGTAGCAAAAGCTGCGAGGTGCTTGGATTCCTCGGCCAGAGGTAACTGGTAATATGCGTGATTTAAATCGAAGGTGGTAAAAATTTTGTCATTAGCAAACCAAGAAAAACAACAGTGCAAATCAGGAAGGGGAACAGATTAGAGGACCACCTTACGGTTCAACATCCGATAGTCAACTACAGTACGATAACCACCTTGTGGTTTAGGGACCAGAAACATGGGAGAAGAATGTTACCTCTACTACAGTGGTAACACAAAACAAGGCACAAACAGAGTTAAAAGGGGAAGGTAAGAGCAAACTACACAAGATAAGAAATCACTACACACTCGGAAAAACAGTAGCTGGCATTACTCGGATCTCCAACAAAACATGTACGAAATATCAGTAGGGCCAACTAGTGAACAACAAACCGGGAAGATGAAAAGGCTGGGAACCTACCAAAGGCATGGACATGGCTTAGATAGCGGATTCCAAAAATAAATCACTGTGATCCTTAGATTTGAAAAATATTATTTACAAAATAATCTTACAAATACATTCGAAGTTACAAGCTATAAGTTCAGTGGTATCCATAGCTTATTTCGTAGCAGGGTAAATTCAAATTTCAAAACAACTATACATCTAGTTACCAATGCAGTAGTACAATGCAATTTACAGGTTATCCAAAGTCTAACGTACCTCAAGTGATACAGACTTACCAGAGGCAAACCCCAAGGGAAATAATATTAAACTACAATATACATATTTTAGTGAAACAAGAAATGGGAATGCCTCGGAAACGAACAGGTAAGTCCAGCTGAAAAACTAAGGCGTCATAAGTAACTAATTTGGTGAATCTAGGCGAGAATAGGGCAGACCCCTGTATGAGAAGCAAATCGGAACATTACGGAAATTTTAGCAGGAACGGAATTCAAGAGTGCTTACCCGAGGAGAGTGCCATCCCGGAAGCCGGGGGACGTCAACCAGATAGGCTGCTCGCAGACAGATAAACCGAGACCGACAGAATTCAGGATACAGACTTAATTCGAACACTGCCTCGCTCACTATATATAGGAAATTCCGGCCTTGGAGGCAGCCAATCAGCGTGCACGAGTTCCCTATCGCCACCTAGACTCACCAATCACAACCTTACTTTCGATCGCGAAATTTGACGAACATTCTAGAATACGCATGATCGCGAAAGTCGTATTTTTCCAGAATAGACAGAACACATTTTCTAGAACACATACCAACAAAGTAACACACGTACAAAGTTATGTAACTTTCTGGATCTTTCCAGGAACTATAGAACAGAATTCTACTATTTACAAATGCCTATGTTACAATATTATACAGTACAGGTTAGGTCATTAAATTATCCTATGCTCTACAAATAACAGTACAGGTTAGATCATAATAAATAAAACATTATATAGTACTTCGCCAATAAAGTCTTAAAAAAAATTACATTCCACTCACGCTACGTAGTTCACTTGTGACATCTTCCCCCCCCCCCCCGAAAATCGAGCCCTGCTCGACCAATAATATAACCTCACTGGGGAGCAAGCGATAGAACGTTTTCACACAGTACCGATAGTAAAGGTACATTACTTTAACACACCTGATTTCTTGAAGTTAACTTTGTCATAACCAACAACACAAACTCACATAATTTTCAAAAATAATATAGATCCACCTCTTGAATAAATATCACAAAATCCACATGGATTGTCACATTGCACTTCAAAATGCCTTCTTTCACAGATGATTAGACAATTTGTAGTCTGTCCACCAAATCATGTACACCATACTTTCTTCCAAATGCTAGAAATACCAAAACTTCTCACTTGTTGCTAACACTTTTGCACTACTTTCCCACAACAGTCACAGCACAGCTAGGCCACAGGTTCTTGCTGATGATGCGGCTGCCGACACGGTCGTTTGCCGCCAGCTTTCATTCAATGTCAGTCCAAACCCGACACCTAGGTGAGATGCAGTTCAGTGGTCTTTTGTACCAAATAAGCAGGGGTGAGACACCGTCCAGTCCGCCTCCCACCAATAGGATGTTTCCCGCAGGATAGTGGTGCCGGATGGCGACGCCCGAGGCACACAGTGTGCCTCCCAATTTGGCACTTCAGGTTCCTGCCCGAAGAAGCTGGTCACTGCAGCCGCTGTAACACATACAAACCGCAGCAGACAGGGTAATACTTTGAGGGGAAAGTATGCTGCTGGGCTCAAGATCGCGTAGTCACCCCATGGGTGGCTTAATGAATATGCAGGAGGGATTCTCCCTTGCACACAGGGATATTAGGGCACTAGCCCCAGGGTAAGCACTGCTATCTATAATTCACGTGACAAGATTATGGTGGGGGTAAAAAGAAACTACAGGAGGGTGCCCTAAACCTGACCGTAAAAGGAAGAAAATTCCAAGTAGTGACCCTAAACTAAAACTTATCTAACTTATAATACTAAATCGATTACACTAGAGGATACCTAAAGTATTCACTTACACAATTACTTACAACTAACTTACAATAAAACTTATTATCTTATAACTAAAACCTTATAAATAACCTCACAATAAAATTATTTTATAACTAAATTCTTACAAATAACTTACAACTAAATCTACAAGGTCACCAACAATGGTATTTACCCTCCCCTACCAGACTTAAGGTACTTTGATCTGGGAGATATGTACTCTGCTGATCCTTTTCCTTTCGGGATCGCTCACAAATAATGTCACCGGGGTGGGGAACTTTAAGATGGTGCAGGGACCTCGAAATCTGGTGGCCAACTTACTGATAACATGGTCCGCAGCACTACTGACGGGATGTTTTCTAATAAACACCTGGTCACCCACAGAGAGATCGTGCGGTCTTCGCACTTGGTTGTAATTACGCTGGACCTTAGCGTAATAAACCTTCAAGTTCTTTCGTGCACGGTGCCAATTAGCTCGGATCTTTTCTGGGCTGGCATCGTCGGGCAGAAGATCATTAATTGACCATAGGTTAGATAGAGGAGAATTTGGAGTAAAAGCCAACATCAACGAAGCAGGGGTTTGCTTGTGGCTTTCATGGACAGCAGTGTTAAATGCAAATGACAACCAATTCAATGAAGAATCCCACTTGGAGTGGTCTGAGGAGTGATAAGCGATTAGGGCAGATCGCAGGTTACGATTCACTCTCTCAGCATAATTAGGCTTCGGGTAATTCGGGGTAGTGGTTACGTGAGCAATGGATAGATCAGAGCAGAAATTCCGGAACTGGGCAGAAGTAAAGGCTCTTGCGTTATCACTTACCAAGAATTGACAGGGTCCAAACGAGGCGAATATCTGTTTCAAGCACGAGATGGTGTTGTTGGCGTTAGCCATCTGAGTGGGGAACAGCCACGTAAAACGCGAAAAGGCGTCAACACACACAAGTATGAAACGATGACCATTTCGAGATCTCGGGAAAGGACCAATATAGTCTATGAGCAGTCTTTCCATGGGGCGAGAAGCTTGCTCAGAAGACAAGAGACCTAGACGAGTATTCGGGGCAGGTTTACTGATATTGCAAATCTTACAAGACTTGTACGGATCTCACTATCCATGGATTTCCAAATAAAGTGGTTACGGATTTTTTCTCTTATTTTGAAAACGCCCAGATGACCGCCCACTGGGGATTCATGAAAGTATTTGAAGAGAGCCGGGACCAGGTTAGTTGGGACTACAATTTTGGGGTCTCTGCGACCACGAGCAGGACAACACAAGACACCATTCTTAAGAATATAGGGCTTAACATGCTCACTGGATTTAATCCTGTCGACAATGGCTTTTAACTCAGGATCATCCTCTTGATGTTTGGCAATATCCTTGAAAAGGAAGGGAGAGTCAGTGAGAACTACATTGACAAAAGCTGATACTTGTTCGGGAGATGAGTCAACTGGCTCGGATTGAGGGTCAGAGCTGTCTGGATGGAACATCCTACTGAGGCCATCAGCCACAATGTTTTCCATGCCACGAATGTGGTGGGCTTGAAATTGGAAGGCTGAGATGCGCACTACCCATCGTGCTAGATGACTGGTCTTTCGCGGCTTGGCCAGTACCCAACTCAACGCCTGATTGTTAGTTTCCAGATTGAAAGGGAGATGTTCCAGGTACATTCTGAAGCGTTCTAAGGAGAAGACAACAGCCAGGGCTTTCAACTCATAAATGGAATAATTACGCTCAGCAGGATTCAGGGCACGGGAAGCATAAGAAATAGGACGACGCCCTTCTTGAAGTTCCTGTAGAAGAACCCCGGATATGCCTGAGGAGTAGGCGTCAGTCTGAAGGATGAAGCGTTTAGAAAAGTCTGGCATAGCCAGTACAGGGGCGTTACATAAGGCAGATTTCAAGTCCATGAAGGCTTCACGTTGGGCATCACCCCACACAAATTTGGCATCCTTTCTTCTCAAATCATTTAATGGAGCTGCACGTTCAGCAAAATTAGGAATGAATTTGCGAAAGAAATTCACCATGCCAATGAATCTGGCTACAGCCTTGACGTCCTTTGGAGGGGGAAAATTGTGGATGGCGGCAGTACGAGACTGATCGATTGAGACACCCCTCCCCGACACGATATGTCCTAAGGACATCTGGGGTTGTGCAAAGGAAACCTTGGATGCCTTGAGGGTTAGACCCGCTTTACGCAGTCTTTCCAGCACTTCGTTGAGATGGAGTAGGTGTTCCTCGAAGGTTTCGCTAAAAATTACGAGATCGTCAAGGTAATTATAAACAAACTTGAACTTAATGTCCGATAAGACATAATCTAGTAACCGTGTAAGGACAGCCGCTTCAGTTGCTAGGCCAAAAGGGACGCGTTCGAATTCATATAGGTTCCAATCGGTTGCAAATGCAGTGAGATGCTTGGATTCTTCGGCAAGGGGTATCTGGTAATAAGCCTGTTTTAAATCGAAAGTGGTGAAAATTTTTGCATTTGCGAACCAAGAAAAACAAGAGTGCAAATCAGGAAGTGGGACAGATTGGAGGACTACCTTACGGTTCAACATCCGATAGTCCACTACAGGCCGATAACCACCTTGTGGTTTGGGAACCAGAAACATTGGAGAAGAATAGGCTGACTTGGAAGGCCGTATCACTCCATCAGCGAGCATTAGATCAATGATAGCCTTCAGGGCTTTCATTTTGGGAGGTGACAACCGGTATGGAGGAGAGCGAACAGGTAGGTTATCTGTAACCTCAATTTTGTATTCTAATACATTGGTGACGCCTAACCTGTCGGTTAAGACATCAGGGAACTTATCGCAGAAATTTCTGAGTTGATTGGCCTGTTCTTCGGGTAAGTGATTAAAATCAAAAGCCTTGGGTTCATCAGAATCTTCGGGAACAGCGTTAACATGGCAAGGCAGAATAGGGGAGCGATCACACAGCTCAAATGTTCTTGCACAAAATTTAAAATGGAATCTGTTGAACTGGAGGTCCAAAATCATGTCTGTTTTAGCAATAAAATTTGCACCCAATATGAATTGGCAGGATAAATCTTTTGCCACTAGTACTGGCATTTTCCAGGTGAAATCACGGACTCTAATCTTGACCTCTAGGGATCCTACAATGTTCAATGAATTGGAATTAGCAGTATGGCAGGTTAAGGACACGGGTTGTAATGTAGGTAGCTTGCAAACAGTTTTCATAGAATCATACCAGGTCTCACTCATCAAGGTGACACTACTCCCAGAGTCTAGCAATGCACAGACAGGTTCATTATTGACCTCTATGCATAAACATGGTAGTTTACAAGAAGGTATGGCAGAAATCCTACAAGATTGTAAGAAATGAAGACCCGAGTCAGCCTGGGAGCAATCATTAGCCTCAGAATAAGGTAAATCAACCAAGGTACAGTCATGATCGACAAGAAGCCATGCTTTGGGATTTGTCATCAGAACAGGCGGTTAGTCATCTAGCACTACTATGGCCTGGCGGGCCAGAGCCAGAAGTGTTCCGTGGGCACTGCCTAGAGAAATGCCTAGTTGATCCACAGTTACGGCAAGAAGTATTGGTGGAAGAGCCTCCACCCATCACAGGTTTCCTATTGCCTAATGTCCCGGCCTTGGGACAGTCCCGCTTGAGATGAGCCGTGGAGCCACAATTGAAACATGAACGGGGATTACGCGAGTTGGAAGCAGGTGACGGGGCAATTTTAGAATCCTGAGTAGGGGGTATGGTTATAGGAGGTGGGGCTAATGACAAGTGTAGCTGGTCAGCATATCGAATGCCTTCAGCGGACACTGTAATTGCTTCCAACTGGGCGAATGTTGCAGGTCGGGGTGAAAGAGCCAGATATGATCTATAGTTCGGGGCGAGACCTTCAACTATGTTGGCAACCATCTGAGTCTCTGAATAGCGGAGCCGGAAAATCTTAGCTTGGAGCTTAATGTCTTGAACATACTCAGAGTGTGATTCATTAAAATGTTGTACTCTAAAATAGTGCTTCTGCACTAATGCAGACAAGGCACGAGCAGGAATGAAATATTCAAGAACATGGGCATGAAATTGATCTACTGACCATCTTTCAGTAATGGCCCTGACAATGTGCTCAGAAAGAGCTCCAGAGACGTGGGTATAGAATTTGAAATACGTTGTCGTTACAGAGATTATACACTATTGCCTGATCCTTGAATTCGGTTAGAAAGCGAAGGAAGGAAATAACTTCATCAACGGAGTTAGCTGAAAATTTAGATACACCCCTAAACACAGTGGTCAACGGGTGAGGCAGATTGGAGAAAATCTGGGGGAAGACAGGTGTAGGGGGTGCTTGGGAAGGCTTAGAATAGTCCAGAGCGTTTAGCAAGCCCTCGTGCCTTTGATTGGGGTGCCCTTGTGAAAAGGACGGAGTACAGGATAGGTTAGGATTAACGTTATCCTGCAATGTTACGGGCGCAGACAACCTAATTTGAGAAAGGTTCTCACTAATCTGAGAGACCATTTGGGCATTAACCGGATGTGCAGAGGTTATGCAACTTGATACGGGTGGCGCTAGGACAGGTGGGTGGATTTGCACCATTGAATCAGAACCGGGTTGATTAGGAATAGAAGGTAAACACTGAGCTTCAATGGAATTAGCAGGAATCATAGGAAAACTTGTACGGTTACCAACATGCAAAAGAGATGTATCATTAGAATGACTTACAAGTGTCCTAGGTCCAGACAATGAAACAGAAGATCCCAGGGCAGCATTAGTCGCCTCAGACTCCTGAATAGGCCTAACACCAGCACCAGGTGTCAGATCGCACACTTGAGCAGCAACAGATGCCTCACCACAATTAACACTGTCGCTCATTCCAGATGGGATCGACACTTGAATTTGAGAAACGGTGTTATTTAACTTATTGCCTTCAAGCAAACCACTTATTCTGTCGAAAACTTTGGAAAACTGTTCTAAGAAGGTCTGACATTTCTGCCGCTCAACTTCCGGCAATTCAATAGACAACAAATCCTTAATCCTGTCCAAATAATGTAATACTTGCCCCTTAACCCGCGCTAATTGGCCATGCGAGGGCTTAGAAGCACTAAAGGACACAAGAATGGCGTTAAATTCAGGTAACCTATCTTCAATCACGGCCAAAGACTCACGCAACTCGTCTGTAGTTAACTCATATATGGTTATAGGTAGGTCAAGGGAC
Source organism: Anabrus simplex (assembly GCF_040414725.1). Classification (NCBI taxonomy): domain Eukaryota; kingdom Metazoa; phylum Arthropoda; class Insecta; order Orthoptera; family Tettigoniidae; genus Anabrus; species Anabrus simplex. The sequence continues at coordinate 137,236,590 of NC_090269.1, forward strand.
TGCTTCAACAGGCTAGTGTCATCTCTGACATTCCCTGTGGAATTAATTTTGCGAATTTTTAACTCGTAAATCAGTTCTGCCTTTCTTAAATAGAAAGGATTAGGAACAGTGCGAGCCATCCTGACAGGTAGAAACAAGATTTCAAGCGATATACGAACCACAACTTTTACGGAGTTTTGGGTTAGGTGTGATCACGGTTCACTGTTCTTCTTCCGCAGTCTAGCGCTTGCCTCTGCTACCAAATGTTACCTCTACTACAGTGGTAACACAAGCACAAACAGAGTTAAAAGGGGAAGGTAAGAGCAAACTACACAATATAAGAAATCACTACACACTCGGAAAAACAGTAGCTGGCATTACTCGGATCTCCAACAAAACATGTACGAAATATCAGTAGGGCCAACTAGTGAACAACAAACCGGGAAGATGAAAAGGCTGGGAACCTACCAAAGGCATGGACATTGCTTAGATAGCGGATTCCGAAAATAAATCACCGTGATCCTTAGATTTGAAAAATATTATTTACAAAATAATCTTACAAATACATTTGAAGTTACGAGCTATAAGTTCAGTGGTATCCATAGCTTATTTCGTAGCAGGGTAAATTCAAATTTCAAAACAACTATACATCTAGTTACCAATGCAGTAGTACAATGCAATTTACAGGTTATCCAAAGTCTAGCGTACCTCAAGTGATACAGACTTACCAGAGGCAAACCCCAAGGGAAATAATATTAAACTACAATATACATATTTTAGTGAAACAAGAAATGGGAATGCCTCGGAAACGAACAGGTAAGTCCAGCTGAAAAACTAAGGCGTCATAAGTAACTAATTTGGTGAATCTAGGCATGGATAGGGCAGACTCCTGTATGAAAAGCAAATCGGAACATTACGGAAATTTTAGCAGGAACGGAATTCAAGAGTGCTTACCCGAGGAGAGTGCCATCCCGGAAGCTGGGGGACGTCAACCAGATAGGCTGCTCGCAGACAGATAAACCGAGACCGACAGAATTCAGGATACAGACTTAATTCGAACACTGCCTCGCTCACTATATATAGAAAATTCCGGCCTTGGAGGCAGCCAATCAGCGTGCACCTAGACTCACCAATCACAACCTTACTTTTGATCGCGAACTTTGACTAACATTCTAGAATACGCATGATCGCGAAAGTCGTATTTTTCCAGAATAGACAGAACACATTTTCTAGAACACATACCAACAAAGTAACACACCTTGTACAAAGTTATGTAACTTTCTGGATCTTTCCAGGAACTATAGAACAGAGTTGTACTATTTACAAATGCCTATGTTACAATATTATACAGTACAGGTTAGGTCATAATAAATAAAACATTATATAGTACTTTGCCAATAAAGTCTTTAAAAAAATTACATTCCACTCACACTACATAGTTCACTTGTAACAGAATAGGCTGACTTAGAAGGGCGTATCACTTCATCAGCGAGCATTTGGTCAATAATGGCTTAAGGGCTTTCATTTTGGGAGGTGACAGCCGATACGGAGGAGAGCGAACAGGTATGTTATTCGTGACTTCAATTTTGTACTCTAAGGCATTCGTGGCACCTGACCTGTCAGTAAAGACATCAGGAAACTTATCACAGAGTCTCCTAAGTTGGTTGGCCTGCTCATCTGGTAAATGATTAAAATCAAGAGCTTTGGGTTCGCTAAACTCTTCAGGAACAGCATTAACGTGACAAAGCAGAATTGGGGAGCGATCACACAGCTCAAAGGTTCTAGCAGAAAATTTAAAATGGAATCTGTTGAACTGCAGGTCCAAAATCATGCCAGTTTTTGCAATAAAATTGGCACCCATTATGAACTGACAGGATAAATCTTGTGCCGCTAGTACTGGCATTTTCCATGTGAAATCACAGACTCTTATCTTGACATCTAGGGATCCTACAATGTTCAATGAATTGGAATTAGCAGTATGGAGGTTATGGACACGAGTTCTAAGGTAGGTAACTTGCAAACGGTTTTCATCAAATTGTACCAGCTCTCGCTCATCAAGGTGATACTACTCCCAGAGTCTAATAATGCACAGACAGGTTCGTTATTTACCTCTCTGCATAAGTACGGTAATTTACAAGAAAGTATGGCAGAAATCCCACAAGACTGCAAAAAATGGGCACTAGAGTCAGACTGGGACCAATCATTAGCCTCAGAATTAGGTAAATCGTCCTCCAAGGCACAGTTATGACAGGCCAAACAAAAAGCCACACTTTGGGGTTTGCTATCGGAACTGGCGGTTAGTCGTTTAGAGATACTATTGCCTGGAGGTCCAGAGTCTGAAGTATAACGTGGGCACTGCCTAGAGAAGTGCCTAGTTGACCCACAGTTACAGCAAGAAGTATTGGCGGAAGAGCCTCTACCCATGGCAGATTTTGCATTGCCTACGGCCCCAATCTTAGGACAGTCTTGCTTGAGATGAGCACAGGAGGCACAATTGAAACATGAACGAGGATTACGCGAGTTGGAAGCTGGTTTAATGGGCGGTTTTCGTATCCTGAGGAGAGGGCATGCTTATAGGAAGTGGGGTTAATGCAAGGCGTAACTGGTCGGCATATTGAACACCTTCTGCAGAAACTGTGACAGCTTCCAACTGGGCGACCGTTGCTGGTCGCGGTGAAAGAGCCACATATGATCTGTAGTTCGGGGCGAGACCTTCAATAATGTTGGCAACCATTTGGGCCTCCGAATAGTGGAGCCGGAAAATCCTAGCCTGGAGCTTAATATCTTGAACATTTTCAGATAATGACTCGTTGAAATGTTGCACTCTGAAATAGTGCTTCTGCCTTTGGAAATGGCCCTGACGATATGCTCAGAAAGAGCTCCAGATGCATGCGGGTATAGGATTTGAAACGTGGTCGTTACTGAGATTGTGCACTATTGCCTGATCCTTGAACTCAATTAAGAACTGAAGGAAAGAAATAACCTCATCAACGGAGTTAGCCGAAAATTTAGACTCTCCCTTAAACACAGTAGTCAACGGGTGAGGTAGGTTAGAGAAAATCTTGGGGGAAGCAGGTGTAGAAGGTGCCTGGGAAGTGATCCTGAGGGGTTACAGGGGCATCGTACCTTTGATTCGGGTGCTCTTGTGAAAATGATGGAGTATAGGAGGTTAGGTTAGGACTACCGTTAAGCTGCGATGTTACGGGAGCAGATAATCTCATCTGTGAAAGGTTCTCGCTAATCTGAGAGACCGTCGGGGCATTAACCACTTGTGTAGGGGTTATGCAACCTCAAAGAAAACTTGATACCAGTGGTGCTAAGACGGGGATGGTTTTGCACCATTGCATAAGAACCAGGTTGTGTAACAATAGAGGGCAGACACTGAGCCACGGCGGAAGTTTGTTACCATAGGAAAGTTAGTAGAGGTACCGACATACAAAGAAGATACATTATATGAATCACTTACAGGTGTCCTAGCTCTTGACAATGAAGCAGAAGATACCAGGCAAGTATTACTCACATCAGACTCCTGAATAACACTAGCACTAGTTGTCAGAGTACACATTTGAGCAGCTACAGATGCCAAACCAGAGTCAACACTTTCACACGTTTCAGACAGGGTGGACACTTGAACCTCAGAACTAGTGTTATTCAACTCCTTCCCTTCATAAGGCCTATAATTTTGTCTAATATTCTGGAAAACTGTACTATTAGGGATTCACACACCTGCCGCTTACTTGCCGGCAATTTAAGGGACAATAAATCCCTAATTCTGTCTAGGTAATGTGATAACTGTGCCTTAACCCGCGCTAATTGGCCATGCAAGGGCTCAGAAGCACCAAAAGACACAAGAATGGCCTTAAATTCTGCTAATTTATCTTTAACCAGGCCAAAGACACTCTCAACTCGTCTGCAGTTAACTCGGGAATGGTTACAGGTAAATCAAGGGACTGTTTCAATAGGCTAGTGTCCAACTCATTGGCTGAATGGTCAGCGTACTGGCCTTCGGTTCAGAGGGTCCCGGGTTCGATTCCCGGCCAGGTTGAGGATTTTAACCTTCATTGGTTAATTCCATTGGCTCGGGGGCTGGGTGTTTGTGCTGTCCCCAACATCCCTGTAACTCACACACTACACATAACACTGTCTTCCACCCCAATAACACGCAGTTACCTACACATGGCAGGTGCCGCCCACCCTCATCGGAGGGTCTGCCTTACAAGGGCTGCACTCGGCTAGAAATAGCCACACAAAATTATTAGCAATAGGCTTGTGTCATCTCTGACATTGCCTGTAGAATTAATTTTGCGGATACGAAGTTCGTAAATGAGTTCTGATTTTCTCAAATGGAAAGGATTCGGAACAGCACGAGCCATCCCGACGGGTACAAACAGAATTTCAAAGTGATTTATGAATTTCAAACTTTATCCTGTTTTAGGTTAAGTACGATCACCGTTCACTTAGATTCACAGTTAAAAGGGGAGGAAAATAAATGCAATTACACGGTATCCTAAAGCCTAGACACACACTAAACATCTGATGAACTGTGCCGCATACAACACAAGTAAATATCAGGTTGGGGAACTTGACGACAATAAAAAGGAACGTGGAACGGGACCGGGACCGGGAACTTACCAAGGGCCATATGAATGCAAAGGTAGCGAGTTTCCAAAAAGCCAACAGTGATCTCTTGTTTTCAAGATATTGTTTTCAGAAATCGACATTACAAGGTAACTTCCGAACAAATCCATCTATACACAAAATCTAGGTACACAATTTGCGAAATACGAATTACACTTTCTTTGACAAGAGCTTGCTATAAGATCAAGGAGTTAAGCACATATACATCTTAACACAAATCAAGTTCTACGATACAATCTTGAAGGTAAGCAGAAACACATGTTTTACAATTTAGAGTGAAGCTAAATGTGCTTTCAAACATCTCAACAATAGAGTGGCGGCAAGGGCAAACTCCTATGTGATATACCAATGAAAATTAAATGCAAATTAAAACCGGACTGAAATCAACAGTGGGAGCGAAGTCACGTTGACATGCATCAAAACAGCTGGACTCACGATAGAACGAAAGACAACGAAATCCAATCTCGCTCACTTTAAAAAGGGAAGACTGGCCTTGGTGCGTTTACGGTGTGGCCAATCAGAGCAAAGGAGCTTGCCTATCGCCACCCAGATTCACCAATCACAACTCTTTATCCAGTCGCAATGTTTATACAATTTTCTCGAACACATATAAAGACACAAATCGTGAACTTTCCATTTTCCAGATTAGAAAGGACATATTTCTAGAATCCATACCTGACAGGGGCCAACACACCCTGTTCTAAAAGTCCATGTCACAACCTTTATGGACTGTTCCAGCTAATATAGAACAATAATCTAGTAGTTACAATTAAAATATGCTACAAAAATATTTTACACTGTACAGGTTAGGTAGCTAAATGGAATATGAATAAAATATTGTAGCACAACACTCCACTTCACACAGGAAGTCTTCCTTAAAGGATAGGTTTACAAATAAAATATTCTACAAACACATTCCACATCCTAGAGATTCTACACAGGTTTCAGGAAGGAGGGGGGGAGGGGGAACTAAGTGGAGGTGGAGGGGGGGGGGCTGAAGGATGTGAGAAAAAGGATGACTGCTGAGGGAAGGTGCTGTGAATGTTATGAAAAACTGAAGTATGACTTGTTCGTTTGAAGTTTCTGAAAATGGGAATCAGAAGGTCAAAAAGGGTATTTGGCTTTTCTGAAATTTCATTATTATGATTTGGGTTGAAATATAGATCTAAATGTATGAAGCAGCTTTTGGTAATGTTAAGGAGGGCTCCTTTGTTGATGATTTTGAGAATTTCCATATCTTGTTTTCTCTTTGAATTTGTGATTATAGTCATGCATATGCTGTCCTACAGCTGAAAATTTATTGTATTTCAGGGCATTGACGTGTTCCGAGCACCTTACACTGTATTAACATTTCTCCTGGTCTGTCCGACGTAAGAAAAATTACAACTGTTGCAAATGATCCTGTATACACCTGATTTTGAATAACTGTTGAACTTGTTTATGGATGTGGCATTATGTAAGACTTGTGCGTTCCTATTTTTTGTTTTGAAAACTACTGTTACATCGTGCTTGTTAAAGATGTTGGTGACTTGGTAGATTTGTTTGTTGAAGGTAAAGATAGAAAGGGAGGAGTTTTTTCTCTTATCTTTTTTCAAGGTGATAGAAGGGCATCTTTATATTTATTGATTATTTTTTCTATTAAAAAACTGTTGTATCCATTGGATTTAGTTATATTACGAATAGTGTTCAACTAATTTTTGAGGTCTCTTTTGGACATTGGAACGCTGAAGGCTTGGTATACCATGCTGTTATACACTGTTCGTTTGTGAATTTGGGGGTGTGAAGAATCTTGATGGATTATAGTGACTGTTTGGGTGGGTTTTCTGAAAATCTTATATCTGCTTGGGTGCCTGATAATAATTAGGTCTAAAAAATTTATTTTCCGTTCAATTTCGGATTCAAGTGTGAATTTTATGTATGAATTAATGTTATTTAGATTAATGAGAGTGGTAGCTGCGTTTGTAATGCGCTCATCCATAATTACTATGGTGCCATCTACAAATCTTGCCCAGAAAAGGATGTTGTTAAAGTTATTATATCAATTTTGGTGTGTTCCAAAAATCCAAGTAAATCTCAGCTAAGATACCCGAGGCTGGTGATCCCATAGGCAATCCTTCTTGTTGATACATAACATTATTGAAAGTGAAATAGTTGTTGCTTATAACTAACTTAAACATAGACATGAAATTCTGTATTTCTAGTACACATAGGCTGCTGTATTTGCTTAAATTGTTTTGAATGATATGATATATATATTTTGGAGATATGTATGCTAGGACATGTTTACAGTATCAAATGAGTGGAGAGAATGATCGGATTGAATGTTATAATTTTTTAATTTATCGATCAGTTCTTTAGTGTTTTTGACGGATTTGTTCAACAAGAAATGGTAGTTTCTTCTTAAACATCTTTGAATGAATTATGATGTTTTGTATAATGGACTCGGTCTATAGTTAATGATCGGGTGAATGGGGTGGTGGGTAAACCTGGGTTCATATTAATTAATTTAGTTTTTTCTTGATCTGTTAAAAGATATGAAGTATTCTTGAGGGTCTGCTTAAGTTGATGTTGGATTCTCGCGGTAGGGTCTTTCATTATTGTAGAGAATGAGCTATCTTTAAAAAATTGATTTGTTTTGCTTATATATTCGTTCTTGTCCATTATGACGGTAGTGTTGCCTTTATCTGCTTTCGTAATTATGAGATTATTATCATTGATTTTCTTTTTCAGAGCATGTATTTGCTTTTGTGTGAGAATAGAATCTTTGTAGCTATTGTCATCATGAGTAAGGGGTGAATTACAGGAGTTACTGTTTTCTGGGTTGAAAATGGAGTTTAATTTTCTTCTTACTTCAAATCTTACTTAGTCTTGTTTATCTGCTGGTAATTTACTAATGGCTAATTCTGCTTCTACTGTTATAGTGATGGCTGTGTTCAGAGTGTTAAAATTAGGCCAATTGTGTTTAGGGCCCCTGGCTAAAATGGAATTTTCATCTTCAGTCAGTGGTACTTTGGACAAATTTATGATCGGAGGGTGAAATTGGTTGGGCATGTTAGGCCTAGTGTTTATGTTGGCTTCTTTAGCATCGTTGTTGAGTTTAGAGTTCACTAGCTTATGCAGACTTTTCTCTAAGGTTTGTTGTTTCTTTGATAATTCAATAGATAATCTTTTGTCAACTTGGGCTTGAAATAGATTCCAGTGAGCGTTCAAAAGTAAACTTGTAGTTTTGAGGTGAGTCTCATATAATCTATGGTTAAGAAAGGACTTATTCTCGAACAAAAATTTGATCTTGACTCTCAGCCAAATTTTATTTGTTCTAGTTTGGGTTTTAGTATTTTGAAAAGAAGATCGATGATTCTTAGATTTGCTTTTAAGGAAGTTGGTTGTCAAATTGTGAGCGATACACTGTTTGAGAAATTCGATGTCTTGGCCTAATTTGGCTATCTTGACTTTAAGACCTAAATATAAATAGGCTTTCTGTTTTGCCTGGTTGGCTACGTAATCATAGGTTATAAACTTCATGGTTCTGATCCGTATTGAATTGTAATTACAATATAATTATTAAATTAATGTAGTAATGGTCCACCATTCAGTACTATAATATGCAATATTCTAAATTACATTAATTAGGGACTAGTTTCGGCCAGGGCTGGCTATCTTCAGCCTTAATGTAAAACATCTAATAACTAAACAAATGACAATGCACACAATTGACATAAAACAAATGAAACAAATATATACGAATTGTATTTAAAACTGGGCAAGATTTGTAGATAACACCATAGTAATTATGGATGAGAGCATTACAAACGCAGCTACCACCCTCATTAATCTAAATAACATTGACCCACACATAAAATTTACACTTGAAACCGAAATTGAACAGAAAATACATTTTTTAGAACTAACTGTTATCAGGCACCCAAGCTACTTCAGATATAAGATTTTCGGAAAACCCACCCAAACAGTCACTACAATCCGTCAAGATTCTTCACACGCCAAATTCACAAACGAGCAGTGTACAACAGCATGGTATACCGAGCCTTCAGTGTTCCAATGTCTAAAAGAGACCTCCGAAATGAGTTGAACACTATTCGTAATATAACTAAATCCAATGGATACAACAGTATCTTTATAGAAAAAATAATCAATAAATATAAATACTGCCCTTCTACCACCTTGGAAAAAGATAAGAAAAAAACTCCTATCTTTCTTTCTATCTTTACCTTCAACGAACAAATCTACCAAGTCACCAACATCTTTAAAAAGCACGATGTAAAAGTAGTTTTCAAAACAAACAATAGGAACGCACAAGTCTTACATAATGGCACATCCATAAACAAGTTCAATAGTTATTCAAAATCAGGTGTATACAGGATCATTTGCAACAGTTGTAATTTTTCTTACGTCGGACAGACCGGGAGAAATTTTAATACAGTGCAAGGTGCTCGGAATACGTCATTGCCCTGAAATACAATAAATTTACAGCTGTAGGACAGCATATGCATGACTATAATCACAAATTCACAGACATAAAACAAGATATGGAAATTCTCAAAATCATCAACTTAAGACCCTACTTAACATTAACAAAAGCTGTTTTATACATTTAGATCAATATTTCAACTCAAATCATAATCTTAATGAAATTTTAGAAAAGCCAAATATCCTTTTTGACCTTCTAATTCCCATTTTCAGAAACTTCAAACCAACAAGTCATAATTCCGTTTTTCATAATATTCACAGCACCTTTCCTCAGCAGCCATCCTTTTTCCCCACATCGTTCAGCCCTGCCTTAATTCCCCCCTCTCCTTCTCAACCTCACTGCCCCCCCCCCCCCCTCCTTACTTTTCATTTGAATCTCACAACAGTTAGTCTGAAGCACACACAACAATAGGCCACAAACCATATGCTGTATTGAGAGGCAAGTCTCATATAACCTATGCCATCTAACGGATTCTCTCATTCAATTCATTAAATTAATTTTATCTAATTTATTCAGGTTAACTTCATGGGCAGCTTAATGAATTGCAAATTTTATACCAGACACAATGTATCTGTTTTAACCATATCTTCATGTGCCGTCCTGACAATGTCCAACAACATTTCAGCATGATTTAACAAGCACCACGAGAGCATCTCATTTTATTACTTTGATTCATGATGATGTCTGGCTCCATGGTTAAATGGTTAGCGTGCTGGCCTTTGGTCACAGGGATCCCGGGTTCGATTCCCGGCAGGGTCGGGAATTTTAACCATAATTGGTTAATTTTACTGACACGGGGGCTGGGTGTATCTGTCGTCTTCATCATCATTTCATCCTCATCATGATGCGCGTCATGATGGGAGTCAAATCAAAAACTTGCACCTGGTGAGCCAAACTTGTCCTCGGACACTCCTGGCACTAAAAGCCATACACCATTTCATTTCTTTCATTGATGATGAAACAACATTTAACAGTTCTCCATCAGCTAGTGGTTATTTACAGCGGTGTCCAATGACTTGCATATGGCTAACACCACTCAAATAGATTTGGTGATTAACTACGGGATCAGCATTTACCAGTTCCTGTTTACAATTGAATCACTAATAATTAGCAGTATTAGAACTAACAGTTCAGTGAATATTAATACACGAAAGAGTTTCAATGATGAGCAAACTGATGATGTTAGAACCTAGTTATTTTAAAATTTACTCATAATTTCATCCCAGTTTTTAATGTCAATTTGTATATAATTTTTTCATTTGTGTGCATGTACATTTGTTTAGTTATTAGATGTTTTACATTAAGGCTGAGATGGCCAGCCCCGGCCGAAACTATTCCCTAATTAATGTAATTTAGAATATTGTATATTATAGTATTGAAAGGTGGACCATTACTACATTAATAATTTTATTGTAATTACAATTCAATACTGATCAGAACCATGAAGTTTATAACTTAGGATTCCAACTGAACTGCTGCTATAGGATACATCTCTATATATAGACACTAGTTGTCACACCCACGTCATCTCTCAAAGAGTGCATGACATCACTCCCACCCGGCTCTCAAGTGTTACAGACTGTGATGAAATAGCCTCAGGCAAAGTAGGAACTCCCTAAATATTATCTCATCACTAAATGCATACAATGACAGAGCGATGACTCAACAGTTACTGTAACAGTATTGCACCATATGTTGTAATGTTTTAAAAGTAGTTTCACAAATAATATTTCCATATATGATATTAGGCAGCAAGTCTCACTCTACATTATTTTGATGCTAACACACACATATACGGGGTGAACTTGTTTAAAACAGACAAACTACAGGGACTGATTCGTGACTGGAAATGGAGGAAAAAAGGTCCTACAAACATGTGTCTGGAAATGGACGGTGTGCGTGCAACAGCAACAAATAGTCCCGGAACACAGTACATGGCTGAATCGCATCCATGTCACAGCAGATGTTCAAAGTGGCCTCCATGGGCTGCATTGCACACGTTCAGACGTATCATGGATTGTCTCACTTTTTCGCACGTTCCGGCCTCTCGCCGAATGTTACAGTTGTCATGAGCATGCTGTTGAAGGGTCTGCACATCAGGAACTGGTTCAGCATATACAACGCTTTTCTGATGTTCCCAGAGGTAAAAATCCAGAGGGTTTAAGTCTGGTGATCTAGGAGGCCATGCAACGGGGTCTCAGTGTCCTATCCAGTGTCTGGGGAAGATGTTGTTGAGGTGTTGGCCAACTGTAATGCGGAAATGGCGTGATGCTCCATCATGCAGAAACCACATAACCTGTCTTATTGCCAAAGGCACATTCTCAAGCTTTCCAGGCAGAGTATTCTGCATGAAGTCCAGGTACATTCCTCCTTTTAGGCATTGTGGAATAATAACTGGTCCAAATATGTGGTCGCCAAGAATACCGGCTCAAACATTGATGCTAAACTGATGCTGGTGAGACGTTTAAACCATTCCCCGGGGATTTTCTGTAGCCCACACATGGCGATTATGCAGATTGACGATGCCATTTCTGGTAAAGATTGCTTCATCGGTAAAGAGGACTGACGACAGAAATCTCATAACTGTGATGGCCTGGTGCAAAAACCATCAACAAAATCCTTCCCGTAGAGGGAAATCCGCTGCTGATAATACTTGCACTCGTTGCAGGTGATAGGGATAATAGCAGTTGTCACGCAGGATACGCATAATCGTAGTCTGGCTTACACGATATTGGCGGGCCACTTGCCTGGAGCTTGTACTAGGGTTTGTCTCAATGTCCTGTAGAACCTGTTCCTCCATATCTAGTGTATGCACAGTCTCCATTGAGATGAGGCCTGACCTCCTTCCTTCATAATAACAAATATGTTATTTTTTTTTTCTTGCAGGCATCCGTGGTATTCTTTGGACCATCGTTATTTTGATCTGTTATTGTGGCATACACCTGTACAATGTTCATTCTTGCAGGTCTAGCTTTTATTAGGAGCAAGAGGAGGAGCTCTGAAATAAGCACAGAATTAGTTATACATCCTGCAATTTCTTTACATTTCCTGCACCAAACTGGTCCTATCAAACTGGATGTTCCCAATTAGTACATTTGTTCATTGATATCACAAAAACCTGATCCTGGCCATCTTACATAAACATTTTTTTTTTTTTTTTGCATCATCCCTGTGTGTCATTTAACTGTGTTTTTATCTTGGCCTGTCCTATATAGACTGGAAAAACGACCCTTACTATGTTAGTAAACATACAATTAATTGCATGTACCCTAACTCACAAGCAGAACGCCACACTGAAATGGGAGGCAGTATTCTGTTGAAGTTGTAGCACTAGTTTAGAAGCATTAAAGGTGTGTTCTAAGCAGTGAACTGAGCGTCTAGGATGGCATGACATGCAGTGTCGATGTGCAAATATCTACGTATAATAGCATTATGTCAAGAAGAATGGTCAACAAAGGTAGTTACTTGACATGTGGTGCATAATCAGTGATACGGTTTGAACTTGGAAGCAGTACAGGAACTGTTGATGACTTCCTTCGTACAGGTCGTCCAAGGGCTGAGACTGCAGTTGATGCTCATGACCTTCATATTTCAGCTCGGGGGAACCCTGAATGCAATGCCACCATGCAGAATAATGATCTTTGAGCAGCCAAAGGTCACCACATTTCTACTCAAACCGTGAGAAACAGCTTGCATGAGGCACAATTTCACTTTCTGCCCATGGCGAGGCCCAGATCTCAAATCTAGACATCATCGGGCACAATGAGTGTCGCATAAGCTTTGTTCTTGACATTCTTCGCTGACATGTTTGGAGGAATCTAGTCAGGCTTCACATCTCAGATGCACAGTCCAGCACATGCAGCAAGATGGTGGTTCCCTGATGTTTTGGATTAGCGTTATGTGGCACCACTGTATGCCACTCTTAGTCGTGCAGGGCAATACTACAGCTGTACGATACAGGAACAACATCCTCTGACCCATAGTGACACTGTATCACCAGCATTTTGGAGAAGAATTTGACTTAGTGGATGAAAATGAGCGAATTCATCGCATGGTTCACGTTAATGTCTTCCTTCGTGATCAGGATATTGCATGACCAGGTGCTCACTGCACATGAACCCTATCAGACATGCCTGCGATAAATTAAAGAAGGCTGTTTGTAGGCGTTAACGACCCACTAACCACTCGGCAAGTTGTATGCCGAATCATCATTTTGATAACTTGGTTAAGTAGTGGACAATAAGCCTAGGTGAATTCAGGCATTCGTCATTGCAAGGGGACTTGTGACACAGATAAAGTTTCTTTTGTAAAAGCCCTGTGCTGAATTATTTTTAATAAATGACATGGATACCTAAACGTTGAAAATGTGGGTAAACCAGAGAGGATCTTGATTTCTTGTCTAGATTTGTTACACTGACAATGGAATATCATAAGCTGATCACTTTCTAGCACACTATGTCTAGTAAATTCAAGGTTATCCAAAATTAAAGGCCAACAATTAGGCAAACGTTTAAAAAAATGAAAGAGCTATAAAAAGCCCAACATTCTGGCAGTTAAGGAAGGTCCTAACTGTCTGCTTTCAAACACAAATACCTAACTACGCTGGATACAGTAACTTCAGAGATGCCCAATTTCAGTAAAAAGTACATCCAAATTTTACAGTAAAAATACATTATTCAACGTAAACACTGAGAATGCATTAACAATTCCTATGCTTCTTAGTATGAAATCCTTCGAAATACGGGCCCACATAGCATAAAGTGGATCACTTCTCTTATTACTTGCATCCTTCAGACTAACTACCTGCCAAAACAGTTCAAACGGTCAAAGGTGATCGCCTTTCTTAAACCTGGAAAGTCAAAGCAGAGATCTGAAAACTACCGTCCAATAGCACTTCTCAGTTGCACTCTTGGAACGAGTCGTCCTCACTAGGATAGCATCACTCATTGAAGCTGTAATCCCTCCAGAACAAGCTGGTTTCAGAAGAAATCGTATCTGTACTGATCAAGTTTTGGCTCTTACCACTCACATCGAGGCAGGCTTCCAAAAGAAGTTAAAATCAACACCTCTCTTTATTGACCTGACAAGTGTATATGATACTGTCTGATGACATGGACTAATTCTTAAAGTGCTGGAAGTAATTCCCTGTTTGGAAATTGCAAACCTAATTTCCAACATGCTCTGCGAGAGAGAGTAGTATTCCTAGGTGATTCTAAAAGTCGCAAAGAAAAAAAAAGAATTAAATAATGGTCTGCCACAGAGATCAGTATTGGCCCCAGTTCTCTTCAACCTCTACATCCATGACTTACCATCAACCACAGCTACTAAGTTCATCTGTGCAGATGACATTGTACTGGTAGCTCAAAGCAGAAATTTTGAGGATGGTGAGGATGGAGAAGGCGTTCTTTCAGCCGACTTGGACAACAGAGCAACATTCTTCAAGTCTTGGCGATTGATCCCAAGTGCCTCTAAGACCGAGGTTTCACGTTTCCATCTCAGCAACCGACTCGCAAACTACGAGCCATCTGTTTTATTCCTTAGTGAAAAACTAAAGTATAACCCATTCCCGAAATATCTAGGAGTCACCCTGGACAGAACTCTGAACTACAAAGAACATCTCAACAAGCTCTCTCACAAAATTACTACAAGGAATAACATCCTGTACAAGCTTTGTGGCAGTTCCTAGGGAGCCTTGGCTGACTGCTTATGATTAACGGGTATCAGTCTTGTCTACTCTGCATTGGAATACTGTATGGCTGGTATGGCTGGAAAGTGCACATGTGCATAAAGTGGATACTAAGCTGAACGATATGTTGCGTTGCAAAACTGGTATTGTAAAGTCAACACCTCGCCACTGGTTACCTGTAGTTAGTCATATCCCACCACCCCACCTGAGGAGAAAGGAAGCAAAGATCTGGTCATCTCCCTCATTACCAGTTCACCAAGAATTTTGTTACCCACTGCCACAGCAACTTTGATCTAGGAGACAAGCAAGTGTACTGGCGAGCCAACTCTTGAGGGATAATTTTAATCTAAACCAGAGCTGGCGGGATGAGTGGTCAAAATCAACACTGGAACTAATGCACGAGCTAAATCCAACTCGGAAAATGAAAGGGGTCGACCTCCCAAGAAAACAATGATGTCGCCTCAACAGACTGAGAACTGGGCATGAACGCTGCAATTTCTTATGCTATAAGTGGGGTTGGATGGATTCTCCAATGTGTGAATGCAGTGAAGAGGAGCAGACCTGGATCATGTCATCCTGTGCTGCCCTCTTCATTCCTACTCCGGAAGCCTCATCGACCTCTTTCATCTTTCAGAGAGTGCTGTAGAGTGGCTGAAAACCTTGGACCTGGACTTGTGAATTTGTTGTTATAATCACCATACGATTAAATAAATAAACTTAATTAAAACTGGTCCAGACCAGTTAATCAAGGGTTGTCCAAAACTAGTAATTCCAAATAAAGCTCAGACCTAGTCTATATGTTTCAAAATGCATGTCTTCTTTGGAAGTGTTTGGCAGCGTTTCCTTAAAAAAAAAAACCACCTTGTAATTGTTTCATTTGCGATTTCTTGCATAAGAATGGGTGAAAATAATAACTAAAAATATCCTAAGCCATAGTTTCATTATGTAACAGACCTAGAGCAATAACACTGTTTGCATGATCATACAGTAATCGTGTACGATTGGACTAAACATATTTTGCTGCCATGGGAACATCAGAGGGTAGGTACGGCTTAATTTTCTCAGGCTTTGCGCACTTCGTTGCTCAACATTTGCACTTTCATTATAATCAGTGTTATCATCATCATTATTCTCAAAATCACTAAAATCGGAATATTCATATTCCAGACTGGCTCCATGGCTAAATGGTTAGCGTGCTGGCCTTTTGTCACTGGGGTCCCGGGTTCGATTCCCGGCAGGGTCGGGAATTTTAACCATCATTGGTTATTTCTCTGGCACGGGGACTGGGTGTATGTGTCGTATTCATCATCATTTCATCCTCATCATGATGCGCAGGTTGCCTACGGGAGTCAAATCGAAAGACCTGCACTTGGCAGCCGAACATGTCTTTGGACACTCCCGGCACTAAAAGCCATATGCCATTCCATTTCATTCATATTCCAGTTCCAATAACCTTGGATTTGGCAAGATTTGCTGGTGCCGGGCTGAGTGGCTCAGACAGTTAAGGGCTGGCCTTCTGACCCCAACTTGGCAGGTTTGATCCTGGCTCAGTCCGGTGGTATTTGACGGTCCTTAAATATATCGGTCTCATGTCGGTTGATATACTGGCACGTTAAAGAGTTTCTGCAGGACTAAATTCTTGCACCTCGGTGTCTACAAAATCCATTAAAGTAGTTAGTGGGACGTAAAGCCAATAAGATTATTTTTATTATTAGATTTGCTGGTGGACGACACAACTTACTGATTCCTGGTGTGGGGGTCTCTGCCAGCTTGCACGCTGGACATCCTACAGCTGATAAAGCAGAGTATTTGTAGAAATAACTCATAAATTAATCAATAGATAATCTTTCTAACTACTGCTGAGAGATGGCTGTATTCGCTCACGGAGTTTGAATGATTTCTGATGTCAACATTGCGAGTATTGTGTAGTTACAGGATTTATGTCTTGCTCAGAATATTACGGGCGCAGCAGAGTAGAGGTCGTTCTCTGTACTCGTAGTATTGCATTTGCAGCAAAGTAAAGGTGTGTGCTGTATTCAGCAACTGAAATTGAGAAAGCAAAGCTGTGTTGTTGTAGAGGATCTCATTTGTGTTTCGTTGGGCATTAAATAATGATATAGTACCTCTGTATGTCTCTTGGATATTTTGTAGAGAGTCTTTGGTCTGAGGTGATGGAAAACTTTTTTTAGCTAAACTTTTCATTTCTACGTAACTACAACATCCTACATCTGCTCTAATCTGCTTGTCATATTCGTACCTTGATCTACCCCTACCATTCATACCACCTACACTTCCCTCAAAAACCAACTGTACAAGTCCTGGATGTCGTAAGATGTGTGCTGTCATTCTGTCTCTTCTTCTGGTCAAATTTAATAATAAGAGAAAAGCGTACAACGTGCATAGATGTTCTACATATACCAGTTTAGTCGCTACAAAGTTGAGTTAGGGATGTACATCCTTGGTGACACCATAGCGCGTGATACCGATCACACTGTTTATCGCACTGTTCACATACACACGATACTTTGTCTGGAGTGTGGAAACCCTTTTCCTTGCATACGCGATGGTGAAACCCTTGCACTGCGAATCACATCAGCATGTGGCGCAGATCATAGTCCGCACCTTTCCAGTCTGTAGACGTCATTGCTTCGGTCGAGTAGAATTCCAGCCATATCTCTTTTTTCTTGTTCTGAAGTTCTTCTAAGAGTTCCTGATATGCCTTTGTGGAGGGTAGGGGCATTTTCTGTCTTAATTGTTCTATGAAGAAAGGTTCTCAGATGAGCTCGTATGTTAGTCTAGCGGGAGTGAATTTCGATACACATAATAGTCTCTTAAGATATGTTGCTGTAATCTGCTCGATGTCTTTGAGATTTGATTTGGTGAGATGTGTCCATATTAATTCTCCCGTAAGTCACTATGGGGATTATCTTGGTGTTGAAGATCTTTATGGCAGTGGGTACAGAGAGTCTGCGCAGGAGTTGGATGTCTTTGATGGCCATTATGGCTGCAGTTGCTCTATTCCTGATGTGCTTAGTGTAGGTCGTTCCAGTGGTCTGTAGTGTCTTTCCAAGATAGTTAAATTCCGTGCTATTTTGATTGGTTCCGGATTCGGAGTGAAGAACTGTTGGTCTTTGGCCGTTGTTTTCCCTCCCTTCCTAAATATCATAAGGACTGTCTTCTGGTCAAATTTAGCCAAATCAATCTCCTCTCATCAGTTCGATTCAGTATCTCTTCATTCGTGATTCTATCTACCCATCTCACCTTCAGCATTCGTCTATAACACCACATTTCAAAAGCTTCTCTTTCTTTCTGAGCTAGTTATCGTCCATGTTTCACTTCCATACAGTGCCATGTTCCAGACAAAGTCTTCAAAAACATCTTTCTGATTCCTATATCAATGTTCGAGGTAAACAAATTTAATTTCTTAAGAAAGGCCTTCTTTGGTACAAAGATTTATTCGTCACTTGAAGGTGGATTTCCTTTCAAGATATGTGTATCATTGCATACCCACTTCAGTTTTGGTCATAACATAATGTAGTGTTCATAAGATTGCATTGGCTTCTTTAGTTAATTTTGTGAGTTCTTTATCATAGTAAAAGTTGTTGGAACAATAAGTTATAACATGTACACTACCTGATCGAAAGTACATTAATATTTAAATAAGTTTTTACAGTTCCACCTTTTCAAGGTTATACTATAGTAACCAAAATCTGCTCGATTTTTAATTCTCACATGTTTTGTATAACATTATTGTACTTGTACATTGTTTTTGGTCTATTCACTGTTTTGTATAATTTGAGTTATTGGCTGATGATGACCTTGAACGAGGTCGAAACTAGTACCATTTTTTATAGTAACTTGTAATGTAATTCACATTGCATAAAATGTTGTATTGAAAAGGTGGAATTGTAAAAACTTATTTAAATATTAATGTAATCAAAGTGTTACACAGACCAATCAACATGAAATTTATATCCTACAATGATCAAAAGTATCCACACATCTACTCGAAACTGTCCTCTAAGTGTTCCTTGGACGTACTGTTCAGTAGTGGACATTAATATAAGGTGGATGTGGCCACTCTTGGTCTTTATTGAAGGTCAATCTTTGCAGAGTGGTGGGGAGAGTGTACAAGAGTTGGGATGTGACTGCAGGAATGTAACACTGTACAAAGAGTAATTAGTGATATGAGTTGTTGGAGTTTGGAGCAAATTCACTGTTCTGGTTCATGCCAGAGGTTTTTGGTAGGATTGAGGTCAGGTCTCTGGACTGGCCAGTCAATTTCCAGAACCTTATGGTACACAAACCACACATGAATGGACCCTGATTTGTGACAGGGCACATTATCCTGCTGAAATACATAGTGATCATCTCCGAAGTGGTCTTGTTGCATGGATGATGCACAGCGTGTCAAAATGTCCTTATATTCTTCCACCATTATTGTGCTCTGAGGATCAAGTCCCTTCCATCAAAAGTACCACTACATTATCACTGCACCTATACCAAAAATATCACTGTGGCTACTGTACAGACTGGCACATCCACCACACCTAAACTCTCTCATCTGTCTGTTACAAGATATACAAATCACAGACCCATGATGGCAATTTTTACAACAGTGTTTCTTAATCTTTTCTGTTAGTATGCCCAGAAGTCTTCCAGAATGTGTGAAATACCCTATGAAAAATATTATAATTGTAATAACAAGCTCATTTTAAGGTGTAAGGGCCATTTTTAAAGTTACTATTTTATTATTATTAATACAACTTCCCCCATGAGGAGGCTGCCACAGTGACAAAGTATATCAACTACACAGTATTTTGTCTTCTAAGTTTGCTAGTATGCCAGATAGACATACCCATCACAAGGCTCAGGAATAAGTTTGGAATGAATTTGGAATGTGGCATGATGTATGGTTCTTCAAATGTTATATAGATGGTTGCGGAGTTTGTACCCACTGTTTGTTGTCGTGAGTACTTCAAAAATAGAATGTTAGACTGTATGGAGAAGATGCTAAGTTCTCATAGCAGTCAGTAGTTTTGGTCATTATCATAATCTTCCAGTTCATTCCAGTTCATTCCAAGACTATCAAACTTTGCTCACCTTTTAACGTCTGCTAGGGAAACATATATAATACACTGAAGAAAATGGAAATTGCAACACCCAGAAGGAGTGGTGCTACATTGCTGCAATTGAACATGCTGGACGAGTGTTCGGTTGTCATTCGATGATTACACTTTCAGGTCCCTCTGACAGCAAGTTTGGACAACAATCAGTACAGGATGTGCCCACCACGAGCTGCAATACATTGATGAATTCGTCGAGGCATGGAGTCAATAAGGCCCTGGATCGCTTCCTGAGGAATTGTGGCCCATGCTTGCTGCACTGCATGGGTCAGTTGTTCCAGAGTTGTGGGTGACTGAGGACGGTTGGCCAGTTGTCGACCCATCATGTCCCACACATGCTCAATAGGACTGAGGTCCGGGGATCTGGCAGGCCATTCTAAGGTTGTGATGTCGTGGAGAGCTTCTCTGGAGATGCGTGCAGTGTGAACCCGGGCTTTGTCCTGCTGAAACATCCCATTAGCAATGTTCGCCATCATAGGGACAACCACTGGATTGAGTACCCTATCAACGTACTGTCGAGCAGTCATAGTGCCCTCAACAAGCACTAATTGTGATTTCACATTAAAGCCAATAGCTCTCCAGACCAAAATGCTTGGTGTTAGCCCTGTGTGCCTCTCGACAATAAGATCTGGGCGGCCCCTCTCCCCGGTACGTCGGCGCACATGATTCCGGCGATCACTGCGGGCAAGACAGAAGCGCGATTCATCACTAAAGACGACCCTCCACGTCGATCTTTCTCGACATCAGGCCAGCCTTACACGTCGCTGTTGTGGGGTCAATGGAACACCTTCTGCAGGGACACGGGCTCGTAAGCCAGCTGCACGCAGGCGATTACCAACTGTTTGTTGTGGGTGCCACAGCTGCTCAAATTTGCGCTGCTGTTGCATGGGGGTCCATCCGGGCCATCCAAATGATGCGGCGATCCTCTCTCACAGTTGTCCGTCGCTCTGGGCCTGTGCCAGGTCTATGAGTGTGGGTACCTTCATTTGACCACTGTTGCCATACACGTTGTACCGTAGATTCCTGTCGGCCAACACATGCAGTGACAGTCCTTAGCGATAATCCAGCCTCACACAGCCCAATTATCCGAGCCCTCTCAAACGGCGACAGTTGTTGATAGCATGCTCTTCTCTGTCGTCGAGGTATGTTTGATGGGGAACACTTCACTGCACAGACTGCAAGTCAACTATGCTACACCAGAGTCTGTATACTGGAGTTGATTCCTCTGCAACCAATCACGTGGGGAAACCTGTAGCAACACTCCAATGGGTCTGAAACTTTTTTTTTTTTTTTTTTGCTATGGGCTTTACGTCACACCGACACAGAAAGGTCTTATGGCGACGATGGGATAGGAAAGGCCTAGGAGTTGGAAGGAAGCGGCCGTGGCCTTAATTAAGGTACAGCCCCAGCGGTCTGAAACTTTGGTGGTTTACGTACCTACATGGCATCGTTCCATATCTTGAAAATCAACACGAAACGTTCAATGCCTTTATTGATGTTAGTATTTCCATTTTCTTAAGTGTTTCAACTATCTATTGCCTTTAGTTCATCAGCAGGGATGAAGATGGCAACAAATCACATCTAAACATTCACTTTATGTATTTCTACAAATTTCAAAGCAAAAATTCACATTTTGGTTTTTCAGTTCTTTGAATTGAGTAAGTTTTTCTGAATCATATATATATATTATGTGTACATTCCTGCAACAGTTTATGGAAATTGGTTAACAATCATTAATGTACTTTTATTGTTTTGTTTAGACATGCAAGCATTAATTCAATAATGGCATATGGCCTCCAGAGAGGCCTGATGCAGGTCTTTCGAATAGATGCCTATTGGTATAGTTCTCTTAATTTCCTCATTAACAACTGGTGACTCAAATGTTAAACAGTACCACCCTACGACAAAACCAGAATTTTGACTGTCTGTACTCTCCTCTGTTGTGAGCAATAGCAGATGGCTCTTACCAATAGCATGCTTGCTCTGTCAGTGACAGTCCAGTCCACGTGGAATAAGGTTTGGCAGACCGGAACAGTCAGCTGTTCCAAAACATTAGGAGCTTGAGAGTGTTTCGGTACACTATGGGGCACATGGAACTGTAACTGCGCAGAAGAGAGAACTTCGTGGAGGAACGTGATCTGCCACGCATCAGTGTGTAGTTATGGCCAGAGTAAAGCTACACAGAATGTGAAGAAACAGTTGGAATACTGAAATTTGCGCCCAACATTCACATTTAAAGGCTGCTTTTAGGTTCAGATTTTGCAGTCAATACGAAATACAAATACAGTAGAGTCTCGCTCAACCGACCTTCGCTTATCCGACATTCCGTGTTATCCGACACTGGTAGGCTTAATTTGAACTTTAGGTGGAGGCAATTTTGGGACACCCGGTATGGAGGGTGCGACCGTGGGACAAGCACTGGCAGTCGCGCGGTAGGATTGTTCAGTGTAGTATTGGTTGGGCGCAGATGTTCTAGTTTTCATATCCTCTACGAGTATGGCAAGTAAACAGAAGAAAGTGATTGTTTCTGTGGAAGACAAGTTGAGTGGGTTAAAGAGACTGGACAAAGGGGAAACTCTTCAAAAAGTGGCTTAAGATTATGGTGTAGGACGTGTTACAAAGGGAGACTGGAAACATAAGAGGGAAGAAATTGAAAAGTGGGGCTCTACCAGAGCAACAAGTGATGCACTGAAAATTTAAAATATTATAATAAATGTGAGTATGAAAAAGTGAAGCACTATTTCTTTGGTTCGCTCAAAACCTGGAAAAGGGCTTGTCAATCTGGCCCTGTTCTGCGAGAAATGGGAGTGTATTTCCAGAAGGAGTTTAATGAAAGGGACCCTAATTTTACTGCCAGTGCTGGGTGGCTTGATCGCTGGATAAAACGGTATGGCATTGGGCAGTTTAATATCTGTGGAGAAAAACTGTCAGCTAAATCCGATGAGGTTGTGAAATTTAAAAAGGAATTTCAAGAAATAATTCTCGCTGAAAGATTAACCGGTGATCAGATTTTTAATTGTGATGAGACTGGGCTGAATTTCAAGATGCTGCCATCAAAACTCTCGCAGCTCAAGCCGTCTGCACCTGGCTACAACATAGTAAGGAAAGAGTTACTGTTCTTGCCTGTAGTAATATTACTGGGAACTTAAAAGCAAAATTGCTTATGATCGGTAAAGCAAAGAAGCCTAAGGCATTTAAAAATATTTCCGTTAATGCTCCTCCAGTCCATTACATGAATCAGAAGGCTGCCTGAATATCTGCTGACTTCTTAAAAGACTGTTCTTTACACAGTTTGTTCCAGACGTAGAAACATTTGAAGCAGGGAGATCAAAAACCCACTAACTCCAATTTTGGGCGAAATTGAGTTATGGGCAGGATGGGGTTTCTTAGTGTGTTCCGCATCAATGGAAGGCAAGAATGCCGTAATTCTGTCATTCATCTGCACACAGGAGGTGCTTTTAAAATCCACGGGAAGCTAAACACCTCTTATTCCATGGAATTAGAGAGTTTTTGCATTTCATGCTTTATTTACAGGTAGATGGATATGATGTTGTACAGGTTAAACAAACTATGATATATGACTACCTTCAACATTTCTCTAAAATATTCAAGGGAAACCCAAGTACTAAAGAAACTAAGCATAGTCCAACCGAGAAATTCCTCATATCAGAAAGTAAAGTGATACGATATTCAGCATCCCACAAAAATGAAATCCATCTGAGTAAAACTATGAAAGGTACAGTATGGAGTCGATTTAACATTCAGAGACCTAATACAACTGCATCTTTTCCCACTCAATAAAAATACTACTCACCCTTGCCACTGGAAAAAGCAAAGCAAAAGGACTTGCAAAATTTAATGAAGTTCATTACTGAGGAAAGTAGGATGTATTACAAAACACTGTTTCACAGACTGAACAAGAGAGTGAAAGTGAAACAGAATACCTGTAATGAAAGTCTTAAGCTTATTTGTCGTTTTATTTATGTATTTTAGTATGATTTAGATTCAAGTATTTGATAGATTTCAGGCTCACGCTGTACCTTTGAAATTTAAAAATATAACAATGCTAATTTTTATAATAAACTGGTACGTTTTCTGTCACATTTTTTATATTTTCATTATTTCATATACTCCGGAGGTCAAAAAACCCCTAACTCCACCACTATTTAATTCTAATTATAGCATTAAATAATATCAACACTTAGGTTATGAAGCATTTAATTTATAAAGAATATACTTTTACTTAATATTAGCACATAAACACATTAGATTTAAAACCAGTGAAAGGAATAATCGTTTTTTTCTCTCTCCTGTTGACAAGCTGGTCGAAAAGGCAATGTGACGGTAGAATGTAGCTAATGTGTTGAATGTTGGATCAGTAGTAAAATCATTTGACGGTGGTGAGGCTAACTTGTTATGTTATGAGCTAAAATTATTAACGACTGTCGAGCTCTTACTGCCATTCTCAACAACGTTGTAACATCATATCAAATGACATGGTCCATAAAGGTCCAATATAAACATCGTATATTAACCTTCAACGACAACCTCGTACTTCTGCATCAAACTGAACCGCAACATCACCGTATGCTATTGACTTTTGACTTTTAACTTTCGTAAACAAATTATCAGAGGTCACTTGACCATCTCTCAACTTTATTTTATTCAACATTATGTTTTAAAAATACAATTCCGATCATTTCTCATTATTATCTAGTTCCAACTGCTAGTCGATCAACATCATTTTACAGTAATTTTACTATTAGTCTATAACAAACTATCGTTTTATTAATTTTATTCATATTAATAGTCTTTCCATGTTACTATTGTAAATACTTTCGCCATTTATGAACTTCTCACTCATAGCATTGTCTTTAAAACCAATATTGTACTAGTCTTTTACTGTATGTTAATTTTCTTTCAAGTCTCTTCAAGGCTTTTTATAAATCAGTTTTATCTTATTTATATGTAAATCAGGTGCCTGATTTTATTTCAAGGTTGAACCCATGGCTGATGATGGCTATATGTAAGGCGAAACATGTACCATTTTAATTATCATGTCAATGTAATTTAACAAAGACAAGATTTATTGTATTGATTAGGTGGACAAATTAATAAACTAACTTATTGTTATTTCAACCCATAACAACTTACGGAGCAGAAACTTGGACAATGACAAAGGAGGACGAGAGCTGAATACAGGCAGCCAAAATGAAGTTCTTGAGAAGTATGATACAGAAGAGTAGAAGAGACAAAATAAGGAATGAGAAAATCTGGGAAGAAATTGGAAGAAAAAATGAATGATAGAATAGAGAAGAGCCGATTAAGATGGTTTGGGCACATAAAGCGAATGAGTGATGAAAGAATGCCAAAAAAGGTGATGGAAATTCAAATGCAAGGAAGGAGAGGCCGCGGACGACTGATTGAGATGGAAGGACTCGATCCAACGCATTATTAGAGAAATAAACCTGGACTGGGACACAGTGTTGGAGGAGGAGTGGTGGAAAGACTGAAGAAAGTGGAGAGGAACCATATTTGCCCTTACCCGGCTGCAGCTGGATAATGGGAAATGATGATGATGATGATGATGATGAGGTACATAACATTTGACAAGTCCGAAATAGAATCAAGAAGTGTACAGAGTGGCTGGAGAGGCCTGTTAAACTGGATTTGAATTTACGTGGTTATGTTTAGCTTACCTTTTATGGATTCAAAATTTATATAGGTACTTCCATGTTCATAACATATCAGAGGTATAATTTCAAATGCTGCCAGGACTGTTTCTTTGGCTTTGTTGGCAATTCAGTATCAGTTTCTGCATCCCTACGTTCATAAGACCCCAACGTGTCTTGTGATCAGGGCTTCTTGCAGGCCAGGGTAATGGAGTCTGAGATTAAGCACATCCAATCCAGCGAGTTGGGAAACTTTCATTCAGGTGTCTGTGGACATTCAAAGCAGAATGAAGGGATGCACCATTCTGTTGAAACCAAATAATGTTGGCAGGTTGGCCGTGGGTGTCAACTCAAAAGATCTGCAACAGGCCTACCTGGAAGCCACACACCATTATTATTACTGTTGTTGTTGTTGTTGTTATGATTATTAGCTTACTTTTTGTTACATTTCTGATTTCAGTTTGATTGGTGGTTCAGACTATAAGCTTATCTACAGACACTATGCAACTTTATATTTTGTCTTCTGTGTGGATTCATCAGAGTCTGAGTTGGGGATTCTCGATCTCATTCAAGTATTTGTTGAAACTCTGGACAAATGTTTTGAAAATGTTTGTGAACTAGACCTCATCTTCCATGTGGATAAGGTAATTAACTGTGTAACTGTGATAGATGTTATGAATTGTTTTAGAAAATCATTTGCCTATAGCACATATTTACCTAATATTCTTTCCCACTCTATGCATTAAAAAATATATCTGTGTTCTGTACTTCATAAGCTATTAACATTTTTATGAAAGAATGAAGTTATGTGATGTTTGTGGTGAATTTTAAATCCCTTAGCTAATTCAGATACGAGGGCAGATCGGAAAGTAATGCACGATAATTATTTTTCTCCCCTGGTATTGCAGTTGGAATGTTGAAATTTCATGACGATATAGTTTGAAGTTCTAGTGAGAGGAGCCTGAACTACAAAACAAACATGGTGCGCATGTTACTGTTGTCCACGTGTGAAGAGCAGCGAAGTGTAGTTCAATATTTATGGGCTAAAGGGCATACATTGTGTGAAATTCACAAGTAGATGTGTGGTGTGTATGGGGGGCGACTGTGTGGACCGTAGCAATTCTTCCAAGAGGGCCGTGCGAACTTTAGTGATTCGTCACACTCCGGGTGGCTGGTAACAGCTTCAACTCCGCAGAATATCCGCACCATTGAGGCAGCAATTTCGAACGACCGGCGTGTGCACCTACGAAACTTATCACTGACGTTCAACATTTCTTATGGTGCGGTGTACGACATTGTTCATGACACGTTGAAATTCTGTAAAGTTAGTACTTGCTGGGTGCCTAAGAACCTGAAAGATAACCACAAGGGCCAGCAAATGACGACAAGCAAAAAACACTCAACGCTTTATGTCACAGAACGGCATGACTTTCTGAAAGAATTGTCACTGGTGATGAGTCATGGGCATAACACTCACGCCCGAAACCAAGCAGACCTCTATGGAGTGGAAACATGCTAGTTCCCCAATACGAAAAAAATTCAAATTGACTCAGTCTGCTAGGAAAGTTCTGGGAGATGCTTGGTGTGATATTGGTGAACTTTGCTGAACACCGACCACTGTGAATGCTGCAGCCTACATTAAAAGTTTGGTTAAGTTGCGTCGTGTCCTTCGTGACAAACACTGCAACATTAATGCTGATGGTGTCAGACTTCATGACAATGCCTGTCCCCATGTTGCTGCTCCTGTTTGTAAGAAACTTGCCAAATTTTAGTGGGAGGTGCTCCAGAATCCACCATACAGTCTGGTCCTGGCACTATCGGACTTTCATCTGTTTGGTCCCATGAAGAAATTCCTGGCCGGCCAACACTTTGCGACAGATGCAGAAGTGAAATCAGCGGTCCACAGGTGGCTATACTTAAAAAGAAACAAAAAAAAAAAACCGGACATCTACGAACAGGGCATATTGAAACTGGTACCACAGTGGGAGAAATATGTTGAAAAACTTGGCGACTAGTAGTAAAGTAGATCAAGTATGTAAGTTCATTTGTGTTTTGGTACATATTAAACTTTTTGGGATGTAGCAGGGGGAGAGGTGATACTCCCACGTGGTGCATCCCAGGTGGCGGATAGGGGGGTCCTAACCGGCGTGCCGGCGGACTTGAGGGAAATAAAATACTTCTCGCGGACCAAACACACAACCCCTGAGGGTGGGGGACGCAGATGAAGAATATACCCACGGTATCCCCTGCCTGTCGTAACCACTATAAGGGGCGACCAAGGGATGATTATATTAGGACCATGAAACTCCTTGTGATTAGTACCACCACACAGGGAACACCATGGGTCACTTTTCCTTGCGCGTAGTACCACTATGTTAGGTACCAAATAGGTTTGTGATTAGTAGCAAATGAGAGCGCGACAGCTTTTACAGTACCTGTGATTAGTAGCACTACATGAGCGACACCATGGGATGACGGAATCCATGGTTCTGGCTTGCCTATGATTAGTACCCACTATATGAGAAACACCACAGGATAGTATG
The DNA here is from genome assembly GCF_040414725.1 of Anabrus simplex. Classification (NCBI taxonomy): domain Eukaryota; kingdom Metazoa; phylum Arthropoda; class Insecta; order Orthoptera; family Tettigoniidae; genus Anabrus; species Anabrus simplex. The sequence continues at coordinate 137,264,720 of NC_090269.1, forward strand.
AGTCCCTGTTGTTAGTACACTTAGGTGATGTACACCATAGGTTTGCGTTGCCTGTCAATGGCGCCGCAATGTGCAAAACACCCTGGGTGTGTAATACATGTGCGAATTTCCTTAACTGTGAGTAGTATCAGAATGTGTGGAATACCATGAGTTTACGCTACTCTTGATCAGTACTGCAACATGACAAATACCGTGGTTCTACACTGACTGAGCGAATGTCATAGGATAGCGGAGCACTAATGCGCAGGTGTGTTGTCTGCGCTCCACACGCCCCCTGTGCCAGCGGCAGTTGTATAGGAGACCTTGTGAGCAATGGCTGTGCATGTGACAGGTGTAACATGGAACGTCGTTGTGAGCTGACACCGTTCGAACGGGGTATGGTGGTCGGTGCCCGACAAATGGGAAGTGCGATTTCGGAAGTGGTGCGGGAATTCGGCTTCACATGATCAACCATGTCCAGAATGTTTCGTGAATTTTTTAATGCGGTTGTCACCGTCCACAACAGACGAACGACCGGCCATCCAGCCACCCTCGATGACCGTGACCGGCGACATTTCAGACGTATTGTCAGTGGTGAAAGACGGGCAAACGTGCAACAAATCACGGCTCAGTTCAACACAGGCCGTGCCAGACATGTCTCCCAGTGGACAATCTGTAGGAACATGGGTTCTGTGGGGTATGGGAGCTGGCGCCGCACACGGGTGCCACTGTTAACCCAACGTCATCGGGCACAACGACGCGCATTTGTCGCCAGTCACCAGGGATGGACACTGGAACAATGGCATAACGTGGGTTGGACGAATCACTGTTTCAACTGCGGCATGCCGATGGGAGGCACCGTGTATGGCGCGGACCACATGAAGCGATGGATCCTGCCTCGAAGGTGTGGTCCAGGGTGCTGGTGTCTCTGTTATGGTCTGGGGTGCATTTTCCTGGTATGGAATGGGCCCCCTAGTTGTTCTGGAAGAGACTTTAAATGGTATGCGGTATGTTGAGCTGCTCGGAGACCATCTCCACCCATTTTTGGCCTTCCAGCGCTCAGACGATTCTGTGGTGTTTCAAGATAATACCGCGCCTCCACATCGCTCCCACGTGGCCCGGGAATGGTTCCAGGAACATGCAGCAGAGGTCTAACGACTGCTGTGGCCACCCAGGAGCCCCGATATGAACCTTATTGAGCATATCTAGGATGTTCTGGAATGCAGGCTGCGTGCTGTGGATGCTACACCCACGAACAGACCAGCATTGGCGGCCGCTCTGCAAACGATTTGGTGTCAGCTGCGTCCAGAGGACTAGCAGGGACTTGTCAACTCACTTCCACGGCATCTCGCTGCAGTTTGCAGGGCCAGAGGAGGCCCCACACGCTATTACGTGACTATCCCATGACATTTGCTAAGTCAGTGTACTTTTCTAGCAATAAGTACCATTATGAAGGGCCAAAGACTTGGATTTTGGACTCCTTTCAACTACAAGCATCAATCAACCATTGTGCTATAGAAGCAGTTCCTTGGTCAGTAATACTATTGTTTTACGCTAGCTTCTATGCATGCGAGGCATTGTGGGTCGGTTACACTGATCGTTACATGTTATGAGTCTCATTATGATAGGCAGAGGATGAGGTCGTGTGTAATAGCACTCCATCTTACATCCACCTATACAGAAAAACTGCGCTTCTTTCGTAGCTTCTGAGGAATATTTGTGGCTTATTTTAGGTGCTGAGTTTGTGTTAGTGTTATCCAAAGAATATACTCGTATTTGATAGTGCTTTCAGTATAATATTTATTATAAACTTTGTGCAGTAAGTGTCAGCCATCTTGTTAACTGCTACAATAGTTCCATAGATAACACTACCTGGATAGCCACTCATTATGTTCGGCTAACATCTTTGCCCTCACTTTCACCCATTTTGTTTCTTTTGTCTTTGCTACCATAGAAACTATGATGAAGTTTGGTACTCTGTTTAGCATTCTTAGCGTTGCCTACATCTCACAGCCGGCCCATATTGTCAGCCATCTTTAAATGAGTAGTGAGACTTCTGTACTAATAGCATATTACACATTACCTGGTCACCTTGCGTAGGGGTTTGGCTCTGAAATGAGTAGGGGCTAAAAATAACCCTGCATGAGACACTGGGGTGGGGGGCCTCAACCCTGACACGGCGTGTCCCAGTGGCTGATAGGGGACGTCCTGTAGATATGCAGGACAGGTGCAAATAAGGCATGGTCAAATAAGCACCCACGGATCAATTGAGGCTAAAAAATAAAATGGTCAACAGTCTCTAAGGTGGAAGAAGAAGTCTCCCAATGGCTTAGAGGGCAGAAGAACTAATCCCAATGCTTACCAAGTTGGTTTTATTCTTGGATAGAAGATATGGACCGAATACCCCCCGGGATAAGGGGGCCCCCTTTACCAAGTGCCAACGGCCTCCAAGGAGGGCGGATGAGCGGGTGGAGGATAGGGCACTCTCTTTCCCTTGGAGTGGGAAACTGCTCCTAAAGGCGGATGAACCAGTATGGTCAACGGCATAGGATGGAGAAAGCCAGAGGGGAAACCACTCCATTAAAGATCCACTGGATGTCCCTTCTTATGCAGCAATGATGGTGGGCTTTGGAACTAAATGTAATTCCGGAGGTAAAATAGTCCCCAATTTGAATCTCCGGCTGGGGTCAGGGACAAAGCTTGGAAGAAACACAAAAAATATTATCTTAGGAACTTGGAATGAACGATCTCTCAACATTTGTGGTAAGCTAGAGAACTTAAAAAAGGAGATGGCTAAACACGACATAGACATATTAGGAGTGAGTGAAATAAAGTGGCCTGAAAAGGGGGACTTTTGGAGTGATAACTTTAGAATTATATACTCTGGAGAAAAACGAAGCCATGCAGGTGTAGGAATAGTATTAAGTAAAAATGTAGGTGTACGAGTTCAGAGCTATGTACAATACAGTGATAGAATAATTATGGTGAGAATAGAAAATGAACCAGTTGACATGATAATAATACAGGTGTACATGCCAACAACGAAATCATTCAGATGAAGAAGTGGACCAGGTATATGATCAGTTAGAGGAGTTGATAGATACGATTAAGGACAATGAGAATCTCATTTTTCTTGGAGACTGGAACGCTTCTGTTGGTGAAGGAGAAGATGGGAAGACTGTAGGACAATATGGTCTTGGAGTAAGAAATGACAGAGGACAACTACTAATAGACTTTTGTAAAGCAAAAGGACTAGTATTTACAAACACCTTGTTCAAACAACCCAAGAGAAGAAGGTATACCTGGACAGCACCTGGAGATAAAGCGAGTTACCAAATAGATTATATTATGGTAAGGGAAAGATACCATAACCAAGTCAAACAATGCAAAAGTTATCCAGGGGCTGATGTAGCGAGTGACCACAACCTAGTGTTTTTAAAATCTGATTTAAGACTAAGAAAGAAGAGGAAGAACGTGGAAAAATATTGCAGATATAATGTCAGGAAACTAAAACAAGACAGAATCAAGGAAAACTATCAAACACTGGCAAAACAGAACGTTGCAGAAATACCCAATGGTACAATAAATGAGAAATGGATGGGCCTTAAACACTCTATCATAGCAGCTGCAAATCAGGTAATAGGGAAAACGACGAAACAAGCATGAGAACCATGGGTTATAGATTATGTGCTTGAACTTATAGAGGAAAAGAGAAAATTTAAAAACTCAAAGAGTGAAGAAGGAATCAGAAACTATAAAAGACTCTGAAACCTAGTCAACAGAGAAGCAAAGAAGGCTAAGGAAGAATATATAATGAGACAATGCAAAGAAATAGAAGAAAGAATAGAGAAAGGAAACACGGAAACTGCTTATGAATTGATTAAGAAACAATTTAGAACAGTCTCTGGCCGTAGTAACAGCATATTAGGTGAAAATGGGAAACTGTTGTCTGAGAGCAAAGAAGTGGGAGAAAGATGGAAGCGATACATAGAAACATTATATGAAGATCCTACTGACATAAATGACCTTGAAAATGAAGACAACATAACAAGTGATCAACTGGGACCTTCATTAACAAAAGAAGAATATCTTAAGGCTGTGAAAGAATTGAAACCTAATAAAGCGCCAGGATGCGATGAAATAACTGGAGAAATGATAGAGAGACTGGATGATGAAACACACGGCTATATTTTTAAACTGATTACGGAAATATATGAAACCGGAGAAATTCCAGAAGATTTTAAAAGGTCTCACATAATACCTATACCAAAGAAACCTGGAACTCTAAAATGTGAAGAACATCGCACCTTGAGTCTATTGGCGCAGATGTCAAAAGTATTGACAAGAATAATACATAACCGAATAAGCAATAAAATTGAACCACATTTGGCTGAAGGTCAGTTTGGATTTAGATGAAATAGAGGCACACAAGAAGCTATTCTAACGTTATGACAGGTTATAGACAAAATGCTAGACGTTAGAAAACCTTTGTTTATTGCATTCGTGGATTTAGAAAAAGCTTTTGATAATGTGAATTGGAATATGTTAATGAAGATTATGACTAGTGTTGGTCTAGATTTTAGAGATAGGTGAATAGTATATGAACTCTATAACAACCAAAGAGGCATCATAAACATAAATGGTGACGTATGGGAGGCTTATATAAAGAAAGGAGTACAGCAGGGATGTAATTTGTCACCAGTGCTGTTCAACCTGTATATTGAGAAAGGCATTGAGGAATGTAAAGAGGATATGGAAGGGATAAATATAAATGAAGTAGAAATCAAAATGATAAGATTTGCTGATGACATAGTTGTCATAGAGGAGAACGAAGAGAAACTACAAAGTGCATTAATAAGAATGAATAAGATATTGAGAGATAAATATAACATGAAAATTAATGCAAAAAAGACCAAAATTATGGTTTGCAACCGCCAGCATATTGCAGTCGACATCAGAATTAATGATATACAACTAAGGCAAGTAAATGTCTTTACCTACTTAGGAAGTAAAATCACTTATTTATTACTACTTTATTTACTACTTATTTCAAGGAATTTAAATGTGGAGACCAAGAAGAGATTTATTAAGTGCTTTGTTTGGAGTGTGGGCTTGTATGGCTCAGAAACATGGACTATTAGTGCAGGTGATAAGAAACGTCTGGAAGCATTTGAGATGTGGTGCTGGAGGAGGATGGAAAAGATCTCATGGACAGCAGAACTCACCAATGAAGAAGTTCTTAGACAAATATGTGAAAAAAAGATCCTTTCTAGCAACAATAAGAAAGAGAAGAGACCAATTAAGTGGCCATCTCTATAGGCACAATGGTTTCATAGTTCATGTCATGGAAGGAATGATTCAAGGTAAAAGAGGAAGAGGAAGACCTAGATGCAATATTCAAGCCAGATCAGAGATGACGTAGGAACAGGCTCATATGTGCAAATGAAAAGGTTAGCGGATTACAGAGAAGAGCGGAGAAGACGAATTGCTGCCAACCAAACTTAGGATTGAGAATTGAGAGAGAGAGATGATAGCCGTATTGGAGTATAGAATGTAAAACTTTCAAACAAATTTATTAAAAAACCACCATTCCAATACTTTACAATATTTAAGTTTAAGATACATGGGACATGTCCCATTTTAACATATATGTAGTATTTGTATCTTAAACATGTCCCATGTCCCATTTTAACATATATGTAGTATTTGTATCTTAAACTTAAAGATTGTAAAGTATTGGAATGGTGGTTTTTTAATAAATTTGTTTGAAAGTTTTACATTCCACTGATCGTTTTAAATTCATATCCATCCCTCCACCCAGCCATCCCATCCCATCCCATCCCATCCCATCCCATCCCATCCCATCCCATCCCATCCCATCCATTGTGGTCGGTGGAGGATTTTTTGAGTTTTTAATTTGTCATTTCATTTAGTCTCATTTCGTACTATTAGGCCTTTCCAATGGTCTATTTTACCATAATGTCTTCACTCATCCTTTCAACATGTCCAAACCAGCCAAGCTTGCTTTTCTCTGCTTTATCAACTAACTTTTCCTTTTTAATTTTGTTTTTTATTTCCTCTTGCCTCAGTTTATGCCTTGTTTTCTGCACCCTACTTCTCAAGAATTTCATTTCTGCTGCCTTTATTCATCTCTCATCTCTTTTTGTCATTGTCATTGCCCAAGTTTGTGCTCCATATGTTGTTAGGGGTATCTAATTCATCTTATACTTTTTTTTTTTTTTTGCTAGTTGCTTTACATCGCACCGACACAGATAGGTCTTATGGCGACGATGGGACAGGAAAAGACTAGGAATGGGAGGAAAGCGGCCATGGCCTTAATTAAGGTACAGCCCCAGCATTTGCCTGGTGTGAAAATGGGAAACCACGGAAAACCATCTTCAGGGCTGCTGACAGTGGGGTTCGAGCCCACTATCTCCCGGATGCGAGCTCACAGCTGCGTGCTCCTAACCGCACGGCTAACTCGCCCGGTATACATTGTTTTACGGGCACTTCTTTAGCCCATAAGTTTCATATACTTTCATGGAAACACTGCACGCAACCCTTGTCCTATTTTATTCCTTTTTCTGATCTCTTTCGGTCTTAATGTAGTCTGCATTAGTTCGCTTCCGAAATTCTCAAAATACTTCAATTCCAGATCCTTGCAATCAAATTTAATATGATCTTTCTTTCTTTCTTAATATATTGTTTTTTCCATAATCTTTTCCACACTGATCTTCATTCCACATTCTTCAGATGTTTCATTCACTTTAGCTGTCCTTGAACCTGTTTGTCACCTTTTCCCCAAATCAAGTCTGAGAGAGAGAGAGAGAGAGCGGGGGGGAAGGTGAATGATGAGAAAGGAACACTTAATAGGATGAACACAATGGCAGATCAGTGTGGGAAGAGGGAGCATCAGAAATAGGACACTAGGGAAAACATGGAAACACAAAAGGACACTGCCACCTTCAAATAGATATGCTCTCCTTATCAATCCGAGTTCTTCTACATCCATTTCTTCTCAGCACACAACAAGCTTGTTTCTGCTTCTCGGCTTTATCAGTAGGGTGGACATAAACACTCATCAAGGAGCCATCTTGACAGATCTTCAGTCTGTGTTAGAAAATCATTTGCTTCCAGCACATATTTACCTAATATTCTTTCCCACTCTATGCATTAAAACATACATGTGTTCTTTACTTTATAAGTTATTAACATTTTTGTGAAAGAGTGAAGTTACGTGATGTTGGTGGTGAATTTTAAATCCCTTAGCTAATTCAGATATTAAAAGGCCACCTCTTTGTATTTAAAGAATTCAAGCTACTGAGCAGCTTTGCAATTTTATGTGTGTTCCTTTCTCATTCCTCTCTCTCTCTCTCCCTGTGATTTGATTTGACATTTGTTTGTTCCTTTCCTATACTTATACACGGAGCGGCACGAAAAACGTAACACTTCAATTTCTTTCAAAAACTGAAATTTATTCTAAATTTTTGACACTTTTATGATGGAATATTGTGGTAGGTCCCATCTAACAGTCTAACAATGAAAAGAAAAGACGATTATAAACAAATTGAACAAATTAAGCGAGAGATGCACATTTCAAGGAAATTTTGAGTGGATTACTGTAGTCACGTCCTAGTTCGTGAACCATGGGCAACGGCTGAGTGGCCTAGTAAGTGGTCCTGAGAGTCGGGATACCAGTTGCTATGGAATGGGAGTGGGCATCTCGGACATATTCTGAGTCGTGGCCCTCCTTGTGCTCAGGCGGCTAGGACTATACAATTCACCGGTGGTCCATAACCCGTTAGAGGAGATATCCTCACTTGGACTATGTGCAAGTAGGGTAGCATCCTGCTTCATGAATTTACCGAGCTCAGAACACTTTAAGCAAGCCTCGGACCTATGGGAGTATCGGAGTCACACTCCCATTTGACAGGCGAGGGACTCCTTAGAAACAACTTGGCGAACAAAATGGAATTCGATGGGGAGCTATCAATATTAATGGGGCTTATGAAAGAAAGAAAGTAGAACTGGCTGAGTCAGCAAAGAGGATGCATTTGGATGTGCTAGGAGTAAGTGATATTCGGGTAAGGGGAGATAACGAGGAAGAGATAGGAGATTATAAAGTGTACTTGACGGGTGTTAGAAAGGGAAGGGCAGAGTCTGAGGTAGGGCTCTTTATCAGGAATACCATTGCATGCAATATAATTTCTGTTAGGCACGTAAATGAGCGAATGATGTGGGTAGATTTGTCAGTTGCAGGAATTGTGTCCGTGTATTCACCATGTGAGGGTGCAGATGAAGACGAAGTGGACAAGTTTTATGATGCATTGAGTGACATCGTGGTCAGGGTCAACAGCAAGGATAGAATAGTGCTAATGGGCGATTTCAAGGCAAGAGTTGAGAATAGAACTGAAGGATAAGAAAGGGTGATTGGTAAATGTGGGGAAGATATGGAAGCTAATGGGAATGGGAAGCATTTGCTGGACTTTTGTGCTAGTATGGGCTTAGCTGTTACGAAGGACGAGGAAATTAGACAGAAGCACATGGATATGATTAGTGAGAAGTTTCAAACAGTAGACAGTAAGCAGGTTCAGGATATAGAAAGTGAATGGGTGGCATACAGGGATGCTGTAGTAGAAACAGCAAGGGAATGCCTAGGAACAACTGTGTGTAAAGATGGGAAAAGACGAACATCTTGGTGGAATGATGAAGTGAGAGCAGCTTGTAAGCGTAAAAAGAAGGCTTATCAGAAATGGCTCCAAACAAGGGCCGAGGCAGACAGGGATTTGTACGTAGATGAAAGAAACAGAGCGAAACAAATAGTTGTTGAATCCAAAAAGAAGTCATGGGAAGATTTTGGTAACAACGTGGAAAGGCTAGGTCAAGCAGCAGGGAAACCTTTCTGGACAATAGTAAAGAATCTTAGGAAGGGAGGGAAAAAGGAAATGAACAGTGTTTTGAGTAATTCAGGTGAACTCATAATAGATCCCAGGGAATCACTGGAGAGGTGGAGGGAATATTTTGAAGATCTTCTCAATGTAAAAAGAAATCATCCTTGTGGTGTTGCGAACAGCCAAGCTCATGAGGAGGAGGAAAATGATATTGGTGAAATTATGCTAGAGGAAGTGGAAAGGATGGTCAATAAACTCCATTGTCATTGTTCCGAGGTATCTGTGGAACAGCAGAGGTGAAAGAAGGTGCTGGGTGGAATAGGTCTCAACTTACGAAATTAAAGTTAATTTAAAAACTTTAACAAAGGTTATATTTTCTTTTCAAGGTAAATAAATAACAGAATATAACAGGTACCAAGTAGCTGATCAACAAATTAAGAAAGTACAATTTTAGTTCGTTACAAAATTTGGGCTTCGAGCCCGACACTCACAAACCTTGAGCTATAAGCCCAACTTTACCTATACCAAGTTCAAACAAAGGGGCAGAAAACCCCAATCATGCCAAGGAGCACTGGCTCCTGATTACCATAATAAGCCTTCTCGAGGCACACAGAAACCAAATTTAAGAAAGAGCAAACCCACTGTCAAGGTTCAAGCCCATCAAAGGCCACAATAAACTATACTTCAAACTGCCCTCAAGGCATACCAAGAACAGGGGTAATAAATACCCAACCTACTGGGCCTATTTTCAGTAAAGAAGCAGGTTAATTACATGGCCCAAAATACCAACTTGACTGGAGGCGTAACTTGCACTCCTAATACACTTTTAAAACCTACTTGGCACTAGGCCGCATACACAAGGGCTAATCCCATACTAAAGAGGTGACTTGTATAAGAAGACTTAATTACATTAAGAAAGAAAGAAACAGTTGTGAAAAGTCACCTCAAAACAATAGGAGTGGGAGCTCGAGAGGGTTTAGCACTCTCTATCCCAATTTATAGTTAAATAGACGAAGTTTTACCAAGTGTCTATTACATTTTAAAGATAGGTTACATGAGAAAAGTTTCGAACCTGCCCCGAGGGTTAAACTGCTGAGCTAGCGAGAAATGAAGTTATTAAATGGCCATTACCGTATGGATGAACTGCTGCCCAAAGAAAGAGGCGCTTCCCGCCCCCTGCTACATAATCACACTAGGAAAGATGTTACTGAAGTGGCGAGGAGACCAGAAAATCAGCAGTTTATATATCCTCGTGGAACATTCGAGACCTTTCATGAATGATAAAGACATACCCACAGCAGTTTATTGGTTACAGAACACAGTTACAGAGCAGGTTGGGGAAGAAAGCCCCGATTGGCCGAAAATTAATTTAAGAAATCCGGGATTGGCTAATTTCAAAACTGGCGGAAAGAAAGGATTAACATTGCCAACTCTCAAACCACAGAACAAAATTTAGCAAAAACAAAACTTATGAATGTTAAATTTCTTCAGGACAGTTCATTCCTTTACACCAGAGTGCGTTATTATAGTTTTTGTAGAGACATCTGTTGGGGAACATCCAAACAACTTGATCTGGAGGAAACAAAAAAATAGACACCGTTCAGACACTGCAAAATTACCAAATTTACTGTGGTGACATCTTTCGAGAAACCATTGGATTAATATAGTTTGTTAAAGTTCAGGCGTTCTCTTGTAGAGGAGTTTAAACTGGCGCAATATTAGAATTTGCATTGTGGAGGTGTACCGCCCGGTACAGACCTCCCCCCCCAAAAGTCCTTCCACGGGGTGACACAGAAGAAGACAAAATTTTGTTTAAAAAAAAAAGGTTCAAGTTTTTGATGAAGAACTTAGAAGAGGAAAAATATAACTTTTCAGTGGTCGGAGGTCTCAGAAGTTGTTTGATATAAGTAGAATCCAGCTTTGAAATTTCTTTGTAGTAGCTTTGCTGAAAGGTACTTTTTGCTGAATAGTTAACAAATCTTGAAGAAAGAAAGAGAATTCAAGGTCTTTTGTGGTTATTAATTTAAATTTAAATTTAAAGATAGGTGAAACCACTACACACTGCTAATGCTTGACGGCCAGACCTGCCGCCGCAGCCGATGTTTGTACGAGTCGCCCGGACTCCTCCCATACCCTAAGATACCACTCTCCCGCACTATGAGAGGGGTAGGCGAGGTGAAGCACTCCGCAGATGTGAATCCGGCTCGCCGTTCTTAGTGAGTCTTCACAGGAATGAAGGGGGCCCAGTTTCCGTTCAAGTTGCTGCACGGCGGTTGATGGCTGAGGGGGCACTGAAACAGTAAGATCTCCACAACAGACTTTTGTTGGAAATTTTGCTTTAGGGTACAGTTATTGTGGTTGAGGCTGAGGGGCCAGCGGCGTGGAAACATTTATTTCGTTTATATAGTTATTGCCACTGATGTGGTTTAGCAGGAGGCGGGAGCGTGGTAATGGCCATAGTGCAAGGACAGCAGAGTAACCATGGGGAAGGTTTTACATAGTATTGGTACAAGGCAGATTCAACCACATGTAAAAATATAAGGAGCTGAAGGCCTTAAAATGAAATCAAAAATATAACCTTCAGGATTCTTACAAAATTATAAAGACAAAGTTAGCACGGAAATTATACAGATTTCACCTGCGACCGGTAAACCCTAAATATCTTCTCGGTGGCTGGGTTACTCACTAAGAATGTAACAAGTGTCAAAAAACTAAAGTGACACACAGCCAATGAAATCTGGGGGCAAGCTTGCCCGCGGGAACAAACCTTTTAAACATGAATAGATTTCCGACATTTAAATAGGTAGACGTCCGTCCATGCTCATATCTAGTTCATTACCAGAGTACCAAAAGGAAGAAAGAGCAACTCACTTTACGATATGAAAACACCGAATCCAAAAAACAAATAGAGGGACACGGAAATTCAGTAACCTTCTATGAAGGAAGACTGTTATGATACACTCCCGAAAGAATTTAACGGAAGAAAATGAATGGCACCTACTTCCCAGGAGGAGTTCTTGAGATGGTAAAAATAAAAGAAATATCGAGAACTTCACAGGGATGAACCTCAAATCAACAATGGAGATGGTTTACTACTGTATAAAAGCCTGCCCCAAAGAAAAATCACAACTCCCAGGAGTAATTAATATGTAGAACCTCATCGATAAATTCAAAGGCCGAAACACGCCCCATACCGATATAAACGTCCTACCGGGGATAATCACTCAGGGATGACTTAGTTACACCCATGTTACAAGACAAATTACCCTATACAATGTACACATGAAAAGAGGTAACACCATGACCTCACAATACAGACAAGAAATAACACGAGAAGATGCATCAATACCCAAAAGGAGCAACCTACTCCCAATACATCCTCCCATTCTCTTACATCATAAATACCCTAAATCACAAAAGGGAAAAATGTATATCAAAAAGGTTCCTATAACTCCCATACAAGATCCCCTATTACACAAAAATATGACCCTACAAAGCATCAAAGTACAAAAGACATCATGGGTGAACTTGAGCAGGAGGACCAGATAGCGAGTCGAAAGAGTAGAAACACATCCCAAATGAAAGCAAAATTCCTCAACTGAGTAGGCACTATCAAAAATAGAGAAGTGAGACTGAGAAATGTGTATGTCGGGAGGACAAAAACAGGGAAGATCAATAAACATGACGGATACCACTTTAAGTATGTTAGAAGATTTACCCCATCTGACACATCACCCATGGGAGGGATATATAAGATGAAGACACAACAGACTGTTGGGCGAAAGGAACACATACTTCATTTGCATACCTCGCAATCACGCTACCCTACCAACCAATACGCGCCGCAAAATCAGAGAACCCTACAATCTAGCATAGGAATTAGCCAAGATTCAGATCATGCCTAGAGGAGGCTACAGGTCCCAAGGAACTTAGATTCCACACAACGTAGAAGGCTTCGATTACAGAGAACTAGGACGTAAGCGACCCCAGAACGCCACAAGGCGCATTCGATACACGGGAAGAATTGGGCAGAGAAATGCCCGATCCAAGACGAAAAATAAAACGTGCAAATAAAATATACACATTTTACCATAGCAGACAAACATTAGAAGTGACATCCAGCAAGGCTTAATAGGAGAGATAAGGAGAGGTTGGCCAAAAGGCATAGTGCCTATACAATGAGAGTAGGTCTATTGCAAAGAATTTAGCCCATGAACATACCCAGCGTACTCGCCCAAAAACTACATCTAAAAGGGGCAACCGATAGAAAAAGTGCAGTTAAGAAGCACTCGAAACAATTGACAAGGTTGATGTCAAACGACCAAAACAATGATCATCACCCAAAAGAAACCACTTGAAAGGGGCAACCAGAGGGAACCTTAAGTTCACAAACCCTTGAACAAGCATGCCACTAGATTCGACCTTGTAATGGGGAGTTTATAGAAAAATTCCTCCTTGCGCAAGTGGCGAGGATGGAGGACTTCGCGAGGGTCAGACATGATAGAAAAGATATTACAAATTAAGAAAAATAGAAAAATTCCAGCGACGGAGAGAATTGTTAGAGTTCAAAAGCAGGGCAATGTTTAGCCGTCAAAAGGGGCTAAATTGAGACCCATTCAACCACGCTCTGCTACCACTTGTTCCGAGGTCTGTGGAACAGCAGAGGTGAAAGAAGGTGCTGGGTGGAATAGGTCTCAACTTACGAAATTAAAGTTAATTTAAAAACTTCAACAAAGGTTATATTTTCTTTTCAAGGTAAATAAATAACAGAATGTCCGGCCCCGTAGCGTAACGGTTAGTGTTATTAGCTGCCGTCCTCGGGGACCCGGGTTCGATTCCCGGTACTGCCAGAAATTTAAGAATGGCAGGAGGGCTGGTATGTGGTTGAAATGGCACATGCAGCTCACCTCCAATGGGGGTGTGCCTGAAAAGAGCTGCACCACCTTGGGATGAGGACACGAGTTTACTTTACTTTAATAACGGAATATAACAGGTACTAAGTAGCAGGTCAACAAATTAAGAAAGTACAATTTTAGTTCGTTACAAAATTTGGGCTTCGAGCCCGATACTCACGAACCTTGAGCTATAAGCCCAACTTTACCTATATACCAAGTTCAAACAAAGGGGCAGAAAACCCCAATCATGCCAAGGAGCACTGGCTCCTGATTACCATATTAAGTCTTCTCTTGGCACACAGAAACCAAATTTAAGAAAGAGCAAACCCACTGTCAAGGTTCAAGCCCATCAAAGGCCACAATAAACTATACTTCAAACTGCCCTCAAGGCATACCAAGAACAGGGGTAATAAATACCCAACCTACTGGGCCTATTCAGTAAAGAAGCAGGTTAATTACATGGCCCAAAATACCAACTTGACTGGAGGCGTAACTTGCACTCCTAATACACTTTTAAAACCTACTTGGCACTAGGCCGCATACACAAGGGCTAATCCCATACTAAAGAGGTGACTTGTATAAGAAGACTTAATTACATTAAGAAAGAAAGAAACAGTTGTGAAAAGTCACCTCAAAACAATAGGAGTGGGAGCTCGAGAGGGTTTAGCACTCTCTATCCCAATTTATAGTTAAAGAGACGAAGTTTTACCAAGTGTCTATTACATTTTAAAGATAGGTTACATGAGAAAAGTTTCGAACCTGCCCCGAGGGTTAAACTGCTGAGCTAGCGAGAAATGAAGTTATTAAATGGCCATTACCGTTATGGATGAACTGCTGCCCGAAGAAAGAGGCGCTTCCTGCCCCCTGCTACATAATCACACTAGGAAAGATGTTACTGAAGTGGCGAGGAGACCAGAAAATCAGCAGTTTATATATCCTCGTGGAACATTCGAAACCTTTCATGAATGATAAGACACACCCACAGCAGTTTATTGGTTACAGAACACAGTTACAGAGCAGGTTGGGGAAGAAAGCCCCGATTGGCCGAAAATTAATTTAAGAAATCCGGGATTGGCTAATTTCAAAACTGGCGGAAAGAAAGGATTAACATTGCCAACTCTCAAACCACAGAACAAAATTTAGCAAAAACAAAACTTATGAATGTTAAATTTCTTCAGGACAGTTCATTCCTTTACACCAGAGTGCGTTATTATAGTTTTTGTAGAGACATCTGTTGGGGAACATCCAAACAACTTGATCTGGAGGAAACAAAAAAAATAGACACCGTTCAGACACTGCAAAATTACCAAATTTACTGTGGTGACATCTTTCGAGAAACCATTGGATTAATATAGTTTGTTAAAGTTCAGGCGTTCTCCTGTAGAGGAGTTTAAACTGGCGCAATATTAGAATTTGCATTGTGGAGGTGTACCGCCCGGTACAGTCATAAAGCAGCAGGAATAGATGAAATTAGACCTGAAATGGTGAAGTACTGTATAGTGGGAAGGCAGGGATGAAATGGCTTCATAGAGTAGTAAAATTAGCATGGAGTGTTGGTAAAGTACCTTCAGATTGGACAAGAGCAGTAATTGCACCTATCTATAAGCAAGGGAACAGGAAGGATTGCAACAACTATCGAGGTATCCAATTTATTAGTATACCAGGCAAAGTATTCACTGGCATCTTGGAAGGAAGGGTGCGATCAGTCGTTGAGAGGAAGTTGGATGAAACCCGGTGTGGTTTCAGACCACAGAGAGGCTGTCAGGATCAGATTTTCAGTATGCGCCAGGTAATTGAAAAATGCTACGAGAGGAATAGGCAGTTGTGTTTATGATTCGTAGATCTAGAGAAAGCATACGACAGGGTACCGAGGGAGAAGATGTTCGCTATACTGGGGGACTATGGAATTAAAGGTAGATTATTAAAATCAATCATCAATCAAAGGTATTTATGTTGACAATTGGGCTTCAGTGAGAATTGATGATAGAATGAGTTCTTGGTTCAGGGTACTTACAGGGGTTAGACAAGGCTGTAATCTTTCACCTTTGCTGTTCGTAGTTTACATGGATCATCTGCTGAAAGGTAAAAAATGGCAGGGAGGGATTCAGTTAAGTGGAAATGTAATAAGCAGTCTGGCCTATGCTGACGACTTGGTCTTAATGGCAGATTGTGCCGAAAGCCTGCAGTCTAATATCTTGGAACTTGAAAATAGGTGCAATGAGTATGGTATGAAAATGAGCCTCTAGAAGACTAAATTGATGTCAGTAGGTAAGAAATTCAACAGAATTGAATGTCAAATTGGTGATACAAAGCTAGAACAGGTCGATAATTTCAAGTATTTAGGTTGTATATTCTCCAAGGATGGTAATATAGTAAGTGAGATTGCTTGCATCTGGGAGATAGTAGGTTCGAATCCCACTATCGGCAGCCCTGAAAATGGTTTTCCGTGGTTTCCCATTTTCACACCAGGCAAATGCTGGGGCTGTACCTTAATTAAGGCCACGGCCGCTTCCTTCCAACTCCTAGGCCTTTCCTATCCCATCGTCGCCATAAGACCTATCTGTGTCGGTGCGACGTAAAGCCCCTAGCAAAAAAAAAAAAAAAAAAAAAAAGTAAGTGAGATTGAATCAAGGTGTCGTAAAGCTAATGCAGTGAGCTCACAGTTGCGATCAACAGTATTCTGTAAGAAGGAAGTCAGCTTCCAGACGAAACTATCGTTACATCGGTCTGTTTTCAGACCAACTTCGCTTTACGGGAGCGAAAGCTGGGTGGACTCAGGATATCTTATTCATAAGTTAGAAGTAACAGACATGAAAGTAGCAAGAATGATTCCTGGTACAAACAGGTGGGAACAATGGCAGGATGGTACTCGGAATGAGGAGATAAAGGCTAATTTAGGAATGAACTCGATGGATGAAGCTGTACGCATAAACCGGCTTCGGTGGTGGGGTCATGTGAGGCGAATGGAGGAGGATAGGTTACCTAGGAGAATAATGGACTCTGCTATGGAGGGTAAGAGAAGTAGAGGTCGACCAAGACGACGATGGTTAGACTCGATTACTAACGATTTAAAGATAAGAGGTATAGATCTAAATGAGGCCACAACACTTGTTGAAAATCGAGGATTGTGGCGACGTTTAGTAAATTCACAGAGGCTTGCAAACTGAACGCTGAAAGGCATAACAGTCTATAATGTATGTATGTATGTATGTATGTATGTATGTAGTTCATAAAGGTAATGCACTCTGTTTTATTGTTACACACTTCACACTTTCACTTCACAGACCTCAGAGACTATCTCAGCAACCTCTGTTCGCATCTTCAAAAGCGTGTATTGCCACCTCTTGCAGCAATGACGGCATTCAACCTTTCAGGCATGCTCCTGATTAATGTTCTACTGAGGAATCATTTCGCATTCTTCCAGGAGGGTGTTCCGTAGGTCGTGTAGGGTCTCTGGATAACGCTGATGGACTCTTCTCCCCAGCTGGTCCCAAACATGCCCAATGGGATTCAAATCAGGGCTTCGAGCCGGCCAAACCATAGCATGAATCTCTGTTTTGTCCACAAACTGTTGCACAATTCTCGCAACATGTGGGCATGCATTGTCGTGCATTAGTGTAAAACCATCACCAATGAACGGAGTGAAAGGCACAACGTAGGATGATTTCTTCCACATACCGATGGGCGGTTAGGCTCCCATGCTCCACGAAGACTAAATCCGTCCTTGCAGCTGTATTGATTCCTGCCCACACCATCACAGAACCACCGTGAAAAGGCGTCCTGTATGAGAATGTGCAAGGGGAATACCTTTCTCCTGGCCTTCTCCAGACCCTCTCTCTTCTGACAGGTGTTCGGAGGCCAAATTGCGACTTGTCGGTGAGCAACACTTGATCCCTTTGTTGTACTGTCCAGCCAAGATGTTCCCTTGCGAAAAGCAGTTGAGCTGTGCGATGCTCTCTGGTGAGTTCAGGTCCTGTAGCAGGTCTTCTGGACTGAAGATTGGCTTCTTCCAGTCTTCTTCGAACGGTTCTCTCACTAACATTGACCTCTCGAACTTGGTGGAGTTGATTTCGTGCTTCAATAGCGGTGGTGTGACGGTTGTGGAGAACTTGAAGTTGTAAGAAGCGGTCATCTTTCTCCGATGTTGCTCTTCTCGGGCCTGATCCTGGTCTTCTTGCAAAGCCTCCAGTTTCCCTGTACCTTCGTATGGTTCTGGAAATTGTAGAAGGTGTAGTACTCAACACTTCTGCAACATAATGCATGCTGCAACCATCTTCCACCAAAGCAACAGCTTTCGCAGCTTGTTCAGGGCTTAACGGCATGTTTACTCCAGAAAGCTGATTAAGAGAATCACAGAAAGATCCTACAAAAATGTGTGATTGAAAGGGCAACAATTAAAGGTACAACAATAAGCGCTTCAAGAGCGGGAAAACATTATTGACTCACATCCAGCGATGTGTTTTCCAGGTTGCGCGGGAAAAAACAATTGAGGCTAGTGCAATAAACAATCAACACTTCATTGTTTACTCGCAAAGCAACGCCAATAGCATACCCTGTCTAAAAACAATGGTTGAAGTGCTTCACTTCGATTAAATAGATAATTACACATCATTTATTGGGTGTTGCGTTTTTCGTGCCGCTCAGTGTAGTATCCCATTTTGATACTTTCTCCGTTTGTGCCTGTCCTGTTTTCCTAATCTTTTACCACCTGCATTTATCTTTGTTAGCCTCTGTGGCTCAGGTGGCAGCGTGCCGGCCTCTCACCGCTGGATACCATGGTTTGAGTCCTGGTCACTCCATGTGAGATTTGTGCTGGACAAAGCGGAGGCAGGACAGGTTTTTCTCCAGGTACTCCAGTTTTCCCTGTCATCTTTCATTCCAGCAACACTGTCCATTAACATATCATCTGTCAAGTCATTTATCATTGTCCCAGAGGAGTGCAACAGGCTTCGGCAGCCGGCACATTACCTATCCTAGCCGCTAAATGGGGGCTTTATTCATTCATTCCCTTCCTGACCCAGTCGAATGACTGGAAACATGCTGTGGATTTTCATTTTCGTTTATCTTTGTCTTATGTTTCTTCCATTTGCCTGTACTTAGCTTTCTTCTTTTCCTAAACTTACCTCTGCCATTGTGTTCTTCCTGATGTATACATTCCTTCTCTCTCTCTGGCTTGATTTGACACTTGTTTGTTCCTTTCCTATACTTATACAGGGTCTCTCACTAAAAGTGGGGCCGGCCAGTCAGATGGTGGAGCGCAGCGAGTAGATGGGCGAGCTGAAGGTCAGACAAGCACATGGTAACTCGCTGAGCTTGGGGCAGGGAGAGTGCCCGTATGAATCGCATGTAAATAGTAAATAACAAGCACACATAATCAAAGTAAAATAATTTCTCACCTTGGCACAGATGATGTTGAAAATGTCCTCCATTTGCATCTACACATTTCTGGCTTCATCTAAGGAAATTTTCATTCCTACGCAATTAGTTCATCTACCAAGATAGCCTCAATTTCTCTCGTGATATTTTGTTTGAGTTCATCTAGAGTGTGAGGGTTTGTTGCGTAAACCTTATTTTTCAATTTTTCCCCATAAATAAAAATCGCAGACCATAAGATCTAGGGATGCGGGCCACAATGGTTTACTAATTACCCTATTGTTGAAAATTCCTTGATTAATCTTAATGACTCATTAGCCGTATGCGTGGTTGCCAAGTCTTGCTGGAAATATCCAGATTGGCATTAATTGTCCGTCATTTGTTAAAAAATGGAACAAGAATGTCATTCCTATATCTCTGCCCAGTGATTGTGGTTTCAAAAACTATAGGCCCTATTATCGTGTCTGCAGTTACTGCTGTCAACACTCCCATCTTCACACTAGATGAACTCTCCCCGCCCCAGGCTCAGCGAGTTGCCATGTGCTCGTGTGACCTTCAGCTCTCCCATCTACCCGCTGCGCTGCACCGGCTTGCCCCAGTTTGAATGAAAGACCCTGTATTATTATCCCAGCACACAACTACTGCAGCTGCTGTTTGCACAATTTGAGCATGAACATCATAGACAGGAAGCAGAAAAACATCAGGAGGCGTAAACAGCGCCAAGCTCAAGTACGACCTCCGCCCTCTACCCCTCTAGGGGCACCAAGACCTTGGTGTCAGTGCGGGGGTTTGTGTGCTTGTTGATCTCCAGGGCTGTGCCAGCTCAGGGTTAACCATGCTGGATTGGCCTCGGTGTGGGTCAAACTAACAAAGTGTCCTCCGAGTTGCCTGAGAGATGTCTGTGCTCTTTATTCTTCATTAATATTTCTATCCTTTTATTCTCAACTTCTTAAATTTCATTCCTCTTCCTTTCTGGCTAACCTCTCTGCCTCGTGTAGAAAAGGTTAGTACGGAGGTTTTATCCTCCTCCAATCACAAGTTTTGGGTCGTGCCTATTGTCGCGGCCACGAAATTAGGCGGGTCAGAGAAATTATGCTGTTGCCAAGGTTATGTAGCAACTGGCGAAGAAATGTCTAACTGAACACATCATTAATGGTTATGAATTTCATGTTTTTGGTCCGTATTGAACTGAGAATAATATATAAGTAATAATAATAATAACAACGTAAACGTTTCCACCTTTTCAATACTAAAATATATTCACAAAATTATAAATTACACGGTACTAGTTTCGACCCATCTAGGGGTCATCATCAGCCGTATTGGAGCAAAGATAACTTTTGGCGAAATCCTAAGAAAATGTTATTTTAAAGAATAACAAGTGAAATGAGATGTTATTATGGTAATAGTTAATAATACAAGGAATATACATACTAAGAGGTTTTTAACAAAGAATAAAGTATAAATGGGGTGTTGTAAAAATTATAATCATGGAAATCAGCAAGTTCTTGTATTGAAATGACATATATAAAATTATATATGGCTTAGGAAGAAGGCTTAAGGTGGGGCTGAAGGGTGCAGGAGAAAGTGTTATTGTCTTGGAAAAGTACCTTTGATTAAATTTAGGATTGAGTTTAGGTTGGCTGCATTATTGTTTCTGAGGAAAGTGATAAATAGATCGAAGAGTATGTTGGGTTTCTCAGAGATTTCATTGAGATTGTGACTGGCATTAAAGTATTGGTCTAGGTGTATGTAGTAATTTTCCATTATGTTTGCTAATACGAGGATGTCCATGTCTTGTTCAATATTGGTGAAATTATGGTTATAATCTTGCATGTGTTGGCCGATGGCTGAAAACCTGTTGTATTTTATTGCGTTAGTGTGCTCGTGGTATCTGATAATGAAGTTTCTCCCGGTGTGCCCGATGTAGGTTTTTTTACAGGTGGTACATTTGATTCTATAAACTCCTGATTTTAAAAAACTGCTGGTCTTGTTGATGTGTGAAGTATTGTATAAAACGTTCATGTTCTTATTGTTGGTTTTGAAGGCTATTTTAACGCCTTGTTTCTGAAAATTTTATAACTGAAAGAATCTGAGTTTCTAGTGATGGTTAAATCTAGAAAGTTGATTTTTTTGATTTGATTCGGATTCTAGTGTGAATTTGATATGAGGATCAATATTGTTGAGTCTTAAGAGGGTGGTGGGTGCGTTAATTGATTTCTCATTCATGATTACAAAGAAAACCCACTCAAACAGCCTCCACCATTCGCCAAGATTCAGTGCACCCCCAGTCCCACAAACGAGCCACATACAACAGCCTAGTTCACCGAGCCTTTAGCATACCTATGTCCAATAAAGATCTAAAAAGCGAACTCAACACAATCCGCTGAATCACAAAATTCAGCGGCTTCAGCAATCATTTTATAGTAAGGATAATCAATAAACATAAACGCCCAAAAACTACCCTCAAAAAAGAAATAGCCAAACCTCTAACATTTTCCACCTTCACGTTCAACAATGATATCTACAAGTTAACCAACATCTTTAAGAAACAAGGCGTTAAAATAGCCTTCAAAACCAACAATAAGAACATGAACGTTTTATACAATACTTCACACATCAACAAGACCAGCAGTTTTTTAAAATCAGGAGTTTATAGGATCAAATGTACCACCTGTAAAAAAACCTACATCGGGCACACCGGGAGAAACTTCATTATCAGATACCACGAGCACACTAACGCAATAAAATACAACAGGTTTTCAGCCATCGGCCAACACATGCAAGATTATAACCATAATTTCACCAATATTGAACAAGACATGGACATCCTCGTATTAGCAAACATAATGGAAAATTACTACATACACCTAGACCAATACTTTAATGCCAGTCACAATCTCAATGAAATCTCTGAGAAACCCACCATACTCTTCGATCTATTTATCACTTTCCTCAGAAACAATAATGCAGCCAACCTAAACTCAATCCTAAATTTAATCAAAGGTACTTTTCCAAGACAATTACACTTTCTCCCGCACCCTTCAGCCCCACCTTAAGCCTTCTTCCTAAGCCATTTATAATTTTATATATGTCATTTCAATACAAGAACTTACTGATTTCCATGATTATAATTTTTACAACACCCCATTTATACTTTATTCTTTGTTAAAAACCTCTTAGTATGTATATTCCTTGTATTATTAACTATTACCATAATAACATCTCATTTCACTTGTTATTCTTTAAAATAACATTTTCTTAGGATTTCGCCAAAAGTTATCTTTGCTCCAATACGGCTGATGATGACCCCTAGATGGGTCGAAACTAGTACCGTGTAATTTATAATTTTGTGAATATATTTTAGTATTGAAAAGGTGGAAACGTTTACGTTGTTATTATTATTATTATTACTTATATATTGAACACATCATTTCGGAGCGCGAGGAAAGTTGTTCTCTCTCAAGCTCCTGATGTTACTTCATACAATGTTTCGAAACAAGTTATACTACAAGCTTCAGGAAAGATTGCTGATTCCAGTGGTATAACTATTTTCCATATAAACCACTTTAAATAATTATGAAAAATAAAATCTTGAACGAGTAAGTTTAAATCCGTAGAATCATGTATTGAAAATTTCAGTAAGCGGCCAAGTTTTTATTTCTTCAGCCAATAAAATTTTGTCTGCGGGAAAAATGTAATAAATCGTCTGACTTATATTTTTTTATCTGAAACATATTTCCGTGAGTCTTGTAATTTTCCTGGAAAATGCCCCGGAAAGCAATCGTGTAAATGTCACAAGCTGAGGCAGTTCGGGGCGCGTGTACCAGCACAGGCTGCAGGACCCCGTAAATACTTTCGGATTACATATTAATCCGTATCAGTTTTATTACATTATAACTTTAAATATTTGAATATTGTATATTGTACCGAGTAATATAGAAAAAGAACTACTTTAAAGAATAGGTTTACATTAATTTACAATGAAGTAAGAATCGGTTTCTGGCTTCAAGGTAGCCTTAGTCACTGTCATCACTCATCTCACTGTCTGTCGAGTCGTCTTTTACACTGATGATGAATGGCTCCATTCTTTCGTCCCTTACTATTTCCTTGGCCCAATTGTCTGTTTGAACATTTTCCGCGTGACTGAAGCACTTTTCCCAATCTGCACCAGTCAGACGGTCGATGGCTTCTGACGCGAGTTTTTCGACGCCCTTTATTTTGAATGTCTCGTTCCTCTCTGCCACTTCTCTCTTGACTTGAGCGCAAATCAATTCACATTCACTATCCATCTTTAACTGCACTTACGATGCGAGCTCAACAGCTGCATGACAGGGAATGACTCGGGTAAGGTGGCCTGGAGCGGATGGGCTTCAGTTTGACAGCACTGCACGATCAGCGTTGCCAATCCGTGCCTGGGGGTAAGCGACTCTCGACCATCTGTCGCTTCGCCGTTCCCATATCTGACGACAGCGCAGTTTTCCTCACCCGCCTAATTTGGTGGCCGCGACAATAGGTGATATATGGCTACTGGGAAAGTAGTTCTAAGCGACCCCTTCCAGATACCTGGTGCCCTCTGGAGTATCTAGCCTTGCCTTTGGCATTACCCAGGCTCTACTGAAGGTCGACCTCATATTTTCCGGGTACTCATGGGACTGAAAACGGAACCTCCTCCTTCTGCTTCTTTAATTTAAAAGGCTGGCACCCTTCAAAAACTACATTTTTGAAACAAACAAAAAGAAGGCGATATACTCGAGTACTTGTAGATTATCTGAGTGACAAACGTCTAGCTCGATTCCTGGTTGCTTCCGGGGTTGATTGTAAAAACTTTTTAGGGAAATGTTCTTTTATGATTAGCAATTCAATTGAAGAAATTGTTTGTGGTGAAGTCGACAAGATGCGCAAATTTTTGCGATGGATTTGTACTATTGAAAGCTAGAAATTTCATTATGGCCCATATTGAACTGGGATTACAGTCAATTAAAGATATTTTGGATCCACCTTTTCAGTACAATAATAATTTATTGATGAGAATTATATCACATGCCGTTCATAAAAGAGTGGTACTAGTTTCGACACTAATTACGTGTCATCAGCCTGTGATACAATTAAGCAAAATACAAACCTCCAAAAAACAATGTAAAACACATGACACACATACAATAGTAATTTAAAATATGTTAAAATTATGGTACAAAAATATCGAATGAGACCATGAAGTAAAATTCTTTAAAATCTAAGGTGAGAAACTCGGTTGTTAAGTCCATTCACACATGATAGATGATCCAGCTTGAAGCATATGTCATAAAATGTTTATATCTTGTTAAAAAAAAAATTGCAAAACAGATGTCATTCATGTGCAGAATAACTCTTCGTTTGTATAAGCTGTAGCATTCGATGGTCTTAACTCAGGTGGTTCCAGAGAAAATAGTATGGTCTTGTGAAGATCTTATTTTGAAACCATGCTTAATTCCCAGTTTGATATGGGACCATGGAAACCTGATGAAAAAATGATGAAAACCAAATTAGGCATGTTGGAATTACAGATGCGGAAAGAGTGCTTCTGAAAGAGTGCAAGAGCAGAAGCCAAGCGACGGTGAGAGCAGGAAGAAGGGAAGATAGAGGAGGAGCAACAACAGGGGAATGGGGCTAAGGTGGAGTTGAGGGATGAGGTAGTGGGGATAACTGACGGGGATGTGTCTTGTGCATGGCGTGAAAAATCAAACTCATATTTGGAGATCTGATATTTTAACAATAGTTGATTAAAAAATCAAAAAGAATGTTAGGCTTCTCCAAAATTTTACTTAGATCAAAGTTGGGGTTAAAATACTGATCAAGATGGTTAAGGCAATTTTCAGTTATGGTCAGGAGAGGCCATTTATTTGGTGTTTTAAGGATTTTTAAGTCATGCTCAATGTCAGTAAACCTATGATTAGAGCCAGAAATGTGTTGACCTATTGCCGAGAACCTATTATATTATATCGCGTTGACATGTTCCAAATACCCGATAATAAAACTACGTCTGGTCTGTTCCACGTATGAAGAACTACATTACACTTGAATCTGTGGACTCCAGACTTTGAAAAAATATTGGATTGATTTACTGAGGGGGAATTATGCAGAATTTCGGAATTGCTATTGTTGGTTCTGAAGGAAATTTTTACATTATGCTTCCTGAAGAGATTTGTAATTTTGTAGACGTCGTTATTGAAAGTAAAAGTAGAAAAAATAGCGGCTTTGGATTTTTCTTTAGTAAGAGTAGTCTTAGGACAGTGTCTGAATTTATTGATTATCCGTTCTATGAAGGATTTATTATAACCATTAAATTTAGCAATTGCATGTATAGTATTGAGTTCGTTATTCAAGTCTATCTTTGACATAGGTATTGTGAAGGCGTGATGGACTAAATTGTTAGTGTTGCACCTTTATGTGTTTGTGGATGTCTGCAGTCCTGACGGATGGTGGTTGCTGTTAGTGTAGATTTCCTGAAAATTCTGTAAGATAGGACGGAAGGTCCGTGAATAGTCAGATTTAAAAAATTGATTACTTTGTTAGTTTCAGACTCAAAAGCAAATTTAATATGGGGATCGATACTGTTAAGAACCTGAAGGGTGGAGTTCGCTTTATTAATTTCTTTGTTCATAATTATGAACGTGTTGTCAACGTATCTAGCCCATAGGAGAATGTTAGGGAAGTTGTTATTGTTGATTTTTGAGTATCCCAAAAAGTCTAAATAAATCTCCGCTAAGATTTCAGAAGCCCGTTGCTAAGCCATCTTGTTGATAAACAGTTTCATCGAATGTAAAATAGTTGTTATTAACGACCAGTTTCAAAATGGAGATGAAAACTTGTATTTCAAGTTTGCTGAGGAAGCTATGTTTATTTAGTTTACTTTCAATAATGGGGAAGAGCTTTGCATTTGGAATGCTTGGGTACATGTTGGCTATGTTGAAAGAATGAAGGGAATGATTGGGTTTTAAGTCAAAATTCTTTAGTTTATCAATAAGTTCTATGGTATTTTTAATGTACTTTTTGGAAAGAAAATGATAATTTTTAGACAGGAAACTTTGAAGAAATTGAGAAGCTTTATACAAAGGACTAGGCCTCTAATTAATAATTGGGCGGATGGGAGTGCCAGGTTTATGGATCTTTGGGAGGACTTTAGCTGTGGGTAGACCTGGGTTCATACATAAAAGTCTAGATTTTTCTTGGTCCGTGAGAAGGAATGAGGTATTCTTTAACCCTTTCGCACTCAGCGCACCGATCTATCAGCACGAGAGGTTATGGCGAGAAAGCTCATGGCGCCGATACATCGGCTCTGTCTTATTTACGGATTTTGGTCATTTGCGTAGCTGTTAAATCGTAACAATTGATCGTTACGGTTCCTTAAAGTGTACCTTAAAGGAGGGCCTCTCAGGGTGCATGCGCGTGGTGCACGGTGCACGGTGCAAAAGACGACTTGGCTTGGTTGACCAGAGTGCAGACCCCCCACTCCTCGATTTGGAGCAATAGCGCTTACTCTCTCTTTCCTCACGCCTGTCTCGCTCGCTCCGCCTGTCTCCCTCTGCCCCACTTGCGCCGTAGCGCTCCAAATCCGGGCTGACTTGAGCCGAGTATAGGCGAGTTGAGCCGAGCTTAGCCGAGTAGCCTAGAGACAAAGCGTTGATCCGAGCCATGCCGAGCGGCAGCGATGCACAGTGCACGGAGCTCTTGCGCCTCTATCTGCACGCGTGAGATTTTGGGCGTTTGAGAGGCCCTGCCTTAAAGTGTTGAATAGCAGAAATATACATAGACCACCTAGAGTACAATTCTATTTGCAAAATAGAAGGAATATTCTTCTGGTGTAGATTTGTCGATGACGTATTTGTCATCATCGACAACAGAACAACCAACGATAATATCATACTAGACAAAATAAATGCCATAGACACGCATATACAATTCACTAAAGAATCTGAGAATAATTGTAAGCTAAACTATCTTGATCTGACGATTACTAGGCATGAAAAACACCTGACCTTCAAAATTTACCGTAAACCCACTCACACAATAAATACTATACAGATGGACTCCGTTCATCCTGACTCCCATAAGAAAGCAGCATACCAAAGCATGATTTACAGAGCCTTTAATTTACCGTTAGCAAAAACAGACCTCAACGAAGAGTTACAATTAATTCATGAAATAGCCAGAAAAAATGGTTATAAAAAAGAGATGATAAATTCCATTATTCGTAAGATCGAATCCCATCCCAAAACTACACTGCTGAAACCAGATAAACCTAGAAAAGATTACGCAACTTTCACTTTTAATAACACGTGCATATATTCTCTATCTCAAAATAGCTTTCAAAACTACACATAACAGCAGGCATATTATACATAATACCAAATCAGTCAACAATAACAACAAATATTTTCAATCAGGAGTATATCGAATTAGATGTAACAACTACCTAACAAGTTACATAGGGCGTACTGGAAGAAATTTTGCGATAAGGTATAATGAACGTGTCAACGCTATTAAGCATAATCATTTCTCTGCAATAGGACAGCACATGCACGATTACAAACATAATTTTACGGATATAGATAATGATTTGAAAATATTAAATACAAATCCGAAAGGCCCTTTGCTTAATATATACGAGGAGTTATACATAACATTTGATCAATATACAAATCCCAATTATAATATCAACGAACTGAGAAAACCAACATTT
The DNA here is from genome assembly GCF_040414725.1 of Anabrus simplex. NCBI lineage: Eukaryota > Metazoa > Arthropoda > Insecta > Orthoptera > Tettigoniidae > Anabrus > Anabrus simplex. Next base: position 137,292,580 of record NC_090269.1, read on the forward strand.
TTTAAAATAAAATTATCTCAATTGTAAAGAATGATTACATCAAATTAGTTAACAAACAGGGTCATACGCAAGCCATAGCGCAGACAGCGGACACGCCCGGCCCCGCCCATACACACACCAAGGCTTCCCACACACACCCCTCCAACCCCTCCACAACAGCCGACAACATTATCAGAAGTACAAGGTACAATACGCGACAGACAGCCAAACAGCAAACATCTCAACCACCCCACAGCAGTAAGTAAATTTCATAGAACTCACACTAGTATTCAACTTTTATTTCAATAAGAATTTCTAATGCAATCATTTCGACTTGCAGATATTCACCATCATAAGAAAGGAAAGAGCCACCATTAACGACCTTGGATTCAAAAAGTGAACAATTTCTAGAACATTAATCAACGTCAAACAAATAGATTATCCAAAAGTTACAAATAATAAATTGGAAAGTGGTTGAGTAATATTCAATACATATTAGCAATGATTACAATTTAAGCTTAAAACTTGCAAACAACATAAGTGTCTGTCTCTTATTAATTTGGACTGTCAACTGAAGTTTACATCCAACGCACATTACAGTGATTTTAATGTTTTAATGTGTTTAAGAGTTTTGCTTATGAGCTCTTTCACATAATTCTAACATAATACGCACTGCAACAACGCAAGAACTACTATTATCTGCCGCTTGAGACAGTCAACAGTGCAATTAAGTTAAACCATGTCCACTAATTTTTATTGTGACTTTTATTGTTTTAATGTGTTTAAGGTTTGTTTATGTGCTAACTTCTTATTATTCTAATATAACCCGAACTGTACAACGCAAGAACCAATATTACCTGCCACATTAGACAATCAACAAGCACGTTAAACTATATTTACTAATGTTTTATTTTGGCTAGTCATTTGTTTTATTGAATTATCAACATGTATATCTCTACATTTAGTGTAAATTATTGTTAAAACGACTATAATACTGATTATTATACAATTGTTCAATTAAGTTCATTTCGTACAGGACTAAATATTCAAAAGATTGGAGATCAATTAAACTGACTAGGCAAATGCCTATGTTAAAAATACTCTGAAATACTCATCACATTAAAGAAAAGACGAACTCATATTAGTTTCTTACATATGTACATTGAGTGTAATAAGAGCAATTAATTTTTGTAATTGTATAATATTGAATTCTCAACATGGGTATAACCACTTTAAAATCGTTGAATTCTAGAGTATGTCATTAGCTCCCAATATGAGGCATTTTATGTAAATGCAATTCTAGTATAGCTGAGGATGACCTTTTGAGAGGTTGAAACCGGTCCTACATGTGACAATAAAATAGTATTGATTAGGTGGAACTTCCCTTTCATTTATGACTTATTACAAAATATTTTTATTTTCGACAAATGAAATCTGTTGACCGTGAATGTTTATGTTGTGGTTATTTGAAGTTGTTATTGTGTGGATCTGTTTTGATTGGCTTATGAATTCAAGTTGATCTTCCTATGAGTTTTGTTTATAGTTTATTTCGTTTCTTTGTTATATCGTGTGTTCGATGTACTTCGTAAACTACAATTTTACTCCTTTTCATAACTCCGTTGTTGCACGTGCTTGCATCATCTTTTTGTCGTAATGGCTAGGCCATATTCAAGGCCGAATGAGGCCGATATCCTTGAATTTTCAGATGATTTAGATAGTAATAATGACCTTCTTTTGCCGAAAGTGATTCCCGTTATGTGGGAAGTGACACAGTCGTAACTGCTCACCGTGCATCGGACCGCGAGGACCTGACATCGATGACCGTTACATGTACCCTGAATAACTTTGTGCCATGCTTCATGAGTGAATTGCAGCACACACATCATATTGATATCAAATTATTCAGAATTAAATGTTCTTTCTTTCACATCTAAGAGTAAAGAAGGAAGACGCAATAATGTCTGATTTTCTGTCATTGAAAACCATAATTTATTTTTTTAAAATTTATTTTCGAAATTTAATTTTTTTTTTTTTTGGGCTTAACCAATAACAATACGTCCTAGGTATATTCATTTCTGAAATGCTCATAGTTTCCTGTATTAGTGTGATTTATTTATTTTAATGTGTGTTAAACTGTTTACGTGCTGAATTTTTGTAATTTGCATTGGAAAATCACAAAAATTAGTCTGAGTATCTTCGAGGAAACCCCTGCATATAGGCTGAGTGCTAAAGGGTTAAAGTTTGTTTTAGTAGTCATCAATTATGTCTCAAAAACAAAAGAATTTTTAAACAACAGTACGTTCTTGATAGTTAAAAAAGACCCAACTCAAAAAATACAGCGACTACTAATGAATTGAAAGGAATACTTATCTGATTTCACAGTCTTGGGCTGTTTTAGTGCAAATCAGATTAGGAAATATTTTCCTGCGTTTCCTCGTGCATGTACAGTATATGTCAGTGACAAAACAACCGCGCAAGAAAGATTATCCAAGAAGCCTGAATGTGTCTCCACTCACGTATCATCTGAATACTGAAAAAAGCAAACATAGTCTATTTTTAATGTTATTCTAATATTATTAAGTCTTTAGTATAGTAATATCCACGCCGGTAGTGTAACGGTTAGCACTATTAGTTGCCGTCCTCCGGAACCCGGTTTCGATTTCCGAACAGCTAGAAATTTAAGATTGGCAAGAGGGCTGGTATATGGTCAAAACGGTATGTGTAGCTCAGCTCCCTTGATGGTGTACCTGGAAAGAGCTGCACCAACTTGGAACAAAGACACAAATTTTTTTAACTGTTGTAAAAACAATGTTAGATGTATTGCTCTATTATGTTTGAAACTACACAGTTCAAAAAAATTAGGGGAAAATGTTTTGTAATGTCTGGTATGTGAACGTTAATTTGGTAGACGGGGTTCCAGTGGTCGTACAGCATACCTTGAGACCTTAGCTACTCAGGATATGTGAAATCGAAGTTATACTCCATCTGTAGGTTTAGCCATGCTTTAAACTGTCAGGTGACCCCTCAAAACAAAGTGAATAGCGGTACGTCTGTGTGTCGTGAGGTACACAGGCTACTGGGGTCATTTGAGCACTTGTATGTAAACCAGCACATCCCATGTGACATCTTAACGAGGTTCAACGAGGTTTGACCCAGGAAGGATGGACTTTTCATCATGTTGCTGTGGATCTCAGTGTCTCTCCATTTATTCACCGCTTATGGAATCGCTACAGTGAGACAGGCCAGTTCACAAGGAGGGTTGGAAAATGTCATGGACGAATGACAACCCCACAGCATGACCAATATCTGACCATCCCTGCATTGCGGCGTCGTTCAACATCTGCCAGAGAACTGCAACAAGACCTCAGGAGGGTCAATGGAGTCATGGTGTCTGACCAGACAGTAAGGAACAGGTTAAGAGAGGTGTCCTTACGACCCAGGTGTCCTGTTTGAGTGCCCTGTTTAACGCAGCAATATCGCGCAGCTCGCCTTCTCTTTGCCCGTACCCACGTCATCTGGCAACTTCGCCAATGAAGACCTGTGTTGTTCAAGATAAGTCCAGATTTCCCCTGACACAGCGTGATGGACGTCAACGTGTATGGAGATGCTGTGGTGGAAAATTCTAGATTCCCATGAAGGGAATTAGATATTTTTCATCAATAGAGCATGTCAAAAACATATCAGATGTAAGGCCTTTCAGGCGTTCGCTCTGTTAACCAGCGTTTCGTCTTAGGTCTGACACCAAACTCGTCAGAGTGGGATGTGTCAGACCCTACCCACTGGCGCTGGGTGTATGCAGGTGAGCCTATCAGAAGCCTATATATGAGGCACGGTCTGATAACTGCATACGGAAGATAAATCTCCACAATGGAATTATTGCCCGCCCAGCAACTCCGAATGGAAAATTCTAGATTCCCATGAAGGGAATTAGATATTTTTCACCAATAGGACATGTCAAAAACATATCAGATGTAAGGCCTTTCAGGCACTCGCTCTATTAACCAGCGTTTCGTCTTAGGTCTGACACCAGACTCGTCAGAGTGGGATGTGGGATACATCGACGAGTCTGGTGTCAGACCTAAGACGAAACGCTGGTTAATAGAGCGAGCACCTGAAAGGCCTTACATCTGATAAGTTGATGCTGTGGTGAGCAGTACATGACGAATGTTGTCTGGGAAGGTGACCGATTTGGACAAGATTCTGTGATGGTGTCTCGTGGCATCAGTATTGATGGCCGTACGGATCTTGTCATCCGTGCTAATCTTACCGCTGTGGGATACATCGAGCAAATACTGCTACAGCATGTGTTAGTTGCTCATACGGTATTAGCCCTGAATTCGTACTCGTGCACGACAATGTCAGGGCCCATGTAGTGCGCATCACCAGAACTGTCTTGCGAGAACTGGACATTCAAGAGATGATACGTCTAGCAGTAAGTCCCAACCTTAATCCCATCGAGCACTTTTAGGGCTGGATCTTCTTCAACCCTGCTGTGCCCTGCCTCCTGCCCCCTCTAACCTTCGTCATGTCGCACACTCAATAACCGGAGCAAATCAGAAAAGACGGCCCTAAAGTGCTCTCCTTAAATAGTTCCGAAAGGGAAAGTTCCAGATGAAATTAAACCCCAGTACACTGATAGGCTAAATTTCCATACACTCCCCTGGATTTGATTGGCTAGAAAACTTAGTTACAGGCACGTGATAGGCAGATTATATTAGAAGAGGAACCAAGTGAAGTATTGATAACTTCGGCACATAAAAAAACAATCATCAGAAATAAAAGTTAACCAACTATAAAAAATTATTTTTCTCTTTGCGATTAACTGGGACTTAGCCCACCAGAGATTGCTAGAAAATAGATGCTAGAGCCATCTAACCATTGGAGAAGAAAGTTTTAGAAAGTTTTAAAAGTTCCTGTTCACCGACATTGATGGCCGTAGATGGCCGTTTAAATAGCCGGTACAATAATAATGTGCCGCTGTATAACATAATCAGTTTGTATTCTACATAAAATATGTCACAGAATTACATGAGATGCATATGGTGACTTCAGTAACTCCCCTTTTATAAATATACAACTACAGTTATTGTCACGCGATTTGAAACAGTATGGATTTTCCGGTCACATAGAAGAGCAAGTAATTAACGATTATGTTGGAAAGTCAGATTTGCCCTTTATTATTGTATTAAGATGCCTTAAATTCATGGCACATTCAAAATCATGAAAGAAATGTCACAGTACTTTTGTATTTCTACATATTTATTTTAATTTCTGCAGCAGTTTCATCCTGAAGCTTATCTAAAACAAAGCAATTGTGTTGTGCGTCCTTTTGGTTCCACAGAGCACGAATGAAAGAATGCTAATTAATTGATCGATATCCACATTATATCCAAGGTATAAGAGCAGCAAAATCAAATTATTTTGAATGCTCTGCTTTGCTCTCTCTGCTCTTCGCTGTGCTATGCAAGCTTCCACTTGCGAACATGAGTTTGATTTTGCTGCTTTGCACCTCGCTCTGCTCGCTGCTTTGCTCCTCGCTCTGCTCGCTGCTTTGCTCCTCGCTCTGCTCGCTGCTTTGCTCCTCGTTCCACTATGTTTTCAGCCTTATGAGTAGACATTGGATTTGTATGCAAATTTTTCCCCCCCCAATATGTAGACCTCAAAAACCGACAAGGAAATTCATTTCAAGGTGAAATTGGGTGAATTATTAAGTTCAATAGTGCATATATATGCATATTTGTCTGTATTTGAGATTAGTGCATACATTTCAAATTTTGGATTTATTGTGTATGTTTTAGACTTTTATTATGCATATTTTGACGTGTTTTACAAGCTGTCCCGAACAAAATGTAAAGTAATTAATGCCGCGAACTGTTTTGTCAATGAAATGGTTCAAAGGGAACTGGCACTTATCAAGAGACACTTCTAAAACATACCAGGATCAATCAAGAAGCTAGAAACACGGGGATTGTGTCTTGGTGATTTGTTGGATGTTATGGAGAATGTGCAGCGTGAAACAGAAGGTATCCCAAGAAACCTTGGACTCCGTCTGCAAACAAAATATTGTGATGTCTTTAAACAAAATTCGAGCTACAACATCATGATTGCTGTAAACATTTATTTGGCTGGTGCCAAAGAGAATGTGCTGGTACTGATAATGTGGATCTACCAGAAATTTTAACGTCTACTGTCGCTCCTGTATGCAAGTACTGTCCTGTCACATCCATACATGTAGAGAGAGCATTCTCCGCATTGACGCTATATTTAACAGACAAACGTCATAGATTCAAACCAGAAACTTGAAGACTGTTGTACTCTAATGCAAAGGAAATTATGGACATGAAAAGTAGGGTATGCTGTCTAAAATGAAAGAGGTATGTGTATTAGTGTGTTTCTTCACGTTTGTGTTTTTTTAATATGGTTTTCTTAAAACCTTATTGATTAATTTATCATGTGTATTAATTAATAAATTGTGTCTTATCTAGGAAAAGTGTGTATATTGTTTTAACAGTGAACACAGATAGATTGATACGTCTCTCAGACTATGCATGGATTGTTTGTACTTGTGATACAGACGCAGCTGTCCGTTGTGTGATTTTTTTTTCATTCGGTTGTTTTTTCATGGTCATGACTCTATGTATTGGTGTGGGTGAATGGCATGTCTAGCAAATGAAAGTTATGTTTGCATTTCATACAAGTGTTTAATAGCATGAAAATAAGTGCCTACTTAAATGCATATTTCACCACTTTCTGCAGCGTAGTTGCATGCTTATATTGGTGATTTATACGGCATATAAATTCGATGTCTACTTACGAGAAAAGATTAAAACACATCTTATCGATAAAATGGAAGTTCAATCATCATCATCATCATCATCATCATCATTTCCCCTTATCCAGCTCCTGCTGGGTCAGGGTATTTATGGCACTTCTCCATCTTCCTCTTTCTTTCCACCATTCCTCTTCCATGGTCTTGTCCCAGTCTAAATTTTGTCTTCTTATCGCGCTCTTCACTGACTCAATCCACCTTGTTCTAGGTCTTCCTCTCACTCTCTTGCCCTCGCACTTTGCTTCCAGCATCTATCTTGGAATTTTATTCTCTTCCATCCTCTTTACATGTCCCAACCACCTTAGTTTCTTCTTTTCAACTCTCTCATTTAGCTTTCCTATCCCAGTTTCCTTCCTAACATTTTCATTTCTCACTCTGTCTTTCCTTGTCTTTCCTATCATACTACTTAGGAATTTCATCTCACTGGCTTGAATTCTACTCTCTTGCCTCCTAGTCAAAGTCCAAGTCTCAGCTGCATAAGTCAGTATGGGTACATAGTACATTTTGTACATTATCTCTTTACTTTTCCTTGGTACTTCTTTGCTCCAAACAAGTTTCCTTACACTTTGGTAGAATGCATTACCCTGTTGTACACTCCTGCTAATCTCCATGTCCACCCTAGCATTTTGCGTTAATTCACTTAGGTATTTAAAGCTATCCACAATTTCCAGACTCTGACTTCCAATTTTCACAGTGCCCTTTCCTTGCGTTTCCCCTCTGAACATCACCATAGCCTTGCTTTTCTCAGGACTGATTTTCATGCCATACTTCTCAATTTTTTCATTCAGTACATCTAGTTGTTGTTGCACTTCTTTGCTGTTCTTTCCCCAGATCAGAACATCATCTGGAAATAGCAGAATCTTCTCCTATTTATCTCCATAGGCTTCCTTTGTTTAATTAATGGGCTCTTAATTAGGGTAATAACATTACAGATAGGCTGTTCTGCTGGATTTCCAACAATGTTGCAATCAATAATTTCATAAACTGAAGCACAGAGGAGAAATAAAGTGTGAGAATCTATATTTCAATGATACTATGTACAGTTATAATGAATAATCCTTCAAGATTCATGATATAATGATACAGTGATACAGTACCTAAGAGATTTAAAATTCATCAAACCCCATTAATATTGGAATACTTAATGTCATGATGCCGAACAATATGACAGAACTTTCAGACTTCATCAAAGAGAAAGATATCCATCCTGGGAATAAACAAGATAAAGAGGGAAGATAAGGGAAACGAGAGATTCAATTACAAGTGGGAGGTTACTCCATGACCTTGCACTGTGACAGATTAGATCTACTGTGCTTCCTCCATTGGGAGAGTCAGCACATAGCCTACTCCTGTCAAATAATACAAGGGGTCGGCTCACAGCTTATCTCCATCTGACAGAAATCACCTTCAACAGCATAGTACGCCCTCACTCCATGTTAACACTGTACAGAGGTTTGAAACTGAAACCAGGCCCTTGACATGCAATCTAGTGCTTAGGAATTGTACACCACCCCCTCTCCTACCCTGCCGGCCAACATTTTGGCGGTGAGCATTCTTTCTACCATTAACCCTGACAGTAACATGTCTATAAATATCGCTTTAGTTACACCACACGCCTCGAAGACGTGCCACTCAAAGCCTATTATTTAAAGTTACGTTAAATTTACCAGATGGAATGAACAAGGAATAGAGGTGGTGGAGGGGATATCTCTCCCCTCCTTATGAGGACTAGATGGCATTCATTCGCACGACACGTCAGAAAATCATATGGTGTAATTGTCATGGTTAAAGCTTGGAACTAGCTAACCACTGTGTCAGACCATAGACTTCTGATGCTTTTATGATCGTGGCCACTAGGTGGGCTGAGACATGAGACTTAGAGTTGGATACAGGTTGTTCTGCAGTGAAGGACCAGAATCTAAAAATGGAGTAGCAGTGATCCTGAAAAAGGAAAATTGCAATTTGGTATGTCTGTGGCATAATCATGTTAATGAGGATACACTGAAACTGGTACAAAAGATAAATTTCAAGTGTATGCTACTCAAACAGGGAATAACATCATCATCTGGGAACTTCTTGGAAATGGAGAGTGAAGTGGGAGGATATGGAGGAATAGAAACTAGATAATGGTGAGTGCTTGTGAACCACAGCAGAGAAACCAGAGTTGGTGAATGATGATTTTAAACATGGGGGAAATGGAGAACCATATAAAAGATACAGAAATAATGATGGGAAATTCAAATGCATACTGTATGTGGGAAAAGAGAAACAAGGAAAATAAGAAATTAGTCCTTATGGATATGGAAATGTAAATCAAGAAGAACTGCTGACTGATTTCTCAAGGAGGAACTGGCACATAGTTTGAAACACATGGTTTAGGATGGGAAATGGTAAGAACATTACCAGGTATTGACGGAGATATATTAGAACAATATCATACACTATATAATAGCGGAAAAGGCACATCATAAAAACCTGACAGATGTTACAGCCTGCTGAAAGAATTCTTTGATAGGGATCATAGGGTAGTAATAGCTAAGTTGAAACGATTGAACAGTCCCATAGAACCTGAAAGGGAAGAATCAAGTCATATATAGAAAGGAAGAATATCTGTATATGATTGATTTGATACTTCTTTGTTCCTTTCCAGTACTTGAAAGGAAAGGCTGTGTCAGACAAGATCCTAAATGAGATCTTTAATATCCAGAGCGGGCCGATGACCTCGATGTTAGGCCCCTTTAAACAACAAGCATCATAATATCCAGAGCTGAGAATGGAAGTATGGAAGGGGAATGCTAAAATATGGAAACACTGCTTGGATATGCAGAAAGATAGGTAGAAGAATATCAGGAAAGGTGAGGAGGAGACCCCTTGGTGAAATAATAATAAAATAACAAATCAAGGAAAGAAAGTCATGGAAAGAACAGAAAATATCTGACTGAAGTAGGCAGAAATATCCAGATGCATAAGAAAAGGGAGAATGTGACCAGATTAGTGAAGGATGAAGATGGCATAATAATAACAAAACCAGAAGAAGTAAGGAACAGATTGGAAGGATGTTTCCATAAGCTAATGAACATAAGTGTCATGAATCAAACAAAAGAGGAAAGAACAACAGGAGAAAATTCAGTGAAGAAATCACAGTGAAAGAAGTTACAATAGCAATTAAGAAGATCAAAATGGAGAAAGCTGTTGGAATAAATGAAGTTCCAGCAGATGTGATAAAGTGGTGGGTTTGTAATGGATATTGGATGCACAGTAGTGTATGGAAAGAGAAACAGGTTTCAGAAGATTGGCAAAAAGAAATGATTACCAATTTTCAAGAACACTTTTCTGCCAAAGGTAGCTAAGATTTTTTTTTTACCTATTTTACATTGCACCGACACAGACAGGTCTTATGGTGGACAATAATATATAAAAGGGCTAAGACTGCGAAGGAAGCGACCGAGGTTTTAAATAAGATACACACCCAGTACTGGTGTGGTATGAAAATGGAAAACCACAGAGAAACAAACATCTTCACAGCTGTCTACAGTGAGGTTCAAACCCACTATCTCTCAAAAGCAAGGTGACAGCAAACTGCGCAGCCATCTCGCTCAGTGTAGCTGATAATGGTAAGGATACAATAGCAAACACTCGAAACGGGTAGGTTTGTCTTCCAAACAGAACTCCTCTTCATATGTGAGTCTGTAGGTGACTGCACAACCCAATATGGGAGGCACTCCAGTTTCCCACATTGATGACAGATAGTCCCAGGTCGAGCAGCCACTGTTCTATTTTACTCCTTTTCTTTTCTACGTTGCCTCTTATCGTTTACTACTAGCCTATGGCTTTCTTCAAAAAGTAGTGTGCCACAATGAACTAATTAATGATCTCCAGGATGAACAGTTGAGGACTGATGTCTCCCAGCTGTTACATCAATATGACACATCTTCATGTTAGTCTTTACATTTTCAAATTGCTTCCTTTGACCTCCCAAACAAAGTTAACCCGCTGTTAACTAAGAGTAAAACACTTGCTTGAGAATGCAGTTATTGGACATATATTATGTATTACCTGCCCTGTCCATCGTAGGTGGCATCTTAAAACCATAGCTTTGTGCCTCTTCAAGGAAATTGGCAGTTGTGAATCTATCTTGTGAGGTGTTTATGTAAAATTCTCTTTCAACATTGCTGGTGATATTGTTCCAGCTTTTTAGTATGTCACCTATAGCATGTCCAGGATTCAGATACATATAGTAAGCTGGAAACTGCAACTGAATTGTACAGGAGGATCCTTGTTGAAACATTGACAGCATGAATGTCAAATACTCAGTATCTTAGTTTAGTAAAGGATGCTCCAGCACAGCTGATTCTAAATTGGATTTCCAAATCTATATTTGCGCTTGATGAGAGGATGCTGCCATGGTAAGGCATCGCATCGGCATGGGGGTGAGAAGGTTTGAAAAAGAAATCCAAAATAACTGAGATAATGGATGAATGTGTGTATGTTCCAGCATAGCTCTCAACCAAACATAGTACACATGACCGTGGTGGCAGGGCTCCCTTAACACCACGACACTCTGGATGCTGTTTTAAGTCATACTTCAGGCCCAGTCGGAATGGACGTTGAGAAGGGGTTAAAAAGAATGTCCAAAATGGCAGAGATTATGGATGTATGTGTTATATTCCAGCATAGCTCTCAACTATACTTCGACAAACATGACTTGCTGTACGGTCTGGAAAAAAAATTATGTGGGATAAGACAGCCCTAGTGGAGGGGATGGCATTGAAAATAATTGTAAATGTTGAATATTACTGTGAAATCCATAGATGAATACTGACACTCCGGATGCGTTTAATTTGGAGGTTGCTGGGCTGACTAGCTCAGATGGTTGAGATGCTGGCCTTCTGACCCCAACTTGGCAGGTTCGACTTGACTCAGTCCGGTGGTATTTGAAGGTGCTCAAATACGTCAGCCTTGTGTTGGTAGATTCACTGACACGTTAAAGAACTCCTGCGGGACTAAATTCCGGCACCTCTTTTGGTATTACAATAAGTTTATGATTCACATCAATAGAAATTAAAACCTTAAATCTGTGTCTATTATAAGAAGAAAAGACTGTTTATCAAGGCTTTCTAGTGATTCCTCATTTATTGTTTTTACATTGAAAAGTGCCCTTCATTTCCTTTGGACAATGCAAAGCATACATTTGTGCTTAAGAAATCTCATAGTTTGGTACATTTTAGCCATTTGTACTGGTGTTTTTGATAGACAAAAATCTAGTGTAAAGAAACAGGTTGTAAAACTCTTCTGTGTACAATGGTGTTCCATTATTTCAGAGATATTGTGGGTAAGGATTTGAAGATTTCATTATAAATTGGACCCGGTGTTAAAGTGAAAATGAGTAAATATTTGAAGGCCAATATAAGAATAATTTTTTTTTTTTTTTTTTACAACTTGCTTTACGTCGCACCGACATAGATAGGTCTTACATGTGATAAATCTCATAATTAGACCGTATTGAAGATAATGTATTAAAGTTAAAAACTTTTATTTTATAACCACCTATTCAATACAAAGATAATGCACTCAATTATTTATAAAATATTCATGAGGTACATTGGTTAATAGGACATGTTTCGTTCGTCTTTGCGAACATCATCAGCTATAAATAACAAAGCCTAAGGTCAGGGCCCTGAGTTTATTTAAATGGTTAAAATGTCGTTATATTAAAAGAATGGTAAAAATTGTGATAAAAGTAGTTGTATAGTATTAAAATTAGACTGTAACATAGTATAACGATTAGCATCAAGAATTTTTCATAAAGTACAATGAATATTGATAATCTGAAAAGTAAAAACAATCATAAGGGTTATTAAATTAGAAAAGATGTAATAGTAGACATTAAAAAGACTTCGATGTTTGAAGCGTGGATTAATTGTAGAGTTGTTGGGTATAAACTTGAAGTTTGAAATCTGAAAAGAAAGAAAAATGGAAGAGTGAAGTAGTGTTTAAAACGAGAATAAAAAGGGGGATAGAAATAGTAAAAGAGGAAAGCTTACCCATTAGACCGGTGAAGATATTTGCTAGCTAGACAGCGTGAATAGGACAAGGCAGGCCACTTGTTATTGCCTCTAGTGAATTGTGTTGGGTTGAGACTGATAATATTGTAGGCACTAAAATATGTCCATATGTGACGCGTGGATAATGTTGAAAGCATGAACTTTAAAATATTTAAATCTGAAAAGAAGAAGAAAAAAGGAGGAATTGAGACCATGTTAAGACGAAAATTAAAAGGGGAAGAAAGAGAAAATTGAAAAAGGAAGCTTACCTGCCGTGATAGAAAGTGAGTGTCCGCTGACGTTAGCTGCGTGAGGCAAACTGGCAAGCGGCTTTGTTATTGCTTCTCGTGTTATATGTGTGTACGTAGAGGCGGGGAGTGAGTCATGTGAGGAGGGGAAGTAGCTGATTCTTTAGACGCGCTAGATGTTCGTGGAAGGGGTGTCAGATGAGGGGGGGGTGATGGAGTAGTAACTGTTGTTACTGAGGAAATGTTCTTAGCGGTTGGATAATTAAAAATGTTCATAAAGTTGTTGTTATTCATATTTAAAAAAGAGAGTAATTCTGGGATTTTCTCAATTAATGGGCTTTTGATTTCTGAAATTTTGTTTAAGTTTTGATTTCCATTGAAATGTTGGTCCAAGGATATGTAAATGTTCTCAAACTCTGTCATTAGTTTGCTTTTACTGACGTATTTTAGGATTTGAAGATCTTTTTCAATCGTCGTAAAACTATGGCCGGTTTCTTCCATGTGAATACTCATGGCGGAATATTTTTTGTGTTTTGAGGCGTTGTAATGTTCAAGATACCTAGTCAAAAAACTGCGTCCGGTTTGTCCGATGTATGAAAAATCACAATGAGTACATTTAAGTCTATAGACACCAGAGTTCGAGAATTTAGTGTGATTACTGTTAACTATGTTTGAATTGAAAAAAATATTACGGTTCGTGTATCGTGTTTTATGGGCGATGTTGATGTCGTATTTCTTTAGGGGGTTGGTGATTTGAAATAGGCCTGGGTTTGTGTAGGTGAAAGCGGCATATTTCGATTTTTTAAGTTTGTCCGGAATTAACTTAGTCGCAGTTTTTAATTTTACCTTATTGATGATTTTGTTAATCATCAAGGGGTTATAGCCGTTAATTCTGGCCAAATCTTTGATGTAATTTAATTCTTTTTTACGATTTACGGTTATGAGCGGGATTTTTAATGCTCTATAAACGAGACTGAAAAATGCAGCCTGTTTATGAGATTGCGGGTGTAAAGAATCGTTTCTTATAGTGACAGGGGCGCAGGAAGGCTTTCTATATATTTGGAAATTAAACTTGTTATTCTCTCTTGAGATGTTTAAGTCCAAGAAGTTTAAGGAACCGTTAATTTCATCCTCCTTAGTGAATTTGACATCGTTGTCAAGTTCATTAAGGGAAGTTAAAATACCATGACTATCATATTTTTGAGTATCAATAATAGCAAAAGTGTCATCAACATATCTTAGCCATAATTGGAGGCCGTTGATGTTATTAGTTATTTTGTTGTTTTCCAAATCATCCATGAAAATATTGGCTAAAATGCCCGAGATCGGATCTCCCATTGCTAAACCCTTTTGGTGATATATTTTATTATTAAAAGTGAAATAATTGTTATTAAGGACAAATTTTAATAGACTAATGACATTTTCTATTTCACATTTGCTCAAGTTGCTGTGTTTTAAAAGGTTTGTTTCAATAATTTTAACTGTTTAATTTACAGGAATGTTTGAGTGCATGTTAGTAATGCCATAGGAAACCATTATGTGGTTGTTCTCAAGGTTGAATTTCGCCAATTTATCACAGAACTCAACAGAATTTTTTATACAAGCCGTGTTGTTTAAGGAAATTATGCAAAAATTTTGAGACTTTATAAGAGGGGCTATTCATACAGTTAATAATAGGGCGTATAGGTACATCTTTTTTATGGATTTTTGGTAAGGCTTTTGCAGTTGGGAGTTTTGGGTTCATTGTTATAAGTTTTTGATACTCGTGTTCTTGTAATAAGAAAGGTAGGTTTTTCAATAGGTTCTTCAAACTTCGTTGGATTTTGGGGGTAGGATCTTTATTGATAACGGTGTAACTGCTATTAGCAAAGAAATTTTCGGTTTTATTAATATAGTCGTCTTTAGGTAATAAAACTATTGTGGAGCCTTTATTGGCTTTAGTGTCGATGATATTGTTATTACTAATTTTATTTCTTACGTCATATATTTGCTTGTTAAGGGTCGGATTTGAGGTGGTTTTCAATTCCTTCGCCAGATAAGGTAGTTTCTTCTTAATCTCGTATCTGATGTCATTGTGTGATTCTACTGGGAGTCTTTTGATGTTGGATTCAATTTCCGCAACTGTAGTAATCAAATCGTCTGTTTTTTTTTTTTTCAGGTTAGGCCAATTAAATGTCAGTCCTTTATCAAGAAGAGATAGTTCGTTGTCTGAAAAGTTCGTGTTAGATAAATTTACAGTTGGAGGAAAATGATTTGAATTAGTGGAGGGGTGGGTTAGTTTTACTGTTGACATTATTCGTGCAATTTTTGGTGTTTTGCAGTTGTATCAGTTTATTGTTTAAAGTTGTCTGTTTCCTATTCACGATGTCATGTACTTTTTCGTTGACAAAGTTAGAGTATGAATTCCATTCTAATGGGGACATGCTAGAGGATACTTCAAGATGCGTCCTGGAAAGCTGTGAGTTTAGGAATGATTTATTTTTATAATGCTCCTTGATTTCGTTTTTTAACCAAAATTCATGACTTTTTTCTGAGTTCTCGAAGAATTAAGGTTCAAACAGTTTTTCCTTTGGAGATGTTTAAGAAATTTAGGAATTAGTCCATGCTTCATACATTCTTTTAAGAAACGAATATCCCTAGATATTTTGCTGACCTTGACTTTGAGATTAAGATATCTATTACCTTTATTAGCCTGGTAGGCTGCTAAATTACATGTGATAAATCTCATAATTAGACCGTATTGAAGATAATGTATTAAAGTTAAAAACTTTTATTTTATAACCACCTATTCAATACAAAGATAATGCACTCAATTATTTATAAAATATTCATGAGGTACATTGGTTAATAGGACATGTTTCGTTCGTCTTTGCGAACATCATCAGCTATAAATAACAAAGCCTAAGGTCAGGGCCCTGAGTTTATTTAAATGGTTAAAATGTCGTTATATTAAAAGAATGGTAAAATTGTGATAAAAGTAGTTGTATAGTATTAAAATTAGACTGTAACATAGTATAACGATTAGCATCAAGAATTTTTCATAAAGTACAATGAATATTGATAATCTGAAAAGTAAAAACAATCATAAGGGTTATTAAATTAGAAAAGATGTAATAGTAGACATTAAAAAGACTTCGATGTTTGAAGCATGGATTAATTGTATAGTTGTTGGGTATAAACTTGAAGTTTGAAATCTGAAAAGAAAGAAAAATGGAAGAGTGAAGTAGTGTTTAAACGAGAATAAAAAGGGGGATGGAAATAGTAAAAGGGGAAAGCTTACCCATTAGACCGGTGAAGATATTTGCTAGCGGTAACAGCGTGAATAGGACAAGGCAGGCCACTTGTTATTGCCTCTAGTGAATTGTGTTGGGTTGAGACTGATAATATTGTAGGCACTAAAATATGTCCATATGTGACGCGTGGATAATGTTGAAAGCATGAACTCAGAAAAAAGTCAATGAATTTTGATTAAAAAAGGAAATCAAGGAGCATTATAAAAATAAATCATTCCTAAACTTACAGCTTTACAGGACGCATCTTGAAGTATCCTCTAGCATGTCCCCATTAGAATGGAATTCATACTCTAACTTTGTCAACGAAAAAGTACATGACATCGTGAATAGGAAACAGACAACTTTAAACAATAAACTGATACAACTGCAAAACGCCAAAAATTGCGCGAATAATGTCAACAGTAAAACTAACCCACCCCTCCACTAATTCAAATCATTTTCCTACAACTGTAAATTTATCTAACACGAACTTTTCAGACAACGAACTATCTCTTCTTGATAAAGGACTGACATTTAATTGGCCTAACCCGAAAAAAAAAAACAGACGATTTGATTACTACAGTTGCGGAAATTGAATCCAACATCAAAAGACTCCCAGTAGAATCACACAATGACATCAGATACGAGATTAAGAAGAAACTACCTTATCTGGCGAAGGAATTGAAAACCACCTCAAATCCGACCCTTAACAAGCAAATATATGACGTAAGAAATAAAATTAGTAATAACAATATCATCGACACTAAAGCCGATAAAGGCTCCACAATAGTTTTATTACCTAAAGACGACTATATTAATAAAACCGAAAATTTCTTTGCTAATAGCAGTTACACCGTTATCAATAAAGATCCTACCCCCAAAATCCAACGAAGTTTGAAGAACCTATTGAAAAACCTACCTTTCTTATTACAAGAACACGAGTATCAAAAACTTATAACAATGAACCCAAAACTCCCAACTGCAAAAGCCTTACCAAAAATCCATAAAAAAGATGTACCTATACGCCCTATTATTAACTGTATGAATAGCCCCTCTTATAAAGTCTCAAAATTTTTGCATAATTTCCTTAAACAACACGGCTTGTATAAAAAATTCTGTTGAGTTCTGTGATAAATTGGCGAAATTCAACCTTGAGAACAACCACATAATGGTTTCCTATGGCATTACTAACATGTACTCAAACATTCCTGTAAATTAAACAGTTAAAATTATTGAAACAAACCTTTTAAAACACAGCAACTTGAGCAAATGTGAAATAGAAAATGTCATTAGTCTATTAAAATTTGTCCTTAATAACAATTATTTCACTTTTAATAATAAAATATATCACCAAAAGGGTTTAGCAATGGGAGATCCGATCTCGGGCATTTTAGCCAGTATTTTCATGGATGATTTGGAAAACAACAAAATAATTAATAACATCAACGGCCTCCAATTATGGCTATGTTGATGACACTTTTGCTATTATTGATACTCAAAAAAATGATAGTCATGGTATTTTAACTTCCCTTAATGAACTTGACAACGATGTCAAATTCACTAAGGAGGATGAAATTAACGGTTCCTTAAACTTCTTGGACTTAAACATCTCAAGAGAGAATAACAAGTTTAATTTCCAAATATATAGAAAGCCTTCCTGCGCCCCTGTCACTATAAGAAATGATTCTTTACACCCGCAATCTCATAAACAGGCTGCATTTTTCAGTCTCGTTTATAGAGCATTAAAAATCCCGCTCACAACCTAAATCGTAAAAAAGAATTAAATTACATCAAAGATTTGGCCAGAATTAACGGCTATAACCCCTTGATAATTAACAAAATCATCAATAAGGTAAAATTAAAAACTGCGACTAAGTTAATTCCGGACAAACCTAAAAAATCGAAATATGCCCCTTTCACCTACACAAACCCAGGCCTATTTCAAATCACCAACCCCTAAAGAAATACGACATCAACATCGCCCATAAAACACGATACACGAACCATAATATTTTTTTCAATTCAAACATAGTTAACAGTAATCACACTAAATTCTCGAACTCTGGTGTCTATAGACTTAAATGTACTCATTGTGATTTTTCATACATCGGACAAACCAGACGCAGTTTTTTGACTAGGTATCTTGAACATTACATCGCCTCAAAACACAAAAAATATTCCGTCATGAGTATTCACATGGAAGAAACCGGCCATAGTTTTACGAGGATTGAAAAAGATCTTCAAATCCTAAAATACGTCAGTAAAAGCAAACTAATGACAGAGTTTGAGAACATTTACATATCCTTTTACCAACATTTCAATGGAAATGAAAACTTAAACGAAATTTCAGAAATCAAAAGCCCATTAATTGAGAAAATCCCAGAATTACTCTCTTTTTAAAATATGAATAACAACAACTTTATGAACATTTTTAATTATCCAACCGCTAAGAACATTTCCTCAGTAACAACAGTTACTACTCCATCACCCCCCCCATCTGACACCCTCTCCACGAACATCTAGCGCGTCTAAAGAATCAGCTACTTCCCCTCCTCACATGACTCGCTCCCCGCCTCTACGTATACACACATATAACACGAGAAGCAATAACAAAGCCGCTTGCCAGTTTGCCTCACGCAGCTAACGTCAGCGGACACTCACTTTCTATCACAGCAGGTAAGCTTCCTTTTTCAATTTTCTCCTTCTTCCCCTTTTAATTTTCGTCTTAACATGGTCTCAATTCCTCCTTTTTTCTTCTTCTTTTCAGATTTAAATATTTTAAAGTTCATGCTTTCAACATTATCCACGCGTGACATATGGACATATTTTAGTGCCTACAATATTATCAGTCTCAACCCAACACAATTCACTAGAGGCAATAACAAGTGGCCTGCCTTGTCCTATTCACGCTGTCTAGCTAGCAAATATCTTCACCGGTCTAATGGGTAAGCTTTCCCCTTTTACTATTTCCATCCCCCTTTTTATTCTCGTTTTAAACACTACTTCACTCTTCCATTTTTCTTTCTTTTCAGATTTCAAACTTCAAGTTTATACTCAACAACTCTACAATTAATCCACGCTTCAAACATCGAAGTCTTTTTAATGTCTACTATTACATCTTTTCTAATTTAATAACCCTTATGATTGTTTTTACTTTTCAGATTATCAATATTCGTTGTACTTTATGAAAAATTCTTGATGCTAATCGTTATACTATGTTAGTCTAATTTTAATACTATACAACTACTTTTATCACAATTTTACCATTCTTTTAATATAACGACATTTTAACCATTTAAATAAACTCAGGGCCCTGACCTTAGGCTTTGTTATTTATAGCTGATGATGTTCGCAAAGACGAACGAAACATGTCCTATTAACCAATGTACCTCATGAATATTTTATAAATAATTGAGTGCATTATCTTTGTATTGAATAGGTGGTTATAAAATAAAAGTTTTTAACTTTAATACAGATAGGTCTTACGGTGACGATGGGACAGGCAAGGGCTAGGAGTAGGAAGGAAGTGGCCGTGGCCTTAATTAAGGTACAGCCCCAGCATTTGCCTGGTGTGAAAACGCAAAACCACTGAAAACCATCTTCAGGGCTGCCGACAGTGGGGCTCGAACCCACTATCTCCCGAATGCTGGATACTGGCCACACTTAAGCGACTGCAGCTATCGAGCTCGATAAGAATAAATTGACTAGACTTTTTCAATGGAATATATCAAGTAAATGATATTACATAAGTCTTGAGACTAGTTTCTGTCACTTAGTGGCCATCTTCAGCCAAATAAAAATTAAACAAATTATACATACATACATTATCATTATAGACTGTTATGCCTTTCAGCGTTCAGTCTGCAAGCCTCTGAGAATTTACTGAACGTCGCCACAATCCTCGATTTGCAACTAGTGTTGTGGCCTCATTTAGTTCTATACCTCTTATCTTTAAACCGTTAGAAACCGAGTCTAACCATCGTCGTATTGGTCTCCCTCTACTTCTCTTACCCTCCATAAGAGAGTCCATTATTCTCCTAGGTAACCTATCCTCCTCCATTCGCCTCTCATGATCCCACCACCGAAGCCGGTTTATGCGTACAGCTTCATCCATCGAGTTCATTCCTAAATTAGCCTTTATCTCCTCATTCCGAGTACCCTCCTGCCATTGTTCCCACCTGTTTGTACCAGCAATCATTCTCGCTACTTTCATGTCTGTTACTTCTAACTTATGAGTAAGATATCCTGAGTCCACCCAGCTTTCGCTCCCGTAAAGCAAAGTTGGTCTGAAAACAGACCGATGTAAAGATAGTTTCGTCTGGGAGCTGACTTCCTTCTTACAGAATACTGCTGATCGCAACTGCGAGCTCACTGCATTAGCTTTACTACAACTTGATTCAATCTCACTTACTATATTACCATCCTGGGAGAACACACAACCTAAATACTTGAAATTATCGACCTGTTGTAGCTTTGTATCACCAATCTGACATTCGATTCTGTTGAATTTCTTACCTACTGACATCAATTTAGTCTTCGAGAGGCTAATTTTCTTACCATACTCATTGCACCTATTTTGAAGTTCCATGATATTAGACTGCAGGCTTTCGGCACAGTCTGCCATTAAGACCAAGTCGTCAGCATAGGCCAAACTGCTTACTACATTTCCACCTAACTGAATCCCTGAATGCCATTTTATACCTTTCAGCAGATGATCCATGTAAACTACAAATAGCAAAGGTGAAAGATTACAGCCTTGTCTAACTCCTGTAAGTACCCTGAACCAAGAACTCATTCTATCATCAATTCTCACTGAAGCCCAATTGTCAACATAAATACCTTTGATTGATGATTGATTTTAATAATCTACCTTTAATTCCATAGTCCCCCAGTATGGCAAACATCTTTTCCCTCGGTACCCTGTCATATGCTTTCTCTAGATCTACGAAACATAAACACAACTGCCTATTCCTCTCGTAGCATTTTTCAATTACCTGGCGCATACTGAAAATCTGATCCTGACAGCCTCTCTGTGGTCTGAAACCACACTGGTTTTCATCCAACTTCCTCTCAACGACTGATCGCACTCTCCCTTCCAGGATGCCAGTGAATACTTTGCCTGGTGTACTAATCAATGAGATACCTCGATAGTTGTTGCAATCCTTTCTGTTCCCTTTCTTATTGTTGGGAATGCACTTCGAAAACGATAAAACACGGGTACAATTCCACAATTATCGAACACATTTATTTTAATACACATATATACATGGAAGCCATCGTGAGAACACCAAAAATGATACCAAACTAAAACTTGAAGTGTGTTTCTTTGCTTATTTCAAAGCTCTCGTAAACAAATCTCAGGAGTAACAAGAATCAGAGGTTACACTAACTGATCTCACACAACATCCTCCCACCTAAGTCAAATGAATGTTGACATGAATTGACTTACACCCTTTATGCACAAATTGCCACTTTCATAAAATAGTCCTGAAACATTTACAAAATGATAAAATTCAATAATATGAACACAAATAAATATATTAATTGACACATATCACAAATGTAACTTTTCTGGCTTGTGAATCAATCGTCCTAGATGAGTTATTTTCACTGTCTGCTTTGAAACTTGAGGACCATCTTCAGCAGGAGTAGAAGAGTCACATGCTCCGGCCTCGTGATTATCCTTTATATTTTCCTCACTTGGAACAAAGTCTTTCCTTAGGTGGTTTCGGATTTCCTGGGTATCCTCAGGTGGTTGAAACTCGTGTTCTAGTGGGTATATTCTTTGAACTGGCCTTATAAGCTCGCCTGAAGCAATGACGACACGAACTACTCTAACATTGCCATCCTTTCCCTTAACAAGCTCGACAACTCGTCCCAATGGCCAATCCACTCTTCTAGTGTCATCATTGTCAACCAAAACAATTTCTCCCAGTTTGAGATCATGTGGCTTATCCTTGCTGGCGAATAACTTCAACTGACCTAAATACTCAGTACGAAAGCTTTCTCTAAGATTCTTTTTTTGCAACTGAAGGCGATACTGCAGTCTTTTCCGAAGATCAGTTGCTTCGAACAGGTCATACTCAGGTACTCCTACTTCTTCTATGTCGTGTAGAAACATGTTTGGAGTTAGAGCAGCCAGATCTGATGGGTTGTCAGACAAATAGGTTAATGGCCGAGAATTTATGACGGTTTCGCAGTCACAGAGGATTGTCTGCATCTCTTCATAGTTGACAGATGATCGACCAAGCACTCGACGGAGAAGAGTTTTGAGCATTCCTACTAGTCGTTCCCACCAACCTCCCCACCATGGCGAAGCTGGAGGATTAAAACGCCAATCTATCTTCCGCGCTGAACTGTATTGTGAGATTGCATTCCAGTCCAGTTTGTGACAGGAGTTCTTAAACCCAACAAAATTTGTTCCCTGGTCACTGTAGACAATGACAGGTCTTCCTTGTTTGCTGCAGAAACGTCTGAAAGCTTGTAGAAAGCTATCTGTTGATAACGAAGATATCAGTTCCAATCGAACTGCACGGTAAACTCCACAAGTGAATAAGCAAACCCATGCCTTCTTCGAGGTTCCATCATCGGCTTTGATGTAGAGAGGACCAGCAAAATCAACTCCAGTAACTTCAAAAATTCTTGCGTCACGCACTCTACTCTCAGGTAAAGGTGAAGGATGAGCTGCCAGCTTCTTTGAACTATGACATTTACAAATCATGCAGGAGTTAATAACAGCTCTAATTGTTTGTCTACCTCCTAGAATCCAATACTGTTGCCTCAGAATTGACAAAAGCATCTGCGTACCAGCATGACAGTTGCTAAGATGGGCATCCATAATCAGTCGCTGAACGACTGGGTGATCAGCCTTTGGGAGCACAATGGGATGACAAAAGTCCCTGACATCATCCCGGTTTGATATCTTGGTCATCAAACGAATCAATCCCTGTTCGTCAACAAACGGAAGTAAGCTCTTTAGTTTGGAATTGAAAACATCTATGAACACTTCCTCCTACACCCACCGTAAAATCTTCCTTTCTGCCGTGACAGATTCCTCACTTGTCAGGTCACAATGTATGCGTTGAGCTTTGCTGATGCGACAGTTGGTCAGAAAGCGGAACATCCAGCCTACCATCCTTACAATTTTCTTGTACTGAGAAAAGTGTTGGTAATACCAGTCTTTACCGATGTCTTCTGAATTACTTGATATTAATGAAACGACATTCTTCCTTCTCTCCGAATTTATCTCTTCCTCATTATAAGAAAAGTCAGTTTGTGGCCAGCAGTCTGGATTTTCTCTCAACCAACCAGGGCCTTCCCATCAACGGCATTGTATCAACTTCTTCACAGAACATCCACGTGATGGAAGATCTGATGGGTTTTCTTTTCCAGGAACATGTCGCCATTTGCAACCAACTGACAGTTCTCGTATCTCTTTAATCCGGTTCATGACAAAAGCATCCCATGCTTCACTTCGCTGAATCCAAGCGAACAGTTGAAGCATCTGTCCAAAAAATTGCCTTAATATCGGGAATACAATAATCCTTTACAATCGATGCATATAATCTCGTTGCTAATGAAGCTGCTAAAAGTTCTAACCTGGGAAAGGTCAATCCCTTGCCTGATTTTCCAGTTGGTGCAACTCTTGACTTGGCAGCCACCAAGTGAACACTCACTTCACCCCCTTGCTCAACACGCAGGAATACAGCTGCTGCTTATGATGTCTGACAGGCATCTGAAAAAATGTGAAGTGTCCAGGAGTCGTCTGGGCTGTTGCAGTTAGACAACTGAGGAATCTTGACTTGAGCTAAAAGAGGAACTTCTTCAAGCCAACTCAAGAATTTCATTTTGATCTCTTCATTGACTTCTTCATCCCATGTCAAACCTTCTCTCCAAGTCTGTTGAAGCAACAATTTTGGTATTAATGCTACGCTACATGTGACACCCACCGGATCAAAAATTCTATGGGCAGCACTCAAAATAACTTTCTTTGTTATTTTCTCGAAGCTAATCAAAAGAAGGTTATCTATGTTGATTGCTAGGGAATCGTCGGACTTGTTCCATAGGAGTCCTAACACATTTTTAGGTCCGGAAACATCATTACTTCCGGTCAACTCCCACCCTCGAAGACAAAATTGCCGTTCCCTCATGACACCTGAAGCTACATCAATAAACTGTTTAGCTTGTTCTTCATTGTCCGAACTCGCAAGGCAATTATCAACATAGAAGCTATGGGTAAGAAGTTCCACAAATGACTTGGGCCATGGTGACTTCCCTTCCTCACACAGTACTAATGTATTTTCAAGGTGAAGTTTGATGCATGATTCTAATAGAAAAGGACTTGGAGAGACTCCAAATACAACACGACAATGTCTGTATGTCTTGAGACTTCCATTTCTGTCTAACCACAAGAATCTCAAAAAATTTCTGTCTCATGAATGCTGATCTGGAGAAAAGCTCTTCTTATGTCTCCAACAACTCCCACCTTCTTCAGTCGGAAACGAGCCAACACGGAAGGTATTTTCTCAATTAAATTAGGGCCTTTCTCAAGACATTGATTGAGGCTGGGCTGTTTATCTTCTTTAGGCGAGGCATCGAACACGGGGCGCACTGGTGTTGTTGATCCAGGTTTCACAACGTGACGATGAGGCAAATAGTGGCAATGAACATCCATTTCCTGAGGAGGCACTTTGTCTATCACCCCTTCCCTCAGCCAATCATCTAGTACTTCCTGATAAGCATCATAGTAACCTTCAGTCTTCAATCTCTTAACAGTAGACATCAGTCTCTTCAGTGATAATTGGTAATTATCAGGCAGTGGAGGATGGTTCTCAACCCATGGGAGGTGAACTTCAAACCGCTCTTCTTCATTGACTGATACTGTATCAAGGAAATGTTGCTGTGTAGTAGACTCATTCTCAGATCTGCTGCGTTTCTCAGATGGATCGCTAATCCCTAAAGTATCTAGAGTCCACAAATCTGTGATGGTGGCTTCTCTTGTTAGCATAGCAGTCACCACCATAGCCATACTTTCCTCATTCCTATGTTCTGAAGGTACTTTGCCCATTAAAATCCATCCCAAACGAGTTTCCATGGCTACTAGTCCAGTACTTAGTATCTTGTGGCCTCCTGTAAACAATTTGCCTGCAACATCAGCTCCAATTAATATTTCTATTGGTCCATAAGATTCGATGTCACTCAAAACAATGTTCTGACTACTTAGTTCTTCAATCCAAGGACCTTGCTGTACTGAAGGTATGGCACCACAAATTCTTGTTTGGTCTAATGCTTCAAAGTGACAGTTGTAGCTACCATCCAGACTAGAGAGATAAATAGTGTACACACAATGATGGTATACTCCAGTGGTTGTACCTCCAAATAGCGAGTGTTGGATATTTTCCTGTCTGCCAGTTTGATATCCCATTTCCGTGGCTGTACTCTTCAAAATGTAGGAACGTTGTGATGCTGAATCAATTAATGCTCTTACAGTCCGCTCAACTCCTTGGCCCCGAACCTTGACAACTAGTGTTTGCATCAGCACCCCACAATGGTTCGACAAACTAGCTAAAGCTTCATCTTTCTGGACATGCGCACTAGAAGCCATCTTGTCTCCTGTTGAGTTCGGTCTCTCTACGGCTGAGTCTACCTGGGTTTGTGGCAACTTATCACACATAACCACAAAGTGTCCTCGACTACAAATGATGCACTTAGGCCTATTTCTACATTTCTTCGCTGGATGTCCGACCTTGAGACAAGAAAAACAGCATCTTTTAGTCTCAAGTGCAAGACGACGTTCTTGCAAAGTCATCTTCTGGGCCTTAATACAGTCTTGAGACTTGTGATTAGACGAACAAAAGACACACCCTGCTGTTTCTCTACCAGATGCAGTAAGGAGACCTGCTGCTGTGGGAATGTTCTCATTCGGATTAGTGGTGTAATTCAAGCTCTTTTCCTTCTTCTTTGGACCTCCCTTGACAGCTACCGAAGACAAAACACCAAACCCTGACATAGCCAAAGTAATCTTCTGTTCCTGTTCTACTTCACATCTAAGAAATTGCATCAAACTGTCTAAACGATTCTTGGAATTCACACTCTGGTCACCGACACTAGCCCCCCCTGGTTCAACAACTGAATTTGAAGAAGACTGGCCAATGAGCGCGATTGAAGAAGTTCTCTCCCAAGTTCTTAGAACGTCCTCAGGCAAACATGACTCTACTAGTGGTAAAAGCATGGAATTACACTTGTCCGTTGTGACACCTAAGGTTCCTAGGGCTCCTATATGGCTCTGAAGCTTATCATAGAGGGATGATAAACACACCTTATTAGGGCTCACAGCATTCTGTAAGATTAAACTTAACAACTCCCTAATGTACACTTCTACCAGCAAATCATCCTTCCCATAGCGTGCTTAGAGACTTGATATTGCTTTACAGTAATTTTCTCCGGTAGCAGGAAAGCTCTCAACTAAATCTCTTGCTCTGGATCCAGAAGTGGTGGCCTGTATGAGGTATTGGAATTTATCACTAGGGTCTAAAAGAGGGTCCTCATCATTTTTCTTAAATTGTGACCAGAAAGGAAGCCAATCTTTTAGTTCACCTCCGAACTTTTTCAATTCTAACAAAGGCAGTTTGTATGAATGCTTAACTTGGAGTGACGAGTTAGAATTAACTGATACTGCAGTAGCTTCTGAGTTCTGGTCTTCATTTAATAATTTCGTAACAACAGTCTTAACCTTATAAAATTTGAATTTATACTCGTCAGCCATACTGATTTCTTTGTCTAACTCGTCATCCCTAACCTCCACGTTCTCAATCATATTAGTGAAGATAAGAGTATCCATACCTGTTAATTCATGAAATTTTGTTTCTAATAGATCCATATGTGCACTAATACTTTCCGTATCTTTCTCTGGCATCTGTAGTAACGCGTCGAGCTCATTGTAGATCTTGGTTATTGATCGCCGTAATACCGCTCTTGATTTCTTTGTCACAGCTATATTCACTTCCATGCTTGAAATACTACGTATGAAACTGTTTATATGATTATATAACTGTCTAATGTCCTGTTACGGTCGCCAAATGTTGGGAATGCACTTCAAAAACGATAAAACACGGGTACAATTCCACAATTATCGAACACATTTATTTTAAATACACGGAAGCCATCTTGAGAACACCAAAAATGATACCAAACTAAAACTTGAAGTGTGTTTCTTTGCTTATTTCAAAGCTCCCGTAAACAAATCTCAGGAGTAACAAGAATCAAAGAGGTTACATTAACTGATCTCACACAACACTTATAGATAGGTGCAATTACTGCTTTTGTCCAATCTGAAGGTACCTTACCAACACTCCACGCTAATTTTACTACTCTATGAAGCCATTTCATCCCTGCCTTCCCAATGTACTTCACCATTTCAGGTCTAATTTCATCTATTCCTGCAGCCTTATGACAATGAAGTTTATTTACTATCCTTTCCACTTCCTCAAGCATAATTTCACCAACATCCTTTTCCTCCTCCCCATGAGCTTGGCTGTTTGCAACACCACCATGATGATTTCCTTTTACATTGAGAAGATGTTCAAAATATTCCCTCCACCTCTCCAGTGATTCCCTGGGATCTATTATGAGTTCACCTGAATTACTCAAAACACTGTTCATTTCCTTTTTCCCTCCCTTCCTAAGATGTGATAACTAAAACATATGTATACCAGACAAAGGCAATATTGTAGGAATAATTATAACATTAAAATATATAAAATAACAAAAATTAAGGTTATGATCTTGTCACAATATGACTTGCTGACTTGCTGTAGGAAGCAGGCATTGTCTTTGTTTACATGGCCTGCCTGCTTCCTCTAGCAAGTCGGTGCTTGTTCTACATCAGACATTAGAGATTTACTTCTTTGCCTGAGGTCCTAAGTCAATTTAAAGATATCATATTCTTATAATTGCACTTCAGTATGGAAAAAAAATAAATTTATAGCTCATAATTAGAGCCAGTAAGTAAACTAGATCACTTCTGCCAGAATCCTTACTATATTTTATTGTCATTTACATTTATATTCTGTTTTTTTTTAATGTCAGGTTCATTACATCCTGAATGAACTTGTGATGGGGGGCATGGTGCTGGAAACAAACATGACTGAGATTCTAACCAGGATCGAAGATCAGAACAAACTTGAGAAGCAGGAGGCAAGTAACTGTTTCAATATTCAGGTTATTTCATAGAGAATTGCATGAAATGTTAATTGCAGTCTGACATCAGTTCTTAGTTATGCCAGTTTGTGTGCCTATGATCATTGCATTAGTGTCTGCTCATTTACTTCTTTATCTAAGGGAAATTATATTTCATGTTTTTGGCACAAAGTGGTAGAAATGGGGCACTCTCAGATCTCCGTACTAAATATTTGTTTCCATATGGCATGACTACAATTCTTAGCACTCGTTTAAAGGATTATTTTTCTGCTTTTATGTAGAAGTTTTTCATTTACAATTTGTCAAACCATGTAAGTCTTAATTTGCTCATGTAGCTAAACAGGTACAGCTATTCAGATAAGGAATACTACCCTAACAGGATCATAAAATAACTTTAATAACATTCTAAAATTAAGCATTTAGAAGTGAAGTACTTTAATGTAACATTGATCCTAAGATAGTGGGTATAATATATTTTCATTATATTAGCAAAACTAAAATTTCTGTGTTTAACCGATACTAATACTTTCTTTCCTATCTGAGACAGGTTCGGTTTGCATTTAAATCATATTGTTACAAATAAAACAGGGTCTCTTTTATTACTCTAATTTATTTCAGGATGACTCAGTAAACGTGCACACATATGCATGCTCGCTCTCTATTCAGCCATGAATGATCACACTCGCTAATTGCTGGCTATTTGCAGGTCTCTCTTTTTTATGAACGGCAGGGAGTCCCAGCTCGTGGGAATTACAAGAGAGAGCTTTAATCCCATTCACAAGCTCCCCTTACTTTCAACTTCTCCAAGTCCAGATGCCCCACGCAGCAGTTTATGCAGACCGCCAGTGCTACTGGCTATACAACGCGATAACCGTTCCTTGGTTCGACTCCAGATACAGTCCATTAACTCACGCAGTCTATCACAGTGAACAAATAAGCAGCAACAGTGCTAACCAGCAGGGCTGTACCCAAAAATGATCATTAGTGCTGTTCTAATTAGCTGCTCTGGTCGCCGACTCTACGACGTTTCTCAGTCCACAGAAATACACAAACACACAGTACTCTTCCTGTATGTCATCGCCAGTCCAGCTACTCTCTGGACACTCAGACACAACAACCCATAACTCCTCATTCAGACCTCGGAGGGACACTAGTGACAACCAATACCTCTAATTCCAATATATGTAAATGCTTCATTATTGGACAATGAACCCAAATTGGCACACTGGGGAAAATGCTGGCAGCAAAGAATTAGTTAGCTGGAAAATTTATAATGTCCAATAATGGACCATTTATATTGGAATTATGAATTTACTCATTCAGGATAAATATTTCAGGTTCCCTGTGGAAATCAATATGTACATCAGCCAACACCTCTGTCGCCCTCAGCCTAGCCACCGAACACCCACACACCGAGTCCACTACCGACTCCAAGTCCAGCGCCCAACACTGACTGACTGACTGTCCGCGACTAGCTTCCCTTTTTATAGCTAGGGTGAAGTGAACCAGAATATTCACGAGGTGGCTAGAGGTCGAACAGTCTCATTGCATCTCCCAGAAACTCGCGGGTAAACCAGCTGACAAGAACAATACACAGAAAGACCGCTCGCTGGTCTCTTCCAGGAAGTACCAAAAGGGGCTGCCACATAACATTGCCCCTCTTTGATAGCTGATCATCCTGATCTGTTATGTTCCTTGTCGCTTTGGATGTACCACCTTCATCTTGCATCTTAGTTCTGTCGTATCTGGTAGCCGACGTCATTTAATCCTCTCAGAACATGGTAAGCATCGTTCCACATCCTCTGGAGCTCGAGAGACAAGGCTTTCTTTCTTACGGAGTTATACAGCCGCCCCCAGGTCGTTCTCATGATTTCCGATGGTATAAACTCGTTGGTCATACCGCGCCTTTACTCGGTCGCTCCTTATGCTCATACTCTTCCAGACAGCAGTGAGTACACCCTTTGGTCTCCTTGTCAGATCCAGGCAGTAGCAGACAGTCGGGTTAGGATGGTCTTCAGGTCGGCCGAACCCTCAGCCCAATGGAAGGCGCACCTCTCTTTCACACGGTGTCCTCGCTGGAGTAGATCCTGTGGCCTCGAGCACTGCAGACTGGTAAGCCAGGGAGACCTGGGGAAGGTGACAATCCCCATCCTTCAGTGTTTCTATCCAGGCGTCACGGCTCCAATTTTGTTCAAATTCCACAGTCGTCATTTGGCAGGGAACTTCATGTTTGGCCTCTGTCCTGTAACAGAACTTACATTCTTTTGGACAAGGTCTGCGGGACAGAACATCTGCCTGCGGAGCAGGCTCTATCTTGAGAAGACCCTCATCAAATTTTCTCTGTCCGTCGCATCTACTTCTGGCTGTCCTCCATCTTATTCTGGTTGTCTTCAGTCTTTTTTTGCTATCTTCCAGCATCTTCCGGACATCTGCCTCCTCCTGGCCATCTTCTGCCTCCTTCTGACCTTCTTCTGTCTTCTGGCAGTGCACAGGCTTCTATCCCGTACACCATCTCCAGTCCAGCTACTCTCTGGAGACTCCAACTCAACCCACAACTCCTCGTACAGACCTTGGTGGGAC
Source organism: Anabrus simplex (assembly GCF_040414725.1). Classification (NCBI taxonomy): domain Eukaryota; kingdom Metazoa; phylum Arthropoda; class Insecta; order Orthoptera; family Tettigoniidae; genus Anabrus; species Anabrus simplex. The sequence goes on from NC_090269.1 coordinate 137,323,730, forward strand.
ACTAACGACAGCCAACACATCTGTTGCCCTCAGCCCAGCCACCGAACACCAACACACTGAGTCCAACACTGACTCAGAGTCCAGCACCAACACTGTTTGACTGTCCGTGGCTAGTCTCCCTTCTTACAGCTTGCGAGGTGGCTAAAGGTGGAACATTCTTGTTGCATCTCCCAGAAACTTGCAAGTAAACCAGCCGACGAGAACAATATACGGAATGATTGGCCCCGTCCTCCAGGCCAGCTAGGAGATCTCTGGTCATCTGACTCTGCAGCCCCTTCCAGGAACTACCAAAAGGGGCTACCACAGGGCTGCCATATAACAATATTTTCAAGAAAATTTTGAGTCATATTAGTAAAAGGAAAGGGCATTATATCAGCCATATATAAATTCCCTGTTGTAGTGTCATACTTCCTCTTGTATAGTTCTACTAATGCTATTCTTTATATCGGAGTTATCAGGTTGTTAACACTCTATGTAGTTTTATGATATACGGTCATCACCCCTATGTATTTGAGGAATGTCTGATAACCAGTGCTGTTGTAATAACTGCTTCACTGTATCATGGTAGATGCCACAGTAGTTAAGGTATGGTACAGCCAACACATCTGTTGCCCTCACCACAGTTTTTCAAGACTATGCTTGGATTAGATTATTTTGTGGGGAAAAACAACCCAGGGTGCTTACTGAAAGCCCTTTTGGGCAAGATGTTTACTTGCTGTGGAATAGCTTTTTGTCAACAGTCTTGAATAATCCATAGTATTTAGTTGGTAACCTTGTCATCATCTGCTAGCAGAAATATTAATATTGTGCGTTTTGGTTGGAATTTGAGATTCAGTCTAAGAATTAAAAACCAGAACAAACTACAGTAAATAAAATTGTTCACAATTTGGTATTGATAACAAAGTCATTGTCTATAAGCTGAAATATCAAAGTCCAATACCTGTAAGCAAATCTTCAATAGTCCAGTGATTGACCAGATTTATATCACATGTTTTAAAGTGTCTTAGATTAGGAAGACAAAGGTAAAAAAGGGGTTCAGTTATATTTTTGTTTATCTGTTATGACATCACTGGAAAATAATAGAACATAATTGCACAAAACTCAGAATTTAAATTGAGAAGAAAAAAAGTTATTACTTGGGCAATAAATAACTAGTAATTGATTAAAATAAGGTATAAAATGCAACTGTCAGTTGCCTGCATTAATCCTGTGGAGCAAGAACTACGTAATGAAAGTAATTGGATAAGTAATTTTGTATCTTGTATGGGTTTACTAATTCTTTGTACTGTGGATACTTGGTGATATTTACATTTTTAGGTTTTTAGTTGTTTTTCTCAGTTAGTCTGTCTTATATCATATTAACAATAATATGCAACAAAACACTGAGATAGCTTAAGGTGATATATTCTCAACATCAAACTGGAAGAAGGATGATGGTTGAAGTATAAGCCGAGAGTGCTGGAGTTGAAGAGGAGTGACAACTGCCCTGACTTCTTTTATGAGTAGCCTTTCTTTTTCACAAACCTCCTTGGTAATTGGTGGTTGAGGGGCCATTCTGCTAGAATAATTTATACTTGTTGTTGTAAACATGTTTGCTCTTATAGATTTAGATGTTAATTTATTGTTAAATTACTATTCAGACTACTTTAGTGTTTGTGATAGGATTGTCATTAGATTAGCTTGAATAACAGTTGAATTTATGAGAGAAATTACCTGTAATACCCTCCTGCTAAAGCACTTTTACACAAATGATCTCCATCTCAGCAACATACTGTAATGCAGAAGCTATGATAATGTAGTATATGATTTGGGGTTTGCTTCACTGATATTGGAAAAAAAAATAATGTAAATATCATTTGCCTATATAGTGATATTTCTGTAAATAGAATTTAGTATTTATTGTTAATTAGATATTGTTATTTGGGTAATAGAATAACCACTGATGGCAGACATAAGGACAGCATAAAATGTAAACTGTAACAAGGATGGCACTTTGTACAGGAATAAATTTATCACTTCAACACAGAGATACATGTTTCAATGTTTCTGAAGACTTTTGTGTGAAGTATGGCATTCATTGTATTTAAGTAAAACTTGGACATTAACTGGTGAAAGAGAATAGAAGTCTTGGACATGTGGTGTTGGAGAAGAATGTAGAATGTGAGGTTAATACAATAGATTGGGTACTAAATGAAGAGATAGTGAATCAAGTTGATAGGGGGAATAATTTGACAGTATTTAATCAGGATAAGATATAAATTGATCGGACACTTGTTAAGACACCCAGAATTTCCGTTTTTTTTAGGAGAGTGTAAAGGATAAAGATGGTAAGAGGAGGCCTAGACATGTCTGACGAACATACTGTGGATGCCAATGTGAAGGTGGTGACTTCACAAGTTTGATTTGGTTTAGAGGCTTACGATTTTATGGATATTTTATGATTTGTTTGATTTTATATTATTAATGTGTATTTTTGAAGTTCTATTTTAAGTGCATCTCTTACATTAGATGTGATTTGGTTGGGTTCTTGAGCATTACGTGTCAATTTTGATATATTTGCGGTCCAGCATGTTTGTTTACATTATAACCCATTGTTGCCATGATGCTTAGGTTATGTATCGAGGCTATGAGAGTCAAAAATATCTCCCACAGTAGGATACTTTTTAACTGCTCCCTCTCGTTTCTAAATAATCAATTCCGTAGTTAGTTACCATTTGGTGATATATATACAGTATACCTTCTTCAAATTTTGATATATGTTGTTATTATCACCATCATCATCATCATAATCATTTTGTGTCTCAACTCCTAACCTATTCGCGGAATAATACATCCCTATAATGACCGTTCGTCCTTGACTGTTTTAGGTCATTAGTCAAGAGTGAACCAAGTTCTCCAATTCCTAATAAAGGCATAATTATGGATGAGAATTCAAATATTAACCTTGCACCTGCGGGTTTAGAGAATCTTGCACAAAATGACCCAGTTATCAAGATTTATTTTCAAGGTGCCGGGGGTTTGGACGTACACATCAGCAAAGCGCATCCGGATGTCCAGAGACAAGTTATTGTCAATCGACAAATGAAGACTAAGATTCCCGTCGGTAACACATGTTCCTCAGACGATGTATAGAACGATGTTTCACCTGTTCCCTGTATGTCAAATGACATGGTCTTGGGCACATTCAAGACTGATATGCAAAACTGGAAAAAGCTATTCCAGGCTAATATTAATAATTCTACGTGTTCGAATTTGGTAAATGACTTCCCCGACTATCTTGCAAAAGCAATTGATGTCTTCCTAGGACCTAAACACCCTGCTAGAAAGTTTTATACCTTGAGGAAAAATAAAAACAACTTGCACATCTAGAGAAATTATGCAAAATCGTCAAATCCCGAAAGACGATCTAAAAGAGATAGGACAAAAAAAAAAAAAAGTATGCCTATCAGCTAACACAATCTCAATAGTACAATCAGAGAAGAAAAACAGTTCACAGGGTACTAGGAAATAATGGAAAACAATGCAAAATTCCTATTCGTGACATTGAAAACCATTTCTCCTCTCTCTATTCAACTAGTAATGATTATATAGGAAATGATTATACAAGTTTATTGTTCGCATGAGAATGAATTGCTTCGGATTACACCTATCAACTCAATATCTCTAAGGAAGAGGTCATTTTTGCAGTGAAAGGTATAGCTGTGATACATCACCAGGACCAGATCATGTGTTGATGAGGATTGTGAAAGATGATTCCGTGTGTGATGTTATTGCTATAATAGCAACGAGAATGTTAATAATGTCCCACGTCCCTCCATGTTTTCAAAAGGCAAGAACTAACAGATCAAGATAGTCAGGCGATGAGAAAGTTGGTCAAATTGGAGGCCCATTTCCATCTGTTCAGTTTTACGTAGCATTATTGAGCGAGTTGTAGATCGCCAGTTGAGAGAATTCGTGACATTCGATGATGATCAAAGGGGATTCACTGCCTCACCCGGCACGATAACTAATACTTCATTGCTACAGTCGATTCTGGTGAAGACAAAGAACGAGAAAACTGATGGAGCCCTAGTCTTCCTCAACATCCAAAAGGCATTTGATAACACCGGCCGTGACTATCTGAGAAGAGCTCTAGAAAATTCTGCCGCTCCATCTTAACTTATCGAGTTAATCCTCTCCTTTCAAGAGGGCAATACAACCCAAATTGAAGCAAACTACTCGAGAACTAAGAGCATAAAACTGAGGAGTCATTTTGCAAGGTTTACCATTGTCACCTATACTTTATAATATCGCAACGGACCATATTCTGAATGAACTCTCAGAGCATATGGGTTTCCACTTGTAGAAGGTCCGAAGCCTCTCACAGTACTGGGATTCGCCGATGACACTATCATTGTTGGTAAAGACAAAGCTTCTGCACTAGGTCTGACTAAGCAATAAGAAGATTCAGAGAGATAGGCTTGTAAAATGCACGCTGAAAGAAATCCTCCTGCTTCCCGCTGACACACCTGATGGTATGATATATACACACTGGAAGTTCAAAGGTCTAGGACTTTTCCGATCACAGTGGGAAGCTGTTCTGCAACAGATTAGCACCCTTGTTACCCTACAAATAAATGACAACCCTTGTATTTTGGGAAGTAGGAATCTCTCTGAGGAGAATAACAAATGCCCACAAAACCTGCACATTTCACCTTGTCAGCTTATTAAATTCCAAAAATGGTCTTTTGGATTCCAAGAAAATAAGGCAATTACTGAGAGGTCAGAAATTTCAAAAATGGTGTCAGTTTCCTCAAATTGGAAAAGGTATTATCTTATTTGAAGGAAACCTTTCAGCGAACAGTTGGATAATACACCACGATGGCCTGTCTTGCACTAATTGGCGTGATGCTCTAAAGATGACCGCTAATGTCGCAGCCGTTTGAGCTGTTCCAGGCAGGTCCCAGAATAATAACAATTGGCGGCATTGCCATAACGAGATAGAAACCCTTTCTCATGTCCTGGGATACTGTCCATACGGTGAAACACTGCGACTTACTAGACACCATGCCATGCGAAGCTTTGTCGCTGGGTACACAGTTCACAAAGAGGTTCATAGATTATTGGAGAACGGCAGTACCCGTAGGATTGAAATGATAGCCTTAAAAAATAACACCAATGGATATATTATTGATCCTACGGTTTGGTTTGAATCGCACGCTAATCAGTCCAGTGAAGTACATGAGGAAAAGAAAAGCATCTATGAACAAACTATCCCCTTATCCTTTTGTGAATACGGACTAGATAACATCGAGGTTATAGGCCTCATGATCGGTGCGAGAGGAACCATTCCTAAGTTCTTCGAAGAATTCCGATCATGGTTCAATCTATCAGAGTCGTTAACAAAAACAAAAAAAAAAGTGTTTATTCTTTCTGAATAAATGCATATATAGAGAGGAAAAGGTTAAGCACAGGTGAGGGTGGCATAAAGGGCTGCATCAAACTACGGTAGTCAATGGACTAACGACCCACAATAACAGCAAGAGTATTTTATTTTGTTATGTACAGATTTTCTATTGAAATGTCACAAAAGGAGAAAGGACAGGTTAAAATGCCAGATATCCTTAAGATATCTGTACATTTGGCAAATTTTGACAAAAATTTGACAACCATAGAAATACATATTTCCTTGCAGACTTGTAATAATTAAGCTGTCTAGAGTTGACTCTCGGCTGATTTGGTGTAATTAAGCCAAAGTACTGGCTGTTAATGTCAAATCAATTTTCTAAAGCATCTACAGAGGCAGCCAGACCGCTACCTTCGTAATTATTGACAACCTAACCTAACAAAGTAAATTATTGAAAATCTTTGAGATGAGAGTATGTACTGTATGTATTTTTTGCAACAAATTCTGTGATGGTTGAATGGAACTGAATGACTTTCTAGAACAAAACATAGACAGACCAGGGTCTGTACCATTGTTGAAGTTCAGATAAAGGAAGATTAAGAATTATAGTTTGAAGAATTTGAAGACTGATGCATTGAAAACATCCTTGGATAGGCTCCTTATGGAATAAACTAATAAATCACAGGGACAAATATCTCAATATTTGTGTTGAGTTTGTACCAAAAGAATGTTTTATTATTAACTTATTGGCCACATTGGACCACTTCAGTCTTCCATATACACTTTTTCTTTGAAGGTTGTACTGTTTGATTCTTCTTATCTGCCCGGTACTTCATCTGTTCTGATTGCAGTGTTCTTAATTCATCTGAAATCTCTACAGGCCTTCTGTGCATCATTTCACTTGAAAATTCATGTACAGTTAAAGTTTTTTTTTTTTTTTTTTTCCCCCTATGACACATATTTTGATAAAGTTATGGTCTGTATCATAGCTATTGAACCTCTCTTACTGAATATACATAAACGAAAGCATCACATAAATCCAGAATTTTCCAGTACTTTAGCTTAATTACGTCAACTTAACCAACCAATTAATAATTGTTCCATAACCTTTGTCAGTGGATGTTAGAGATTCAGCTTACTTTAGAAAGAAAATGATTCCACCAGGTCTGGCCAGAGCAGTCCCTTCCTATTGTAGTCTCTCATCTTTCATCAAATGCCAATCAATATATCTTGCTTTGTGTAATGTCACCGTCCACCTCCAGATTTGACACTGTTGTACATGTCAGAATCATCAGCAATACCTCCACTCTGATACCTTCTATCCATATCATATCAAACATTCATAACATTTCAGCCTTGCCATCTGGGACAAAAGGACGACAAGTTTACTCAACTCGTGAAACTTGCAGTTCCTGTGACAAAGTGATTAACTGACTATTAGGACTTACCTCACTCAACTGTTTGACCATCAGATTGCATGCAAAGAATTCCAGCCCATTCACCAAGAGACCACCCTTCGCAATTGCTTATCATCCTAGTCTCTCTAAAATAAATAGGATTTCAAAGTGAGCATTCAGCCTTTTTATCTCCATGCCTAAAATCTTCAGACAGAGCCCTACTGTTTCATTTAGTTGCCCAGTAAACCTCAAAAACATTCTTATCACAAACTGTAGCTCCCACACTGTTCTGGCAGTTTTGCATCTTACTGTAAGACAGCTCTATGTGAAAGAACCAACCCAACCCTATGGCATAACAGCCTTGGCCTACCAAGCGGCTGCTGCTCATCGCAAAGGCTTGCAGATTGTGAGGTGACACATGATCAGTGCAACAAATCGTGTAGGTAGTTATTCTCATCATTTCTTGACTGGTCCTTTAGAAGTTTGGCCCTGTCATAGCATTCAGATATTTGTGAACAGGTGTGGGTGCATTCAAATACAAACTATGTTTACAGGATACAATACTGTGCAATTCTGATTGTTATCTTCAAATAAATAGGTTTATTTATCATATCAGAAGCACTAATATATATATATATATATATATATATATATATATATATAAATACAAACTGTACAACCAAAAGACAAATATGTAACAAAAAAAAGTCTGAATGTGATAGATCTGGACTATATAGGTGACTTCCTGTCGAACACGGTGCTTTGAAAAGTAGCTTGCTGCGTTGGTTCCTTAATGTTGTGCCCGTTCGCACGTCCACGACAGATTACAAAATGGCGCCGACCGAAGGTATGGGCCATGTAATCTATTGCAATCAAGGAATAGTCACCTGTTATGATGACTCAGAGGGCCATATACGTCACGGAATGGTCAAGTATTCGAGTAAAACGGACAGTGGACGGTCTACAGTATTGTTTTCAAAAAAAAAATAGAAAAAACATTATTATTAAAAAATCTTCATCTTGAATTTTCACGACAACGAGAGCGGACGCAATCATCGTCAGCGGAATAATTCTTTAGCAGAAGCAAAGGAATCGCGCATAAGAAAAGAAATATTTCAACGATTGATAAGAATAAAGAATAAGCTTTCGTCAAGATTCAAAAGCAGTTCAGACGAAAATAGATGTACTGAAGTCGTTACATACGAAATTGCAGATACGTCGAAGAGCTACGAAGAAAAATAAAAATAAATAAAATTAAGGATTAAAGACGTCAGAGAAGAATAGCATAAATGGCTGTATACTGCAATATAATCTTCAACTTTGAGACTGACAAGAAGATGATCAAGATGATGTGCTAAATTCACATGATGGACCGACCTGGGAACAATTCATCTTACCTTACGACCAGGCAATGACGAGGAAGGCGACGGGTAACCATCCGACCGATCCATGACGAAGGAAGGCAACGGGAATCCAGATAGTACTTCCAGAACGAAGGAGCGGATGACGTACCAGATGTCTAACCCGTGACCGAACCGAAGACCCAACTACATCCAATGGGAACGGAACAGCTGGACCAGGGACAACCATGAGCGAGCTAAGTCATTCATAATATTTTGTTGCATAATTTTGGTTTGCCTACACATGTACCTTAGGTATGTGCCGATGGGCTAATTGTAGACCGATAAATATCGCAATGCAAGTGAGGATTACCAACGATGTGTGAGATAATTAAGTTCGTAGTTACGATTGGTAATATAGCAATAGTTTATGCTATACCGACCAGAATACTTGTAGGAAGCGTGAGGTTTGAAGAGAAATGTGAAACAGCTGATTGAAATGACATACTGGGAGATTATAGAGATTTCATTGAAGTAATGCTTAAAGTTGGCGTCACGAATGGTTGTGCGCGGTGTAGAAAGAAACAAATGGAATTACGCATTGTTTGGTTCATAGAAAGGGCAATGAACTCGTCCGTAGGTTATGAGAATCTGCGATTTGTAAATGTTATTAAGAAACAGTGTGGTATTTAGACGTAGTCGTGATGTTGGGAACGCGATATATTATTATGGAGGCTACGGTGTTAATATTAAATGGATGTTGTAATAAGAATATGATTATGGTAATTGGATGGAAGATTCGAGTTATGTATAGTGATTTGAGATGGTTTTACGCGATGCAGGACCATCGTGTACCTGCAAGTTAAGATATGCCACACAACAAGATTATTTTATGATTTATTTGCGTAAGAGTGCCCACACCGCTGGAGCTACACAAGCCAAGGTACGAACTGGATTTACTATTATAGATGTATGCTTGTGACGTAATCGTATGTCAGTGTAGATGATTGTAATGAACATTAGAATACTACGATTCTTTGAATAGCTGTAGTTAACCAGATGCATTACGACACCGATATACATGAGATTATGTTTTCTAAACCTCGCGGCATAGCACTTCATAGTAACTGCATGAGAGAAAGGTAGCTTGCATTGTAGTTGAATGTTATTGAAAAATAACTAAAGAAAGGGACATTGAACCTAAAAGGACATGTGTAAGACAGCCAAAGATTATGTTGAAAATTAGTTAGATAGCTAGATCGATTGATATTCTCCGTTTTGAACGTATATTTCTTAAACGAACTTCAGCTAGGGAAAGGCTAGAGTAGGAGCCGTATTTACCAGGCACTAGGAAAGAATGCCTTAGTTCGTAAGAAGCTTTCCATGCATAACGAGATCGATGCAACAAAATCATGACTTCGGATTTTCACTCGAACTTATCTTAATATACTCAGATCTATTTTTCGTTTTCCTTTAATTTATTCATAACTACTTAAATGTATTCCAAGTTATTCAGACTTAACTTATTAGTGTATTTGAGATGCATTTCGGCTGGATATTGTATCCAAGTGAGACTGGTAAAATCAGACTAAAGAAAGTGAACTATCGGAACTAGTTAATTGTGTCGATGTTATACTACATTCCAATTGCGAGGTGGACCTCAAATGTGTCCAGTGATCTATTGTAAGTGTGTAATATTTAATTTCTACTTCACAAAGGAACTGATCGTTTTAATAATTTAAAATACTGAATATTATTTTTCGTTTATTTATACGAGCCAGCGCTGACTCATTCTCACACTTATTTTTAGTTAATTTTAAATAATGCGACGCATAATATGGTAATTTAATGATTTAATATTTTATTAATAAATATCTTGTTATTTTTCTATAATTGCTGGTGTCATGAATTCTTTAATTACTGTCTAGTTTGTAAGTTAATTAATGGCTAAGAAAGGTACCGTGTAATTAAGTGTTCATTTAACCATGGTAAGTTCTCTCGAAGTCAATACTCTGATAAGGTTGTCGGCGATGATTATTATGTCGTGAGTAACGATAGGTGTCACCCGTGAGTTGGAATTCTCTTGAACTCACGTAAAGCGAATTCTACAGTAAGATTACATGTCTTACTTGCCATAAGTAAACCCTGAGGTATCCGCTGAGCGACTCCATTTCGTCAAACTAGGCTGCCCAACGACGAGTAAGGAAATGGAGGTATCGGGTAAAGAATGTTAATCCGCCTAGCGGATACAATGTGAAGACTGTCTTTAGAAATGACTAACCACAAGGGAGGGTCTAAGAAGACCACAGAACATGGCAGAAGAACAAACTTATATGATTGCTGACCAATAGTTAGCTACTTTCAGGGACTCAGGTGTTGCTTGCAGGAGGTCTTCCATAGTACATGAAGTTGAACACAGTTTGCATTGGAAAAGATGAGGCATTTTCTATGGAGAACCACAATCATATAATGGGGAGTCTACATGAAAACCTCACTTTAACAGATTAGATTGACATCTGGTAACACCTGTGCGCAATCTATTTAGAGATTTCCACATTAGCCAACCTTCTGTATGACCAGGAGGGAGTTCTTCTATTGACGTCGACCCTTCTTCTGAGCATTTGAACCTCCCTCACCGTTTACAAATTTGGGCTTGGTGTGCAGTCCCTACGAGAGCCTCCGTTGTTCGGAGGAAATTTTTCCTTGAAGTCAAACATGGACAAGCTGACTGGGGATCATACAGAGGGTGAGATTCAGATGTATCAACTTTTTTCTTCTCGCTATGTGTCACTATCTCCCAACGGATGTCAGGAGGTGCATCCCAGCAAGTCAGTACAATTTTTCCAAAAGCGTAGGCCTTAGGCAACCAGTGATGATTCAAGTCTCGTTAAGAGTGACTTCCACCTGTTTGGTATGACAGGATCTGTACTACACCAGGCATGTATATTCAGCGGCAGAATAACACAACACAAGTGAAGATGTCCTCAGGGTGCTTGGCTGTTCACCCCATGTGGTACTTGTCAGTTTCCGCACCACATTGTTCCGAGCTGACACTTTCTGCTTGATACTGAAGCAGTGCTTCTTAAAGGTGAGAACGCGATCTAAGCTCACTTCCAAGTACTTTGGGGTTGCACAGTGATGAAGAGCGATTCCTTCCCACAAGATATGAAGTGGCCTACTAGCCTCTCTCAAGATGAAAAGTATACACTTGAGTCTTATTAGGATTTGGTTTCAGCTGATTCTGTAATAGGTAGTAAGTTCTTCCAAGAGCATCAGACAGCTTTCTATCAACAATCTCAAACTGGCTAACTTGTGCAGTGATAGCATGATCGTCTGCGTGGATGAAACTTTCCGTTCCTTCTGGTAGAGGCTGGTCATTGGTGTAAACATTAAATAGCAATGGTGCAAGAACACTTCCTTGAGGTAACTCATTCTTCTGGAATCTCCACCTACTTCTTTTCCCCTGAAATTCAACAAAAAATCTTCCAGTTTGAAGGAGGTTCCTTACCATGCAGGGGAGTTGATAATCTTTGATAATATTATAGAGTTTTTGCAGGAGAAATCTGTGGTTGACTGTATTATAAACCGTTGGCAAGTCGATGAATACTGCCCCCCATGATTTGTCGTCTCTCGAAACTGTCTTGAATATGTTGTGTCAGTTTCAGGACTTGTGATGTGCAGCTTTTCCCTGTCTTGAGATATAAGGAGTGGCTCTAGTACTCTTGTTAGTCGGTGAAGTATAAGTGTCTCTAACACCTGAAAGAGATAGCCTAACAAGGATATAGGTTGATAACTTTTAGGGTCACCGGGCTGAGTAGCTCAGGCGGTTGAGATGCTGGCCTTCTGATCCCAACTTGGCAGGTTCGATCCTGTCTCAGTCCGGTGGTATTTGAAGGTGCTCAAATATGTTAGGCTTGTGCTGGTAGATTTACTGGCATGTAAAAGAAATTCTGTGAGACAAAATTCTGGCACCTCAGCATCTCTGAAAACTGAAAAGTAGTTAGTGGGACTTAAAGCCAATAACATTATTATTATTATTATTATTATTATTATTATTATTATTATTATTATTATTATTATTATTATCATCATCATCGTCATTATTATTATTAACTTTTAGGGTTATCCCGATCTTTGCCTGTTTTTTGAATGGCAATGACTCTAGCTTTCCTCCAGATTTTCGGCAGTTTACAGGACTGAACGCAATTGTTCATTAGCTCAGTTAGCAATTTAATTGTTACAGGGCCATAGTTCTTAATTTGTTCAACTCTTATATCTTCCAAACCAGCTGCTTTACCATTCTTACACAGTCTCAATTCTGTTTCTAATTCCAAAACAGTGAAAGGTTTTGTAGAATACTCCTTTCTTCATCTAATTGTTGGACTATTTTCTTCTTCCCAGACTTAACATATGGAGGTTCTGTACCATTTACTAAGAGGTGATGTGCAGTTTGGTCTGCCTTCAAATTGGCATGTGAAATAGGTTGGGTATGATCACAGTTAAGACAATGTAGCTGTCTCCAAGCTTCTTGGCTGTTCCTGCTCGTATCACACTCTGTCATAAGCTTTTCCCATAGTTCTTTTTTTGTCTCTGAGAAAGAGGGCAAAACTGCATGAGCTTCACAAGATGTTTTTCACCGAATGGATTTTCTTCATATAGGCTATAATATTTTTCCAACAGTTTTGCTGTTAGGAAGTCATTCCTTGGATATAGTTAGTTCTACAGTCTCTCAGAATAGATGCCCCTGGGTAGGTATTGATATGATCTACAAATTTGTCATATTCTTCAGGAAATGGAACAACTGTCTAAGTTTTTTCATTTAGCATTGATGAGAACTTCATCCAGTCAGCTCTCTTGAAGTTGAAACAATGTCTGAAACTGACTTGTTGAGGTCTGATTAATGGTAGTAACTGGCAGTAATGGTATTAACTGCTGTGAGTTTAGGAATGGGGGGAACATACAGATTTGGAACATTTCTGAGTTAAACTTTCACTTACAAATATGAGATCTTGGTTATAACCTCATTGCCATCTTCCACTGTTGAAAGAATGTGGAAGTTTACTGTCATTTATAAGGAACAACTGATTGGTTTCATCCCATGAAAGAACTGCCTCTCCATTGTCATCATGTAAGTAACCCCATCATGACTGTGGCTGTTCAAGTCCCCTATCACTATAGATGTCTTACTTCTGTTAATGTTCTCTGGAGGAGTAAATGTAAATCTTGCAGTGGGTGGCTTGTACATAGAGATTTGCTAAGCTCAAGAGAAATGATCTCAATCATTATCATCTGAATGGTGTGCACTGTTAACTTCTATTTCTGGTCTTACAAAGACAGCACTTAATGTTTTGCATTGGTCTTTCTGCAGCCAACAAATGCCAGGAATATAAGGGCGTCGGTGTTGTAAATCTCTATGGGTTTTCTGAACGCATAACACATTACATTTCTTTTCATGACATACTTCACCTAGTATCTGTTGTTTGGCTGATGTAATGCCTTCAATATCACCTGAGATAATGGTCAGGGTTGGTTCTGAGTACTGCCGTTTGTTTGATAGCATTATTAATATTAACAAGTGCTTCTGCCATGAGAGATTCAGCCGTCTAGAAAATGCCCTAGTCCATTACCCAAGGAACGCCCAGATGAATTTTATCAATATTCTTACCGCATCCTTTCGGAAGGCTTCTCTCTTGTTCCCTGATAAATAGATTGCATTTGGTATATTTCAGATTTCAATGAAGATGTCACTATTCACCAATTTATAGAAGAGTGTAATAGTTAAAGGCTGCGTCTTATCTGCACATTCTCTGTTATAATCTGTTTTATTCACTTTTCAAATGATAGTTACATCAGCATTTTTATCAGCAGTGTTTTTTAATTGAATTTGAGGCACGTACTCTTAAGCTGGCATGAGCTCATTCAACACCACCCTACCCAGCAAGCTGGAAGGGTTCCCATGGTGATGACTCTTAAGCTCCATTTCTGTGAGGAAAGGGTGAAGAATTAGATCTGAAACTTACAGTCAACTGTGATTTTCATAGTAAGATTGTTTCCATCAACCAGTCAGTTTGTGCAAGTGTGATATGAGAAAACTCATAATTTATTTTTATTACCAGTCAGCTGTCTTCTAGTCCAGTCCTTATCCTGTGGACTACAATCATAGCATTCAAGGCCATAACTAGCAAAAAACAGGACGACTTTCGTCGGCTGTAACTCGATCCGTGTATATATAACTTCTTCCTGCGTAAGGTGAACAGGTCAGCTCAGTTTATGGATGTGTTTGCAATGACTTAACAGACCAATCTTGGCATAAAATATACGCCCACACAAATCACACTGAATGGATGCAGGGAGGCGGGGTTTTAACTGATGGAGCTTTCTTGCTTGTCGCTTGGCCTCTTAATGTCTGCGGCGTTCTCTATCGAACAAGTTGACAGCGGTGGATGCAGTGTTCCGCCACAGTGAATGGTCCACAGCACATTCTTCCCATGTCTGTATATTTATACCAGTTGTCTTCATGATGCATTTCAGCTGGTCCTTAAAATGCTTAAGAAGGGCTCCATGAGGTCTACTGCCGGAGCAAAGTTCACCATAAAGAATTTGGCAGGGAAGCCTTGTGTCACTCATGCGGTGAACATGGCCTAACCATTTCAGTTTTTGAGCGATGATTGTTGCTTCAAGGCTATTTAGCTGCGCTTTGTCGAGAACTGCCATGTTGGTCACGTAGTCCTCTCACTTAATATTCAAGATGTTTCAGATTCTTTGTAGGTGGAAGCGCTCAAGTTTTTTGATATCACGGCGGTAGAGTGTCCAATTTTCATAGCCATACAGTGGCATGTAAATGACAACCGTTTAGACAAGATGCTACCAAGATATGAAAAGTGATCAACCTGCTCCAGTATTGTGTCCAAGATGGAGATGCTGAACTCGTGAACAGTTAATCCTGGGGCAGGTTGTGCAAGTTTTTTTTTTTTTTTTTTTTGTTTTTTTTTTTGGGGTTTGTTTTTTTGCATTAATGGCAAGACCAAAAGCGATCACATGCAGTTTTAAAGCAGTTGGATGACTGTTGTAGTTCTGCAGGTGTGAGAGCAGGAGATGCGGTGTCATCGGCATACTGCAGTTCTGTCACCCTGGTAACCAGAGTATGTCTTTGTGAGCGAAGTCTTGCCAGCTTGAGTAGACCTCCATCAACATGAAACTTAATCTCCATGCATAAGTTGTTTGCAGATGATTCATGCGCATGGAAGCCATGTAGTGCAAAGAGTATAGGAGCAAGCACACAGACTTGTTACAATCTATGAGTGATTGGGAACGAATCTGATACTGAGTTACCATGAAGAACCTGTCCAGACATGCCATCATGAAGAGCTTGAACCAATTCCTCATAACTTTCAGGCATCCAGTATGTCTCAATACTTGATATTGAATCAAAGGCTGTTTCCAGATCATAGAAAACTAAATACAGAGGCTGCTGTTGCTGTCTGCATTTTTCCTGGAGCTGTCGAGCACAGATCATCGTATCTGTTGTGCCTCTGGAGGTTCAGAAACCAAATTGAGATCAGGCAAAATCGTCTCTGAGATAACTTCCTCTCTGAGACTACATCAAAAATATTTGTACTGAAGGTAGTAGGTGCAATGAGTGAATTGGCCGTGCAGTTAGGATCGGCTAGCTGTGAGCTTGCAATTGGGAGACAGTTGGCAGCCCTGTAGATGGTTTTCTGTGGTTTTCCATTTTTACACCAAACAAATGCTGGGGCTCTTATCTTAATTAAGGCCACTGCTACTTCCTTCCCATTCCTAGGCCTTTCCCATCCTTGCGTCACCAAAAACCTTCAATGTGTTAGTACGACATTAAAAAAAGTGCTATAAAGAGACTTGGTGAGAGTCAGCTGAGGAACAATTTAAAAGAAATGATTGGTATTTGTCTAAAATTCATGTAATTTTAACTTATAATATGATGATTTAAATATTGAAAACCTATTTTAGAGTGCTATGAATAGCTTTGTAAGAATATTTGTGAAAATTTTTTATCGCTCAGTAAAATCTTATTAATACAACAGTGCTAATAGTGACTTCCTGTGTTTATAAACTATGTTATAAAAGTTATTTTTGTTACTGTTAATAAAATGGAATGTTGAATGTTTTATGAGTTCCTGTTGTTGTTAATGTCATGAACATTGAAAGTTTTATAAACATAATTTCTTTGAAAAGGTGTGTAGTAAAAATTGGACTATCTTTGTTAATCAGTATGTAATCTGGAGTGACTGTATGAACATTTTATTTTGTTGGTAGAAGGTAATGTATCAAAAGTATTTTTATTAAGACTTGTCCTGTAAGAATGGAGTGCATATTTGATGCCAAGTGGTTGAAGAGAACTGGGAACCCTTGGACTTTAATCTGCTTGTGTAGTTTCTTAGTGAACACTTGTCCCTGTCTTCAGTCTTGTGCCCTGCTGTATTTCCAGACTCCCCTGGAGGCTCTGGCTCTCCATATGGCCCCTGGAAGGATTCCGAGACAAGGGCGTGTTCGCAGACTTTTTCCCCAATGACCCCCTATCTACCATCAAATTCAGAGGTTTGCCTCTTCAATAGGTCATCCAGCCATTGCTCATTTTAGATGTACTTTTGATTTTGGCTGTTTCTTGAACACCTTGCCAAGGAATGTGTTCTTGTTCACCATGTTTTTTTTGTTTCCTTTTAAATCTCTCTCTCTCTTTCCCTGTTCAATCCAAGAATCCCCACACAGCAAAATGCTTTTGTAAATACATTAGCAAAGGGTGCTAACGTTTTGTTTTGCTTTCCAAAAATTGTTTTTTTTTGTTTCTTCTTGTTTTGAATGCTCTTTTCTCTTCCTTTCCTTTTCAATAAAATGATAATAGAACACAGGTTGCAAACAGTTTTAATTATTCCTCTATACCAGAGGATGTAATATATATTAATCTCATGTTGAATTTTTTGAATAGTTGTAATCACTTTTGTTAATCTTTTATACCGGTATGCTATATTATAATACACTAACTACTAAAATGTTATTAGACACTTTATCTACAATGTTTGTTTGGTATTTGTCACACTGTTAGAACCTCATAGAACCACTTGCAGCTCTTACAGAGCTCACAACGAATGTGTGCAGGACATCCACTGGGATTATTCACCGTCCAAGAGTTGGACAATGGATTTTGGACACTCCTCCTGTGACGTCACCCAGAGGTCCAATTCATCCCAAAGATAATGTATTGGATTGAGGTCGGGACTCTGGAAGGCATTGTTGTCGACTTAACACTGGATAGAAACATGGCATCTAGCTTATTCCTCTGTGTTCATGCTGCCACGGACAAACACCAGTGTTTCCATGCCGATAGCTCTACGAGGATGGTTTGAAAAGTTCTCGGAATCACCGCTAGATGTCAGTGCTAGAGCAGCGAGGTTCGCACGCAATAATCACACATCCTTTGTGAGTGAACATGTGGCGCATCAGTGCTCTAGCTGCAGGAGTGTGGTAGTGACGACTCTTTGTTGTTGTTCCCGCGTAGTGATTTGTGATAATGGAAAAACTGAGATTCGAGCAGTGATTAAGTACTTTGTAAAGAAAGGTATGAAAGCAAAGGAAATTCATGCCAACTTTCAGATCACACTTGGGGACTCTGCTCCTTCATTTTCAACTGTTGCTAAGTGGACCAGCGAGTTTAAATTTGGTCAGGAGAGCTTGGATGATGATTCGCGTAGTGGGTGGCCAAAAAGTGTTACAACCCCAGAATTTATCGCAAAAGTGCATAAAATGGTCAGGGAGGATCATCGACTGAAAGTGCGGAAGATTGCTGAAGCTGTAGGGATATCTTCTGAATGGGTATATTATATTTTAACCGAAGAATTGGGTATGAAAAAATTATCCGCAAGATGGGTGCCGCGGCTCCTGACATTGGACAATAAACGCACCAGATTGGAAATGTCCGAACAAAGTCTGGCCCATTTTCAGTGCAACCAACAAGATTTTGTATGCCGGTTTGTGACTACAGATGAAACTTTGGTCCACTACTATACCCCAGAGACAAAACAGCAGTCAAAGCAGTGGAAACATGCTGATTCACCACCACCAAAGAAAGCAAAGGCAGTGCGTTCGGCCGGAAAGGTCATGGCCTCAGTTTTCTGGGATGCAAAAGGCATTCTGCTGATAGATTATCTTCCTACTGGCCGAACAATTACGGCGCAATACTATGCAAACCTCCTAGACCAACTACAGGAAAAGATACGCGAAACAGACCCTTTATATTGGTGAGAAATATCTAATTCCCTCCATGGGAATTTAGAATTTTCCATTCAGAATTGCTAGGCGGGCAATAATTCCATTATGGAGATTTATCTCCCATATGCAGTTATCAGACTGTGCCTCTTATAAGGGCTTCTGATAAGTTCACCTGCATACACCCCAGCGTCAGTGGGTAGGTAGGGTCTGACGCATCCCACTCTGATGAGTCTAGTGTCAGACCTAAGACAAAACGCTGGTTAATAGAGCAAATGCCTGAAATGCCTTACATCTGATATGTTTTTGACATTTTTGGCATGCTCTATTGGTGAAAAATATCTAATTCCCTCCATGGGAATTTAGAATTTTCCATTCACAATTTATGTTGTTTGACAAAGTGCGTATGTTGTTGGACACTGCTGGTAGAAAAACCTGAACATATGTAGAGAAGATAAACACCTTCACAAAATAAACAATTATTGCCAATAGAGACATAAACCTGTCTTACTGGATTAGTGTGTTCGATGTCAGTAGCATGCTGTGGGTGGGAAGACACAGCTGGTTTGGAAGTCTGATTTGATTTGATTTGATTTGATTTGATTTGGATTTGATTAGTGTTCTAAAAATTGACATAATTAGTCTAGTCTCGCAAATTTCAATTTTGATGACGTCAGCTCCCATTGTTTTCTGCTGACTTCATCAATTCGTTTAAGAATCAACTGTGATATAAGAATTTCGTGCAAAGGAGTATCAAGTGCCTCAATTGCATTTAGATTACTTGAAACTTGATTTAGAAGTGATTGTAGTTCTGTGGATGACACTTTACTTACAGATGGAAGGTTTAACAGGTTCTTAATGTGAGACATTGCAATAAGTTTAGGGTTATTTTATCTCCGACAGACTGTTTCCTATGCAATCTTAAAATTTATAGTTGTCATGGGAAGATTCTTAATTTGGTCATGTGCTTCACCTGTAAGTGAAGATAACAAATAATGGTACCTTTGTATATCTTCAAGTGAGTCATTGTTTATGACTAAACTGGTAAACGTATAATAAAAATGACGAAAATCTGTAATTTTCCCCCCAAAGGATGGCAATTTAATAGTTGGAAGTGCTAGTTCTCTCTTGAATGAACAAGAGTGAGTATCATTGGTTGCACCGGAAAGGTTGCTTTGTTTCAACCATGATTCTGCACTCTCTTCTATCAATATTTTCATTTTATCTACTACATCGTAGTACAATGATTCAAAACTATCATGATCTTCACTATGATCTACAGTTTCATCCTCCAGTTCTAATTTATCTTGCACATGTTCATATCTTTCTCTTATTCTGAGTAGATTGTCTAGCCTTGCTTTAATTGCATTTACTGTATACTTGATCCTGATTTAAAGTTAACTAGGAGGTTCTATACACGTGTGATACTGGCTTTCGCTATGCCTTTAGTCGTAACAAGGAGTTGTTTTTCTTTGCAATCCATAGCGGGAAATAATAGGAATCGGAAACTGAGTATGTAATTGCAGTAGCTGCATAGGGTAGTGCATTGAAGTTGGTCTGCGTGGCTGATGTATTTCTCTGGTGCTGACAGGAGATCACTAGTTACTGTAAACTGGACCCAAGATGGCTAGGTACAAAGTGGAAATGGCGGACAGACTGACCAGAGTTGGAACAAACATGGCTTCCATTGGGAGCTGTAGTATTCCTTGCCAATATGGCTGCTATGACGCTTCGGTACCGTCAAAAATACACATGTTAATATTACATAATATTACATATATTACATTAACAGAAATCCGGCCCAGAGGACCATGAAATTAGGTGGGATAGAATATGTTTGAATTGATTGGGTTAGGATAAGTACAAGGTTTAGCTAAGGATAGCACGAGGAAAGAAGTGGACTGTAGTTTAGAACACGAGGTAGGTAGCTTGTTCATATCACTGGATCCCTGTGGAATTATCAATACAAATATATTTACACAGGTTTCACCGATATAACTGACAAAATTGGTTCTGAGAAGAACCGTTTATTTAATCGCATCTTGAGCTCACAAATGCTTCTGGAGTGCTGGCGTTCAGTTCAGTAATGTAAATTTAATTCCAACTACCTTAGCAGGGGCACCATGAGCTTCAGTACGGAGTCGTCGCTATGTGAGTGTGGCGAGGTGCAGACATCCTCCCACCTGCTCCAGTGTAGTCGGTGTCTGGCATCGTGTACTGTGGAGGATCTGATTAGTGCTACACCAAATGCAATCGATGTTGCTAACTCCTGGGCGGCAAAAGTTTAAACGGTCTGTCAATTCAGTGTTATATTGTATCATGTACATATTATGCATTATTACCAGTTAACTTTAATCATTGGAAGTGCTTCTGACACGAACAATAATAATTTACATGAGTTAAAACACACATAATACACAATAAAGAAACACTCCTACACATATTTACACAGACACAAGAAATTCCGAATGTCTTACTTGCACCGTTCTGTCTCAAACTACCTAGTGGTAAGAGCACTGTTCTAATATGACCTCTGGCAAGGGCTTGCAAAAATTAAAGTAAAAGCAAAGCGGAAAATTTAAGTCTGGTAATCAAACAAACAGGATTTAGAGTTTAAAATGCGGTAATCTCAAACATGGAAATATCCAGCTCTTGAGAAAAGTAGACCCCAGAATTTGAAGTTATTGAAAGCTAGGGAGGCAAGTTGGAGAACAAAAGAGCAGAAATCTGCAGTGGTAGTTTTGAAAATGTTTCCCTAACTTGCATAAGTAGATAAGTATTTGGCGTTCTCTTATTTTAAGTTAAAAGTTGTGCAGTAGCACTTTTGTAAAGAAATCTGTTGTTGTAATGATGATTTCGAAATATTCCATGCTGCATGTACCAACTTTCTCCTTTATCAGATTGTAAGAGGAAAGCATATTTACAGTGATATATCCACCAAAGTTAGAACATGGAAAAGATTAGTGGAGTTCTGTGTTCTGTATAGCTATTGCTTAGAGATGTGAAACAAAATTCTGTCTTCTACTATGTTTCAGTGTTCATCAAAATGTGGAAGATACTTGCTCATATATTTTTCTGTCCATTTAGTCCCTTTCCCTGATTACTGTATTTACTTGTGTATTAGACCCCCCTCCCCTTTTTTTGAAAAATTAGGGGGGGGGGGGGGGCAATATGCTATAACCTCAAATTTTGTGCAGTGAACACATGACTTCTAGGCTATAAAGAGCCATAAATTGTACATGTAAACATTCAATATTATTCTTTTTTGAGTTTTACTGGCTATTTTTGTTGGAAGGCAGTATTTCTAACTTTAAAAAGAATAAATGTTGATCGTCGCCATAAGACCTATCTGTGTCGGTGTGACGTAAAGCAAAATAGCAAGAAAATAAAAATAAAAATAAATGGTGAACAGGACTTTTAGACCTACATATGAAATAAATATAGTCAATTTTAGTTACTCATATCACATCATTCGTTTCATCTCAGTAACTCCTCTGATGAGGTTGACACAGGAAGGGCCGGTCGTAAAAACTTGCTACGAAGATTTGTCTCACTTCATACTCGACCCCGTAGAGAAAAGGAATAATTGTATCGTGTTGTTCAGTATTAATACAAAAAGAACGTAATGGCAGTCGTTTGCAATTTTTTTGTTGTAAGCTTATATATGTCGCATTGACACGGATAGGTCTTATGGCGACGATAGGATAGGAAAGGGCTAGGAGTGGGATGGAAGCATCCATGGCCTTAATTAAGGTAGAGCCCCAGCATTTGCCTAGTGTGAAAATGGGAAACCACGGAAAACCATCTTCAGGGCTGCCGACAGTGGGGTTCGAACCCACTATCTCCCGAATACTAAATACTGGCCGCACTTAAGTGACTGCAGCTATCAAGCTTGGTGGTAGTCATTTGTGTCTGTTAGTTAAGCAGTAGGCCTACCACAAACTAAACCTGATCACTGCTTTCATTTGAATTATTGTTGTCTTGTGCCGCCAACTTCCCTGCTACCAGCGTGTTTTCATTCCAAATGACGTCATCTTTATGACAATCGAGAATATTCAAGATCCCGTCTTTTTGAAACTTAAATAATGGCTTTGTTCCTGACTATGGGGTCCAAACAGTGAGAATCTATTCGCAAATGGTTTCTGGAGATTGTCTCTGTTATTCCTTGTTGGTGTATGTGTAGCAGAAGCCACCCCTTCTGAATAAAGCCGTGCTGTAAAAAGCATGCCAACCCACCGCCTGATAACTAGCGTTTGTTACGAATTGTACTTTCGAATGTAATACACAGTGACTGTTAGCATTCTTTCAATAACTGCGGCTGTTGAAAGCCAGACCTTTGTTTTTAAGTATATTTCATGTTTTTTCTCTACATTTATCACATCAGGATTTACCTAAACAGCTGTAATTGAGAAGACAGGTCGCATTGTTTAGGTTAGGTATGTTACTAAGTGCCCAGATAGTGTTGAAGTTCCACGACGGAAAGAATAAGAATAAATAACAGGGAAGCTTGTCGCATTTATGGATATCTTACAGGTGTGACGGTAATGCATTTTATTATCATAAGGTTTAATTTTGCACTTCGTAGTCTCCATATGTTTTTTATTAACACATAGTATGTTCTGTTTGGCATCTCCGAAAATCGTAAAAAGTACTTAGTGGGGGTGTAAAATCAATATTATTATTATTGTTGTAATTATTATTATTATTATTATTATTATTATTATTATTATTATTATTATTATTTAGGTACATTGGCAAGTGAAACAATCGTTATGATTGGATTGTTATCACGTTTCACACCTACTTCTTTCCAAAGATTATGTAGACTAGGGCCTATATTGGCCCGAGTTACGAGATATTAAACGATCACTTTGTTAATCTCGCCTGCTATATTAATAGCAACAACCATGAATATTTAACTAATGGAAAATCGTTTCCTCATCCTGAGATGGTGCAGCCCCCAATGGAGGGGAACTGCATGTACAATTCTTTTTTCCCCTGCATATCTACCTTCCTGCCATTCTTAAATCTCTGGCAGTATGGTATCAGGAATCAAACTTAAGCCCCTGAGAACGGCAGCTAATTGTGCTAACCATTACGCTAGCGGACATTCTTAACTACAATAAACAGACATATAGCAGGACTGATGCGTGCTTTAATTGCGCAGGTCGGACACAAAACTGTTCATCTATTTGTATGGTGTCATCAGAGCTCCAGTAGGCCTAGGCTGCGGAGGCGACATTTCGTAACTATGGAACACAGATGTACCGCATGACATTGACGCATGTTTTCATTGCGCGGATCGTACGGACGAATACATTCACAAATTTATGTGATGTCATCAAAGCTGCAGTAAGGCTTGCACCCGCTTCGAAGCAAAATCATTGTTCTTCTATGACAAATTACGTTGGGGGGGTCTTGAATGCGAGATTAAATTTTTTCATTTTCTTTGTCCTAATAATCCAGGGGGGATCTAATACACGAGTAACTATGGTATGTTCTTCTTAAACTTGACATTTGGATGCAGCACACCAGTCTTGTACAGCGTACCTACCATCTCTGTTGTGTGAGCCACTTTCTGACTTGCTGTGCTGTTGTCAGTTTCTAGAATAAATGTAACTTTTTGTACTGATTGTACACAGTTATGCTGAGTATTC
Organism: Anabrus simplex; assembly: GCF_040414725.1. NCBI lineage: Eukaryota > Metazoa > Arthropoda > Insecta > Orthoptera > Tettigoniidae > Anabrus > Anabrus simplex. The sequence goes on from NC_090269.1 coordinate 137,347,749, forward strand.
CTCCCTTGTTCATAACCCCAGCTAACACCTAGATGTAGGTACAAGGAACTTTGTATCAGAACTAGGGCTTTCTTTAAATGTCAGTAAGCCTGGTGGTCAAAAGACCAATATTAGCTCTAACCACTATTCTGAAGTAATAGTAACATATTACTGTATTACAAGATCTTTGGGGTAAAGTATCTGCTTCATGATGCCTTCAAAATTGATTGAAAATGTTATTTATAAAGCTAGGAATGAGAACCAGAATGTTTACAAGGATAAACTTTATGACAGGAGAGATTAGAACACAAAAGACGAAGACAAATTCCACATCTTCATGCACTAGTATTTATTTAATGAATCTTGTGCTAAGATACTGTAATCTTTGGAAGGAAAATCAGCTGTTAACTCTTCCTTTTGTGATACATTCCTGACTATTAGTTGAAATTTTTTATATTATTCGATCTGTAAACTATTAGCTCATAGACATCTTTGAAAGGTTAGTACTTCATTAAAACTGGTTTCTTCTTCATATGACGCCAGTTTAATATATCCTAACAGTGACCCAATGGTTTTAGTAGATTTTAAATTGCAAGAAAGAGTGAATAAAGTGATGGTTGGTCTGAGTTTTCTAAGATACTACTTATTGCTAATTCTGTAAGAAGTGAGTGCTTTTGAAGTCAGTAGAGCTTCTGACATTTTCATAATGGTTAAGGATCATTACAACCAGCATATCATTCAAGATAGATCATCTAAACTGGTTTTTGCTATTCATCTAGCTATCCAGCTAGCAACTACCTCAAGTTATTCCTAGTAATCAGTCCTGTCTGTAAATTAATTCCTACAGAACACAAAAATACCACAGCAATCTGAATGAGATATAGAGATGAGCAGAGAACAATGTAGTGGAGTTTACTTGATGTAGTGTAAAATATGGGTGTCAAGAATGTAGAATGTAAAACTTGGTTTTTGACTGATTTTGTGCATAAAATTTTCCTGTACCATCAAACGGAGCGGTTTCAGACATTGCTGGTTTCGAACAGTATGCTAGATTTGCCTCTTTTTTTTTGGTTGTTGCATAGCAAGGGATCACCACTCCTTTGCACTTGTATTTGTTTAGATTATTATGTTTCCGCGCTTTTTATTATGATTCGACTTCATACCTTGGAAATTTCCAGTGTGCACTGGCATAAAGTGGATACTTGCAATTATTGCAACCGGAAGGAATGCATTATAACTACGGTTCTTAATGAGATCAACTGACTAAAGTGTTTATAAACGTTTGCTGTGGAATTTTGATGTGATTTAGTGAAAAGTAGTGTTTTATGCACATTTTTTTGAAAATTGAAAGCAGTATGGATGATTTTGGACAATGCCTAGAAATTATCAGAGGCAGAAAGGAGCTGCTTCAAGGTGTAACTATGAACCAAAACTGTTAGACAATACCATACATGATGTTAAAAGTGGCAAGTTGTCTTACAGGAAAGCATTTGATTTGTATGGTATACCTAGGTCCACCCTGTAAAATAAAGTGCAGAAAGTACATCCGAAAAAATTGAGAAGACAACCAGTGCTAAATGAGGAAGAAGAGGAAATGCTGAAGCAGGGTGTTACCAGGGCTACGCACTGGGGATTTCCTTTCACTAAACTGGACATTACGTATTTTAGTGAAAGGTTACCTTGATAAATCTGGCCGAAAGAGAAGAGATTTTCAAACATCTACCAGGAGAAGAATGGGTTCAGTTATTTCTCAACAGTCATTCAGAAGATCTCTCTGTTCACCTTAGCGAAAATATAAAAATAGCTCACACGGAAGTGAACAAAGCAGGTGTTGAAACGTATTTTGCCAGCATATAGTCAATGCTGGAAAACCTCCCCCTCAACAATATCAACTCCAATAAAACCAACATGTCAGATGACCCGGCAAGCAACAGATAATTGGAAAATAAGTGAGTAAGCATGCTGGAAAAGTGGTGGATTCATCAAAATCTAGTGTTTCTGTAATGATGGCAGCAAGTGGAGATGGGAAACTGCTACCTCCATACACTCTTTACAAATCTAAGCATTTGTGGGGCACATGGCAAGAGGGTGGTCCACAAGGTACCTGTTTCAATAGAAATAAGAGTGGGTGGTTTGATCTGCCAATATTCAAAGACTGGTTTTTCACAATTGCTTTACCCTATTTAAAGAAGCAAAGTGGACAAACGGTGATGATCGGAGACAACCTATCAAGTCATGCAAGTCATGTATCTTTGCAGGTCATCCAGGAGTGTGAGCGGAACAATATCTCTTTCATTCTCCTACCGTCAAACAGCAACCACCTCCTCCAACCGCTGAATGTAAGTTTCTTCAGACCTATGAAAGCAGCATGGCGAGCCGTATTAACTGAATGGAAGAAGTACACTCGTGGGACCATTTCTAAGGACGCTTTTGCATATCTTTTGAAACCAGACATTACGTAAGATATCAGCAAATTCTGCTGATAACATAAAGAGCAGGTTTCGAGCTACAGGCCTAATTCCATTTGATCCAGCTCATGTCTTCAACAAGCTAGCAGATAATAAAGAGATTCGGCAATGCAGCGCAGAAGCATGCACTTCCAGTTTCGAGGAAATGCTCAAGGAAGCTCGTTACCCTCCAACAAAACTTGCTACTTCCCGTCGCCGCAAATTAAATGTTCTTCATGGGAGGTCTATTTTGAGTCGTGACTTCCGCTGAGATGAAAGCAGTGCAAGTGATAGTGCTGGCAGGAGCAGTGAAAGTGAATGCGATGAAACACACAGTGAAGGTAATGACGTTCTGGTGTTGCAAGAAGAGGCTTTCCTAGTTGCAGATTATAAATACAAGTTGAGGAACAAAGAACATATGAGGCAGTATGGTGGTATGGCCACAAATGTACAAGAGATGTGGATGTGAAATTTTTGCATCCACATAAAAACAACAGAAAAGGGTTCGTGTTCCCTAACATCCCTGATGAGGATACAATAGCTAAAGAACAAATTTCAAACATTCTTCCAGTCCCGCTTGAGAAGAGAGGAATGTTCATTTTCAGAGAAAATTTATTTTAGATTTATAGGCCATTATATCGACCACTTTTTGTGTTACAATTTGTATTGTTTGTAAGGAAAATTATTAATATCTTTCAGTAGGATTTCTGTGCAGTTTGTACCTATTAATATTTCAATTTGGATGGGAAAATTTTGCATTTACCTTGTTAGAAAATAGATTGATCAATAACACATTAAATTTATCATTACAATTATTTTAACTAGCTAATCATATTTTTGACACCCTCAGAACACTTAAAATATTATATGAAAGCCGAAAGAACGTAGATTAAAAAGTAGTACTATTTGTGTTTGAAATCACCTAATACGCTTTGAAAATTTGGACAGCGGTTTTAAAAGCATGTGCATCCGAAATCACCCCGATGTATGGGGTGAATTACAAGTAACAACTCTTATTGTTCCGTATTGAAGATGACGCTAGGCATAGAATCTCAAGGATAATTTAATAAAACCAGCTATTCAATACTTTCCACGTTTAATGTGATTTGAATCTACATGAATTTATGTAGACTATCAGGTCAGGTACATGTTTCACCCATTATTTGGGCATCTTCAGCCTGTAGACAACCTTTAGGTCAAGGTTTGGGACCTTTTTAACCATATATAGTATAATATACACTGACTGACAGAGCAAATGCAACACCAAGAAGGAGTGGTTCGAAAGGGATGAAAGTTGGGGAAAAAACAGACGGCACGGACGAATAATTGATGTTCATTTCAAACCGATATGCAGGTTACACAATGCGCACGGCATCGACTCAGTAGGATGTGGGACCACCGCGAGCGGCGATGCATGCAGAAACACGTCGAGGTACAGAGTCAATAAGAGTGCGGATGGTGTCCTGAGGGATGGTTCTCCAATCTCTGTCAACCATTTGCCACAGTTGGTCGTCCGTACGAGGCTGGGGCAGAGTTTGCAAACGGCGTCCAATGAAATCCCACACGTGTTCGATTGGTGAGAGATCCGGAGAGTACGCTGGCCACGGAAGCATCTGTACACCTCGTAGAGCCTGTTGGGAGATGCGAGCAGTGTGTGGGCGGGCATTATCCTGCTGAAACAGAGCATTGGGCAGCCCCTGAAGGTACGGGAGTGCCACCGGCCGCAGCACATGCTGCACGTAGCGGTGGGCATTTAACGTGCCTTGAATACGCACTAGAGGTGACGTGGAATCATACGCAATAGCGCCCCAAACCATGATGCCGCGTTGTCTAGCGGTAGGGCGCTCCACAGTTACTGCCGGATTTGACCTTTCTCCACGCCGACGCCACACTCGTCTGCGGTGACTATCACTGACAGAACAGAAGCGTGACTCATCGGAGAACACGACGTTCCGCCATTCCCTCATCCAAGTCGCTCTAGCCCGGCACCATGCCAGGCGTGCACGTCTATGCTGTGGAGTCAATGGTAGTCTTCTGAGCGGACGCCGGGAGTGCAGGCCTCCTTCAACCAATCGACGGGAAATTGTTCTGGTCGATATTGGAACAGCCAGGGTGTCTTGCACATGCTGAAGAATGGCGGTTGACGTGGCGTGCGGGGCTGCCACTGCTTGGCGGCGGATGCGCCGATCCTCGCGTGCTGACGTCACTCGGGCTGCGCCTGGACCCCTCGCACGTGCCACATGTCCCTGCGCCAACCATCTTCGCCACAGGCGCTGCACCGTGGACACATCCCTATGGGTATCGGCTGCGATTTGACGAAGCGACCAACCTGCCCTTCTCAGCCCGATCACCATACCCCTCGTAAAGTCGTCTGTCTGCTGGAAATGCCTCCGTTGACGGCGGCCTGGCATTCTTAGCTATACACGTGTCCTATGGCACACGACAACACGTTCTACAATGACTGTCAGCTGAGAAATCACGGTACGAAGTGGGCCATTCGCCAGCGCCGTGTCCCATTTATCGTTCGCTACGTGCGCAGCACAGCGGCGCATTTCACATCATGAGCATACCTCAGTGACATCACTCTACCCTGCAATTGGCATAAAGTTCTGACCACTCCTTCTTGGTGTTGCATTTGCTCTGTCAGTCAGTGTACAAACATTAATAATCTCTTAAGTCTAACATGCGAGGATAATAATTTTAAAATGTGAACAAAACATAACTGTGGGTAACATAAATTAATGGTGTTTTAACACAAATAAAAAAACTTGTCGGACCTATTCTATCTAACTTTAAAATATGTCCAAAAGTAAAATGGATCTTCTTCCTCTATCATAAGTCTTGGGTGTAGAGAATATTGCATACTGGGGTTCATTTGACCCATCTATAGCATTTCATGTTCTTGACGTACCCTAACTAATGTCAGAATGTGTTGTCAACCACAAGTGGAGATTTAGAACTGATTGTTAATTGTAGGCTGGTCAAGGTTGTTGTGAATGGAAATATAAATTTAAATTAATGGTGTTTTTTTTACACAGTTAATGTTGTCAGTCCTATTCTATTTAACTTAAAAATATCTTCAAAACTAAAATGGATCTTCTTTCTCTATTATAAGTCTTGAGCAAAGAGGATATTGCTATTGGGGCTTATTTGACCCACATATTTCATTTTCATGTTCTTGACGTAACTAATGTTGAAATGTGTTGTCAAACACTAGTGGAGATTTAAAACAGATTGTTATATATAGACTGGTCAAGAACGTTGTTGTGAATGGAACTGTAAGCGCCTTGACTTTGGGTCTTATGTAATGACAAGGGGTGAATTCAGACACTCTTTTTTGTTTCCTGAGGAACACGTGTTGACGTATATTTTTCGTTCTTTTGGTATTGTATTAAGAACGAAAAATATACGTCAACATATGTGTTCCTGAGGAAACAAAAAGGAGTGTCTTGGGTGCATGCATTTCAGTGGGCTTGGCAGACTGATATGTAATAGCAACGGCTGGCTTGGTGAGGAAAGCAACGGGAAACTACCTCACTCATTTCCCTAGTACGCCTCTTCAGTGATGCCTAGGCTATTTATAACAGCTGTTGGTGGAGCTGCAGAGGATCAAACCAGTCTCCGGGCTGAATACCCAACATACATACAACATACGGTATTGTATTAATTGGTTATATACCTCATTATCTGGATGATAATACAATTCAAGATTCCCTTCGTGAGTTAAGATGAAAATAACCTCAAAACCATTCAAAATCACCCCGTTTGATGGCAGTTTTGTTGTGCATGGTGAAAGGTAGTACGGAGTCGAATAGTATTTCATGTTTTCCTGGGAGGTGCAAAAATATGTAAAATATTGTAACATGTGTCCATATCTGCTGTATGAGATACTAAGCAGGAACTCAAGTACATACTGTTCATTTCATTTTATGAATGAGCTTCTTTACCTAAGAACTTCACAGCTTGTAAGAAAGCTTGGCTTACAATTTGTTTAGCTGCCATCATATTGTCTGTTTATATTTCCCTATGGTTGGGGGCAGTAGAATAACATCCATGGTATCCCCTGCCTATCGTAAGAGGCGACTAAAAGGAGCCTCAGGGGCTCTTAACTTGGGAGCATAGATTGGCGATCGCGGTGCCTTTAGCTGAGTCCTGGCATTGCTTCCACTTACTTGTGCCAGGCTGTTCACTTTCATCTATCCTACCCGACCTCGCTTGGTCAACTCTTGTTCTTCTCCGACCCCGATGATATTAGGTATCGAGGCCTAGGTAGTCTTTCATTTTCACGCCTTTTTTGGCCCTCGTGTTTTTTTTTTGGCGATACTTTGTTTCGAAGTGTCGGACCCCTTCAATTTTTTTCTCTCTGATTTGGTGTTAATAGAAGATGGTTACCTAGTTGTACTCTTAAAACAGTAACCACCACCACCACCACCACCACTCCAGATGATATTGAACAGCACTGATTAGTATTTAAATTGGCGGTACTGTCGGTCTGTCAAGAGTCTCCAGGATATCTGAACTGGTCTGTCGAAAATGGTAATGGTATTTAAAGCCTCATAGACCAAAAACAAAAAGACATATAGTGCGTGGCAAAATTGTCGTAAGTCAGTCGGAAAATTGTTTCACAATACCAAGAAGAGGAGGACTTGAAAGGGAACTAATGGTAGAAATTTTAGTTTTCATCGAGCTACATAATTTATAATTACATAAAAGGCATGATTAAATTGGGCATCAAAATAGTTGTTAAAAAATTTTTGAACAATCGTCATACTTAACATTGATGCTTTCATGGCTCGTACTTGTAGACATGATATGGGCTTTTGGGCTTATGTTGTGTCAAGAAAACAAGGTGAAACTCTTTGTTTCGCAGAGACTGTGCTCCGGGTCTTCAGAAGAACATCTTGACTGTTCGCAAGGAAGTCTTCTACAATAATGAGGGTTTGAATTTAGGAATGCCTTACCATTGCTCATTTGTTACTAGGTGGTTCACTGTATGCTGGCACAGCACTCCAAGTGGGAGCTGACGACAACATTAAGCTCCACTTAAGATGTTCTGTCACACTGTGTGTGTGTGAGAAGTAACAGAGAGGACATCAGACAAAAATGTGGTGGAAGAAATAAATAGAAACTAATAAAATAAAATGCAATAAGTCATCAGGGTAGAATAGAGCAGAGCTAAAGAATAGAAAGAAAGTATGTGGAGAAAACCAGAGGATGATAATGATGTAAGACTGTGTGAGAGAGGAGGGGGGTGGTTAATGACTGGTGTACAGACGTTATGAAAGTATCACATTAACATATATCACATAGAGTGGAATGAACTTATTGGTGATGACAAGCATACGAATTTGGAAAACACCAAAACAAAATAACAATAGACAGGACAGGGAAGAAAACTAACTACCTACGTAAATCCTTAACGGCTGGCAACCACGTATTACTTAATTGATAGCCAGTGTCCCTGTTGAAATTGTTGGGATTTTTACGTATTTCCACAGTTTGCAAGTGATAAATATCATTATGGATCCGTATTGAAGATACTGTTTCCATTTCTACACTTTCCCGTATAATCCTAGACCTGCAGTATTTAGTGTGGGTAAGAGCTCGAACATCTTGGAACAAAACATCATGACATGACGGTACCGAGGACCTTGGCAATTCGGTCTGTGGTATTGTGAATGTAAGGCAGGTAGGCAGTTCCCTGAAATTGTTTTACGTACAATAGTATTCCTGATGAACAGTCCTACCCTACACTCTGCCCTCCCGTTTTTAACACCTGTTGAGAACACTTTATAATCTCCTATCTCCTCCTCATTATCTTGCCTCACGAATATAATTAAGTACTAACACATTTAGATGCATCTTCTTTGCTTACTCAGCCAGTTCTACTTTTTCTTTCTTCCATAAGCCCTATTTATTAATGGCATCCCATCGAGTTCAATTATCATTTGCCAAGTTGTTTCCAAGAAGTATCTCGCCTGTCAAATCGAAGTACGACTCCGTTACTCCCATAGGTTGGAGGCTTGCTTAAAACTGCCTGAGCTCTGAAATTCTGTAAAATTTGGTAAGAATTACACATAGTCCCAGTGAAATTCTCTTCCCTAATGAGTGAGGGACCACTGGTGGATTGTGTAGTCCTAGCTGCCCAAGCATAATAAGGAGCCATCTTCTCTAATTGAGATAGGCCTTGATGACTTTGTTCATATTCGATGATGGGCTTCACACACATTTATGCAGAATCCTATATTCTAACCCATTGTTGTATAATGTTGTATAAATCAACAACAAACATACCCACTTCTTTTGAGTATTTAAATGTGTTGTACTAGAAACAACTCATTAAGCAAGACAATTTTTTAAAACGTAAGTGCCTAATTCCCCATTGAGTTTTCATTGATATCTGATCCAGAAATCTAGTAAACCAGTTGTACATGAATCCCAAAACTCCTTGTATCTTAAGTTGGACTGTGAACTTGCTTTCCGAACCATATGGTAAACACCTCTAAAGTCATTGAATGCTGCAAGTATGCTGCCATTACATTGATATATTGTTGAACATTGTGAATAAACTCATAAGTGCTCAAGCTAGACACATTTTCTCCTAGAGGTATACCTGTTAGTTGTGTAAATGTTTGTTTGAAGGTCTTTGGACCATTTTACAGGCAGCAAGATCATATGATTCTACCTCACCTGAGTTTTGAAGGTTATGGATAGAGATGAGAAATGCTTCTTGAGTATGAGATGGATATGGTGATCCCATCCCCCCCAAATCTGACTTTTTCTGACATTTTACTCTAGCAGTTCAGTTGTGGGAGAGTTGGAATTCTAAAAGTTCTTTATTTTTTCCCCCCAGAAATAGTTTGTATACATCAGAACTTCTCGACCTTTTGTTTTTTCATAGCACACTTAATAACTGAAATAACATAGCAACACATTGGTAATCCTCCACTACCACCTATTGTTGTTAAATTCTCTGGCACATGTTAAACCTGATATAATGGTGAATGAAAAAAATTTAAAAAATAAATTATTGACATACTGTTGATGAGAAACTCAGCCCTGGAGTTTTTTTCTGGTCTCAATCTGAGGCCATTGATTGACAAATACTGTCAAATTATCTTCTACATTGCTTGAATCAATGCATCTTTATATTTTTGTCTTATTTATGTTATTTGTGTGTACAGAACCAGGTTGTAATTATCTACCTGCTGTTTAATCTTCCAAGCTGCTCTTCAAGAAGTGGAAGATAGAGTAAAAGTTAACTGTAGGCTAATCAATCTGAGGTACGCAGATGACACTGCCATCTTGGCTGACAGGACTGAAGGTCTTCAGCGTCTGGTAGACAGAATCATAGCAAAGGGGATAAACTTGGTCTCAAAATTAAAACCAACAAGATCAAGGTGATGGCCATTTGCAAAACTTGTAACACGCACATTCTTATGACCATTTATGAGGTACCAGTGGAACAAGTGCAGAAGTACCTTGTCAACTGGATTACTGAGGACTTAGACCCGAATTTAGAGATCCGTATACAAGTAGAAATGGCTTGTACTAGCTCTCTGAAAATGAGGAATCTATTGTGTGACAGAAGCCTCAGCTTGGAGACACATCACAACTTCGTCACATGCTATGTATATTCAGTGCTTCTGTACGGCGCTGGCAGGTTCAATGCAGGCTCAGTCTGATGGTATGTGAAGGTGCTCAAATACGTCGGTCTGGTGTCAGCAGATTTACTGGCACGTAAAAGAACTCCTGCGGGACAAAATTCTGGCACCCCGGCGTCTCTGAAAACCGTAAAAAGTACTTAGTGTGACGTAAAGCCAATAACACTATTATTATTATTATTATTATTATTATTATTATTATTTAGTAAGATCTAAAAAGGCTAAAATGGACCAATAAGCCATAACTCCAAAAAAAGGCTAAGGCAAAATCCACCCTTTTCTGGCCCAAGGACCCACAATAAACATATATTATGTTGGGCCTCATCTTCGGATACATGAGAAAACAAGTATTTTTCCTCAACTTCTGAGCCCTAATAATGAGTCATTCTATCTGTATGATTAGGTTTCTTCTCCATGTTATAACACTCTTCAGAACACCAGTTAGACTGGGACAGTCATCGGTACTATTTCTAACATATTTACTTCTGATATTCCATTCTATGTAAACTGCAAGCCTGCAGTATCACACACATCCTTCTGTTGTTGTTGTTGTTGTTGTTGTTGTTGTTGTTGTTGTTGTTGTTGTTGTTGTTGTTGTTGTTGTTGTTGTTGTTGTTGTTGTTGTTGTTGTTGTTGTTGTTGTTGTTGTTGTTGTTGTTGTTGTTGTTGTTGTTGTTGTTGTTGTTGTTGTTGTTGATAGGCCAACTTCACCTTTGTGAACAAATCTAACAATTCCTGTTCATATTTCCCAAATGTGTTTATCGTATCAGTTTGAGAGGCATATGTTTTCGTATATTCCTCACAAATTGACTGTATCTTCTGACATCTTCATAACACATGTACTGTGTCATTAGGTCATTTTCATTTGCTGCCTCATTTCGAGTCATTCCTATGTTGTCTATTTATAAATAGGTTCGATAATTTTTTGCATATATGATGGAACTTCATTTCTTTGGTAATCCTTTATTAAGTAACAAAGCTAAGTTACAGTAACCCTTTCTGAATCTCCCACCTCTTTAGTAATGATGACGATGCTTGTTTTAGCTTAGCATTTTGCGATCTATGAGAAGCTTCTCATTGAGGTGGTTGGGATGGATTTTTCCTCAGTCCCATTTCAAGTTAAACCAACTAATTGTAAGATTATTCATGTAAGACATTACACCCAATTAATTTTTAATCATGACGGAGATGTCAATATTTTTTAAAAATATGCTTAGATAGTATTGTGAGGCTTGTGAATCAGTTGGCTACTTTTATCTGTGGGGTTGTTGATAATGGGGATTTTGGTACAAACTTCATTTATTTAAATGGAACCATTCTAACAAACATGCTTTGGTTACGTTAGTTTGTTACAAAAACTGTTGTTTCCTTCCATAACATAAACCTCCCTTTCCTGTCTTCAGTTTGCCAGTCTTCAAAATTTCAAACTTAAAAGATAGATCATAATATATTTGTAGGATACATCTCTAAATAATCTCACAGAAAACTGTAGCAATTTGTTTTACAAGCTCCTAAATACCACTTAAGAATATGGAAACAGAATATCAATTATTCATATGATTGTTATTTGGATGTGACATCTTAGGGAATGACCCTAGTATTTACAGTCAAACCTCGATATCTCGAACCTCCATTACTTGAATTTTCAGTTACTCGAAGTAACTTCAATTTCCCGTCAGTTTGTCCTATTCTTCACATGTATTTATTTCTCTATTGCTCAAAATTTGATTGCACGAATTTCTCGATTTCTCAAAGCAAACATTTCCTTCCTTGAAGCAAAGAATACTCTGTGACTCAAATTTTGTGCAACATTAACTGTGTAATATGGCATTTGTTGTTTGTGAGGAACTGTTAACAAGTTAAAAAAAAAAATGATTAAAGTGATGCTGGGAGCTAATATGACGGGAACAGAAAAACTAAAACTTCTAGTGATAGGAAAATCAGTGGAGCCTCCCTGTTTCTCGTGTGTGAATTAATTACCAGACATGTACGAAAGCAACAACCGAAGTTGTGGATGACAAGCTCCATTTACGAATCTCGGCTGCGTGGTATTGACGAGAAGTTTCGACAGTGCAATGTCTCTGTCAGTCACAAGATCATTTGCAGACTGAGACAAGTTGCCTGTTGCCTTTGTTTCACTATCCAACCTATCACCTGCAAATGACTTTTGCTCTACACATTTTCATAATGGGCTAAGGCCCCTTAAAACAACCACCACCACCACCACCACCACCACCACCACCACCACTAAATGAAGCACTCTCAGTTGTGTGTTTCATACTTCATTTCAAACAATACTCCAGCTGACAAGCATCTTTGAAATAGCAGCACCGGGCGAGTTAGCCGTGCGCGTAGAGGCGCGCGGCTGTGAGCTTGCATCCGGGAGATAGTAGGTTCGAATCCCACTATCGGCAGCCCTGAAGATGGTTTTCCGTGGTTTCCCATTTTCACACCAGGCAAATGCTGGGGCTGTACCTTAATTAAGGCCACGGCCGCTTCCTTCCAACTCCTAGGCCTTTCCTATCCCATCGTCGCCATAAGACCTATCTGTGTCGGTGCGACGTAAAGCCCCTAGCAAAAAAAAATAAAACGTCAGCCCCGTGTCGGTAGATTTACTGGCACGTAAAAGAACTCCTGCGGAACTAAATTCCGGCACCTCGGCGTCTCCGAAAACCTTAAAAAAGAGTAGTTAGTGGGACGTAAAACAAATAACATTATTATTATTATTATTATTATTATTATTATTATTATTATTATTATTATTATTATTATTGGTTCTATCCTCGTTCTGTCAGGTGCTATTAAAAGATGCTTGAATATATCAGCCTTAATTTGGTAGATTTATCAGCACATGAAAGAACTTTTGTGGGACAAAACTGTTACCTTGGTGTTTTTTAAATTTAAAAGTACACAGTTCAAAAAACTTAGGGGAACTTTTTTTGAACGTATGCCAAGCTCCACAGAACAATACCTCACTCCCAGGTATATTCTTTACCGTTGAAGTATACAAAAGAACATCGATGTATTAGTTCATTTTCAGAACACAAACGGATCTGTCCAAAAGGGGCAAAAACAAAGTGATAGCAGTCCTCCAGGGTGTTTTTAAAAAATCACAATTGGAGTGCTTCAGTATGGTGTATGTCCTCCACGAGCATTTATCACACCTTGGCACCTACGTGGCATGCTCCATGTAAGTCGACGGAGCTCATGTTGTATCAGGTCCCATTCTTCAATGAGAGCCTGTTAGAGGTCTTGGAGAGTTTGTGGTGGAATGGGATGCCCACGAACACTTCTGTCAAGCTTATCCCACACATGCTCGATGGGATTAAGGTCGGGACTCAGTACTGACCATTCCATCTCTTGAATGTCCAGTTCTTGCAAGACAGTTCTGGTGATGCATGCTACATGAGCCCTGGCATTGTCGTGCATGAGTACGAATTCAGGACCAACACCATATGCAGCAACTAACACATGCTGTAGCAGAATCTGCTCGATGTACCCTGCACTGGTAAGATTACCACAGACGATGACAAGATTTGTACGATTAAAAGATATAAATTTAATTGTGATAGATCCGTATTGAACTGTGATTACAATAGTATTCAAATATTTTATTATTAAGGTCCACCTTTTCAATACAAACTGTACAATGTTTTACATTACACTTACGTTCAGTTAGGTCAAAACTAGTCCCTGAACGTTTGTATTGAAAAGGTGGACCTTAATAATAAAATATTTAAATACTATTGTAAGATTCGTACAGCCGTCAATACTGATGCCGCCCCACAACTTCATAACACCTTGTCCAAATCGGTCACCTTCCTGGACAACATTTGGCATGTACTGCTCACCACAGTGTCTCCATACATGTTGACGTCCTTCACACTGTGTCAGAGGAAATCTGGACTCGTCTGTGAGCAACACAGGTCTCCATTGGTGAAGTTGCCAGTTGACTTCGGTACGGGCAAACAGGAGGCGAGTTGCGCGATGTTGCTGCGTTAAACGGGGCACTCGAACAGGATGTCTGGGTCATAAGGACACTTCTCTTAACCTCTTCCTTACTGTCTGGTAAGACACCGTGACTCCAGTGACCCTCCTGAGGTCTTGTTGCAGTTCCCTGGCAGTTGCTGAATGACACTGCATCTCACGGATGGTCAGATATGTCATCCTGTGGGATTGTCATGCATCCACGACCTTGTCCAACCTTCGTGAACTGGCCTGTCTCACTATAGTGATTCCACTAGCGTTGAATAACTGACGGAGAGACATTGAAATCCATAGCTACATGCCAAAAAGTCCATCCTTCCTGGATCAGAGTGACGGCCCTTGCAACTTGAACCTTGTTAAATGTCTCATGGGATGTGCTGGTTTACGTACAACGTGCTCAAATGACCACAGTAGTCTGTGTACCTCACAATGACATACGGACGCTTCGCTATTCACTTTGTTTTGAGGGGTCACCTGACAGTTTAATATATGGCTACGTCTACAGATGGAGTATAACTTCGATTTGACATACCCTGAGTAGCTAAGGTCTCAAGGTATGCTGTACGACCATTGGAACCCCATCTACCAAATGAATGTTCACATACCAGACATTACAAAACATGTTCTCCTAATTTTTTTTTTTTTTGAACTGTGTAGTTAGTGGGACATAAAACCTATAACATTATTATATTTCTCCTAGGTTGTGCTTGTACCTCCCTGAGATACGACATACCAAAAGATTTCTGGCAGAATGTGCTAGTACCTGATAAATTGTTTTGCACCTCAAAGCAATATTCACTGCCTCATATTTCCTGAGAGTTGCTTCCTCTTGTAGCCTTGTAAAGAAAATTCATAATTTTTCCATATGAATGTAGATTGTGACACTTCCAGCCAGTAGGTGCCATGATAGCTTGGTTGAGAATCGCTATTGTACATGGCATCACCTTTCTTATCACTTTTGCCTCTATAGCTTTTCTTTAACCTTGAAATTTTGTTTTGACTCATGCTGGAAATGTTTGCAATTTCTCTGACCTTGAAATTTTGGTTCTCTTGTACTAGGAATTGTCAGTATCTTGCTTTCTGTTAATCTTCAGAGACTGACTGTTTTGCAAACTTTAATTATTTAACCCCTCAAGTGCAACATTGTAAAACTCTGGGCTGCACCCACAGTGTGCTTTATTTCTAGCCCACTCCCAGTGCTGAATGCGGTATCATATGAATTTTGCTATAATTTCCAAATGGTCAGACAAAAAATTGTCAAAAAATGCACAGTAGCAATAATATAATACATAATATTATAAACATATGCTAACCTGATTATTCCTGACAGCTCCAAGTCATTACTATGACCTAGTGTAGAAGTCAACCCATGCGTTCACATTTCTTGGCGTATCATCAGGAATTATGTCATCTGAGTCACTGTCTTCACCGGAAGTTATAGCAGATTCATCCCTGTAGTACTCTCACATTCTGAATTACTTCCACCACCATTATTAACAAGTAAATTAGCTACTTCTGTATCACCAACAACTCTGCCAGGACCTGCCATGTTTACAAACAAACTTGAAATGTGTGCAGAGTTTAAAAAAATAAATGACTGAAGATGTCCAACATCTCTTGGCAATAACAGATGGCTTGCAGTATAGCCAAAAGTTGCCTCTTTCTGCCTTCTTATGATAAACCAAATAACTAGTACAAAATTCACATAGCGGGCATTTCATATGTCACGGACCACCATTGCGCCGTACACTCTGTGACCATAATGTATCCACAAAGATGCACACAAAATGCTATCACTTGTGCACACTGTTTTTATTTACAATTTATTTACACATTACACACACATCAATAAACCACCATTTTGAACAACTGCCTATTACAAAGAATAAGAAGACTGCAACAGATGCATGTCAACTACCAACCCAACAAAACCAGTTCACATACTTGACTTCAAACACTCGCTAACACGACTTCCACACAGGTCTCATCAAAACAACTCCACTCTCACTTACAAGACTGCCTCTTTATATACGTTGCCTGACCAGGCTTTTAGAAGGATATGACGTAACATGTTTTTCTCGTAAATTCGAGAGTCTCCAATTGCCTAGTTACAGTGTAAAGAAGTTTCTACAACTATGTAGTGCCAAAAATATGTTATTCTGGATATTACAGTGTGTTGCAAAAGGTTACATTGGATTATAGTACATCATATATACAGGTATTAATAAATTATATACTATTATGTGTTCTTACATTAAATAAATTCATATAAATATATATACAGTGGTTGTTTCATAATATAACCTCACAAATAATACAATCGTCCGTACATAACTACGTAAATAATAATACCAATACTAATAAATGGATGTCAACACTTCATATCCATGTCTCACATGTAATAATAATAATAATAATAATAATAATAATAATAATAATAATAATAATATAATAATAATAATAATAATAAATATTTGCATTATTTATCCATGGATTAAAGAATATTGTTTCCAAGCTACATTAGTCTGTTACACTTGCATCAATATCTTCCCTATAACTTGAAACAATTTTAACAGTCTATCACACTTGTTGACTTTGCTTTTGTCATAGATTGTATCTTCTCTCCTCCTCGATGTCGCTGGATGTGCTCTCCTCCTCTTGACCGGATCATGCTGTGTAAGGGGTCGGTCTTGCCTCGCTGCCGGCCTCTTCCTCGATGATAGTCAATGCGTTCTCCTCATGATGACCAGATTGTGCCATGTCATTAGTAGCCTCCCTCCAGGCGGACCTGTGGCAATACCAGGCTTACTCTGTGTACGCAGCGGTCGGGTGAATGTGTAATATAACTATTAAAAATAGTTTATTTTCCGCCTTGATCAATACACTCGTTAAATGAAAGAAAAACTATTTATTAAACCATACATGTTTCTGGAAATCTCAACCATTCCCTTCATCAGTGGTTAGATCAAAGAATAACAAATTGGACACAATCTTTTGTTTTATAATTTGAAGGAGTATTGTGTCCATATACACCATTTCAAAGAGTAAAGAGAACTTATGAAATATTATAAAAATGATCAATACCATACATACAATTTTGGTTGAACTGAATGAGAATACTATATAAATTTAGGATCTTCAAGTTTTTCTTCTTTTCTTCTTCTTTTTGTTCCTTAAATGATCATATGCTAGTCTATACAGTGGGTTATCTTCTGCACTTTTCTCATTTAAACTTGATTCAGAATTATTTTTTGTGTAAGGTTAATTTCTAAATTTTCCAAAACATTCATTAATTTTCCCTTTTTGGCTGAATGTAATAATTTCATGTCATTGGAAATGTCTGCAAATTTATGATTCATTTCAACCATATGTTCTCCCATTGCCGAATATCTTTTATGTTTGACCGCATTAACATGTTCTTTGTATCTTATAGCCAAACTTCTTCCAGGCTGTCCTATGTATTGTTGTTTACATGTTTGGCATGTTAATTTGTAAATTCCTGATTTATTAAATATACATTTATTCTCTACTTTATCTGAATTGAAAATTATCTTAATAGTATTATTATCCATTTTATATGTGACATTGATGTTCTTTTTCCTGAAAATTTTAGCCAGTTGATAAGAGTGCTTATTTCGAAAAGTTAGAACTACGAATTTCTTTTTCTCTTTTCGCTCTTTAATTAAAGTTGTTTTTGGTTCATTTTTCACTTTAGTTATCATTCTATTAATAAATCTTTTGGAATATCCGTTGCTACAAGCAATTTGATGGATTATATTTCTAGTAACTGTCAAATCTAAATAATTTAAAGTCCTATCATTTTCAGATTCCATCGTAAAATGCACTTGTTTATCCAAAGTATTTAAATGCTCTAATATACCATCAGATTTAACCTTTTGTTCATCGATAATAACAAATATATCATCAACGTATCTCAACCATGTAATCAATCCATCTATTTTATCCACTATTTTATTATATTCCATGTAATCCATGAATATGTTAGCTAAAATACCTGAAGCCGGCGAACCGATTGCTAGGCCTTTAGACTGTTTGTAAATTTTGTTGTCAAAAACGAAATAGTTATTTTCCAAAGTAAATTCTAGTAATGTTAAAAATTCTTCAATTTCCACTTTACTTAATTTGCTGTGTTGCATTAAATTCTTTCTTACTATTTTTATAGTATCTACGACAGGAATGTTGGAGTACATATCTTTGATATCCAAACTATGTATCGTGTGGTAGCCTGTTAGCTCAATGTTTTTAATTCTGTTACAAAAGTCAATAGTATTAATTAGGTGTGTCTGGCTATAAAACTTAGTGTTCTTTTAAAAATATTTGTATGAATTTGGCCATTTTATATACTGGACTATTCTGAAATTAACTATTGGTCTAATAGGAATTTCTTGTTTATGAATTTTTGGTAGTGCCCTTAAAGTAGGTATTTCTGGGTTCATGTTAATTAAACAGTTAGTATCTTTGGAGTCTAATAAAAAAGTTATGTTATTGAGAATTTGTTTAAGTTTTTTCTGCATAGATGACGTGGGATCTTTTTTTATCAATTCAAAATTATTGCTAGTTAGAAAATTCTTAGTCTTTTCAATATAATCTTATCTTCCTATCAGTATAATAGTATTACCTTTATCAGCTTTTGTCACAACAATATTATTATCTATCTTATTCTTCAATAATTTGATATTCTTATTCAACTCCTTATGGTTTTCTACCGTATATTCTATCATACTGGATAATGTTGTACTAACTTCGTATCTAAGAGGAACTTGATCATCAACTGGTAGGTTAGCTATGGCCACTTCAGTTTCAGCTATTAATTTAACAAAATCTTTTCTATTACTATAATTCTCCTTTTCCCAATTGAATTTAGGCCCGTTACTTAAAATGTTTATTTCATTACTATCAAATTGAACTTTAGTTAGATTTCTAACAGGTTGAAAAAAGTTGTGTTCATTATCACTCAGAATATTTACCTTCTTATTAACTTTAAAGTGTTTTACTTTATTATCAAGTAAAGTTTGTATCTTCTTATCCAATATCACTTGTTTCTTGCTCAAAATATTATACATTGAATTTTCTATGTTCTTCTGTAACCAGTCCCACTCTATATTTGATGCTGTATTGGTTATCATTAGATGTAACTCATATAATTCATTACTAAGTCTGGATTTTTTAAGGAATAGAAATTTCATTTCATTCCTGAGCCATACTTGATTGACCTTATTCTGTGTTTTTATCTCATTAGGATGTAACCTTCCTCATTTTTGCAAGGATATCAAATGTTTAGGCACCAGTTTATAAGATAAACATTTTTTAAGAAAAAGTATGTCTTTAGAGATTTTGGAAATTTTAATTTTTAAGTTCTTAAATCTGTTAAACAATTGCTTTGACTGGCTGGCATACTCACTGTTAATAAACTTAACCATGATAGGTTAATATTGTGTTTGGTCCGTATTGACTAGTCTGAATGTGTAATATAACTATTAAAAATAGTTTATTTTCTGCCTTGATCAACACACTCATTAAATGAAAGATAAACTATTTATTAAACCATACATGTTTCTGGAAATCTCAACCATTCCCTTCATCAGTCGTTAGATCAAAGAGTAACACAATATGACACAATCTTTTGTTTTGCAATTTGAAGGAGTATTGTGTCCACATACACCATATCAAAGAGTAAAGAGAACTAATGGAATATTATAAAAATGATCAATACCGTACATACAATTTTGGTTGAACTGAATGAGAATACTATATAAATTTAGGATCTTCAAGTTTTTCTTCTTTTCTTCTTCTTTTTGTTCCTTAAATGATCATATGTTAGTCTATACAGTGGGTTATCTTCTGCACTTTTCTCATTTAAACTTGATTCAGAATTATTTTTTTGTGTAAGCGAAATTTCTAAATTTTCCAAAACATTCATTAATTTTCCCTTTTTGGCCAAATGTAATAATTTCATGTCATTGGAAATGTCTGTAAATTTATGATTCGTTTCAACCATATGTTCTCCCATTGCCGAATATCTTTTATGTTTGACCGCATAACATGTTCTTTGTATCTTATAGCCAAACTTCTTCCGGACTGTCCTATGTATTGTTGTTTACATGTTTGGCATGTTCATTTGTAAATTCCTGATTTATTAAATATACATTTATTCTCTACTTTATCTGAATTGAAAATTATCTTATTAGTATTATTATCCGTTTTATATGTGACGTTGATGTTCTTTTTCCTGAAAATTTTAGCCAGTTGATAAGAGTGCTTATTTCGAAAAGTTAGAACTACGAATTTCTTTTTCTCTTTTCGCTCTTTAATTAAAGTTGTTTTTGGTTCATTTTTCACTTTAGTTATCATTCTATTAATAAATCTTTTGGAATATCCGTTGCTACGAGCAATTTGATGGATTATATTTATCTCTCTATTATGATTCTTCTTAGACATAGGTATCTCTAAAAACATACCTTTTCTTAAAAAATGTTTATCTTATAAACTGGTGCCTAAACATTTGATATCCTTGCAAAAAAGAGGAAGATTACATCCTAATGAGATAAAAACACAGAATAAGGTTAATCAAGTATGGCTCAGGATTGAAATTAAGTTTCTATTCCTTAAAAAATCCAGACTTAATAATGAATTATATGAGTTACATCTAATGATAACCAAAACAGCATCAAATATAGAGTGGCACTGGTTACAGAAGAACATAGAAAATTCAATGTATAATATTTTGAGCAAGAAACAAGTGATATTGGATAAGAAGTTACAAACTTTACTTGATAATAAAGTAAAACACTTTAAAGGTAATAAGAAGGTAAATATTGTGAGTGATAATGAACACAGGTTTTTTGAACCTGTTAGAAATCTAACTCAAGTTCAATTTGATAGTAATGAAATAAACATTTTAAGTAACGGGCCTAAATTCAATTGGGAAAAGGAGAATTATAGTAATAGAAAAGATTTTGTTAAATTAATAGCTGAAACTGAAATGGCCATAGCTAACCTACCAGTTAATGATCAAGTTCCTCTTAGATACGAAGTTAGTAGAACATTACCCAATATGATAGAACATACGGTAGAAAACCATAAGGAGTTGAATAAGAATATCAAATTATTGAAGAATAAGATAGATAAAAATAATATTGTTGTGACAAAAGCTGATAAAGGTAATACTATTATACTGATAGGAAGACAAGATTATATTGAAGAGACTAAGAATTTTCTAACTAGCAATAATTTTGAATTGATAAAAAAAGATCCCACATCTTCTATGCAGAAAAAACTTAAACAAATTCTCAATAACATAACTTTTTTATTAGACTCCAAAGATACTAACTGTTTAATTAACATGAACCCAGAAATACCTACTTTAAGGGTAGGCTACTACCGAAAATTCATAAACAAGAAATTCCTGTTAGACCAATACTTAATTTCAGAAATAGTCCAGTATATAAGATGGCCAAATTCATACAAATATTTTTAAAAGAACACTGTAAGTTTTATAGCCAGACACCCCTAATTAATACTATTGACTTTTGTAACAGAATTAAAAACGTTGAGCTAACAGGCTACTACACGATACATAGTTTGTATATCAAAGATATGTACTCCAGCATTCCTGTCGTAGATACTATAAAAATAGTAAGAAAGAATTTAATGCAACACAGAAAATTAAGCATGGTGGAAATTGAAGAATTTTTAATATTACTAGAATTTACTTTGGAAAATAACTATTTCGTTTTTGACAACAAAATTTACAAACAGTCTAAGGCCTAGCAATCGGTTCGCCGGCTTCAGGTATTTTAGCTAACATATTCATGGATTACATGGAATATAATAAAATAGTGGATAAAATAGATGGACTGATTACATGGTTGAGATACATTGATGATATATTTGTTATTATCGATGAACAAAAGGTTAAACCTGATGGTATATTATAAATACTTTGGATAAACAAGTGCATTTTACGATGGAATCTGGAAGTGATAGGACTTTAAATTATTTAGATTTGACAGTTACTAGAAATTCTGGTCATTTTGATTTTCAAATTTTCAGAAAAGCTACTCAAACAGATACTATTATCAGAAACGACTCCAATCATCCAGGTCAACATAAAAAGGCATTTTACAGTTTAATTAATAGAGCTATGAACATACCTATTTCTAAGAAGAATCATAATAGAGAGATAAATATAATCCATCAAATTGCTTGTAGCAACGGATATTCCAAAAGATTTATTAATAGAATGATAACTAAAGTGAAAAATGAACCAAAAACAACTTTAATTAAAGAGCGAAAAGAGAAAAAGAAATTCGTAGTTCTAACTTTTCGAAATACACACACTTATCAACTGGCTAAAATATTCAGGAAAAAGAACATCAATGTCACATACAAAACGGATAATAATACTAATAAGATAATTTTCAATTAAGATAAAGGAGAGAATAAATGTATATTTAATAAATCAGGAATTTACAAATGAACATGCCAAACATGTTAACAACAATACATACGACAGTCTGGAAGAAGTTTGGCTATAAGATACAAAGAACATGTTAATGCAGTCAAACATAAAAGATATTCGGCAATGGGAGAACATATGGTTGAAATGAATCATAAATTTACAGACATTTCCAATGGCATGACATTATTACATTTGACCAAAAAGGGAAAATTAATGAATGTTTTGGAAAATTTAGAAATTTAGCTTACACAAAAAAAATAATTCTGAATCAAGTTTAAATGAGAAAACTGCAGAAGATAACCCACTGTAACAAAAAGAAGAAAAAAAGAAAAACTTGAAGATCCTAAATTTATATAGTATTCTCATTCAGTTAAACCAAAATTGTATGTATGGTATTGATCATTTTTATAATATTTCATAAGTTCTCTTTACTCTTTGATATGGTGTATTTGGACACAATACTCCTTCAAATTGTAAAACAAAAGATTGTCATATTTGTTATTCTTTGATCTAACCACTGATGAAGGGAATGGTGAGATTTCCCGAAACATGTATGGTTTAATAAATAGTTTTTCTTTCATTTAATGAGTGTATTGATCAAGGCAGAAAACAAACTATTTTTAATAGTTATATTACACATTCAGACTAGTCAATACAGACCAAACACAATATTAACCTATCATGGTTAAGTTTATTAACAGTGGTTGGGTGACTCGCCGCAACTCTGATGCGTGGACCTTGACCGGAGGGTTGGTCTTTAGTAAGTAGACCCCTGCTGCTTATCCACCTCGATGAGACCAACCCATTTAGGAGTGTGACCTGCGTGAAACCCTCCAATCTGATTACTGACGGAGTGGTTATATCGCAGTATTTGTTGGCCTGGTTTTAAGATCTGGGTCTCTTCGACTTCTTGAGCCATGGCCTGGGTAAGGGCCAAAGCTTGCTTCTCCTTGATGTCCTGCTGCTGCTTATGTTGATACTCTGCTAGGGAAACAGCCGCATCATCTTGACCAGAAGTAGGTGGTCAATGAATCTCCCAATCTCCGGTGCCGTATAGCTGTCGACCAAGGAACAGCTCCGCTGGGGAATAGCCAGTGATACGGTTGATGCGTTGTCGCACGGCAAAGAGTGTCTGCGGTATCTGACGGTCCCACGATTGATGTTCCTTACCTGTTAGGTGGACCCGTAGCATCCTTTTTAGCTCCTGGTTCCATCGTGCCGTTGGATTGGCCCTTGTGTTGTAGATAGGGGTGGTCCAGTGCTCCACACCCCATTCAGTCATCATTTGTTGCCACTTTCTTGATGTGAACTGACTCCTGTTGTCTGACAATGCATCTTGGATAACCGTAGCTGCTGAATACCTCATCTTGTAGAAGACTGATGATGCGTCCCGTCATGGCTTCTGGTATCAGAAAGGCCTCAGTCCATCTTGTGAAGAGGTCAGTGATTACTAGGAGTCCTGTTTTACCCTGTGGTGTTCTAGGGTAAGGACCCATCAAGTCCAGGGCTATGACCTCCCAAGGGCGTTGCGGCAGTCTTCCTCACTGACTGGAATCTGCCTTCCTGTGTCTTGCTTTGGTGCAGGCGCAGATGTAGCACTCCTTCACATAGTCCAGGCTGTATTTCCGCATGTTGACCCAGAAAAATCTTCATCAGATAGTCTGATATGTCTCTTCACCTCCTGGATGCCCGGCTTCAGTGCTGTCATGGAACTTCTCAAGGATGTCCATCGTGTGCTGTCTAGGCATCACAACTACTGCAGGCATATCAGAGAGGTGAGATCTGTACATTACGAGTCCTCCGTCGACACGGAAGTTCTTGTAGCACAGCTTGAATTCCCTCGGGATGAGTCGACTATTGGTGTTCTGTCTCCTAATCCACTGCGTCATGGTCCTGTGGGGCTTGTCTTGTAGCACACTATTTCATTGCTGTTGATGGAGCTCGGAAAATCTATGGACATGTTTTCACTGTAGGTAAAAAATTGTAGCTGCTGTTAGGTTAGTCTGTCTTTGCCGAGAGGCTGTGACTTCACTAGGATACTGTTGATGCTTCTATAAGCATAAAATGTACTAGTTATGAGCATAAGTCGAGAGTTGTTCTTTCAAGGCATTGATAATAAGCCACGTTCCTACATAATCTGGGGTTGCGTCATCATTGACTCTCAGCTGTGAAATGGGCCGGAAAGTACGTACGGTACATGCGGACTGGAAGAGTGTGTGTTTGAGACGCAGGTTTGTTTGTGTAATTCTTGTGAATAGTTAGCATGTCTAATTCAAGTGTACAAAATTTAGGCAACAAATCCATTATGGATGTTATGTAAGACAAGAGTTCTGAAAATAAGGATGAGGATAACAATTACACACTAAGTAAATATGATGATTCTGGTGCTCAGGCAAGTAAATGTAGATAATGAGCTAATTTCGAATTGGTGAGAAGTGTAACGTTGTTTTATACCGCTTCCTAAAAATGTGAGCATTTCCCGTGTACAGATGACAAGCTGCAGCAACTCGATGCAACCCTGTCGTCAAACAGCAAACAGTGGGAAAGCAAGTTACTCATCGTAAACAAGGATACTGGTACCAATTGACCAATTAGGTTAGAATCTGTATTAGTGTGGTTTAGTAGATATGTCTACATTGTTAGATTTCAAAATTTTAACCAAACTGGCATCCATAGCTGTGTCCTTTTTTTTTGTTTTTTGTTTTTGTAAAATTTCTTATCTTCATAAATTTATATATAAAAATTGCTGCACTGTTATGATAAATTAAAACTCATTTTTATCTAGAAGAAAGTGTTATATTTCTAAATATTCCAAAAGTTATAATCATGGCTTACCCTTAAAAGTCCTGCGATTTCTGGAGGGTAGCACATTCAAATATGGCCATCTCAAATGTGTAAATTACTTCCAAGGATCAAGTTTCTTCTTGATGACCATAAGGACAGGTTCATTGGGTTTGCTCTGGTGATTTTGTGGAAACTTCCTCTCGACAGTGGTGCTCCTAACTTCAGGTTCCATCGCCGGGTGCCTAGATAAACTGTCTGCTCCTATGTTTGTCGGTCTGGGGACATGACACACATCGAAATCAAATTCTGCGGTTAACAGAGCCCATTGCATCAATTTAGATTTTCAGTCAGAGACAGAGTTCAACCATTTGAGACCTGCATTATCGGTGTAGAGCTGGAACTTCCTTCCCTCCAGGTAACCTCTGAATTTGCCCATGGCCCACACCACGGCTAAGGCTTCCTTCTAGGCAGTGCAGTAGCGTTGTCCGGTAGGAGATAGCTTTCTGCTGACATACCCGATGATGTCCCTTCTGCTGTCACCCCTATCCTGGAATAACACTGCTCCTAGGTCGGAGTTGCTGGCGTCCATCTGCAGGCACATCTTCTGTTGAGGGTCGGGATGGACTAGACCAGGAGCGTTGCATATCACATCCTTAATGCCTTGGAATGCTGCCTCTTCCTTGCTGGTCCATCAGAACAGGCGGTTGTTATGGAGTAGATCGGTGAGTGGTATTGCCTTCTCTTCAAAGTGTGGCACGAAACTGCTATACCGTCCACACAAGCCAAGAAACTGATGTACTTGTTGCTTGGTCCATGGGCGTTCAGCTTCTTCGATAGCTCGATTCTTCTCCGGTTGCCTTTCTAAGCCTTCAGATGTTAGGACATGGCCAGAATATTCTATGTACGTGGGACTGGGCGAAGTGGCACTTCTCCAGTTGGCAAGTCAGTCCATGAATCTTCAGTCTTTCCAGCACTTTCCTCAGATGTCCAAGGTGTTCTTGAAAATTCTTGCTGTGAATTAAGATGTCATGAAGATACACTTGGCAGAAATCTCCAACATATCCTGACAATACCTTATCCATCAGTTGCATTAAGGTTTCAGGAGCATTCTTCAATCCAAAAGCCATTACTGTAAACTTGTATAATCCTCTCGGTGTCCTGAAGGCGGTCAGTGGTCTAGAACTTTCCTCGACCTCCACTTGCCAGTATCCAGAGTTGAGATCCAGCGTGCTGAAAATCCTAGACCCACTTACTTGTTTCGGCGAGTCTTTCAGGTCAGGCATGGGGTAGGCATCACTAACGGTTTAACTTGCAGAAGTCCACAAACAGTCGATACTCCCCATTCTTCTTTTTCGGTAGGACGATAGGTGAAGCCCAAGAGGATGTAGAGGGTTCGATGAGACCTTGCCCTTCCATCTCTTGAATCTTCTGAATGACGAAGTTGCGCTTATCCGAGTTGATTGGATATGGGCGTTGCTTGTTGAGTGAGGAGGTGCTACATTCAGTGGTGTGCATTACAGTGGTAGTCCGTCCTATTTTATTGGTGATGACTTTCAGAAAGTCCTTTAAGGCGCGTCAGAACTCCTCTTCTTCACTTGGTTGAAGATGTGTGAACTGGATATCTCCCAGGTCGACTTCGCATCCTTGCAAGTGTGGAGATTTCCATCATGCCAGGCAACCCTTAGACGTCTGTCTTTTCCCAAAAAGACTTCATGAGCTGCATAGTCTAGGATCACCTTGTATTCTACCAGAAAGTCACGACCTAATATGATGTCAGGTATTAGGTTCTGAATTACTGCAACATCAATTACAAAGGTAGATCCATGCATTTAGCGGTTAGGTTAGTCTGTCCTTGGATGAAATAGGTTACCCCGTTCGCTGCTCCCACTACTCTTCCGAGATGGTGAGACTTCATAGGCAGTAGTAATCTGGCAACAGTCCCATTGACAAATGAATGGATTGCTTGGCTGTCGAGTATGGCTGAAAAATTATCGTTGCCTACCCTCAAGATGATGGCTGGACGGGGTTGGCCCGTTAGGCTCACAATCTGACCAGTCCCTCTCCTACTTGACCATGGTTGTTTGTCTGCTGTGTCTTGAGGCGCATTCCTGTTCCCGGTCCCATCTCCCTCAATCCAGAATGGACCGGATCTAGTTTTCCGACGTCAAGTTTGGGCACTTGTTCTTCAGGTGTCCCGTTCTTCCACATTAGTAGCTCTTCCTAACCGAGATGGTCTCTTCCTTAGCTTTGTTTTTGTGTTCCTCCTCCAACTGGCCGATGATTGTACGTAGATCATCAAAGGATCTCGATTGTGATACTTTCACTAGGGGTCGAATCTTATTGTGGAGTAGCTCTCAAGTGTACGATGTCTGGTAAGATCTCGTTCTCACTTCGTTCCGGGTGCAGCCGCTTGAAGAGGTGGTACTTCTGGAGGACAAACGCACTGGCTCTCATGCCGGTAGGTTGTGCCTCAGCAACTTCCTTCTCACAGAGTTCTTCACCCCTTTGGAATTCCCTTTTGAAGTCCATCCAGTTTAAATTTAAGCCCTTCAAGTTATTCCACCCCTTTAACTGCGGTGTGATGTGTTGAACGAAGATGTCCTCCGGTAGATTAGTCCTTCCTGGTAGACTGACCGATCCCTCGATGAAGCTAGTCGGGTTCTCTTCCAGTTGCCCGTGGAATGCCGGAAGGCTCTCTATAATCACTTTCGGGTCTAGGTGTCCTGTATTGCCGGTTAGGTTTAAGGGGGTTAGAGGCGTGACGATAGGTCCTGTTCGAGTCAATCTATCTTCTACTGCGTGAAGGATGCTTTCTCTTATATTCTGCACATTTCTCTTGATGGTCAAAAACCGGTTTTCTAACCTTCCTTCAACAGCAGAAATACGGGTCCCAAAATTTCGCTCAACAGCAGAGACATGGCTTTCAAAATTTCCCTTGACAGTAGAAATTCTCCCCTCAACCTGTTGTTTTATGGCGGAAATCTGCATTTCCACCTCCTTGAGGTTCGAGATGTCTCCTTCCAGCTGGCTTACCCTACTATCGATCTGTTCAACCTCTCCCAGTTGTGACCTGATGTCCGATATCTGCTGTGTTAATTGATTGGTGACGTCGCTAATTTGGTATGAAATTTTTCATTCTAGGCATTGTTCTACTTTGTAAACCTGCGTGTACACTTGTGATATTTGTCCGGTCAAAACTGTATTAGCTTGAGAAATTACATCTGAAATTTTATCATTTACTTTCGAGATTTGATCTGCAATCTGTTCTGTTAGGCCACAATTGACATCTGAAATGTTGTCATTTACTTTCGTTAAGGTGGAATTAACTCGTGAATCAATGTCTGAGATCTTGTCATTGAGTGCCTGCATAATGGTCATTAAGTTAGAACACATTTTGGTAATATTTGCCTCCTCTTCCGTGGCAGAAGCTGATGTTTCGCCCACCGCGATAAAGAACTTTTCGGGATCTTCTCCTTTTTCGATGAGATTGCCTCATCACTGCATCTTCAGTGATTGCTTTTTGCCGTTCGTCAGAAGGTTTCTCTTTGCGAGTTTGTCTTTGAGAGTTTGTATGGACATATTTTCTAGTATCACTCGCATTTTGTACTAATTCGCACTTACACTCGTATTCACTCAAATTATTCTTAAGTCCTAGTCATGGTCGCCAGTTGATGTATCCACAAAGACGCACAAAAAATGCTATCACTTGTGTACACTGTTTTTATTTACAATTCATTTACACATTGCACACACATCAATAAACCACCATTTTGAAAAACTGCCTATCATGAAGAATAAGAAAACTGCAACAGATGCATGTCAACTACCAAACCAACAAAACCAGTTCACATACTTGACTTCACTCGCTAACACGACCTCCACACAGGTCTCATCAAAACAACTCCACTCTCACTAACATAATAATAATAATAATAATAATAATAATAATAATAATAATAATAATAATAATAATAATAATAATAATAATTAATATTTGCATTATTTACCCATGGGTTAAAGAATAATGTTTCCAAGTTATATTAGTCTATTACACTTGCATCAACCGTAGCAGGCCAGTGGGCACACCGTTGTGCTGCACGCACACTAGGGAGGTTAAATTACTGTGTACTCTTTTGAAATTTGTTCTTTCTCCCTCCTTTGCTTGGGTTTATTTGTCATTTCAAAATTATTCTTTTGCCGTCTCAAACTAAAATCTTTCTTCATTATCCTTTCCTTTGGACATAATTGCTAAATCCTTTATTTTGTCTCATAACTTTCCTGGTCCATACTGGTCTATGCTTGCACATCTTTACTCTTGGAATTTCACTTCTTGTACATTCCTTTTATTCCCTACCAGTTTTGCTCAGGAGATGTTATGCAGGTAAGCCTGACTTTAGGTTGCAGGTGAGTCAGAATTCCATCCGTGACTGCCCCTATAGTGGTTTTGCATTTCAGTTCAAGGGAAGCCCTAGAGCGGTACCTGTCTGGAAACAATTTTTTATTTTATTTTAAATATATTATATATATGATCACGTATTATATTATCACTGATTATTTTTCTTTTGCATTGAACTGCTATATCACTATTAGAGTTTCTTGAATAGTGTAATTTTGATCATACGACAGGTGAAGGTGGTGGTGATAGTTTTTATTTCGTTATGGTATTTTTTTTTTTTTTTGGAAGATGGCCATTCTTTCCAGGTAAGTATAGACCTACCTGTCATCAGGTTGGAGTTACAGCATCACCATTTCCTATTATTCTTTGAGATATTGATTAAATATATACAATATTGGAATTTATGAGAGGGCTGTACAGGCTGTAATTAATCATATTTTCTCTATTACATTTTAATAAAAAGAAATAAGCATTTATTCATTGATGCAGATGTGATGAACGGATATAACTTGAAAACAATATTCTCTCACCCAAGTATCAGGCTCGAATTATTATTATTTTAAAATTATGATTATTATTATTTTTATTATTATTACTTGTAATGTATGGCTATGAAGTGTTTACATCCATTTCTTCTTCTTATTATTATTATCATTATTATTTACGCAGTCGAATGATCACAGTATTTGTGATGTTATATCATGAAACATGCACTGTATATAGACATTTATGAGTTCAATTAATGTAAATACCTGTAAATTAATATTACCATAATTTTTTATTACCTGTATATGATGTGTTCTCTACTACAGAATTGTGAAACACACTGTAACATCCAGAATAGCTCTAGATCAGATGAGATGATGGTAGAATATTCTGTACATTATAACCATGTTGTTAGGCACTCGAGAATTTACGAGAAGGTATTTTTGTGATTTTCAAATTTTATGCTATCTATTTTTGTTATATGTATGGGCAATTAGTTTAAGTGTTTTATGACCTTATAGCTGATGATGCCAGAATATCAATAGGCGAAAACTAGTACCGTAATTAAAATAAATTGATGATGATAATTATGATGATGCTTGTTGTTTTAAGGGGCCTAACATCGAAGGTCATCGGCCCAAAATAAATTGAAGTACTAATTTTATATTGTATTGATTAGGTGGATTACCTCATTTATCTACAATAATTAAATTGTCATCACTACGGAGCATGAAAATTGGAACTATAATGTAATCGGGATCTTACCAGTGACTTATGTGCCCTGTCCTTTACATCCTAACTACAATCCGTAAATACTCTCTTCACCATATGAAGAGAACTGTAACCGTTACATATAAGCTTGATAATGTGATTACTCTAGTGAAGATCTTTCCTTATATTACAGTAACACTTCCCGTGAGGTACATTCACACCATCAACACAGTTTTACGAAGCATGGAATGATAGAGTAGTCAAGGTTAACAGCAAAGATAGTATAGTGCTAATGAATGATTTCACTGCAAGAATATATAAAACTGAAGCATGTAAGAAGGTTGCAAATTCATTCTTCAGGCATAAGACTATTTGATGTTTCAGGGAATGGATAGCAAGATAAAAAAGAGAAAACATATTGTCACCAATGGAAATAACTCTTTTCAGCTGGTTGTTTAAGATTTTTCTTGTAAAAATATATCCATGCAGAAAACAATTCTAATAATATTAAATCATTATTTTGAAATTATTTAATAATGGTGGACAGAAAATGAATTTTGGAAACTGTATGAGGAAAACTAGGGTCATCCGATCTGGATATTTACAATATTATGTTCGTTAAGTTTAATATTTTTTTGATGACTACCAGTCATTAGAGAGTATCTGTTTGTTTGAGTCTAAGAGAATCTTTGCTTTGATTTGAATCTGTATTGGGTTCTGAAACTAGTTCTGAATTCTTTGTTCTGTGAATACATATTGCAGTTAGAATCTGGTTGATTAGGTTGTTTTACGACAGCAGTTTTAGTGACCCCTAACGTTATTATTGCTAAAAAAAGTAATTGTTTATATATATATATATATATATATATATATATATATATATATATATATATATATATATTACTATGATATAAAGTGATCCATTCATAGACAGTTAACAGTGTTTAAAGGAGACCTTCACCAAACTCTGTTGAATATAAAAAAGTCACATTTATATTATACATAATTGTAAAACATCAAATAACTTTAACATAATTTCTCATAAATTCTCTAAGTTTCTACAAAGCCATCTTCTTTCTTCAATTTTTAACACCATCATCATCCCAATTGCTTACAATCTCCTCAAAAATGTATCCCATTGTATAGTCTCTAAGCATAATTTCTGCTTCATTCTTGGAAGTGTTTTGACCTCTTTTTAAAAATTATTGAATATTCTGTCACCTAGGTACTATACACATTCAACGTAGCAGCAAATCTTAAGACCACATTGTACTTTTATTTTTAAAATTTAGTAATTTCTTTCAAGTACAGATTTAATCTCTTTGCCCTAAGTGGTGGTAATCAACTATGCAATTTGTGTGTGAAATGGTTTTCCTCACTTGTGCCTGTAGCTGACTATACATTTGTACAAATACATTTTAAAGATATCAGCTGCATATCCCAATTAATCGGAATCAGAAATTTCTATGTGTCCTCCTGGTGCCCATGATCATTAAGACCTCAAGTGTATAGAATCTGACACTGGGGATAGCCGGTTTGAGTCCTGTTAATGGAAAAAAATTCCACCATCAGAATGTTGGACAGCAGGGTAGGGAAGATGGTGGTATACAATTTCTAATCCCGAAATTGGATGCCAAAGCCTGGATTCAGTTCCAAACCTCTCTGCAGTGCACTGTGCACTTATGGATTGAGGGCATATGTTGTTGCCGTCGATGGCAGTTTGTCTGTCGGATGAGACGTAAAGCCTTGAGCAGACCCCTTAGTGCTATTGTAGAAGGCTATGTGCCAGCAGTGGGTTTTGCCCTCTCCCTTCATATTGCTATATATAAAAACCAATGTCCTCACTGACTGATTGACTGACTCATAAAACGCCCAGCCGAGACCATTAAAGCTAGAGGCATGATATTTTTAGGATATGTTCGTATGAGTGTGCAAGGGAGTGTTAAGAAAGGGTTTTACAAAATTTTGATTTTAAAGAGTTAAAATGGGGGGATTATTCGAAATTTAACTTTTTGGCTTTCCTCTGCTGCAAAATAAAACACAACTTCTTTTTTGCAATAAAACATTCTTCATATAAACTGCTAAAATATAATTTCTGCACTTTTTGAAGCTTGACTTACGAGGGGTGCAAAGGCTACAACTGTATATTCGAAATATATATTTGCTTTATATTTTCTCGGCCACGAAGAAAAACACTTTGTTTTTGCACTATAACATTCTTCATATAAATATCTAAAATACAATTTCTCCATTTCTTCAAATTCAATTTACAAAAGCTGGAAAGGGTTGAACATAAATATATTCAAAATTTATCTCTTTTCTCGGCCACAAAATAAAATAAAATTTCGACTTTGCACTAAAACTTTCTTCATATAAATGCCTAAAATAAGTTTTCTGCATTTTTTAAAATCCTACTTATAAGGGGTGCAAAGGGTTATATATAAAAACCTATGTCCTGACTGACTGACTGACTGACTCATAAACGTCCTACCGAGACCATTAGCTGGAGACATGACATCTTTAGGACATGTTTGTATGAGTGTGTAAAAGAGTGCTAAGAAAAGGGTTTACAAAATTTTAATTTTAAATTGGGTGGATATTGGGTGTGTATTTGAAATTTAACTCTGCCGTGAAATAAAATAAAATTTTGTTTTTGCAGCAAAATATTCTTCATATAAATTCCTAAAATACAATTTCTGCATGTTTTGAAATTCGACTTAACAAGGTGTGCAAAATGTTGAGCAAGTGTATACCAATATTCGACATTTAGCTCTTTTTTCAATGTCCTTGGCCTCGAAGTACAATTTAACTTCGTTTTGTACTAAAACATTCTTCATATAAAAGCCTAAAATGCGATTTCTGCATTTTTAAAAATTTGACTTACTAGGGGGCAAAGAGTTGAACAAACTTATATTCTAATCTGTATCTTGTAGGCCTATATAAAAATCAATGTTCTGACTGACAGCCTCATAAACGTCCAGTCGAGACTGAATTTTTAGGATATATTCATATAAGAGTGTAAAAGTGTCTGAGAAGGGGTTAAATGTTGGTTTTAAGCGGTTAAAATGGGATATATTCAAAATTTGTCCTTTTTTCGATTTTCTTGGCTGCGAAATAAAACTTTGTTTTCACAGTAATACATTCTTCATATAAATGCCTAAAATGTAAATTCTGCAGTTATTGAAATTCAACTTACAAGGGGTGCAAAGGTTGAACAAGTGTATTTTCCAAATTTACCCTTTTCTTTACGATTTTCATGGCTTCAAAATAAAATACATTTGTTGCGCTAAAACATTCTTCATAGAAATACCTAATATGCAATTTTACAATTTATTGAAATTCGACTTACAAGAGGTGCAAATGGTTGAACAAGTGTATATTCGAAATTTACATTTCTTTTGATTTTCTAGGTCATGAAATAAAATACAACATTTTTACAGTAAAACATTCCTCATATATATACTGAATATATAATTTCCGCAGTTATTGAAATTCGGCTTGCAAGGGGTGCAAAGGTTTAAACACGTGTATATTCAGAATTTGCATTTCATTCGATTTTCCAGTAAAACATTCTTCAAGAAATACTTAAAATATAATTTTGCAGTTATTGAAATTTGATGATCAATGGCTGCAAAAGGTTGAATAATTGTACTTTCCAAATTTGCCTTTTCTCAGATTTTGTAGCTGCAAATAAAATACAACTTCATTTTTGCACTAACATATTCATCATATAAATACCTAAAATACAATTTTTTTTTACTTTCTGAAATATGACTTACAAAGGGTGCAAAGGGTTGAATAATAGTATATTCAAAATTTACATATCTTTCGAGTTTTTCAGCCACGAAATAAAATAAAATTCCTTTTTTGGCAGTAACATTTTCTTCATATACATACCTAAACTGCAATTTCTGCATTTTGAAATTTGACTTGCAAGGGGTGTAAAGAGTTGAATAAGTGCTTATTCGAAATTAACATTTTCATTCTATTTTCTCGACCATGAAATAAAATACAACTTCATTTTTGCTCTAAAACATTCTTAATATAAATTCCTAAAATACAATTTCTCTATTTTTTAAAAAAATTGGAATTACAAGGTGTGTGTGAAGGATTGACCAAGTGTGTATATTAGATATTTACCTTTTTTCCTTCAATTTTCTAGGTGCAAAATAAAATATAACTTCGATTTTGAACTAAAACATTCTTCACATAAATATCTCAAACACAATTTCTGCATTTTATGTCATTCAACTTGCACAGGGTGCAGAGGGTTGTACGACTGATTGTCATTCATTAATGCCCAACTGAGACTGTTAAAGTTAGATATATAACATTTTACAGATATATTTGTATAAGTGCGTGAAGGTATGCTAAAAAAGAGTTTCACAAAATTTTGATTTTAAATTGTAAAAATGGGGTATATTAAAATATTACCTTTTTTAAAAAGTTTGCTTATCCACAAAATAAAATACAAATTCATTTTTGCATTAAAACATCCTTCAGATAAATACATTAGGCTACAGTTTCTTTATTTTTTTGAAATTCAACTTCCAAGTGTTGCAAAGAGTTGAACAAAAGTTTCTATCACAAAATCAGATACACAGGAAGTACTTCATAACAAAATGAGATATCAGTGCCATTTTTGTTAACAAATCAATATCTATACTGTGCGTATGACTAACTCTTTAATGGTGGCTTAGTCAGGATAATTGTAAAGAGCAATAGGAGCAACATGATATGATAACATGGGCACTACATTGATTTCATTCAATGATACAACGGCTGTTTGCAGATGACATCTTTTGATGGTGATCACATTATAGGAAACGGTTGTATGCCATTTTTCAAAGTGTAAGGTCAAGTTAATAATTTTTACAGAAGCTTGCTGCTAAATTCAGAAGAGAAAACTCAGTTTTTACAAATTTATTTTGTCGGTGGAGACGAAAAAGAAGCGCGTCTAAGGTGTTCTAACTATCCCGGCATTAAGCAGGAGTTGGTCAAGCAGCTACAACGAATGCTTCAATTAAAACAATCATGGGCAAAGCTGCGGCGGGTAGTGCTAGTTATCATACTGTATATCACATCATTCATTTCATCTCATTAACTCCTCTGATGAGGAAGAAGGTTCATCTTACTTCATACTGGAGCTTGTAGAGAAACGGGACATGGGTTGGACATACAGAAATTTTCCTATGTCCTTTCTCCTTATGGTCATCCTTTTTAAATTATTTTGTTTCCTCTGCCCTTTCCTGTTATTTCCTGTTAGTTATAGTTGGTATTTTCTTTTATTTCATATTTATGTATTGTTAATCTTTTTTTAATGATATTGAGTTTAAAAAGTGCCCAACATCCTGATCATATTCAGTATTGCATTTCTCTTTGGTTGGAATGTTTTCAAGCACTGTTGGCTTATTAATAAGCTTTTGTTATCTAGTTTTCACTTGCTTGTCATTTGGAATGTGTTCCTAGTTGCCTATTAGTTCAGTGTTGTGTGAAAAAGTATTCTGTGTATTATTTTAATCACTGCATTTAATGTGTCTTAATATATTTATAGAATTCCCTGGAAAATTCTGTTTTAATGTGACCTACCAGTATTATTTGTATTGTTACATGATTAGTGGTGGTGGTAATTTGTAAAGATAATTAATATTTGTAGTCAATCTTTTTCACAGAAGAAAGAGAAACACTAAAATTTCTGTAGACATAAGTTGAGGTGCTATCACTGTAGCTTAAGTACCATACAGGTGATAGTGAAGTTTATGGTTCCCCCACCTCATTAATCTTCCCAGAACCATATATAAATTCTGTTATCCTGAAGTAAGATTGGAATAATCTTTATATACACCTCCATTCTTCTGCATTTTAAGGAAGTAAAATTTTAACTTTATATAGTGATTGTCATACTCTTACTCGTTCTGAATTTAAGTAAATTTGATATTTTTATGATTACTACATATTTATGTGATTTAGTAGGTATTTTTTGAAGGATGACATTTCAGGTGTGCTCCGTTCTCTCATTATTAACTTGATCATTGTTAACTTTGCTGAGTATGCTAATACTGAATGAAGGATATGGTGATATTTTCTTAGTGACATGCCATGATGAAATAACATGCTTGCTTGCTTGTGTGTGTTTTCCATCATCTTTTATAACAAAAGAAAATAAGGATTTAGAAAGCTTCACATTGAGATACAATCTACAAAACAGGTAATACAAAGGCAAATAGGAATATATCAGGCCATTGTAGGAAGAGGAAGCAACAGAAAGAGGAGATAAGGAGAGACAGGAAAACACAAAAAGACGAGGACAATCTCCACATCTTCAAGTACATAGGCTCTCTCCTTATCAATCTCAGTTGTTTTACATCCATATCTTTCAGTCCCAGATAGGCTCATTTCTGCTTTCCAGCTTTATCAGGAGGTCAGGCTTCAACACTCGCTTCAATATTAACACGAGACTTGTAGAATAAGAAGAAAGATGGATTAACACGGGAAAAGATAAAAAGATGAGATGAAATTCTAGGCACATAGGACAAATTCCCTAGGAGAAAAGGAACCCAACTGTCAGTGGAAGCAGTTTAGTGGACTTGGCCAGTCCTTATAGGCACCTTATTTGAGTGGTAAACAGCTCTCTTTTGAATATGTGCATGGGAAAATTCAAAATTATAATGGAAGTTTCAACAACTACTGATGAAAAATCAGGTGTCCAAAAGATGTTTTTGTCGACTTCAGTGCACAATATGTTTTAACATGTTCATATTGTGTGGCTGAAGTGGCAGTCTATGACTGATGAGCTGTGCAACAAGAAGATTCCAAATCAGTTAAGTTTGAAAACAGAAAATGTATCACTCCGTGAAGCAAATTGCAATGATACGGGATCATACTTTCAGCTGACAAAACATCTTGTCACAGGGAGTAGGGTTGATGATGAAAGTGGATGGAAAATGCCCAAGATGAAGACCAAGACCCTACGCAGTGACCTGATGATTGTAGGTCTTCACCCTCACCATACACATGATCATTCCAAGTCGTGGCTGAAAACCAAAGAGGGAGACTCTAATATGTTACATGGAGTATATAACTTCAAGACTTGTTAGTGGAGTACCGAGGGCACAGAAAAGGGGTGACAGCAACGCAGTGCCTGCAATGGTGAGCGGACATAGTTGTCTCGAAGTGGCATGGTTACACCTATAGAAACCAAATGAAACTGTACTCACCAACTATATACATACTCAGGACAAATAAATAAATAAATAAACCTACATAGAAAATGAAACTGAATTCACTCGTATTTTTATAGAAATCCCCTTGAGCTGCAATGCAAGCTTCATATCTTAAGAGATTTCGAAATACACTTTACAGTTCATGAACACTTACAGAACCTACACTGTTCCAAATTTCAATTTTCAATTCTTCTACGGTTCCAGAATTATTCCTGTAAACTTTTCCTTTGAGAGTTCCCCATAGATAAAATTCGCATTTGCTTAAATCAGGCAAACGAGGGGACCATAGGCCTTTACTAATGATTCAATCATCAAATACTTCCTGCAACCATCATATAGAGCTATGCGTTCTGTGGGCTGTTGCACCATCCTGCTGGAAATAGCCATACGTTTTATCTTCATAAGTCAGTTCGGCAAAAAAAAAAGTTCGAGAATGCTGTGAATATAACGGTTGGAGGTAATTGTGCCCTGAAAAAATATCTGACTGATAATTCGCCAGGCACTAATAGTGCACCATACATCCACCTTCACATCATGCAGAGGTATTGGCTGTTAAATGTGTAGGTTCTCTGATCCCAGATCCTATAGTTTGAGAATTAATATATCCACTAAAATTAAATCATGCTTTGTCACTCATAAAAAAGGAAGTTTGGATCCATGATACCATCATGGACGTTATTCATTAAATAAAAACCCCATGGCACTACAGCCTTGATGGGCCTTGGTCTATGAAGCAACTGCTGCTCAGCCTGGAGGCCTGCAGATTATGTGGTGACACATGGTCAGTGCTATTCTTGGTGTTCTAGACCGGGCTTGCCATCTCACCATTAGATTGTAATCATGTAAGCTGGGTGGACTTTGAACTAACCCTCAGGACCAGGCAAAAATCGCCGACTTGGCCGGGAATTGAACCGGGACCTCCAAGTGAGAGGCGGGCATAATACCATCTAGACCATGGGGCTGGACACTATTCATTATCCAATTGCAAATTTTTTTTCTTACAATGAAATCTGTAGCCCGGTAAGATCATAAATGTAATCAGTTTGTTGCATTTCATGCCGACGAATGTGAAATTAAAGCAACATCATTGGCTTACACACATACTTGTTTTGGTGATATACATTGGTTTCTTCCTTTACAGTATGAACTAAGTGAATGGGTGCAGCAGATGAGGAATCTCTCTCGTACTTTTGCTTACATTAGCTGTTTGGATCCTTGAATTCCAAATTCTCTCAAAGTACTGAACAATTCTTCGTTTGCTAGGCTCTCAAAATGCCTGACAAAATCAATAAACAACATACATTCATTTGCAAAAAGAAAATTTAACACAAGGAACAAGTTTTCAGAAATGCAGGAAACTTAATGTGGGTGATTGTAACATTGAAATAATAAGTGATTACAATGTCAGAGCAGAACCGTCATTTGCTGTGGAAAACTGAATGGTTGAAATGAGACTCTAGTATTGTTATCTTGCATAGTTTATTCACCTTTTTGGTGAAAAATTTGGGACAAGGAATGTTACAAGTGTGTGTTAATTTCTACCTGTATAGTGGAGTTCATTTCAATTACATGTAGATTACAAGTGAAATGATATACGAAGCAGGAAGCAATTAACATTAGACACAAAAAAACCCACCTCTCTCACTTAAAAGAAACTCGGCTACAGTCGCCTAAAAAGGAACGTAGAAACAAGAAAAAAGGTCCCTTCTTTCAACAACTCACTTGCCATAGTTAACATGGCAAATACAAGCTGGTACGGCAGGTACGGGCTAGGAAAAGCGGCGGCCCGAAGGGGCTGGATGAAGGTCGCATTAAGCGAAAGATACCAACACCAATTAACAACGATATCTCGCCAAGCTTCTTTAATTACAAGTTCGGAAACTTTAACTGCTTTAAAAACATCAAGTAACAACAATTTACAATTAAGAGGATAATACCCGTATATACATTCAGAATTATTACAAAACACTAATGAGGGAGCCAGCCCTCTCTACCAGGTACAAGTTCACATGCATACGTGAAGGGTTTCGCTTTGCAACTTTCCGAACATAATATGAAAGACCTTCTAATATTACAATAAGGTTGAGAATAAATTAAGCATGGCCTTCCGAATTCTTAACCAACGCAACGCCCGAAGGCACATAGAGAATCCGTAGTGGATTACAATAACGTAGAAAAGCAACACCTACTTAACCCCACAATGGAATGTTTCGGCCATGAAAATACTTTCTTTAAACTGAATCAAACACATCAACTAGAAATCTTAAATAAAGATCGAATCCAAAGCACAAAGTTCCTATCATTACACAGTGACAAGCCTCGTTTTTACCTCAGGCACCTTAAATTTCGACATCTTAAGGGGACAGTACAATAGCAAGATCCCTCTTTCTCTCTTACCTCCGCACTAGCGTGCCGGGTTCGAGGGGCTAGAAGGCAAGCCCAGAAGATAACAGACTGCTCAGAGTGCCAACAGCCGAATCGCCCGGCCGGCCGAGGAGAACGACCGCGAGCCGAGCAGCGGTCACGTGGACCGAAACTCCCCTCTAGAAGAGAAGGGAGTTGCAGAGGGGCGCGAAGCAAGAGAGATAGAGAGAGCTCGGAAGGGAGGGAGGACTCTTCAGGGCGAGAATACTTCTACATTTCCCTGAAGACATGCGGAACGGGCAAAAATACATTTATTCCATAAGAGGGGCAAGGATAGGAAATAAAATACATGTAAATACATCAAATTACACAATACATAGTACAGCTTGCAAGCACATACACTGTAAAAACACTGGAGAAAGATAGTCTGGGAGGGGGATCACAGTTTACACGGTTCAGATCCTCCCCGCCTAAAAGCCGACGCCGGAGAAGATGAGAGTAGACCTTAAAAATATAATATAAATGCAGTTCTTCTAAAAAGAGTTCCATGCAGTTGGAAAATACTCCCAGTTCAAGGAGAACACATTCCCAAAATCACTTCAAAACTTCAAATTCAAATTTGAATAGAAATGCACATAAAGAGGTTCTGTGCCTTAAAAATTTCCTGTTACTAGGAGCAGACTTTTGTAGAATAACAAGTGGACTCGGAA
Organism: Anabrus simplex; assembly: GCF_040414725.1. Classification (NCBI taxonomy): domain Eukaryota; kingdom Metazoa; phylum Arthropoda; class Insecta; order Orthoptera; family Tettigoniidae; genus Anabrus; species Anabrus simplex. The sequence goes on from NC_090269.1 coordinate 137,388,982, forward strand.
GAAGGAATTTGAGCCACACCAAAAGTTCATAAGCGGCACAGGAACTTGGCGAATAAGTGACAGCGACGAATTTCCCACTCGGTCCTTCACATAGCTAGGTCGCAGCAGGTGAGCAACCAGAAAGAGTTGTGCGCCATAAGAACAGATAGGCACGAAGATAGGGGCTCCGAAGGCGTAACATGGTCCATGAGGAGCTGAAAAACAGGTCACAGCCAGGGCAAGACGTACCAACAGCTCCACCGAGGGGCCCTCTCAGAGAGCTCGGCAACAGGATGCACCAAATGACTGGAAAAATAACAGAGCCAACAGAAGTCTGTCCTTTTGCACTTTTCAAGGAAGGACCGGGGGTAGGTCGACAACGCCAGGCCGCATAAGGACCCGGCAGCAGCGCGGAGGTAAGGCGGAAAATGAAGAAGGGAGGGAGAGAAAGGCCGGAAGGGGCGTGAGGTAAAAGGAAATACAAGAACAATTAATCAAAAGATACCGTTTAACAATGGTAAACATTTTAAAATACAACAAGATATCATCCTTAACTAAGGAAACCCTCCACCAGTGATTCGAAGCGAGGCGAACTTGGTGCAAATGGCACCGACAATTTAGGCAGGCTTGACTTGAGAGAGGTGGACTCTAAACACCCTCTCCGCCACGGGGTCCCTCAGGAGCAATGTGACAGGAGTCAAAAATTTAATGACAGTACAAGGCCCCCAAAAGCGGGGGGAGAGCTTACTCGAAGGTACAAAATTCTTCACAAAAACCTTATCACCGACGGCCAGGCTGACAGGTTTTCGCCCCTGATTGTAACGTTGCTGCTTCCTTAAATTAAAGACCTTAAGGTTAGCCATAGCACGTTTCCACGTAGCCCTAACATTAGGAGGATCGATATTCTCCGGCAACAGATCATTTATATTCCACAAATTTGACAAGGGTGAGTTAGGTATGAAACCAAACATGAGAGAAAACGGGGAGGACTTATGCGCCTCATGAACAGCAGTATTGAAAGCATAGGTTAACCAAGGAACAGTCGTATCCCACCTCCAAATATCTTCATGATGGAAGGCGATAAGCGCAGAGCGCAAATTACGGTTTACCCTCTCCGCGTACGACGGCTGAGGATAGTAAGCAGAGGTCGTAACGTGAGAGATAGAAAGGCCGAAACAGAATTTTTTAAAGCAATTGGACGTAAAAGCCCTCGCATTATCGGAAACTAAAACTTGACAAGGCCCAAACGAAGAAAAAATGTTTTTCAAACACCTTACCGTGGTGTCAGCAGTAGCAAGCTTGGTAGGAAACATCCAGGTAAAGCGAGTGAAAGCATCAACACAAACAAGAATGAACCTATTACCATCCCCTTTCGATTTGGGGAGGGGCCCAACGTAGTCTATAAACATACGCTGCATAGGGCGAGTAGCTTGAGAAGAAGATAGAAATCCGACCTTAGTATTCAGCGGTGGCTTGCTAATTTTACAAAGCTTGCAAGCTCTAACCAATTCGCGCACTTCACCATCCAATCCCTTCCAAATGAAATTCTCACGGATTTTCTCTCTTGTTTTAAAGACCCCGAGATGGCCCGCAAGGGGAGACTCATGAAAATATTTAAAAATCATGGGCACGAGAACGGCAGATACCACCACCTTCATCCTTTTATCATGGCGAGCCGTACAACACAGAACTCCGTTCCGTAACTCGTAGGGAGCAACCGGTTTACCTAGCTCTAAATCTTGGATGATGGGTCCCAAGTAAGGGTCTTCTCTTTGAATTTTTCCAATGTCATGATACAATATGGGGGTATCTGACAGAAACGCCGCAGAAATCGGCAGGGCAAGGGACTCAACAGCAAAGGGTAGATCATCTTGAACCCCCTCGGGAAAGTACATACGGCTTAAAGAATCAGCCAAAATATTATCCGACCCCCGGATGTGGCGCACTTCGAACTGAAAGGCAGAGATCCTGATCGCCCACCGGGCCAAACGGCCAGTTCTACGAGGACGACCCAGAACCCAGCTCAACGCCTGGTTGTCCGTTTCAAGTTGGAATTTAACGTGCTCTAAATACATCCGGAACTTCTCGAGGGCAAACAACACGGCTAAACCTTCAAGCTCGTACACCGAGTATTTAGATTCCTGGGCGGACAAGGTCCTGGATGCATAGGCAATCGGGCGTCTGCCAAATTCTGACTCCTGCAACAACACCGCGGCGACAGCGGATGCAGAAGCATCGGTTTGGACTATAAACGGTTTAGAAAAATCGGGCATGGCAAGAATAGGCGCGTTGGAGATGGCCAACTTAAGATCTTCAAAGGCGGCCTGCTGAGAGGGTCCCCAATCAAATTTAACCCCTTTCCGACGCAAGGAGTTAAGCGGGCTGGCACGCTTAGCGAAGTCCGGAATGAACTTGCGAAAAAAATTTATCATGCCGATAAACCGTGCTACGCCTTTCACATCCTTAGGGGGGGGAAATTCACGAATGGACTGGGTACGAGAGAGGTCCACGGAAACACCGTCAGGCGAAACCACATGCCCAAGAAAAGACATCTGGGGCCTCGCAAAGGAGACCTTAGAAAGCTTGACGGTAAGGCCCGCCTCCCGAAGGCGCATCAACACTTCCTTAAGGTGCAACAGGTGCTCCTCGAAAGTTTCAGAATAGACCACAAGGTCATCCAGATAGTGATATAGGTAGTTAAATTTAATGTCCGAAAACAGCTTATCCAGAAGCCTAGTAAGAACGGCGGCGCCCGTCGATATGCCAAAAGGGACGCGCAAAAATTCATATAAATTCCAGTCTGTGGCAAATGCCGTCACATGCCGCGACTCAGGAGCCAAGGGGATCTGGTAGTAGGCTTGATTTAAATCCAAGATAGTAAAATATCGAGCCTTCCTAAACCAGGAGAAACAGGAGTGTAAATCGGGGAGCGGCACGGACTGCAACACAATTTTCTTATTGAGGACCCTATAATCCAGGACAGGCCTGAACCCGCCCTGAGGTTTAGGGACTAGGAAGATGGGCGAGGAATAAGCGGACGTAGATGGTTGAATAATCCCCTGGTCAAGCATCTTATCGATGGTCTCCTTGAGCGCCTTCATCTTAGGCGGGGACAAACGGTAAGGTGGAATCCTTACTGGAGTTGAATCAGAGAGTTCGATTTTATACTCCAAAAGATTGGTCACGCCCAACTCCTCAGAAAATACGTCCGAAAAAGTGTCGCACAACTCCCTCACACTCCGCGCCTGATCCTCAGGGAGATGGCTAAGATCACATACCATCTCCTCTTGAGGGGACGTAACCGACCGGAAAGAGACAGAATTAAATAAACCAAGGGGAATCTTTACCGATTGAGAGAATCTGAACCAACAAACCCCCTTTTGTAGGTCCAGAACCAATCCGGAGTAAGAGAAGAAATTTGTCCCAAGGATTACGGGACATGACAAATCCTTGGCTACATAAAAGGAGAACTTCCAAGAAAAGTTAGACACTCTAATTTTACTAGTGAAGCTACCTATAATATCGACCATAGAAGAATTAGCTGATACACAGGAAACAGACACAGGAAGCAAGTCCGAAAACTTACATATAGCTTTATGTGCGATATACCATTTCTCGCTGACCAAGGAAACTACACTCCCCGAGTCCAGCAAGGCCGATACAGGCTCGTTCCCCATTTCAACCCTTATGAAGGGAGCACTACCTTTCAAATCCGCAGAAATCCGTAAACACTCGGGCGGAAACGTATCACATAAAGGCTGAACAGAAGCACAACGAGGGCTGTCATCAACTGGGGGACCGTGAGGGACGGAAGCCCCCTTACCTAGTCAGCTTGACGCTGAAGTTCCAGCACAGTTCTTCGCAAAATGCCCCGGACGCCCACACTTAAAACAAGCCAAATTGCTACTCCTATTAGGAACACTGGCATTAGCCGACGTGCCCACCGGGCGACGACCAGGAGTCCTAGTGGGACAACGGTTCCGCAAATGATCGCGTGATCCACACTCATAACACCTTCTCAGGTCTGCAGGCTTTCTGGAAGCGGGAGCGCCGGATACATAGGGCGATGAAGGACTACTTCCCGTACGCAAGGTATCCGCATGACGAACTCCTTCCGCGGCGACGACCATTGCCTCCAACTCCGAAAAATTGCGGGGATGGGCCGCGAAACACAAACAAGAACGATACAAGGGGTTTATGCCCTCAACAATAGTCGAGACGATTTGCTCTTCTGAAAAATGGAGCGCGAAGACCCTGGCGTAATGTTTAATATCCAAAATGAAATCAGCCAACGACTCATCATTACGCTGGACTCTGAAGTAAAATTTCTGCACAAACGAATTTAACGCCCTAGCTGGAATAAAATGCGTCAATAAGTGCGCGTGGAATTGCTGAATAGTTTCCTGTTCCTTAATGGCCTTAACAATCCTATACGACAACTCACCACTCGCGGAGGGATAGATAATCTGCAATATATGACTATGAGAAATTCCAAAAACCAGGGCATGGTCCAGGAATTCGACCAAGAAACGAAGGAAGGCTACAGTGTCGCTCGCCGAATTGACAGAGTAGTATGGGGCCCCTTTCAACATTAGCGTTAATGGATGAGGAATATTGGAGAATATAGACACATTTGACGGTGGGATAGATTGCAAAGGTTGCTGTTCTTGCTGTTCTCCAACCTCTCTATTCCCTATAGGTTTATCCGAATCATCTCCACCTACCACGGAGACCAAAACAGGTTTGGTTTTGCCTGCCAATTTCGTCAACCATAAGTCAGTTTTCTCCAACGAGCTAAGCGCTCTACCTTCCAAGTCCTTGATTTGGGTCCTCAATTCATCCTTTAACTCCAATGACAAAAGGTCCCTAATACGCTGAACATAATGCGTGAGGCGACCTTGAACTCTCCTCAACTGATGACTAGACACTACGTCGCTTTCCAAAAATTCCATAATTGAAGCAATATCAGTTAAATTAGTATCAATCAAGGACGCGGCACTGCCCACCTCGCCATCGGTATAACAGGGTACAACGACTGGCTTATCTAAGTTGATTCGTAATAATGCTTCATCGTTCTTGACCGTACCTCGAGATTCAAGATTCCGAATGGTCAACTCATACAGTAATTCTTCCTTTCGGAGTGAGCCCGGATAAGCTACATCTCGAGTAGACATTTTGATAACTTAAGGGACAAAATGGGGCGCAACGTGGCGGAGGGACACCGAGAGACCCCCTCCCAAGCGATCAAGTACATTTACTAATACGACACCAGCCCCATACAACCCACGCTCAGCTACCAGCTGGTACGGCAGGTACGGGCTAGGAAAAGCGGCGGCCCGAAGGGGCTGGATGAAGGTCGCATTAAGCGAAAGATACCAACACCAATTAACAACGATATCTCGCCAAGCTTCTTTAATTACAAGTTCGGAAACTTTAACTGCTTTAAAAACATCAAGTAACAACAATTTACAATTAAGAGGATAATACCCGTATATACATTCAGAATTATTACAAAACACTAATGAGGGAGCCAGCCCTCTCTACCAGGTACAAGTTCACATGCATACGTGAAGGGTTTCGCTTTGCAACTTTCCGAACATAATATGAAAGACCTTCTAATATTACAATAAGGTTGAGAATAAATTAAGCATGGCCTTCCGAATTCTTAACCAACGCAACGCCCGAAGGCACATAGAGAATCCGTAGTGGATTACAATAACGTAGAAAAGCAACACCTACTTAACCCCACAATGGAATGTTTCGGCCATGAAAATACTTTCTTTAAACTGAATCAAACACATCAACTAGAAATCTTAAATAAAGATCGAATCCAAAGCACAAAGTTCCTATCATTACACAGTGACAAGCCTCGTTTTTACCTCAGGCACCTTAAATTTCGACATCTTAAGGGGACAGTACAATAGCAAGATCCCTCTTTCTCTCTTACCTCCGCGCTAGCGTGCCGGGTTCGAGGGGCTAGAAGGCAAGCCCAGAAGATAACAGACTGCTCAGAGTGCCAACAGCCGAATCGCCCGGCCGGCCGAGGAGAACGACCGCGAGCCGAGCAGCGGTCACGTGGACCGAAACTCCCCTCTAGAAGAGAAGGGAGTTGCAGAGGGGCGCGAAGCAAGAGAGATAGAGAGAGCTCGGAAGGGAGGGAGGACTCTTCAGGGCGAGAATACTTCTACATTTCCCTGAAGACATGCGGAACGGGCAAAAATACATTTATTCCATAAGAGGGGCAAGGATAGGAAATAAAATACATGTAAATACATCAAATTACACAATACATAGTACAGCTTGCAAGCACATACACTGTAAAAACACTGGAGAAAGATAGTCTGGGAGGGGGATCACAGTTTACACGGTTCACAAGCTTCTCAGAAAAAGAAATGGATCTTTTAAGTAAAGAGTTAAAACATAATTGGCCTAGTGTACGAGAAAAAATGATGTTATCACCACCATAGCAGAGGTTGAGTCGAATATTTCAAAACCCCCTATGGAGTTACAAAACGATACTAGGCAAGACATAAAAAAGAAACTACCAGCATTAACTGAGGGGTTAAATAAAAATGCTAATTTCAACCACACAAGGTTAATTAAAGAAATGAAAAACAAAATAAAAGTTAACAATATAATAGTAACTAAAGCAGATAGAGGGGGGACTACTGTTTTATTATAGAAGAAAGATTACATAAAAAACAGGATTTTTTCACAGATGATATGTTTTTGTCAATAAAGACCCCACGGTAAGCATCCGACGAAATTTAAAAACACTATTAAAGAACTCCACCTTTTTACTCAATGAACAAGAACAGCAAAAACTAATCCTTATGAACCCTAATACCCCCACAGCCAGAGCATTTCCTAAAATACATAAGAAAGATACACCCATACGTCCAATCATCAATTGTAGAAATAATCCGACATATAAAACCTCAAAGTATATCCACAACTTTCTCAAAAGACTTACAGATTTAACAATAAATCCCCATTAAAGAACAGTAGACTTTTGTGATATTTTAAAGAAATTCACCTTAAGTTACTACCCAACCACATTGTGCTCCTTGGACATTACAAACATGTATTCTAACGTGCTAGCCAAAGAGACTGTAAATATTATCAAAGACAACCTCACCAAACATGTGCAAGCTTGAATTAGAAGACTTCATAAAGATCCTAAATTTTGTATAAAAAAACAACTATTTTACATTTAATGGTAAAATTTACCATCCCTTATCAGGCGTCTTGGCTGACATCTATATAGATTCATTAGAACATCTTAAAATAACGACGAAAATAAAAAGCCTCAGCTTGTGGCTTTGGTACGTGGATGGCACGTTCGTAATAATCAATAAAGAACTCAATAATTGCAATGAAATTTAAAGATTTTTTTAAACAACCTTGACCATAATATTACGTTTACCAAAGAGGATGAGGTCAATCGATCCTTAAATTTCCTAGATGTCACAGTAACACATAATAATAGTAGTTTTGATTTCCAAATATATAGGAAACCTACTCCCACCCCAATAACAATAAAAAATTCATCATTACATCCTAACTCCCATAAACTGGCTGCGTTTTACAGTTTCGTTTACAGAGCCCTAAAAGTCCCTCCACCACCTGAGAACCTAAAAACGGAACTCAAATGTATTAAGAATTTGGCAAAAATCAGCAGGTATAAACTAGAAATGATTAACCGTTTAACCCTCTCATGCATGGTGTCCTCATATGAGGACATCCGAATTTTTAGGCATTATTTATTCCCTGGAGATTCCAAAGACGGAGGTAAGGTTATTAAAAGATTATTTTAGATGGGTGAGAGTGGAAAACATCAGTTTCTAAAAGAACCAGCAGGTGGAAGCATTTAATTAGCATCATTGAAAACACGATATTCATGGTTTGCCATTTTGTGAGAAGTCATCATAGTTTCCAATTGTTTTGAGCTGTTCCTATCTTGAAAATGCCCAAGGTAAATGCGCAGTTCTTCATTTTGTACATTCTACTATCATTACCACTATAATTCAGCTTATTCTGGATTGTAGTCTTTACAATATTGGTATAATACGGGCGTCCACATATGAGGACATCATGCATCAAACTACCATGTGTTATTTCTGAGGTTAGCTTGTATTCTCAACTGCTTCATCCAATATTTATTTTCCAGGATTTTCCAAATGGTTTGTAATGTTATCAGATGAGCGAGTGAGGTTTGTAGGACAACATTATAGTAGTTTACAACATTCCCACCAGATAGCAGCACTTAACTTACCCTTGTGCTGAAACTGAAAGAACTTGATACCTGGTTTGTAGGGCCCTTCAGAGAAAATAGGCTGAAGGATACTACTAAAAAACTGAGAGATGTTAAGGACCTAAAGAAAGAGGGTCGAGGAAGCTCATCATTTACAACATCAACAGATGGCATAACAGTAATCTGGTGGGTTGATAATTCGGCATTTCATATCATTTCTTCATATGCAGGCTTAGAACCAGTTGGTAAGGCCAGAAGATGGTGTAGAAAGGAGAAGAAATTCATTGAAATTGACAGGCTGAAGGGTATAGAAATACATAACGGCCATATGGGCGCTGTTGATCTCCTGGATTCCTTGGTGGCTATTTACAGGTATGATACTGTATAAGGAACTACAGATGGTACATGAGGATTTTTTACCATATGCTAAATGTCACAGTTGTAAATGCTTGGTTACTATGGAAAATGGACTGTAAGACCCCTGTGGACCTGCTCGAGTTCAAGAGTCGAGTGGCAACAGGACTTATCTTCAGTGGTAAGGCAGAAGAAGCACGAAGGAAGAGGGGACGGCCAAGCAAAAATGGCCCATCACCACCTCTCAAGAAACAGGCTACACATACTGTGCCTGCTGAAAAGAGGATAGATGGGGTAGGACAATATCCGCAGAAAACAGAGGCTAGAAATGCTAACAGACACCGTGATAAAAACTGCGCAAGTAAAACCTGGTATATTTGTGGAAAATATAATGTACCACTATGTCCAGAATGATTTCAGAGTTTCCATACCATTGTCTGAAATATGAACATGTGAAGTACATCAATTACATATAAATGCCCCAGTAGGAGCAGTGTGATTTCGCTGCACTCGCACAATTGCCTTAGGTGTAAATAGTTCTTGTAAATACTAGTATAATAAACCAAAGTAGTATGTGTATGACGTGTTGACATTATTCCACTAGATGCATGATGTCCTCATATGAGGACATCCAATTCCCACCAAGTATGGTAACTTTGTTTTGTATTTTATGTTTGTATCACCTAATAGGGTCATTTTAACCAGGAAAATCACATCACACTATTTTTAATTTAATTTTCTTTAAATTCATGCATGAGAGGGTTAATCAGCAAGGTCAAACTCAAATTAGCAACAAACCTCATCCCTGACAGACCCAAAAATAATCTAAGTTTGTTACCTTCACCTGCAACAATCAAAAAAAGATTAACTTTGTATTGAATAGGTGGAAATTAATGAACACTTGTAACATTCTTTGTCTTAACATACATTTCAATATGGACCAAAATGAGAATTGTAACGTGAAAAATTTGTGTGCGTAAATTATTAAAGAATTCAGATATACCGAAATATTTACAATTTATTTACATTTAATACACATCAAATATACTGTGTGCAAAATTCGTTCAACCCTTTGGCATAAGATTACAACATAAGTTTTATTCTGAATAGTCAAATAGAGTAGACCTACATCAGACAGGTTAGACATGCAGGTTTGAGGTACGGACACTGGAAAATATTCTTACCATTATAAGCTGATAATACGGCCAGAAGCAAAATAAATTTCAATTGACTAAAGTAACAATCACTTAAGTAGTAATGACATACCAGCAAAAAGTTGCCTTTATAGACTACCATCTTCAATGTTGCTATCAGAACTGCAGGAAGAATTGCTGTTGCTGTCGCTATTCAACATCTCTTCATAAGAAATCATGTTCACTCCCATCTAACTTATTTAAAATTCCTATTTTTTGAAGCTCTTTTCGTCCACCTGTGAAGAAATCATGTCCCAAGCATTCAGTATCAACACTTTCCTCTGTGCAATGTTGGTGGATGAGTTTTCGCACATTGTCCTTGAATGATTTATTTATCAAAATGTTCAAGGATTGTAAGTACTAATGTACATCTATTAGGGATCACTGCCAAATGGTTTTCATGGTTTCTAATAATTTTGTAGTGTCTTCTGCCAGTTGGCCATGAAAACTGTCCACCGAGCTCGATAGCTGCAGTCGCTTAAGTGCGGCCAGTATCCAGTATTCGGGAGATAGTAGGTTCGAACCCCACTGTCAGCAGCCCTGAAAATGGTTTTCCGTGGTTTCCCATTTTCACACCAGGCAATTGCTGGGGCTGTACCTTAATTAAGGCCACGGCCACTTCCTTCCCACTCGTAGCCCTTCCCTGTCCCATCGTCGGTGCGACGTAAAGCAACTAGCAAAAAAAAAAAAAAAAGAGAGAAAACTGTCCAACAGGAAGAGGGCTGGACATTGAAGGAGACACCCTGATCAGTTTCCCCGAACCATTCGTATATAAATCTTGTACGAGTGATGCGTCCATCCACTTTTTTTCTTTCTTGAATATGAACATGGATCCCTCATGGAAATTTTACTTTCAGCATTTTTGTTTTTTGTTTCAGAACAATGTTAGGTGTAAACTTTCTGCTGTCAGCTGTTACAGCAACCATTGCAGAACATCGTTGTTTTTCACTTCCAGTAGTGCGTACGATCTCGGTGTCCCTTTATTTATTGTTTGACTTTGTGGTACAGTAGAGTCTTGCTCAACCGACCTTCGCTTATCTGACATTCCGTGTTATCCGACACTGTTAGGCTTAATTTGAACTTTAGGTGGAGGCAATTCTGGGACAGCCGGTGTGGAGTGTGCGACTGTGGGACAAGCACTGGCAGTCATGCGATAGGATTGTTCACTGTAGTATTGGTTGGGCGCGGATGTTATAGTTTTCATATCCTCTGTGAGTATGGCGAGTAAAGGGAAGAAGGTGATTGTTTCTGTGGAAGACAAGTTGAGTGGGTTAAAGAGACTGGACAAAGGGGAAGCTCTTCAAAAAGTGGTTTCAGATTATGGTGTTGGACGTATTACAGTGGGAGACTGGAAACATGAGGGAAGAAATTGAAAAGTGGTGCTCTACCAGAGCAACAAGTGATGCACTGAAAATTAGGAAAAAACAATGAAAAAGGTGAGTACCAAGAAGTAATTGAAGCACTGTTTCTTTGGTTCACTCAAAACCAAGAAAAGGGCTTGTCAATGTCTGGCCTCATTCTGCAAGAAATGGCGGTGTATTTCCAGAATGAGTTTAATGAAGGGGACCCTAATTTGACTGCCAGTGCTGGGTGGCTTGATTGGTGGAAAAAATGGTACGGCATTGGGCAGCTTAATATCTGTGGAGAAAAACTGTCAGCTAAATCCGATGAGGTTGTCAAATTTAAAAGGGAATTTCAAGAAATAATTCTTGCTGAAGGATTAACCGGTGATCAGATTTTTAATTGTTATGAGACTGAGCCGCATTTCAAGATGCTGCCATCAAAACTCTCGCAGCCCAAGCCAAGATGTCTGCACCTGGCTACAAGCATAATAAGGAAACAGTTACTGTTCTTGCCTGTGGTAATATTACTGGGAACGTAAAAGCAAAATTGCTTATGATCGGTAAAGCAAAGAAGCCTAGGACATTTAAAAACATTTCTGTTGATGGTCTTCCAGTCCATTACACGAATCATAAGGCTGCCTGGATGTCTGCTGACTTCTTAAAAGACTGTTCTTTACACAGTTCGTTCCAGATGTAGAAAAATTTCAAGCTTCAAACAATCTCCGTAGAAAAGCTATTCTTCTCCATCACACCCAAACGAAGAGCAACTTAGAAATGGTGACATCAAAGTCATGTTCGTCCCTCCTAACGTGATGCACTATGCCGCCAATGGACCAAGGTGTACTGGAAACACTGAAGGGGAAATATCAGCGGAAACTCCTTTCATCCCTCATAGAGATAATGGACAATAGCAACGACATGATAGAAATGTTAAAATGAAACAACATGAAAGACGTGGCATACTCGATAGCGCAGTCTTGGGAAGAAGTTGAAACAATGATGTTAGAAAGTCTTGGAACATACTGTTGAGTGAGGTTGAACATCGAGAGGAAGTGGTACAAGAAGACATGGTAAACATTGTTCCCTTCCTGAATCGCATTCCTGGCTGTGAGGATGCTACGACTCAAGATGTAAGTGGTGTGCACAAGATCAGCTGTTTGAACTAACTGATCCTGATATTATTGGTTTTGTGAATGCTAACGAAAATGAGGATGATGAAGAAGAAGGAGGCAATGCAGAACAAAAGGAGAAAACGATGACTCACAGTGAAAGATTATCGTCGATGGCAGGATCTCGCAGCAAGAAAACGTGAATCAGCAGGCAAGCAGACAATGTTGACAGGTTTCTTTTCGTAAGACATTTGGAATGTTTTCGTTCAATACTGCATCTACTGTACAATTGAATTGATAAGTCAATAAATAGAGTACCGTAAAACATAGTAAAAGGGTATAGCCTTGCTGTTTGTTTTAGTTCATTTTCAAAGTTATTCTGTATTATCCGACATTTTCAGTGATCCGACGTACTCCAGGTCCCGTTTAGGTCAGATAATCGAGACTCTACTGTATATCAAAACTGATTGGTGGCTGATCTGCATTTCCTAGTTAGAAAAGCAAATATTTCTTAATTTCCTGCTTGCGAATTGCAAAGCGATAAAAATCGATGACTTTTTTGGGTGAAATCATTGGGCATTCTTTAGGATACTCGTGTTCTTCATCAAAGAATGATGTTCTCTTCATAAAATTAATCACCCAGCCTTGGCTAACTTTAAAATTTGAGACTGATTCCATGTAATGCAGCTATTTCTTGTTCTTTAAAAAAATACAGCAGTTTATGAGAAACGGCGTGTCCATCGTTAGAATAGAAAAATGGTAATTTAATTGTTCACCTAGTCAACATTACCATTTTTCTGTTCCATTTGTAAATTGTTATATGGTATCACAATGGAATTTATAATATGCAATATCCATCATTGCATAAAAAAATCACGTATTTCTCTAGATCCTCTTCTACTTGCAGGAACTTGTCACTTTTGAGCCGCAAAATTTTTGCGTGACTTGTTGGCTGCTTGAAGTGCATCTTTCTGTTTCTGGTAGTATATTCGGACACTGAATACTTGTGGCCTGCTGCTCTATTCCCATGTGTTTCAGCGGAACTTATCACCACAAGTTTATATGATGCAATATTACTCAAATACTTGTTCATTGTGTCTTAACAATTTTGAGATCACAGAACATACATGTACCCGAAACACACAAAATATGCTTGTACCAGACTGGAATAGAGCGTCACTAAGCACGTCTGCACTGACTCACTCACTGAACTAGTGCAGTGGTACTTCCTAACATGTGATAACTGGAAGTAGCATGGTATTTGAAATGCCAGATTTTGCAATAGGAAGGTTGCTACTTGACGTCTCTATCTGGAACTGTACAATAAATAAGTGGGCGTATCAGATATGCAGACATTTCTTTTTTCCCCACTTTGAACCAAAAAATGGAATGCGTAAATTATGCAGAGCAGGGCGTTAATTATGCGAGAAAATAGGGTATTTTGTGGATTCACCTCTGTCTTGCCAACGGCCATAGCCGTGTTGAAACACCGGATCCTGTGATAATTCCGAAGTTAAGCAACATTGGGCGTGGTCAGGAGGTGGATGGGTTGCCACACGCTGTTGGTGGGGGGTAAGGGAATGGAGGAGCGGAAAGGAACTGGCCACCCTACCGCACGTAAACTCCGGCTCAGGAACATCTCTGCGGAGGTTCGGACCTGCCTTCGGGCAGAATAACCCTTACCTACCTCTGTCTTGAATACAAGCAGACGAGAAGATACACAGGTTTTATATGATACTGTACAGAATGTTTTATCCATATTTGTTGCAACTGGCTCTCTAGATCATGTAAATTCCTCGGATGCTGTAGTTGGCAACCCAGATGGTCTTAGACATGCCCGATGAGTGATAAATCTGCTGATCGAACCCTTGCTCTGTGCGGCCAAGCATTATCCTGCTATTTTATTTCATCGAGTCAGAAGCTATATAAATGTTGACATTACATAATTGTATAACATAACAGAATAATGCAAAAGAACAATTAGGTAGTTCCATCTCTAAGCAAAGAAAATGAAATAATCTTCGCCCAGACCACATTTTCTTCAGCCTTCATTAACCCTCCATCACTGCATGAGTCAGTATAGAGTGGGCATTGGCATAAGTGACTCATTGTGTGTTCTTCTCCACAGTCACATTGTGTTGCTTCTTTGGAATAGCCCTATTTGACAAGGTTGCCCCTGGTTGTCGTTCACAACCACCACTAAACAGGTTGGTGTTAATGGCAGGATACATAATGGGTCCTATGAGGTTAAATTTCCTGCAACCAACCACCTGAAAATGGTTCTGGCAAACTCAAGGGCCTATAAAAATGCTGCTACATGTGCCTGGATGGTGGACACCATCACAGTTTACTGCTGAGCGCTGCTTATGCTTCTTGGAGGATCTTATTCTTAAGACAGCATCACACACTGTGTGTGTGTATAATGTAATGGCCGTTTTACAGTATTAATCTGTTCAGTCAGAAAGGTACAATAGTAAATAATTCGGTAATCTCAGATAAGTCAATAGCACCAAGTGCATATTATTACAGAGTGAACACAGTTAGTGGAAATGATTGAAGTTAGTAATGTATTACTAGTGTCAAGTAATTCTTTAACTAAGACATGATAACTAAGTTAATAGTAAAATAACATAATACATAGTTAAGGTGGATGAGCTATGGCTTGGGGTTGCTTGAATTTAAATTATCTGATAAACTCACCAACAATCCAATCATGCTTACTGGAAATAACATCAGTTAGGTTATTTACTTATAGGCAAACTGTACATCTATTTGGTAGATGCATTTATATTATTGTTGTACTTTAATCTTGTACTCCCTCGCCATTTAGTGTCTTAACTATTATCATTGGATGCCTGATAAGTTTTAAATACTATTTTCAGAAATTCACTGAACAGGGAAAGTAAGACAACTCTATAACAACGTGCAAAATCAAGCAGTAAACTTGTTGAATTATGTAAATATTTTTCATTTTGCTGAATGAATAATAGGAATTTTACTTTTTGAAATGGAAATACTATCATTCCCATCCAAGCAGTTGTAAATCATAGCTTGTATGCTTAAATTCTGTATCATAAATTAGAACATGTCAGTTTTCTTTGAATATATAAATATAAGAAAATAAAACTGGCTGTTTATATTGAGCACAGTATAAATCATACTGAAATATCTTGAAAAGGTTGGTTTCCTTGCAATTATAGCATCTTCTTTTCAAATACTGTACCCCGATCAGCATTTTACAGAGTAGTGGAGGAGAGCTTCGTAGTCACAATCGAATGTCACTGTTTCACTTCCCTGCAAAGTGTGTTCGCTTTCTCACTTCACTTTGACATATGTCTGCTACGTAAGCTGCTTGCATTTACGTCAGCCCAGTCCAGCCGTACTGGGCTAGCCTCAACAGGCACCTAACTCGGCACCTTTGCTGTAGATGAAGGCATGCTCGCGTGGCGTGGTAGGTTGTGTTTCGAAGTGTACAATCCACGTAAAAAAACTAAGTATGGTTTATGAATCTCTTAGTGGGTGTATTTGCAAAGTACTAGTTTATGATGGAACAGGTATGACCTTAGAGAACACAGTGATCGAGTTATCTCCTTACTTTGCAAAAGGGTACTATGTTTATATGGACAATTACTATAATAGCGTGAAGTTGTCGCAGAAGCTATTTGACTTGAAAACTGTCACATGCAGTGCAGTGTGACAAATTAGGGTCTGCCTAAAGACTTGAAGGACTAAATGAAAGATTTAAAGCATGGAGAAATGATGTTTAGGAGGGGCGGGGATGTTCTTATACAGTCTTGGGAGGATGAGGGAGTAATTAATATTTAATATTTTCTCAACTGGACATTCTGCTGCAATAGTCGAAGTGAAGAACAGGTTCAACTGTACCACAGAGTATTATTGATTATAATAAATACATGCACACTGTTGACACTGCTGACCCATACCTAGCATTGTATCCATTTCTCTGCAAAACAGTCAGTGGCCTAAGAAACTATTTGTTCATCTGCTACTTTGCACTCTCTTTAACTGTTTTGTTCTCTTCAATGAAAGTACGACTGGTAAACAGTTAAATTTCCTCATTTTCTTGTAAAAAGTAGTTTGATCACTGATCGAAGAGATAGGGAATATCGGCACCCAATCTTCACCTGTAGCATCACAGCCACCATCTCCTATATCTACCTCAGCATCATTGCCCCCAACCACAAAGGATCTGGTACCTCCTCACAGAGTTCCTGCTACTGACCCACCCTTCAGACTGGATGGAAAGAGAAAAGATCACACATTACAACACTTCCCAGCAACACCTACAAGAAAATGTTGAGTTTGCCTGGAAAGGAAAATTATTAGTGAATATAGATAGTTCTGCCAGAAATTTGGGGTATCACACACTCCCAGCTTGCTAGTACCCTTCCTGAAGGTATATTCAAAAATGTCACTCATTTTTTTAAACTTAGGTTGTATAGAAATTTGAATTAATATTCACTAATGTAGAACTCACCTGTCAAGTAGGTGGCTGGGCCCCAACAGTTGCAAGCTGCTCAGGCAGCTGGTAGTGAAGGTGTTAAGTACATGCAGCTAGGAATTAAACCCAAGACCCTGTGAACTAAAGGCTGTGATGCTGAGCATTCAGCCAATGAGCTGGACCACTTCCTTCTTGCTAAATACTACTAACTGTTACGCCAAACTTCTTGCTTTAGCATTGTTGAACCTTGATTCATTATTTCTCTCTACGCTCAGTTGCCAGTCGGTCAGAGTTCTTCCCTCATTGATGATCTAGTTGACGAGTCGTGCTAATCATTCTGCCTCATCCCATTGTGTGTTTTTTTTTTTGCTAGTGGCTTTACGTCGCACCAACACGGATGTGTATGGCAGCGATGGGATAGGAAAGGCCTAGGAGTTGGAGGAAAGCGGCCGTGGCCTTAATTAAGGTACAGCCCCAGAATTTGCTTGGTGTGAAAATGGGAAACCATGGAAAACCATCTTCAGGGCTGCCGACAATGGGATTCGAACCCACTATCTCCCGGATGCTAGCTCACAGCCACGCGCCCTTAACCGCATGGCCAACTCACCCGGTCATCCCATTGTTGAGAGGACTACAGCTCCCTGAAAATTCTTGGCGATGTATTTTTATTGAACTATCAAGTTTGCTTGGAATGTGGTACTTTCAGTGTCTGCATATTCACTTCCCTCTTGCTGCTGCTGCTGCTGCTGCTGCTGCTTCTTCTTATTCCACTGCTTTCCCTCCACTTTGGAGTATCACTTGTTTCACTTCTTTCCGAGTTCCAAGGTATTAGATAGCAAGTCCGTCATTGCTATTTTATGCCTTTCTACGATTGATCCATATGTAGACGAAGAATAGTAAGCAGGAAAGTTTGTCTCAAAGAGCTAGAATATAATACATAGACTGGCTATCACGCTGCCATCTTCGAAGAAAGTTGACCTGGCGTCCACCATGTCTTGAATGAATATACCTCAGTTGGCAGAGTGCAAAACAGAATGGGATCGCACAGACCATATTCATTAGGTTTAACAGTTAGAGATTATTTGAGTTGATTATGAAAATATCTGAACAATCTTTTGTAGAAATAATAACTCTTTGATGCGTGTAAGTTTTCCTTACAGAATCATAGTGTAGACTAACAAGCACATTAAGCTTGTAACTTAAAAGAAAACAAAATACATAACACTTTGTTTTAGTTTAAAGTACTATACTTACGAAAATGATTAAGTGTAAATCAATTATTGTTCTATCACGAAGATGTGGAAATATCCATTCATCTCCAATTTATCGATGAACAGAAGAGTGTAGGCCAGTGGAACTAGATTATGGATTAGGATGTGTATCTTAACAGTCAAGAAAATTAAAAAACACTTTAGTGAATTATCATACATTTCAAAGGCAACCTTTGTATGGAAGCATTTTTATAACATAAACTGGAAATAAAACTGACAATAAGCAATAGGAATGTTATATTGATTTATTAATAGTCGCATTTGTCAATTCAAAACAGCTCTCTCATTCACATGAACCGATAAGTATGTTTTAGCTCTGATTCATTGTCCCTTGAAAAGAATTAATTTCCTGTACATCTGCTTTATAGTCTCTACTTTCAGTTCTTGCATAATAGCTCTGTATCTGTGGTGCAGTCTAATTGGTGACTTTTTTTCTGAACAGTTTTTCAGCCACGTGTCATAATTTCACATCATGAGCTGGATAAAAAACACTATGTTTAACATTTTTCAAGGCAATAAGGCCTTTCTTCTCTTCAGAATGCTGAGCAAACATAACCTTCAGACAGTCGTGTCATTTCATTTTCTTTCCCACCTCACGGATGGCACTGCTATATATTCAACAACTTTTTTGGAGGACTTGGTGAGTGATTCGTAATCTGTAGCACAGTAATCATAATCAGTAGAGGTCCTTTCTTGAGAAGGAACCACAGTAGATAAAAGAAGCACTTTACAATTTGCGGTGGTTGATGGATCAATCTTTCCCAGTGAACATTTCCTGTATGCCAATCTGAATATTGCTCTGCATTGGGATTATTTCTGTTTCCTCCCCTATTACGTATGGATGAGAAGAGCAATTCTAAAAGGTCCTGACTAGAAATTTTGTAAGTAAATAACTAAGAAGTGTATCATCTGCCTTGATATGTCTCTGCCAATTCCCTTACACTTAACAGGCCAATAAAAGATCCACATATTGAAAGGAGTACTATCCTGAAGTTTCAATTTCTTCAGATAACTGATGCACAGATATATCTGTCAAACAATTAGGTCCTTATTTTTTCTAGTAAGAGAAGACTTTGTCCCTTTCCCCATTAGGCGGCAAGAATACAATGTATCAAATATTAATTCCATACATTTTACAAGCTCCACAGTCACTTCACAGCCTTGGCCTAAATATAAGCAGAATTCCAAAGCCTTTGAAATGAATTAGTTAAAGTTTCTGCAGCAAGAGAAACTTTCATCGTTTGAGTTTGCCATTGTATATGATCTTGCCTTAATTTATTAGCTGCATGTAAACTTTGTCACTCTTGTAAAGACTCTGAAAACTGAAAAAGTAGTTAGTGTGACATAAAAATAATATCATTATCTCCTGTAGAGAAACTAATCTACAGAAATATTCCCATTTAATTTCATCCTCATCATTGCATTTCCAATCCTGATTCACAAAGCCTTCTGTTTAATCTGTTTGACAGGTTCATAAGTCAGAATTAGCTTTTTCTGCCTGACTGGAATCTGCTTTACTGCTTTCAGTTTCCTCTTCAAGTCGTCATTTTTGCTCACTGCTTGGTCGTTCATCTTCCAAAGCTTTTTGAGATTCTCAGTTTGAGAGACGCTGGTTATTTCGTTGAACACTAGTTTCTTGAGAGTTTTTATTTTTGCTGCTGTGGTTCATGGTGTGGGTTACTGTACTCAGATCGTAGTTCGTGAACCACGGGCAACGGCTGAGTGGCCTAGTAAGTGGTCCTGAGAGTCGGGATACCAGTTGCTATGGAATGGGAGTGGGCGTCTTGGACATATTCTGAGTCGTGGCCCTAGGACTAGCTAGCTAGGACTATACAATCCGCAGGTGGTTCCTAACCCATTAGAGGAGAGATCCTCACTTGAACTCTGTGCGAGTAGGGTAGCATCCTGCTTCATGAATTTACCGAGCTCAGAACATTTTAATCAAGCTTCGGACCTATGGGAGTAGCAGAGTCCCACTCTCATTTGACAGGTGAGGGACTCCCTGGAAACAAGTTGGTGAACAAAATGGAATTTGATGGGGAGCTGTCAATATTAATGGGGCTTATGGAAGAAAGAAGGTAGAACTGGCTGAGTCAGCATAGAGGATGCATCTGGATGTACTGGAAGTAAGTGATATTCGGGTAAGGGGAGATAACAAGGAAGAGATAGATTATAAAGTGTACTTGACGGGTGTTAAAAAGGGAAGGGCAGAGCATGGGGTAGAACCGTTTATCAGGAATACAATTGCACGCAACATAGCTTCTGTTAGGCACGTAAATGAGCGAATAATGTGGTTAGATTTGGCAGTTGGATGAATTAGGAAGAGAATTGTCTCTGTGTATTCACCATGTGAGGGTGCAGATGAGGATGAAGTTGACAAGTTTGCTTTATGGGAGCGAAAGGTGGGTGGACTCAGGATATCTTATTCATAAGTTAGAAGTAACAGACATGAATGTAGCGAGAATTATTGCTGGTACAAACAGACAGGAACAATGACAGGAGGGTACTCAAAACTAGGAGGTAAAGGCTAAGTTAGAAATGAACTCTATGGATGAAGCTGTACATATAAACTGGCTTTGATTGTGGGGTCATGTGAGACAAAAGGAGGAGGATAGGTTATCTAGGAGAATAATAGACTCTTATGGAAGGTAAGACAACGATGGTTAGATTCAGTCTCTAATAATTTAAAGATGAGAGGTATAGAACTAAGTGAGGCCATAGCACTAGTAGCAAATAGAGGAATGTGGCGATGTTTAGTAAATTCACAGAGGTTTGCAGGCTGAACGCTGAAAGGCATAACGGTCTATGATTATGTATGTATGTATGTATGCTGTGGTTTTCTTTTCTTGAATTGGTCGATCCAGCCATTTGATGCTCTAAAGTTGATGATCCCATGCTGTGCCGCAGTTTGTATAGTCTTTTCCTTCAGATGTAAACGATCAGTGTTTTGCATTGGGAGCTAGGGGTGTGCTTAAACCAACTTGTAAGGATGGACTCATGCTCCTCCAATCGTGACACCTTCATGGATTTGCGATCTTTTGAGAAGGAAAGGTTGCAACACATGAAACTGTTGTGGATTTCCATTTGTTTCTTTACGATTGTGTCACATGAAGAGGATGCCAGTAAACAGAACTGCAAGGAAGGAATTTGACAGAAAGGTAGAAGGAAGACAACCCGTGGGAAGGCCACGAAGGAAATGGATAGATTTAGTTAAGAGTGATGTACTGCTGAGAGGTCATGATTGGGACAAGTTGGTGGAGGAAGAATGGTACAAGGACAGGATGAGATGGAGGAGGCTCATATACCACACCTGGGAAACTGGAGATGGTTTAGGATGATGATGATGATGATGTGTTTAATACAGAAATGTGCAGACGCAGTCTTGCAACAAAGTCCATGCGCATCCCCACATAGGCATCAGCATATTCCAAAATTTTGATTTTCTCACCCAGAGAAAAAGCATTCTGGTTTCTTCTCCATGAATACATGTTACACAATGTTTTACAACTTGGAAAAGTTAATATGATTCACTAAGTTAAACACACAGAATGCTGACTGCTTTGTTTAACCTTGATTCGTTACTGCGCCTCTCTGCTTTGACTTATCAAACACTATGCACTACAATTCTCATTCCTGCTAGGGCACCGATGTATCGATCGTCGCCATTGTTCTTCACAACTGTCAGTAGGAATGCACGTAATGTAATCATTCTGCTCAGGAGTGTGTAATATCTTCCAACCAATAACTTGCAGGATCAGAATTGTTCTTTACAGTGGGACTTCAGAGTCCTAGCATATTTTCAAGGAAATCGTAAAATGAAGAAAACGTAAGTTCAAGGAAACATTTACGTTAGTTATATGAACTCTCAGTAAGGTCTGGGAAAATGTAAAATAAGAAATGGGAAATTTGAAGTTCCACTGTAGAATGTGTAATTATTTATTTATTTATTTATCATCCAGTTTTTGCACTATGCTCTTGGAATTAAAAAATAATATGTTAGAATACTTTTATTGAAGTGTTAATATTTTTGTGCGTAGGCTGGCATTGCAGCAGCCCCAGCTCGCGCAGTCTCTGCGGTTAAGAACATGAACATCCCCCAGCAGATCAAAGACATCAAGCTGCCAGACCTTCCTCAAGCTATC
Source organism: Anabrus simplex (assembly GCF_040414725.1). NCBI lineage: Eukaryota > Metazoa > Arthropoda > Insecta > Orthoptera > Tettigoniidae > Anabrus > Anabrus simplex. The sequence continues at coordinate 137,411,089 of NC_090269.1, forward strand.
AAGGACCTCAAGTTCTGACCAAGGGGAGATAATAGTGCAAGCACCTGACAGGCAGAGGAGATGGCGCTCACCCACCATATGCACTATTCCTAGGTTCCATAGTTCCCTACAAACATTCATATTTTGTTCCTTGTTGTGTAGAGCTGCTTGGTCTGTGAAGGAAACTGTGTGGAAACATGTACATTTTTTTATTACTAGCTAAAATGGAGTAATTCTATTGTTTCTCATAATGTGAATGAAACACTATGGATTGAAGGAGATGAATGATAGCATTTAAGGCAAATCAGCCTTGCATTTTTATATCATTGACTTTTGTATGTCTTCCTGTTACGTTTTTACACAAATTATTTTGGAATAGTGCTTACTCTTTGTCGTTAATAGACAAAATACTAGTACCTTACCCACAGTCCTTCATGTTGTTCTATTGTTTTTATCTGGGCCCTATACCCTCCTTACTTTTACTACTAATCTGGCATTCAAGTTCTCACATGGTTGGCTTTAGAGAAGGATCATACTGTCGGAAGGTAGTTGGTGATACCACAATGGAAGCAAAAGAGAGGGATGTTCATGCTTCAGTCTCTACTGAAAATTTCTTTTCGACACAGTGAAAAGCAAATTATATTAGAACTTACACATATGACAAAAAACATTATACCGATATACAATTTACTATATGTAAAAAAGAAGAGTTTGAATGTTTTATATGTGCCACAGTAGAAACTCTTCAATTGCTGCCATGCTTCCAGATTCCAGATGGAGCTGTACTCAATTTTTGAAATATTCACCTTTTTGTGAAGTTGACTGAAGAGTGCACTGATCAAAAGTATTAATGCAGTTTTCACCATAGGAAACCCATTATGGGTACTGTTAATTAACTTTCAAAGATGAGGACTGTTCAGGTAAGACACAACATATTTCTAGAGATTGCATTCTCACAACATTTGTTCTCAGTAGAAAGAAAAGTTACTTTTATTGAACACACTAGAATGTAGCCGAGAAAATAGTAAAGTGTAGTAGTTACGCAAGTTAGGATTTGAATGCTCGGCATTTCACTGCCCGACAGTAATACATACACTTTGTTTGAAGCAGTAGCATCTAGTGACACTAATTTACCTTTGATTTCTTCCTAGAATCAAGATTATATAACATGGCTGGTCAGTCATGACTTCATTGATACAAATTATTTAAAGAACATAAATTTACAAACAATGGTTTTTGTTTAAAATGTCTGCACTTCGATTCAAGCTGAGTTTGGCTGTCATGATCAGTCAGTCCAATCGCCTATGGAAATGAACCAGTTCAAGGAGTATGCTGTATGTTACATAAGAGTACAACTTTGGGACAAAGCTCTTCAACAAAAGTTAAACTTTATTCTTAGTTGATTACTTTCTGTCTTTAACTTTTGGTTTAAACTGTTCATTTCTCTGACACAATTCAGAACTGTATATTAATTGCTAGGGACCTGAAAAAATCGCATTTGTGATAAATGTGAATTTTTGAATCTTGTACTGAATCCAAGCCTATGGTAATTCTAAAGTGGAATAAAATCATTTTTGCGCATAAATAGAAGTGCGACAAAATGCAAATTGTAACCCAAAATGCAAAATGTATGAATATGCGATTTTGTTGCAAATTCTCTGAAAATGTGCTATTTTACTGGTGAAAACAATATATTTCTGCAAAATCATCAAAAATACTCAAAATATGATGCATAAATCTTTCGACCGTCCTGATTTAGAAGAAAAGTAGCTGATCAATTGCTGCTTACTGACTTTAATCGATATTTACAATGGGAATAGCAAGGGGAATAAGATCTGTATCGATTATTATCGAAATGTAAATCGAGTGTCATGGAATAATGAGATAGACACAGTGTTGTTTTCCTGTTGTTCAAAATTGAAACTAGTGAAGAATAGAAAGTAGAGCGATCGTTTAGGTTATGGGGCGCACGACAAAAACTGCGCACAAAATGGGTCAGCAATATGCAAAGGATGGTTTATATGCCACAGATTCAGCGACGGTGTTTTGCAAGTATTTTAATTGCCAAGTTGGGTCGGAAAAAAAAGATAGCATTGTGAAACATGTTAAATCTGAAAAACACGTGGGTAAGCGATATGATAATGAAAGTTCAACCACTGCTGCTAGTATGTCTCAAAGAAAGCAATCTTCTGTGCTTACACAGATAGTTGTGACAAAAAATTTCCAGAGATAACTTCAAAGGCTGGAAAGCAAAGAGCTAAGAGCCTGGATTACTGAGTTTTCAAATGAAGAGCTGCTATGTGTGAGAACTCTACGTGAAGTATATTTACCAGGTAAGTTTCAATTTCATTGATCGGGTACAGTTTAGGTATTACGACATTGAAACCCCGCGCAAAATTGAAGCATACTGAATTTTAGTGCGATTTTCATATCAAACTATCTTACCCGTACCCAATAAATCCAGTAATTTTAAATTATTTTGTTATAATTTGAGGCCTTTCTTCCTTTCTAGAAGTTGCATCTGACCACCAGAAAAGAACAGTAGAGGCTCTAGTGGGGAAGAACATCGACATAGTCTGTGATGAAACTACAGACAGAATGGGCCATTGTGTTTTTATCGTCATATTCCAAGTCCCAGCTGGATCGAAAAGAGAGCTGCACGTTGTTTCTGTGAACTATCTTGATGCAGGAAGTGCTACAAACTGCTCTCATGTTGTTTTAGAAGCTCTGTGCAGTTATAGTGTACCATATGATGCAGTTAAAATGTTTGTTAGTGACAGTGCCCCGTACATGACTGGGTGTTATGAAACATTAAGTGTGGTCATAGGGAATCATTTAATGCATGTACAGTGCTGAGGACATAAGATCAGCTTGGTTGGCAATAATTAGGTCGCAGTGATGACAGATTTAAATCATGTGGTTGTGATGGTAAAGTCTGCATTTTTGAACACAAGAAAGCAAAAATATAATTATTTACGATTCTTAACATCAAAGTATGGTGCTTCAAAGGAAGCAAAGCTTTTTCCTGCACCTGTCATAACCCGATGGAATAGCTGGTTTCAGGCTGTCTTCTATTTGAGTGCTTACTTTACTGATGTTACATTTTCCAAGATGTCTGACATGAATGACATCAACAACTGTGGTATTAAGTACCTGACTGATCTGAGTGACCGAGAAGTGAATAGGCTTCACTCCCACATGGTTTTTGTCACAGATCATGCAGCTGGATTGGTTGACCTCCTTACTGAACTTGAAGGGTCTCTGTATCCAACCTCTCATCTCCTTTACCCCAAACTGCATAACCTTGACGCCAGTTTTACCTTCATTTGTGAGGGGAATTTTTCTGCGGCAACTAATGATGCTTTGATTAAGCTCGCTCCTCTACAGCAGGCTGCATGTAGAGTCACATTTGTCAAAGCTGCTCATTCTTCACAGTGCAAGCTAGCCACATTGAAAGCTAAAGACCCCAACTATAAGCATTTTGTGTCAATTTCTCAAGCTTTGTATAAAAAAAATACAATTTTGAATAACACTGATAAATTAGATGAGCTTGAGAAATTGTTTGGAGTAACAGATCTCTCACGAAACGATATCTGGTCTGGTTACTGTTCTCTGAAACATGCAATTCAAACCCAGATGAAGGAAAGTGAAAAATGTGATGTCATGCTTGCATTAACTGCAGTTCAGACAAGAGTTCAGCATATTTGCTAAATACTGTCTTGAGTTGTTGTGGACCCCAACAAACAATGTAGAAAGCAAGCGCGTGTTGTCTTATAACACAGTGGTTTCAGACAGACGGTGCAATTTGAAAAAAAGCATTGCTGAAGTACTGACAGTGCTTTCGTTTGAACAATGAATTTGTATTTTGTGTGAACCAAGGACAATAATTGCACTTCATAAACATGGAATCGTTAAAATTAATTTTTAACTTTGTAAATAGATGCTAATTTTGGAAAAAATAGATGCTAATTTGAAATAAATAGATGCTAATTTTTCAGGTCCCTATTAATTGCATATCTTTGACTAACATTCATGCTTCTTGGTCTAAAAAAAAAAAAAAGAGAGAGAGAGAGAGAGAGTATCTTTCTCATCTCTCCCGTTTTCAGAGTATATCCAAATTAAAAGTGCTTGGTAAGGTAAGGTAAGGGAAGGGTGTGTTCTGCCCGAAGGCAGGTCCGAACCTCCGCAGAGGTGTGCCTGAGCCGGAGTTTACGTACGGTAGGGTGGCCAGTTCCTTTCCGCTCCTCCATTCCCTTACCCCCCACCAACAGCGCGTGGCAACCCATCCACTTCTCGACCACGCCCAGTGTTGAAATATAGCTAAATCCATTGTACAATCCTCTGCTCATTTCACCATATTTCTCCACCTTTTAGTTCTATTTACCTCCGTTTATCCTAGTACCTTCCGTAAATTTATGAACAATAGCAAAAGCAAACGCCTACAAACACATGTCAGAGGATATGTGAATGAATCTGCGTATACTATTGAAATAACCATGTCTCAGGCGGTGGGATGAAGGAGAAATCTGAACTGTCAAGAGCCACCCTGCCTAGAACAAATCACTACACAACAACAGAAAGGCACTGTATTTTGCCACTAATGGTAAGGTACATAGTCTCATTGCATGCATGAAATCTGTAACCTAGTTAAGACTAAGGGCCGAATTCATAGACAGCACATACACATAAGTGCCCCTTATAAGCCAGGTTTCATTTTATATTACCTACTTAAGTGTCCCACTTATTGCTATAAGTGGACCTCCCATACATACTTAAGTGACTCACTTATGTTGCAGCAAGATGGAGGATAATGATTTTGCTGAATATGTTGCATTTCATTCATAGAATAATTTCCATGCACACAATAGAGATGGAAAATACTGTCAAAATGTAATGTGACCAACAATTTAAAGAAGGTTTCCTTTTAGTAAAGTGAGAGTTATGAATATTCTTGTTCCTTTGTGTGAGAGAATGAACATAACCTCTAGAGGACTCACAATCTCACCATTAATGAAGATATTGTTTTGAGATTTTATGCCACCTCTTAATTTCAGGTTATTATTAAAATTATCATTATTATTATCATCATCATCATCATCATCACCATCGTCATTACCGGTATTTCGCTTAATTAATTGGAAACGTGTTACAAGTTATCAAGACTGTAGGCCTATGGAATAGTAAAGAACTACTGTGTTATAAGAAAAATGAACATGTTGCACTACCACCATTTATTTTAAGGTTGATTTGTGCTAATTATATCAGGTTAGTCAACCAATTGTTTGCCGGATTATATTAGAAGTTTCTGAAATTATGGCATCGCACATCAAAACACACTATTTACATTTTATTGGGGAAGTAATTAGGACTATTACAACGTAACGGCTATGGATATATTTGTCAAATCATTAAAAGTGTTGTAAGGCTAGATATTCTACATTTGGATGAATATTTGTGTAGATTCGAGTACCTAGATAACTATAAATATATTATATTAAGAAGAAAATTAGATTCTGGGCATTTTTGTAGTTTGCATTGTCCACAACAAGTTCTTCCCACATCATTCATATTCTGATGAGAAACTATGTCGGTCTGCTTTTTCTATATTATGCGCATGTTCTTGCAGGTGCCGTCTCAGCTCGCTGTTTTGTTATCCATTCTGATAATCAAATACAATATAGATGATCTTTTAACCTCAAAAATTTTCCGCGCGGTCGCGCAATGTCCTTTAATAAACAAAACACAGTAGATCATCCCACTATTCGGTAGCCAGAACTACACGATCCAGGAAGCATGGGCATAATATACAGCTTTGCCACATCTCCAGTGAATACTTACTGTCTCAATCAATGAGTGTGCTCTTTAAGTGCTTTCTATGAAATGTAAACTCATATAAGTGAATACTTATTATAAGTGATCCCTTATTACTTAAGGGTTCCACTTATGTATAAGTGCTGACTATGAATTCGGCCCTAAATGTATGCTTACCTCTTGGGTTTTCAGCTTTTCCAGTTTATTTTCATACTGGGCTTGATATTCTTCACATTGCTTTCTAATACTTTCATATTTTTCTAATTGCACTGTTTGAAGACAAGTCTAATGCTCAGTTATGCTTCGTTTAAGATTTTCTAAAAAAAATTATTTTCAAGTCTGAGTACTTGGTCTGGAGTTTGCACTTTTTATCGATAAGAGCTTTGTATGATCCTTTCATTTGCTCGATTTCAGTAGAACTTGACTCTTCACTGATTGTAAACTGATGTGGTTTTTTCTGCATATCAGTTATTCTCTGCTCCATCATATTTTGCATCAATACCAATCTACCTGTCTCATCATTAAGATTCTTATTCACAAATTTAAGACCTTCAAAGCTTTTCTGTACATCTTGAAGCTTATTATTAGATGCATTTGCTATATCACTGAGAATTCTATTCTTTTCTTAGAGCTCCTCATCTGCTTCCTCAGCTTCTGAAGCTCTATTTGAATGGTTTCTTTCATTGTATTACTACTTCCAACAATTCTCAGACTCTCGAATTTCATTTCAAGTAAATCTTTATGATCACATTCATTGTCATTGACTGATTCTTTAGCATCTGTAATTTCTTACAATGTAAAAAAATTACTTCTACTTTATTTAACAAAGAATGCACTTCATCATGAAGAGTAGGTATTTGAATCTGTAAGATACAATTATGATCTGGGGCAAAATCAACTTAATCTGTAGGGTAACTCAAACGTATTCTTTCACTTTCAGGTTTTGTTCTGTTGTTGAATAGGGAACTCGAGTTACGTTCACTCTGATTAGCTATCCATACATGTTGCTGTTCTATATTTTGTTTGATGACTCTAAGACAAAAATGACTCAAATCCAAGAGGTTACCCGAGATCTTATTAAAGCCCTCTTCCACATGCTCTAAAGCACACACTATATCCATTTTCAGACAACATACTTCACTATCTGATGTTAATTAAAAACATTTCTTATGAATTCTTGTGATTTGCCTAACTACATCATATAATGCTTTCAGTTTGTCTTTCAGCTGCTTCTTATCAGCAATAACTTGCTCTAATTTAATGTCGCATTTATGTTTGGCACGAAAGTGCATACTGCACATCTCTTCAATCGTGAGCCCTAATTTCTCCCACCCTCACCAGGATTACTTGATTCAAGAACTGGAAAAATCGGAAGAAAAGCAGCTCGATTTGTTCTGGGTGATTTCTGACAAAACAGTAGCACTGTGAAAATGTTACAAAATTTGGCCTGGGAAGACTTGGGGGAAAAAGGAGACACGCTGCTTGACTAGGTGGTGTGTTACAACTCTAATATTTGTTCCGTATTGAAGTTGACCATATATCAAAAATATTACAAAGAATATTTAATAATACCACCTATTCAATACATACCAAGAATCTTATGGTTAAACTTTTACACAATATTATAGAGTCTTATTAGGTACATGTTTCACCCTTATTAGGGGTATCATTAGCCTTAATTCAACCTTAAAGACATTGGTCTTGTACCTTAACAGTCCTTGTAAGAAATAAAGTTTACAATTTATAACCTTTTTAATATTGTGACAACTTAAAATTAACACACTGGAAAACCAAAATGGATAGTCTAGTGATAAAATACACATTTTTTTAAATTATAATCTAGAATTTGATCAGTCCTAACTTATGTGGACTGTAGAATGTCTAAAACCAAAATGGATAGTCTTCAATTTACGCTACCATTATAACATTAAAAGACGTGGGTCCAATGACACCTTTTTCTAGGGGACCTTTTGTAGTTTAAAACTTGAGTATAATATTAACTTGTGCGTGATGTCACCTATGCAACATCAACTTTAAGGCGAGAGACATAAGTCAGACTGTGCTGTGCAAAGGGATAAGAAGTATTCATTGTAACGTTAGAATAATAAATGTTGTGATAAATTGTTATAAGAAAAAGTTCTTTCCTGCCATATGTTATGATACTGAACAAAAAGTTCTTGAAAATTCTCAACTGGAACTGTTGCTTAATAGTGAAGCAGTTCTTAACTGTCTTGTAAGAACAATCGGCCCAGTTGTTGTGTTGGTTCTTAGCCTTAGATGTGACCGAAAAATTATTCGTTCATATCGTGTTGGACACGTCTAACTGTTCTGGTATTGCCTGCTTGTATTGAATAGGTGGTATTATTAAAGATTCTTGTAATATTTTTTTATATAGGTGGTATGTTCCGAGCTGTCAGTGGAGAGATGGTGTGGAATGAGTTTGAGTGGTGTTTTTAAAAGTAGGAAAGATCACAGTATGAAGATAAAGTTGGAGTTCAAGAGAACAAATTGAAGCAAATATTTGTTTATAAGTAGGAGAGTTAGGGAATCAAGGGAGATGTTCAGTAAATTTCCGAATTCTTTGCAATCATTTAAGAAAAGGCTAGGTAAACAACAGGCAGAAAATCTGCCACCTGGGGACTGCCCTAAATGCAGATCAATGTTGATTGATTGATTGATTGATTGATTGATTGATTGATTGATTGATTGATTGATTGATTGATTGATTGATTGATTGATTGATCGATCGATCGATTGCTCTAGTTTTTCAGTTAAATCTGTGTTACACTCTATAAGAACCTCTAAATCAGCTTTAAGAGTACTTTCTACAGCATTCTGTTTTTCCACATGATCTTTCAATTTGAAAACCTCACACTTCAGATTATCACATTTTTCAGCAGTTTCGTGCAGCAAGGAGTTGTTCATTTCTGTATCCTTCGAGGCTTCTTTCTGCTTCATATCTTCAATGGTGCTGACCATTTGACTTGTCACGTTAGCAAGGGATTCTATTTTGTGTTCAAGACTCCTGTAGTTTTCATTATTGTCCCGTATGATTTTCCCTATGTCTGTTAACATTTTATTTAAACTGAAGATAGCTTGAACTGACTGTCTTTTTCTTGAGAATTATGTGATTCAGAGTGTGCTTGGCAAATGCAGACATGCTGATCGTCGATCTCCGGAATCTGGATTCTTACACATTTAAACTGAAGTACAGTATATGTCGATCAAATAATTGACAGTACTGACCAAAGAGATACTGGTGTTGTTGGCAATATGGTATTAACAAAAGTGGAGGTAATTTCCTATCTTGGCGATGTAATTGTGAGGTTAAGAAAAACAAACTGCAACACTCTACAAACAGTACACTTTAACAACAAACCCAGCTAGAAGTCTTAGAACAGAAGCTACACACTGAGCAGACCCATTTCAAATTGAAATCATTTCCATGCTAAAAGTGCAAGAAGTCTTTCTCACAACATTAAGTCTTACAACAAACCATACACACTGAGAACATCAAATCCAAATCAAAACCATCTCCTGCTAAGAGTGAGAATCTGTTCTCCTATCCACCGACCAACCTAAACAAGCAGCACATTTTTCAAACAACAAATCCAACTAAAAGTCTTGCAACAGAAGCTGCACCGAGCAAACTCATTAAAAATTGAAATCACCTTCATGCTAAAAGTGCAAGGAGTCTTTCTCCTAAGTGCTAACGATAGTAGACCTACAACAAAAGAGAGACTGAAAAGATTCAGTTGAATTATTTATTTATTTTTTATTTAATATTAGATACAGCCTAAGGAGGGCCATTTTACACTAATAATAATAACAAACGAAACAAAACCATCTCGTTTCTAAGAGTGCAAGAAATTTCAAGTACTGACCATACTAATATACCTGCTTGAATTGCGCCTGCTAAATAGACCAATATAAATGGTCCGTTATTGCACATTATAAATTTTCCAGCTAACTAATTCTTGATTGTCAGGATTTCACTCCAGTGTGCCAATTTGGGCTCATCAGTTGGTAACTAGCACACCTACCAAGATGCATGACTAGTGCATATAGTAGAGGCCACTGGTATAGGCATAATGGACTGCTTATATTATGAATTTACTTATTCGGGATAAATATTGCAGGTTCCCTATGGGAATCAATATCTTCATCATGATAAATAGACTACGCACAAGGCAAAGAGGGAACACCCCTGCAACTTTTGTCGCAAGGAATTTACTGCCAACACCTGGCATTCGACAGACGCCTCATGTCAACCAACAACCATCAAATAGATGAAGAATGATTTACCTGTACAAAAGGGATCGCTACTAATGAGATCACGGTGGAACTATCAGAGGGTAGAGAAGGGTCCACCTATTCAATACCATTAGCTTGTGTAGTGTTTTGTATAATTGGGAATAGTTTCTCAGCCAAAATCCCTGGTGAATGCCACCTACTAGATCAGCTCAGGAATGTTTGGTTGCTGTAGGAGTGACAACACAGTTTGGCACCAACAGCAGCAGTTTTGAAGTGTCATTTTATTTCAATTTTGGATGTGTTGTTCGGACTTTATCGATGTTTTAAAATTTTGATTGTAAATAGAAACATACCAGATTGTTTAATTTATTAAGTGTTGTATGTGAGCATATGTTTTTCCAGTTGGATCGTGGCCAGTGTATATGGGGTCGAAACTAGTCCCAATGATATAAAACACTATACAAGCTAATGGTATTGAATAGGTGGACCCCTTCTCTACCCTCTGATAATGATCAATTGTCAATATGGACCATAATAAAATTCATAACCTATGTTCACAGTGGAATGCGATCGCTGCAAGTCACATGTATATGAGGACTGTTCAACCCTAACACAAGGAGAATGACATTCTCGAAAGGAGAAACTGAAAGCTCGTGGTTCTGTGTCACCTGTAAGTGTGCTCCCCAGGTACAAGAACACGGCTGCATAGATGCAATCAAAGATCTTCAAAAGAGGCTTGACATATTGAGAGAATTCTTGACACAGCAATTGTAAACCAGGCTAGAAAAGCGAATAAGAGATGCCGTCAGGAGCAAGCTGGAAAACACAATGGGGATTCACCTCTACACAATAAGGAACCAATTGAGCTAGAAGCAAACGAAAAAAAAGGGAATGGTAGAAATGTGGGTCAACACCCAAATCGAGCAGCAAAGATGAGTGTCATAAAATGTGGAGGTATTTAAAACAATTTCAGTCTCTCGTATCATAACCGTAAATTATTATAAAAGGAATATATAAACATTTTTGTAAATTTAGTTCATTAATGCTATTGCATGTTTTATGAATATTACATATTTCACTGATCTTTACTACTTTTTCATGTATATATTTTGCATTTTGATATAACAAAAAAATCCAGACCATACTTAGCAGAAAGTTTAATATGGGTTATATCCATATATGTTTAAAAATACAACCTAGATATTCACCTTTTAAATAACTGGTCTGCAGATTATCCAACATCAAAATAAAGAATGGTTGTTGAAAAATGTGAACAGGTATGACTTATTTCCACTTCTATGTCAAGATTACAATTCCACCTTTGTGGATCCATCAAGAAGTTTTTCCTAGCACACCCTTGCGGAAACATTTTAAATACAGTAATGTGTTTTGCAAGTTGAGACAATGAAGGTAAAATGATTGTAACCAACAAATCAAGATTCCAAATCCTTACTAGCTGCTTGTATATATTGCTGTTACTATATTACTGTATATCAGACAGCTGCTGGTAACCTCTTTGTAAACACCATCAGAGGCTCATCGTTCATTAACCACTCACCATACCGTTAAAGCAGAACCACCACTGTGGCAGTTTAGACTATAGAGACTAATCAGAATACTTATCCAACACCAACAAAACATTCACGCCACAGGCAAGCTCAGCACTTCCCCCACTCTCCTCACCAGTACCAGTCAACAGGCCTCCCCTCCCTTCTACTAGAAGCTGGACAGGCATCTGTGCTTTAACATGAGCGTGGTTATCAAACAGGTCATCAACGCAATTGACCTGTAGGACGGCAACAAACAGGTGTGTCTCATACAAACTTACTTATTCTCTTAGCTCTTCCACTTAACAGTAATTGCTTACACTTTTCCCTTTTCATTTTGCAGTGTCCTTAGTAATCTGATCCTATTTGACACAGTCAGGAGGATACTTTTGGACCTATCCAACCTAATTGCATCACTTGACATTTTAATTAGAATCCCTGGATACATGTTACAGCCATATATTGTTTATAATCCAAAGCATCAACTGTCATTTTATCAATATCAATTCAAGAAAACCAATCACAGTAGAGCTGAACACTGGATCCTCCATATCAAGCTGGATGTACATGCAGTGATTGAATGTGATAAGGGATGCACTCTTATGACAACAATTCATGTGGGACTTTTCAAACAAGTTAACAAACTAAATTTGACAAAGCTTTTATCGGCTGGTGTATAATAATTTGGATGTAGTATTTTAATGCGTTTGTATGTTCTTGGATGTGTTTTTTCTAAGTTTTAAATGTTTTTACTTTTATTAACTTGCCAATTTTAAATTAAATGGCTGAAGATGACCCTACACAAGGCTTGAAACTGGTCCCATACATCTGAAATGGTGTAAGTTTTATTTATTCTATTTAATTTTGTATTGAAAGGTGGATAATTCCTCTCCTATTCTCCTGAAATCCTTGCATTTTGGCAGGCTGAAAAACAAAAGCCAAACACAGAGTATTTTATTGTACCCCGAACTACAACCCACAATGAAACAGAATGGCATATTTATTATTTAACAAACACTTGCAATGCTCCCACTGCTTGATATCACACACAAGGAATGTTACTGACATGGATAGAAACAAGGTTGAACATACTTCCCACCGACAATCTCATGCACCAACTTATCTACCAAACAAATGTTTGTCAATCACCCGTACTGCTCGTAGCGTTAACTAGCACCTGACCCACTAATTACCACGGATAAGTGATGCCACTATTTCAGTCTACTTATTGATCATTGAAGCTTTACTGTAAAGCAGTAGCAGCAATAAAGTTACACATACATTGTATATATTTGAAACAAACTGCATCACGCATGCAGTATGATTGCTTACTTGTGTGTTCTCTTAACCTTGTCGCGTGTATGTATTTCTCTCTCTCTTTTTCTTTTTGTTCATTATTGGTGGACTGTTGCTTTGATCTGCAACAAGGGTTATGGCATGTGTCTTAGATCTCCTGTGGCACATATACCCAAGGAACAGTGGAATACTTGTGCAGAATTGTAAGGATATTGAGTCAGTCAGTCTCTGGAGGGACAAAAAATAGGTCATAATTAATCTCACTCAGTAGAAACTTTACCTGAACAAGTTATTGCCTCCCGCCACCTCCCTCTCGCTCTCCCCACAAAAAAAAGAAAGAAGTAATTTATAGTTACTTCTTACCAGAAAGTGCATAAGAAGCATATGTGTCTGTATGCACCTTGAGGCTCAAGGTATATCAGTTATAAATAGATACAGGCTTGGGAGTCCTGTCACCATTTTGATTTATTGGAGTATATATGATCTTAAACTTGTGTGGCTGAACATCTCTTAGTTCAGAAACATAAGGAAGAAAGAAACAAAAAAATATTTGAATAATGTTATGTAGGAAATCCTAAAAGAGCTCACCCAGTCCTAGAGGTATAAAAATTTGCATGTTTTAAACCTATAGAGAACATGGTCATTTTAATTGTTAATCATCTATATTTCTATCTATATATGTGCATTGAGGAATGAAATTTAGAATATATATGTGAAACAGTGTAATTTTACAAGTTTCAGAAGTTCACCTTGTCTATTTTTTAAATATTTTTTTATGCATCAGATATTAGTTTTATTAAAAGATAAATTTTGGTTTGAATATCAGTTTTCATAATTATTTTAGTTTTTGTAGCTTACTGTCAGTAGTTCAACCCACTGTGGAATCTGTAAACTTCACTAAGCAGAAAAGGTGATAAATTTTCCTTCTTTCTTTCTTTCTTTCTTTCTTTCTTTCTTTCTTTCTTTCTTTTGGAAGGATTTCCTTAGGGTTGGTGTTCTTTTCTCTAAATGTTTGTGCTCTTAACAAACTCAAGCATTCCACCCATCCTAAGAAATTCAGCATACTCGTATGCCAAGCTGCTTCGTGCCAATTGGTAAAACTATCAGTGTATATTGGAGAAATAAACAATTTACCATAAATGATTAATTATAAGATTACTGAAAACTCTGAAACTTGTAGTTAATCTTCATCCTTTTAAAATATTGTGTTTCACTTCTGATTCTTGATGATCTCAGGTAATATATGTTTAATAGGGTTAATTCTTCCAGTCATTTTTACCAATGGTTTTTTAATAAATACCTAAGAAATAAATTTTCATTGGAACTTCTCATTCATGCCACAGAAACCTCAATAAATGAATATATTTCTCCCCTCTGAGTATGTGTAATTATTGCATTATAAATTTAATTTGGTCTGATTATCACATATTTGGGACCAAGAAAACTTTTGTTGACCATAAATGGTTGTAATTTATGAGGTGATTTGTGTGTGTGTGATGTCAGTGAAATAAAACATTTGTTTTGTTTTGTTATTTTCCATCTTTATTTTCAACCTTTCATTAATAAATTGCTATTTATTTAGTACTCTAAATAGAAATGAAGCAGTTGGTAAATGGATGTATGATTTAATTAGTTGATAGCAGAAATTATATATATTCCTTTAGAGACTTACACGATAATATAGAATGAAATTATTACAATAGGTCTACTCTTAAGTTCGGCTTTTGATTATGACAGTGATAATGTGTTTCAAATTCCCTATGGGAATCAACATCTATATCATCATTTCAAATTATAATCACACTAAACATACTGAGGCAAGTTCTTGTTTTCCCAGAATAGAGATTAAATTAAATTTTAGAAAATGTTTCATTTGAGTTCTGTTTATCCAAATATTTAATTATCTCTGGTTTTATATATAGTCTGAAAGATTGTTTATGCTGATGTGCTTGAATGCTGATAAGAAATACTAATTAAGAGGTTGAAACATTGGTTGTTAAAGAATCATTTCCAAAAAAAGAAGAATTGGGTGTGAATTGATATTTATTGGGTTTGAAACCTCTCCCTTTTTTGAATCTGCTGACAATTTTCTCCCCACACAGTACTTTCATGTGGATGTGTTTGCCACAATTCTGAATGACATGAAGGTATTTTCTGTCTTGTCATATCTTATCAAAGCTGTCCATTATTTCCTTCTATGTGTGATTTTGAAAGAAACTGATGATTGTTGAAACTTAGTTTAGAAAAAAATCATACCAAAAAGAATGGAGTAGAAAATGAACATACAGTAATTGAACAAGATTGTTTTTTGTGGATGTGCTGAAACTCAAGTAAAAAATTAACATAGGTAGGAGGTCTCAAGACAAATATCATACCATTACAGTACCTTGTTTAGGCAGTTATTGCAGTTCTTGACAATGCATTCGTAGTCAATGAAACAAATCTTGCATTGATGATAAAAAGTAAAAATGCAAGCAGTGGAAAGGGAGAAATAAAATCTGCAGAACCAAAGTCATGGCACACACATTAAAAGAGGTATAGATAAACATAAAAGAATAAAATAAATATTTAAATGTGAGTACTCATCAGTATCAGCAGAAGAGGTTGTAGGGTGTAATGAGTAGGTATGGTATGATGATCAGAGGACATGGATAAGGAAAGTTAGCAGTGGATGAACTAGTAACAAGATTGGTTTGTTCATTCAGTTGACATTATTAAGAAGATTTTGTTTGTTTGGATTATTAGCTATTAAGCTGGATATGGTTCCATCCCTCCTTTGATGATTAATTGAAAGAAATGTACACATATTCCTAGCATGTGACTGACCTGGTGGTAGTTAAGTAATATGAGAGAGATTTTCAACATTTCTTGGTACTATGACTCAAGTCAATAATATGAAGTAGGTAACTGGCCTCTTCAAAGAAAACTTCTGTTTAAGATAATTTAATTATAGTGAGGCACTCAATGTTTGGAATAAGATATGGGACAGACATTGATTTCTGAATGAGACTTGGACATGATCATTCATACTGGATTTTGAGTTACAATAGCCTTCATTATTGCCAAGCCTTCAACCACTTCTTTGTTTGACATTATCAAGGCTGACCTTGTATGGAGTCAGTTCTCTCTGAATGTATAACTCCACTGAAAATATGTTGACAGTGCTCATCGAAGTAAGCTCATTGTTCAAGAAGGAAACATATTTGGTGTGTTACCAACATATTTATACTCATTACAGAAGCTATGAGAGTATGAAGAAGAAGAAGAAGAAGAAGAGATAATGTGTTGCATTTAACAATAAGGAATTTGATCACAATCAAACTATGCCTTGTTTATTAGTAACTTGCATATGTTTTTTTTTAATGCAGTACTGGTGTCTTCTTTTTCTTGTACCATGTCCTCATTGGACTGTCGACTGTCATCAGGGCAATCTGGTTCTTGTTCTCAACAAGTTAAAATCCTACTTACCGAGCTCGATAGCTGCAGTCGCTTAAGTGCGGCCAGTACGGAACCAAAATGAGAATAGTCACTTGTAACAGTATCCAGTAATCGGGAGATAGTGGGTTCGAGCCCCACTGTCGGCAGCCCTGAAGATGGTTTTCCGGGGTTTCCCCTTTTCACGCCAGGCAAATGCCGGGGTTGTACCTTAATTAAGGCCACGGCCGCTTCCTTCCACTTCCTAGGCCTTCCCTATCCCATCGTCGCCATAAGACACATCTGAGTCGGTGCGACGTAAAGCAAAAAAAAAAAAATCCTACTTTATTAGGTCCCTTATGAATTTGAATATATCCTAAAACCCTATGCTTCAGTAAAGTAAGGAATACCACCCCGATCAATACACAAATAATCAACATAACAACAACTAGTACTCGTACATTCAGTAGCCAAGATATTGTCCTTCCCCTACTTCTCCTTCCTCCAATTTTACCTTGTAAGATAAGCTGATCGAGTCTATAGTTATCATGTCGAATGATATAACCAAAGTACTCAAGTTTCTTATTTTTTGATATTGTGCATGACCTCTAGCTCTTTGTTCAGGCATTGGAATACTTCTGTGCTACGTATTCTGTCAACCCATGATATTCTGAGCAGGTATCAGTAGCACCACATCTCATTTTGGTGTTCTCTGTTAGGGTCCAAGTCTCAGTCAGCACCATAAAGTAAGACAGAAAATACATAACACTGAAGTAAACGGAGACGGTGATTAATAAAGTCCCTGTTACAGTGAAGTTTGCTCATTCTTGAATGTTGTCCTTGCCTGTTCAATCCGGGACCTAATTTCAACAGTATTGTTCTAGCTGTTACGAAGTATGGTGCTGAGATACTTGTGTTGGACTTGCTCCAGTGATGTACCAGCTAATGTCAAGTTAACAGGTTAAATGACATGTTTGCTTATGACCATTACTTTGGTCTTTTTCATGTTAAAATGCAGACTGTATTTAGTAGTGTTTGCAGATCTTCAACACTTGTTTCAAGCACAACAGTATCATCTGCATGTCACAGATTATTTATTGTGATCCCATTAATAGTGATGCCCCCCTGTTTTCCTTCTAGTGTTTCAGAAAGTACCCTTTCAAAGTAAATATTGAAGAGGAGTGGAGATAAAACACAGCCTTGCCTCACTCCTTGCTTTATTTCAATAGCACAGGTGTTTGTGCTGTCAACCTTAACTGATGCGGTCTGATTCCGATACAGGTTGGTAATAATTTGAATAACTCTATCATCCATGCCAATGTCATGTAGGATATGCAGCAATGTTCCATGTGGCCAAAAGCTTTTTCATATTCGATAAAACAAGCATGTACATCCACAGACATATCTATGCATCTTTGCACCAAAATCTGCATCTTCAGCAACGCTTCTCTGGTGTCAAATCCATTACAAAAACTAAACTGGGTTCTACCTATGTATGATTGACACTTGCTGTGTATTCTGGCATATATTACTTTTAGGAAGATTTTGAGAACATGGCTCATTATGCTTATGATTCCGTAATCTCCATGAGATTTAGCCATTGTTTTATTTTGGATAGGGATGAAAGTTTATGTCAGCCAGTCAGAAGGGATCAATCCATTGGTGTATACCAGACTGAATAGCTTTATCAGGATATCCAGTGATTGGTCTTCTTGAATAATTTTTAATATTTCTACAGGTATACCATCAGGGCCAGGTGCTTTTCTGTTTTTGAAATTCTTGCATGCATATTTTACTTCCTGGTAAGTTATTAATTGTCCTCCATCTGCATTACAAACAGAAGGACATTATGGTTCCCTATTATCATAGAAAAGATCAGTTTCATAGACTTTCCAGCTGTTCAGTTTTTCTTCACATTCAATGATGACCCTCCTTTGATTGTCCATATGTCCTGGTATGTAACCCTGCAGCTTCTTTATCCGTTTTTTACATGTGAAGAGTATCATGCTTAGTCACATTCTTCTCTTGAACTTGATCAGTTTTTACCCTTCTAATCATTTGGTGGATTTTGGTCTGGAGTTCTTTATCCCAGTTTTTGTTCTTTACCATCCTCCATTGGTCAATCAGATCATGGATTTTGTCACTTATCCATGTGCTTTTTCTCGCACATTTGTCTTGCATTAAATGGCAATTTCCTTTGCCCAGTACAGTTGTTTTGAATCGACTCCAACTGGTTTCAATGGCCTTCGGCATTTTTGCCTGGTTGGGTAGCTGTTCACTTAGATCTTTCAGTACTGTTCTCCTAATGTTTGCGTTTGAGTTTAGCCATATCAAATTTAGGACTGACAAACATTTTTTGATCTTTAATTTCAGCTTAATTTTAGCGACCATTTGGATTATGATCTGTGGAAACATCAGCACCAGGATAAGTCTTCACTGGCTAAGTGCAGTTTCTGAACCTCTTTTTAATTAAAATGTAATCAATCTGACATGTATAATGTAAAATTTATTTTATAATCCCTTGGAACTGCCTGTGTAAAGATTGAAACGAATATCAAGATAAAATTCTCAACAACTCAGTTGTATGATATTAATATGTAGTTTCTATTAGCTTCTGTGGAACAATTCCGGGAAGGGGTTGTTTCCTATGCATATACTTGCATTACAAGTAAAGCCTATTTATGAAACTTCTAAGTTGGCAAATTTTCAGAGGCAAGCTTTGTAGGGAGAGTTTTTGTCTTGAAGTCAAATCACCAAAAAAATTATGTACATCTACTAAATGTTGTCAAATCTGTAGAAACTTGATGTTATAATAGTATTTACTGTACTGTCCTGGTACAAGAATATTATTCTCATTAAACAATGTACAGTTGCAGTTGACAAAGTTGATCACATAGTAAAATAGTTATTGGAAACTTCATATATGGCACTCATAAATAATTACCATAATTCTTTTTTACTCTTTGTCAATGTTTGAAGCTATGATCCACAAATTTATTGAATTATCATGAAATTATTACATGTATGGTCACCTGTGCTATTCAGAATTGTGATGGATGATGGGAGGGGAAGTAATGATGATACAAGAATGAAAATACTGTTTGTTGATGGAATTGTGATTTGAAGAAACCTTGAGGGAAGTGCAGAAACACCTTGATGTAGTAAATGAGAATTTGGGGGAAGATAGAATGAGAATCAGTGTGGAGCAAAAAAAAAACACAAAACTAAGCAAGTTAGCTGTGCGATTAGGATCACGCAGCTGTGAGCTTGCATTCGGGAGATAGTGGGTTCGAACCCCATGTCAGCAGCCCTGAAGATGGTTTTCTTTGATTTCCCATTTTTACAACAGGCAAATGCTTGGGCTGTACCTTAATTAACACCATGGCCACTTCCTTCCCACTCCTAGCTCTTTCGTATCCCATCGTCGACATAAGACCTATCCATATCGTTGGGACATAAAGCAAATTTTAAAACAAGAAAACACAAAAAATTGAAGTCACAGACATTGAAGTTGTAGAGAGTATGAAGTATTTAGAAAGTACATTACGGGTGAACTCAAAATTGATATGAGGATCAACTGGAGGATATGACAGGTGTCTCTGTCACAGAATTTGGAACTTCTATGGAACAAAGATGTATCAAAAGGAGGTTTAAAAACTAATGCACAAGGTACATTACTTTTAATAACACCAGGAGCTGTGACTTGACCAGTAATGAGAATGAGTGAACACTGTGTATAAGGAGTTAAATGCAATTGTTTCAGTGGACATAGAGAGGAAAAATTGAAGACAGTTGAGAGTAGCATAAGGCTGAACTAGAATGTGGTGATAGAAAAGTGTAGGAAAGGCAAAAGTAAAATGGGGACAAACCATTTTCGCCATAACATGGCTGCATATGGATAATGGGTACTTTCTGGTAGTGCACCAATGTGGATGCTTGTTAGATAATTTGATTACTGTATGTTTGTGGAGGAGTGTCTATATCATATATTTTTCATTTGTTGTATGAATATGTTTTTTGTTCTCTTGAGTAATTTGGCTGAATTACAGTTACCTAAGAAATATTGTACTTAATTGCAATTAGAAATTACTTTTTCAATATGTTGTTAACTAAACTCATTTCATTACCATACCAGTAATTTAAAAATGATAGTGCTAAGCCTCAAACATTGCCAAACTCTCAGTTGATTACTAAAATGTAATAGTTTCAATTTTATTTCAAGAAGTAAAATACAAGTAGAAATGATTACATTTGAAAAAAATAACAAGAATTACAAAAAATAAAATGGTACAAGTAATTCAGTTACTTGTACTTGGTTACTTTGCAACTCTCAGTATGTGGTAAAAATGAGTAAATGTGATGATACAAGATTTGGAGTAATGGGAACTGGAAGAAAAGTAATAATCTAAGGAAGAATATATACTTGATTGTTCTAGTAGTTAAATTTAATAATACCATATATTATCATTCATTCTGATATACATGTTAATAAAAGTATGAAAATTGTCCACACAACTTTGTCATTTAAAGGCTATATTTAAAAAAAGAAACTTTGCGAAAAGCTAATGGTCATGAAGTATGTCTTTTATCTTTGGCGACCAAAGCCTTAGCTAAGGTAAGAACTAACGTGACATCAGTGATGGTAGACGTTCTATTTCAGCACACAGAATTTATGCAAATCCACAGCCGCAGCATTTTTGGCTACCAAGGCCTACGATAACGACTAATATGACGTTACTTCCATCACACATTTTGTCGCGTTACACAAATTTTTGAATGACTCCCCAGCCAGAAAGAAGAATTTATAAATGTTTATTGCTTCAATTATTGCACCTAAGAAAGAATACTGGTTGTCAGATCATAATTGCCAATAAAGGGCAATGTTTATTCCTCACATTACATAATCATGAAGAATTGGAATTTTGTCTGCCATTGGATTGTCTCACTGAATGAAATGATTTGTATTTGTCCTTATAACTTTGTATTATATTGTGTTTTATTTCATCCAACTGATCGTACAGTGATATGGGACACGTCAGTAATCATATCTACAGTAATATACATGCTATGAGAAATAAAGAGAAATATACAATCTAGTAAAGAAGCACAGATAAACAAACAAACAAAAAAAAAAAAAACTATACATAAGTTAATTTTCAAGAGCTAAGTATTCTTCAATAGAATAAAAATAATGTTAGAAACAAATTTGAATAATTCTTTCTTAAATTTTGAACATGGTTTTATACACTTAATGATCATCATCATCATCATCATCATCATCATCATCTTCCTTCCAAGTATTGGGCCGTGTGACCCGTTATGGTCTTGCATTTTACTTTTTGCAAGACTTGAAAGCAATCAAATGTCCTTCCGACGGGTTGCTAGCCTGAAGGAAGTAAGACCATTGGTGGGGCTGCCACCTCTCAGCTAATGGACTAGCTGAAATCACAGCATTTCCTCCATAATGGATGTAACGGTTATACCGCCGTGACTCAGTCAACAGGGCTGGGAACAGGTTTTTTCATCTCGGGAAGGTGAGGTTGGCCTTTGGGCAGGAGAGGTTATGTCATAATCATCATCATCATCCTTCCAAGTACTGGGCCATGTGGCCTGTTACGGTCTTGCATTTTCTTTCCATCGCTTCATTGGACGTCCTATAGATCTCTGTACTCTTGGTTGATAGCGTAGGATCTCCTTTGGTAGTCTTCCAGATTCCATCCTTTGAACATGATGTTTCCAGTTTTCTTGGTAATCATAGATGTAATTGATTACTGATTTCACATTCAGTCCCTTAAGCACATCTTCATTTCTTATACTATCCCATTTGTATAGCCTGCTGTTCTGGGCATGAATGTCATTTCACGTGCTGTAATTCTGGAAATGTCTTGAGTTCTTATTGTCCATGCCTCACTGCTGTAGCAAAGCGTTGGTCTGGCTAAAGTGTTATAAAGACGTAAGCAAGTGTGTTTTTGGACAAGAGATGGCTTCATGATATGATTTATGATTCCTGTTGTTCTGGTAAATTTGGTTATTTTTGCAGAGATATCAATTTCCCCTTGGTAAGATAAATTGTATCCCAGATAATTGAATTTGTTGACTTTCCAAAATTTTATTATCTAAACAGATTTTACTCGGGATAGGGTCCTTCCCCTTAAAGGCCATTATTTTGCTCTTTTGTGGTGAAATGATCATGTCAAATTTTGAAGAGACTTTCTGGAGATTAAATACTGACCACTGAAGATCATCTTCTGATGATGCTACCAATGCAACATCATCAGCAAAGAGTATGGCATCTAGATGTGTGAGATATCTGCTGACTGGGATTGATCCATGCCTTTCATGCCTCCATTCCTGTATTATATTGTTCATATAGATTATGAACAACAAAGGAGAAAGTCCACAACCTTGTCTCACACCTCTGCTGATCGGTTTCCATTCAGTCTGATGATTACCTAACTTTATTGCAATAAGGTTGTCACTGTACATGTTGTATATGTTATCTATTAACTGTTGTGGGACATTATCTTCTGCTAAGATATTAAGAAGTCTGTTCCTATTAACTAGGTCAAAGGCTTTCTTAAAATCAACAAATGCTATGTGAGTTTCCAAGTTAAATTCCCTGCGTTTTTCGACTAAGATTTTCAAGGTAAAGTAAGCATCAGCACATGAGCGTCCCTTTCGAAATCCATGTTGTTCATTTCCAAATCACATTTTCATAATACCTGAATAATTTTTCTCTGACAATATTTGAGTAAATTTTGTAACCTGAGTTGAGTATACTTATCCCTCTGTAATTTCCACAATCTTTCACACTGCCCTTCTTATGAAGAGGAATAACTATAGCTTTTTGCCAATTCTCTGGTGGTCTGTTGCCCTTCCAAATTAAATTGATGAATTTGAGAAATCTTTCCTTGAAGATGTTACTGGAATACTTGAATAATTCTGCATTTATTGAATCTTCTCCAGATGCCTTTCCATTTCTAAGTCTGGCAATTTATTAAATTAAAAAACTATGTTAAAATAGTTAAAATATGAAATATTTTCCTTGTTACTTATTCTAGTTTCCCAGTAAATGGCATTGTTATTTTTTAAATTACAGTTTCCTATTACCCTAAAATTTAGATGCACAATTTGAGCAAAATGATCTGAAGAACCTGAATCATAAACTTCTATTTCATAATTCCACTGTTCCTTATTCAATACAACTTGATCTACTGCTGACTTCTAGTAATGTTGAAACTGTTTATAATCATATTGAAATTATTTTAGATGACCTACAGAATAAGAACAAGAATGTAATAATCAAGGGTGACTTTAATGTAGATTTTTTGGAGAATAATGCTGGGCAAGATAAGCAAAAGCTAGAAATGTTGCTTTCCTTATATCCTTAAATATCTGTCATAGTAGAGTATGTGAAAATCCATGGACTTGAATAAAGCATATAAGGATGGCATGTAAAGATAATTGTATATGTAGCTGAGGATTGAGAAATTGAGAGCAGCTGTCTCATGTATTTGGTGCGAGTACCTTTTATCTTCTTAAGACGTTCTTAGTAGTGTCTGAAATTGTAATTAACTTTGATCTGGGCTTACAAAATAAGGCTTGGAACTTACAAATAAGGCACTATCAGAGTATTTAGTTGGAATTTATGTAGAAAAGTCAAAAAGCATATGTTCTCATCTGTTGAATTCAATCTACAAGAAATGCTGCTCTCCACTTGAACAATCATAGGAGGTGTCAGGATAGACATTTATACTGTTGTTTTGCAACTTTGTATTTATTCAGTAATGATGGCTTCACTATATTTATTGAAGTAGACAAGTTACATTGTCAGCATGGCTATCTTCAGCAACTCACTGTCAGGCAGGATGTAATAGTGTTAGTGGCGTACGTAGAATAGTGACGTAGTAAGCAAATACACAGAGAAAAGGTGATGGGCCCCAGAGGATTAAAAAGGTTAGAATAGAAAGAACTAGATTATTAATAGTAGAAATAAATATTTTTAATGATCTACAAGAGATATAAGTTTCTATTGATAAGATTAGAATACCAATATGAATAAGTTAACAAAAAATCGTGGGAACAACTCTAAAGCCAAGTGAAAATATGCCACATTTACAATGCCGCATAGATAGTGGAAGTATATCTAATTCATAAATATAAATTTAGGCATGACACAGATATAATTACATAAGTAGTGAAGGAACTCCAAATATAAAAGGATGAAAAGAAGGAAGCGGAATGATACGATGGAAATGCAAGGAAAGCGGAGGGAAACTAGGAGGAAGAGATTCTTCACCAGGTAGCTTTATTTTCTGGAGAAATGCGAGTGTTGATGAACCAGTAGGTATTGCAAGCTCGTAAAATAGGTGGTTCCAGTTAATGTTCTTCTGTCCAGAGTATTGTTGCCGTAGTAAGTTAAGTGGAAAAGAATAAAGTTTGCATATTGCATGTTAACACTGACACTGGCTGGCCAAACAAAAAAGTACATAAGAAATCAGGTATAAAGAAAGGAAATAAGGCCAGACAGACCAATGTAAAGTCTAAAGTCCAAATAACATATTGATTTTTTCTTGCCAACCAAGCTGTCTGATGTAAATAGGCCAAAATGGTAATGGGCAAATAATAAGACAGCACACACATCTTCAGTGCTCCACCACTCCGTAACAATGCAAGACTGATTTGTGAGGGGGGAGCCCAGGTTATATAGCACGATGGAAAAATCTGGAAGTATGGGTGAGAGAGCTGCCGTTTTCCAGAACAGTGATGTCACGGTCACATGTCCATAGGTGTACGTAGCAGCAGGCGAGCATGGCAGTATGTAGCAAAGGCAGCAGCAGAACAGTCGAAAAGAGAAGCGGCGGAAGAAGGTAGGAATGTAGGAAACTTGCATGTTTGTAAAGAGAATGTTACAAGGAACACTTGAAATTCAGTGTTTATTCAATATTCTGATTGCAAAAAAAGATATTTTTGTTGAAACTGTATATTCTTATCATTTCAGCATTCCAGAATTCATTACTTTTATTTCAAGACTTCACATTGAAGTAATATTTGTATAGAAACATCTGCACTTTTCAAAAAGTCTGCTCAAGTTCGGGATAATGGACAACAGAATGTGTGGATGGATGCCAGGAAGGTACAAAATAATCCAAACCATTGAGTTCAAAACAAATTAACTTGCAGAGTGTACCTGGTATGTTGAAGAAACTAGAAAATTTTAAGTATGGCTGTTTATTTCTGGGCAAGAGGTTGAGTTGCATATGAAGCCAGTGCAAGTGTTCAGGTTCTTCAAGAAATGTAGTGACTGAATGCTACAAGATGTATAAAAATCTTAAGTGCAATCCAACAATCTGTTTCATAGATATTTTTTTAGTACCGTATTAATAATTTCTAGAATAAGTTAGTGCAAAAACACTTCATAGTGTACAGTCTTGCATTAACTTCTCCAGAGTTCTTTGAAAATGTTGCTATGAGTGGAACTCCAGGCTATGCATTTGTGTAGGATGAATTTTACATTAATAGCTGATTTTATATATTCCTAAGTGGATAAAACATTAACGTAACCTTAAGAGTGATTCTGTAACTGAATTCAGTTTATAGAATCATTCTAAAGACATTGTTAATTCTAGTTTTCTTAGTATAGTAATTACTCTCTACTGAAAATTTAAAATATGAGGTAACCAAGAAAAAGAAACTATATGTATAGAATTTTGTGCAACATATTCCTTCACTGTGAAAAAGAAATAATAAGTAGTATTCATGGATTTAAGAAAAAGAGAGAGGAGGCAAACATGTTAGATATTGTTGAGATCCGTTACATTCACAGGAGATGATATCTTCTTAAGGAATATATTTGCAATTATTATAAAGCATTGGGTACTTTAAATTGTTCACATCGCTGGAATTAGAAAGATGTACTGGAAAGCTATTCCTCGGTATAAATTATTGAACAGTGTTCTTGAATATAAGAAATCAGCGTGGGTGAAAGTTCCTTTACACTATATACAGTATATCCAGTCAGGTGCAGACAAACCATTTTATGGATCTACAACAGCTATGTGTATCCCTCCATGTTTGGAGCAAAGATTTATGTGTCATAATATTCTGTAGGTATTGGTTCCTCAGATTGTCATAGTTCATGCTTAGTTATGTATCTGCTGTATGTTGCCATGGGCCATACTTATGCTGTCCTTTAAATATCCTTAAAATATCATCATTATACATTTTTGAGAATTTTGTTTTTCTCCTCTGTGTGTGATAGATATGATATTGTCAGAAAATGTCTTTAGAAGTTAAGAATAATTAGTGAATATATAGAAAATATATATAAATAATATTAATTGTGATATAAATGTGGCCTGCACTTATACTCTTGTCATAGAACAGTTACTGCTGAATTTAACCACATGAGTGCAAATGAATTAATTATCTTTTATTTCTCTATGAACTTGTCAAAAGCACCACGAATTATGTTTCATGTTGGAATGTTCTAGTCCCTCTGTGGATCAGTTAGAGAGTCATAGGCCTCAGAATGCCAAGATCACTGGTCCCTCCTCAGCACTGTTCCCTCACTGTAAAAGGAAATAATAAGATATTGTTGACATCTGTTACATTCACAGGAGATGATTTCTTCTTAAGGAATATATTTGCAATTATTATAAAGCATAGGGTACTTTTAAATTGTTTCCATCTCTTGAATTGGAAAGATGTACTGGAAGCTCTTCCTCAGTATAAATTGTTGAGCAGTGTTCTTGAATATAAGAATACAGGGTTGGTGAAAGTCCCTTTACACTATACTGTATACGTTATATCCCATCAGGTGCAGACAAACCATTTTATGGATCTACAGGATGGATCACAGCCAGTGACTCAACACCGCGTGTTCGGTGGCGTTAAATAATCAGATTCTGTAAAAAGGCTAATGGTTTCGGGTAGAGAAACTCCTTTAGGTAGGTGCTGGACCCCTGGTGGAGGAAATGCCGCTGAAATCCAACCAACAGTGTCTGTTCTGCAGGTTAAGGGCGGCCTCATTGAAACCTGTCTGTTAAGTAAGGCCAGGAAAAAGACCATTTGACACTCCATGTTGTACAATGTCAGCATTTAAAAGATCTCTGGTGATATATTTGGTCTTTACCCAACAAAATTAATAAAAAATCAGCCAGTTTCTTAGCTATCTGGTGGGGTAAAACAAAAACCCCCAAACCCTATGGTGCAACAGCCCCGAAGGATCATCGCCTACCAAGCGACCGCTGCTCAGCCCGAAAGCCTGCAGATTACGAGGTGTCGTGTTGTCAGCACGACAAATCCTCTCAACCATTATTTTTGGCTCTCAAGACCAGGGCCGCCATCTCACTGTCAGATAGCTCCTCAATTCTAATCACGTAGGCTGAGTGGACCTCGAACCAGCCCTCAGAACCTGATAAAAATCCCTAACCTGGCCGGGAATCGAACCCAGGGCCTCCAGGTAAGAGGCAAACACTCTACCCTACACCACGGGGCTGGCGGTAGGGTAAAACAGGACCTTGAAATTTACATGTAGGCAGCCTAAATGGCATCAATTCAAAATGACTGAACACTGTATTATTATTATTATTATTATTATTATTATTATTATTATTATTATTATTATTATTATTATTATTATTACTACTACCATGTTTCTGTGGCTCACTGCAGGAAAGGAAGCTCCTGGATTGAATGGGCAGACAAGCAATGAATCAAAGTTTAAGTTAAACCAACAAAACTATTTTCTTATACGGTGTGTATATATATATTTTCAATCAACAGAGAGCCTAGGGGCTCAACAAACTAAATCAACTGGAGCTTGTCAGCTCTTAATAATTACAAGGGAGCTTGGAAGCTCTGAACAGAAACAAAATAAGCAACTTTGCTTCAATCGGGTACAGTTATGAGAAGTTACATATAATAAACGGAAGGATCACCTATCTTCTCCAATCTACAAGTGAAGTATGGTAGTTCACTAGCTTCACAACCAGCTGATTGCAATTCATTTTACAAGATTATTTTGCCCTATAAGGCGATACTGATCAAAGAGGAAAAAGAGAACATATCTCTCAATATGCTTCTAAATTACCAATCACCACACATATTACCCAAGCATGCCCCTTTCAGGCAACATAACTTAGCCTGAGGCAGGCTCGCAGAGAGCAGCTTGTACACTCAAAAGTTACCTTCAATAACAAAGCTATGCAAAGGCCTGTGGCCCGTAGTACTCAGCCACCAAAAGGGAAAAGTGGAACATTTGTTAAAGGCTGAACACAAAAGAAAGAATGGAGGCAGAAAATAAGCATTCCGAGAAAATTTCAAAGATAATACCTAAGCAAGCTTAAGGCTTAAAGATGCAGGGGTGAAACCCACTCTACAGGGTGACTAAAGGGGGAAAATATTAAATACCGAAAGTGAGATCCAAAATTTAGATGTTAAGAAAATTTAGTCACCCAAATACAATTAGAAGGGAGAGTGTTCCGAGGTAACCACTCGTGCTCTCTTACTCAATTTAATTTCCCATAGGAGGAATAAAGTCTGAAGACAGAGAAGAAGGTCCTACAGTACACTAGGGAAGAAAAGTCTGTTACATTCTAAGAGGAAGGTTGCTGAAGTCTTCCATGCACGTCTTGCACTGAACAATCACTTACTTAAATGTATTCTGCCATACCTGATGCCTTTGGACCTCTTTCAGGCCATGATGCCACGCCTCCTCCTCGGGCTCCTATGGGACCCATTCTTAATCCTCCTCAACGAAGCTCACTGCTCCGCACTATCAATAGAATAGACCCTGAGCTCCCAAAACACACTCCTTATAAAGGGAGGGAGGGAGAAACTTCTAGCTGTTGGAAATCCCAAGGCACTGATTGGACAGCCGCAAGTTAGAAGGGAAGTCTCCAGTTGGTTGGTTCATAATTTTACATATTGTCTTGTAATAGGCTGGAAAAGGAGGCAGTTATATAATAGACAACATTGTAACGCAAAAGAAATTATGGCATAACCACAAGTTTTGCCTACTTCAAAATAGAAACTTTCTCCCAATTTTATTTTGGGCTTGACCCTCTAGATAGCATTAAAAAAATGAAATTGGAGCCATCTAACCATTGATAGAAAAACTTGGTCAACATTTCCAAAAGTTTCTATAAAAAATGGCCATGTTAGCAAGGCACCAAATTCAAACAGGAAGGGAAGGTGTACCCCTGGTACAATTATTATTATTATTATTATTATTATTATTATTATTATTATTATTAATGATACAGTTCTCATATTTCTGGTAGACCTCGCAGCCAGTGACTCAATGCCGAGTGCTCGGTGACGTTAAATAATCAGATTTGGGTAGAGGAACTCTTTTAGGTGGGTGCTGGACCACTAATGGAGGAAATGCCACTGAAATCCAACATGCAGTGTCGATTCTCCAGGTTAAGGGCAGCCTCATTGAAACATGAGAGACTGAACAAGACTGGTGCTTTTATTTTCTCTCTTGTGGTCCAATTCAAAGAAAACATGATTGGCACTTTTGACTTGTAGTTCAAGAATGAACTTTTTGGCATTAAAAGGATTCTACATTCACTACCAGATAGAAAAATGTAACAATAATTAGGAAAAATTAAGTTTCTGAAATGTATTTTACAAAATTATGTTCATTATAATTTAATCTGGATTAATTTTTATATTAGTTATAATTTATGGCTAAATTGTCAGTATCAGTGCCTTTGGCTCAGCAAGTCGTCAGTTGTATCTCCAACAAGGTTGGGGAATTCAACGACTTCTGGTCAAGTCCTTTGACTCGGGGAACGGAGTCTTTGTCCCAATGCATAATTCTTCATATACATATAACACATCGCACTACCAGCTACCACAGAAGTATCAACAATGAATACGTCTTTCCCCATAAGATTGGCATCAGGAAGGGCAGCAGGTTATAAAACAGGGCCAAGTCCACTTGTGTGACACATTTCACACCCACAAACCCACCAGGAGGTGGAAAAGGCATTGGAAAATGATTTATTATTATTTATAACTTAATTTTTTGTTCATTAAATGCATGTTCTTTGAAAACATCCAAGTGTTACATTATATTTGACTGGCAGTGTAATATAATTGATTCCTAACAGGCTCATTGACATTATCTCAGATTTATTTTGATATCTTGCATTTTATTCTTGAAAATTTGTGTGGCAGCTGTGCAAAAGTATTGTAAGAATAGACTTTAACATTTACATTTACATTTACATGTACTGACTTTCCCTGTGCTATTCAAATGTGATATATTATTATTTCTTTAAGGTGTATGAACTATTTTTTGTATGTTTTACACAGTTTAATGTTGTTATAATGCTAGTGAGGAATTCTCTCTTCAACATAGTAGTTATTTGCTGTGATGGAAGGAAACAAATCAGTTGCAAACTCTGAGAGATGGATATTTTGCTTCAATTTTTATCCTGTTGTATTTGACTACTTCGTCCAAGTCTTGCTTTCTTGCAAGACCTTTTTTATTCTCCTTAAGTGGTTGTGAAGTTATGCTGAAAGAAATGAACACTCTAATGGTATTGAGATCTTATAAGATATTTTTGTAACATGTACTGTTTACTCAGAAAAAGTATTAATGGTGGGTCTAAATAATGACTTTTGTGTGTATTCTAAAGTCTTTTCTTTAGTGTATTAAATTAAAAATTACAGTGTAACCCTCAGTTGTTACCATATGTTCATTCTATGATTATATTCCTGTATAAATAAATATGAAATAAATGTTCCATAAATTTGTACATAAAATAGTTTTTACATTACCTTTGAAATTTGTAAAATGTAATGGGCTACTCTTATCACTGTGCGTTGTAACTCAATTGATCTCCATACTTTAATTTTTATGTAAAATTATTAAATAGTTGCATTTGGTTTCTTAGATTGGTACCATACTTGAGGAATTTAAATCTAAGAATTTCATTTTTGTCCGTATTGAACTGAGAATGGAAGATAGGAAACTTAAAACGGTCCACCTTTTCAATACAAAATTGTTATAGTTTATTACAACATATATTTACATTTGGAACTAGTTTCGACGCTGTTTGGCGTCATCTTCAGCCAAAATTTGGGAAATAGGCTAGCATGTAGACATTTATATTACACAAGGTGTTACATCAGTGTGAATAAATGGAGCGGCCCTACCGCTCCTTCCCTCTCCCCTCCTAATCCAACAATGGCCGCTCCCCAGACCTAAACTATCCAACACGCCCTGCTCCTCTTCATCTCGCGCCATAGCTTTACCGCCTTATGTCCCGCAATAAACATCATAGAAACCTGCCCCCACCCTACACGTAACGCTGCAACAATACACCACAAATACTGGCACAGTCAACCTCCAAACTCTCAGAAAACGAATTCCTTAATACCAATTTTATATTCTCGCCGAGCTGAATACCGGACCTGTGAAGATTACAAGATTATTTTGTGCATCTACAGAAGGGTGGTGTTAATGAAGCTACGTAATATAGAGAGAGGCTTTCAAAGGTGATTAAATGTAGAAGTTATATCATGTTCAAGATCATGCTTTCACGTCTCTGCACAGTATTTAAAATACAATTTACCGTTGGTCTTTATAGCTATTGTTGAGAGTGAAGGAGTTTTTCCTGTTGTGTATGTTTATCAGGAACTCAAGGGAGACTTCATTAGTTAGTCCGAACATAAAGAAAATGATGAACTCTTCTCAGAAGAACTCTTAAGGTTTCACCTTACTTTTTCCTGCCTGCTGGCTCTTCAGAAGTGTGTACACGTGCGTTTTGTATTCAGGAATCATTCAAGGCAAATATTTTCGCACTGCAAGATGTGTGGTTAAGGTTATTTTTAATATGTATAACTTTTGCTTTCTCAACGATTCATTTGTTTCTATATTCGTCCCTGTTTTTATCTCCTCGTAAGATGTGTATTGTTGAATGTAACACCTTGTGTAAAAAATTGGGTTAAATGAAGAAGTTATATCATGTTCAAGATCATGCCTTCACGTCTCTGCACAGTATTTAAAATGAAATTTACCGTTGGTCTTTATAGCTATTGTTGAGAGTGAAGGAGAATTTCCTGTTGTGTGTATTTGTCAGGAACTCAAGGGAAACTTCATTAGTTAGTCGGAACACAGAAAAAATGATGAACTCTTCTCAGAAGAACTCTTAAGGTTTCACTTTATTTTTTCCTGCCTGCTGGCTCTTCAGAAATGTGTGCGCGTGTGTTTTGTATTCAGGAATCATTCAAGGCGAATATTTTCGCACTACAAGATGTGTGGTTAAGGTTATTTTTAATATGTATAACTTTTGCTTTCTCAATGATTCATTTGTTTCTATATTTGTCCCTGTTTTTATCTCCTTGCAAGATGTGTATTGTTTAATATAACGCCTTGTGTAATATAAATGTCTACATGCTAGCCTATTTCCCACATTTTGGCTGAAGATGACACCAAACAGCGTCGAAACTAGTTCCAAATGTAAATATATGTTGTAATAAACTATAACAATTTTGTATTGAAAAGGTGGACCGTTTTAAGTTTCCTATCTTCCATACTTGAGGAATACGAGCCTTGCCCATTTGTTCCCTCTAAGTCTCAATTTTTTTTTTTTTTTTTCATTTGATATGCAGTTATAAGCTGAGATCATCTCTGATGAGATTATGCATAAAGTACTGCATCTTTTTGTATGGGCTAGAATAAGTTTATTACTTTTATTGATTTGTCTCAGTCTGGCCTTTGGCTTTAACAATATAAATGTAATTGAGATATGAGCTCTCAAGTCTTTTATACTGTAGAAAGATAGGAACATATAACAGGATAATTGCAATGGCAGGGCAGTATAGGGAGAGAGAGCAACAGAAGGAAAAGGAAAGGACAAAACTGAAAACACAATTGAGCAAGTTGGCTGAATAGTACACAGTAGCAGCAATTTAGGGTGGGGGGAAAGAGTTGCCCACCACCCCTCTTTGTGGAGAATACATTTTTTTCCATTTTAGCTGGCTGAAGTGATTAATTATAGGAATTATTTAAAAAAAAAATTGTACAAGCTCTCTCTTATCAGCTAATTCTTTCCTTTATTAACTTTATTTATTAACAAGATTATTGGCGGAAATAACGCACAAAATATCCCGGCTAACAGATTTGTATAGCGCCACAGGAAGTAGTGGAGACTTTGCATGTGGTTCGAGGAAGGGTAGCAGGAGGTTTTTTTTTTTTTTTTGCCAAGGTCAAGGGCACTGAGGTTTGATTTACCCGCCTGCCACACACACTCATCAGTCTATAGCAGTCTCTTCAGTGTCTGTTCGTTTCTTAGCGTGTAGTCAAATACTAATGATTTTTTATTGTATGAACACATCATACTTCTATTTCATTACAAGTGTAATTATTGTTCCTTTGGTGAACGTTTTATTGTAGTTTATTGTATCAAAATCTCAAAAAACTATTATTACCACACTTAAGTTGGTAAACTGTCAACCTTTACCCCTCTGTTGAAATTTACTCAGAGAGCACCAAAAACTTACCACCTTGTAGCCTTTTTTTTCTTTCTTCCAGTTTTCCCGCTATATTCAACAAACAACCGTGGTACTTTTTGTCGTCTACATATTTTACCCCTCCACTTCTAATTCCCAATCACCACTACTGATAGCAGAGGTTGTGAATCTGTAAGCTTGCATTTGGGAGATGGTAGATTTAAATCCTGCTATCAGCAGCCCTGAAGATGGTTTTCCATGGTTTCCTAGTTTCATATCAGAGAAAGACATGTGACATTTTTTCTTTTTATCTGACACTTCTCACGTCAAACTGAAGATCTGTCCATATGGCTCCTGTAATAAGTGTTGGTGTCCACTCTCCTGATGAAGCTTGGGAGCAGAAACAAGCTCTTTAACCGACTGATTTGGGTCGCATAGCTGTCGCCTTGCATTCTGGAGATAGTGACCCTGAAGATTCTTTTATGTGGTTTCCCATGTTAATAATATGTGCCGTTGTGAGCCCCACAGAATGGGTGTCAAATTAATATGGTATTGGGATATACAGGCTGTTTCTATATTCCCATTACAGACTTTGAGAGCTTGCAGTGGGGATGTTGATCACCAAATCTACTTGAGTGGTGATAGCCGCTGTAAATAACCACCAACTGACGCAGAACTGCTAGATAGTGTTTCAACATCAATTAACGTAATAAAATGAAATGCTCTCGTAGTGCTTGTTAAAATCATGCTGAAATGTTGTTGAACACTGTCAGGACGGCACATGAAGAGGTGGTTAAAACAGATACATCGTGTCTGGTATCCTATGACTAGACTGTATAGCCTCATTCCCTGACTTTAATACTGATTTTCATTAGATTATGTTCACCCATTTTCTTGTGGTTCAGCATTGATATGGACTTGGCAACAAAAGTCTAGATTCATGAATATCTCTGTATAAGATGTAAATGGTCATAAATTTAATTTTATATAACTTACCTTATGTAATATATATATAAATATTATATAGTATATAGATATTTGAGAAATAACCCTATGTTGTATGATTTTTTATTTTCTCTTTATTTTAATTCTAGACATGCATAATCTAATCTAATCCAGAGTAAGGGAAGAATAGTTTAAAAATTCTTAAAATGGTTTTGACAGAGTTTTAGCATGAAAACCCCACATGTGACCAATTAGTCTCACCATGCACAGACAACATATTTGTTTTCAAGGTTTATTTCCCATTTTCAGTTTGCTCACTTGAGATGAAAGTTCTTGAAACAGATTTTTGTTTGTTTGTGTTACCCAATGCTGCAGCACACTTTTCACAAAATATCAGGATTTTACCCTTGTATGAGGGAAATTTGCACTGTTGTTGAGTGTCTTTGTGAATTGGCCAGTGTTCCAAACGATCTTGACAAACTGGTTGTGGAGGGCAAACTGCTGCTGGGGCCTTCTTTCTATTCTTTATGAGGTCTTCATCTACCTCAAAACTTGGCCATGCCGGGCCGAGTGACTCAGGCGGCAGAAGCGCTGGCCTTTTGACCCCAATTTGGCAGGTTCAATCCTGGCTCAGTCCGGTGGTATTTGGAGGTACTCGAATAAATCAGCCTCATGTCGGTAGATTTACAGGCACGTAAAAGAACTCCTGTGGGACCAAATTCTGGCACCTCAACGTCTCCAAAAACTGTAAAAGTAGTTAGTCGGACGAATAACATTATTATTATTAAAACTTGGCCGTCCTCATTTTGGGATGATTCACAGCCCCACTTGACACAGTGAAAGCGCTAAATCTTCCCAGAATGATGCCGGTATTTTGGATATCCAGCTGGGCAGCAACTCGTCGATACAAAATCTAGGCATTCACAGTTGTGGCATCTAAGAAATCGTAGAAGAGTTCATTGTACCATTTCTTGGTTCTCATTAGCATTCTATAACATGCCATGACTGAGTCCAATAGGTCGACTCCTCCTATAAATGATATAGATGTTGATTCCCATAGGGAATCTGAAATATTTGTCCTGAATGAGCAAATTTATAATACCAATATAAATGGTCCGTTATTGGACATTATAAATTTTCCAGCTAGCTCATTCTTGGTTGCCAGCGTTTCGCCCTCGTGTGCTAGGGTGGGCTCGTCAGTTGGTACCTAGCACACCTACCAATACGGTATGCACTAGCCAGCGTATTGGTAGGTGTGCTAGGTACCAACTGACGAGCCCACCCTAGCACACGAGGGCGAAACGCTGGCAACCAAGAATGAGCTAGCTGGAAAATTTATAATGTCCAATAACGGACCATTTATATTGGTATCCTCCTATAAAGACAATTATTGGATAGTCTATCTCAATTGTTTTTCTTTCTTTCCTATCATATCTTGTGAATTTTTTGGTTGGATCCGAGCCTACAAATGTGGACATCAGTGTTACAGCTTGGTTGTCCTTCCATGCTACTACAGACACATCAACAGAATCAACTTTAGCAACACAATGTTTCCGTGGGATTTTTCTTCATATCACTTTCACTCTGTAACGTGGTTCCTTCGTACGGTTCCAAGACAGCAAATATCTCAGTTTTTCATAAAGACCAAAAGTGGTAATGTGGTATAATTGTCAAAGTAAATCTTATGGTGAACATTACAAGGAACAATTCGGCACAAACGTATTACAACATAAGCACTTGCCCCAAGATGTGGGGTACCCCAACTAACCTACAGTCCTCGCAATTCTCTTGGCCTGTATATACTTCCAAGTTATACACAAATCCTGACACTCCAATAAGCACAAATAGTTTGTAACTCCACTTGCGTGGCTTCATTGGCATGAACTGTTTGAGATATGAGCGAGCTTTTGTTGGACACAGCTGCTCATCCACAGACAAAGATTCTTCAAGAGGTATGCTTCTAACTTTTCATTGAGGGAGTGAATAACTGGATGAATTTTATATAGTCAGTTGTGCCCTGGCTCGCCTGCTAGTACAGCTAACAATGAATCATTGAAGTGTAAGTACCGTCTGATTGCCTCGAACACATTTAGTGGCATAGTTTCTTTTACAATACTGCAACCTAGGGTCTCCTTCCAATAACTTTGTACATTAGGCAAATGCATAATTGACATCAAAACACAAACTCCAATAAATTTCTGCAGCTCATTTGGAGATAGCCTTATTGGTTTTTCTGGCATCTTATGTCACTGGCGTAGCCAAGGGGGGGGCCCAGTGGGGCCGGGCCCCCCCCAAAATATTTCGTGAAACTAGAGCGAAGATCAGCCGTTGTTTTACGTACGGTACGAACAACTTAGAAACGTACGCCGAAATGTTAAGTTAATGTAGCGACAAGAATCTACTAGCAGGGCTCAATAGGGTCATATAGAATTCTCCATATTTGTACTGCTTGAATGAAAGGAAGGCACTTAGGATTGTGATGCGCGGGGATATTTCCCTGTAGAGGCCTCAGTATTGAGAATGTAACCGTGTGTTGACAAATGTCAAAACATGAAGAAAGGGGCAATTAGCAGGGGATTACTCAGTAGGGGGCCGGAACGTGACCACCGAGATAACGGGGGGGCCACGTCCAGAAACAGTTGCAGGCTTACAACATCGTGTCAGCGTTTGCATATCGGTTCCAGGAAACAACAATGTCCTAGGGATCCTCGGGTTGTACCGTGTTTGAGAGATGTGCTGTGTTTAAGTTGCAGTGTTGGGAAGACTGTGACAGGATTGTGAGCTGCACGTTTGTTCCTCATTTTGTGCCATATAAGTAACCTTTTTTGAAGAGGGACCGTTTTGTCACTGAGAAGCCAACACTATGTGCATCCTCGGTAAGTTATGAAGAAGTTTTTTAACTTTTAAAATAGCAAGACAATCGCGGAGTCGTGCCTAAGTTGGACAGGAAGGCCTATATATCTTTTCAAATGTCCGGGGACTGATTAGAACCTCAAATGGCACCATCAAAAGTGCGGGTAACAATTTTGTAATTGGCGGGCATGATAACTCAGTTCCAATGGTTCTATCTTCTCATCAGGACGGCCCAGGCTTGAATCGCAGCCGATACATGAAACATTTTTAAAATGGGAAGTCACGTTCTATTGAAACGGATTCTACTTAAAACACTAGATCCCGTCCCTTACACTTTTGAGCCAGAACCGCATCATTTATGGTGGCGTATTTTGAGTATCCAACCATTCTTCGGACTTACCTTGTACCTTCAATGGTGAGTGGATGCAGTGGCGTACCCACAAAATAATTTCAGTGGGTAGTGTGGATAATACTTTTCCTTGGAAGGGGCTGTGAAAAGATTTTTTTTATTTATTTAGAATTTGCTTTACGGCGCACCGTAGGTCTTATGGCGACGATGGGAAAGGAAAGGGCTGAGAGTGGGAAGAAGCGTCCTTGCCCTTAATTAAGGTACAGCCCCAGCATTTGCCTGGTGTGAAAATGGGAACCCACAGAAAACCATCTTTAGGGCTGCTGACAATGGTGTTTGAACCCACTATCTTCCGGATGCAAGCACACAGCTGTGCGCCCCT
Source organism: Anabrus simplex (assembly GCF_040414725.1). Lineage (NCBI taxonomy): Eukaryota > Metazoa > Arthropoda > Insecta > Orthoptera > Tettigoniidae > Anabrus > Anabrus simplex. The sequence goes on from NC_090269.1 coordinate 137,449,391, forward strand.
AACCGCACGGCCAACTCGCCCGGTGGATATAAAAAGAAAGCCAGCCCTACCGAGTGCGGTGACGGATCTTCAGTAGATATTGTTGGTTTTGATTGTTACCATGTACAATCATAGCTTCTGTACTCTTAACATACACCGGCTGCATTATTGAAACTGGTCGTAAAATTGATAATATCGTTCTTCGTTTGTGAGGAAGTAGAATCTCTATTTAATTTGTCTTCTTAAAAAAGGAACCACTTTGGTACTACACTCCGTGAAGGTGACTACCTTCCAGGCCGTACATATTTCGATTACGGGAGACTCAAGGAAAACTCTACTGCACCCAAAAACAAGGTTGTATCCTTCCCATCCCATGCCTTTCTTAACTCTGTCAATGCCGGGAATCGAATGCAGGATGCCTTAAGTCAAATTCGAAAATAAGGAGACCTAAAAGTAACCAGCCGGCCCCACGGTGTAGGGGTAGCGTGCTTGCCTCTTACCGGAGGTCCCGGGCTCGATTCCCGGCCAACTCAAGGACTTTTACCTGGATCTGAGGGCTGGTTCGAGGTACACTCAGCCCACATGTTTATAATTGAGGAGATATCCAACGGTGAGATGGCGGCCCCAGTCTAGAAAGCCAAGAATAACGGTGGAGAGGATTCGTCGTGCTGAGCACACGACACCTCGTAATCTGCAGGCCTCCGGGCTGAATAGCCGTCGCTTGGTAGGCGATGGCGCTTGGGGTCTGTTACGTCATGGAGTTTGGTTTGGAAAAGTGAACAGAGAAGGAAGCGACACCCCTGCAAGGCTCCTTAACTTCCAGCTAGTTCTTCTGTCCGGCCTCGTGCATTTAGGACAGTAAGAAAACGTACGACTTAATAAATGCTTCTCATAAAACCTTTGTGAAAGTACTAACTGCATCTATTTATGACAATAATCACAAACGCCTTCTTTTCATGTGGCTCAGTTGGTTGTGTCTCTGTCCTTCTGAGTCCGAGTTCGCAGTTTCAAATCCCGGCTTGGATCGGTAATCCTTAAAATGGTGTTGAAATGGCAACAGCTCAGTGTCGTTGGTTTCTGACACGTTAATAAAAATTATACATACGAATATTAGCGTCACAAAACTCTAACCTTATACTACTATATTCTGTATCCCAGGCTTGCGAGGAAAGTAATTAACAATTTGCTTTACGTCGCACCGACACAGATAGGTCTTATGGCGACGGTGGGATAGGAATAGGAGTGGGAAGGAAGCGGCCGTGGCCTTAATAAAGGTACAGCTCCAGCATTTACTTGGTGTGAAAATTGGAAACCACGGGAAAACATTTTCAGGGCTGCCGACAATAGGGTTCGAATCCACTATCTCCCGGATGCAAGCTCACAGCTGCGTGGCCCTAACCGCGTTGGAAACTAATAGGACAAGATAAACCCTACATAGCATATGTTGTAACGCGTATTTTTCTTTATCAACTAACAAAATATCTATACCCATACGCTTTACATTATTTATTTATTTATTTATTTATTTATTTATTTATTTATTTATTTATTTATTAGTGCCTTCAGTACAGTGGCGAAGTTAGGGCTCCAGGCCCTCTCGTACACTTAACCACATACTAATCAGAATCTTAAATAAAATACTGAGATACTTAAAATAGTTAAAATTACATAAATTAATAGAATAGAAAATGAATTTAAATAAATTACTTACTGAATTAATATTAGAACTAATTAATATTAAAAACTGTTAAAATGGCTAATCCTCAGGAACGCACACATTCATACTTCAAGCATTCAGTCAGCTGTCCTCAGCAGGTAGTCTCGGCAGGTGAACTTAAATCGTGATTTAAAAAAGCTAGTTTCTCTGACCTGAACTGGCAGGGAATTACATAATCTGGCGACAGTCACCACAAATTATCTATTAATTTTATTTGTGCGGTGCAGTGAAATAGAAAGAATGAATCTAGAACGTGTATTTAAGTTGTAAAATGGTGATAAAAAGATGAATTTAGAAGAAATATACATTGGCTGACTTTCAGCTAACACTCTAAACACTAACGTTAAAGTGTGTAGCTGCCGACGTTTATCAGCCATCAGCCATGAGACAGTCTGATAGTATGGGGTGATGTGAACATCGTACCCGATATTGTAAATAAATCGCAGGCAGGAATTCAGTGCTCGTTGAAGTTTAAGTGTTTCTTCTCTCGTCATGTCAACTAAAACAACGTCACAATAATCAAGAATAGGGAGAATGAGTGTCTGTATTCGTTTGGCCTTAGTGGAAATACATCCCTCTGCCGTTTAAGAGGGTGAAGAACTCCAAAAATCTTTTTACGTACCGGTATTTGTTTCGTGTGATCAGACCAATCAACTGCTTCATTCATCATTACGCCGGGATTTTAAACCGTTTTACTGTAGGGAATAATTCAGTAGAATAGGCGGAATTGCGACATTGTTTGAGCAGCTCAGTAATTTTCGTGATCCAATTATAATTGTCTGAGGTTTTTTGCAGTGTAGTATAAGAGAACGTTGTGCATATACATCACACTGAGTCGTCGGAGATCCCTGTTAATATCTTGTCTTGCAGTGTCGATATATGAAGATCGTCAGCACAGAGGTCATGTGTGTTATTTCCTGTCACAGATGGTATGTTATTGATAAAAATACAGAAAATTAGGGGCCGTAGAATACTGCCCTGTGGGGCAACACTAAGTTTCATTTTCCATTTAGAGGCCTTGTTGTTTACTGTTACACGCTGTTAACGGTTACTCAATTAAGAACAAAAAACCTTAAGCACAGCCAGGTCGAAATTTAGCAGTTCCATTTTCTTTATTATAGTCGGAATTACTATAGTGTCCAAGGCGCTACTGAAGTCAAGAAGGATACTTATAGTGAGCAGTCGTTTGTCCATAGCGTTTGTAATGTCTTTAGTAACCTTCAAAAGTGTTGTCGCGGTACTGTGACCCTTCTCAAATCCAGATTGTAAAGGGTCCAAAAGAGCATTTTTATTGAGGTATTCCAGAACTTGCTTGTATACTAAACGTTCAAAGTCTTTAGAAAGCGCAGGGAGTGCGGACATAGGACGATAGTCAGAGTGCGATTGTGGGTCTAAACTCTTAGGTACCGATACAATATTGGCTGTTTTCCAGACAGTAGGGAAAGTTCCGTTTAGTAAACAGTAGTTCAGTATGTGCGTCAGCATAGGCGAGATAGCACCCATAATGTTATGTATAAAAGTAATAGGAATATCATCTACACCTGTAGTCTTTGATTTAATCGAGTACAAAGCCTTTTAACCTGATTTTGCTGTGACACTGTGAAATGTGAATGCTGGATTGGCTGGAGGAGAGGGCGGTGAGTCGGTGCAGTTAATTTGGGTAGATTGATTATTTATTCTACTAAAGAAATCGTTCAGTTTGTCAAGTGGAATGTCAGGAGTTGTCTGTCTCTGTTGATGTTTTCCTATTCCCAGAGCTCTAAGCTTGTCCCGTGCGCGATTAGAATTTAAGTTGTTAGCTAAATTCTGAAAATATATACATTTTTAAAAATTTCTGATTAACTGCTTTGTGCGATTTCTTAAGATGCGGTTAGATTCGAAGTCTGTGTCATCTAGGGTTTGTTTATAATGTCGAAATAACGAGTCACGGTGGGCCATCATTCTCTTGCCTTCATCATCTAGCCACGGACAAGAAGGGCAAAAAACCTGTATTCGAAGCGTGTGTGTGTGTGTGTATATTTGCCGCATTATTTTTATAAAATGTCACTTCTTTATTGCTTATCACATGACCATTATTATAATAACTTTACCGTATTTATTCTAAACCAGAATATTGCATCCTTACTCAAACAGTTTATTCTTGCATTCACTTCACTTGTACTCGGAATATATGAAATGCTGCAGTTATGTTGGGATGGGAGTAACAGAGGTAGCCGGGGGACAGGGAGTTGTCGTCCAAGAAGTCCAGACACTCCAGGAGTTTTAACGAATGTACTTTTATTTATCATTTTATATATAATGTACATTAATATAAGCTTACGGAGTCCGACTCATTGGCTGAATGATCAGTGTTGAGGCCTTCGGTTAAGACGGTTCCGGGTTCGATTCCCGGCTGGGTCGGGGATTTTAATCGCGTCTGATTAATTCTTCTGGCTGGGGACTAGGTGTTTGTCCCAACATATTCATATTCAGACAATATACTATGCTACCAACCACCAAAGAAACACACAACACTGATTACATCCCTCTATATAGGGTTGCATCGGGAAGGGCATCCGTGCGTAAAACAGGGCCAAATCCACATGTGCGACACAGTTCGCACCCGCGACTCCACAGATGTGGGAAAAGCGGGGGCAGAAGAAGAAGAAGAAGAAAATTACTATTAACTTCCGGAATCCGCACGAATCCACCACTCTTACTTGGATCCCAGGACACCTATTTCTTTTTTCGGTATTCTACACCACCTAAACTATGGACGTTTGGACACCTATCAAAATAAAATTCTGGATGAATGCCCCCCCCCCCCCAAACTGAAATCCTGACTACGCTACTGTCTTATGTACACTATAACGGCAAATTTTTCCACAAATTTTTTCAAGCAAATTATCACTGAAAAAATATTGAACAATTGTAATGGAGAAGACAACTCCAATATGTTTTCAGGAAGCTTCTGTGAACCTAAAAAACAAGATGTCATCAGCAGAAACTGACAATGAACCTCTTTTCCACTGCATGTTTTTATATTTCATGGGTTGAGAAGTATTTTTTGTTGTTGTCCTGCTGCTGTTGCAAAAGATGTGATCACCATATTCACAGTACTAGTACTTGGCATCTGGAGGTCTTGTTCAGTAGGATGGGAATCTGGTGTTCTAGTTGATGCTGATTCTTCTCTCAGGTCATCAGGTTTATCCAAGTAGAAAGTCGGCAATGTATTATTAAATGAGTCTCCAGGCTAGCAGTCGTCTTAACTTTCATCTGACAATGCAAGTGTCTACAGTATCTCTTTTCCAAGAATGACATTTTCTATCACGTTTCTCACCTAAAATATTATTCAAAATGGAATCTGTACTAATGTAATAAAGAGAGTGTGCGAATTTTGTGAGTTTGTTTATATCTGGAGGGTAATCTCCGAAACTACTGGACCGATTCTAAAAATTCTTTCACTAATAGAAAGATACATTATCGCTGAGTGCTATAGGCTATATTTTATTTTCAAAACAATTCGAGGGGGGGGGCAACGGGGGGAGATATAAAAATAATAGGCTAATACAGGCGAAATATTGAATTTGTCATACAAGGATGAGCCAAAACTCATTTTAAGCCCATTGACGCAAAGAACAAAACTCAGTAAGCCTTATGGGCCCGAAAACCATGTTTTAAGGCCCCAAAACCAACCATTAAGGCGATATTGGCACCACACTATCCCTGCTGTAGGAATCCGGTAAAGAAATAAACTGTCGTAACCATGGCAACATCAGCTCCAGACTTCCAGAGCAGTGAGGTAATGCGTGTACGTTTGGGCATAGCTGCCAACCAGAATTGCTACACATTGGTCTACAAAAAACAAAAATGGATAAAATAAGGAATGAGGATATCCAACAACAGCTTGAATTGGAAAGAAGCTTGCTGGAGACTCGAGAAGTGAAGAGATTGCAATGGTATTGTCACACGAAAAGAATGAACCATCACAGGACTCCTCGAACATACTTTGACCACAATGTTCCTGGGAAGAGACCAAGAGGAAGACCCTGTGATGTTTGGGAAAAACAGATAATGAAGGACCTTGAAATTTGAGATGCGAACTGGTGTCGCATATATGAGCAGCATCTGTGGATGGATAGAAGAAACTGGAGGAGGCTCGTACACAACCGCACCCAGCTTGCTGGAGCAAAGAAATGATGATGATGATGATGAATCCCTGAAGGACATTGCCTGTATTCTATTTTCAAAACAGTTTGATGGTGGGGGGGAGATATAAAAACAATAGGCTAATACAGGCGAAATATTGAATTTGTCATACAAGGACAAGACAAAGCTCATGTTAAGCCCCTTGACGCAAAGAACAAAGCTCGGTATGCCCTATGGGCCTAAAAACCATGTTTTAAGGCCCTAAAACCAACCATTATGGAGATATTGGCACCACACTACCCCTGCTCTAGGAATCTGATAAAGAAATGAACTGCCATAACCATGGCAACATCAGCTCCAGGATTCTACAGCAGCGAGATTATGCGTGTACGTTTGGGCATAGCTGTTAACCAAAATTGGTACACATAATCCCTGAGCATATCTACGGTATATCTCAAAAAACTTAACATGTTACAGATGTGAAAATTTGTATTTTTAATATTTAAAAAATAAAAAAACTTAACATGGGGGTAAAAGAGACTGAAAAGGGGGTTGCATTATTTTTATTAGGATACTGATATCTCACAACCTGAAGATGTTACAGACATAAAAATTGGTATTTGGAGTCTCCTTTAAAAAGAAAGAAATACGTATCCTTTGGGGAGCGGGGTGAGAAATAGCAGTTGAATTCTTTTCATGAGGATACAAATATCTCAAAAACTGAAGATGTTACAATCGTGATAATTGGTATTTGGAAGATCCTTTATAAATAAATGCCTACTTTTTGTTTTTGGAAAATTCACTTAATGTAGGAGGGGGGTGGAAAGAAGTGACAAAGAAGTCGAACTTTTTATGAGCATACTTATATCTCAAAGCTGAAGATGTTACAGACGTGAAAACTGGTATTTGTAATCTCCCTTAAAAATAAAAGAAACACATATTTTTGTTTTCAGAAAACGACTTAAGGGGCTGAATAGAATTGAAAAATCAGCTAAATTTTTAAAATGAGTACCAGTATATCTACAGTGTATGTCAAAAACTTAACATGTTACAGACATGAAACTTGGTACTTAGAAAGTCCTTTAAAAATAAATAAACATGTATTTTTTTGTTTTTGGAAAATCCATTCAGGTGGGGGTGCAGGAAGGGCTGATAAAGGGGTTAAATAATAATAATAATAATAATAATCGTATGGCCTCAGCTACCATTTGCAGACATTTCGATTTGACGCCATCTGGCTGTCTGCTCATCAATTTCGACGTTCCGGTTTACTCTGTCCGCCATCTAGCGGACCTAGAGTAAACCGGATCTCTCTTGGGCGGCTATGGCTGAGATTTAATTAATTTTGTCGGGTCAATACCAAATGTATCCCCAGAGATCTTTTACATGCCGACATCGTACGACATGGAGTGTCGAATGGACTTTTTTCCACCCTTCAAAAATCCAACTACCTCCGCCGGGCTTGAACCCGCTATCTTGGGATCCGGAGGCCGACACTCTACCATGGGGATACTTATATCTCAAAACCTGAAGATGTTACACATGTGGAAATAGGTATTTGGAATGTCCTTTAAAAATAAAGAAACTTCTTTTTTTTTACTTGAGAGACAACGTTCTCACGTGTACAGTTCTATGTCACATGGTCATCTTAGCCCCAAAAGGCAATACCAAAGAGTTTCTGGGGTAAATGAAACTCAATATTTCAGTGAGGTTTTATACTTTATAGGGATTTTCAGATAATGTCTTAGTACAGTACCGAGGAACAATTTCTTTGATCAAATTACGAAATCCACATGAGAGAAGCCACAGGTAACTGCTAGTAATTAATATATTTCTTGACATATACACATGTAAAATGCAATACAGGACGTTGTTTTTCAATAAGATACATGGAACATGTTAAAGCTTCATAATGCAATCGGTTTTCTGCCATGGCACAGCACATGGCAGACTTTAAGCATAGTTTTACATAATTTGAGCCGGTCCTGTGGTGTAGGGGTAGCATGCCTGCCTCTCGCCCGGAGGCCCTGGGTTCGATTCTCGACCTGAGGGCCGTTTCGAGGTCACTCAGCCTACGTGATTAGAATTGAGGAGCTATCTGACGGTGAGATGGCGGCCCCGGTCTCAAAAGCCCAGAATAACAGCCAAGAGGATGTGTCGTGCTAATCTGCAGGCTTTCGGGCTGAGCAGCGGTCGTTGGGCAGGCCAAGTCCCTTTGAAGGGCGTTAAGTGCCGTGGGTTTTGGATTTTTTTTTTACATTATTTGACCGCATCATGTTGGAGAACTGTTACATTCATTTACATTCATTTAGAACAGTACTTTAATCCTAACTATAATATTAATGAAATATATGAAAAACCTAATATTCTATTTGACATAATTAATCCCATATACGCAAAGTATAAACGTAAAAAAGACGTGTCAATTCCACCAATCTGTTCATCCCCACCTACCCGACCCCCACCCACTCCTCCTCCAACTCCTGCTATCATAAGCTATGCCTCCGCTCCCTCTTGTCAATCAGTTTGGTGTTGGTGCCCGTGCCGAGTGCACTTAAATTACGAGGAACATATAGCTATATATTTTTTCCTTTTCAGACATTCATTTCAGACAGAAAACAAAACAGAAACAAAGATCATTACATGCGATGGAAAGGCCACATATTCAAGTTGTGAACGTCCCCTTCCAAGCTATACAAACTCGTATATTCTATTCAGTAAGGCATAATTTGTAAATCAATTGGGTCCACTATATAAACAGTGAATATCGGCTCCAAGATCAATTCAAGACTCAAGACTTGTTTAGTACAAGGACATTGTCATAGTCCAACACCACCACTCACAGCAGTTTTAATGTGTTATTTTAATTCCAATTTTAAATGTGTAGTCTGACATTTCATTATTGTTTTAGATAAAGACTTTACTTAAGACATACCAATTTATAATTTTTTATTTAATCATGGCTGAAGATGACCTAATGTAGCAAAGTCAAAACCAGTACCAATTATTATTTACATTTTATGGCCTTCATTGGACCACTCTAGCCAACTTTATACAAAGAATTTTTCAGTTTTCTGTTAGCTACTTCTTCATTCTCTCTGATCTTATCCTTCTTTCTTCATCGGAAATCACCCTTCCTATTGTCTGTTTGTTGATTCTGGTTTGCTTGTCTGCGAGTTTCCTGATTTTGTTGGTTTTGTTTCTTAGATCTTCCACCATAATTTGTAGTTCATCCATATCTTCCTTGATTTCTGTAATCCACTTAATGTTGCACTTACTATTCCATAATTTTTTCTATTATTCTCCTGATGATCCTGTTCTCTGGTGTCCTGATAGATGTCCAAAATATGAAATGCATTTCTTCCTGATTGTGCTCATTACTGGTTCTATTTCCGTGTAGACTCTTTCAATAATATAAGATAAAATATTAATTTAATGGTATTGAATAGGTGGACCTTTTTCTACTCTTTGATAGTGATACGGATCATAATGAAATTCATAACTTATGAGTCTATTATTGATGCAGTATAACATAATTATAAAGGATATACATTCTGGCATTATATGCAGCTGTAAGTACATGAATTAGTATGCTAAGTACAGAAAGTGACTGCTTCTGTAGGTGTACATCATTATCACTCATAATTTATCAGACCACACATTCAATATCCATTTGACCAGTGCTTGTTTACCGACATTATGGTGACAAAGGAAATAATTTCTTCCAATGTTATAGAGTATTCACATCATAATTAGGTACTTCGGTATTTGACAGTGCAATGTGTAATTCACCGAAGCGCAACTAAGTCATGGATGTGCGATTATTTTCAAGAGATGCGATATAGCACAGTTTGCTGTGTTGTTTGTTCGAAAGAAGTAAAATATGTCAGCAGAAATACTTTTGGGATGATCCAGGATTTAAAACACATAATATCACTGAAGGAGAATCATCACAGAGAACACCTCCGGCCCGGTCTGAATCACAAGAAGCTACCCTGTTGACAACAAATGCGAGGTATACATCCTATTTACTTCGTACAATTATTAAGAAATTATACAGGGTTATTCAGCTAAGGTGTCTGCCTCAAATAACTTGTATACCATTTAAGATACTCACTTTTGTATTAAGGGACCCATACTCGAACATGCAGTATTTTTCCAGGCTTTTGACAAAAATTTTCAGCACACACATTACCATATGAGAATGTTATTTCACGCAATAACTGATGATGATATACTGTCAAGCTTACGCTCATAGTTTCTGGGATGTCACACGGATTGCAGTACAGGAGAATTGTTCTCAAGATCTGTGACGCCAGTCTCAAGACTCTCAAGTGAAAGCATTTCCCATCACTAAAACACATTTTTCAAGCTCCAAACAGTCCTCAAAGGTCGTCACCTCAACCTGGACCTCAGAGTACGTCTTCTCTGTTTCTGTGTCTTTTCAGTCCTTTACAGAGCAGAATCGTGGACACTGACAGAAGTTTCCTTGACGGAACTTCAGGCATTCTAGATATGGTGCTTTCGCCATATGCTCTGGATCAGTTGGATAGATCAGATTCAAAAGAAAATGTGCTGATACGGATGAGAAAGAAACGGGAGATTACCAATACCATCAAGACACGCAAACTCGCCTCCTTCAGTCATTTAATGCAATACCTTCAGAAATATGTTCTACTCCATTTCATCCTTCAGGGAAAGATATGTGGAAGATGCAGTCCAGGCAGAGGAAGGGTTTTGTGGCTGGGAAACCTACATCAGTAGTTCGGGCTTTCCTCAACAGCTCTTTTCAGATCAGCCGTCAATAGGATGGTGTAGCCAAAATGGTCGCCATTGTCCACTTACAGACATGACACTTCAAGAAGTCAACGCTGAAACGTTATGTGCTGTCGATAACATGAATGCATCATACGTATCCCTCCACTTCAAACAAAACAAGTGTTCACTTCTGTGGAATGAAAATTTTCCTTTCTTTGGTAGGAAATTCATGAGCATTTTTGAAAGTTCCCCTTCCTTCCACAGCAGCGACCTTTGGGTGGGGGCGGTAGAATAATACTTACGGTGCCCCCTCCCTGTCTTAAAAGGTGATTGTAACGGGCCCCAGGGGTTCTCAAATTGGGAGCGTGGGTTGGCAACCAGGGGGCTTTTAGCTGAGTCATGGCATTGCTTTCACTTAATTGTGCCAAGGTCCTCACTTTCATCTATTCTATCTGACCTGCCTTGGTCAACTCTTGTTTTTCTCCGACCTCGACGGTATTAGAGCATTCGAGGCCTAGGGAGTCTTTTATTTTCATGCTCTTTGGGCCCTTGTCTTTCTTTGACTGATACCTTCATATTTTGAAGTGTCGAATCCCTTCCATTTTTCCCTCTGATTAGTGTTAATAGAGGATGGTTGCCTAGTTGTACTTCATCTTGAAACAATAATCACCACCACCACCCTCACCACTACCTTCCACAGCTAATCAAATAATGTCAGGTTTGTGTAAAATCTAGCCATGTAAATGACTTGACCTTGTCCTAATAAATTACCATAAAGTTCACAAACCAATGTTGTGATAGGATTCTTCATTTCTGGCCCTTTCTGGTGTATTTGTATGTTTAAAACATAGCCGGATTTGGCATCAGCAACCATAAAAAATATGATCCCATATTTATGTGGTTTGTTATTCATCTATATGTTATAGTGGAAGTTTTAGTGAAGGAATACCATCACTGGTGATGGTGCTCCTTCACTGACCCCTTTAGTGAAAGTGGATTATTGATACCAGGTTTGCCAAACAGTCAACATTCACTGGGGATAGTGCACCATCACTAGTGATGGCATACCTTCACTGTCAAGAGAACCATGGTGCTGCAATAACGAAACATAGTCGTATTTCAAAAGTTGCATTTTATGAGCTGCAGTCATAGCTATGTAAAATAGCATGAAGAGTATGAGATAAGAACAGACAAAAAAAAGAAATTCTGCTCTGAATGTTGCACTTTAGTTTATGAAAAACAGAACAGAATTGAACATTCATTTTTTGCAGCAACGGCGTGCACCATGGCACTTAGAGTTGCACAACACATTTTTCATTTTGCAAAAGCATCTTAGAGTCTGACATTTGTGCTGGCAGTGGCATTTGAAGAATCTCTGGCTGCTCTCCGTCGACTGAGACATCGCAATTGTCCTCAAGACAACAGTTTTCCCTGCTGGAACTTCCTCCTCTGAGATTCTTCTAAGAGGGTATGTACTGAACTGGGGCCTGAAACAAAATGTTGTCGCAGTCACATACAGTATCATCCCTTCCCGAAATATTTAAAAATAATCAGTTTATTATCTCAGTTGGCTCAGCACACCGTCTCTCGTCCCGATTCGGTAGAAGCTTTTTTTTTTTTTTTTTTTTTTTTGCTATTTTGTTTTACGTTGCACCGACACATATGTCTTACGGCGACGATGGGAGAGGAAAGGCCTAGGAAGTGGAAGGAAGCGGCCGTGGCCTTAATTAAGGTACAGCCCCGGCATTTGCCTGGTGTGAAAATGGGAAACCACGGAAAACCATCTTCAGGGCTGCCGACAGTGGGGCTCGAACCCACTATCTCCCGATTACTGGATACTGGCCACATTTAAGCGACTGCAGCTATCGAGCTCGGTTTCGGTAGAAGCCATCAGCCGTTGTCTTGAGGACGACGCCCAAGATCAACCTTGAATCTCCTCTTCCTCGATCAGAGTTGAGAACTGTACATCCCTTTTCCACTGGTGGCAAATGACGATCTGAGCACTGCTGCAATCTTTGTGCTCGTTCTTCAAAGCATTTGTATGCCTCAGTTCTGTGTTTTTCAATAGCATGAGTTGACTCATTTAAATCAGTCAGACAGTATTCATTATTATTTGCAACACATTCTTTCTCTCTGTTCTCAACCTCTGTTCCTGTTGGTATGTTATCCTCTTGCACTGGAGATTTGCTGTGACCATTATCCTGCAACATTTCAGTCCCTTTTTGACTGCTAACACTCACTCGATTAATTATATTTTCAAGGTCGTCCACTCACAGTATCCCCTTCCTGTTGTAAGAGGCAACTAAAAGGGACCCCAGGGGCTCTGAACTTTAGAGCATGGTTTAGCGACCATGCGGCCCTTAACTGAGTCCTGGCATTACTTCCACTTAATTGTGTTGAACTCCCCACTTTCATCTATCCTATCCGACCTCCCTTGGTCAACTCTTGTTCTTTTCTGACCTCGACGGTATTAGGTATTGAGGCCTAGGGAGTCTTTCATTTTCACCTCCTTCGTGGCGCTTGTCTTTCTTTGGCTGATACCTTCATTTTTCAAAGTGACGGATCCCTTCCATTTTTTCTCTGATTAGTGTTAATAGAGGATGGTTGCCTAGTTGTACCTCCTCTTAAAACAATAATCATCACCACTTTCACTAACACATCATAAAATGGGCATCGTTTCATGCAAGGGATCATGACCAACCTTATTTCTAGGTATAAAAGTGTCATTATTATTTAAATGAAGTATATTTAGAATCTGGAAGAATCAATCCCTGCTCAGTAACTTTCTAGCGAATGAGGTTTGGATTAAGGGATGATTACTCCAGTAATTGCTTAATTTCCAGCAGTTTCACAATTATATGAAGTACTATACCAAAAAAGTACCGTAATAGAGTTTAAATAATTTCACAGTGATCCACTTATTACAGGTAGAATTTGGCCTCAGTGTTCTAGCTGTTGTATTTCCACAGTACACGCATCAAAGTACCTATTAGTTTCACTTTATATAGATTTCATTATGTTTGTACAAACAAATGCAGAAAAGCAATCAAACATAGAACACTCACTATTTATATTAGCATTCACACCACTATGCCCCTAAAGAATGGGAAGAGATTGCTTGCTATCTTCCTCTATCCAGTTGTACATAGGTTATCCTCATTACCTGAAAAATAGCAGGTATACCAAGTATATCAAGACTGTGAATTGAAATTCAAATACAAGTTAGCTGAAGTACATGATGTATGCACTGTGGATTTTTGTTTATATTTTGCTATTATCTTCATAACTGGGTATGTATCATGACCTGAATTACTGATGGAAGGTAGAGATCCTTCATCATTATCATTGTTGTCATCCAGTTCAGATCCTGAATTCCATTTTGTCAGGATTTCAATTGCACTATCACTCAGAGAATCAAGACACCATGACACTATTTTAGGAATGAGCGGTAAAACAAATTGCATGGAACACATGCTTGCTACTCTTCAAAACAAGTGTTCATATTCTGTTTGGCAAGGGTCACTGATTCCTTCTAGCAGCTGTATAAGAAACTGTGCAGAATGCCATTTTGCCCACCAAAAGAATTCTCCTTCTAAATATTGAGTCTCCTTACACTCAAATGTGGAGTTCGGCAGTCTTCAGAGCCCCGGGTCAAGAATATTACACTTTTTTTGTAGACGCTGTGACAGTTTTTGTGTGCCCATGTCATACAAGCTTGCCACCATGCTGTTCAGGAAGTTGTGAACCTCATCTTTCACCTCCTCGTCGGTGCTGAATCGCTTTCCAGCCAAATGTTCTTTCAACGTAGGGAACAAGTGATAGTCACTGGGCACCAAGTCGGGACTATAGGGTGGGTGGGTGATAATGTTCCACTGAAACTGTTGCAGGAGAACAACGGTTTGCTGGGCGACGTGCGGGCGAGTGTTTTCATGGAGAATGTTTACACCCTTGCTCAACATTTCTCTTCTCCAGTTCTGAATTGCCCGTCTAAGTTTTTCCAGGGTCTCACAGTACCTGTCAGCGTTAATTGTGGTCCCAGCGAGCATAAAGTCAACCAACAATATCCTTTTTCAATCCCAAAACACAGTTGTCATGACTTTACCAGCAGACTGCGTTTGCTTGAATTTCTGCAGCTTTGGCGAAGAGGGATGCCGCCACTGGCGTGATTGTTGCTTGGTCTCAGGTGTAAAGTGGAACGTCCAGGTTTCGTCACCCATGACCGTTGAGTCAAAAAGTTGTCCTGTTCAGCTGCAAAGCGTTGAAGAAATGCGCGGGAAGAATCAACTCGTTGCCGCATGTGGTCTTCAGTCAGCATGCATGGCATCCATCTTGCCAAAATCTTCCCACAAGTTGTTCTTGGATTCAACAACTATTTGTTTTGCTCTGTTTCTTTCATCTACATACAATTCCCTGTCTGCATCAGTCATTGTTTGGAGCCATTTCTGATACACCTTTTTACATTTACAAGGTGCTCTCACTTTATCATTCCACCAAGATGTTCGCTTTTTTCCATCTTTACACACAGCTGTTCGTACACATTCCCTTGCTTTCCTACTACAGCATCCCTGTATGCCACCCATTCTCTTTCTACAGGGTCTTTTCTTTAGCATGCTCGGCAGCACCGCTCAGAACACGGCATGGCTGGCGCAATGACACTCGGTCACTAGCTGGTATATGGCGCACTTTTCCTCCCCACTACTCACAGCAATTCACACATATAGAAATCCATTTCTAGTGAAACTATTAGTCTAAAACCTACCTGGCATTACATTTAATGTTCAAAATGTTGTCCCTCAGCTGTCAAACATGCCTGACACCTCGTAAATAGGTTTGCAGACACTCAACGAATCTCAGCTCATGTGATGTTCGAAATAATTTGTGTAATGTTCTCTTGTAGTTCTTCTCTTGTGTGAGGATTGTTCACATACACTTTTTCCTTCAGCATCCCCCAACAAGTAATAATCACAGGGATTTAAATCAGGAGATCTAGAGGGAATAATTAAGCACACGATCTTCGAAAACTTCCCGTTATACCTCCATAGACCGATTAGCAGTGTGTGCCGTCACATTATCTTGCATAAAGTCACCATTACTCCTTTCTTCTTCCGTCAGCTCTTGAAAGAATGGTCTGAGTATGAGGTCTATATATCGATCAGCATTTATTGTTTCGCGGAAAAATATAGGCCCTATAATTCTACGAGCACTTATTGCGCACTAAACTCCTATTTTTACATCATGAAGTGGACGGACATGCAGCTGGTGGGGATTTTCTGCACACCAGTAGCGATTGTTTTGACTATTTACATAGCCACTTAAGTGTAGCCATGCTTCATCACTATAAAATAAAAGTTCTGGGTCAACATACCCATCGTGAACTGACTGAAGCAACCAGTTACAATACCGAACCCTAGCGAAACTGTCAGGTCCTCTTAAATATTGGGCAGGGGTGGGTTTGTACGGTTTTGCTGTTAACAATTTGTTGCTTTGTGGGCAGAAGATAATGATACATTAGATTGCACGGCGAGATGCGACAGGGATTTTGTTGGAGTTCTTTCCAAGAGAGCTCCTATTTCATCAAGCTTTTCCTCTGTTAAAACGGTTCGTCTCCTGCGTGATTTCTTGTTAAGAATGGACCCGGTGGTGCGGAACTTCTTTTCTAATCTACGTACCGTACTCCTATGGGGAGGGAGGATTCCAGGAAATTTGCGAATGAATCGAAAGCGGCATTCTGTATAAGAAGAATGCTTTGCATAGCACAGCACAATGAATACACGCTGTTCTACTGTATACATCACTCGTTAAACGTACGATTAGTATTCCTACAGAAACTACACTATTTTAAAGCGAACACATTGAACACGCTACCACTGCCGCAGATGAACTGAACTATTGCTGTATGTGAAGCAATGGTTATCGCTACCGTACTGCATTAGAACATCTTCACCGGTCATGAAGCAATATATCTCTCGGCAAATGAGTCAACCGGCCGCGCTATCTCCTTCCGTGCATGTCCTCCTGACACACAGAGCAGGCCATAAAAAAGACCCTGTATATCCTGAACCTGCTTACTGTCCATTGTTCAGAACTTTTCACTAATCATATCCATATACTTCTTTCTAATTTCTTCATCCTGGAAATTTTCTACCCTTATTCGACCACAAACAGATTTCACTATCTCTGTCCTAGGCCTAGAGATACTTAGTTCATAATAGATCAGATAGTGGTCTCTATCATCAAAAATTCCCCAGAACACCCACACATTCCAACAAATTACCTGAATTCAATGTCAACGGGAGCTCTATTCTCAATGATTACCAAGCCAAGACGAGTGCCTCAGTGCGGCGTGCACATTTTTGTCTGTGATATGGATATACCAATCTGGTACCCCTACCCTACCATGTTTATCAGTGAATTGCCTTATGCTTGAAGAATGTATTTGTAACTGCTAATCCCATACTGTTACAAGTCCAGCAAATGCTTTCCATTCCTATTAGCTTCCATATTTTCCACATATTTACCAATCACCCTCTCATATCCTTCAGTTTGATTTCCTACTCTCGCATTGAAATCGCCCATTAGCACTATCCCATCCTTGCTGTTGACCCTGACTACGATGTCACTCAATGCTTCATAAAACTTGTCAACTTCATCCTCTTCTGCACCCTCACATGGTGAATACACCGAGACAATTCTCGTCCTAATTCCTCCAACTGCCATTTCTACCCACATCATTCGCTCATTTACATGTATAAAAGAAACTATGTTGTGTGCAATAGTATTCTTGATGAACAGTCCCACCCCACACTCTGCCTTTCCCTATTTAACACCTGGTCAAGTACACTTTATAATCTATCTCTTCCTCGTTATCTCCCCTTAACTCAATATCATTAACTCTAACACATCTTTCTTCTTTCTTCCATAAGCCCCATTAATACTCATAGCTCTCCATCAAATTCCATTCCGTTCGCTACTTTGCTTCCAAGGAGACTCTTGCCTGTTAAATAGGAGTGGGACTCTGTTATTCCCATAGGTCCGAGACTTGCTTAAAACATTCCGAGTGTGCTCGGTGGAAATTCTCTGAAGCAGGATGCTACCCTTACTTACACTAATCCAAGTGAGGATCTTTCCTCTAAATTCTAGCCGCCTGAGCACAAGGAGGGCCACGTCCGACATGCCCACGCCCATTCCGTAGCAACTGGTATCCCGACTCTCAAGACCATTGACTAAACTACTCAGCCATTGCCCATGGTTCACGAACTAGGACATGACTACAGTAACCCACACCATGAACCATGAAGTAATTTTTCATTAAATCAGCCGATAACAGCATTACACTAGACTGAACAGAACAAAGTGAGAGTGGACTCATAACATAAAGAATGAGAGTGCAATGGTGCGCCTGACCAAGTAATGGACAAAAGAATCTATATATATAAAATAAGAGTTTTGTCTGTACATTGCTCAGAATTTAAAAAGGATGGTATTTCTGTATCAGCCATGTCCATTGTAGCAAGGAAATGCACTTTTAAATTTTCAGTAATGTCTGTCTGTCTGTCTGTCTGTCTGTCTGTCTGTCTGTCTGTCTGTCTGTCTGTCTGTCTGTCTGTCTGTCTGTCTGTCTGTACACGCATCACCAGAAAATGACTGAAGATAATTTAATGAAAATCAGTATGTAAAGTCAGGAAATAAGTCGCTACAATCTAGGTCATAAATAAACTTATTCATGCTGAGGGAAACAGTAGTTTAGAGGAAGGCCTAAAATTTAATTCTCAAATATTTATGTTATTAGTGGTCCTATCGTAATGAAAATCAGTATGCAAAGACGGAAAATAAGTCGCTACAATCTAGGTAATAAAGAGTATTTTTCATGCTGAAAGAAATGGTAGTTTAGGGGAATGCCTAAACTTAAATTCTCAAATTTTTATGTTATTCAAGGTTCTATCTTAATAAAAATCGGTATGCAAAATCGGGAAATAAGTCGCTACAATCTAGGCTATAAATAATTTTATTCATGCTGAGTGGAATGGTAGTTTAGGGGAAGGCCTAAAATTTAATTCTCAAATATTTGTGTTACTAGTGGTCCTATCGACAAATACTACATTACTAAAGTTATATGGTATTAAATTTATGTTTTATACATGTTTACCATACCAGCTGTCGACAGATATCAAAGATATTCATGAATCTGAATTTTTGTTGCTAAGACCATATCAGCGCCAAGTCACAAGAAAATGGATAGACAGAATTTAATGAAAATCGTTATGTAAATTTGTGAAATAAGGAACTACAGTCTATGCTATAAGTAATTCACAGAGTCAAAGAAAAACTAAATGTGAAGGCCCACAATACAGAAAGCTCATAACATTGAACAACAATAACATTACATTGACCATTGTTTGTTGTGATGTGTTTTGTATCTTCTGTTGCCAATCATGCCCAATAGATGGGATTACTGCTGTATACCGAGTAATTTTTATTTCTTTCACGTCGCACCGACACACACAGGTATTATGGCGACGATGGGATAGGAAGGGGCTAGGAGTGGAAAGGAAGCAGCCCTGGCATTAAGTACGGTGCCTGGTGTGAAAATGGGAAACCACAGAGAACCATCTTCAGGGCTGTCGACAGTGGTTTTCGAGCCTACTACCTCCTGAATGCAAACTCACAGCTCCACGCTCCTAACCGCACGGCCAACTCGCCCGGTCGTACCGAGTATAGCAGTCTGCCTGAATATTGGCTGGAAGTAGGTGGGGAGTTAGATAACTTTCTTCTTAAGCATGCCATTCCTATGGTTCATACATTTTCTGATACTACTGCTACGTAACAAACTGGTTCATCATAGCATTCGAGCTATTCAATCCCTACCCTGAGTCACTGATTGGAATGAGCAGTGTGTATATTTAATGGAACAATGGCAGAGGAGTGTTCACGGCTGTCTGCGGCCTGGTCATACCAGCACTGAAACTTTCGACTGTTAAATCAGCATCGTAGTACTGTTTGTTAAAAGTGAGAAAATGTGTGATTTTTCATTTGAGCGAGTATTTTATGTGATGATAACATTGCTTTTAATTCCTACATTCCTACTGACTTTTTTTGTAATGGCCTAAGTTAACTAACTGTAGTTAAGAAAACCACGAAAACAGTCTTTCTTAGAATCCCGTAGCGAAGCACGAGTACATCAGCTAGTTCTATAATAAATAAGACTTTGCACCTTATTCATACTATATATTTGCTTAAAGCAAGCTTATCTAATAGTACATGTGTTGTTTCTTAGGAACATCCTCAGTTACTTATTTCATTGCTTAGGTGAAAACTTTTTTTTTTACAAAATTTTTTAATCTTCGTTAAAAACCATCTTAAAGTTGTACTTTAATTATACTTAAAATAAAACTAATAAGGAAAGGGTAGAAGGAGGGTGGGGAAGATAAATGGGGGTAGTGGGGTGATTAGTTATACTTATCTTCTAAGTTAGTTTAAAACTTTCCTGATTACTTGATTAGGTCTTAAAATCATTACAATTTAACTCTTTGTTTCTTTTACTATTTGTTTCTATGTCACTTAATTTTCCTCTTTTTTAAAAAATTTCCAAAATACTTTTTGTGTTAATGTTGTATTGTGGCTTTAGAAATGTTCCTCAGTTGGTATGAAAAGTCACACTTGCTGCAACAAGACCTCCTCAAGGACAACAGTAGGATGACAACATTCATAACAAGATTTTTTTTTTTGGCTAGGGGCTTTACGTCGCACCGACACAGATAGGTCTTATGGCAGCGATGGGATAGGAATGGCCTAGGAGTTGGAAGGAAGCGGCCATGGCCTTAATTAAGGTACAGCCCCAGCATTTGCCTGGTGTGAAAATGGGAAACCATGGAAAACCATCTTCAGAGCTGCCGACAGTGGGATTCGAATCCCCTATCTCCCGGATGCAAGCTCACAGCTGCGCGCCTCTACGCGCACGGCCAACTCACCCGGTAACAAGATTTTGGAATGCTGTTTTACAACCTTTAAATTGAAAGTAATCAGCTTCAGAGAGGTCATTAAACAACAAATACCTAAGAGGTCCAATTTTATCACATCAGTTTATGACAATTCTTGTTCGAACATAGAAGACCAGCTGAAGAACATTTCTAAAGCCAAGATACAACATCGACACAAAAGTCAAACAAAGCCAGGTGTTGCAGGAATATATTAGGAAATGAAGTCTTAAAGGGAGTAGATGAATATTGTTACATGGATAGTAGAATCTAACAATGGCAGAAGGAAGGAGAACAAAGATGCAAACTAGCACAAGAGAAGATCTTTCAAAAGAAAAGAAATTTGCTCACTTCAAGACTTAATAGAAAGATGTTCGGAGCATGGCACTGCTAGGGTAAATAACTTTGTATTAACATTTTCTTATATTCCTTATAATGCTTTTTATAAAGTTTTAAAAACTGTGAAAATCTAAGCCAAGCCTAGTACAGCTGTCTTGACAATCTGCTCGCTCTACCACAGTTGAGCTTCTCCAGCGAGCTGGGTTTCCGTTTTCTTGCTGGCGTGAAAGAGAGCTACCCCAGTGAAATTTAAGTTGCTTGGTTGATGCATGCACTTGAAGCTTCCTTGTCTTGGGAGCGGGGTGAGGCTGTGTGTCCTGCTCTGACAGCAGTTTACAGCGGCTGAACAGCTAGCTTGGGTAAGGTATGTTAGTTTTAATACTTGACACTCGAAGTGTTCAGCGCCACACACTAGAGACTACAAGAAAAATATCAACATGTTAACAGCATAGCCACTTGCACATCGTCTTATTTTCCCTCGTTTGTTGTTGATGCACGTACACTCAGTAAAAGAGTGAAACTATAAAACTTAAGCGATGGTAAAATACCATTTAAATTTTGCTGCTTCAGTTAAGGTTAGGCTTTTTAAGTTAAAAACAGTAAGTCCCAGAGTATTTTTGTGAAAACCATGACTGTACTATTACGAAGTGTCGCCGGGTGAAAATGTAAGTACATTATTTAAAATCTGCTCTAGATTAAGTTATAATGGTGTCGTCACTGCCGTGAATATCAATTTGGAAATATGTGCGAGTTTGTGGTTGAAAATATTCTTGAAAGACCTTCCCCAGGTAGACCTTTTCACGAAAAATGCAGTATGGTAATGTTGACTTTAGAGAGTGTAGTGGGGCTACGACTGCTTATATTTAAAGAACATTTTTGTAGCTGTGGTAACTAATGTGTTCACCGCACGCCACTGGCTGTAGTAGTTATGTAAAAATGAAAATATTAACACATCATAGGATGGCATAGAGCGCTGTTTCAAACCAATCAATAAACTGATGACCCCAACAACATAACACAGCTCCTCACCAAAAGTACTCTAATTAAAAGAAATATTCTAACACAGTAAAAGGCTGTCATTTGGAGGGCATGCTACATCATGAATATATCAGCCCATTGCTGCAGTTTAATTTTTAACGCAATAATCAGTGTTGCAAAGCTCTGTCAATTATCTGTGGTCCTTATATTAGTGGGTGTATGAGTTATTACTTGGGGCTAGAACTGGGAAGATAGTCATGTCTATATGGTAGATAAAAGTTCACAGAAACTATGCTATTAGCTTACAAGAACTGATGAATATTTATTCTATGTACACATATATAAAAATATTTACAATATTAAAAACTGTGGACAAGTTATACAAACATTGACGTGTATTTTCAATATTATATTACATTGAATTTATGTTACTGTGACATAAATTTTTAAATTATTTTAAATTGCATTTCATATTTTTACAACACAATATTATACAGAATTTTACTACTTAGGTTATAGAAGTGAAAATAAACTGTATCATAGAAGCAAAGGAAATATGACTGTCAAGAATAATATTAAAAACCAGTTCTATAATTGTGTGGGCAGAAAGTTAACCAGTTACTGAAAAAAAAAGATGCTTTGATTTTTAATTTTCCTAGAATTATTTCAGTAGGTACAATCATTCATCGTTATCATAATTATTTTCTTTTTGAGTTATTTTAATATGTTCAGCAGTCTCCAGTTATTTCATAAATGTAGATAGGCAAATAAGTTTCAAGATTAACTTCAAAGTTAAAAGAAATGATCCAAAAATGCTAGTTTTTTCACTTTTTCATTTGTGATCCATTGCATGGAAAGGGATCTAAAGTCAGTAATGGAAATTTTACAGCATGTCTGGGGTGTAAAAAATGCATTTTTAGGTTTTGACGTCTTGCGCTACCTATGAGCTTAACAAACTCAATTATTCAGCAATTCGAGTCTTCACCACTCGATGCCGTGAAAACTTTGTACAGTTGGTAAGAAAATTAGTGCAAGCTGTAACTGCATTTTTCTCAAAATACAGTTTTCTTAATAGCAATTGTCAATAATTAATATCTTCTGAAGTATTGTACCTAGAAACATAAACTCTTTTTTTTAAATGCTCACTATCTTATGGCAATTTTAGAATCACAAGAAATCTCAAAAATGAAAAATAAGACTTTAGGTCCCTTTTTATGGAAAACTGACTTGGTGATGATCAGCCCCATACAGTTTTAGTACATTTTCTGAAGGCATTACATCATTTTAGAAACTATAATATTGAAAATCCAGATGTAGAATGGTAGTTTTCACTGTTAAACTGACTCACTAATAACACTGTGCAAAACAAGCCATGACATGTGCATCATAGCAGACTAGATAGAAGTAACATTTACAGAATTTGGTGAAAGAGCCTTTGTATTCAAGTTTAATGTTTCTAATTTCAAGATATATATGAGGCATGTTATTTAAGTAAGTACCATTTTGATATAGAAAAGTAATACAATTTTTTAAACAATTCTTTTTTTTTTATATTTAAGCCTGTACCTTGAACTACTTCTCAACATAAATTCCAGGCATATTAAGGCACTTGTCATATCATGAAGCCAGCTTCTGAATTTCATCCATATAGTAAACTGCCGTCTGATGTGCCAGCTCTGTCGCAAGGTCCTTTTTAGGTCATCATCATCATCATCGTCGTCATGGTGTTGACTTCCTAAATGTTTATTCAGGCACAGGAACAAGTGGTAGTCACTAGACACTAGGTCACGACTATATGGAGGATGATCAAATTGTCCCCAACCAAGTTAAGCAATGAGGTCTCGGGTTTGATTAGCCGTGTGAGGTCGCACATTGTCATGAAGCAAAAGAATCTCCCTTGTAAGCATGACAAGCCGTTTGTTTTAGATTATGTGAGCACAACTTCTGATAATCTAAGCATCCTGACACAATCTCATAAAGAACACTCCTTGAAATTTCAGGCAACTCATAACTTAATGACAAAATCTGAAAAGATCTGTTTCCTCAAAACTCTGCATCAACATTTTGCACCAAGTCTTCAGTATTGACAGACTCGCCCAATACGCTTCTCGTCATGGACATTAGTACGGCCTTCTTTAAATGCTCTAACCCATTTTGTTACAATTCCTTTGCTCATAGTGTGTTCTCCATACATTTCACTAATCTGCCGGCGAATTTCAACAGCTTACACGCCTTTTCCATTTAAAAATCGAATCACAGCGCATACTTCACATTTTAATTGACGTATTCGGTAATCTGAATCATATTTTAATACATCATCACGCCAACAAGAAGAGCTTGATTACCATATTTTATTAAACTATCACATGTGTTTAATATCTTTATCTTCATTTTAATAGAACCAGAACATTCTTCAATCAAGAAAAATTTTTAACATGAATTTTTACTTTTGTAAAGTGAATTTTTACCGACGTATTTGGTAATCCGAATAATTTTAATGTGTTTTTGTCCTTGTCTATTGTACTTATTCTTACAATTATTCAGCTGATGATATCTACAAGATAGACAAAACATGTACTGATATTTGTTAATTGTTAATTAAATAAAAAATCTTTTAGTATTGTAAAGGTGGAACCTTTGACTGTACCTTCTGAAAAAGTATACTTCACACTCGGCGGGACTGTTCTTTTTCAGAGGCATTTTCAATATGTACAAACAAACATAAATACGGGCGAATGCTTCTGTAATGGCGTTTGTGGCTAGTCTACAGATGTACGTACTGAGCGCGCATGGTCTGAGCGACGATTGAAGCACTGCAGCGACCATATTTAAAAACGGTACTTACTTTAAAAACATGCTTCGTATAATATCACTACCTAGGCTAAAATTTCCAGGGTGTTTTCACACTGGTGCACAAGCCGAAATATAGGTTTCATTTCCCACCTCTCCTCTGCTTCATTTCTTACATGGATAACTTTAGTGACAATCACCCTGCTTCATGGGAACTAATAAACTCCTTTGCACTCCCCTCTTCCCTTGAGGACTTAGGACCACAAGGAAGGGCAGGTACTCCCATACAGATTCACTCTACATCTAACTGCATCTCTGATATTATATTTTTATTAAAATATGACCTTATAATTTTACCATTTGTGTTGCAATCAGTTGATTTATTATCTGTTTGATAAATATTAGTGTAGGGATTTAGATTTGTTTTGAAAATGAATTGAAAACAGAAAGTATTATGAATAGAGCCTTGTCCTGATGCTATTGTGAAGATAATATGTCAAAACAGTGTTCAGCTTCAACCATCATTAACTCTGATAAGTATTCTGTCAAGTCGTTAAAAGACTTAAAAGGTCAAACTCATATCTTTCAACAAGTCAGACTCGCAGTTTGTATCATTCCCTCCAATTGTCAGTTGAAGTATAAAATTCTTGAATAACCCACCGTATGTCCAAAATAGTTTTAGTTGTCTTCAGGTGGCCTGCACTGCCTAATTTCCTGAAAATAAAAACATAATTTTCAGCATTTTTTCAATACAAACAAAATTCTCACAGTTTTGAAGTTCACTTTTTCTAAGGACATAATATTTAATTGTTAGACTGGGGTGCCCCTGGATTCTTTAAATTATTAATAATAGATCTTTTTTTTGACATGTAATATCAGCAATTTTCCTGAAAGGCACTTTTTACATGATAGTAAGTTTAATGACTCAGATTTCTCAAATATATGAACTTCCAAAGAATAACTTACTGTATCAAGATTCAAACATTTAACATTTGGTGCTTGTTGAATCTGTATAAATAGGAATGACAGAAAGAGTCATTTACAGATAAGACTATAATTTGTGAAAATATTTATGGAAGAAAAGTCAAAAGTATAGATATTCTATGGCTGAGAACAAGGAGAAAGCAGCTATTTGAACTGAAGGTCAGTGTTGCTGAACACTTTATTTTTACTCTAGCTTTTATTTTCAACAGAATAAACTCACTCCATGAATTGTAAAAGCAAATGGCAATAATTCAAAAGAGAAGTTGAGCACTCTCTACAAATATTCATGGACTGTCTGCATAATGATCATAAATAACAAACCCATTAAATGGATATTTTTCTCTAAAGTACTGTAACTTTTTTGAAGTTATAATTTCGTGTGGCTATTTCTAGCCGAGTGCAGCCCCTGTAATGCAGACCCTCCGATGAGGATGGGTGGCATCTCTCATGTGTAGGTAACTGCGTGTTATTGTGGTGGAGGATAGTGTTATGTGTGTATGAGTTGCAGGGATGTTGGGGACAGCACAAACACCCAGCCCCCGGGCCACTGGAATCAACCAATGAAGGTTGAAATTCCCGAACCGGTCAGGAATCAAACCCGGGACCCTCTGAACCGAAGGTCAGTATGCTGACCATTCAGCCAACGAGTCGGACTTTTTCAAAGTTAGAATTGGGAGAATAGTGCAATATGATCAGTTATTAAAGCTGTAATTAAAATAAATGCTCTAAGATAGTGAAAGAGACCAAGCTGCATCATGAAGGTATCAGTCCAGTGCTGCAGTTCCTGCCTGCTTGGATTTGGGTTTAATTCCTGACTCTGCCACACATTTAAGGGACAAGGATAGCCATAGATAATAATTGAGAAGAGAATATGGATTAATACAATGTTTTCAGTTATCTCTGAAGTATGTCCTCTAGCCGAGTGCAGCCCCTGTAAGACAGACCCTCCGAAGAGGGTGGGCAGCATCTTTCATGTGTAGGTAACTGCGTATTATTGTGGTGGAGGATAGTGTTATGTGTTTCTGTTGAAACCACAATTTACAGCTATGTAGAAATATCTGATGCCATCTAACAAACATTTGGAGAATGTACCAAGCGAGTTGGCTATACAGCACTGGCCGAGTAGCCGTAAATTTGTATTCAGAAGATCGTGGGTTAGTACTCCAACATCAATAGCACTGAAGTTGGTGTCCGATGAGTTTCCAGTTTCATAACCCCTTTCTCATCCCTCTAAATGTTTGTCACGCAAACCACTACCAAAATGCTAGGAGGAGTGTAATGTGGAAAAAACTGAATAAGTTGAGAACTGATGTGTCTTGATGTACACAAAATCTTGTAAAGCAAGGCTTCATTGATCGAGGTGTATGTAGGGTTATCAGACCTCCAGAAAATCCCAGATATGCCCTACAATTTAACCTTCTGTCTGACCTCCAGGATAAGTTTCTTAAAATTCCTAAATATCCTCCTCTTTGAGAAATTCAAAACATTTTCCATTAGTGAAAAAAAAAAAAAAAAGGAATACATTTGTAAATTACAATATTACTTTTGGACATATTTGAGTGCTATAAAGCATAAAATCTGCCATTTTGAGATGTTGAAAATTACAGATATTTTTTCGCTATTCCTGTACATAATGCAAATATGAGGCAGGTTGTATAATTAGTTTCCATTCAACGAACAGATGAAAGAGACAGGCTGTTGGTACTGTTTTATTAATATAAGCTCAAATAGTTAAACTGCTCTGAGTTCTCTAAATATGTTTTTAAATAGGGCAGTTATTTTAGAACAAATCAACATGTCTTTTAAATATGTTTAATCTTAAAAGTGAGGCTGTTTTTGTTCTTGGTAGGTTTAATGTGAGAATAACATGCATTCAACATAACTTGTTTCCAAATATTTTTGCTTTCAGTGTGCAATTTCCCTATGTCCTACATTTTCTTAAAATGTCCTCTATTCCACTAAAGGCATCTAGTAACACTACATATATGTAGTACAGTCATTAAGGTCTGAGACTGACCGCATGATGGTGCTGTGGTGCGCTACAGCGCATACGTTGCGCCGTGTTATGGTACCATGTCAGTTAGTCTCTCGTCCCTGCAAGAAACAGTTGAGTGCATGCACTGGAAGCAGATGTACAGTCATTGTGAGGGTGATTTGAATGTGCCCATCGGACTTTGACATGTCACAGTTTGAGCAACGGGCAAACATCAAGTTCTGCCAGAAATTAGGCAAAACCGCTGCTGAAACGTTTGAAATGATGCAGCAGGCTTACAGTGATGACGCATTCAGTTACAGTGTTGTGTTTATGTGGCACCAACAAGGACGGGACAGTTTGGAAGATGATGTGGGTGCTGATTGGCCACAAACAGTTCAAACAGAACGGAACGGAACGGAACGGAATGGAAGATCCAATAAGTTGCAACGTTGGTGCGTGCTAACTGCTCCCATTCGGTAGACGATCTTGCAGCAGCAATAGGGGTCAGCCATGGTACTTGCCACAGAATTCTGACAGATGACCTCAACATGTCTCATGTTACCCAGCACAGTGTGCCACGAATCCTGTCGCAAGACCAACGTGATGATCGTATGACAGTTTGTGGTGACCTCAACAGTAGTGCTGACGTTTCACAACCGGATAATAACTGGAGACGAAACATGATGTTTCCTTTCAGCGGTGCTTCCAGCAGCTGTACCAACGTTGGCAAACGTGCATAACGACCAACGGCAACTATTTTGAGGGTGGATGTGGTTCTGTTTAAGTGGTTAGCGGCCAACGGCGACTATTTCGAGCGTGGATGTGGTTCTGTGTAGGTGTACGCCGTGTAATGCGGCATCGTGTGCAACATACGGAGTCGTGTGGGTGCCTATCCTCCAGGCGTCAAGTCTCGGTACTTAATGACTGTTCTACATATATTATGAATATGGTGTAGTGTAAGATCTATAGTGTATACTGATCTGCAGTAACCTTTGTGACTCCTGCACGACAGATGACTTGTGTTTCAAGTAATGAACTTCATTCCGATTTCATATTGACTTTAAATCTCTAAGATAAAATTCTAAAAGTATATATATATATATATATATATATATATATATATATATATACAACTAGATTCATCCAAAACTCAAGCTATGAACATTTTAAATATAGATTTTTATTGCATTTGTTGATTGTATTTTACCTCAAGTTTTTTATGTAGTTTTTGTGTATGTCTTTAATCTTTGTGTTATTTTAAGCTGACAATGACTTCTAGGCTAGGTTGAAACATGTCCTATGTAGCTTTTTAGACAAAATTTATCAAATGTGAAACTTGTCTTGAACAGGTGGCCTTTATACAATAAAATTCTTTTAGAATTTTATCTTAGATGACTTGTGTGCAGCGAATGCTAAGGCCATTCTGGCTGCTGAATGTTTGGGGCTGCATGTGGAATATAATCCATTGGTTTTGGCAATGTTCTCTTGTTACTCATGTTCAGGTCACTTTGTAATATAATTTTGTGTGGCTATTTCTACCTGGATGCAGCCCTTGTAAGGCAGACCCTCCAATGAGGGTGGGTGGCGTCTGCCATGTGTAGGTAACTGCGTGTTATTGTGGTGGAGGATAGTGTTATGTGTGGTGTGTGAGTTGCAGGTATGTTGGGGACAGCACAAACACCCAGCTCCCGAGCCATTGGAATTAACCAATGAAGGTTAAAATCCCGGCCTGGCTGGGAGTCGAACCCAGGACTCTATGAACCGAAGGCCAGTACACTGACCATTCAGCCAATGAGTCGGAAAGGTCACTTTTTAAGAAATAACTTATATACAGGTTTATTGTTAAAAAACAAAACCAACCTCTTGTATTAATAGCCTGCCATGAATGGCAAGGTAATTCAGATCACATGTGATGGAGATGTTACAAAGGAATAAACACAGAAATTACATAATTTCAGAAGTTCTTGTCAGTAACGACATTATGCGCTGAATATGTGGTGCATCAGGAGCCTAATGGAACCTCAGAAAGCTATCATAACCATTTTGTGAATGTCCTCCACGGGTAGCCGGAAATGTTTCCATGTGTCAGTGAAGTGACCAATTAGGTCATTTTGTCCTAGTTCTCCATTGCTAAGTTGTTGTTGTTGTTATTATTATTATTATTATTATTATTATTATTATTATTATTATTATTATTATTATTATTATTATTATTGGTAGTTGATAAAATCAGTACGTCTGTTGTGCATGCAATGATCGAAGCTTTCGTTGGTAATCACCCATATATTGACATGGAAGGTGAGTATAAGTAATATTTAATATACGTGCTTTCAATATTTAATAGGATAAACTACGGTACGGTAGTGGGTGAAAAGTTCAAGATATTGATATTGTGTGTTAGTGAAATTGCGTTTTTAGGTTACCTAGTTTCGTCATAGAAAATAACAGAGAATAGATATTTCCACTGCCTTCGTGATGTACAGGCCGTACTGTACCTCCGATGACGTCACACAAAGAGGCGAACTGTTTCCTCCGTCCGACCCGTGTAATGCAAGGACATGATGCGTCTGTACCTTTTGTAATTATGAAATACAGTAGAAGTCCGTTATAGCGAGAATTCATAACAGCAAAAAATGTACTCGTTATAACGGATTGTCGTTATATCCGATTTTTGCATAAAAGTCGGAAAACCCTTCATGCACTTTAAATCGGTATGAAACGGCAATCAGTTTGTTCAAAACTTGCGTTTCCGCAGATGATATCCACACTACGGCTTACTTGTTTGTTATTTTTCGTAATCCGATACTACGTAAAAGTGTACGTTTAATTTCATTCTGAAAAATATATAGTTCCGTATTTCTCCGAATCCAAGATGAACCCCACTTTTTCCTTCAAAAAAATTTAATCAGGCTCAAAAAGAAGTTTGTAAAATCATACAGGCCTACGCATTTTTAGACGCCGAACGTTTACTTTCGTCACGCCGTATTTCATTTTTTTATGCGGCTGCACAATTATTCTTTATTTCCGCGGGTTAAGGGACCATTAACTTAACATTGGCATCATAATACCGAAGAGAACTCGTTGAAAATTTGCCGGCAATACCTATTCCATGTGTCTCTACAATACAACGATCCATCAGGAAATTATTCTTGCTGTCTATAAAAGTGTTATTTTAACGCAGCGTCAGATATAACCAGCTACCGCTACACGCACGTCTCGCTTGTCGGGTGCGACCAAATTCAACGGCTAGCGATGTATAGGCCTAATCGCGAACGTTGAAAGTCAACGAACGAGTTTATTGCGCCACGGTATGGCCAACCGCCCTTGCGTTTTTCGTGCACATACCTCACAATTTCATCATCGACTTCTTTAAAGCGTCCTTGTTGCGGACCACTGAATGCATTTTTTTGTACAGTTCGCATTTTTTAGCTCTTTGTCTTCAAGCTAACGCCAAATATTGGCTTTAGTTTGGCCTATGCCGTATTTTCTAGCGGCTGCACAATGATTCTACATTTCCGAGTGCTTAATAAACATTAACTTAAAATTGGCATCAAAATATCGACTATAACCCGTTGAAAATTTGCCGGCAATACCTTTTCCACGTATCTTTACAATACGACTATCCATCACGAAAATATTCCTGCTGTCTATAAACCTTAATTTTGCTAAGCGTCAAGTACGATAGACGCGTTATGACTCTGCCACTGAGTAGCCATGGCTTTTCTAAGAATTCGAAGGGTCGCATGTTTTGATGCCATTCCGCAGATTTGAGAAACACACAGGTACTGTGCACTGTACAACCGGTAGCGATGTGTAGTAAAGAGGCGGTCGTTTATTGTCAATGAGTTCTGTGCGCGTGTGAAAAAAAGCAGCGTGGTTACCGCGGTAGTTGCCAGTGATATCCATTAACTCACTGTTAGGCCGCGAATGTAACAACCCTTGAGTTTTCGCATGAGATTCTGCGAAAAAAGAAAAAAAAAGTCTTGGATTCGGAGAAATACGGTATCACTCCAGAGATTTCTGTGGCAAACACCTCAGATTTCTTCTTCAAACAGCGTCACCTAACCTAACCGTATATGTAGCCTACCATGAAAACATATTTGAAACGCATGTAGAGAAATAACCTCCTCGCGAAAAATTTACATGTAAATAGCCGTAACTAGTCGCGAGAAGATATGAAATATCCTCTGAAATCAGTGATGTACTCTGCCATATCTTGAGGTGTATGACATTCTTACGTAATTTCCGTATATAACACTAAAATTAAGATATCGTTTATTCAGTCTTTATTTTTACGAGTTAACAACTGCTATCGGCCACGTTATTTACGCATTTATTACGAAAACGTGTTATACTCTTTCATTTCGAATTTTCTTTAGAGAACAGCAGTCGATGGGTATTACCAAATACAGTAGAGACAATACACGACACTTACGGATTTCGCCTTGCTAAAATGGGAGACAATTCGACGGTGGCGCTCCTAGTGACTTGACCTGAACAAATCGCGCTAAATTCAAATATCAATGGAAATGTATATACGGAAGTGGATAAATAAATTACGTCTAGAAAGAAAGTGGTATTGAGATATTAACTTCGAAGTTGCTAAAGCAATTCTGGGTAAATGAATGAAGAATTATTTAAAAGGTTATTATTCAAAGACTGAAATTAGACATATAAACAAGGTGTGAAATGGACTGCTGTGAAATGGCTTGATCTTTCATTTATGCATTACTTTTCTAGCTTTACCATACCTGCCTGAAATCTTACGGTTGGATTTGTCTTTTTTCCTCATTTAAAAACAATGTATCATCATATTAAGACATTTGTCAATAAAAATATCGGCACATTCCTTACACATATGATGCAATGAATTAACATTTAATAGCTGGACAATTTTCCTCTTAACATGAAGCCTACTAACAGAAAGAAAATCTATAAAATCCCGGCTTTAATCTGAGAAGAGGGATAAAAGAAAGAAAAGTTTGAAAATGTTGTCGATAGTGATGCTTTGAGGAATATTTACGTACAATTAGAGTAAAAATGTAACATACCCTTGGCTGTACAGTCGAGGAATTTTAAAGTCGCTGGCCTGGAAATGATCTGAACAGATCTTATAATTCTTATACAAGCGTAACGTCCCTTCTTTCTTGTACACTTTATCCAAATCGCTTTTGTGACATTTCAAAACCCACAGATCACACCTACAACAACACATCGGTATTGAATGTTAACTGCTGCACTATACAATAAAATATGCGTATTATATTTTAAGCCCGTTAAAACATGGGTCGAGCAGGTCAGAAGATTATGAAGTACTATAAAAATCTCTGTCACTGGAAGAATATATATGCAAGCACAATATTACTTACATGTTCTTGTCACGAGGGAACCTGAAGAACGAGCGCGCATTTTTCTCTACTTCGTAATTACTGCAGCCAAACACAGCACATACCTTTCCCCTCATGTTGACAGGAGATATCAAGGAATGGCACACGCTACTATTTAATTATGTCAATTCACTGAAAACGCATAAATAACACCAAAAACTTCACACAAAAATACACGTGCTCTTATGAGAGAATCACTACCGTTCAGGTCTATCCGCTAGAGTGAGCTCCAATAGCTGTCCCTCGATATCTCGCTCAGTGGGAGCTCGAGAGGGTTAAGCACTCTCTATCCCAATATGTAGTTTAAAAAGATAGAATTGATACCAAGTGTCTTTACATTTTAGGGGAAAGTTACATGGTTAAACTGCTGAGTTAGCAAGAAAAGAAGTTATTAAACGGCCATTACCTGGTGGTTGAACTGCTGCCCGAAGTAAGAGGCGCTTCCCGCCCCCTGCTACGTACTTTACACACTGATAGATGTTACTGAGTGGCGCGGAGACCCGAAAATCAGCAGTTTATATACCCTCGTGGAAAGTTCGAGGCGTTTCAGGAATGAGAACACCCGCCCACAATCATTTTATTGGCTAACAACGAAAACCCCTACACTAGATGAAGAAGAAACACATTATTGGTGGAAAATTAATTACAGAAATTCCTTATTGGTAGAATTCAAAACTGGCGGAAAGAAAGGGTTAATATTGCCAACTTAAACAATAACTGAAAGAAATTTAACAAAGAACAAACTTATGAATCCAAAATTTCTCCAAAAACACAGTTCTTTCACTTCGCACTAGGGTGCATAATTGTAGTCCTTCAGTAGTGCCATCTGGAAGAGAATGTCCACACTTCTTACTACAGGCAAAACAAAAATACATCGAAAATGACCCAGTTCAGAAACTTCAAAATTTACAAGTAGGGACATCTTCTGAGAAACTTGAGAATTAACACAGTAGAAAAAGTTCAGACTTCCTCCAGTAGAGGAGTTTCAACTGGCGCAAAGTTTGAATTAGCGGCGTGGAGGTGTACCGCCCGGTACAGACTCCCCCCCAAAAGTTCCTGCAAGGGGTAACATAGAAGAACATAAACTTTTGTTTCAAAATAAGGTCCAAGCAGGGGCGTATTCTCCTTGAATGCAAGGCATTCATTGCATGCGTTATGATAACACAAAGAACTGTCTGATTTACGATTTTAGGTTGTTTCAGGTCAAATATTAACGATTTCATCTCTCAGAAGTTCAAAAGGTCCGCGCAACTGTACTAGTTCCGTTGTTTGATTACGTGTGGTGCTGGTGTAGTCTCGCCGTCTACTCCTCTCTAGGAAGAAAGAGACAGCAAATGGAGGAGTTAACGACGTAAGGCATTCAATCTTAAAATTGCATTCAGTGGCAGACGTAGTTCTGAAACCCTCCGAACGATGTCGCTGCAATTGAAACTTGGTCAGAATTTGTCACCCCATACCCGTGCTACCCTCTGCCATCTGTTAGCAACTTGGAGAAAGTCGACATGTTTACAGCGAACGGGACACACAGATTACCCGCTAGCGAGAACCGAACGTGACGAAACTGACCAATGCCACTGGGGTGACTTACCTCCAGTGCTTGAGTTGTGGCTAACTAGTGAGTTAATTCATTGTGTGTTTTGCTGATTAGTGAGTTCATTCTGTGTGTGCTGTTCCTGTGCTATTCGTCGTTTTCGGTGTTTAATTATATTTTGCGCAATGTGGTATTAACGATGGATGAGTCTAAAACGGATATACGAGGTAATTGTAAATCAGTTTGAAAAGCCATTTACTGCCCGTTCGTTTGATGAAAAGATGCAAATAGTTAAAGCCGCGAGACCTCTACCTTCCCTCGTAAATTTCTTCTTACCGGGCGAGTTGGCTGTGCGTGTAGAGGCGCGCGGCTGTGAGCTTGCATCCGGGAGATAGTAGGTTCGAATCCCACTATCGGCAGCTCTGAAAATGGTTTTCCGTGGTTTCCCATTTTCACACCAGGCAAATGCTGGGGCTGTACCTTAATTAAGGCCACGGCAGCTTCCTTCCAACTCCTAGGCCTTTCCTATCCCATCGTCGCCATAAGACCTATCTGTGTCGGTGCGACGTAAAGCCCCTAGCAAAAAAATCTTCTTCTTCTTCTTCTTAATCTGCTTACCCTCCAGGGTTGGCTTTTCCCTCGGACTCAGCGAGGGATCCCTCCTCTACCGCCTCAAGGGCAGTCTCCTGGAGCTTCAGACTCTGGGTCGGGGAATACAACTGGGGAGGATGACCAGTACCTCGCCCAGGCTTCCTCACCTGCTATGCTGAACAGCGGCCTTTCAGGGGATGGGAAGATTGAAAGGGATAGACAAGGAAGAGGGAAGGAAGCGGCCGTGGCCTGAAGTTAGGTACCATCCCGGCATTTGTCTGGAGGAGAAGTGGGAAACCACGGAACACCACTTCGAGGATGGCTGAGGTGGGAATCGAACCCACCTCTACTCAGTTGACCTCCCGAGGCTGAGTGGACCCCGTTCCATCCCTCGTGCCACTTTTCAAATTTCTTGGCAGAGCCGGGAAGCAAACCCGGGCCTCCGGGGGTGGCAGCTAATTACATTAACTACTACACCACAGAGGCGGACCCTCGTAAATTTAAAAAGAGAAAACAAGAATTGTGTACGCACGTTCAATCCAGAAACTTACAGTAAAACTGTTTGGCTCGAGTTCACCTACATGTAATTAGGGTGAGTAGAATTGAAATTTACTTAATACATTGTGTTAACTGCATGGTTACTAGTTGCATGCCTCAGTGGAGATTCCAGGATACGCCACTGGGTCCAAGTCATGATGTTGATATAGAAGTTAATTGCGGAAGTATTTACCAACAAGTTTTCGTAAAATGATTGGATCCAGTTTCAAAATTCTTTGTTTACTATTGATGTAATGTCTTTGTGCTTGTAGAAGTTGAATTCAGAAGGAAAAACCTTTAATTCTTTAAAGTCGAGAAAAATTTTCTAAGTCCACCACATATTGTCGTTGAATTCAAAAATAGTAGTAATGTTGATATTAAATGTCCATATAGCTGATTAAATATATATTCAAGGTTGATTAAGTTAGACGGCCAGACCGGCCGCTGCTGCTTGTGTCCAGAGGAGGCCGCTCGGACCCCTAGAGTACCCTGAGATACCGCTCGCCCGCACTATGAGAGGAGTAGTGGAGTTGAAGCACGCCGCGCCCGCGGCGAACATGCAGGTCGCGGGCCAGTTGCAGGTTGTGCGCCGCACATAAGCCTTGGCCGTGAGGAGGACTCCGGCTCGCCGTACCCTGGTTGGCCTCACTGGAGAGGGGCGGGCCCTTACCCCACCTCAGTGGCGGTACGGCGCCGCGCTGCTGCGGGGGCACTGAAACATTAAAGCTCGGCGGCAGAATTTTGTTGGACCATAGTTGTTTTAGGGTACAGTCTTTGTGGTGGAACTGAGGGGCCAGCGGCGTAGAAATATTTATTTCATTTAAAAGCCACTGTGTGTTGTTGAGCAGGAGACGGGAGCATGGTAATGGCCATGGCAAGGAGAGGATGGCAGTTTAACTGGTCGGGGAAGGTTTACAAAAATGCTTACATGCAGGGAAACAGATTATAAGGGCAGAAGGCCTTAAAAGTGAAACCCCTCAAACAAAAATATAACCTTCATATTTCTTTCAAAATTATATGAAGCAAGTTAGCACCGAAATTACACCGGTTTCACCTGTGAGAGGTGAACCCTAAATATCCTCTCGGTGGCTGGATTGCTTAGCAATAAGGTAACGGGTGTAAGGAAATCGAGAATAGTACACGGCCCATGAAATCTGGGGGCAAACTTGCCCGCGCGAACAAAATTCTTGACCATCACCTGGTCGCCTACCTTCAAATCGGTGGGTCTCCGTCCACGATCATATCTTTCCCTAACCTTTTCATGAGACACTTTAAGATTGGCTTTAGCCTTCTTCCAAAGATCTTTAATGTTATCTGGATCTATTGTCTCAGGTAGAATATCACTCAAAGACCAGAGGTTAGAGAGCGGCGAGTTGGGAACAAACTTGAACATCAACGAAGCTGGAGTAAACTTATGAGATTCATGAACCGCCGAATTCAAAGCAAAAGCTAACCAATGCAGGGACGTGTCCCACCTAGAATGATCTTCATGATGATAAGCAATCAGCGCGGACCTCAGGTTACGATTAAACCGTTCAGCCAGACATGGTTGAGGATAATAAGCAGAAGTTGTCACATGAGATATGGACAGATCAAAACAAAATTTACGAAATAAATTAGATGTGAAAGCCTTAGCACTATCGGACACAATATATTGACACGGACCAAAAGAAGCAAAGATTGAATTTAAACAAGTAATGGTGGACTGAGCAGTAGCCAGCTTAGTCGGAAATAACCATGAAAATCTAGTAAAACCATCTACACATACAAAGATGAACTTGTTGGCATTTCCCTTTGACTGGGGGAAGGGTCCTACATAATCGATATACAGGCGTTCCATTGGGCGTGACGCTTGATGAGAAGGCAAAAGGCCTACCTTGGTGGACATGGTTGGTTTACTAAGCAAACAAGATTTACAAGACTTTACTAGTTCACGGATTTCACCATCCATTCCTTTCCAGATGAACCTTTCGCGAATCTTTTCACGAGTTTTAAAGATGCCTGGATGCCTCCCTAATGGAGTCTCATGATAGTACTTAAAAATCATAGGTACAAGAACAGCTGGAACGACAACTTTCGTCATCTTATCATGCCTCGAAGGGCAACATAAAACACCATTCCTCAGTACATAAGGGACGACGTGTTCCCCAGAAGAAAGGGTTTCCATTATCGGAGCCAGCGTCGGATCTTCACGTTGGTATTTCTCAATGTCCCTAAAGAGCATGGGAGTATCTGTTAAGATGGCATTAACCTCAGATAGTATGGACTCGGGAGGTGATGAATTATCGACCGGTTCATGGGTCTCGACGTCGTTGGAAAACATACGGCTGAGTCCGTCTGCAACAACATTTTCAGTACCTCTGATATGCCTAACGTCAAATTGGAATGCCGAAATTCGGATAGCCCACCAGGCTATACGACCAGTACGACGTGGCCTACCTAAGACCCAGCTTAGGGCTTGATTATCCGTCTCCAAGTCGAATTTAACATGTTCCAGATAGGGACGGAACTTTTCTAAGGCAAATAAGACCGCCAAACCTTCGAGCTCATAAATGGAATACTTGGCTTCTTGAGCCGATAGAGTCCTAAAGGCATAGGCGATGGGTCGCCTCCCTAGTTCAGTCTCTTGAAGAAGGACTGCAGCTACCGCCGACGATGACGCGTCGGTTTGGACGATGAATTTTTTCGAGAAATCGGGCATAGCAAGGACAGGGGCATTACAAAGGGTTAATTTAAGATCTTCAAAAGCGGCTTGTTGAGAAGGTCCCCACTCAAATTGGATGCCATTCCTACGAAGAAGGTTCAAGGGCGCCGCTCTATTAGCGAAGTTAGGAATAAACTTCCTGAAGAAATTCACCATACCAATGAACCTGGCGATCCCTTTGATGTCCTTGGGAGGTTTAAAATCACGGATGGCCTGTGTTCTAGAATGATCGAGCGCAATACCATCGGGCGAGACAATATGCCCTAGGAATGACATTGAAGGTTTAGCGAAGGCGACTTTGGACAACTTCACAGTTAACCCAGCCTTATGAAGGCGATTGCGAACTTCTCGCAGATGATCTAGATGTTCTTCAAAAGTCTCCGAAAATACGACGACATCATCAAGATAGTGATACAAGTACTCGTATTTGATGTCGGAGAAGACCCTATCTAGCAGTCTAGTGGGTACCGCTGCTCCCGTGGGGAGCCCGAAAGGCACGCGGTTGTATTCATACAAATTCCAATTCGTGGCAAACGCCGTAAGGTGTTTAGACTCTTCAGCTAGGGGAATTAATTATAGGCCTGATTCAAATCCGAGATGGTAAAGAATTTAGCTTTACGAAACCATGAAAAACAAGAATGAAGGTCAGGAAAGGGCACAGATTGCAACACCACCTTCCAATTGAGAGCCCTATAATCAATGACAGGCCTGAAGCCACCTTGAGGTTTCGGGACTAGAAAAATAGGCGAAGAATACGCCGACTTAGAGGGCCTAATAATACCATCCTTTAACATTTGATCAATGATTTCTTTCAGAGCCTTCATTTTAGGTGGAGATAGCCCATAAGGTGGAAAACGGACAGGAATCGAATCCGTGACCTCAATTTTGTATTCGATCAGGTCAGTAACACCAAGAGTGTCAGAGAACACCTCTGAAAACGACTGACACAACTTACGAATACTATCAGCCTGCTCCTCAGGTAGATGTCTAAGGTCTAACAACATCTCATCCTGGGTAGGCAAAATAGATGAACATGATGCAGAATTACATTTCAATAAGGGGATTTTACAATTAGACGCATATTTGAAAGTGCACGACCTACTCTGAAGATCGAGCACAAGACCAGTGTGTGAAATGAAGTCAGCTCCCAATATAATGGAGCAAGACAAGTGCTTGGCCACAAACAATTTAACTTTCCAAGTAAATTTAAACATACGAATTTTGACATATAAGGAGCCTAAAATTTCTAATGGAGAAGAATTAGCCGAAAGATATTGAACAGGAGATGAGCAATAGTCAGGAAGTTTACAAAATAGATTTCAATTTCGAATACCATTGAGCCGAAATAATTGAACTAACACTGCCTGAATCTAAAAGAGCTGTTACAGGTTCATTATTTAACTCAATTTTGAGAAAAGGCACAGGTGCGGGGGTATCTGCCGCAATCCTAAGACATTATTTAAGGCATTCAAAAGATAAATTTGAAGACTGAATTTTCCCTGAATTTTCGACCTGTTTACCAGGGGCTGAGCCCCGGGAATCTGGATTAGTGGACTCAGCCGAAGCCACTAGTCACTTTTGATTGTTGTTGGAAGTTGCACCCGAAGTTGAGCAAGAGGGGGTGCTGTTGGTATTAGGGCAGTTCTTAGCAATATGGGAGAACGCGCCGCATTTAAAACAGCCTTGTGATGAACCTGCTCCACTCCTTGTCCCACTAGACTTGATTGATGGGCACTTGTTCCGAAGATGGTCAGGCGACCCGCAAGCATAACATTTACGGGGTGTGACTGGTCGGCGAGGTGGAGGCCGAGGATTACTAAAAGAAGGAGGGGGTTCCTTCGCAACACGCAAGGAATCGGCGTATCTAACTCCTTCAGCTGATACATCCATAGCTTCTAGCTCAGCGAAAGTTTGCGGACGCGACGCAAAACACAAGTATGATCGGTAAGGTGGTGAAATAACTTCTACAATAGCCTGTACAATCTGATCTTCAGGAAAATGAAGAGCAAACACCCTGGTATAGAACTTAATATCTTGGATGAAATCTGCCAAGTTTTCATCCAACCGCTGTACACGATAATAGTACTTCTGAATAAGTGAGGACCTTGCCCTAGCCGGAATGAAGTTAGCTAGTAAGTGGGCGTGGAAGTCTTCAATAGATGATTGTTCGGCAATGGCTCTTACTATTTTGTCTGAGAGAACCCCAATTGCAT
Source organism: Anabrus simplex (assembly GCF_040414725.1). Taxonomy (NCBI): domain Eukaryota; kingdom Metazoa; phylum Arthropoda; class Insecta; order Orthoptera; family Tettigoniidae; genus Anabrus; species Anabrus simplex. The sequence continues at coordinate 137,489,976 of NC_090269.1, forward strand.
AGGGATAGATGATTTGCAAAATTTGACAAGCAGAAAGAGAAAAAACGAGGGCATGATCCTGAAACTCAACTAAAAACCTTAAGAATGAAATTACATCACTTGTATAGTTAACCGAAAACTCAGAAATACCTCTAAGCAACATTGCTAATGTATGCGGCAAACTGCTGAAACCCGGAGACGTAGTAGGAAGGGGCCTAAGTGGCGGAGAAGCAGATTCGGAAGGAGCATTATTTAACACAAAGGGTGGAATGGACTTGCGACGGTCTGACATATTTTCTGATGGGGCAGATGTACGTTGGGTTGTCGCCTCAGTACTACTTCCTTCCTCTTTCGAGGAATCTTTCCCACTAACAATATTTACTACCATAGGTTGGTCGTCTTTGGAAGTCGCAGATCCAGATAACAACTGACTAACCTTACTAGACATTTGGGACAAGTTTTCAGCAAGGGCACTTGCTTCCTTACCCTGAAGGTCATTTAACTTCAGAGACAATAGATCACACACCCTACTATAAAAGTGGTACAACCTAGCCTGTACTCTTTTGAGTTGATTAGGAGATGGATCACTTACTTCAAAAAACTAACTACAGATGCTAACTCAGTAGTATTGTCATTGATCGTGGAGAGAGCATCGTCAATCTCTTTTTCTCCCAAAGTCGGGATGGTAATAGGTAAATCAAGGGAATCTTTTAGCTTATTGGAGTCGACTGCAACCGTGCCTCCAGATTGAACGTTTCTGAGAGATAATTCATAAATTAATTCCTCTTTACACAAATAGAAAGGATGAAGAACCTCGCGAGGGCCGGACATGATGATAGAACAATTTTGAAAAAGGAAAAATCAAAAAATTCCAGCAACTGAGAAAATTGTTAGAGTTCGAAAGCAAAGCAATGTTTAGCCGTCAAAAGGGGCTAAACTGAGACCCATTCAACCACGCTCTGCTACCACTTGTTACCGAGTTTTGTGGATGTGCAGAGGTGAAAGAAGGTGTGGGGGTGAACAGGTCTCAAAATACAAAATTAAAGTTAAGATAAAATTTAACAAGGTTATATTTTCTTTGCAAAATCAAGAAATAACAAGAGTGGCAGGTACAGAGTAGCAAAGCAACCAATCGACAATGTACAATTACAGTGTTACAGGATTTGGGCTCCCGAGAGCCAGACACATAATTCTTGAGCAATTAGCCCAACTTTACCCAAATATAAGGTTCGACAAAGGGGCAGAAAACCCCAATCATGCCCAGGAGCACTTGCTAACTACACAGTAAAGCCTCCTCGAGGCACGCAGAAACAAATTTTAAGATAGAGCGACTCGCTCTTAAGTTCAAGCCTATCAAAGGCCACACCAAACTCCACTTTCAAGTTGACCTCCAAACACAAATAACACAGGGGTAAAAATACCCAACCTACTGAGGCCTATTCAGTGAAGAAACAGAAATATTACATGGCCTCCACAATACCAACTTGAGAGGAGGCAAAACTGCACTCCTAATACACTTTATTTAAAACCTACTTAGCGCTAGGCCTCTAATGCAAGGGCTAATCCCATACTAAAGAGGTGACTTATAGAAGGAGACAATTTACATTACGTTAAGGAAGAAACGGTTGTGAAAATAAGTTCACCTCAACGCAATATGAGTGGGAGCTCGAGAGGGTTAAGCACTCTCTATCCCAATATGTAGTTTAAAAAGATAGAATTGATACCAAGTGTCTTTACATTTTAGGGGAAAGTTACATGGTAAAAAGGCTTCGGACCTGCCCCGAGAGTTAAACTGCTGAGCTAGCAAGAAAAGAAGTTATTAAGCGGCCATTACCTGGTGGTTGAACTGCTGCCCGAAGAAAGAGGCGCTTCCCGCCCCCTGCTACGTACTTTGCACACTGATAGATGTTACTGAAGTGGCGCGGAGACCCGAAAATCAGCAGTTTATATACCCTCGTGGAAAGTTCGAGGCGTTTCAGGAATGAGAACACCCGCCCACAATCATTTTATTGGCTAACAACGAAAACCCCTACACTAGATGAAGAAGAAACACCTTATTGGTGGAAAATTAATTACAGAAATTCCTTATTGGTCGAGTTCAAAACTGGCGGAAAGAAAGGGTTAATATTGCCAACTTAAACAATAACTGAAAGAAATTTAACAAAGAACAAACTTATGTATTCAAAATTTCTCCAAAAACACAGTTCTTTCACTTTGCACTAGGGTGCATAATTGTAGTCCTTCAGTAGTGCCATCTGGAAGATAATGTCCACACTTCTTACTACAGGCAAAACAAAAATACATCGAAAACGACCCAGTTCAGAAACTTCAAAATTTACAACTTGAGAATTAACACAGTAGATAAAGTTCAGACTTCCTCCAGTAGAGGAGTTTCAACTGGCGCAAAGTTTGAATTAGCGGCGTGGACGTGTACCGCCCGGTACAATTATTATTATTATTATTATTATTATTATTATTATTATTATTATTATTATTATTATTATTATTATTATTTTGGGTAATTTAAAATTTGTTTTTCTCTCTCTCTGAATATTTTTCTTGGCTTAATGAGTTTATTTTCATCCCTATTGCGGGCTTTTAATGAGTTCCTTGTTCTAATTATTTTAGTAATCCCGTATTTACCTTAACGTTTGTCAACAATGCCATTATTATTTTTTATTTTAATCGAGGGCTTAGACAACCCAAGTGCAAAAGATAATGAAGCCTGGTCCTTATCTTATCGCTTCTGATTTGTATTGTTGTGTTATCTGCTCTGGCCTGACGGTTACGTAACTTATTATTGTCATTATTGGGGATATTGTTAATTGTCGCCGGCGCGATAAGTGCATCTTGTGGATTGCTCCGTGATTATTACTATTATGACTGTTTCCTTCTGGAACTGCAATTTTTTTGGGGGCTCACGGTGACGTATTGTGAACTGGTTCTATCCTGTAAATTATGTGTCAGTATTTTTATTTATTGCCTCTCCTTAACATGACGTTGTGGTCTTAAATTTTGGTTTTATTTAGGTCGTAGTTTTCTTTTCTGGGCGTGTCTCCTGAGGGGACATTATGTCTGTATTTGCTGTGTTCTGTGTTTATTGTGATACGTCGGGTTTCCTCATTTACGTGTGGGTTGGTGGGACCTTATTTTCGACTGGGGTGCTGTCGAAAGCTCTCGATTTTCATTTTAATGGCTTCCCCTTTCTGTATTAAATTTTAAATTAATTGAATATTAACATTCGTCGGACATGTGTTTATCAATAATAACTATTTAATTAAACTGATGCATCAGTACATATGTATATATATTTTTTTGGGTAACAGAAAAGTACTATTTATTAGAGATACTATTTAATTTACATTTCTTTAATTTTATTTAATGAATTTTCATCTTATCTCTTAATATTGTGTTGGTTTTCTCTTGCAATTTTATTATATGATTCCTCTGAGGTATTTAATGTTCTGTAAAATTGATGTATAGTGGAAACCATTATTTATTAATTATATTTTTATTTTAATTTTATAAAAATTTTGGGTGTCATTTTGATGTTGCTTGTCCGGTAGTCCCTTGATCCACTCCTCTCTCGTTCCTTTTTGGGTTGATTCCAGTACTCTTCCTTGCTTGTTGTGTTTTTATTCTGATTTGTTATGTATTATTGCTCCTTTAATATTTATCTTGTGAACGCACATCCCTATGAAGCTTGTCATTCATTCTATTTTTATTAAGGGGCGTTGCTCCGTACATTTTTATACGACACGGAAGATGGTCAGAGAAGAAAACAGCTCACAGCTGGTGCAGCGCAAGGCTCAATTCTCGGACCACACCTTTGGAATATCATGTATGATGGTTTGTTATGGCTGGAGATGCCAGAAGATGTAAAACTTGTGGGTTATACTGATGATGTGGCTGCTGTGATAGTAACCCGTAACCTAGAGCTGGCTCAATTTAAATTGAATCAGGTGATGTGACGTGTCAAAGAATGGATGATAAATCACAAGTTAGAACTCGCAGATCATAAAATGGAAATTGTCCTCCTGACGAGGAAAAGGATTAATACTGTTGTACCGGTGCAGATCGGGCAGATAGCCATCGAAACAACTAGGAGCACAAAATATCTTGGTGTAACGCTTGATATTAAGCTTACATATTGGGACCACATCCAACGGGTAACAGATAAGGCAGCAAAAATCATGACTGCACTGAGTAGACTCTTGGGAAATATCAGGGGGCCGAAATCTAGTAAAAGGCGGCTTCTCATGTCGACTGTTCAATCGATACTGCTATACGGTTCGAAAAATTGGGTTGAATCGTTAAAAATTGCAAAATATCGGACAAGAATTGCGGCTGTACAATGGAGAGCAGCTTTACGAATTGCTTGCGCATATCGCACAGTATCAGAACCTGCGATTCTAGTAGTAGCAGCAGTAGCTCCTGTTGACTTGTTGGCCATCGAAAGACAAGAAATTTGGCTCACACAGGAAGAGCTAGGAAGGAAAAGAGCAAAGGCTTTGGCTCTTTGTCGCAGAATGCAACGATGGAAAACAAGATGGGAAGATGACTCTAGAGGGAAATGGATGAAAAGACTGATACTTTCTCTGGGCGTATGGGTTGGCTGAAATCATGGTGAAGTGAACTACTATCTCACACAGTTCTTGACAGGTCATGGATACTTCCGAAAATTTCTTCATAGGCTAGGGCTAGCAACTAGTCTGGTGTGCATATACTGCGGTGATATCGATGACGTATTACATACTTTCTTTGTATGTGTTCATTGGCTGCCACAAAGAAGATGCTTAGAAGTTATTCAGGGAGAGTTGACGCCAGAAGGGATCGTGTCAGTAATGCTACGAAGTCAACAATCTTGGGACCAGGAGGCAGTCTACGTAGAAAATATTCTGCTTCAGAAGAAGAAGGACCTGGATGATTACGACAGACAGTAAAGCAGAAGAAGGAAGATGAAGCACAAGATGCATTAAGCACGACATCCGTCCTGAAGTAATGCGAGAGCAGTTTCCGGGGCGGAGATAAACGTCGTGGGGAAAGGGAGTTTGTTTATTAGTGGGTAAGAATCTCCACACACTTGTTGAGTGCGGACCCTCACAAGCGTCTTATGAAAGATTTTCCACACTCCCTTGCAAAAAAATTAAAAATAAAATAAAAATAAAATTGATGTTGTTTTTGTTGTTGCTGTTGCTGTTGTTGTAAACTGTTCACTGTAGTTAGAATCTACAACTCTTTCCTTCTTGTTTAGTCTAAAAATGCTTCTGGCCAAAAGGTAGACTATTTCAAACTTGACTGAACAGAGCTTGGGAACAATCTAAATATAAAATTCTTCTAGCTGTAAAGTTTGAACTCATTGAAGTGGTTCAAAACTCATACAGCTAATTTGACTTTCAGCAAATTTTCAAATTTGTTTCCTAAGTGCATTCCTTCATTTCTGTTTAAACTCATTCTAACAGCTCAAATTATAATGTAGAATTCTCATGTTTACTTCTCCATTCTTCACGCAATTATATAGAAATTAACCAGGCCATAATGTTTCAGTCTTAGCAATATGACGGCCATGCTTGTCCGTTGGCTTCAACTTTGGCAGCAGAATGGCAAGTCCAACTTCAAAGCAAGTGGTAGAACATCGTTCACTCATGACAGTAGATGATGTTAATGTTGCCATGTGCAACAAAATGACAAATTCACCTCTCTGAATGAGAGGCATTTTATCGAAAAAGAACCAAATATCAAACATATGAATCATATATCTAAAATAGAAATGGCTTCAATGAAGCAGTCACCATCAAATCTTGTTAGATGTCATTCCCCAATCTCAGCAGTAAGAGTTCCATCTTGTACTTATAGGTAGAAATAGAACTGTTGTATACGTCAGAATGGTGAATATTATTCATTCATTTCATTGAAAGAAGAACAATTTTCCTCTAAACAGTCAGAATTTGATGGCCATTATTGTATTGTTCTTGTAACCTATATCTGGTGCCAATTTTAGCCTTCCAGACATCCTTGTTTCCTCACAATCATTGTAAAAGGCAAAAGAAATAACAATTGGGTCTTGCTGTTGATAAACTTAACCATGATAGGTTAATATAGTTGTTTGATTCGTACTGACTAGTCTGAATGTATTACAGAACTATTTAAAATAGTTTTATTTGAATCCACCTTGTCAATACACTTATTAATGAAAGAAAACAGTTTATTTAACCATACATGTTTCGGGAAGTCAACCATTCCCTTCATCAGGGGTCAGTTCAAAGAATAAAACAATATAACACAATCTTTTGTTTTTACAATTCAAAGAAGTATTTTGTTGATCTGAAAATTTTTTTTGCTAGTTGCTTTACGTCGCACCGACACAGATAGGTCTTATGGCAACGATGGGACAGGAAAGGGCTAGGAGTGGGAAGGAAGCGGCCGTGGCCTTAATTAAGGTACAGCCCCAGCATTTGCCTGGTGTGAAAATGGGAAACCACGGAAAAACATTTTCAGGGCTGCCGACAGTGGGGTTCGAACCTACTCTCCCGAATACTTGATACTGGCCGCATTTAAGCGACTGCAGCTATCGAGCTCGGTGAACTGAAAATTTTATGTTTTGATCATTTTTATAATATTTCATAAGTTTTCTTTATTGATATGGTGTATTATACTCCGCACGGCCTTACTTCTAAATTGAAGTTTCGTAAAACAAATGAGCATCGCCTTCCCTCTGTTGCCAGCGCGCTACGTCTGCGAGAACAACTGATGCAATATGACCGCGGTAAACAGTCCTTGTAAATTGTAATACTGTACTCAGAAAAACGAATGAATATGGATTGAAAACAAATTCACAAGAACTACACTTTCTAACAATATCTGGCACTAAAAGAGAATATATTATTAACAATAAAAGAGAATGAGAAAATACCACATCACTAACAGCTAATGGCTGGGACAGAAAAGAGGTTATGGCATACAAAGGGAACACTCTACTGATCTCAGAATCACTGGAACCCTCCAACAATATGAAAAACACACTAAATATTGAAGGAAAATGCAAAAGATCGCGAACCATACCGAATACCAAACACGCTGAGCGAGATAGGTTAACCACGTGGCGAATGTAATATTAGAGTTGGCAACTAGGTTTCGAGATCGTGCTCTGCCGATATAAATCGATATGAATGGCAGCTTGGGATTGGTTGGATGTCAGTGCTTCAGCGCATAACCACCAGACAGAGCCAAAATCTGCTAAAACGTCAATTTAGAAGTAGAGCCGTACGGAGTATAAGACACAAAACCTCTTTGAATTGTAAAAACAAAAGATCGTGTTATATTGTTTTATTCTTTGAACTGACCCCTGATGAAGGGAATGGTTGACTTCCTGAAACATGTATGGTTAAATAAATAGTTTTCTTTCAATGATACGTGTATTGACACGGTGGATTCAAATAAAACTATATTAAATAGTTCTGTAATACAATTGGGTGTTGTTTGAACTCTTGTTGATAGAAGGAACTGTGCACATCAATATGGCAGATATGGCATAATCAATTCTCTGAAAGGAATGTATTTTTCTTTAAAAATAAATCAAGGACCTGCGAGGTTCGTTGTGTTTTTAATTAAAATGGGAGGTAACAGTGTATATCTGTTAACAGTTTCAGCTGTTGAAATGTCACTGTTTTCTCAATATTGCCGTCAATGACAGACAGAATAGGGAATTTTATATATGTAGATTTTATCCCTCACTCGTGGCTTAGAAGTTCAATGTACCCCAATGAAGAAAATATCCTAAATGATATGTTTAAAAAATTAGGGTACGTGGCTAGTTATGAAGGCTTCAATTTATAAAAAACTGCTCTTTTAAATACATATTGAAATATAAGATAAGATTGTGAAATGAAACACAGTTTTTATAACACATCACAAGAAAATTAAGTCTGTGCCTATGCAGTGATAACAAAATAACACAGCATTCCTGTTTGTATGAAAGTTTCACAAACTACTAGATGTTAGCCCCAATATCAAAATAATAACTAATGAATCATTTTAAATCTTAATTTTGGAATTCAGACATTATAATAATTTGGATAAAGGAACTGTTGTTTATCCGACAACAAGCTCTCTTTAATGGTTTCAACAATAACATGATTGATAAAATAATTAATAAATTTTTGGAGAAGCAACAATCTAAATTAGCAATCGAACCTAGTAAAACTGAGATATACATCAAGTCCACATATAATAATCCAAACATACACGCAATAACAAATTTATTTAAGAGAAAAAAAATCAAAATTGCATTTTCCACCAATAAAAACATGAAACATAGTATTTTCAACCATGATACAATAAATCTCTCAGAAAAAGATAAATTTTTGATTCAGGAATATATAAACTCACATGCTTCGAGTGCAAGAATACATACATAGGACAATCTGGCCGCAATTTTAAAGTAAGATGTTTAGAACATGTGAATGCTGAAAAACAGAAGATTCTCTGCTATGGGATCACACATGACTGCCACAGGTCATAAATTTACCAACTTAGAACAAGACCTGACCATTCTAAAAAATTTAAAAAAGGGCAGCTTAATGAACGCATATGAAGATCTATACATTCATCTAGACCAACTTGTAAAGAAAAATGATAACCTTAATGAGGCTGTAGAATTTAAAATCCATTATACTATCAAATTCTAGTATATTTGAAAATGCTTGAGAAAGATCATGAAAAAAGAATTGGAATTTCTCCACCTACAGATAGCCCTACAACTTATTCCTCCTCTGTTGAAGCTACAGATGACAACAAGGAGGTTCTTGACACACCTATATCCCCCGCTCCTCTACCTCCTCAAGTGCAAGAGCAAGGAAGAACGCATCATCAATATTACACCAGACACAAGACTGTGAAATAATGACAGGAGTTACTGTTCCAAAGGAAAGCAGGCTTAATAAGAATTGACAACTAGGAATTAGTAATATTTTCATCTGCATTAATAATAAGAGCCACAATGTGATAACTGGATTTCTTCATTTCGACAATTACTTATAAATTGTATCATTTTTAATTTATAAATTGACCTTTTTTCATGAATTATTTAGAAAAGAGAATATTCATTAGGACATATTCTCTATGGAATATTGTACAAGTGTTTCCTTGACGACTGCTTTCAATTGTAGAAATAATTTATATATTTTCTCTTGAGATTTTTGTTTGTTTTAATGTGGTCAATCTTATGTTAATTTTAAGGACACTTCCTCCAAAGCATTACTTTGTCAATTTATGAATTTTTCATCTAAACAGTGTTATGTGGCTGAAGATGTTGATAATATACGAAACATGTACCACTTTTAACCATTAAATTGCCTTAGGTAATCATTGTATCAACTAGGTGGAAAATAAATAAATACTTAGTTGTGAATCTGTTGAAGTGCGATACGGACCATGAAGCTAATTTTATGTAATCCCCGTCAGGAAGTCGTAAAATTTAAGAAACAAGATTCCAACTTCCGGAGGTCCATATGGCCCTGAGGTTCACTCAGCCTACACCAAAAATGAGTACCAGGTTAATTCCTGGGGGCAAAGACAACCGGATATAGAGCTAACCACTCTACCCCATCACATGCCGAGGCTACGGATGGTGGAAGCCTTTACCTTCCACCCATCCATGGGCCTTCATGGCCTGTAAGGAGATGACTTTGATTTTGCTTTTTTGGTACCAGACGCACATCCAGCAGGTCAGTGCAGTGGGATATGGGAGCAGAAGACGTACCGGAGTGCCCTTGTTAACACATTCATGCCCGTATCCGAGTTATTGCCTATAGCACGTGTCTGAGTTAGCCCGGACGAGCACAACCTTGAATTGTAGCAGTTCCTACGCAGCTGTGCTTTATTTTTGTCACAAATGTATGCAACAGAGATGAGGGTAATACCCTTATGAATGCTTCTACTTGCTTCTGCTCACAAGAAATCACATGGTTCGTATCCCACTATCGGCAGCCCTGAAAATGGTTTTCCGTGGTTTCCCATTTACACACCAGGCAAATGCTGGGGCTGTACCTTAATTAAGGCCACGGCCGCTTCCTTCCAACTCCTAGCCCTTTCCTATCCCATCATCGCCATAAGACCTATCTGTGTCGGTGCGATGTAAAGCCCCTAGCAAAAAAAAAAAAAAAAGAAAAGAAATCACATGGCCTTCGAGATTTTCCCTTCCAATGCATTTTTTAATTCTGTTTCTGAATGAAGGCTAGTGCTAGCCAAACTAGCTGCATAGTTGGTTTGTGATTGCACCAGCTTGTGTATAGTCACATTCTGAAGTGTAATCATGGCGCTTAGGGACAATATAAGTGTTGACGAAATTGCCGACATCCTATTCAATGAAGACTCAGGTGATGAACTAATTACTGAAATAAGTGAAAGTGACATTGATGACAGTGAAGAAGACAACACAGTACCTGAAGGTGTAACATTAGCTACCACACCTTCCAGAGGTACTAGAAGACTTCTTTAAGGTATGTGGAAAATTTTGTTCCCATATCTTGTTTAGTTTAGAACTTATTGTGAAAATAATTCGTTGTTGTTTGCTGAATTACTAATGGCTGGAATACCTGGGCCAGCCATTTAAATAGCCCACTCAGATGATGGCGTGAATGTGTTAATACCACGACACCGAGCACAGCGTCCCAAATGAGAGCGTGACATTGTTACTTGGACCCTGGAGGACTGGCGACATGTAGCTTGCTCCAATGAGTTACTGTTCCAGTTGTTTTGAACTGATGGTAGGGTTCAGATATGGCACAAGTTCCATGAAGCCATTGACTCCAGTTGTCAACTAGGCACCATACAGGCTGGTGGTAGCTCCATAATGACATGATAGATGTGGAATGTATTCACGTGGCATGGGCTGGATCCGCTGATCCATCTGAACAGGTTGTTGACCAGAGATTGCATGGTGACCACTTGCAGCCCTTCACGGACTTCACATATCCCTAGAATGATGAGATATTTCAGCAGGATAATGCACCATGTCCTTGGGTCCAAGTTGTCCAGAATTTGTTTGAGGAGTGTTCTGGAGCGTTCCAATGACTGGTGTAGCCACCTCATTCGCCTGATAGGAACCCTGTTGAGAGTTTGTAGGACGTGGCGGTGAAGTCAGTTCACACCCTAGACCCTGCACCTACAAATAGCAGGAAACTGTGGGTAGCTATCCCAATAGTATGGGTCAGAATCTCTCCACTCATGGAATTGCTGCCACAATGAGTTTCTGTACTCTGCCGAGCTAGAGGAGGGCCTACACCAGGGCCTCTCAAACCCTCAAAATCTCACGCGTGCATATCGAGGCGCAGAGACTCCGTGCACTGTGCATCGGTACGACTCGGCTTGACTCGGATGGTGTAGTGCGCTGAGAGCAACGAAGCGTCCGGTGATAGATGGCTTGTTTATCAGTGAAATATATAAGCGCAAGACAACAACATAATAATGGAGCAACCTGTTTCGAAGGAAGCAAAGACTTCCGAAAGTCCATTTCAATCGAACTGGGAACTTTCGTATTTCTTTGTCAGGTGTGACGATAAAGCCTAATGCTTAATCCGTGGGACAATAATTATGTGATAAGTTAATCAAAAAAGATTTTCCAATACAAAGGCTTAGCTCAAATTCTACGAGAATTTATCGAAGGAAGATTTTCCTAAGCTGCATCGAGAAGCAGCTAAGATTATTTCTATGTTTGGTTCCACATGCATATGTGAAAGGTATTTTTTCCTGCTTTGATTTGTATGAAAACTAGATTGCGTGTGAGTAGGCCTATTTCTGATTGTAATTTAAAGAAGGCTCTCAAATTGCTGTCAGCCGGTCCCTTGTTCCAGGCATAACTGGTATCATTGCAAAGATAAAGGAAAAGAAGAGCTAGACAAGATAAATTGTCTGCTCAAATCAAATTGAATGAAGAGTGTTTTAACACCGGTAACGTTGTCCCATACAACAGTGTCCCCGCTCACAGCACATAAACATTTCGCAGTGAGGGGAGAATCAGCGGGGAAGGTGGAGAAGGCGAAGACAGGCCGAATGGGTGAGACAGGTGTAGGGGAAGTGGAGTAGGAGTTTGCACTCTGGTCAACCTAGTGAAGTCATCCCCTGCACCTTGCACCCGTGCACTGCACGGCACATGCACTCTGAGAGGCCCTGGCCTACACAATATTAGACCCCCTAAAAACCTACAATATGTTTTCCAGTCAATGACCAGGTCAGAGGTGGAATGAATGAAGCCTCCATCTTGCATCGAGGATAGGAATTGTGCTGGATGCCGAAGCCTGTCGCACTCCTCTGGGCCAATGATAAATGACTGACAGATGAAATGAAATGATAGTGGAGAGTGTTGCTGGAATGACAGATGACAGGGAAAACCAGAGTACCTGAAGAAAAACCTGTCCCACCTCCGCTTTGTCCAACGCAAATCTCACATGGAGTGTCTGGAATTTGAACCACGGAACCCAGCGGTGAGAGGGCGATGCGCTGCCGTCTGAGCCATGGAGGCTACTTAGCACACTTTGTTAATTGCCTAAAAGCTACAAAGAAGACTATCAGAAAGTATATTGCTCTTTAAACTATTAGTATGGCACTAACCACCTCCAAATTTCTGAAGGGAAAAATTACTTTTGAGAGCCCATTTTAATAGGATAGAATACTTTTCTTGGATACCTGTAAGTCTTTATTATACTGCACATACTAGTGCTACTGACTTGCACAAAAAGTTATGATTCGTAAAGCAGGCTAATATCTTCTGTGAAAATTGTACCTAAAACCATGGTAGAATTATCAATTGTGATTTGACCGGGTGAGTTGGCTGTGTGGTTAGGGGCGTGCAGCTGTGAGCTTGCATCTGGAAGATAGTGGGTTCAAACCCCACTGTCGGCAGCCCTGAAGATGGTTTTCCACTTTCATACCAAGAAAATGCTGGGGTGGTACCTTAATTAAGACCATGGTTGCTTCCTTCCCACTCCTACGCCTTTCCTATCTCATCATTGCCATAAGACCTACATGAATCAGTGCGAAATAAAGCAAATTGAGAAAAAAATTGTGATTTGTTCCTGTTTGCATTCCTATTGAAGAACTGAGGGAGATAGGTAGTTAATATTATGCATGTGTTTTGTCCTAAGCAATTGTAAAATGTGAACTAAGTTTGGTACTCTTGAAACTAGGTTTTTTAGATTTCAACCTAGAAACATACAGGTTTCATGCCCAGGTGCCCTTAAGTCATATAATGTAAGTGGTAGTAGTAATAATTTATTGGAATGAATGGATCATGGACCTTAAATCCATTCTTTTGTATCAAAAACTTAGGAATAATTCGTAGAGACATGTGTTGATTTTAAGAAGACCTACAACTAGATTGATCAAAGCATCTTAATCAAAATTCTGAAAGAATTGGGCTTGGAAAGTAAGGCAAGAGTGATCATTCAACAGAACCTAGTGGATATCACACCCAGTGTGAAATTTAGAGGAGAAATTTCAGACAACTTTAAAATCTGGATGGGTTTAGGCAAAGTGATAGGCTCTCTCTTGTTCTCTTCAACTGTGCGCTTGACAAAGTTATCTGTGATTGGCAGAAAGAGCTAAGTTAAGGAGTATTGAAAACAGGTGTTAGACTGGGCTATATGAGAAAGAACATGACAATCAACTGTCTAGCATTTGTAGATGATCTAGTAGTTTTTTCCTACAATTGGCATAGGTGGAAATGAAACCACCCAACTCAAAAAATAAGCGCCTGTTTAACAAAGTGGAAAAGATGAAGATGATTGTTGTTTAAAGGGGCCTAACATTTAGGTAATTGGCCCCAAAGTGGAAAAGTGTTTTCAAGAAGTGAGAATCAAGGGGGAATGAAAATTCACAGCCTATTTCCAGTCATTTGACCAGATCAGGAATGAAATGAATGAAGTCCTCATCTAGTGGTGAGGATATCAATTGTGCCAGCTACTGAAGCCTGTCACATTCCTCTGGGGCAATGATTAACACATTCACGCCCGTATCCGAGTTATTGCCTATAGCGCATGTCCATGCTAGCGCATGTCCATGCACTGGACCATATTTGAGTTAGCCCGGATAAGCGCAACCTTGAATTGTAGCCATTCCTATGCAGCTGTGGTTTATTTTTGTCACAAATATGTGCAACAGAGATGAGGGTAATACCATTATGAATGCTTCTACCTGCTTCTACTCACCAGAAACCATATGGCCTTGGAAATTCTCCCTTCCAGTGCATATTTTTATTCTGGTTCTGAATGAAGGCTAATGCTGGCCAAGCTAGCTGCGTAGTTGGTTTGTGATTGAACAAGCATGTGTATGGTCACATTCTGAAGTGTAACCATGGCGCTTAGGGACAATATAAGTGTTGATGAAATTGCCAACATCCTATTCGCTGAAGACTCAGGATGAACTAATTCCTAAATTAAGTGAAAGTGACAGTGATGACAGTGAAGATGACAACACAGTACCTGATGATGTGACATTAGGTACACACCCTCCAGAGATACTAGAGGACTTCTTTAAGGTATGTGCAAAATTTTGTTTCCAT